>NC_080637.1:2410000-3610000 GCF_027579445.1 Ammospiza nelsoni
CTCACCCTGTGATATTACACACTTCTAATCAACTACACACCTGTAATCCCAGTTCTATAATTTAATTTTGGAAGCCTTCTCCATGGCCTCAGGTCAATGCAGTGCTCTCCTGGGAGTCAGCGTCTGTCAGCACAGAAAGTCTCAAATTCTCAGCATCCATGTCCAGGGCTGACCTCCATCCTGCTCCAGAAGCTGTCTGACCCCAAAGTCCATCCCTGGGCAGAGCTGAGAACGGGGCTGCAGATTTTCTTCTTTTCTACTTGGCTGCTCAGGGCTTGGAAGGAGCACACCAGGCTGTGCCCTGCCTGAGGAGCTAAAGTGTCTCCCTGTTCTTCTTCAAGGTTCTTCTAAGCCTTCTGATGTTTACATTCTTGTAATGGAGTTTCTCGCTCACTTTTATGCAAATAATTATTGGTTTTACATTCCTCCTCTGGAGGAGGAGAAATTGGATGGTCTGTTGGTTTGTCCAGTGTCATTGGAGAGGTGGCACTGTCACCCTCCAGCCCACTGTCACTTTTGAAAGTCTATAATTGTTGGAGTCAGTGTGAGAGCCTGAATGAGAGATGTGGGACTCCAGGCAGCTCTTCAAAATGCAGTTTATTGCATCCAAAATGCAGTTTATTGTATCCAAGGTGTCACAGCAGCCCAGGGTGGGTGACAGAGCTGTGCCCACAGCTGTCAGCTCCAGCTGCAGGCAGGCCTGGAGCCCCTTTGGTTTTGGTCACAATGCATTACAGACTTTTCTTTGCTGAGCACCTTCATGCAGTAGAACCAATCTATACCTGAACTGTTATCTACAGCCCATCATAACTACTGTAATTACCATATTCATGTTACTGTTCTCCAGTCACTCAAAGTTAGTGCATTACAGTTTAAGCTAGAAGTTGGTTTTCAGTTTTCTTGCAGTGGAAAATTCTGAGTCCTTTTTTCTACTTGCACCATTTGCTGCCTTGTTTGCCTGTGCTCTCTTTGTGCTTGGTAAAAACATCTTCTTGTTTGGGGTGGGTTTATCCTTTGCTCTAAGCCATAAAACCCCTTCTAACTAACACACCCTTTGCCTCCTTGGTTATCCAGTGAGACTGGCTCAGCAATTCTTTTCTTCTATATCAAAACTCGCTTTCATTTTAATTCCTTAATCAGATTCTACATTCAAAAATCTTTCTGCCAAGCACACGTATCTGTGAGACCTTCTTGTCAAACTTTCATCCTTCCCAACAAGTCAGGAAATAAATGTCCCTTCTTACTTTGGAGTTCCAGTGTCTCCGTTGTTTTATTTCATGTCCTATTGCGACACTAAAGCATCGCATGGAGTAAATAATAATAATAATAATAACAGCAGAGCTATTCTGGTGTGGCATGTGCCCTTTTGTGTCTGATTAATGCTTCCCCAAGGCACAGAGCCCTCCCTGAGCCCATCCAGCAGTGCTGTCCCCGTTACCATGATACTGCTATTGTTGCCTGCTTCTCCCCTCTCCCTCCCATTGCTGGGAGCAGAGAGATGATGGATGGCTGGATTAGATGCTGCACACCTACTTCAGGCTGACAAAGTGATATTTTTCTGTCCTATTTGGATGCATCTCTCTCCCATTGTGAGCAGGGAACAATTGTGGCAGGGCAGTGCCTGTGCCTTACACTGACGTGTGCTGCATCCTCCCATTCATGGCATTCAAAAAGAGAAAAAGCAGGCTGGCAAATATCATCAATTACAGCAGGAATGCTGCAAAGTGAAATGGAATAACCATGTGCTTCACTGTTCAAGGTTCACTGAAGGTCCCAGGCAGGGAGAAAGGAGGCATTGCTGATGGCCTTTAAGGACAGCTACCTCTCTCTGCTCTGAGGCTGAGTCCCATGTAATCCAATTTCATATCCTGCCTTTAAACTGTTATTGAATCTTCCTGGAATTCACAAAAGTTGGAACTCCCAGGAGGGAAACAGCAAGATCCCAAGACTCCAAAGTGTATTCACAGGGCTGGAGCAACACAAAAAAATTTTGTTCTCCTACCTTGTTCTCAGGCCCTGGAGCTGAAGGGGAGATAAAAATGAAACAGGTGGGTCCTGAAGAAAAGCTGGCAATTAAAAGTGTCCTCTCTGGGGCTGGACTTGCTCTTGAGGGGCTACATTATGCAGCTGAGTTTCCAACAGAGCTCTTGGTTTCAGGTCTATAATTTCCCCAATATTTCCCCAATCATTTCCAGCAACCTGGTCCAGTGGAAGGTGTCCCTGCCCATGGCAGGGGGTTGGAACTGGATGGGCTTTAAAGTCCCTTCCAACCCAAGCCATTCTGTGATTCAATGATTTAATGCTGGTAACAGTGACTAAATTTCAATCAAGGCAATCAAGGATCCTCTTCCCACATTCCCACCTCACTGAGACCTTCTGGGGGTCTCACATTGCCCTTGGGGGAAAGCCAGAAGATCATGGACAGTGCAAATAAACAACCCCATCTCAGTGAATCCACCAGGAGAATGTGGTCCCAGAAGGATGGGTGACACACCAAACCATCCTGGGACACCAGCCTCCCTCCTCCAACCAAAAATAAACCACAAGTGACCAAGAGACCTGCCTGAACCACCAGAGAGATGCTGGGGAGCTGCTGGAGTGGCTGGGGCCTTGCAGCACTGCTGTCACAGCCAAGAGAGGAGAGGGGATGGAAATTTCTGAATTCCCAGCTGCCACAGCAGCAGGATTCCTGTGGGGAGCATTTATTTGGAAATCTTGCAGTGACTGCTTTTACAAATATAGGCCCAGGATTTCCAGGGAAGGAGCTGTATCAGGAAAGATCTGGCACACCCTAAATAATAATCATTATTATTAGCGTAATTATATTAATTACTGTAATTACAAGCAGGGCAAGACACTACAGGAATTACAGATGAGTAGGGTGCGTGCAGATGCCAAATGTTAGCGGGTTTTCCCTTCCTCTCTGCAGTCTGAAAGCATCTGCAGTGCTGAGGAAGAGGAATGCACACACAACACACCCAGCGCACACATGGCTCCAGCCCGGTGTCAGGATCAGAGTGTCAGGTAGAAAATGCTGCCAGAGCCTGGTAGGCAAAAATTGACAAGAGAATCCAGTGTTATCTGGAACTGCTCTCTCCAGAGAGGCTGAAAATCTTTGATAGGTTCACTCCAGGGGAAATAACTTCGGAGGATAAGAGGCATTGATGTGTGCTGAGCAAAGGCAGCCCGCGTGCGGCAGCTTGGAGCTGACATGCATTCTTCTTTTCCCCAGCTCTCTTTTTTCCCTCTGCTCATTTTCCCATTTTCCCTGAGTTTTTTTTTTTTTTTCCTCTCTCTCTCTTTTTTTTTCCCTCTCCCTTTCTTATAATTTTGCTTTATTATCATTTTTCAAAGCAGCCCGGGGTCTCGCAGTGATGGTGAAGGATAGAAAGGATCGAGCTGTGCCAGTGGGGGAAATGAGGACCAGGAGATGAGGGGAAATGTCAACAGGCAAATCTGAAAAGCAAACCTGGGGAAGGGCTGTGTATCTAGGCTGGTGTGTGTGTTTGTGCTGATGGAGCCTCTGATGGAGCACAGGAAATATTTTCAGGATTTTTTTCCCCATCTTTGGAAAGGAGGGAAAGGTGGAGCCTTGTAGGAATGTGCCCCAAAACCATCCTTTGTCCCCTTAAAAAGGAAATAAGCCCAGAAGTTTCTCTCCTTAGTTAGGTGGAAATACATCTCATAGGACCTGGGGGATTTCACCTCAAATTTAAGGATGGCCAATTGGACAGGAGCCAAAAAGCCCCATCTAAGCAATTTACTAGAAAAAGGAGAGAACAAAGAAACCAATGGCTTTTGTGGGGTGTTTTACCAGGGGCAGGAGAGCTTCTTGCACCTGGATCGGTTTTTCTCTGTAAAGAGTTTTGTTATTTTGCCTTTTATTAAAACTTTTTTTGTTTCCAACACTGCCACCGAAGCCATCCTGCTGATTTTATGCCTTCCAAGGCAGCTGAGCTATGTTAGGTGTGAAATAGATCTCCAAGAGCTTATGAGATCTGTCTCAAGGAGACTCTTATTTCAGATCCTCCTTTGCCAGGAAAACCTGCAGCAATATTCCCATCCCTTTGCAATCCAGTGGTCTGTCCTTGTACCTCAGGGACTGCTGCTCCTGCCACGGCACAGCCCACACCACTCTGTGAGGGTTTGCATCCTCTTTAATGCCTTCCAACTTTTCCACTGCAAAACCATGCTGCAAAACCATGATGTCTCCCCGTTCTTCTAAAGTTCTTCTAAGCCTTCTGATGTTTGCAGTTTTGTAATGGAGTTTCTCACGCACTTTTCATGTAAATAATGATTGGTTTGCGTTCCTTGCTTGATTTCGCATTCCATTTCTGGAGGAAGAGAGAATTGATGGACTGTTGTTTTGATCAGTGTGGTTGGAGAGGTGGCAATTTCTTCCTCCAATTCATGGTCACTTTTAGAATTCTATAAATATTGGGGTTTGTAAATAAAACCCCCTTTTTTGCCTTGGACATCTCAGCGTGTGAATGTCATTCATTTCGTGTCCTATTTGTGACACCATAACCTGGGCAAGCACAAGCTCTGACACAACACAAATTCTAAATTCTGTGAACACAAATTCACAAATTCTAATTCTGGATGAGCTCACTGTGCTCACAGACTCTCGGGACTTCTCCTGCTCAGAGTGACCCCGAGATGTGTTAGAAAGTCTCTTTTCCCAGCCTGGCAGTCGAAGAAGGAGTCAGAGCTCTGCAGTTCTTGTTCTCAAGGTTGTTTATTGTTTCTTATCTATAACATTCTCTCTCTGAGGTCTGCCCAGCAGGTCAGACAGAGGCACACTGACCACCTTGGGGTGGTGTTGTCTTTTTATACTAAAAACTATGTGTACATTATTTACCATAAATTCCCAATGCCTATCACCCATGTCAGACAGTGAGTTTCTACCTTAAACCAATCCAAAAGTGCCAACATCACCCAGAAAATGGAGGCCAAGAAGAAGGAGAAAGGCTGGACATGCCCAGATTCCTCCATCTTGCCCCTTGAACCCCATTCTAAAACTCAAAAAATCTATTTTTAACATCATGACAAACTAATTATTATTCTGCTTAAACTTTTGTGGCTTGCAGATCCTCATATAAGGTTGGTAATTTTTTCCATGGGTCAAAATCAAAGTCACAGGTGCCTTGGGCTCTGTGCCAGGGTCTCTGAGCCCTCTGGCAAGGGTTTGGGCCATCCAGGACAGCCAGAGGGATGTTCTGAATTCCAGCAACAGTCTTTGCTGGTTTCAGGTCTGTGGGAAGCACGTTGCTCTCACTCTTCTCCACCCTTATTTCTGTTTAGGGCAACTGGTGGTTTTTTGGGCGTTATTTGGGACTTTTTGCCTCTGCCTGCAGCATGCTGAGGGCTGGGTGGTTGTGTCTGAGCTGCTTTATGGTCAGGAAAGAGGAGGATTCACAATTCTTGTCTCCCAGCTGGGCTGGGTTGCACGGGGGATTTTCCTCTTTCTCTCCATCCACTACAAAAGGCACCCAGACAACTCACGCAGATTCGCTCATCCCTGCTGATGGCACAGTGTGGGATCTCAGCACCTCAGGATGGAGGTGCAGAGAGGCCGAGAACACCCTTAGGGGGCTCGGGAGTCCTGGAATGTTGCCAGAAGTGTCTGGTGGCTGGACTTTGATCCGACACAGGAGACGACGCCTGTATGAGGACTGGGAGGGTTTCACTGGGTGAATGGTGAAGGGATAAGTTAATTAGAGTGTAAAACACAGGGTTTAGGATTTTGGTACAGGGGGGTCTAAAGAAGTAAGATGGAGGAATTGGGGCGTGTCCTGTTCCTCTTCTTCTTCTTCTTGGCCTCCATCTTCTGTGGTGATGGTGGCACTTTGGGATTGGTCATTACTAAAAGTGCACCGGTTAATAAGGGTAGAAGGTATTGGGGAAAAATGATAAATATTGTACACGTAACTTCGGGTATAAAGATAAGTGACCGCCCCGGGGGCTCGCAGTGTGCCCATGGCTGACTTGCTGTGCAGACCTCTGTCGGGCTGAAAGAAAATCTTTTAGATAAACAATTAATAAACACCGAGACCGAGACAAGATCAGAAGTCTCTTCTCATCCTTTGAAGCGTCGGCTCTTCAAGGCCATCCCTGGGCCTCTCCAGGCCACCTAGACAGCACAGAAAACTTACAGCACAGCAAGCTGGATGGATGGAACCTGGACAGGAATCATTCCTTCCTTTTCCAAGCCTGAGGATTTTTCTTTCATCCTGCTCCAGTTTTGGGGGTTTTTATGCTCCTGCAGGACAGAAAGGGCAGGAAAATGGTGCTGTGGGGGTTCAGACACCTTGGGGACATTGCAAAGCCTCTGGATGGAGAAGGGGGATCTCTAAATGTTGCTATGGGGCATCCAAAGAAGTTCTGGGATGGGATTCCAAACCTTTCCTTTTGCATAAACCCACCCACAGGGAGATGCAATGAACTCAAAGCCTTGTGGGACCACCACAGCCCCTCCAAACCTCCAAACCTCCCTCTCCTGGGGACACTGCACCCCAAAGTTCTTCTTCTCTCACTACACCTGCCCTTGGAAGAGGATTATTTTATTTAAAGGTGTAGCACAAGGCAGGAACTCTGGTTCTCACCAGGCTAAAGTAAAGGAAAAGAACATTCCCAAGTCCAAAGGGCTCTTCTTCTTATTTTTATTTTTATTTCCTGTTTTCTTGCATTCACCAAATCCCAGGCAGACTCAAGGGGCTGTAACTTCGCTTCCATCATGTGGTCCAAAACCTGTGCAGCATCCTGGCTAAACCAGTTCCCTGTGCTCTCTGTGTGTGAACCTCCAATTTCAGAGCTGTGCTGGTTTCACCAACCCCAGAAGGGCTGAACAAAGACAACAATTGTTATTATTCATTGCATTGCAGCAGATTTTACACATGCCAAGCAGAACTGCCATTCCATCCTTTTGGGAAGTGCAGCTTGGCCTCCTGCTCTCCAGCAATTCCCACTCCAAGTGCCCAAAGCCTGTAATCTGATCTGCAGAAGAGGAAGATGTGGCAGGAATTGCCCTTCCTGTGGATATAAACTCATGTTTTAACCACAAGGCCATCTCTGTTTGCTGTCCCTCTTCCAGTGTCAGAGGATCTGGAATGATTGCTCAGGGAGTGTGGCTGATTTATCCCCCTGGAATTCTCGTAAGGATAATCACTTATGGAATTTGGGAACAACAGAGAGCCTCTGTTAAGTGTCCCATCAACATTTTTCTGTCCCAGTTAAGCACAGTGCACATTCTCACTGGGGTTATAAAGGAAATTATGGATTTTAGGAGGATGAGTGTCCAAAACAGCTGCTTGTTGTTTGAAACCACCATGGATTGCAGTTCTAGGGAAGCTTTGGCTTTTTCTCTTCATTTCCAGCAAGAAATCAGGGGTTTTGCTGCACAGGTGAGAGGTGGTTCCAGCCTTGCAGTCTGTCCAGACACATCCCAATTCCACTAGCAGTTTTACCCCGATTCCACCAGCAGATTTACCTCAATTCCATCAACAGATTCATCCCAATTCCACCAGCAGTTTTGCCTCAATTCTATCAGCAGTTTTACCCCAATTCCATCACCAGTCTTTCCCCAATTCCATCAGCAGTCTTATCCTAATTCCACCAGCAGATTCTTCCCAATTCCATCAGCAGTTTTATACCGATTCCATGAGCAGTTTTACCCCAATTCTACCAACAGTTTTACCCCAATTCCATCAGCAGTTTTACCCCAATTCCATCAGCAGTTTTACCCCAACTCCACCAGCAGTTTTACCTCGATTCCATCAGCAGATTTACCCCGATTCCATCAACACATTCATCCCAATTCCACCAGCAGATTCATCCCAATTCCACCAGCAGTTTCACCCCGATTCCACCAGCAGTTTTTACCCAAATTCCATCAGCAGTTTTACCCCAATTCTACCGGCAGTTTTACCCCAACTCCGTCAGCAGATTTACCCCAATCCCACCAGCAGTTTTACCCCAACTCCATCAGCAGATTTACCCCAATTCCACAGCAGTTTTACCCCAATTCCACAGCAGTTTTACCCCAATCCCACCATCAGATGTGTCCCAGTTTCCCCAGGATAGCTGAGCTGGTGGGATGGGGTGCTCTGGGCCATCAGGAGCTCGGGCAGAGCTGTGGGTTGCAGGTAGCCCAGCGCCTTTTGGCCAGGAGCCTCAAAACTCACAGGGAAGTCAGTCTGAAAGCTCAAAAAGTTTAATTGGTTCAGGAGCCAGCTCAGAAGTCATCTTTGTGTCCCAGGAGATGTCTTCCAGATTAAAAAAAATAAATTTAAAAATTAAAAAAATCCTGCCTTGCCTTTGGAAAACTCTCAAATGCCTTCCTGGATTGACTTCTTACAACATTGTGGGCTGAGTTATGTGAAACATTTCCTTCCAGCTATTGCAGAAGGAGGCAGGCTGGAGCTGGAAAAGCCTTTCCCAAAATCACCCAGCACACTTGGAGCTTCCAGCACTGAGGATTTTGGAGCTCCTAGGTTCTGGTTTCGTGCTCGGGAGGCCATGTTTTGTCTCTGGATGAGGGAAAGCAGCCACATCCAGGGAAGCTTTTAGCCTAGGATCAGTTTCCACCTGGAAGATGCAGGATTTGTTTTGGAAAAATCAGCAGGCAACACTTATTTAGAAGGAAATAATTCCCAGTGAGAGATTGAGCTGACCTTATAAACTGTGCAAGTGAACTTGTGGGTTCTTTCCCTCCCCTGATGGAATTAGCTCCATAAAATGCTTCGCAGTCCATTTCTTGTGGTCTGCATTTATACATATTTTACTCCATAAACATACATTTAATGTCCCCTTGGAAATTATTTCCTGCCCGTACTTAAAGCTCCACATCATCCTAGGGCAGCAAGTGGATGAAAAATAATTGAAACCATTAAGATCAGCTTTTATTTCAAAGGAGGAGAAAAAAAAAAATCCCCACAAGGTAATTGCTGGAATGTGTCTTTTTCAAATTACACAGTCCCTGGGATGCCTCTGCCACCGATGTGTTTTAATGCTGTAACAAAAATGAGGTTTTCCAGTGAGTTGTGATATTACATTTCTGACCACGTGGCACCAGAGGGACCTGGTGACATCTGAGCTGTTCCTCCACCTCCAGCCAGGGACTCACCTCCATCCTCAGGCTGCTTTCCAACATTTCCAACAGTTAGAATGCCAAAAAACTGCAATTCTGAGAGAAAGGTGGGAGCATTTCTCTCCAGTTTTTATCCTAATGTTATTCCTAAAATTCTAACCCCTCGCTTTTCCTGGTTTGGCATGAAAAGGGTAACTCTGACTAGAGTGAGGCTGTTGTACTGATCCTAGGAAATTTGAGCTAAGTTAGGTTATTATTTTTCCTCTTTCACCAATTCTCTGCATCACCTGCCTAATTTCAGGTGAGTCTGCATGAGATTTAACACAGGTTGGTGTTTCTGTGGGCAGAATTGATGTGAGTGAAGATGTGTGAGGGGCTGAAGTGTGACAAGATGGGATCTTCAGAATTAAACTGATAGTTCAGATTGATTTCAGGTGAGCACATGCCCAAACAACCTCAGGCTGCTTTCCAGCATTTCCAACATTTCCAATAGTTATGCTCCCACCTTTCCCTCAGAATTGCAATTCTTTGGGATTCTTTTTCTCCAGTTTTTATCTTAATGTTATTCCTAAAATTGTAAACCCCCTCACTTTTCCTGGTTTGGCATGAAAAGGGTAACCCTGACTAGAGTGAGGCTGTTGTACTGATCCTAGGAAATTTGAGCTAAATTATTCTTTTTCCTCTTTTACCAATTCTCTGCACCACCTAATTTCAGGTGAGTCTGCATGAGATTTAACACAGGTTGGTATTTCTGTGGGTAAAACTGATGTGAGTGAAGGTGTGTGAGGGACTGAAGTGTGACAAGATGGGATCTTCAAATTTAAACCGATCCTCCAGGTTGATCTCAGATCTCAAACCATAATTGTATTTATTAACTGTATCTCACCAAATTCACCTGCAATGGCATCTGTGACATCTACACTGGGGTAAATATCACATTTTTAGACAGTTAACAGCACCCTTTGTCCACAGTGAGGGTCCTGGTGGTCATTTCCCACTGACCCTCTGACCCCCAGCTATTCCAAAAATTCCCACCTGAGTGAACTCCCCCCATCCAGCTCCCTGGTTTGCTTTAATTACAGCTGCTCCTGCTCGTTGCGGGCTCCTAATTAGATGTAAGTGGCAAAGAGAGAACCGATCTGAGCTGCTGCTTGAGAAACACAGCCTGAAATCAAAGAAATTGGGGTCAGCACCTGACTACACTTCTCTAATGCTGGCTGCTGATTAGCTGCTGTTTACACGAGTGGCTGCAGCTCCTGTTTCTGTGGGAGGCTCCTCTGCAGTGCTGGGCAGTGGGCACTGATGGATTTGTCAGCTCACAGCTTTTAATTGGCTGGAGGGGGCAGCAGGACTCATGGGAGTGGGAGAAATGTTGGTTGTAATGTTGGTTGTAACGTTACTAGAACACTACGGGGGGAAATGAGGCATGGATGGGGTGAGATAGGAATAAGAGCAGAGCCTAAATCAAGCAGATGGGTTGTCTGGCTGTTGTGAATTGTCCCCCAAATGATGGAGGGGTGGTTTGGAGGCCCAGCTCAGCCTAATTCCTTCCCAGCATGGCCTGGCCACGGTCCAGCAGCACAGAAACCCAGCTTGGGCAGCAGTGGAGGGATGGGGGATTCTGCCCCTCTCAGGTGAGACCCTGTCGGTTTTCTGTTTCTCCCGGCTGATTTATGACCGGAGATAGCTCAGGGACGCCACTTGTCGATTTCTCGGCTGTTTAGGTGTTCTGGAAAGGCCCAGGGATGGCCTTGAAGAGCCGACGCTTCAAAGGATGAGAAGAGACTTCTGATCTTGTCTCGGTCTCGGTGTTTATTAATTGTTTATCTAAAAGATTTTCTTTCAGCCCGACAGAGGTCTGCACAGCAAGTCAGCCATGGGCACACTCCGCAAGCCCCCGGGCGGTCACTTATCTTTATACTTGAAGTTACGTGTACAATATTTATCATTTTTCCCCAATACCTTCTACCCTTATTAACCGGTGCACTTCTAGTAATGACCAATCCCAAAGTGCCACCACCACCAGAGAAGATGGAGGCCAAGAAGAAGAAGAAGAGGAACAGGACACGCCCCAATTCCTCCATCTTACTTCTTTAGACCCCCCTGTACCAAAATCCTAAACCCTGTGTTTTACACTCTAATTAACTTATCCCTTCACCATTCACCCAGTGAAATCCTCCCAGTCCTCATACAGGCGTCGTCTCCTGTGTCGGATCAAAGTGCAGCCACCAGACACTTCTGGCAACATTCCAGGACTCCCGAGCCCCCCAAGGGTGTTCTCGGCCACTCTGCACCTCCATCCTGAGGTGCTGAGATCCCACAAGACCCTACCTGCAGAGCTGCCCCCAGTCCAACAGCAACAGCCCCTGGAGCTGCTGGAGAGATTCCAGAGGAATCATGGAGCTGCTCCAGGGCTGGAGCCAGGCTGGGAGAGCTGGGGGTGCTCACCTGGAGAAGGGAAGGATCCGGGAAAGGTTTTAGCATCCATGGCAGGGGTGGCACTGGATGGGTTTTAAGGTCCCTTCCAACCCAAACCATTCTGGGATTCCCTGAAATGAATGAAGCATGAGGATTCAAGACATGCAAAAGAATTTGAGAGTGGATAAACTGTGTTTGGTTCCATGTGGAAATAATTGAAATATGTGTGAGTACTAGTGCAGTGAATCAGTGCAGGAGAAACAGAACCTGGTGTTCCTGTCCTGAAACAGAACCTGGAGAAACAGAACAGGAGAAACAGAACCTGGTGTTTGTGTGCTGAGTGGTTCATGGAGCCAGGCTGGGGGAGCTGGGAATGTTCCCCTGGAGCAGGGAAGGCTCCAGGGAGAGCTCCCAGCACATTGCAGGGCCTGCAGGGGCTCCAGCAGAGCTGCAGAGGGACTGGGGACAAGGCCTGCAGGGACAGCACCCAGGGAATGGCTCCCACTGCCAGAGGGCAGCCATGGGTGGCATCTTGGAAGAGCCTGGAGCTGCTCAGGGGTGGAATCAACTGAAGATGTGGAAGAGCCCACACAGCTCTAACTCCATCCAGGGCTTCTCCATGGTGTGGATATGACTCAGGAAATGCCCATGGCAGGGTTGGGGACTGGACCCTTCTCTCCAAGCCTTGACTCAAGAGCCACCACTGGGCTGTGACCTTCAGTGGTCAGATCTTCTGTCAAAGTCAGGAACCTCCAAGGAGTTGGGACTTTGCAGGAGAAAGACTTTGGTGAGAGCTGGAGGATGAGCCAAACTAACAAAGAACTAATTGCTATGAGGACAGAAGAAAAAAACCCAAACAAACTAAAAAAATCTGTAAATGCCTATAGAATCACAGAATGACCAGGTTGGGAGAGACCTTCAAGGTCATGGAGTCCAGCCCAGCCCCAACACCTCAGGCAGCCCCTGCACCCAGTCTGAGGTACACCCACAGGGTGCTGTGTGCTAAAACTGAATCTGCCCCATCAAACAGGAAACTTGCAAACAGAGGTGGAGGAGACTCCAGATTTGTTTAGAAACCTTGGTTTTTTTCCACATTTGCTGTGGACATCTATGTGAACAAAATACTCCATCCTCTGGAAGCTCTGTGGTTTGGCAGCTCCAGCTGAGCTCTCTGGGCCTGTGACAGCCTGTGGGACCTGCCATGGTGCCAGGAAAAGCATTGCACAGGATCACAGAATGACCAGGTTGGGACACCTGTTTTTCTCATTGAACTGTTGAATGGTTTGGGTTGGAAGGGGCCATCAGGATCATCCAGTTCCATCCCCTGCCACGGGCAGGGACATTTGCCACTAGACCAGGTCGCTCCAAACCTGGTCTTGGAGAGAGGGAATAAAACCTTGGGATGTTCATGCAGCCTCTGGGTGTTGTGTTGGAGAAGGTTGGTTTGGGGAGGGTGTAAAATCACAAAAACCCAAACTTTGCCTTTCTCCTTCACACACAGAATTCACAGGATCCCTGGGTTGGGAGAGGCCTCCAAGGCCCTGGAGCCCAGCCCAGCCCTGGCACCCAGTGCCACCTCCAGGCTGGTTAAACACACCCAGGGGTGGTGACTGCACCCCCTCCCCGGGCAGCCATTGCAGAACTTTCTCCCCCTTGCTGGAAAAGCTTTTTGCTGCTCTCCAAGCTGGATTTCCCTTGGCCCAGCTCAGACTGTGTGCTCTGATTGTGTCAGTGCTGCTGCAGAAGGAGACTGAGGTTTGAACTAATTGCTACGAGGATACAAAAAATAAAAAACAAACCCAAACAAGCTAAAATAATCTGTCAATTGCTGTAGCTGAGGTTTGTGCTCTGCCACAAGCTCGAGGCAAGAATCATTGTCACACCCAGCCACGGACAGTGTGTGGGTTTCTCTCTGTGCAAGAGCCATAAGTTTAAAAAATTTATTGATTTTATAATTAAGGAACTCTGCAATACATAAAGTTAAAAGCCGTGCAAGCGTCTACACAGAGACCACATAAAGATAAACAAACATTTAGATTTAACACAGCATAAGTGCAATAATCACCCATAAATGTAGTCATCACCAACTGTTTAATATAGATCAGTAGCAAACAAAAGAATAGATGGGATGGAAATTATTATTTGTACTAGAGGAGCTGCAGAGGCCACAGGCAAGATCACATCTCTGCTGTGGCAAACAGCACCCACATGCATAATGAGAGGCAGCCCTGGGTGGAAACAGCTCCAAAATTAAGTCCAAATTCAAGAAGAGGAGCGGTGGAAGGAGGGACATGCTCCCATCTGGAGGTCACCAGATGAGTCCTCCTGGTGCCCAGATCCACTTCCAGCCCAGAGAATGCAAATGAGATTAAACTGGTAATTGCTTTTATTTCTTTTATGTAACTTTTATATAACATAAAATGATCAGGAAAAATAATGTGATTTCTTCCCAGGCAGTTTTGGCAGGGGTGGAAGCACTTTTTTCAGCTGGTGGGGTGTGATGGTGTTCACAGGGGTTCTTGGATTGGGGAAGAGATGAGGATCTGACTCCATGTTTCAGAAGGCTGATTTATTATTTTATGATATATATTACATTAAAACTACGCTAAAAGAATAGAAGAAAGGATTTCATCAGAAGGCTGGCTAAGAATAGAATAGCAAAGAATGATAACAAAGGTTTGTGGCTCAGACAGAGATTCTGAGCCAGCTGACTGTGATTGGCCATTAATTAGAAACAACCACATGAGACCAATCCCAGATGCACCTGTTGCATTCCACAGCAGCAGATAATCAATGTTTACATGTTGTTCCTGAGGCTTCTCAGCTTCTCAGGAGCAAAAATCCTAAGGAAAGGATTTTTCATAAAAGATGTCTGTGACAGTGGGGGAGCTGAGTTCATGGACCACCTGCCCAATGTGTGTGGGGAGAAACTCTCCCTCTTTCCTTCTCTGTTTTCTTTTTTGCTCTTTAGACATCACAAAATGTTCACTGAGCAGGAGCTCTGGACACGCTGTCCCAGCAAGGAGCTCACTGGGTCATTTTTCTTCTGCAGTCACAGGGTAGGATTCATCTCATTTAACCGGAGATATTTATATTTAAGATATATCCCTTGATGCTCTGCAGAAAAAAAAATAAATTACAAAACCCTTTTTTGGCTCTTTATGGAATGTTCAGAGATTTATCCAAGGCATGGCATCCCCTGAGTGTGAGCTGAGGGTGATGCCTCAGCTGGGTGCCAGGGGTGGCCATCGTGGTGATGTCCCAAATCCCCAAAACTTCATCTCATTTAACTGGAGATATTTATATTTAAGATACCTCCCTCAATGCTCAGCAGAGAAAAAAAAATTTAAAAATAATTTTTTAGCTTTTTAGGGAATATTCAGATATTTATCCAAGGCATGGCAGCCCCTGAGTGTGAGCTGAGGGCTGTCTGCAGTGGGATGATGCCTCAGCCAGGGGTGGCCATTGTAGTGGAGGTATCCCAAATCCCCAAACCTTCATCTCATTTAAATGGAGATATTTATATTTAAGATACCTCCCTTGATGCTCAGCAGAAAAAAAACTCAAAAAACCAAAAAATCCCAAACTTTTTTTCGGTTTTTAGGGAATGTTCACAGATTTATCCAAGGCATGGCAACCCCTGAGTGTGAGCTGAGGGTGCTGCCTCAGCTGGGTGCCAGGGTGCCCATCGTGGTGGAGGCATCCCGAATCCCCAAACCTTACTCTCATTTAACTGGAGATATTTATATTTAAGATACCTCCCTTGATGCTCAGCAGGAAAAAACAAAACAAAAGAACTATTTTATCTTTTGCTGGGTGCCAGGGTTGCCATCGTGGTGGAGGTGTCCCAAATCCCCAAACCTTCATCTCATTTAACTGGAGATATTTATATTTAAGACACCTCCCTTGATGCTCAACAGAAAATAAAAATTAAAAACCCCTTTTTTAGCTTTTTAGGGAATATTCAGATATTCATCCAAGGCATGGCAGCCCCTGAGTTCGAGCTGAGGGTGATGCCTCAGCCAGGGGTGCCCATTGTGGTGGAGGTGTCCCAAATCCCCAGATCCCCAAATCCAAACCCTCTCCCTTCCCTGCTGCAGCAGGAATTTGGAGAATGCTCTCCCAGAGCATCCCACAGGGCACAGAAGGGATGAGGAGCAGGATGGACTTGCTGTTGGTCACCACCTCCTGCCTTTGCCTGGGACATTTCCTCTGCCATGCGCTGCCCCTGGCATTGTTTGCCTGATCCTCTGATGAGCCTTTCATGGTTTCTTCAGCTCCTTGAAAATAATGGAGGTTAATTTGGTTAATTTATCACCTCAAATTGCTGCAGCATCTCCAAGCCATGAGGAGAAAGCTGTGCATCGTCTCTCCTGTTGCCCACCCTCCCTCTGCTCCAGTGAGGGCTGCGGTCCCAGGACGTGCAGAATATGTCAAGTTTCACGTTGTCTAATTCCCCCCAAAACAGATTTTTCAGAAATAAAGACAACTCCTGTGGCTTTGCAATTAAATATTAAAAGGCCTTGATTAAAGAGCCATAAATCACTGAAAGGCCTTTAGATTTCTGTGATGTCTCCTAGCCTGGCATTGCAATCTCTGATTGCAACCTCATTTTGCAGTGGTGAGAGACAGGTACCTCCAAATATTGGCCATTAGCTGTTGATGTCTACAAGTTAAAGGAGAATGGGGAAGGAGTGAAAGAAACATTTAAATCAGGGTGATAAAAATCTGCTGGTGGGACAAGAAGTGAGCAGGAGAGCTGGAAATGGGTGCAGCAAATGCGGCATGGGGCAAAGTGTAAGTTTAAAATCTCCTGGGGAGTGGAAGGTGGCCCTGCCCATGGGGGGGAGTGGAATGAGATTTTTAGGTCCCTTCCATCCCAAACTGTTCTGTCATTCTCTGGTTTTCACCTGTGGCTTTGTCCTGCTCGGTTCAGGGATTCCTGTGCAGGATGGAAGCAGAGCTGTGGTGTCTGCAGGGCTGGGGATTCTCCCTCCTGTCCTGTGCACTCCACGTCTGCTGCCCTGGGGAAAATCCTCATCAAATTCCCTCTGCTGGGGTGCAGGAATGAGCTCCAGAATGTTCCATCAGCACAGCTGGCCCTGGGCTGGAGCAGAGCAGGGATGAGGAATATCCTCATCATCCCCACAAACTCCAACTTCACCTCGTTCAGCTGAGGCCCATACCATGCTCTTTAAACTCTCCTTTAAGCCCACCATGAGTCCATTCCTGATGTTCTGCAGGGAAGAACATCTGGAGATCTGAGATCTCCAGATGTTTCTGCAGAAACATCTCCCTCTCCACTCTGGGCACAAGGACTGACAGATCCAGGATCTGCTCCTGCTCTATGTGCTCAGAATCCTTGGATCTTTAAGACTGGAAAAGTCCTGTGCAGGAACATTGGCTCAGGGACATGCCAGGGGAATATTGGCAATTTCTACATCTGTTTTGGAACCCCCAAGACCCTCATCACCAGCCAAGGGGGTGAAGAGGGGCTCCCCACTGCTGCCCCTCCTGTGCTGCAGAATTTAATGCCACGCCTCGAAACGTGGTGTGGAAATTAATTATTTGGAAATGAAGTGCGGGAAGGGAGGGTCAGACCTAGTGGATAATTTATTCATTACTAATATCTCCAGCAGCTGTAATTGAGATGCTCTTTTAATTGTCCAAGCCACTCCAAAAAAAAACCCCCAGCTTTTCTAACAATGGCTTGGAAGGTAACTATCATTCAGCTGTATAAACCTCTATCAAAGCTGGCTTTTGACTGGCTGATGGCATCACCCAGTGCCTTGGCTTTATTTTAGCTTATTAAAATTGATCCTAAATAAACCTGATCTGCCCCAAATTATTTTTTTTTTCCTTAAATTAATTTGAATGCAATTTGTTCTCAGCGAGATTTGCTGCCATGTTGCATCTCGCAATGCAAACACGAGTTTGTTGGGTCACTCTAATTAATTTGATTTTGTATCTCAGCCCTCCTACCCATCACCAGCACTAAATGGAATTATTTAGAAATAACAGAGATAATGCTGGCAAAATAACATGCTGTGACAGGACCAAGCTTTGCTTCTTTAGGAGGGAAAAAAAATATAATAATACACAACATATTGAGGTGGTTTATTTTTTGATTAAACGCTTCTGCTTCGCCTCGGCATTTATCTTTCTGAGACAGCTCCAGATCAGAGCAAATGCATCATTCCATTACCATTATCTCTCTGCACATTTGAGTGGGGGTCCCCAGATAATAAAGGGCTACAACGTGTGCGTGGCCAGCTCACACCTCCAGCAGCTCTGATTCCTTCAAGGGGATTTCTACAGGAGGTGTTGGCAGGGAAGGGAAGGGGGAGGAGGTTTCTGCCTTGTTGGTTGGTGGGGGGAGGCAAAAGGCTTCAAAGAGATGGGCGGAACAACTTAATTCAGAGATTTTTATAAGGATATTGGTGTCAGGAGCTGCTCACAGTGACCTGGGTTTGAGGAGAGGATGTTGGGTGATTTTATTCAAGAGCTTTGACACAAGAGCTCAGCAGCTTGAGGATGTGAGATATCTCCTGCTCCTGCAGGGTGTGGAAAGAGGAAAGGGAGACAGGCAGGTGTTGCAGGTGATCCAAAACATGGGAGGGATTTGGGATGAATGGATTCCCAAAAGGAGCACATGGTGGTGTAGGGGTTTTGTGCAGATTCTTTGTTTCTTTTTTTCTGTGGTCAGGATTAAATGTGTGAGATGGTATTGCTTGTTGGACTCAGATGTTTATTAGCTCTTATCCATGTCACACTCTCACAAACCCTGAGTTCTACAGCACTTCACTAACAAACTAAAAATGGAGCCCCATCTCTCTCTCTTCAAGGCCTTTTAAGGATAAACTGTCCAATTAAGAAATGAAACTTGAATTACTTTCACTTTTAACCCAATAACCAACCACCCATGGCTGAAATGGGGACTTTTTATTCAATTACACAAAATCACCCAAACCCCTGGAGAAGGAGGTGAAGAAGAAAGTGAAGAAGAAGAAGAAGAAGAAGAAGAAGAAGAAGAAGAAGAAGAAGAAGAAGAAGAAGAAGAAGAAGAAGAAGAAGAAGAAGAAGAAAGTGAAGGACCAGCACTGCCCCAAAACCTCTGTCTTGCTTTATATCTATCACTGTATTTTAAACCCTTAAACTCTGGGTTTCCCAGCCTGTGATCTCACACACTCCTGTTCAAACTGCACACCCACAGTCCCAGTTCCATCATTCCATTCTGGAAGCTTCTCCAGGCCTCAGGGCAGTGCAGGGTTCTCTGGTGGTCATTGCTGGCAGCACAGAAATCTCCAATTCTCAGCACCCAGGGTTCCAGCAGTTTTGGTTCACCAATTTGGGATTTCCCAGCCAATGCACTGCTTTGGGTGAGTGGTGGAATAAAATAATCCAGAATAATCCTGGCTGAGGGGAAAAATCCATTGTGCCCTTTTTGCTCCTGAATTTAGGAGAGCTTTCCATGAGGTGGGGAAAGCAGAGAGGGGGAGATCTCAGCATGATCCAGAAACAGAATAAATACTGGTGGTGAGAACATCCATAGGGATAACACATGTCAAAGGATGTTCCTCTATAGAGGGGAAGGCTCTTATCCCACATTTTGCTTTGTGAGTGAGGGCCCCAAGCACCCCCAGTGGCTTTGGCCAAAGGCTGAATTCCAGACCATCATCCCAATCTGCTTGGAAATATACATAGAGGTGGAAGGAGGTTAAAAAAAAAGGAATTAGGAGGGAAAAAAATTGGAATTTGTACACTTGAGGTGCTGCATCATCAGTTTGTAGCACTGCAAAGGGGCCACAGGTCTTCAAAGCTGTTTATTTTCACCATAGATGAATCCACCCAGGATAACAGGAGAGTGAATTCCCTGTGTTTTGTACAGGTCCTACCAGTGAACAAAGGAGAGAAAGCAGATGTCTTCTTGTGAATATGCAGTTTTTTGTGAATATATTTATATTTTTACTCAAGTTTTTAGGAAGGGCTGACTGCACCAGCCCCAGCCCAGCATTCCAGAAAGGACCTACTCTTGTGAATTTGGGAACATGATAAGAGGTCCTTTCTAAAGGGCCCAGAGCATCTCTCAGTCCGCAAACCCAGGGTACCCCACACCAACTATTTAACCAGTGACACTGCCCATCAGGGAAACATCTTCCTTTTGCCTTCCTGTTTGTCTCCTCAGTCTCTCCCCGCTGTTTTCTGCCATTTCTGCCTCTGCTCTCCCTCCCTGATGCCATGGTGATGGAGCAGACACGTAAGAGCAGCTACTCTTCACTGGGGTTCCCACAGCATCCCCAGATGAGCTCCTGCTTCTCCCCCTCTCCCGTCTCCCACCTTCCCTACGTGGGTAAATCTGAGTGCTGCCAGCCCCACGTGCTAAAAAAGATGGGCCAACATTCCCCCTCCTGCCTGCCTGTCTGCCTCCAACTGGCTTTAAAAGCATGAATTGCAGCAAGGAAAAAAAAAAAAAAGCACAAATGTTGGGCTTGGTTTGTGGGTTTTTCTGGTTTTCTTTGGAGCTCGGGGTTCTAACAAAATAAATCTTTCACCCCCTGCTGTTGACAGGGTCCACTGCTGGTTTGGGGCATTTTCAGCCAGATTTGACAGGCAGCAGGGAGATCTTATTGCTGCAAGTTTTTGGAAGTAGTTTTTGGCTGGGTGGATGTTCCCTGAGTGAGAGAAATGCCAAGGTAGGATTTACAAATCCCCCCTGTTCAGGATTAGCCTCCAGCGACATCCACGATTAGCTGTGAGATCTGGGAGGGTGTCAAGTGCATTTTGTGTGTCCTTTCTCCGCTATCTGAGGGAGGCAAACTTCCCAAAAGGACCTTTCCAGAGTGTTACCCACTGCAGATTCTGTGAAAATCCCTGCAGCTCTGTCCTGGCTCCTCATCTCTCTCCTGGAACCCACCGGGGCTGCACCAGCAGCAAGAATGGCCCAGGTTCTGAAATCCCAAATCAAAGCCCTAATCTGTGGATAAACCCTTCCCCTCTTCAGGCTGCCCTATTTCCCTTTGGATTTATTCTGATTTAAGGGCTGTTCCTCCTCAGGTGAACGCAGCATTCCCCTCTCTCCTTCCAGACACTCTCCAGCTCCTCCTGGGTATCCCTGGATTGTTTCCCTCTGATTTCTCCATCTCATCCCTCCATCCCCACTCCTCCTTCTCCTCTCTTCTTTCAGACACTCTCCAGCTCCTCCTGGGTGTCCCTGGACTGTTTTCCTCTGATTCTTTACCCATTTCTTCATCTCATCCCTCCATCCCCACTCTTCCTTCCCCTCTCCCTTTCCAGACACTCTCCAGCTCCTCCTGGGTGTCCCTGGACTGTTTTCCTCTGACTCTTTACCCATTTCTCTGTCTCATCCCTCCATCCCCACTCCTTATCTTGCCCCAACGCTCTCCAGCCCTCCTGAGCAGGGATTGATTGCTCTTCCTCCTGCTATTGCCCTCCAAAATGAAACAACAATGAATTCCTCTGACTTTCTGTGGTTGTGTATCTTATCACTCCACCTGCCTGCCTCCAATATTATTCCCTTTCACTCCTTGTCCCCTCTCAGATGCCCGGGTTTAATTGGCCAGGCCCAGCCTGGGTTTTTTGGTTCCCTTATCATGATGGGCTGAGTGCTCCCCTGGCTCCCATCTCACCCTGCCTGCATCCACCTGCCCCTCTCCCCTGTCCCTCCTGCCGCTGTTTTGTTTGGCCAAATGACGGCTTGGGTGTGACCAGAGGCGATAATGGTCGGCAAATATTTGAAGGGGGAAGGAGAAAAATTGTCCCTGGGGGGGTTTGGAGGGGAGGGCAGGGATGGGGTTGGGAAGATGTGCAGATGATGCTGTCGGCCTGAGGACATCATAAATCCCCTCTGGGTGGGCGGGTGGGGATGGGGAAGGAGCATCTCTCTCATCCCTGGCTCTGCTTGGAAGGGCAGGTCCTCTCTGGAAATGGCATTTTGCTGGGGAGATTGGAGTTGGAGCAGAGGGGCAGAGAAAAGGGGATGGGAAGGGAGAAAACGGGAATGAAATAGCAGCAAAAAGGGGAAACTTTGGCTGGAAATACTGGAAATGTTTAACTGGAGGGGTTGGTGAGTTGGTGTCTGACTCAAGTGCTAACATGGACTGGAGCACACAGTGATGGGAAGGAGCTCTGGACAGGGAGGGGACAGTCAGACCCTGCAGGTTTGTGGCTCCTGTGAATTGCTGGATTTGCCCCTGGGACAACATAAATGGAGATTCTGCTTCCCTCAAAAACACCCAAATAAATGGCAAAAAAAAAAAAAAAAAAAAAAAAAAGAGAGAGAGAAAGCACACCTCCCCTCTGTTTGACAGTTGATTGTGCCTGCTGAAGGGCTGGGAAGAGGGAGATGCTGCATTAACGGATAAAAATGTTATTTGTAAATATCCTATTGAAAAATCTGTCCCAAAAAATAAGAGGGAGATGCTGCATAACTGATAAAAATGTTATTTATAAATATCCTACTGGAAAATCTGCCCCAAAAACATCCCTGCAAAGACTGGCAGGGGAGTTAAGGGAGTTGCCAGAGGCTGTGCAGCAAATCAGTGACAGAGGAGAAAGGGCATGTGTAACCCCTCTGCTCCATGGCAGGACACCCCGAACTTCCCAAAAAAATCCCCCAAGACTCCAAGGGAATGCTGGACAAACACAAACAGAGGGTGGCTGAGATGGACCCTCCCAAGAGCTTTTTTCTCCACCCATCACCCAAAATTGGTTGTACAATGCTGCTAAAGAAGGGGAAGGAGACCAAGTGACACAATCCTGCTCTTCTTTACAAACTTCTCTTACATTTTTTTGGGGGGGGCAGCGCTCTCATCCCGTTTTCTGCCAGCACAACCCTTCCTGAGGCTGGCAAAAAAATGAGAGAGCGACACCCCTAAAGGTGTCACTTAGGGGCAAAGCTCACCCTGAGCTCACCCAGAGCCCTGGCCCAGCTTTAAACCAGCTTTCCCAGCATTCCCCACCCTCCCCAAGCACGACGAAGACATCCTTCGTCAGCAGCAGGGATGGTGACAGCTACCCAGGAGAGCCCAATTTTATTCCGTGTACCAGCAGAGAGGGGCACGTTGGAAGGACCTGAGAGACGCGAGGGCAGGAGGGGGTGACAAAGAGACCTGGAGGGAGGGGATTCCGAGCTGGCAGCCGTGTCCCCGGGCCGGTTCGGGGCGTTTTGGAGGTGCCACCAAGCGCGGCCGCTGCAGGTGGCGCTGCGATGTTGGGTTTGAGCGCTGCGCTCGCTGCAGCCCGAGCTGGAACCACCAGCGCCGGCTCCCAGCCACTTAAACACCGCGCTGCTTTAACAAACTTGTAAAATGGCGGGGGAAAAGAATCACGGAAAAAATCCCCGCTCAATCTGACTTAGATTTTCCGTCTCTCTCCATTTTTTCTTTTTTTTTTTTTAATTTTTTTTCCTTCTTCGTTCCTCTGATTGGCTCGTCCTCTGTTGTTGGAGCCTTGAGGTGTACAGGTGGATGTTCTGGCAAAAATGGGGTTTTACTGTTCTTTAGGTGTTGGTGGAAGTGATTCCTATGTGCCACTGTGTGTGGCTCAGGTAATAATGCAAGAAATGAAAGAAAGGAGGGAATGAGCACATCAGTGAGGGAGGAACCACAGAGGGATTCAGGGAGGCTGTTGGCACCCAGGACTTCAGGGGCATTGGGGGATCTTTTGGGACAGCAGGAGGGAAATCCGATGTGTGAGGTTGTTTGGATGGAGAGAACAGGATTTTGCCTCATCCAGATGATGCTGAGACAGCTTTGGTGCTGCTTGGTTTTCCCCTGGAGCAGAGAATGGGGTGCCCTCTCAGTGATCTCTGCTGTGACTTGGGGGGGAAAATACCCACCAGGGTGAGCCTGAACCCTGCTTGTCCTTGGGCCCTTTTGCTGCACAAATTCCCAGGTCAGGGGAGGTCACTTGGGTTCTGCAGTCCCAACCCTTTCCCGCCCCCGCTGCCTGGTTCATGAGCAGGCCTATAAATAAAGTCTCATTTGTCACTCACTCCTTCATGAACCCAAACAGCACGGGCATCTATTGACTCCTGCCATTGTCTTAAGAAGCAGAAAGAGCTGGTATTAATTTCTTCCTCCCCACCAGCTCGTGGGAAGTAATCTGAGCATATCCAGATTATCCGTGTTTAGGGAACAGGTTTTAAACACGAGACCAAATTTCCTTGAGATTTTCATATGTTTTTATTAAATGGAGCTGTGAGCCAGGCTGGACACTCAATAATGCTGTAGCCCTCAGAGCAGCAGTGATCTTTAGAGGTTACTAACCTGCCATTGTATCTCTCAGATTCCTGTCTGGCTCCTCCGTTGTCATTTCGCTGCGTTATTACTCTTCAGGCTTCGCATCGCATTCATTTCTCTGAATGAAAACAAATGACTCCTTGCGAGAGGTAGGAGATAAAGAATAATAAATACATTTTATGCACCACCTTAAAAAAAAAGAAGAAAAAAAAAGGGCTGTGAATCCCCCATCCATCCATCCATCCATCAGGAAATGTAAACGGGAGCTCAGGCAAAACACACACACACACACAGGCGCGCGCCGGGGAGATAAAACTTGTTTTAAGGAAAACATGATATTGTTTCTAAATAAATATCTTGGAGGATGCAAATAGACAGCCCCCGGCCCCCGTGCTTTGTGGCATAAATTTAAGATAATTAAAAATACTAAGCTGGGATTAAGGCTGATTTTCTGTCAATGGCTGTGGGGAGGAGGGGGGAGTCCTGCTGTGCTTGGTGCTGCACAGCCCCTGGAGAGGAGATTCCTGCCTCTGATCTCGGCTGCTGGCACCCCTTCCCCAGCACCCCCTGCCTGCCCGCCGGATGTCTGTGCCTTCTGCTGGGCGAGGGGAAGCTGCGGGGCCACTTGCAGAGTTTTCTCCTTGGCCTGAGCACGGCCAGCCCCCCTGGAAGCAGAGGAGATGTCCCCCAGCTGCTTCTCTCCTCTTTTCAGACCTTTGTGAGGAGCCCATCCTCGGGGACCCGGGGCTCCCTGGGGAGCAGCCCTGTTGCTGCCACCACCCCGAGAGCATCCCTGCCCTTCCCGCACCTGCTGCCGGCTCTGGCATCGCCTGCGGGGAGGAGCGCGGCTCTCACACACGGAATGAACTTTTGGGGTGGGCGCCGGGGGACACCAAACTCAGGTAGGAAGCACCAACAGCTTCTGAAAAATCCCTTTATTCCTGCGGCTGCCGGGAGTGGGAGGCAGCCCGGGCCAGGGGAGCCGCTCGCAGCCGCTCTCCGGGATTATTGCTCACCCCAGCTGAGGGATTGATCTTCCTCAATCCTCCCCACGCCCCGCTCCCCTCCTCGCTGCCTCCGAGCCGGGGGAGAGCCTCAGAGAGGGAAGGGAAGGCACGGAAAAGCGAAGAGAGATACCAAGCAAAGCCGGGAAAGGTTTTTTTTTTTTTTTTTTTGAGGAGCAGATAGGGGCAGGCAGCGAGATGCCCTTGATTCCGTGAGTGCGTTTTGGGTTTTATTCCTTTTTCGAAAATTTTTTTCCCCGATTTTTCGGGGAGGGCAGAGACGTTTCCCAATTAGCCCAATCAGGCTGGAGCTCCTAGGTGTCAGTAGTGAGTAGGAGCGAGGGAAGGCGCCGCGGCAGGAGGAATCCAGCAGCCGGAGTTGCAGCCGGGGGAGAGCGGCGCCGGCAGCCCCGGGAGGCGGCCCCGCTCCCCGCCCGTCCCCAGCCCCTTCCCCAGCCCCTGCAAACTTTAGGACGACGAAAAGCGCCTTGGGGGACCCCGGTCCAGAGGCAACCTGCGCTCCTCCGCCTTCTCCCCTCTCCCGGAGGTGGGTGGGCTGGAGAAAGGAGGAGCGAGCGGCCACTCTCTCTGCAAAGCTAAAAAAATAATAGGAAAGAAAGAGAAAAGGGATAGAAAGGGATTTTTATTATCGCTTCAATTTTTTATTTATTATTTTTTATTATCCCTCCCCCGTGCATTAGGCTGCGGTTGCCACAGCACTTCTACACCTCTCTCCAGCTATTCTTTCTTTAATTTTTTTTTTTTATTTTTTTTTTTTTCGGAAAGGGGTGTGTGCCTGTGTTTGCCAAAGAGCCTGGGTGTCCAAGCCGGCTCCGCAGCCACCATTGGAGAGAGAGGAGGGCTGGGGAGGAAGGAAGGGCTGGCTGGCGAGACAGCCGCAGTGCGAGCCCTCCCCGGCGGGCGGGCGGGCGGCAGAGAGGCCGCGGAGCCGGGCATGGCCCCGTAGCGCATCCCCTGCCCGCATCCCGCATCCCCTGCCCGCATCCCCTGCCCGCATCCCGCATCCCCTGCCCGCATCCCCTGCCCGGCTCCCCCCGCTGCCGGCTGGGTTAGAGGCGGAGGGGGGGAAGGGCTGGGGGAGGGAGGGAGGGGAGGGGTGATTTGGGGGGGGAGTGAAAACTGGAGCTGCGTTCTGGAGCTGCGTTTCCCCCCCTCCGTTCTCCCCCCCTCCTCCTCCGGCTCTGGGCGAGCCAGACACGGTTTGCCCAGTGCAGAGAGAGGGGCTCCGTGTTCCGCCTCCGTGGAGTATTTGGGATTGGAGAGAGACACACGCGCGCACACACACACACACACACACACACGCACAGAGACCATCTGCAGTGTCAATGCGGCGCCTGCTCTGAAGACTGAAGTGGGGGGAAAGGAGAGGAGAGAAATATAATATATATATATATACATATATATATATATATATATATACACACCAAAACCCACCCAAAGCAAGCCAGGAGCATTCCCAGGTAAGGAGCCCCCCCCCGCCCGGGCAGCGGGAGGATGCCCCGGAGGATGCCCCGGAGGATGCCCCGGAGGATGCCCCGGAGGATGCCCCGGCAGGGCTGGCGGGGCTGCAGCGGTACCTGCCCTGCACACCTGGCGGCACCAAGGGAGGGGGTCTGGGAGGCGCCCCCACCGCTGCTCGCCACCCGCGGGTCCCGGGAAGGGGGTCTGGGATGGAGGGATGGAGCGCAGGGACCCCCGGGGACCGCGGGCTGAGACGGGGCTTCGGGCACGGCCCCTCCCGGCCCGCCTTGGGAGGATGCTGGGCGGGGGGCGCGGCGGGGACCCCCCTGCTGCACATCCCCAGCGCTGTCCCCCGTTGCTGATGCCCTTTTCCCCATGCACAAGGCTCAACTTTTCTGCCCGGAGGTAGCGGCTCAGCCCGCAGCCCGTCCCTCCTCACCCTCGGCATCCCCGGCTGCGGGCTCGCCTCCCCTCGGGGGGGGTTTTCCCCCTGCGATGCTCCGGAGCTCTCCTCGGGCGAGGAGCTGGAGGCATTTCCAAACTTTTGCTGCTCCCGGTGAGGTTGCAGCTGGACTGGGCTGGAGACAGAGCCAAATTCCCGGGGAGGATAACCCATGGATGGGGACAGGGGACAGGGGACAGGGGCCATCCCTGGTGGTGAACACCTGAAAGGGAAGGGCAGACCCTCGTGGCTTCCCTTCCTGCAAGGTGCTGGAGAGTTTCCCTGCCCAAATCCCGGCTGCGGAGTCAGCGCAGCCGAAGCTGCCTCCTTTCCCTCGGTGCATGTGTGTGTGCTGCGTATCGATGCTCCGCGTTGATCAGACATATGCCCTTAAATGATGTACACCGGGAGAAGTGATCTGAACACCGAGCCGCGCGTTGTTTCGCTGGAAATCCTCGTTGTTTCGCTGGAAATCTAATACTCCGGCAGCAGCCGAGTTGCTCCCAGACAAACAAACCCGCTTGCTCAGCCCCAGCAGGGCTGTTTGGGTTTGTAGCGGCTGCATGTGGCTGCTCCATCCTGAAATCCTCCTCCCGGAGCTCCATCTGCTCGCTGTGCCGGGAAGGGATGGATGAAGGGATGGATGAAGGGATGCGGGGGTAGGAGCCCCGGGCAGGGCTCGCTCTGATGGGAAGGAGCCGCTGGATCGCGTTGTGGCTCCGCGCCTCTCCCGCAAAACTTCCCCACCCCGCTCTGCTTCCCAGCCCTGCTCGCTGCAAACGCACCTGACAGCCCACGGCTTCCCTTCGCTGCCGGGAAAAAGAGATTTTGGGAAAAGCGAGGAGGGTCTGGTGCTCCCCGGGCTGCGGGGTGAGTGATGCAGAGAGGTTCGGTTCGGAGCGGGACCCCCGAGATGCCGGGGATGCTCTCACGATCCGCGGGAACAATGACGGTGCCGGGGGATTTTTACAGCCCATGCAAAGTGCTGGCAGCCTTCTAGGGACTTATCTTGAGCGTGCACAGATATTTCGGAGGGTGGAAAGCGTGCTAACTTATTTTCCTTAGCTGCCCTCTGTTTCAGCCGGGTGTTGTTTGTAGAAACCCGCGAGCGGGGCACGGGGGGCTCGGGCTTGTGTGATTATTCTAATTTCTGTGATTTTAATTACGGCGTGTGCCTCCCAGCGTGGGATTAGGTGCTTCCTCCCCCCGCCTAAGCCTCTGGCTGGAGGTGCAGGGGATGCGAGCAGCGTTTCGCTTGTGTTTTTGTGTTTTTGTTGTTTTTTTTTTTTTTTTTTTTTTTGCCGGGGGAAGTGCGCGTTTGTTTGTTTGTTTGTTTGTGTGTGGGGGATCCTTCGCTAAGCCGGGCTTCAAGCGGTGCAACAGATGTGTGTGTGTGTGTTTCTCGTGTGTAGCCAGGTTTAAACACGCAACCCCAGCCCCGGCACGAAAGTCTGGGCTTTTTTCCCCCTCCTTTGCCCAGACCCACCCTCCGTGGGGTGTCTCCTTTCCGAAAGCATCACTCCAAGGCTTCTTCTCTCCCTGTCCCATCCCGAACGTGCGGCGCTCGGCGGTGTCGACACCACCTAAAATAAATGCCAGCCGCATGATCTAAGCGCTGTTTCTGCCCAAGACGGGTGTTTTAGATGCTCAGTCGCGGTGCTGTAGGGAAGCATTTGCTCGAGGATCGCCGGCGCTGCTGTCAAACGCGCTGTGCGCGGCTGGGGAGGGATGCTGCGAGCCCAAAGGGACGCGCCGAACTTCTCCGCAGGGAGAGCGAATATTTGAGCATTTTCTCAGCGGATTCACCCGCCAGCAGCGCAGAGAGCAGGGAGGGGGTGGGTGAGGCTCAGCCAAGGGCTGAGCAGAGGCAGGAGAGCGGCTGGGCTGAGCTGCGCTGCCGGGAAGGCAGGAGCCGTCTGTGGCAGCTCCATCCCGGGGGGCTCAGCCTTGCCGGAGCCGCTTTCATATCAATTCCTGCACTTTCGCAGGCTGACGAGGGGGAGGAGAGATGCCGGCGCCCCTTTTGTGTTGCATCTTTTTCCTCTTACCGCGCCGCTTTGTCTCTGCCTCCCGATGCCGAGGGGATGCAGTAAAACCAAGCGGCCAAACCGAGCTCCCGCTCGCAGCGCCGGGGCTGGGCTCGTGTGATGAGCCCGGCGAGGTTTTACGATGCCCGGGGTTGTGCTGAGGGTTAAAGCCGTGTGGGAATCAGTTTCTTGTGAGGAAGGGAGCCCTGAGGAGGATGCTGCGGTGCTCCACGCTGCTCTGGCCTGGGGAGGTGTCAGAGGTGGGGCTGCTGCTGAGTTTTGGAGTTTGCAGTGCCAGAGTTTGGGGCTTGGCACTGCCCGCATGTGTTTGGGAGCGGGATGGCGTGGTGTCCTGGGGATCGTTTGGCTGCTCCTGATCTATTTATTATTTATAACCCCTCTAAAGCGGGGTCCCACATAGGTGAGACTCCCAAGTCTCATGTGCTGCCCATGAGGGAGCTGTCCATGCGCTCCCTCCCCAGCCAGGGATGCGTTTTGTGACTGGGGAGGTGACTGCTCCCCCCAGCAAAGCCCTCAAACTGCTTCATGCTCTAACACAAAGCATCTGGGGAGCATTTCTGGCTCTCTGGAAGGCTTCAGAGGGCTCTTTCTCCCTCCTTGCTTCTGGCTGGAAGGGACAGCAGCTCCAGGCGCCCAAGGCAAGGAGGGAGACTTCCCGTCTGTGCAGAGTCCAGTGCCTTCCTGCAGGGCATCAGTGATGAGCGTGCTTCCCTGCCCGCCTGTCTTCCTCTGAAAAGTGCTTTATATCCTCAGCTTTGAGCTCTCAAGGAGCCTGTGACAAAAAGAAAAAAAGGAGAAGAAGAAGAAGAAAAAAAAATTACGTAGTGCTGCCCACATGTTTTTCACTCAGGCTCTGAGTGGTTTTAAAACAGAGCCATTCACTCAATTCCCGTGGTGTGGATGGGGAAACTGAGGCACAGGGTTTAAAACATCACTATTCACTCAGTTCCCGTGGTGTGGATGGGGAAACTGAGGCACAGAGTTTAAAACATAACCATCTACTCCATTCCCATGGTGTGGATGGGGAAACTGAGGCACAGGGTTTAAAACACCACTATTCACTCAGTTCCTGTGGTGTGGATGGGGAAACTGAGGCACAGGGTTTAAAAACAGAACCATCTATTCCACTCCCATGGTATGGATAGGGAAACTGAGGCACGGGGTTTAAAAACATAACCATCTACTCCATTCCCATGGTGTGGATGGGGAAACTGAGGCACAGGTTTTTAAAACAGAACCTTCTACTCCATTCCTGTGGTGTGGATAGGGAAACTGAGGCACAGGGTTTTGAAACATAAACATCTACTCCATTCCTGTGTTATGCATAGGGAAACTGAGGCACAGGTTTTAAATATAACCATTCACTCCATTTCCATGGTATGGATAGGGAAACTGAGGCACAGGGTTTTAAACATAACCATCACTCAATTCTTGTGGTGTGGTTAGGGAAACCGAGGCAAGGTTTTTAAAACAGAACCATTCACTCAATTCCCATGGTATGGATGGTGAAACTGAGGCACAGGGTTTAAAACATAATCATTCACTCAATTTCTGAGTAATTGGAAACCGAGGCACAAGGTTTTAAAACAGAACCATCCACTCATTTCCTGAGTGATTGGGAAACTGAGGCACAGAGAGGCAAACAGCTCAGCCCACATTTATTGATGAGGAATTCTCACTCACCAGCCTGAAATGCAAACTGAGCCCCCAGTGGGACTTTTATGAGAGCAGGGAGTGGTGCCCTGCTGTCCAGTCTGTGCTTCAACAGCCAGGAGCAGCCCTTGGACACAAAAGGACATTTTTGATTGAATTTTTTCCAGTTAAAATGGCAAATGGGTGCTTTGAAGTGAGAAAGAATCATGGAATTACAGAACAGTTTGGGATGGAAGGGACTTTAAAGATCACCTAGTTCCAATACCTTGCCATGGGCAGAGACAAGCAAATATTTCAGGTTAGAGAACTGGCCTGGGAGCAGCTGTGCGTTCATGGATCTCAGTCCCAGTGCCTTTAAAATTTGCTGCAAAATGTTTTTAATCACCTTTGGGGATGGAGACATCACTGCAAAAATGACCTGCTGAGTTCCCCAGCCTGTGTGGTGATTCTCTGTGTCTGGCATTATCCCTTGGGGCTTTTTTGACTCATCCCAAAGAACAGTCTGGGTTTTTTTGTTGGTGAATGAGCTCTGTGAGTTTGCCTCATCCTTGAGGGGCTGAGCAGCCACCCAGGTTAGAGGTGCCAACTCTGTGTCCCTGTGTCATATGGCTCTGTCCTGAACCCTTTCCTTGGTAAAAACCTCTGTGAGCCCTCAGAGATGCTCTGAAGGCCCTGAACAGTGGTTTGAAAACCCAATTGAAAACCCTACTTCATTTTAGACACCTGTAGCCCTCCAGTTGATGTGAATGTTGCCAGGGACATGCTCCCTTCCAAGGGGATTCCTGCAGCCATGGAGGAAGCCAACTTTTTGCTGAAATATGATATTCCCCACTGTTCCTACCTGAAATACCAATGCTTGTAGAAGACACCAAACTCTCAGAGGCTGAAGCCCTGGGGGAGAGCAGTGACTGGGTTCAAACCCCCATCCCTGGCTCTGACCTCACCTGGAATCACTACAGAGAGGGAGATAGATCATTTGCAGGCTCTGTGACTTGCTTTTACACCAGGCTTTGCTGCTGAGAGGGTTTCCCCCCCTTTAAAAAAGTGTTTTTTAAATGCTTCATGCAGTGAAACAGGAATCCAGACCCAAAAGTGAAGTGGCTGAGACTCCCAGGCTTCTTTTGCATGGGGATAAATAAAAAGTCCTGCTGAGCGTGGCAGGATTTGCACTTGTGACCCAAAAGGGAGATGTGGGACATCTGATTCTCCTGCTTCTCATGCCTGATCTCTGAGTTTCCTTCCACCTCTGTTATCCCCACACTGATCTGCTGGGACTTTCCCACCCAGCCATTGGAAATAAATAAATCTATGGGATTTGCCAGGACGAATGTGTGGCTCTGATGCAGATAATACAGGTTAGCTTTCCACTACAGGCATTTGCACGATCTAAACCCACTCATTTCCCCCTCCTCTGCTCTCCTGCAAGGGCCAGAGGGATGAATCTTGATCCTTGAGCCAAATGAACATAAATGTTTGTGAAATGAGGCTCCACGACCTCTGTGTGTTTCTCCTGGAGCTAAAACACTCCATGAGGGAGGAAAGGTGAGGTTGGTGAAAATGTTTATTCCCAGTAGTGTTTTCCTGGGAAACAGTGAGGTGATGCTGGCCTGGTGACCACCTGTAGATGGTTAATATTTCTATATTTGCTGGTTTTTCTGAATGAGGAGCTCACACTTGCTGCCAGCAGCGCCCTGATGCTCATTCATGCCGAGCCTCGCTGGAGACCGGCCGGGCATTCCACTGCTTGGTGATTTCTAGAGTTATAGGGATCAGGAGGATGAATTAGCAGTAAATTACAGCCTGGATGGCTTCATCCTCAGCAGTGACAGGGTTTAAATTAAAAATATCTTGCTGGGATGAAGCACCACTAAGTCAAGCTCTGGTGTTGTGTCAGTCTAGGTGAGAGCTCAGCCCCGGTGGAGCAGGAGCACGAGGAGCCCTCACATCGATTCCCAGCTGAAATGGGAAATTGCCACTTTGTTTCTCCCATCAAATGTTCTTCCTTTCCTCTCCTTTTTGCCTCTTTCCCCAGCTGGAGGGAGGATGGCCAGGCTGGGCAGGTGGGGGAAGCTTTGCGGATTCGCTGCACGCGCGTGTGGCCCTGTTTGACTTGGTTAGAGCATATTTGATTGTGAAAAGGGATTTATTTGTTTTTTGTGACAGGGGATTTGTCTATAATGTAGTGCTGGAAAGAAAACTCATTTAGAGACTAAGGAGGTGTATCCTGTTACAATTGCCTATTGATGGAATAGCAAGTGCTTGGTGTGCTACACAGCTTCATTTTACTTTAGGGAAACTTCTCCTGGGCTGCCGAAGGGAGACCTGGGTTTGATGGAGAGCTGTCCCACAGCCCTCAGGGGCTTCTTTGGCTTTTTGTTTCCCCATCTGTCAAAAGGGAGAGGTCTCCTAGAAGTCATTGTCCCTTCAGCCACCGCCTAATTCTTCCTTTGCTCTTATGATCTTTAAAAATGACTCATTTTTGTGAAGGGAGTAAAACCAGAGGGGGCCTTGTTGGGAACTCACTCAGCAGCTGAGGAATGGCATCATGTCCATGGATAATTGTCACTAATGGGCACTGTCCCACCACCTTCTTCTGCTGGCTGGGGAGAGGCTTTCAGAGGCGCTGAGGGACAGCAGGTTCTGTATTCAAGGCAAAGGCTCTGCCAGGGAGAGGAGGTGAGCTGGGAATACAACCACACCAATTGTGGAACCAATCAAAAGCTTGGGTTTTTCTTAAATGGACAATCTAGGGAAGAAAAACCCACAGCCAAATTAGGGTGGGCATGTGTGCCTTGGAAAAAATGAGTTTTGGGGCTGTTTTGGAAAACTCCTGCTTTGAAAAAAGGAGTTTTTGGGCAGTTTTGGGAAACTCGTTCTACTTGTCAGGGTTTTGGTGTAAGTTTCTGGGTCTTGCTAAAAGCAGAGCAACACATGGAGTTTTTAAGCTGTTCTCCTGAGTTGTGTGAGTGTTGAGGGGTATTTGCACGGATAATTCTGGGTGTTTCCTCCTTTTGGTTGTGCCTCATCCTTTGCACTCTCCCCTTTCCTGCTGGCTGGACAGTGAGTGGGGCTGTCCCCTGTCACAGCCTCCTTTCCTTCCATCCCCTCTGGATCCCAGGGGTGATTTGGGGGGTTTAATGACCTCAGTACCCAGTGCTTTTGAGCTTCCTACCCCCATCCTTCCTTGGATCCCAGCAGTGATTTGGAGATTGCAATGACCTCAATACCTGGTGCTTTTGAGGCTCCACACCCCAATCACCACTTGGATCCCAGCAGTGATTTGGGGGATTGCAATAACATCAGTTTTTGAGACTTCCTACCCCATCCCTCCTTGGATCCCAGGAATGATTTGGGGATTGTAATGACATCAGTGCCTGGTGGTTTTGAGACTCCATACCCCCATCCCTCCTTGCAACCCAGGAATGATCTGAGGGGTTACTATGACCTCAACAGGTTCTTTAGAGACTTCCTACCCCATCCCTCCTTGCATCCCAGCAATGACATCAGTATTATATTAAATATCAGTATATATTAAATACCTGGTATTTTTGAGGCTCCACACCCCAATCACTGCTTCGATCCCAGGAGTGATTTGGGGGATTGCAATGACATCAGTACCTGGTGTTTTTGAGATTTCCTACCCCATCCTTCCTTGGATCCCAGGAGTGATTTTGGGGGCTGCAATGACCCCAATACCTGGTGTTTTTGAGACTCCACACCCCAAATCCCTGCTTGGATCCCAGGAGTGATTTGGGAATTGCAATAACATCAGTTCCTGGTGCTTTTTAGACTTCCTACTCCATCCCTCCTTGGATCCCAGAAATGACATTAGTACCTGATATTTTTGAGATTCCCTACCCCATCCTTCCTTGGATCCCAGGAATGACCCCAATACCTGGTGTTTTTAGACTCCATACCCAAATCCCTGCTTGGATCCCAGGAGTGATTTGGGGATTGCAATGACATCAGTACCTGGTGCTTTTGAGACTCCCTACCCCATCCTTCCTTGGATCCCAGAAATGACATCAGTACCTGATATTTTTGAGACTCCCTACCCCATCCTTCCTTGGATCCCAGGAATGATTTGGAGGATTGCAATGACCTCAGTATCCAGTGTTTTTGAGGCTTCATACCCCATCCCTCCTTGGATCACAGCAGTGATTTGGGGTGTTGTAATGACATCTGTACCTGATGTTTTTGAGACTCCACACCCCAATCGATGCTTGGATCCCAGGAGTGATTTGGGGATTGTAATGACCTCAGTACCTGATATTTTTGAGCCTCATACCCCATCCCTCCTTGGATCCCAGCAGTGATTTTGGGGGTTACAATGACCTCAGTCCCCAGTATTTTTGAGCCTCATACCCCATCCCTCCTTGGATCCCAGGAATGATTTAAGGATTTCAGTGACATCAGTACTTGGTGTTTTTGAGACTCCACACCCCAATCACTGCTTGGATCCCTGACTGCTCCTCTCCAGCTCATGCCCACAGCTTCCCCAGGGAGGGCAGTGCTCAGGGACAGCCTGGAGGGGGACTTCTTGCTCTAAGTCCATCTGTGCCACCACTGAAGCCCCCTCTGGGAGGGCAGCTGTCTCCTCACCCTGAAGACGGTGGGATGAGCTCCGAGTTCTCTCCTGTGCTGAGCTGCTATGGTGATGAGTTGCTATAGAAACACATATTTAGCATTATTATTTATTATTGAAAGGTGCTTCTTTTCATGCCTTAAAAGCAGGGTTGTGCCCAGCAGACCCCAGCGGTGGCTGTGGGACACTGCCCACCCTGTCCATGTGGGAAGGGGGGGTTAAGCTTCCTGGGAATGCAGGTTTATCCACGCTGGAGGCAGGGAACCGTGCTGTGCTGGCCCAGCAGGCTGATCTGGTTAAACAAATCCCTCAGTTTGTTCCTGTCACAGGTCCCTTCCCTCCTCAGATCCCTCCTTTGGAGGGGGATTTCAGGGGGGATTTTGTTGTAATGAGCTTACTCATCTCCAAACTGGTAAATCTTGTGTCACCACTCGGGGTGCATCAAGTTCTGGGACAATGTCTGCTCATCCAGCACAAATCTGCATTCACAGCTCCTCGTGGGCATTGCCTGGTGAATACCTGCTCTTATCTCTGCCTCTGCTGCTCCTCAATGTTTGCTGGAGTCTGCAAGTCCCTCCTCTGATGCTCCTGTGCTGGGGTCCTGCTCTGCTGAGCCCCCCTGGGTCTGCAAGGGGCCAAGCAGAGCAAGCCCTGCTCAGGGCATGGCTCTGCCTGCCCTCCCCATCACTCCCCAGTGCCCATGGGTGGGATGGATCCTGCTTTGGTGGGTCTTGCCCCCCAGGAATGTGTGCAGGGGGTAGGAGCAGCAGGGACCCCCTTTATCCAGCACATCCCTGGGTTTTGGGGATGCTCAGGAGGTGCAAGAGGGATGCAAAGGGCTCTCCTGTATTCTCAGGGATTCACAGCTTCCCTTAAAGCTGGCAGTGCTGCAGAGGTGGCTCTTAAGGAAACCTCCCTGCTGCTGTCCTTGACAGCGTGGCAGCCCTGAGGATGCTGCACAGGGGTGGCTCGGTGGGGACAGGAGGTGCTGGCAGGATGGACGGGTGTCCAGGGGCACTGGGAGGAGTGGGGCTGCCTTCCCTCTCTGGCTGGGGCTTGGCTTGCAGCAGGGATTAGCTGTGCAGTTCTTTCTTGTTCCTTGGGAATTGCCTAGTGGGAAAAAAAAAAAAAAAAAAGAAAAAAAAAAAGAGAAAGAAAAGGAAAGAGAAAAGGAAAACAACACAGCTTTTCTAGATGCTGAATGAACAACTGGGAGGTGAAGTTCTGGAGCAGCTGCAGGGGGTGGCTCAGCCCCTCCTCTCACACAGGTGCTGCAGCTGCAGGTGGAGATGGGCCGGGGAGGGATGCAGGAATGGCTGGACCACTGCAGGATGCTGGGGAGGCAGAGAGAGACCTGGGCTTGGGGGAATCTCTGCTGCTGCTGCTTGCAGGGTGAGTTCCCTGAATGCCTGCAGGTCTCCACCTTTGGCAGCCTTTGAGGAAACAAAGGGAGGTTCTTGAAAGCACCCCCTCAGGCAGGAATAAAACACCTTCCTTTGCAGAGCCCTCTCCCTGCTTGAAGTCGTTCCCTTTGGGCTTTGCATTTTCATTCTTGGAAGCTCTGCTCCCTGCAGGGAAGAGAAAAAAAATTCCTGGGGTGAAGGAGCAGGGCTGAGGGGGATGGGGGCTGTTCCTGGAAATGGAGGAAGGGATAAAGGGGTTCAGTGGAGGGGTCTAGGGGTGAATGGAGACCCCAGAGTCACATCCAGCCTGGCTCTGTTGTAGGGATGGTTGGGAGCATCCTGAGGCGTGGGAGGTGCTCCTGCACATCCCAACCCCTTCTGGGGATGAAAGGCAGCAGAGTGGGGTTTCTCTGGCTATGGGAAATGAGGGCTTGCTGTGTCCTGGTTGGGTCACCTTTGTCCATGTGGGTCTAGAGAGTTTGGGTTTGCTTCTACCACCCCTTTTTTTCCACTCTGAGCTGCACCAGCTGCTTGCATATGTGATTGGGAGAGGTCATCCAAATGGTGGAATGGATTTGGGGCTGATTTGGGAATCCCTGTGGGTCCCACCAGCCCTGAGACCATCCAGTGTCAGGTCTGTCTCCAAAAGCCCACTGAGGGTGGAGTCATTTTGGCCACTTTTGCATCCTCGGGCTTTCCCTTGCTGGTCTCCAAGGCCACTCCCAGAGATCAGGAGCTGCTCACCTGGGCCAGGAGGCACCTTGGAGCTGCACCCTCTGCCTGGGTGAGGGATGGAGAAGGGAGGAGAGCCATGGCAGGAGCTGGGGACCTAAACCAGCACCCCTTAGAGCCACTCAGGAGGGATTTTCCCCCTCCTTTAGGAAGGAGTTGCTCCTTTAGCAAGGCAAATATTCATGGGGATGCCCCTGAATGAAAGCACCGACTTTTAGGACAAATTTCTCTCTGCATAATATCTCAAAGAAAGCAAAGAGAGGAAACAGCAAGCAGGCCTAATTAGGTAAGTATTCCCCATTAGGAAGGGGAAGGAGCTATCAAGTCGATTTCCATTTCCTCCTTGTTTTACATGCCTGATTGTTCCGCCTCTCCGGGAGGCGGTGTGTGAAGTAGGTCTCTCCTTAGCTTGGAGAAGTAAATAATCAGGACACCACCAGCTCCTGAAGCTCTTCCCAAAGCTTTCCAAATCTGGGCTGAGCTGAGGATTTTTAGCATCTTCACCAGCCTTCCAGGAGCTCCTCAGCATCCATGAGACCTGGCAGGGACTCATTTCCCCGTTTCATGCTGAGAACCAAGCTGGGCAGCAGAAATTGAATATTCCTGCAGATATTTCTCCCTGATTGACCTGTTCTGGGTGGAATTTCTGGAATTTCCTGGCTGCTTCCCAGTATAAACCTGGGTGTGAGCACATGGAGGTGCATTGGGAAATGAGATTGGGATCAGCACCCAGTCCAGCCCTACCTGAGCCCAGTGTGTCCCCATGACATCCCCATGTCCTCCAAAGCTGCTCTGATTGGCATCAGCCCCTAAACCCCCACCCAGCCCACCTCTGCCTGAGCCCAGCATGTCCCCATGATGTCCCCATGTCCTCCAAAGCTGCTCTGATTGGCATCAGCGCCTAAACCCCCACCCAGACTACCCCTACCTGAGCCCAGTGTGTCCCCATGACATCCCCATGTCCTCCAAAGATGCTCTGATTGGCATCAGCCCCTAAAATCCCACCCAGCCCACCTCGACCTGAGCCCAGCATGTCCCCATGATGTCCCCAGTGTCCCCACGTTGTCCCCACGTCCTCCTGGCCGTGCACCCAAATCTGCTCTCCTGGCTGTGCTCTCTGCTGCCTCTCAGAACAACACATTGCAGCGTGGGCTGCAATTATGGAGCCATCAACGGGTTCTTGTGACACATTTTGGCGAGCCTGGGGACGCTTTGTGAGCACCAGGCTGCGAGGGAAGCTCTCTCCTCCCCCCTTGTGCTGCCTCCCCCTGCTCCAGAGCCTGTAAGTGGTGTTATTAAAGGCTGTCATTGGCACAGTCAATGGCTGACACAAGGCAGCCCTCAGACTTTGACTCATCACACACACACACACACACACACACACACACACACACACACTTTGCAATGCATGAGCCACAAAAAAAGCCCATTTCTCACCAGCATCACCCTTTCCCCAGCTGCTTGGGCCCTTTCTCTGCATTCATTTCAGAGAAGAAGCCTTGATTGTCCTGCAGAGTGAGCAAGGGATGGGAGTTGCATCATGCTGCCTGCACGATTCCCAGCTCTCTCATTATCTTTTGCTGGAAGTTGTGATGCCTTTTTTTCTTTTTTTTTTCCCTAAATACAACTCCATATATATAGATATATATGTGTGTGTGTGTATGTTTTATACATATACATAAAAATACACATTTATATGCACATTGCTACACACAAATGCAAACTGCACATGCTTTGGAAATGCCAATCTGTTCACCCTGCACTTTTCACAGATCACTGCCAATTTTCCCTCACAGTTCAGGAAAGGTTCTGCAGGTCCAGATTTTTGGAGAAGGAAGAGCAGCCTTGCTGCAATAGCTGGAGTTAGGAGGGATTTAGGCAAAAAAATAAAAAAAAATTACTTTTTCCTGTAGCATCCTTAGATCAGATGCTGGTGGCAGAGAGATGTTTTCCAGCTGGTAGGGAGGAGAGGGAAGAAAGAAAAGAGTTTGAGTTTTTCCTCCACCACAGAACTGGGAATAAATAGAGCAAATTTGGATAAACCTTTGTGTCTGGGCATGCGCTCCAGTTGGGCTTGGCTGCCTCAGTGCATTTCAGAAGGTGCTGGTCCAGGCCCTGCTGGTGACAAAGGACTCTCTGAGGGGCTCTCAGGGGTAGGGGATGATTGTGAGCATTTCTCCTCCTTCCCAGTGGCTCAGCTGGACCCTGGCCACGAGCACTCAAGTGGGGCAGCACGAGGTGCCACGAGCCTGGAGGAGATCCCAAGCAGATTGGAGCTCCATGACAATCTGCTTTTCTGCTTTCCAGTCCTTGGCAGTGCATGGACACGTGCAGAGGTCTCCCTGCCTCCTGCTGGGTGATGCACAGGGCTCTTGGAGCCACATTTCCCTCACTGTCAGCCCTGCTGGCCATTCAGGCTGCTGCCCTGCTCTGCTGCCCTGCTGTGCCTCCCCTCCTTTGTGTGGGAGGATAATTCTGAGGCTGCTCCAGTACTTGTACAAGGATATGGGAAAAGTGACTCTGAGATGCTTGTGATGCCTCAGGGTTTGGCTTTTATATTTTTCACATTCTGTGCTGCTTTAGTGTGTGGCTCTGGGCTTCATATTATGGGATGGTGAGCTCTGTGCACAGAGCAGGGAGACAAAACAATTCCTGCTCCAGCTGGGCACCAAGGACAAATGCCCCAAATCTCAGCCCAGGAGCACAAACCCCGTGGGCTGGAGAGAGAAAAACAAGCAGGGTGGGACTGCCTGGGCTAAAGCTGCAATGGGACAATGAACTGCAAGGTGCAAATGGAGCAGAGCTGATCCCAGGGACAGACCCCGGCAGCGCTCGTGCATTTTGGGGCCGTTTTGGGTCATCTTGGGTGCAGCCCTGGCTGGGCTCTGGTGCTGCCCAAGATGCAGCCATGCAGGAGATCCTTTGAATAAATCCCTGCTTTATTTAATTCTGCCCAGCCTCTGTTCTGGGTCAGCCTTCTCAAGGCATCATCTGAAGCCTTTTCACTCAGTGATTTGCCTCTTGGTATCACTTGGTTGTTGTCTCCTCTCCTGCCTTGCCTCTCCCTTCCCAGGAACACAGGCAGCAGAATCAGCTTTATTTTATAAAAAGCAAAAAACAAAAAGGTCTCCCTCCAGGTGCAGGGCTGTTGTCACTGTCCTGCACTGCTCTCTGCACTTCTCTCACCACCCATCATCAGCCTCTCCCAAGGTCTCTCTGTTGCTGGCTCAGGCAGAAGGTTTTACAGTACTGCCTCTTCTCAAGCACAGGAATAAAATAATCCCTTCTTCAGCTCAAGGAGCAGGTTTTAAACTGGTTCCTGCTCATGCTGAGGCAGGAGGGGCCCAGCCCAGCCCCTGGCAATGCTGGGGATGGATGGATGGATGGATGGATGGATGGATGGATGGATGGATGGATGGATGGATGGATGGAGGATGTGTGTGTCGGGCTCCCCACGCAGAGGAAGGAATCAAATATCTGCCCTATCTCAAATGCCATGCCGGGCTCCTCTGGGACAGAGTTATTGGTGAGGAGGAAGCTGACCTTCTCCTGTGTTTATGAACTGAATCTCTGGTTCACTTTGGGTTTGATTTTCCTCCCCCCTTCCCTCCTGTTACAGAGTGCAGTACTCCATTTCAAAGGAAATAACATTTTCTTCATTTTCTCCTTTGCTGGGATTTTTTTAAAGTGCTGCTCAAGATGAACAGGATTTTTTGCCCTCAGTCTTCCATGCTTTACCCTTGGCTTGTCACCCTGGAAGGGGATGTTGCTTGCCCATGTTTTTGGGGCAGCAGGGATATTCCCCTGTTACAGCTGTTGAGAGTGCACAAATTCTCCTGGAGCTGGGAAAACACAGAATTATTTTAGTAGTCAAGCAAGTCTGAGAATTAAAAATTCTCCTTATTTCCCTCAGTGCCACATGGATCTGTCCTTCTTCCTCCTGGCTGACTTATCTCCAGCCTTCCCTGGCACAGCTTTTGCTGCAAATCCTCTCCTGCAAGGGCTGGACTTGAGCATCCTCAGAGCAGCAAGTCCTTTGGAGCCCCATTTCCTTTTCCTTCTGCTTCTACCTGTGGAGAGCAGATTTTAGGAAGCTCAAGAGCTCTGTCTCTCCTGTGCACAGGTCCCTTGGAGATATTTGAAGGCACTTTCCTGAAGTTCACATGTGACTTTTGAAAACCTTGGCCATTCATGTATATATAAGTATATCTGTTCTCTCTTCCCTCCTGTTTTCTTTCTCTGTCAGGAATCCAGCTGTGCAACATGTGGCACTTGTAGGGCTTGGAAGGCAGGAAGATCAAGCAAACACAGAGCTTTCAGCAAGAAGAGATAAATTTCCAGCATAAATTCAAGCCACGTAGGCCCAGTCTGTTTTAGTTTTAAAGCCCTGCTGGTAGTGATGTGTGGGAGCTGTAGATATAAAGCCAGGGAGAGAAGAAGAGTTTATTTGTATTATTTCTGGCACCTTGGTAGAAAGAAAACCCCAGCTTTGAGTTCGTGGGGCTTGGCACAATGTTTGTCTGCATGGTCTGGAGCAGCAAACTGCCTGTTGAGCTCTGCCTTCGTGTCTGGCTGGAAGGCAGAGGGAAAAAAGGGAATTATCTGCCCTGGCTGTTGTAACTGGAAGAGGAAAGTGCAGGATTTGTGGGGGTGTGTGGGATGCAGATGGTCCCAGAGGAGAAATATCTTGTTATTAATAACTCCTGGATAGCAATTTCCCACCTGTGTGGAAACGCCGCTGCCGTTTTTATCTCAGCACAGGAACTGGGGGCTCCCTGCTCAGGCAGCTGCTGGGGTTTCCTATTTACTGTGGAGACAGAGGGCAGGATTTGGGGTGTTGAGCCCTGATCATAAATTGGTCCCAGAGTAGAAATATCTTGTTATTAATAACCCTTGGAATTGTGATAGCAATTTCCCACCTGGGTGGAAATGCTGCCGCGGTTTTTATCCCAGAGGTGTGGCAGGAGCACAGCTGGGAGCTGGGGGCACCCTGCTCAGCAGCTGCTGGGGTTTCCTATTTTCTGCAGAGACAGAGGGCAGGATTTGGGGTGTTGAGTCCTGATCATAAATTGGCTTCAGAGAAGAAATACCTTGTTATTAATACCCCCCGGAATTGTGATAGCAATTTCCCACCTGTGTGGAAACACCGCCGCCGTTTTTATCTCAGCACAGGAGCTGGGGGCTCCCTGCTCAGGCAGCTGCTGGGGTTTCCTATTTTCTGCAAAGACAGAGGACAGGGCAGGATTTGGGGTGTTGAGCCCTTTTCACAAATTGGCTGCAGGGTGTGGTATTTTCTGAGACCCCTGATGAAGGCAGGAATGATGAATCTGACTCCATGTTCTCAGAAGGCTGATTTATTATTTTATGATGCTATATTATATTAAAGAATACTAAACTAAACCATACTAAAGAATACAGAAAGGATACTTACAGAAGGCAAAAAAGATAATAATAAAAACTCGTGACTCCTTCCAGAGTCCTGACACAGCTTGGCCCTGATTGGCCAAAGAGTCAAAACAATCCACAGCAAAATCCAATGAAACAATCGCCTGTTGGACAAGCAGCAAAACACAGGAGAAGCAAATGAGATAATATTGTTTTCCTTTTTCTCTGAGGCTTCTAAGCTTCCCAGGAGAAGAATCCTGGGCAAGGGGATTTTTCAGAAGATGTGACAGTGACAGCAGGGCTTTGGTGCTGTGCTCCTGGGGGTGTTTGCTGACCCTGACCTGGCAAAGTCACTCTGGCTTGGGAGCTGCTCTGTGGGCTGCTGCTTTTTCTTCAGAGCATCACTGAGTAGTTTGGGTGGGAAGGGATCTCAAAATCCTACTTCCAGCTGCCCTCAGGGGTGCCTTCTATCCCAGGGTGCTCCATCCAACCTGGCCTTGGACACTCCCGGGGATGGAGCAGCCACAGCTTCTCTGGTTACCCTGTGCCAGGGCCTCACCACCCTCACAGGGAACAATTTCTTCCAAATATCCAATCTAAACTTGCCCTCTTTCAATTTAAAGCCTTGTTCTATTTATTTTTTTTCCCAGAAGTCCTTTCCCCCCCCTATTTACTACTATATTTTTTGCTTTACTAAGGTAAAAATATAAATAAACCCAGAGGTGACCCCTGGATGCAATCCCCAGCTCTAACATTAGTTTGTTAGTCTTCTATGCTTAATTTTAGAAAAAAAAAACTAAGTAGTTTTGGAAGAATTTTTATTTTTACAGGATTTTCTTGGTCACAAAGAGATACTGTGCTCATGCTTGACTGGAATGTTTAGGATCTTATATGTTTTACATTTTTTTATGTTTCATTTGTGAGTTACAGTAGTATGGTGACAAATTCTATATCTTAAGATATAGACAGGTGACAAATTCTATATCTTCAGATATAGAATATCTAAGACAAATCTTATGAATGAAAATAAGAAATCTTGAAAATCTTATGATGAAATGAAGATAAGACATCTATATCTTATCTTTCCCAATAAGATAAAAAGCACAACAGCACCCAGCACAAAACATGCTGATTTTGGCCTAATGCCAGCACTAACAACCCAGACTTCATTTCCATCTCTTTCCCTCTGCCTGTTTCCTCTAATCCAGACTTCATTTCCATCTCTTTCCCTCTGCCTGTTTCCTCTAATCCAGACTTCATCTCCATCCCTCTTTCCCTTTGCCTTTTTCCTCTAATCCAAACTAAAACATTACAGGCTCTAACTCGAGTCAAGGGCAAAATTCAGCCCAGCTGAATTTACATTTATGTTTACAATTTTTATGTTTACATTTTTATGTTTACATTTTTTATGTTTCATTTGTGGAGTTACAGTAGTATGGTGACAAATTCTATATCTAAAGATATAGCATATCTGAGACAAATCTTACGAATTAAGATAAGAAAGGGCAAAATTCAGCCCAGCTGAATTTACATTTATGTTTATGATTTTTATGTTTACATTTTTATGTTTACATTTTATGTTTAGATTTCATGTTTACATTTTTATGTTTACATTTCTATGTTTTCATTTTTTATGTTTCATTTGTGGAGTTACAGTAGTATGGTGACAAATTCTATATCTTAAGATATAGACATGTGACAAATTCTGTTTTCAGCCTAATGCCAGCACTAACAACCCAGACTTCATTTCCATCCCTCTTTCCCTCTGCCTTTTTCCTCTAATCCAGACTTCATCTCCATCCCTCTTTCCCTCTGCCTTTTTCCTCTGGTCCAAACTAAAACATTACAGGCTCTAACTCGAGTCAAGCACAAAATTCAGCCCATCCTCCTGCCTGAGTGATGCTGGGTCATTAAAACCAGTCCCCAGATATGTCCCAGCCACACAGGGAGCAGGAGAAGGCCCTGTGTCCTCCAGCCCTGGGAGGTGGAGCGCAGGTGATGCTCTCCAGCAGCAGGGAGGATGCTCCTACCTCATGTCCTAACAGCTGTGATTGCATCCCCAAGGGTAATGGGCACTGATTTACAGCCTTTCACAGCATTAGAGGCTTGTGTGGCATCCCAAGTGCAGCTCTGGGGTCCTGTGAGGAGAGGGAAGGGAGCAGCAGGTCCTGTTTTGGAGGGAGTGGAGAGGTGGAGGCAGTACCAGGTGAGGATAAGGGGCTGGAGCACACATTGGTACAGTGCTTGTGGGTTTTACTGTTTTAGCACCTGGGCATCTGCTTAATAGTGTTTCTGCTTAATGGTGTCTCCTCAGCTCTTAAAAGCTGTGTTATCAAGGCCTCCATTTCCTGTGAGCAGGATTTCATGAACAGAGGTGACCTTTGCACGCCCCCCACATTAAAAACACCTCTTGCCTCAGCCACAGGTGCCTTTATCCTGTGCGAGCAGAGATGAACAAAGCAGATGGTGTTTGGATCTAGATTAAATTAGAATTCTGCTTGCAGCTGGCTTAGCAAACAAATAACTTTCTTCTGGGTAGCACAACCCCAGATCTCTCACTGCAAACTAAAGTGTCCTTTGCGGCCTGCCCTGCTCACGTGCCCCTCTCTGCTGCTGGGTTTCTGTCTAACACCTGTCCTAACACAGCCAGTGCTTTGTGGGGATGCATCTGCAATGATGAGGCTGTGCAAACAGCTAAAACAATTGCATCACCCTCCCTGTGGCTGCTCTGGGGTGTGACCGTGTTCACAGGGGTCTGAGGATGAGGGAAGAGACGAGGATCTGACTCCTTGATTCAGAAGGCTGATTGATTATTTTATTATATATATATTATGTAATATCATATATATATGATATATATTATATGATATATATATAATATATTATATTAAAACTATACCAAAAGAATAGAAGAAAGGATTTCCTCAGAAGGCTGGCTAAGAATAGAATAAGAAGGAATCATAAAAAAGGTGACACAGCTGGGCTGTGATTGGCCATTAATTACAAACATCCAACATGGGCCAATCCCAGATGCACCTGTTGCATTCCACAGCAGCAGATAATCATTGTTTGCATTTTGTTCCTGAGGCCTCCAGCTTCTCAGGAGGAAAAATCCCAAGGAAAGGATTTTTCATAGAAGATGTCTGTGACGTGGGGTGATTTGTGGGGCTGCTGATAGCACCAGGCACGATCTGTGCAGATGAAGGGTCAGGTCTGTGAAGTGCAGGGCACCTGCAGCCCCCATCGGTGTCTGAGTGGACATGGGGAGATATTTATGGGAGGAAGAGTGGAGATTTTGCCTTTTTGCAGCAGCAGCAAGCTGCCCACATGGAGCAGGAGGTGCTGGCAGTGTGTCCTCTCATTGCTGGTCAGTGCTGGGGAACACAGGGGTGAACTGCAGGAAGCTTTAGCAGCAGAGCAGCAGGAGCAGACACCTCCTCCCTTCCTGCCCCCGGCCTGCCAGGCTGGGTGCCAGCAGCTGGGCTCTGCTGTATCATTTCAGGACGTGCTGGATGCATCCCTGCATCCCACAGCTCAGCAGGGTGACCACTGAACTATTTGAAGCGGCTCCAGCGCTGACACTCGGGTGTGAGATGCAAATTCTGCTGATGCTGGGAAAGTGCTGGGGCAGGGGATGGGTGAGGACTGAGGGGAATTTATCACTGTGAGCACTTTGGGGTGTGTATCCCTCATACAAACACCGAAGGAGATAAGAAAAAAGAAAATCAGAGGTGAAGGAGCTTCCCCTGGTGCTGCTGAGTGGCTCTGTGTTATAGTAACTTTTTTGAGTTAGGTCTAATAAGCTCTTAGAGGCTTATAACCCACTTAAGATAGCTCAGCTATCTTTGGAGGCATAAAAATCAGCAACATAGCTTTTGTTGCAGTGTTAGAAACAAAAAAGTTTCATAAAAAGCAAAATAACAAACAGAAAAACTAAACTAGGTGCTAAACATTTTTGCTCTTAGTAAAACACTTTACAAAAGCAATTAGTTTTTGTGTTCTTTTATTTTTCTACTGGATTGCTTAAAGAAAACTTTTTAGTTTTTGTCTAATTAAATAGAGAAAATCATCAGTGAAGGAGGTTTCCCTGGTGCTGCATGCCTGGCTCTGTGTTATAGTAACTTTTTTGAGTTAGGTCTAATAAGCTCTTAGAAGCTTATAACACACTTAAACAAAACTTTTTAGTTTTTGTCTAATTAACTATCTTTAAATTTAAAGTCCTCTGGGTCCTATATAGTGTTTTTCATTTAATAAAAAAAAACTTATAAACTTCTTTCCTTTTAAAAAGACAAAAAATAATTTTATCACTCTATCAACAAAAACCACACTCCTACAGCTCTGCAAAATAAAAGTTGTTGCTGTGGCACTGAGCTGGGAATTCAACCTGTGGGATGAAGATTTGTCTCTGCTTTGCTGGCTCTGTGTGACCTTGGGCAAGTCACAGAATCTCAGACTGGTTTATGTTGAATAGCACAATAATTTCAATAACTATTAATAATAATAACACAATAACTTCAATATTTGTGGGCAGGGACACTTTCCACTAGCCCAGGTTTCTCATCAGGATCAAGTTCTCCTCCTCTCTTGGTAAGCTCAAGTTTGTCTGATCCATCCTAGGAGCAGTGGAAAAGTCAAAACTTTTCCTTGCAATATTTATGTTGTTAGATGCTCAACTTGGTCAAATTTACACAGACTTTTAGCCCCAAGAGAAGGAGCATTCTGATTTTTCCTCCCTGCCCCAAAGCCTGCCACCTTTTCAGTGAGGCAGCGGGAAGAATCTAACAGAGGTCAAATATAGAAAATAAAAAGTTAAAACCAGTAACTTGCAAAAACTTTTCCCCTAATTTAGTTCTCAGCATTGCCCAAGTCATTCTGAATGCAGCTTTCCACTGAGCTGGTAGCCTGAGGCAGACACTGAGCTCAGGAAATTGTCCCCTGAGTGGTTCAGGTCTGTCAAAGTAATGAGGACCTTAAAAGTGAGCCTTGGCACAGAACATGTCAGACAAGCTGAGCTGTAGGTGTTGCTGCTAATGCTCACTGGAATTATGCATGCCCACAGTGCCCTGCACGGGAATTGCAGCATTTTGGTGCAAAAATAAATGTGTCTGTACAGGATGGAGTCGTGTATGTCCCTGCAAACACTGTCTGTGTGTGTTTGTGTGTGCAGCAGCTCCTCTCTAATCTGCCTGTTAACAACCAGAGCATGAGATGATCTCCTCACCCACATGAGCTCTGTTCTGTCTCCTGCCTGCCTCTGATCCTGGCCATGGGTGTCCTGTCCTGCTCAGCAGCAGCTCAGGACTCTCAGGCATGATTTGGGATTATTTATCCTGCAGCAACAGCCGGGCTGGCCTCTAAGAATAACTTTCCTTTGGCCTTTGGATGTGTTGGCAGTAGCTGGGCTTGTCACAAAGTCACTGGGAGAGAGAATTAACAGCAAATTAATAATGCTTTATCCATGCTTTTATTTCTGCAAGGAGGAATTGAGTTTTGCAGCTGATTCTCTGCTTTTGTGGTCCTGCTGTGCCACCTGTAAATTGGGACATCACAGCACGGTGGTGGGACAGATGTCAGGCTGCTTTTTATTTTTTCTTTTCCCTTGAAATGCTCCCAAAGCTGCAGCTTATCAGGGCTTGTGTCCACAGTGCCTCATTACAGCTCTCAGCACAGAGAGTCCTTCCCCAGTGCTGCTGCTGGGCTGGAAATTGGGTCTCAGCTGGAAGTCTCTGCTTGGAAAACGTGGGGCTCTCCATCAGTGCTGTCCCTGCGCCTCCCTTTTGGCTCAGGAGCAGCTCAGCTGCCCTTCAGCCTCCTCAAAGCATCCAAGTCAAGTGGGGACAGAAGTTTTAAGTTGTTTTTTTTTAACCAGAATGCTCTGAGGGGAAGTGTCTGAAGAGGGCAGATCTTGTTTGGTCTGATCTTGGGTGTTTCTTGCTCTGGATGCAGCAGCTGTGCTGTGCCCTGGTTCATTCTGAACATCACAAAAAGTACTCTTATGCCAGAATGGTTTAAAATGATAAACAATTGTAATGCAGTTTTTATGGGGTTTGTAAGGGAAAGCCAAGAATAGCATGCAGGAAATTAGCATTAGTTTTAAAATGTCTGTTTGGTGCTATTATTTGTGAAGGAGAGGTCGTGCTCTGTAGCAATCTCATATCTGCAGAAGATGCCTGGAATTTGGTGAGCTTTGGGGCAGAAATATGGACTTTTTATCCTTCTGACACTCCTTAAAGAGCCCTTTCCAAGCCCTTGGAGGCAGCAGGAATAGATTACTTCAGCTGACACGTGCAAGTTTTGAACGTCCAGACTGGGACCTAATTGCCCTGGGTGCTACAAGATGAAAAAAAAAGAATTCACCTGACCTCATCTGACCTGCAGGAGGGCTGAAAGATAGGCAGCAGTTGGTGGAAGAGCTTTCAAGCAGAAGGCAGAGTGACAAAATGAGCAGCACATGTCTGCCCAGGAGGTTCAGGGTGCCTAAAAACCCACCCAGAGGCGTTTAGGAATTTGGTCAGAGTTAGGAAGTGCAGAGCAAATAAAAGGTATCTGAAAGTTTCTTTTTCAGAATCTCCTGTCAATATCAAAATTCTGCTAATGGTTGCACTGAAATGCAGCTTTTTTTTAGGGTTGGGAGAGCAAATGCCAGCAGCAAATGCTGCTTCCCAGGGGTGTGCTGGGCTGGAGATCTGGCTGGGATTTGGGATGGCCCAGGCACCCCAAATTTTATGTTTTATGGGGCTGGCCCATCTGCTCCCTGCAGCCACTCACAGGAGAAGCTGAGCATGAAGAATTTGCTGTGTCAGATCTTTTTCCCTGGCCTCATCCAGAGCTGGTGGCTGCTGCTCCAAAAGGGGCTGGATGCCTGCCATAAATGAAAGCAGGAGATTTTATGCTGAGTAAAGCATAAAGAGGGACTCTGTTCTCGCCTCTGCTGCAAACCCTGCGCCACAGAAGAGAAATTATCACACCTCTGACTCTGCCTGCCAGCAGTACAGCACTGCTAACAGCATTTCCTTGATGTTGCCACTCCTGCTGGGTGTCCAGCCCATTTCCTGCGAGGTTTGGAGCAGTTGCAGGATTGATGGTGATTCCCTGGGGGATCCTGGCTCTCCAGGAGCACACAGCTGTGCCCTGCATTAACCACATCAGCCTGGCCTTGTAAACTCTTCATTAGGGAGGAGTTCCCATTTGCTATGAGCCAGCAAATGCTGGTCACTGCTGACTGATGCCCCTCTGGTGTGCAGAGTGCCTGATCCTGTGCAGCAAATCCACTGCTCTGCGTCCCTCTGAAGCTTGGTTTCCAAACCTTATTCCCCATCCCCATCCAGGCATTGAGCAACCTGGTCTATGGAAGGTGTCCCTGCCCGTGTCAGAGGGCTGAAACAAGATTTCTTTTAGGTCCCTTCCAACCCAAAATGTTGAGTTTTTATCTATTTTTTTTTGCCAGAGTTGGGGTTAAATGTGTGAGTTGGTATTTATTGTTGGACTCAGATGTTTATTAGTTCTTATCTATGTTACAGTCCCACAAACCCTGAGTTTTACAGCACTTCAATAACTAAAAATGATGGAGCCCCATCTCTCTCTCTACAAGGCCTTTTAAGGATAGACTGTCCAATTAAGAAATGAAACTTGAATTACTTTCACTTTTAACCCAATAACCAACCACCCATGCCCACAATGGGGAACTTTTTTGTCCAATTACACAAAACCACCCAAACCCCTGGAGAAGAAGGTGAAGAAGAAGGACCAGCAGTGCCCCAAAACCTCCATCTTGCTTTATATCTATTACTTATTCTAAACCCTTAAACTCTGAGTTTCCCACCCTGTGATATCACACACTCCTGTTCAAACCGCACACCCACAGTTCCATCATTCCATCATTCCATTCTGGAAGCTTCTCCAGGTCTCAGGGCAGTGCAGGGTTCTCTGGGGGTCAGTGCTGGCAGCACAGAAATCTCCAGTTCTCAGCACCCAGGGTTCCAGCACCAAACCATTCTGGGATTCCCTGATCCTGCTATCATCTCTGATTTTCCCAGTCCTGTTGCTTTTACTTTTTCCCTCAGAGCACTCTGCTCCAGCTGTGTTTTGAATACATAGCAAAATCTCAGACTTTGAAGGCTGGGGATTCTCTGCTGCCTTCTTTGCCAGTGTTTTCCCCTGTTCCAAATTTAGATCTCAGTGCTCCCACAGCCAGCTGATCAAGGTTTTGGTTTTTTCCCTTGAAGTCCCATGTTTTGTCTCACAGAGATGCGGAGAGTGAAGTAGCCAGTGGCCACCAAGTCCCTGTGAATGCAGAGTGGCTCTCCCTGCCAGAAGAACAGTGAGATTTGGCTCCTGAGGATACACACTGTGCTAATTGTGAGCATTCAGCCTGACACGGGAGACTTGTGTCTCACAGATCTTCCCAAAATTGCCAGGAAGGGGGAAACATCCACCCACAGGCATCCAGAGCAGCATAAACTCTGCTAAAACAGCTTCAGCCAACAAGGAAACAGAACAGCTGCCTGGAAATTCATGGGGAAAGCCAGGTCACCTGTGCTAGGGCTCCCACCTGAACCAAACCCAGCATATTCTGATTTCTTCTGGGCTTTTTCAGAGCCCCCAAAGCCTCAAAGGGAATGTGTGAGCATAAGCTGAGCTTCTAAGGAAGGAAATGCCATTTTCCTCAAGGCTGTCCTAAAATGCTGTAATGGATACACGAGCAGGGGAGACCTGCTGGGATGAAACCCAGCTCATTTTCTTTTCAATATTCATCACTCCTTTAGGGGCACAGGCTGGGTTTATTCCTCTTTGTGTCTAGAGCTCATCAGGGTCTCCTTCCCAGTGAATTGCTGTCCCAGTTTCTGCTGGAATAAAGTTAATTTTCTTCCTGGGATGGTGTGTTTTGGATTTGGTGTGAGAATTGTGGTGATAACACACTGATGGTTTCAGTTGCTGTTAAATAGGGTTTAAATGAACTCAAGGACTTTTCAGCTTCTCATGGCCTGACAGGGAGAAGGCTGGATGTGCACCAGGAATTGGGAAAGCACAAAGCTGACCCTGAATATTAGGAACAGTCCATAAAATTTTAATTTTATTTTTGCTAACATGGTGCTGCTAACACTGTGAGAGCTGCACCTCAGTGAAACACAGCAGAGAAACTCTTAGTGCTGGGGAGAGCAGAGTGCCAGCAATGTGTGATGGCCTTGCTGGGGACAGGAATGAGACAGAAGTCAACCTGACATTGGCAATATTTCCCTTTTCTCAGTGCCTCTATGATCTCACACCCACAAAATGTGGGACCAGCCAAGCTGGGCACTGCTGTGACATGAAATCAGTGACCTTGGGTGCTCTTGCTACACCAGTTTGTTTGTTGGGGGGGGGTTTACATTCCTCCAGTTACTGTGATAAGGAGTCATTTCCATGGATTTGTCCTCAGGACACTTTCAGGAGGCTGGGAAATACCCGTGTCATGTAATTGGAAGGTTGGGTCCCTTCCAGTTCTGGATGTTCCATAACACCCAGCCCTGGGGACTCACATGCCTGTCTGCTCCAGAAAAGAGAGTTTAACTCCACTCTTTGGATTTGTAGGTTATTTCCATGACCTCAAAACTCCATTCTTGTTTCTGTGACACTGAATATTTGTGTTCTTTCATTCAGGTCTCTGTAGCAAATTCCTGGAGGAGCAGAGAAATCATTACAAACCCCTCTGCTCTCCCAAGCACAGAGGAACACAGCTCTGACCTGCTTTTGCTGCTAGAAAACCAAATTTGGAATGCAGGCAGAAACAACATCCACATGCAGTTTTATCACATGGGAAGAGCTGGGAAAAAAGGGAATAAAGTCCCACTCATGGCATGTGTTAATCCCATCATTTAATACTCTTCTGGCACAGACACAGGTAACAAGGTGATGGGCAGCATCTGAGTGCCTGAGAAAAATAATCTGTGTGATGAGGGAAGGCTGTGTTGTGCCTCTGTATTTTAATTCTCTTGCAAACAAACCGCTCCTGAAATAAATCCCTTTATTTGGGACAAGCTGCAGCTCCTGCAGGGATCTGTTCTTTTTGGTGAGCTCCAAAGTAAAGCTGCTCTGCTGTGGGGTGTCCCCAAAGTGAGACTTGCCCTCAGCTTGGGCAGGTTGTAAGTTCAGGGAGAAAGGATTTAGCCAAAGTTAGAATCCAGTCTTTGTTGGGGAAGCTGTTGACAATGTCCCTATATGGGTTTTTCTTGCCATGTTGGCTCCCAAAGAAAAGCTTCTGTCCATGGTAATCAGTGTTTATTAAAGGAAACCATGAACAAAAGTCTTTAGATGAGATTAAAGGGATTGTGTAGCTGCACTTGGTGCTGAATTGCTCTGTGCTGGCTCCAGCACTTGGAGTCTGCCTCATCAGCATCTCCTGCATCCCAGGCATGAACAGCCTGTGAAAAATGCCTATTTTATGATTGACTTTTCACCAATATTAAAATGAATGTTGTATGTGTTGTGTTTGAAAGTTAGGCTGTATTAATTTTCTTAAGTATGTGTTAAATATAGCGTTAGGTTATAACAAAATGTTAAAATAGAAACTATGCTATGTAGGATACATTTTTTTTTTCTAAAGAAAGGACTTGCAGTGAGATAGCAGCCACAGGACAACTGAATCTTTCAGAGAAAGAGAATTTATTGCTCCATTAGCAGGAGAAACAAACTTCTTCCCACCTTGCTCAGCTCTGAAGATGCAGTTAGGATTCAGAGGAAGAAGTTGACACTGCCCAGACAGAATCCTGTGTTTGAATGGAATTTATGCATCATGTATGAGGTGTATGAATATGCAACAGGTTATTGTTTTTAAGGGTTAATCCTCTATTGATGTGGGTCCTTTTTTGGGCTTATTTTGCCCAGAAATGGTACCCGGACATCCGTAACTCTTTGTTTCTATTGTCTCATATTGTCCTAATCCAAATTGTCCAAAACTTTTATTACATTAAAACATACTCTAATTACATTACTATTTTTATAACCATTTTATTACTATTAAACTTTTAAAATTTAAAAACAAGTGATTGGCATTTTTCACAAGCCTGAGTGTGGGAAAAGTGTCGCCACATTTCTCTTCACAGTGAAAAGCAAAGCACGACTTCCCAAGAATATTTCTGAGATTCACATTCTCTGAACCTCAGAGAAAGGAAAAACAATTCTTATCATTTGCTGTGCCTGTGTTTGTGCAAAAGTAGAATGCAATATGGAGATGGTTTACCCACAGTGATGGGGTTTTGTTTCCTTGGCCTGTCAGGGCCGAGTGTGTAGCCTCACATTTCTCTTCACAGAGAAAAGCAAAGCACAATTCCTCTCAAGAATATTCTTATCATTTGCTGTGCCTGTGTTTGTGCAAAAGTAGAGTGCAATATGGAGATTTTTTACTCAAAGTGATGGTGTTTTGTTTCTTTGGCCTATCAGGGCCTATCAGGGCCAGATGTGTGTGTGTGTGTTGGGACTGTTGGGACAGTCATGAGATTCTGTGCAGTGTGTGCAGAGTTCAGTGTTTAACAGATTCAGTTTATATGTAGTGTAATATAATATAGAATATTATAGTATAATAAAGTAATTAATTAGCCTTCTGATAAGATGGAGTCCTCCTCATCATTTCCTCCCTCGTTGGGGCCTACTCAGCACAGCTTTAGAAAAGCAAACACAGGAACGTGCTGCCTCATTAGCTGGGCTTCACTAACCACCCTGGCACTGCCCAGGAGCCCTGGGTGCTCCTGGCTTCCCCCCAGCCAGGTGGGCAACTCACCCTGCCAGAGCTTTGGGGTGCTGCCAGGCCCCATCCATGAGGATGTGCTGAGTTTTCCCACCCTCCCTTCCTCCCTCCCAGAGCTGTTTTTCAGCTCATTTTGGCTGTATTCAAGTTTTAACATGTATTTTTTTGCTCTGAGCTAGACCCAGGGTGGGATTGCTTCTATGGCTTTCTGTATCCAGGCTCTTCCTGCTGACTTTGTGGCATCCCTGCTGCCACACGTGGCCGTGACAGGGGACCTGGTGAGGTGGCTCTGTCTGACACCTTTGATGGCAGAAGGGCTGCGTGTGTGTGTCTCTGAGGAAATGCTGTGGTAATCACATGTTCTCTGAGCAGAGAGAAACACGGTTCTCCCAGGATTTTCCCGGGAAACTGTGAGAAGCTGTGGGAAACTTGGAGAGAAGGATTCAAACAATTATTATATCTTTCTGTAAAAAATTATATTAAAACAATATAAATATAAATATAAATATAAATATAAATATAAATATAAATATAAATATAAATATAAATATAAATATAAATATAAATATAAATATAAATATAAATATAAATATAAATATAAATATAGGGGGTTTTAACAGATATTTGGTTTTTTTTATAGATACGCTTCTCCAGAGTGTGCTGTTCATAGATCACCAATAGGTGAGAGAAGATTCCTTTCACCAAGGCCGATCAGGTCTTAGGTCCACCATTGTTTCTACAAAAACTGTAGATTTCTAATAAGGTGTCTTTTCATGCTCTCTGACAATGGAGTCTCTGTATCACCTCTGTCCCATATACCCCTTTGGTGGTAAAATGCTCTTATGTTCACCCAGTGTTGTGTTCCTTTCAGGAGCTGTCACTGGAGTGGGGTGGATTTGTCTCAGACTCCAGTTTAGGGACATGACCATGGATTTTGTGAGATTGTCAATCAAAACCCAGCTCTCTCTTTCCCCTCTCCCTGTACACTTCCTCCCGAGTCCTTCCCTCTCTCTCAGTTGACAGATCAGTCCTTTGTGTCCTCTTTATTCCTGATTTATTCCTACTTCCTCAGGCATAACTCATCCTTGACTTTGTCCCCTTGCACACTGCTGCATTTCAAGGATGTATTCATCATTCCCTAAATTTTCCATCTAATAATCAGAGTTAAAAGACATTTGGAGTGTTTCTTCCTCTGAGACACTTTCACACCCAAGCTGTTTTTGCCCAGAATCCCATCTATTTACCACACAGTTTCATGTTCTGGAATCTTGGGATTGTGTCCTGGAGATCCCTGGGGAGAGCCAAACTGCAACCTTTAACTCAGTGGTCTCAAACCTTTGCTGGAAATGCTCAATAACAACAAAAAGTAACCAGGCTGTGGGGTAGCACCATAATTTGCTGTTTTCCAGGGGGAAAACAGTATTTAAACCAAACTCTGGGAGTTCAAGGCACCTTCTGGGCAATGTGTTGTTTGCAAGCTATAAAGTCATGATTCTACCGGCAAGACAGTGGTGTGAAACCTCTGAAACAGCTGTGTGAAACAGCTGGATTTGCTCTGTGATCTTCCCAGGGACCTTGGGTGTGCTGATGGATAGGACATGTGGCAGGAGCCACGTTGAGGGGTGACCTGGCCTCACACAGGAGCCCTGTGTGGTGGCTCATGGCATCCCTGCTGGCCACATCCCCAGTGGAAAAGGCACTTTGGGTTTATTTTGGAAACAGCCAGCTCAGAGCCCAAGTCCAGCCCTTGCTGGCTGTGGCCTTTTGTTTATTTGCTTTGTTTTTAGAACATAATTACTCTCTTGTAGTCTCTGCATGTCCATGGCAGTGATTATTGCCTTCCCAGCTGCTGTGATTCCTGCCATCCAGACACAGGGAAAAAAAAACCCCATCCACAATTCCCTTCTCCTTGGTGCATCCTCTGAGGGCTTGTACAAACCCTGCTCTATTCTGCAGGCTAAACATCCAGGCCTCCTTGCCCCTGACCTCTGCTGGTATTTATTAATTAAGCCAAATTATAAATTATGAGGCTCCAGGACTGACTGGGGCTCCAGGACAGAGGGTACAGCACGAGCAGATGGGAAAGCAGAGAGTGCCAGCAGCAAGCAGAGAGAAAATCCTGCTCCTAGGGTCACTCAGATGGCTGCTGGAAGATGGCAAAACAGCCCCAGGCTCTCCCTGCTTTGTCCCAAAAAGCTGCTCCTGGTGCTCTCAGGCTGCTGATGCTCTTTCTTCAACAGGTGAGCTTCCTCCCCTGTGAGGTTCAGTGTTTTGGAAAGCATCCTTGCCTGCTATAAAGCCTTCCTGGAGTTTCTCACTGGAATCTCTCTGGTCTCCAGATCAAATTTGCTGTGTTTTCATAGAATGGTTTGGGTTGGAAGGGATCTAGCAAGGTTCTCCTCACCACTCCTTTCTCCTGTGAGTGATAGCCTGACCTCAAATCAATTCTCACCTGGATGGGCCTAGAAGAATTTATGTCTGGAGCCTGTCTCTTCTCATTTTGTGTTGGCTGTTTGTTTTAGTGGGCAGGTGCTGTGTCCTGGTACTGTGATGAATTTTGGACAGAGGGGCTGCTTGGTATCAGTCCTGGGATTGCAGCAGTTCTCGTTTCCCTGCAGCTCTGCTGACTCTGCAGAGCAAAACACAGTAAAATATAGCAAAATACCGTAACTCCTTCCTGGAGTTTCTCACTGGAGTCTCTCTGGTGTCCAGACCAAATTTGCTGTCTTTTCCTGCAGGGATCACAGAAGGGTTTGGGTTGGAAGGGATCTAGCAAGGTTCTCATCATTCCTTTCCTCTGCAAGTGATAGTGTGACCTCAAATCAATTCTCACCTGCATGGACCTCGAAGAATTTCTGTCTGGAGCCTGTCTCTTCTCATTTTGTCTTGGCTGTTTGCTTGAATTGGCAGATTTTATCCCATTTTTGCAGGTGCTGTGATGAATTTTGGACAGAGGGGCTGCTCAGTATCAGCATTGAGATTGCAGCAGTTCCCATTTCCCTGCAGCTCTGCTGACTCTGCAGAGCAAAATACAGTAAAGTAGAGGGGTAAAACAGGTACCTTTTTAGTACTTGAAAAGAATAATTTCTCCCTAGATCTGCCTAGCTCCTGATCAAACCAGTGCCTGTTAGAAAGGTGGATCATAACTCATCAGTGACGGGAGCTGGTGTTCAGGGTCGCCACGTGATGCTTCTGAACACAGGGCTCAAACAGGGACAGCTTTCCTCTTCTGCTGCTCCCTCAAGGATGGGCCCTTTTGAAGGAGGAATGGTTGTGGGGGGAGAGCTCATCCCACCACTGCTCTATCCATCATTATAAAGGTTATTAACAGCCTACGTGACCAGCCTGCCTATCCCTGCAGAGCCAGTCCTGCAAACTCTGCACTATAAGCTTGGTTTTATTAAATATTTGCTTGACCAGAGAGGCAAAGCAGAACAGGGTAAACATGACTAAAGCAAATGTGGGCTGACCTTTGTCCATCATCCATGCAATGCCTGCGGCTGCTGCAGCAGGGAGGGCAGCAGGAGGTGAAGGTGATGCTACAACAGACTGGGAATTCTGGCTGCTGTGAGAGAATTTTGAAATATTTGTGGTGGCATAAAAGTGGTGGCTGCTCTACAAGCCCAGACTTACCCTTTCCACTATCAGATCTTGAGGTGTTGTGAAGTCCCCAGGATGAGGTGAGAGATGAGAATTTGTGACTCCATGTTTCAGAAGGCTGATTTATTATTTTATGATATTATATTAAAAGAAATTATATACTAAAACTATACAAAAGAGAAAGATACATCAGAAGGCTAAACAAGAATGATAATGAAAGCTTGTGACTGACTACTCAGTCTGACACAGCTGATGGTGATTGGTCATAATTAAAAACAATTCACATGGAACCAATCAACGCCCAGACCACATTCCAAAGCAATCAGATAATTATTGCTTATATTTATTTTTTGAGGCTTCTCAGCTTCTCAGGAGAAAAATCCTGGCAAACGGATTTTTCAGAAAATATCACGGTGACAGGATCTAATCAGCCTATGGGTCAAAAGAATGTGGGGTTTATTCTTCCTATTATTTCTGAAGTAAATTTTTCAGTTTTACTGGCGTTAGCAGAACTGCAGAGATCTGAAAAAGCTGCACATCCAGGCCTGTGTCACTGTCACATCTTCCTCCCTGCTGGGATCTGCACGCAGGGATTTTTTCCTTGCCTCCTACTTGTGCCAGCCTGTCTGTCATCACTGATGACACCCCTGATTTCAGCAAAGTCACTCTGTGACAGAGGGGCTGGGACACGGCGGGAGTGGAACTGTTTGGCTTGTGTCCTTTCTAAAATCAAGAGCAGCTTTGTGATGTTCTCATCTGGATGACAGAGAGATGAAGGGCCTGGCCACCAGGTTTGTGTGGTCAGCGCTCAGTGAGGAGCTTGGCTTGTAAGGCCTGAGCTGGTAGAACTCCATGTCCCACATGCTCTGTGAGGCCATGAAGGGGTAAAGCTGTTCCTAGTACAGAAGCAACCAAAAAAGTGGAGGTAAAGGAAGCAGATGGATGTGCTGAGTAGGAAGAGGTGTTTCCATGGGGCTTGGGGATGTGCCCACCAAATGTTTGAACCTCACACTGCTTCCATCACCATAGTCAAAACCTGGGAGATTTTAAGGGACTGAGTGGTGCAAGGACAGCCTTTTCCTTCTCTCTGGAAAGGTACCAGGGTGGTTCTTGGGTTGTTGTTTTTCCTCCTTCACGGTGCTTTAGGCTTTATCACTGCTGGTGGATAAGCAACCCCTTTCTCCTCACTCAGCTGAGATCCCGAGGAGAGCTGGATCTCTTTTAGATGATATTCCCTTGGCTGTGAAGTGGTTGGAGAGTGGTTTGTGGTGAGAGCCCAGGGCAGAGAGGACACTCAGTGACCCTCTTGGTCCCAGCCCTTTGCAGATGTGGCAGTGACAGCTGGCACACCACAACCCCTGGGTCTGTACTGCAGGCTGGGCTGCTGTGAGGCCGCTTTGATCTGGATTCACAGAGCTCCTGCTCAAACAGAGCTGTTCTGGGCTGAGATCTCCCTGAAAGGATGTTAATGTCACACCAGAGCAGGCTCCTTCCTGGCAAACTTCAAGGGCTGCAGGAGAGCTCAGCATCCATCTGGCCCCATCCCTGTAGGCAGATCCCTGACCTTCTCCAGGCTTCAGTGCCTCATCCAGAAGAGCAGGACAATAATCCTTCTCCAGTTCTGGCGTCTCAGATAGCAAATCCACAGCTGGGCTGATGCTGGCAGTGCAGGCAGCAATGCTGGGTGATGTTTTTACCATTACCCTTCTGCACTTGCAGTCAATATTTGTGCTGCACCGTGGGGCATGTGGGTGTGTAATGGAGAGGGAAAGGGTGCTGATTTATTACTCTGCTGTGTGATTTCTGCTTTTTCTCCCAGCATCTTTTCTGTCAGGAGGGTTCCCTTTGTGCTGGTTTTAAGTAGAGAGCTCAGAGTGGAGAAAGGGAGGATTAGCAATTAAATACGCTCTGATGATGGCATGGTTGTGAAGGAGGGAGGAGGAAGGAATACTCCGTAGTAATGCACTTTTGTTTTCTTTTTTCTCTGCTTGTAGGACAGAATCTGCCAGGGAATTGGCGTTTTGAGTTGTACAGCTTCTAATCCTTGTTGCCTTGGGAATACAAACCTCTCTAATCATGTCGCCGGCCATGTGGAAATGGACTTGCCTGGTTTCCCACCTCCTGCTGTCCACCACAGTGTCACCTCTGGGCAGACAGCAGCCACCCCATCCAAAGAGGCCCTTCATCACCTTCACTGCAGAGCAAGCAGAGGGAAACTTCAACCACTTGGTGGTGGACGAAAGGACTGGGCACATTTACTTGGGGGCCGTCAACAGGATCTACAAACTCTCCAGTGACCTGAAGGTCCTGGTGACCCATGAGACTGGTCCTGATGATGACAATCCCAAGTGTTATCCTCCCAGGATAGTCCAAACCTGCAACGAACCCTTGACGCCCACCAACAACATAAACAAAATGCTCCTCATAGACTACAAGGAGAATCGGTTGATAGCCTGTGGGAGCCTGTACCAGGGCATCTGCAAGCTCCTGAGGCTGGATGACCTCTTCAAACTGGGAGAGCCCTTCCACAAGAAGGAGCATTACCTCTCTGGGGTGAACGAGAGTGGCTCTGTTTTTGGAGTCATTGTTTCTTACAGCAACATGGACGACAAGCTGTTCATCGCCACGGCCGTGGACGGCAAGCCGGAGTATTTCCCCACCATCTCCAGCAGGAAGCTCACCAAGAACTCTGAGGCTGATGGGATGTTTGCATATGTCTTTCATGATGAGTTTGTGGCCTCCATGATCAAGATCCCCTCAGACACCTTTACCATCATCCCCGACTTTGATATCTACTACATCTACGGCTTCAGCAGCGGGAACTTTGTCTACTTCCTGACTCTGCAGCCTGAGATGATCTCCCCACCCGGCTCCACCACGAAGGAGCAGGTTTATACCTCCAAGCTGGTGAGGCTTTGTAAGGAGGATACGGCCTTCAACTCCTACGTGGAGGTGCCCATTGGCTGTGAGAAGAACGGGGTGGAATATCGATTGCTGCAGGCTGCCTACCTGTCCAAGGCTGGAGCCATCCTGGCCAGGTCTCTGGGGGTTGGCCCTGAGGATGATATCCTCTTCACAGTCTTCTCCAAGGGGCAGAAAAGGAAGATGAAGTCCTTGGATGAGTCTGCTCTTTGCATCTTTGTCCTGAAGAACATCAACGACCGCATCAAGGACAGGCTTCAGTCCTGCTACAGGGGAGAGGGGACGTTAGATCTGGCCTGGCTCAAGGTCAAGGACATTCCCTGTAGCAGCGCGGTAAGTGAGCCCCTGAGCACCCCTTTGCCCTCCTCAACTGTCAACAGGTCTTGTCTTCTGATAACCAACAGGTCTTGTCTTCAAATAACCAACAGATCTTGTCTTCAAATAACCAACAGGTCTTGTCTTCAAATAACCAACCTTAAAGCAGAGGCCAAGGAGCTGAGACTGCCTTGTCCCAGTGCTGGCTCTGCCTCCAGCTCACCACACCACCCAATTTAACCAGTTCATGCCCCCAGTTATCTCATGGACAAGCTGGTGAAGGTATCAGAACAAGCAGAAATTCTGTGTTTGCTGATGAGCTAAAGCAAGGGGCCTTGGAATATTTGGGAGGAATATACCTGTTGTAGTTACTTCATGGTGCAAATCCTTGTCCCAGTGCTGGCTCTGCCTCCAGCTCACCACACCACCCAATTTAACCAGTTCATGCCCCAATTAGCTCATGGACAAGCTGGTGAAGGTTACGTCATGGTGCAAATCACAGGGGTGAAATCACTTAGACCCAGGTGCACTCTCAGCTCAAACCTAAACCAAAACAAGACCTAGAAATGTCACAGCTTGTGCCAGTTTCTGTGTGTGCTGGTGTCCTTTTGCTTCCCTGGGCTGTAGCTGGGGCAGGATTTATTCAGGGGACTTTCTGAAGCCAGGGCTTCATTTCATCCAGGGCTGAGAAGCACTGGCCATTAACCATCAAAGCCCATCACCTTCCGGTCTCCAGCCAGCTCTGCACTGAGAAATTAAGGCCTGGCTGCAGATCAAGGATTAAACACTGCAAGATTTAAGGGCAGGATTGGGGAAGAGGCTGGTCTGTCTGACCTACAAATGGTCTGAAGAAATTGCCTCGGTTTATTCTGAGTGCCACTGCGGGAATGTGCACAGGGCTGGCTTTGATGGCAGGCACAGACAGGGGCATTACAGCCCAGGGCTGCAGGAGCTGCTCCCCAGACTTTGATTGCCACCCTTAATGAGCTCTTTCAAGTGAGAGGCCAGTTCCAGTCTGAGCAAAGGGAATAGGGAGAAATGCCAGAGTGCTTTCCTGCCCAAAATCTCCAGGCAGGCAGTGCTCAGGATATGGGATTGCTCCTTGGTGCTCCAGCCTTGGTAGCTGGGGGGTTCTCCTGATGCTCCAAGGATGGCCCATGAGGAATGTGGATGGCAGTCTCATTGCAAGGACACTGCTCCTGCCTTATTCTGCCCTAATTCCCCTTTACACCCCTCAGTGTCCTTGCTTGACCTTGCCCTGCTCTCATTCTCCCACAGCAAAGGGACAAATCCTTGATTTCAGTTGGGATCTCCTCTGCCTAGACCCTCAAATCTCCCTGTGGAGCATTGCACAGGGAGAAAGGCTGTGCCCAAATCTGGCTTTGATTTTTTTGTTTAGCCTCAAGGCCTGTGCACATTCAAAGAGCTGCCTTTAGATTTAAGCTGGGAGCTTCCCACTGGAGTTTCCTTCCTGGGCTCTTAAGCCTCTCCGTGCATTTGCATATTTGCTCTGCTTGTGCTCCACACTAACGTTTTGCAGTGCTGGACCTCTCCAATTAGGAGGCCTGAAACCTCTCAGTCCTGCTTTCTGTGGCTTTAGACAGGAGCAAAAAAAGCCAACAGAGCTTTCTTGTGTCCCATGGGGTGAGTCCCAAACCAGGAAAACTGGTGTCAGACTGAGCAGGGACAGGAGTGCAGAGCTTAGAGAGAGGACACGGTGAGGAAAAGTGTCAGAGCATATTTATGAGTGTACATCTTCACTGTGAATCAGAGGCACTGCAAAAGGACCTGGAGATGCTTGAATTAAAAGCAGCAAGTCTGAAGTGCGTAACTAAGTAGGCTGAACTCCCCTTAAATGAGCCTGCTTAGAGCTGCTGGCAAGCCCTGCCTGAGATCAGCTGCGCTGCCTGAGGGAAGGGGTATTAGTGACTTGGCTGCTGAAAGGGGCTGCAGAGTCCAGCTGCTAAGCTTGGAAAATATTTGATGGTTGGTGAAGTGTTTTGGAGGCTGGATGTGTGTCTGTGAGAGCCTGCTCTCCTCTGCTGGTGTCCTGCTTGCCAGCCAAGCCCCAGCACTGCTGCTCAGCCACTCACACATGTGTTAGAGGCAGCTCTAAAAGCAATCACTGAGCCATCAGTGAGCCTTTCCCTGCCTTTGTGGGATGTCAAATGTTTCTCTGCTGGTGCAAACAGAGCCTTGACCTGCCTATGGTCCAGGCTGGAAATGAATTTCAGCTTTGCTGGCAGCTAAAATCCTGTATGAGAACAGGTCCAGTGGTGGGCACTGAGCATTCCAAAGGGACAGAGGAGAGATTTGGATTTGGTGTCAGGGAGAAATTCTTTACACAGAGGGTAGGGAGGCATTGGAACAGCTTCCCCAGAGAAGCTGTGGCTGTCCTTGGATCCCTGGAAGTGTCCAAGGCCAGGCTGGATGGGGCTTGGAGCAACCTGGGATAGCGGAAGGTGTCCCTGCCCATGGCAGGGGGTGGCACTGGATGGGATTTAAGATCCTTTTCAACCCAAGCCATTCTGTGATTCTTTGTAGGACCGAGGAGCTGCTTTCACTGCTCTGTCCTTGCCTATCAAGACACCAATTTGTTTTAGTAACAAACATTCTTCTATTTTTTCTAGTATTTCTAACCGGGCAATAACTGACTCAAAGGGGATCCACGTGACAGGATACTTCCGCTCCTTCCTTGGTGTAATCCTTGCTCAAGGCTATTTCGGGGCTAGAGAAACCTCCTGGCCACCATTCCCAGCACAACTCTGCACACAAATAATTCCAGGGATGTGGGGGAACAATGCTCTGGTCCCCAGCAGCAGATTCTGTAGCTCCCCTGGTCAGGCAGCTTGGTTACATCTGGAGCTGAGAGAGTTGAGGTCAGAAAAGACCTTGGCCGGACAAACATTGTCTCATGGTCAGTGTTCAGCAGGAGGCATTGAGTCCCCAGATGTCCTGCAGGGTTGGATGTCCTGGAGGCTTGTTCCAGTTTGGTTTGCAAAGGTCAAGGCAAAGACAAAACCAAAATAACTCTGTGATGAGCCTGTGGTTGCCCCCAAGTCCCTGTTGTAGATGTCAGCAGTGTGGTAGCAGAATTTCTAGAGTGGGAAAGGTGAAAGTCCAATGATAAATGGAGAATCCTCAGTGTTCATTCTTCTCCCATCTCTGTGTTACAGCTGTCCTCCCATTCATCTTCAGCATAAATCGAAAACAATGACAGATTTTTATGTCTGGGCAGTTGATTTGCAAATTGGTGATGTTCACTCAGGTGATGAATGGTCTCAGGTAATACCTCTCTGCAAAAGCAGGATAATAGCTGATATTTAAGCAGTACACTTGACCCCAAATGCTTAGAAATTCATATAATCAGAGAAAAATGAGGCTGGGAAAAAAAGGATTCTTCTGAGGTCATCTGATTTGCCCTTCTGCCCTACTTATAACGCTTCTGACAGATGTTTGTCTCACCTGTTCTTAACCTCTGGCTATGGAGATTCCTCTCTCTCCCTAAAATCTGTCTGTGCTGTGCTGAAGCTTTCCCTCATGTGAAATCTAAATCTCCTCTCTGGATGCTGAAACCCTTCCTGCTTATACAGTCAGAGGGCACCTTCAAACCCTGTGGACAAGCAGGGTGTTGGCAGAGGCAGGGCTGCTCTGGATGGGAAAAGAAAAGGTTTATCAAAACAGAAAAGCAGCTTCATGTTGGGTAAAGAAGGCTGTGGTTTCAGTGTCCTTCATAAATTTGGTAATGGGGCAGCCTGAGCTGGTTGAAGTTACCCCTGCTCATGGCAGGAGGCTGGGCTGGATGAACTTTTAGGGTCCCTTCCAACCATTCTGGGGTTCTGTGACAGTGTTGGGAAATGCTGGATTTCTTAAAAAATAAAAGGGAGGGGAAAAAAGGCAGTTTTAGAGGAGGATGGAGATGTAAATGTGTAATTTCTGTACAGGAGTTGATCACTGGGGGATTTGTTGATTGTCATCACGATGAAATTAGATTATTGGGTGCATTTTAAAGCCCGGTGAGAGTTCCCCTCCTGGGATGCTCAGCAGAGGAGGCAGGGGAGCCTTCCCCTGTACCCTGGGGACCAAGCAGGTGAAAGCTGTGAGACAAAAAGTGGATGAAGAAGAGGAGGGTACTGGAGACTGACCCCAAAGCAGCCTGGGGGTGTCAGGGCTGTGGGGAGAGCAGAGGAGCAGGAATCCTGCTGGAACTTTGGCTGGAAAGGAAGTCCCAAACCCGGGGTGCTGCTGGTGTGTGACCCTGGCTCACATCCCAGGGCTGCTCTCCTGGCTGATCCTGACTCCTCCTCATCCTCATCCTCATCCTCATCCTCATCCTCGTCCTCATCCTCATCCTCATCCTCATCCTCATCCTCATCCTCATCCTCATCCTCGTCCTCATCCTCATCCTCATCCTCATCCTCATCCTCATCCTCATCCTCATCCTCACCCACCTCCCAGCCTAAGAGACTCCAGTCCCTGTCATGAAACGCTGTCACCTCCACCACTGCAGCTTCCACCAATATCTGCCCAAGATAATCCAAGTGTCAGTCCCCAACTCCTGCCTGGCCTCTGCCTTTTGCTGGTGTTTTCCTTTCCTTTTGGCAGGAAATGGGGTTTGACTGTTTAAATTGCTGCATTCAGTCTCTTCCTGTTTTTCATGGCAGCGCTGTCACTTGGGGGAGAACAGAAATGTTTTCAGAGCTCACTGGCCAACAAAAGCCCTTGTGTGAAGAGCTGGGCAATATTTTCCCAACACTTTGCTACCAGAAGTGGATGTTTGGGTCCCAAGCCATTGTCTGACGAGTGACTTGGCTGTGAAGGCTTCCTGTGGCTGTTGGTAACTCCCCAAAACCTCTCTGCAGATGCTGCTGGGGAAATCTCTGGGAGTCCTGCACCACCTCCATGCATTTGTTCCTCAAATGGGCTCCTCCTGCTCTCTCCTGTTTTCCCTACATCCCCTGCCCATCCCTGCTGTTCTCATGGGGCTTATCTGCATTCAGGAGGAGTTTTGTGATTCGTTTTTGGATTTGGTCATGTTTGGAGGCCAGCTGGGTGCACAGACATTTTCCTTTAGCAGCACTGGGATGAACACTGCCTGCTCCTTGGGGATCACCTTTGGGGTCCCTCCTGCTCCGTCCCACCAGGTTAGGAAAGGCATTTCCAGCTCAGGTGGTGGACAGACTTTGTGTAAGGGATGGGACAGTCAGCTTGACTCCTGGGAAGGGGGAGAGATGGCTGAGATTTTGGGTTTTTCAGTCTATTTTATATTCTTCTTTCTCCAGGGCTTCTCTTTGCAATCACTGGTGTTAACAGGGATGGATTTTTCAGCCTGTTTCATGTTCCTCTTCCTCCCAGGCTTGTGTTCACCATTCCTGGTGGTCACAGGGCACAGAGCACCTCTGAGACACCAGGATGGGGAGCAGCAGCAGGCTGTTTTACAGGGGGGCTTGCTAAGGCAAAACCCCTCAATTTATGGCCCAGGGTCTCCTGGATCTTGGTGCTTTGCCCATCTGTTGCAGGAATTGGAAATATCTCCCTTGCTCTTTTATTTCTCTCTGGCATGGTGGGCAGAAGAACAGGGTCAATTAGAAAGAAGGACCAGTTGGAGCTGCTAGAAATAAGGGGTGTTTTGAGGAGAAAAATCACTTTACAAGCAAAAAAGCAGGAATTGCCACCCCTATCTGTCATTTTTCCCATTTTCCCTTAAAAATGAAAGGTTGTGGGAAAGGAGTGTTAGCTTTTGATGAGTCCTTGGGAAGAGGAAGGTGAGGAAGGAGATCCATGGGGTTTGGCAGCCCTGCCCATTTCTCCTGGCTGCACTGGTGAGGACGTGAGCCTGACTCTTTCCCAGGGGCATGGATCAATCCCAGGGATGAGTTATCAGCTTTATTTCACCTCAAAGTCTCCCTGTTTGCCAGCTGGACTATCCTAAATAAATCCCTGTGTGTGTCAGTGCCACTGCTGCTTGCACAACAGCACTCTTTGCTCATCCCAGTGTTATGGTGTTGTGTCCCCAGGACGAGGTGAGAATGAGAATCTGATTCCAAGTTCTTAGAAGGCGATTATATTATATTATATTATATTATATTATATTATATTATATTATATTATATTATATTATATTATATTATATTATATTATATTATATTATATTATCATATTTACCATATAATATCATATCATATATTCTATTATATTCTAAAATTATATTAAAGAAAGAGAAAGGGACATCAGAAGGCTTAACAAGAATGAATAATAAAACCTGTGACAGACTAGAGTCTGACACAGCTGATGGTGATTGGTCATTAAGTACAAACAATTCACATGCTGGGTAAACAATTCTTTAAATCACATTCTAGAGGAACAAAACATGGAGCAGCTGAGGCTTCTCATCTTCCCAGGAGAAGAAATCCTGGTGAAGGGATTTTTCATAAAATATCACAGTGACATCCCAGCTGGACAGATCATGCACAAGTTTTGTGCACGTCTTTATTCCAAATTTTACAGGCTGGAGTTTCTGATTCAAAGGGTTTGTGGACAGCTGAGGTCAATTCTTGGTCAATTTTTAACAGCATTTCTTCCTTTGAAAATGCAAATAAGAGCAGGAAACCCCCACAAAAACGATAAAGTTCAGTTTTTGGGAGGGCAGTACCCTGAGCAATGCTGTAATGCCTCTCTGGGAATGCTCGCTGGAGCAAACAGGCTGGTGGCTGCCAGATCTGTGTTTGTGCACTTGCTCACATCAGTTTGTGTTGGATGCTGGGTGTGCAGAGCTGGTGCTGGCCCAGCAGCTGTGATAAGGGGTGACAAGTGTCCTCCTGGTGACACTGGGGCTGGAGAGGGGGGGATCTGAGCTGGGGAGGAAGAGGGACACAATCACTTCTGATTGTGATGGGGTGAATTATGACATGTGTGTTGTCTCACCCTTCTCATGAGACTGAAAATGGAATAAAAGTTTTGAAATGTCTCTCATTGCCCCATCTCTGGGTCTGAAAAGGGTTTAATCCAACAGGTAGGGCTCTGGCTCAGGATTTCTGCAGCTGAGCTCTGGGATTTGCAAATCTCCCCCTGCATCTTCCATCTCCATCACCTCCCCTGCAAAGCTGGCTCTGCTCCGGGGTGAAAAACTTCCACAGAGAGAAATTCCAGCTTTTTCCCCACAGGAGGCAGCTCAGGGAGATACACAGATGGTATTTGTCAGGGTTGTGGTGGAAGTGGCCAGAGATGTCTGGGGCTGTGCCCTTTGGAAAGCAACTGAGTTCATGTCTCCAGTGCTCCCAGTAAGGTCCTGGCCCTCTGAACTGGGATTGGGAAATCCTCCCCAGTGTGGGGTGAGCTCAGGCAGAGTGTGGGTTCATCTCTTTGCCCTGGGGGAATGTTCTCTCTGCTTTCAGCCAGCAGGGATGAGGACAGGTCCCTGCCTCTGCAAAGTGCTCTGCACTCCAGGCAGGGAGAAAAGGGGCTTCGGGTGCTCTGGGGGAGAGCAAAACAAAAACTCTTAATCCCCTACATCAACAGAAGCTTGCACTTAAGGGCTGTAAATCAGGGCCTAATTGAGTGGAGAGGATGATTGTATTTGAGGTATTAAGTAGGTTTCTCAGTATTAAACACCTGTCCTTGAAAGGATACTGCCTGACCAGTGGGTGCAGAAGTAATTCTGGCAGTAATTAATTACCTTCACCATGAAACATCCCCACCCCGAAACCTCTCCTTCACAAATCCTCATTGTCCTGGGGGGAAAAACCCGAATATGCATTGGAAACAACCTTCTCAAACCCTTTTATTTCCTTCCAAAGCACAAACCAGGAGGAAAGCCTGTGCCTGAAAGTGGCTGGGTGCCAAACCCTCTCACAGAGCTGCTCTCTCACGTCGGGGTGACCCCGCTCACACAAAATGTTCATTGAGTGTGATGGTGCTCACAGGGGTCTGAGGATGAGGGAAGAGATGAGGATCTGATTCCATGTTTCAGAAGGCTGACTTATTATTTTATGATATATATTATATTTAAACTATTCTAAAAGAACAGAAGAAAGGATTTCATCAGAAGGCTGGCTAAGAATAGAAAAAGAAAGAATGATAACAAAGGTTTGTGGCTCAGACTCTCTGTCTGAGCCAGCTGGCTGTGATTGGCCATTAATTAGAAACAACCAATATGGATCAATCACAGATGCACCTGTTGCATTCCACAGCAGCAGATAATCATTGTTTACATTTTGTTCCTGAGGCCTGTCAGCTTCTCAGGAGGAAAAATCCTAAAGAAAAGATTTTTCATAAAAGATGTCTGTAACAATTGAGGGCAGAGCTGCTGGGTCTGAGATATCCCAGGCACAGCTCCCTCCCCCAGCATCCCTCTCATCCCTGCACCACTTGGCTCTTCAGGCAGCTCAGCATCAGCCCAGGTGCTGCAGCTCCCTGGTGTGCAGGTGAGCAGAGTCCCAGACCCTCCCTGCACCACCTCCCCGCCACATGCACAATTAGATTTATTCCTGGGAACTGCTCTTTGCTTCTTCCCCTGCCAGAAACCCAAGCTGTTTTCTTCTGTGGTCGAGCCCTGAGGTTGTCTGTGGCTCAGCTTTGCATTTTTGGAGGCCTCCACGTGATCTGCTCACATTCTCCCCCTCGCCAGGACTTTGCAAAGCTGACCTCGCCTTGCCTCGCCAGGAGGTCGCCTGGCAGGCCAAGAGACTTGTGCAAGAGGGTGGTTTTTTTTTAAATTAGAAAAAAAGAAATTGCAGAGAAAGCAAACCCCAGATGTCCTGGAAGAGCCAGAAGCAAAATGACTCCATCTCCCTTGGTGAGGCTGCTGCTATTTAAAGCAGCCGGAGCAGGGGCGGTTGTACAATGCCCATTCTGTTGAGGAGGGGGTCGAGGGGGTGCTGGATTCAGCTTTGCTCTCTGGGATAAATCCTGCACAGACCCTTCCTCCTTCACTCTCCTGATGCCAGTGGGGCTGTGGGGGTGGAACACAGTGCAGGCTCTGTCTCAGAACTTGGAGGCTCAGTGAAGATATTCAGCCTCCGGGAGCGACCTGATGTGTGTGTCTATTTATTGATATTCCAGGATTATAACATAAGACTTATCTGTTTTTTCCCTCCTTGAAATATCTCTATTTATCCAAATTGCATGGATGGGTTCCTATTGTACCTGGTAGGGTAACACATATATTTGAAGAGTGGATAGAGTGGAGATGGAGATGAAAAAAGATGTTTTACTCACAGAGAGATGCCTGAATCACATCTGACCATATTTCTGCCCCAGACACTCCCAGCCTGGCACCTGCACGGCTTTGCTGTTGGAGGATAGAGTTTTTGCTCTGAGTTTGTTTGAGAAGCATTTTACTGAGAATGGGACTGTGACCATGTTCACAGGGGTCTCAGCTTGAGGGAAGAGACGAGGATCTGACTCCATGTTTCAGAAGGCTGATTTATTATTTTATTATATATATTATATTAAAACTATACTAGAAGAATAGAAGAAAGGATTTCATCAGAAGGCTAGCTAAGCTAAGAATAGAATAGAAAAGGATGATAACAAAAGCTGGTGGCTCTGCTGTCTGTCCGAGCCAGCTGGGCTGTGATTGGCCATTAATTAGAAACAACCACATGAGCCCAATCCCAGATGCACCTGTTGCATTCCACAGCAGCAGATAATCAATGTTTGCATTTTGTTCCTGAGGCTTCTCAGCTTCTCAGGAGGAAAATCCTAAGGAAAGAATTTTCCATAAAAGATGTCTGCGACATGGGACAATATTTGGGTAACCTAGCAACAACTTTAGGACAAAATTTGGTGTTTGCAGAGTCGGCACAGACCTGGTTGTGCAGCTGGTGCATCCAGTTCAGGATGGAGCTGGAGTTCCATCTCTGGAAGTGCTCAAGGCCAGTCTGGATGAGGCTTTGAACACCCTGATTCAGTGAAAATGTCCCTGCTCATGGCACGGGGTGGGACTGACTGGTCTTTAAAATCTCTGTCAAGCCAAATCATCCTGTGATCCTTTATTTAAAGAAATACTCAACACTAGGAAAGGCAAGACAGCCAGATAGGACTGGAGCTAAATGGTAAAGACAGAGTTTGCTCTGTTTCCTCCATGCAGCACTGGGAGCTGGTGCAGCTGATGGAACATGTGGGTGACATTAGAGGAGTACGTTGCATTTCCCTGTTTCAATGTCATTACCCCGTCGTTGTCAGTGATCCAAAATAGAATAGGATTTGTACAGCTGATTTATCCTGTAAACCAGCTATATTAGCCAGGCACGTATTTAGACAAGGAGAGAGAGTGGGAGAGGCAGAGTGAGGGAATGTGCAGCAGGGAATAATAAAAATTCACTCCTCCTAATGAGGGAATGACCCGGTGTGGTGGTGTTTGAGGGTCCCCAGGACGAGGGAAGAGATGAGAATCTTGACTCCATGTTTCAGAAGGCTGATTTATTATTTTATGATATATATTAAAAGAAAATGATATACTAAAAGTGTACTAAAGAAAGAGAAAGGAGACATCAGAAGGCTAGAAAGGAATGATAATAAAAACCCATGACTGACCAGAGAGTCTGACACAGCTGGACTGGGATTGATCATCAAGTAAAAACAAATCACATGTGACCAATCAAATATGCACCTGTTGGTAAACAGCCTCCAGACCACATTCCACAGACATCAGATAGTTATTGTTTACAATTTTTTTTCTCAGGAGAAAAATTCTGGCAAATGGATTTTTCAGAAAATATCTCATTGACAACCCAGCACTCTTGGGTTGGAGCTGTTGGTGGGGATCCCACTCCAGGCAACACCGGGCTGTGACTGTGATGGTGTCCCTGCAGCCTCCCAACTGCTCAGTCCTGCTTCCAGATTCGGGAGCAGTTGGAATTCCAGTGAATTGACACTGCCTGGTACAAACGCTCTGAATTCCTCAAGCACCAGGATCTGCCCAGATAAGCAGCTACAAGCTGGAGATTTTCCCTTTCAGGGCTCGAGTGCTTTAGTTTGTTGTTCAAACTGATAACCAGGCCTCTTTAGTGCATCTTCTGTGAGATGATGGCACCAGACACATCTCCATTCTCCCTGATGCAGGATCTCCACTCTGTTATTTGTTGAGCGAGCCAAGCTCTCTCACCGTTTCCAGCAGCACATACATCTCACTCATTACAGCACTTAAATCACCTTTGCAGGACCGTGGTGAGGCTTAATTAATGCTTTTAAGAGGCTCAGGGCTCTCGGGGTGAAGGTGTTGCCTGCATGCAAAGCAGCTTTGTTATTTCATTTCTGCAGCGCTGCTGGCACGGGTGCCACTTTGCAGCCCAAATGATAATTTTTTTTTTTTTTTTGTTTCCCTGTGTAACAAAATAATAATTATGGCAATTGTGATTGCAGCAGCAGTGAATTGCTGGTGGTGCCATCAAAGGGAGGCAGCCAGACTTTATCTGACCAGTGCTGGTGTGTGTTCAATAGGAATGAGAGGGCTGATCAGGGACATCCTTTAGGATAAATGCAGCACCTTCTCTCAAAGGTGTCTTTCTGCTTACACAAAACCCCCTTTTCACCTAAGATTTCCTCTCTCTGGGACTCATTCTCCCCATTTCAGGTATATATATACCAGTGCTGCTGTGTTTCAGGTGTGTAGCCGAGCTTTGCTGCTGGAATAAGTTCTTACAGAAGAGCTCCAGCAGCTTATTTGATCAATACTTCCCTTTTGAAAAATCCCTAAATGCTTATTTACCCAACAGCCCGTGCCAGTTTCAAAGGCAGAGTCTCCACACTCGATAATCTCTTTTTTTTTTTGGGGGTGTGAAAAATTTTAAGTGAATTTTTCAAAGCAGTGATCTGAGAGGCACAGAGATTATATTCCTCTGTTTATCCCTCAGCGCCGCAGCCACACGATCCTCTGAGCCAGCAAGGGGAAGTTTATGGGACCACAGGAGAGCTCAGCTTCCTTTTACACCTTTTACAGTCACACTTGCTGCTCTTCAGCTCACATCCATCCTTCTGGCTCGTAGGAATGAACCTCAGTGGCCACACAGCTCTGGGGTGTGCTTTTCACCCCACCTGCATGGTTTGGAGTGCTGGGATTTGGAGTTGTGATGCTGGAAATTTTCTGGAGAGAAGGAAATGCAATATTGTGAAAAACGCCGATCACTTGTTAAAATTTTAAAGGTTTAATAGTAATAAAATGGTTATAAAAATAGTAATATAATTAGAATAATAATTGGACAATTTGGATTGGGACAATATGAGACAATAGAAACAAAGAGTTAGGGACGTCTGGGTACCTTTTCTGGGCAGCACAAGCCCAAAAAAGGACCCACGTTAACAGAGGATTAACCCTTAAAAACAATAACCTGTTGCATATTCATACATCTCATACATGATGCATAAATTCCATTCAAACACAGGATTCTGTCTGGCCAGGGTCAGCTTCTTCCTCTGAATCCTGACAGTATCTTCAGAGCTGAGCGAGGCAGGAAGAAGTTCATTTCTCCTGATAATGGAGCAATAAATTCTCTTCCTCTGAAAGATTCAGGTGTCCCATGGCTGGTATCTTGGTATGAGTCCTTTCCTTAGAAAAAAAGTATCTTACATAGCATAGTTTCTATTTAAACATTTTGTTATAACCTAAAACTATATTTAACACACTACTTAAGAGAATTAACACAGCATAACTTTCTAACACAACACATGTAATATTAATTTTAATATTTGTGAAAAGCCTATCATAAAATACACATTTTCCACAAATATGCAAAAGGGAGATTTTGCTGTCACAGGGATGTTTGAGATTTGAGATGGGAAGATCTCCATGAATGGAATATTTTATTTATTATGTTTTATTATCTCGGTCTGCATTGCTCCTGGAGGTACTGTCCCTTCTCAGACTTCTGGGGTCTAACCAAGGCAATGGAAATACCACTTAAATCACAATATCCCTTTCCTTCATGGAGAAATGAGCAATTTCACTTAATCACAGCATCTTAGAATGGTTTGGTTAGAAAGGACCTTAAAGCTCATCCAGTTCCACCCCCTGCCATGGACAGAGACCGGAGTAGGTTGCTCAGAGCCCACAACAGCCCAGTGCTGCTTCCAGAGCAGTCCCAGCAAAAATGGGAACCAGAGATGGAGAACAAATGAAAAACAATCTTTGCAATGGTGTCACCATGGCTGTGACAGGGTCAGCTGAAAGCAGGGCTCTGCATCTCTGAGGTGTGACAAAAAAATAAAGGAAAGCAGCCAGAATTATTTAAATTTTGTAATACTGAGCCTAGAAAATGTAGGGGCTCACTAATGGATTTAGCTTGTGCACATCTTTGGGTACTTAAAAAGGCAGAACTTGGAGGATGCTACATTTATAGCACAAATTTGCAGCACAATTCCTTTTATCCACAATTACTGACAATCACCCAGCTCTGAAAACTGAAGGAACCTGTTGCTCTCTGCAAGAAAGGCAGCCTCTTCTTCAGGAAATTGCAAATTTTACGACGTGGAGGAGCGTGGAGTGGACTGTTGGGGAGCCTCACACTCACAGCAGAGCAGGAACATAAATGCAGGCATAAAAAGTCTGTACTCCATTAAGATTCTGCAGCACTCTGGAAACTTGACACCAGTCCTTGAACTGGTGCTTAAACTACAGACCTAAAATCCAAATGCCTGTAGCAGTTCTAGTCAATTTGAGTAACTTTCCCTCTTGTTCTTGTGTTCCTGAGCTGTGTCTGAACGAAAACCTCTTCAGCATAGTGGGTGCAATTTCCCTATAATTGGTAAAGTTCCTGTAACTGCCCTGTCATTTGTATATGGTGACATGTAATTGCACAGCAAGCGCTGCTGTGGGTGCACAAGTGAAAAGCAGTGTGCAATTAGAATGTATTTCCAAATGCTGGCTCTTGATCCAGCTTCTGTTCTATCACTATTCTATCCCTGGGGAAACAGGGCTGGGTATTTTTGAATGTCACAAACTCCAGACTGACCACTGAGGAGGGGTGGGTTGGTGATCTGTGCTATCTTTGGTCGCTGCCCACCTCTTTGAACACAAAATTTTGAGCTGCAGATGACAAATATCTGCAACCAGGCAAACCTGGCCTTTTCCTGACCCAGGATGGGGAGTGTTGGAATCCTGGATGCTGAGAATTTTAGACTTTCTGTGCTTAATGGCACTGACCCACAAGAGAACACTGCATTTGACCTGAGGAGAAGGCTTCCAAAGTTGATTGATAGCACTGGGATTATAGGTGTGGAGTTGGTTAGAAGCGTTTAATATCACAGGGTGGAAAACTTAGAGTTTGGGGTTTTAGAATATAGAAATAAATATGAAGCAAGATGGAGGTTTTAGGGTGGAGGCAGGTTGTTCTTCTTCACCTTCTTCCTTCTTCACCTTTTCCTTCCTTCTTCTCCATGAGTTTGGGTGGCATTTTTTAATTGGACAGAAAAACCCACATTGCAGGTTTCAAGTGATCAGTTATTGGGTAAAAAGGGAAATAATCTAGGTGTCTTTTCTTAATTGGATAGTTTAGTCTTAAAAGACCTTGTAACAAGAGATTGTTGGCCATTTTGTGCCTTCTAATGAAAGGGTGCAGAACTCATGATTGTGAGGCTGTAACACTGATAAGAAATAATAAACAGCTGAGTCTGAACATGAACTGCCATCTCAAGTGCCTTCAATCCAGACCCAGAGAAGCCAAGAGGGGAGGGCACTGACAGACATCAAATTCCAGGAATTCTAGATATTTAAATATCCTATTGAGTGGACATGTGCCCACCTTCACCCTCATTCAGCTCTTGCAGCCAGGTGATGGAAAAGACCTTGGATGTCTCCTTGCAAAGACTCAAATGCCTGTAACTGTTGATTTCTTACTGCTGCTGGCTGCCTGGCCCTGCTGGCAGCACAGACATCCATTAATGTGTGTTCCCTCCATCCTCTGCCTCAGCCAAGCCTGAGATAACAGGAGAGAGGAGCCAAGTACCTGCCACCACATGATGAAGGCAGGGCTGTTAGGTATTAGCTGTAAATCAAAGGCAAGGCTTGGCCACTGGGACAGCCTTTATCCCTGGTGAGTCTGTGGAATTGCTTTGGAGCCTGCTGAGATATCTGGGAATAAAAAAAAAGCTTCCAGTGCTTTGATTGAGGAGGAAGATTCTGCTGGAGTGAAAGCAAGGAGGAGTGAGGGGCGGCTAATCCTTTATTGAGGCTCTTCCCCAAATGTGGATTAGGCTGTGTTTGATTATCAGGGGCTGCTTCAGAGCAAACAGTGAAAGCAGATGTTTAAGGGACAATTGGTGTATTATGAGCACTGTTTGCCCCTGTCTCCTGATATTTGGTGCTTCTGCCACTCCTGCAGTGCCAGCACACTCATTCCTGCTGGGAATGAGAGGAGGACAGGCAAGGAGGTGATGGAATCAAATCTCCAACCCTTCTGCTGAATTTGGGGTTTTGGGGGCTCAGCCAATCCCTCCAGGACTGAGCCAGCACCAGCCTTGTAAACCCACCCTCTCCAGGAGGGTTTGGATGTGTTAATTATTTATTTGATAGGTTTAATCCTGGAGGAGGCAAACTCTTGCCAGAACCCTGTAAATCAGGGCCACTCTTTTGCACACCCTTCCTGTTTCAGTGGTGGCTGTGACACTTGGCCATGGTGTCAGGGCTGCAGATGGTTGGTGACGCAGACAGAGGTGACAGGAGCAGAACACAACCAGGTAGAGAGGCAGCTGGTGGGACTGGGGAGGGCATTTATACCCTGATTGTTGTCTTATATATATCAAGAATTCTATTACCATTATAGGGCAAGGATTCCATATCACCCGAGCCTCGTACCGCCTCAATGTTTCTCACAGGCAACTCCTCTAAGCTCTGACTCTTCCTTGTCCTCACAGCAGCCAACTGACTCCAGTTCCCACCAATCCACTCTTTTATACCACTTATTGGCTACAGCTGTGGCCTGTTAACATCAGGCCTGCTCCTGATCTTTAGTAATTGGTTCAGCTGTAACTCTTTAGGGGATAAGATTACATTCTATATCACCTTCATTCACCCATACTGTATCCCCCTACACCCTGGGAGCTGCCAGTGCATCTCAGATGAAGATATTTTGGATATGCAGACATTTTGGATATGCAGACCACCTGTGCTTCTGAGTTTCCCTGGGGCAGGGTGGTGGTGAGAAATTTTCTCTTATTTGCAAGTGGGAATTTGGTGTGGGATGATGAAGTGGTTGATCCTAGCCCAGCAATCCAACTGCAGGGCCCCATTCCCTTCCAAGTTACCTCTGGCTGTGACTTTCTGGGTTGGATTTTAACTGCCCAGGATGTGAGAATTGCTGATATCATCCCCACCTCTTCAGACCTTCCCTTTGCCTCTCCCTGCTATCCCAGCCACCGCTAGAAGTGAATTCCTGCCCTCACCTCCCCCTTCATTCTGCAAAGTCGTTAACACGAAATTGCCAGGCAGAGAAGCTCCAGAGAGTTTAATGTGGCTACTTTATATTGCTGCTAGGAGTGTCTGGAATTGAAAATAAACCTGTGCTTGCAACTCCTGACCCTTTCATCATAAATCCAAACTTCCTTACGTGTCTGTCTTTGCTGCAGAGGATGACTGTATTTCTGGCTCTACAAAGGCCTGTGTGCAGCTGAGAGCCACAGCTGTGCAGGAGCTGGGTGCTGTTTATTTGGAGGGTTTTGCTTGCTGGCATTTTTTTGGCAGATGGTCCCCCAGAGGAAATAACCCAAATATGTTCAAAGAAAATAGTTTTCGTGTGGCTTGCTGGCCTTGTTTCTGGGGGAGGGTTGTCCACACGGCAAACCAGCAATGCTGTGATTGCTTCTCTGGCACCCAACCAGCAGCACACAGAGTTCTAGAATGGTTTGGGTTGCAAGTGACCTAAAGACCATCAAATTCCACCCCTGTCATGGGCAGAGACACCTTCTCTTATCCCATCCTGGCCTTGGGCACTTCCAGGGATCCAGGGGCAGCCACAACTTCTCTGTTCCCAACCCTCATCATAAACAATTTCTTATTTAAACCTAGTGTGACTTTACCTTCTTTAAAAAAATCTGCCCCCCTATTTCTGTGTAAGCCCTTCTTATAAGGATTCTCCTGTAACTAATGCCAGAGGAAAAAGATGAAATAAATTGGCTTAAGTTTAATTTTGTGTCAATGTGGGATTATCAGCCCCATTAAGGGTAGGTCTGAGCTCAGTTGGAGCCCCTATTCCTGTGTAAGCCCCTCTAATAAGGATGTGTTCTTCTGTAAATAATGTCAGGGGGAAAAAAGTTGAAATAAATAGGTTTAAATTTAATTTTGTGTCTGTGTGGGATTATCAGCCCCATTAAGGGTAGGTCTGAGTTCAGCTGGAGCCCAATCAGGTGCAGGGGGAACTACCCAGTGGCAATCAGATTATTGAAACCTCAACAGGTTGGAGACAAATCAGCCACGGGTGTTTGTGCTTAATGCTGTGATTTTGGGGGCTGTGTCCTCCCAGGCTCCTGCCCCTGGGGTTGGGAGGGTCTGGATGGAGTAGAAAAGCAGCCAGAGGAGTCTGTGGGTCCTTTCTGGGCTCAATGGCTTCAGCTGGAGGGGTTGGTTTTGCCTGTGCTCTGCTGGATTCATCTCATTTCACTGCTTGTCAGAATAATTTTCTCTGGTTTGGGATGGAGCTTTGCACCCTGCACCTTAGGTAAGATGTCTGCTGGCACTTTCAAGCTTTTCATCATCTTGGTGGTGGAGAAAGCTGTCCTGTTTTCCTTGGAAACTTTCCTCCCTTTGCCCTCTTTCTGCAGTTTGGGATTTTCCTGCTTTCAGCCTGATGTGACTCTTTCCAGCTTGTCAGGGTGAGCACTTAGGCAGTTTGGTTATACCCCTGAAATACAATTTGTGCTCATCTCTGAGCTTAATGGTTTCTGGGCAAATTGGGGCTGACTTGGAGACCTGGACGCTTGGATCTTACAAGATCCAAGAATCTAATTGTCACAGGACAATTCAGCTTGGAGGGACATCAAGCAGGGACCACACAGTTGGGCTGATTGGCGATTTGAAATTTTGGGGCCGATTGTGGGTTGGAATTTGGGGCCGATCACGGATTGAAATTTTGGGGCCGAGTATGGGTTGAAATTTGGGGCTGAGGAGATTTGAAACTTGGGCCCGATTATGGGATGAAATTTTAGGGCTGATTACGGGTTGGAATTGGGGGCCGATTATGGGTCGGAATTTGGGGCCGATTGGATCACCTGGAGTCGTTTTGTGGCCACCCAGCTGTGTTGGAAGGTGCATTTCCAGTTTGGTTGGGTGGTTCCTTCTCTGGCACACCTCCTTTCCCTGCTGATTATGGATTTCCACGTACTAGAGCTGGGTTGCAGATTTATCTTGGACTTGTTGCTGTCATTTTGGACTAGCAGCATCCTGCCTGCTGCTGATCTGCTCCCTAATTGCTCTTTTAGCTCTGCTAAAAAGGGCAGTCCACAAACACTAATGACTCCTGCAGGCCAGAGCTCAGGCTAGCTGATCCCTCCTAATGGCCCTTTGAATTCCTCCTAGGTTTTATGTATTTATAAACACATTTAGGACGCATTATTCTTCTATTCAGCAAAACCATCTGTAATTATTGCCCGTAATTGCTGGGTGAGGATAAAATGAATCAACTATCAGGCTTTTACTGCTGGTGAACTCAAGCAGGGACCATCACTTTTTTTAGCTGTGTTTCCAGGAAGATGTGAGCTCAAAGAAAATTGTCGTGGTCCTTTAGTTCTGATATATCAAAACTAGGCAACCTTCCTGTACACTTCATTATTGCTTCTCTAGGCCTTACCTAAACATTTTAAGTGTTGAAATCTGTGAGTGGCCCCAGCGAAGTTAATAAAGTCCAACTACTCTGGCTCATGTGCTGGGATATTTGGAGTTTTATTTGATTTATTCTGTGGAGATCTGTGACCTGTATTAACTTCACCTGCCTTGATGGTGCCTGAAGGTAGAAGAGCTGCCTGTGCCACATTCCTGGAACTCCCTGAAGCCCAAGGAAACACCTTTAGGGACAAATAGACATGACATTAATTTAAGTGAAAGGGATCCCAGTGGAACATCATGTGCTGAAAATGCTGCTGAGTTCAAATGCAGTGGGTGTTGGAGCTCAGGCAGCAGTATTGATGGATAGGAATTTTTCTCTGGTTGTTGGGAGTTCATGGGTATCTCCAAAAAAAAAAAAAAGCTGGAAATTCCTCATGGTAGCTGTGGAAGCTTCCCTCCTCTCCAAAGAACTACAGGAAATTACAGAATCCCAGTTAAATCACAGAATGGTTTTGGTTGGAAGGCACCTTAAAGGAAGGAAAGATGGGTGCTAATGTCCTTACATACAACTCGATGGGTGAGGGGTCTTTAGGAGGAATGGGTGTTAATGTCTTTGAAATGGGCCTAAATGTCTGTACCAACCACAAAACATGGGAATTTGGGAATTTTAACTATGGTTTGAACTCCTGAGCTTTAGGGTTGGACAAATGGGTCTGGGTAATATCTGAGGCACTTCTGGTGGATCCCCTGAAGGTAGACAGCCAAAACTGCTGAGTTTTGGGGGAAATTATAGGTTCAAGAGGGGATATGTGGGAGGTGGATTGGGAAGGCTGCACCTTCCTGGTAATGGGGAAAGGAAGAGGGTGAGTTTAGAATAAAAGGAGGCTGTGTGCTCTGAAACCTAGAGAGTGAAACCCCATGGGGGTATGCCCCAGTGAGCTCTCTCTCCATTTATTCAAATAAAATTGCAGAACTCCTCTGTCTCTTTTATGGACACTGGCATTTCACAGAGTGTTTTTTCCCCACACCATCCAGTCTCGCCCCTCTGCCATGGTCAGGGACACCTTCTGCTATCCCAGGTTGCTCCAAGCCCCATCCAGCCTGGCCTTGGACACTTCCAGGGGCAGCCACAGCTTCTCTGGACCATGTGTGCCAGGACCTCACCACCCTCACAGCCAAACATTTCTCCCCATGTAATGCTGCTCTCTGGCAGTTTGAAGCAATTTCCTCTTGTCCTGTCCCTCCATCCATTGTCCCAGGTTCTGCTCCAGTTCTCTTGGAGCCCCCTGAGGCACTGGAAAGGGCTTTAAGTTCATGATATTTAATTCTTACCATGGTCCCTTCTGCAGATTCAGCCTGGGCTGACCAACTGACCATCTCTCTCTTGGATAATGCCTGGGCACTCCATGGGGGATGATAATTTCCAAAGATGTAACATAAGCAACCTTACTGAGTTTAAAATTAGGAGAGGAGTGGCTATTTAGGCTTGGTAGATGTGATCTTTAGTGTTGGGTCCAGAGGACAGGTCAGGGTCTATTTTATAATTTTATTTGCCAGTGCAGATTTAGCTCAGTAGTTCTTACTCTGGATCTACAGGAATAGTGTACTTTTTTTTTTTTTTTTTGACAGAACTTAGGTATGTTTAAGACATTTTCAGCAGACTTGCACTTGATTGGTGAGTCTTGACTGGTAAAACTGACTGGTACAGCAGTAGGAAAAAGGCTTAATGTAATGTATCCTGCTGGGCTGTCATTCAACAGAACCAACTTTCCAGTTCTCCTTCTGGCTGTAACTCATTGTGTAACTTCAGAGAGGTTTTTTTTTTCTTTTTTCCACCTCTTTCTCCAGTCCTCCTTGATTTTTGTCAGCCTGCATAAGTTACAGGCACGTTACGCAACGGATGGATACTTTTCAAATGGCTGAAAAATTGGTGACTTCAGCTGTTTACCCACTTTTTTCTTTCTTCCTTTGCAGCTGTTAACAATTGATGACAATTTCTGTGGCCTGGATATGAATGCCCCCTTGGGAGTATCATCCATGGTGCGAGGGCTCCCCATTTTCACTGAGGATGGGGACAGGATGACCTCGGTGATTGCCTACGTCTACAAGAACCACTCCCTGGCTTTTGTGGGCACCAAGAGTGGGAAGCTCAAGAAGGTAAGACCTACGTGGTCCTCTAACTCAGATTTTCATGTTTTTATGGTGATTTAAGTGTTGCGTCGAGCATGAGCGCGGTCCTTGTCCTAAGGTGCTCCTATTTTGAGGATGAAAAATGGTTTGGTTGGCAAAGAAACTGCATTTCACCCTCAAGGGATAAAGATGATCTGAGAAAGGATAAAATCCTCCTTCCAAGTGGTTATTCATCAGGAAATTAATGCTTCAGAAGTCAAACCACAGTCGCAGATGGACGTGATGTGATTTGCATCCAACAGAATTTTTTGGTGTTCAGACCATCTCTAATTGAGTCATTGACCAAAGGGTGTCTGTGCATGCTTGGAGAAAATCAGACTGGGGCTGAAGTTTGGGAAACAGGATCCATGCTCTGGAGATCTTTCTTCAGGGCAGTGTGACTGGGTTGTGATCTCACCACGAGCCCAGCATGGGATCGGGGGCTGCCCTGCTGATGTCAGCCTGGGGTTTGTGCTGAAGGAAGAGGGTTTGCATCAAAGGAAAGCTGTGTCCTGAGCCATAATGAGCTTTGTGTTTATGGCTAGTTTATGGCCTCACAAACAGAATCAAGAGTGTGTCTGGGTTCCTCTCTGGGCATTCTCACTGAAATGTGGCCATTGCATGGCTGGGGTTTGCCTTGTGAAGCCCCCAGAGAGACTGGGGAGGTACCTGTGGCTTTCCCAGGGTAAGATGAGTTGTTGGAAGTGGGCTAATGATGGGCACTGGCTCCATTTCAGCCCCTCTGTGCCAGTCTGGCAATGTTGGTCTGAATGTTCAGCCCAGGGGTGTTGTAAGCCATTGCTTGTGCAAGGAGATGGTGGCTTGGCCATGGTCATGGAGATGGGGGAGAAGCTGGGAAGGGAGGTTGGGCAGAGCCTGGAGATGTTTTAGGATGCTGTTTCCTGTTTAAATCCCTTTTGTGAGTGAAGACTTCCAAGTTGGGGCAAGTAAGGTGATGTGAAAAGGTGACCCACTGTGGCTTGTGGGGAGCGAAGGGAGTTGTTTGTTCATGGATGCTTAGGGATAGTCTGGAATCTCTGGTTTTATTCTCTACCTGTTTCTTCACTTGAAAAGCAAATCTGGGCTGTAAATTCAGATGGCATTTCCCCCATGCTGAGGGAGGAATGGGATCCTGCCCACTGGCAAATGTCTCTGGCTTTGCTCAAAGCAGAGGAAAGGCTGCTCGTGCTTTTGAAAAGAAAATATGGTAGGTTTTTTTTATTATTATTCAGGCATGTGAAAAAGGAGCCAAATGGTTTTAAAAAATGGTCATAATAAAAATAATCTCCTCCCCTGGCTAATTAGCTTTTGCTTCCCTGTCATGTGTGATATCATAATAAACTGTTCAGTTCTCCAGTCAGTCTCTTGGAGGGAGGGAATGGGGCAGCTGAGATCTGAATGGTAAATATCAAAAAGACCTAAACACTTAATGACTGCTCTCCCTGCACTCACAAGCTTTTGGTTGGGGTTTTTTTTGGCTTCAGGAGAAGAAAACTCAGCCATGGCTCTGTCTTTGCCTTTGCAGGTTGCACTGCAGAGTCCAAGATCTGATTCCTCTTTAATAGGGGAAAATAGGAGAGAAATCTTTCTGTGCTTTATGAAGTGTGGTAGGGAGCAGGGACAGCCTTATAGGGTAAAGAATGAGCAGAGGAGAGCAGAAGTGGCTGGTGTAACTTGAGAAAGGAAACAAAATGAAGCTTTTTCCTAACATGCTGAATATTCCACTTGTGGTAGTTCTAACTTTGGGTGAGTTGGAGTGGGGCTGGAGCCTTGGGCTGAGATTTGCTCAGGTGAATGAATTTCCCCCAAAGGGGCAGAACACAAAGCAAAATGAGGCTCCCCTAACCATGTGTGATTGTTTTGGACCACTTGATCCAGACTCCTGGAAACCTTTAGGTCCACCCCAATCCTTGCTGTGTCTTCTGCAATCCCTGACTTTCCTCCTCACATTGTCCCCCTCCAGTGCTCCTGAGGGTGTCTGACCCTGGGACAGCAACCTGTCACCTTCTCTGCGTGGTTTGGCACTCAGGACTTTCCCTTGATGCTCCTTGACCCCTGCCATGGGCCTTTGGATGCTTTATTTTCCACCTTGGCTCATCAATCAGGTGCTGCCAGGAAAATGCTGCATTGGGATTGCAGCTCCAGCATAAGCCATTATTTCAGCACAAAGTTTGTTTTCTGTTCAAAAACACTGGTAAATTGGAGTAAGCCTTGTAGGATTAGATGTAACCCCTGGATAAAACCCAGGAGCTGGGATTTCTTTTTTATATTTTTTGTGCTGTTGGGTCCTACCAGGCGTGTCACACTCTGCTGCTTCTCCTGGTGCACTGCAGCTCCTCGGTCAAGCTGCAGTGGAATATTTGGGATGGCATGAAAAAGGAGTTCTTAGATTATCCCCAAGATAGCAGGATTTATTCTGTGCTTGGAAGACTTGCTGAAAGTCATTACAAGATGGTTTTGGAGAAACTTTGCTGCTTTTTTTCCCCTGCAGTTTCAGTATTTTCCTATGTGTTTTTTTTTTTTTTCATTTTTTTGTATGAAAGTGGCAGACTGTGTATCAGATTTTGATTTATGTGATCCATGAATGCTCTGCAAAATACCCACAGTCATAAAGCAATATCTGTTAGTTGATATACAAATGTCACATGTGTCAAAGGAATTTATCCAGTGGCACACACAACTGAAGGAAAATATTGTGCTTTACGGGAACATATCATTAAAATGAATACTAGCAGAGTATCAGGAGTCTGCCCATGTAACCAAGACAACAAAGAGGGAAAGAAAAGGAAAAACCAAGATAGAGATAGGGTAGGGAAAGTGTGAGTGAAACCAAATGACACGCTTGGCCCCAGCTATTTCACTGCCCCAGGCAAAATACATTTTGCAACCCCTGCTCATTCACAAAGCTCCCTGTGCAGTCCATCAGGAAGGCAAAGAATAATGTGCTGGAGAAATATTCCCTCCAATTCTGCTGCCTTGTCCATGGCACAGCCCTATTGTATTTGTGGGGTTCCCAGATGAAAGAGGGAATGATGAATCTGACTCCATGTTCTCAGAAGGCTAATTCATTTTTTATGATACTATATTATATTAAAGAATACTACATAAACTATACTAAAGAATACAGAAAGGATACTTAAGGTAGAAAGTTAAAAAGATAATAATGGAAACTTTTGACTCTCTCCAGAGTCTCAACACAGTTTGGCCCCACTTGGCTAAAGAGTGAAAACAACTCACACCAGAATCCAATGAAACAATCTCCAAACACATTCCACATGAGCACAACACAGGAGAAGCAAATGAGATAAGAATTGTTCCCCTTTTTTCTGAGGCTTCTCAGGAGAAAAATCCTGGGTGAAGGGATTTTTCCAGAGAATGTGAATGCCACACAGCCCAGCCCTGCAGAATGAAAAAATAAATAGGATAAAAATGAAGAGCTGTGGAAAAGGAAAAATTCTCCTTGTCCATATAAGAACTACTGTCCTTACATTAAAGGTTTCATGGGGATTTGTGGGTTCTTGAAGATGGAGAAGGGTGGCCCAGGGAGGAGAAGTTCAGTCCTTTGCTCTGCCAGGAACTTCTGGTGTGCCTCCATGTCTCGTTTCCTCTCCTGCAAATGGCAGGGAATGTTTTCCTTGCTCAAAGAGTGCTGGAGAAAGTTGTACTATAGGACACAAAAGAACACCAGCGCACACTGCTGCTCTCAAGGTGAAGAAAAAGGGAAGTTTATTTTCTGACTTAAACATTTATAGTTTTCCAAGAGTGACAGCGGATTGGAGGGTGACAGTGCCACCTCTCCAATGACACTGGTCAAACCAACAGTCCATCAACTTTCTCCTCCTCCATAAAGGAATGCAAAACATTGAGTTATTTACAGAAAGTGTGTGAGAAAGTTCAGTACAAAAATGTCAACATCAGAAGGCCTAGAAAATGTTAAAAAAACAGAGTGACAGAAAATGAGCGTGTTAAGTGCTGTGAGGTGTGTGATCACCTCAAACAGCTTAATTCAACAGATCAGGTGGGATGGAAAACCACTCTTGGCCACTCGTTTCATTTTTAATGAGAAATATTTAATCTTGCTGTGCTTTGGTTAGAACCCAGTGTCTGATTTCCCCCTGTGCTGGCTGTCCCACGTGTCTGTGCCACTTTGGTGGTGAGTGTTCCCACAGTTTGGTGCAATCCATGGATCCTGATGGGCTTCCTTGGCTGCCAACCCCTCTGCACCCTGGGGAATGCTTCAGGCAAAACCCGTGGCTGAAATGCAGTTGGCAACCCTGGGAGTTTTTAGTGATTTCTTCCAGGAGATGCGAAAAGAAACTCGAGTTTAGCAAATGTCTGGTTTGTCTCCCTGCAAACAGCACAGGAGCTATTCCTGGGATTGTTCTCCCTACAAACCACTCTGCTGTGAAACAACCAGGTGCCAAAATTCCCTGGCTTTTTATTTTTTCCTTTGCTCACTCTCTCATTCACACTCAGCTCTTCAGTGCAGGAGAAAAGCAGGGATGTACCCATGGGATTGATTTGGATTTCTTTCCTGGTGCCACTAATACCTGGCATCACTAAAAGAGCATAGCAATATTCCATATTCCTTGTATTCCCTCCCCAGGCATTTAATTTATGGGTCACTGCTTCTGTACAGATCATTTCCAGTCAAAGAAATACAACTTACCTGCAATAATTCTGTGTGGAGGTGCAGGTGTAAAGGGAGAGTTGAGCTTACAAAAATGTCAGCCTGGGAGCAGCCCCAGGAATTGTATATCTCACCAAAAAAAAAAAAAAAAAAAAAAAAAATCTGGTCTGTTTTGAAATGTTTATTTGATAATGGAGTAGTAGAAATTTTCATTTATTTGAAACTTGTAAGAAATTGTTTGGTTTTTTTTTATTCCATCCAAATATTTCACTCAAAGCCTTTTCTATGCTGAATTCCTTGCGGAGAGGGAACTTTAACTTAAAAACCAACACTTTCATTCTGTGGGCTGTATTTAATTCTTCATCAGATCCAATCAGTTTGTGGTCTTTGAAGGGTTTTTAGATGTGGAATGTTGTGTGGGGTGAAGGTTTTCTTTTGGATCCAACAGCTCTGAAATCTGGCCAGCACTTCCCACCAGGTATCAACTCTGTTTAGGAGAACATCCTCAGTTCCATGGTTTATCCATCCTCTGGATAACCCTGAGCCCTTGGGACCCTGCTTTCCCTGGATCCAGAGACAAAGCACCACAAGGAGTGTGACCGTGTTCACAGGGGTCCCAGGATGAGGGAAGAGATGAGGATCTCACTCCATGTTTCAGAAGGCTGATTTATTTTTTTATGATATACATTACATTAAAACTATACTAAAAGAATAGATGAAAGGATTTCATCAGAAGGCTGGCTAAGAATAGAAAAAGAAAGAATGATAACAAAGGCTTGTGGCTTGGACAGAGAGTCTGATACAGCCAGACTGTGATTGGCCATTAATTAGAAGCAACCACATGAGACCAATCCCAGATGCACCTGTTGCATTCCACAGCAGCAGATAATCATTGTTTGCATTTTGTTCCTGAGGCTTCTCGGCTTCTCAGGAGGAAAAATCCTAAGGAAAGGATTTTTCATAAAAGATGTCTGTGACAAGGGAGAATTTTAAATCTGGGAGCTGGGATTTGCAGTTCTCATTTTGGCCCCTCACTGTGGTGCTGGGGAAGTGCTCAGCTGTGACTGGAAGTGTTCAAGACCAGGTTGGATGACGAGGTCTCTGGTGTTGAGATGACCCCGAGATGTTGGAAAGCCTCTTTTTCCTTGCCCCGAGACCAAAGAAGAAGTCAAGATTAGTTGGTTCTGCTTTTCAAGGTTGTTTATTTTCTCTTATAGATAACATTTTTTTTCTCTGACCTGCTGAGATTTGTCCAGCAGGTCGGGTTGTGGCACGATCCCTGCCCTTGGGGTGGTGTTGGCTTTTTATCCTAAGAACTACCTGTACTTTACTTACCATAATTTTCCAGTACCTATCGCCTATGTTAGACAGTCTGTCTCTGCTCTAAACCAATCCAGAAGTGCCACCATCACAGCAGAAGATGGAGGACAAGAAGAAGGACAGAACACGCCCAGATTCCTCCATCTTGCTTCTTGAACCCCCATTCTAAATCCCCACAATTCTCCTTTTTCACCCTTTGACGAATTCACTATCATTCTACTCAAACTCTGATGGCTTGTAACTCCTCACACAAAGTTGGGAATTGTTTCCATGGGCTAAAATCAAAGGCACAGGTGTTTGTGACTTTGTGCCAGGGTCTCTGAGCCCCTGCCAGGGTCTGGAATCACCCAGGGCAGCCAGAGGAGTGTCCTGGGTTCCAACAGTTGGATGGGGCTTGGAGCAGCCTGGTGGAGTGGAAGGTGCTCCTGCCCATGGAATTGGTGTCCCAGTTCCAGCCAGGGGGTTGGGATTTACCTCCCATCTGAGGAGGGAGCAGCTCTGGGATTTCCATGCTTGGAATGTCAGTCTGATTGTAGCTGCACAGAGATCCCCACTGCTCCTCCAGGCCAGGGGGTTTCTGAATACACACAAAACAAGAAGCCCTGCTCAGTTTTGATACTCCCTGAAGGGAATTCTACAGCTGACAGCTCTGTGTGAATCCCAGCAGGGAAACTCAGCTCCCTCTCCTTCCCTCTGATGCCTTTAAAGACTTTGGGGATCTTTTGAATTTTATTTTTTTCCCCCAGCTGTTTGGCAGGTGGACTTGACTGCTATGGAAATGTGCTGGAGAGGCTCTGGCTCCTGCTGGGAAGATGGTTTCTGCAAGAGGGGCTGGTTCACCCAGGCCTCTCCTCACAGCTTCCTGAGCCAGCAGGAGTCCAGGTGCTTCACTGACTCGTGATGGAGCGATGCTGGTTCCTGTCAGAATTTGATGTTTGTAGATGTCTGTGCTCTACCTTGATGTGCAGCCCCTCTTTGAGAGGTTGGTGCCAGCGTAGATGCCTGGAAATTAGTTAATTTTTCTGGCTGAAGCAGTCAAAGTTGTGGTTTTGGTAGCTGTGGTGAACTCTGCACTTGGTTGGGTGAAAGGGGTCGTGGGAAGTTGTTGGTTTCTCTGGGTCTGGATTGAAGGCACTGGAGATGGCAGTTCATGTTCAGACTCAGGTGTTTATTATTTCTTATCAGTAAAACAGTCTCACTACTGTGAGTTCAGCGGCTTTTCATTAGAAGGCACAAAATGGCCAACAATCTCTTGTTAGAAGGTCTTTTAAGAATAATTAAGAACTGACACCTGGATTATTTTCCCTTTTAACCCAATAACTGATCCCACAGAGCCCACAATGCAGGTTTTTCCGCCCATTTACAAAATGCCACCCAAACCCATGAAGGAGAAGGAAGAAGAAGCATGAGGAAGAAACCCAGGATGGCACCTGGTGCCCTCCATCTTGCTTCCATCCACAACACACTAAAAATCCCAAAACCTCAATTTCTCACCAAGTGATGCACCTACACTGCTCTCTATAATGTATTGCACACTTTTGTGGGTTCCAGTCTATCTTGAAGTCCAGGAAACTTTCTCCATGGATGAGGGTCACAGTCAGTGCTGCCCTGGGGGTCAGGGCACCCCAGAGCAGACACAGAAATATTCCCAGTGCCCTGGGTTTCCACAGGAATCAATGTGGACATTGGGCAGTGGCACAATTTCTTCTGGGTCATTTAATAATCATTGTGATCATAAAGTCCTCAAACATCACCTAAATATGAATGGATTCTGTTCCATGGGTGAAATCAAAGATGCAGGTTATAGATGGAGGAAAAGTGATCACCTTGGGCTCAATTGCCAGGCCACATCCAGATGCTGCCCCCAGTTTTAGGCTACTCAGAGCAAAAGCTTTGTTGACAACCAGAACAAGTTCAGGAAAGGGTCAAGAGTTTGGGCAGGAGCTGGAGAACCTGCCCTGAGAGGAGGGGATGAGAGGAATGAGCTTATTCAGGCTGGGATGAGAAAACGTGGAGAGACCAGGTTACAGCATTGCTGTGCCAACAGGGAGGTTATTGAGGAGCTGGAGACAGGCTCTTCATGTTGGTGAGTGAGGAGAGGATGTGGAACAGCAGGCATAAGCTGGCATGAAAAAATTCCAATTGGACACAAGGTAAGGCTTTTTGTCCATGGGGACCTTGAAGAAGCAGTTCCTGTTCTTGGAGACTTTCAAGGCCAGAATGGACAAAACAACCTGGTCTGATCTCCCAGCAGAACCTGCTTTGAGCAGGAGGTTGGGTTAGATCTTGGGGTCTCTAGCTGGTCAGTGACCCCAAGATGTGTCAGAAAATCTCTTTTCCCAGCCTGGTGATTGAAGGAGGAGACAGAGCTCTTCAGTTATCGGTCTCAAGGTTGTTCATTGTTTCTTATCTACAAAATTCTTTCTCCTGTCCAGCTGAGGTCCACTCAGCAGGACAGTCAGAGGCACTCTGCCTGCCCCTGGGGTGGTGTTATCTTTTTGTACCAAAAACTACATGTACAATATTTACCATAACTTCCCAATACCTATCACCTATGTTAGACAGTGAGTTTCTACCCTAAACCAATCCAAAAGTGCCACCATCGCAGCAGAAGATGGAGGTCAAGAAGAAGAAGGAGAAAGGTTGGACACCCCCAGATTCCTTCATCTTGCCCCCTGAACCCCCATTCTAAAAACTCCAAAAGTCTATTTTTCACCCCATGATAAATTCACTATTATTCTGCTTAAACTTTCATGGCTTGAAATTCTTCATATAAGGTTGGTAATTGTTTTTTCCAAGGGCTAAATCAAAATCACAGGGGTCTTGGGCTCTGTGCCAGGGTCTCGAGTCCTCCAGGGCAGCCAAAGGAATTTCTGGGTTCTGACAGAGACCCTGTGAGGTCCCTTCCAGCCTGGATTACCCTGATCCATCCTCTGCCCTAAACCCACACCAGAGGGGCTCTGTCCAGGCTCTGCTGCTGACCTGCTGCAGCCAGCACTTGTTTGAAACACCCACTGAGGGTTCCATCGCTGCAGGTGGCTGCTTTGCCTCTCACATCCCTCATTTCCATTGCTCTGAGACTTCCAGCTACAACTTCTCCACGTCTCACACTGCAGCTTGTTGCAGTGTAAAACTGCAGGAGGAAAACTCTTTTTTTTTTTTTTTTTCTTTTCTTTTTTTTTTTTTCCTGTGACTTGAAGGCTGCTGTTCCTGGGAAGAACTGGAGCCTGCTTTTTGGCAGAGAGCAATTAATTTTCTATGTCTCTCCTTCGAGTACCCCACTCTGCTTTCTGACTACTCAGCAATCTCCGTGCTGGTGTGCAGGGTTTGGCTGAGCTGTGCTTTCGCTGGGTGCTTTTCCTACATGTGTTGAGTGCTGCTCTTTTTTTTTTTGGATATTCTGGTTTAGCTATGACTCAGAGCCTTGTCAGAGATGGAATCTTGTGATCATGCAGTGAGATTTGCAAATAACTGTCTAATCCCTCCAAATTCTACACCAGCAGTTGTGCACTGTGTGTTTTTGCTCCCAGCTCCAGGAGATAGAGCAGGCTCCAGTGAGCCCAGGGAAGGCAGCAGGCTGTGCTTTAATCTCTTCAAACCCTTCCTTTAAATGCAGCCTGCATTTGACAGCTTTGCAGAGCTGGGTTTCCCCTCAGAGGGCTGAGGATGTGCATTGAGCAGGCAGGGGGATGTTAGTGATAAAACCAAACAGGAGGGGACAGGTAACAATGTCCTGCTGCCTGTTCCTTGCTGGAATCCTTGGGTCCTGCAGCCTCCTGGGGGGACACCTGGCTGTGTCACCTGCCCTGTGGTGGAGTGTGACGGTGCTCACAGGGGTTCTTGGATGAGGGAAGAGATGAGGATCTGACTCCATGTTTCAGAAGGCTTGATTTATTATTTTATGATATATATTACATTAAAACTATACTAAAAGAATAGAAGAAAAGGTTTCATCAGAAGGCTAGCTAAGAATAGAATAGGAAAGAATGAATAACAAAGGTTTGTGGCTCGGCTGTCTGTCCGAGCCAGCTGGGCTGTGATTGGCCATTAATTACAAACAACCACATGAGACCAATCCCAGATGCACCTGTTGCATTCCACAGCAGCAGATAACCATTGTTTACATTTTGTTCCTGAGGCCTGTCAGCTTCTCAGGAGGAAAAATCCTAAGGAAAGGATTTTTCATAAAAGATGTCTGTGACAGTGGTGGTGGCAGGTGATGTTCTGCATGGTGTCAGGCTGCAGAGCCTGGCATGGCACCTTGATGGAAATCATGTAGGGGTGGGGTACAAGGAAAAGCAAATCCATTCCCATGTCCCTCTGGTCTGTTTCCTTCTCATTGTCCCTTTGTTCTCAGGGAAATGCTGTGGCTGGGACATCAGGTGATCAGCTTTGGTCTTCACCTGCTCCTTCTGCTCTCCAGCCTCCAGAGAGGCTGTTGAGCTCTCCATGCACTCCAGTGAATTCCCAGATGGATGCCCAGCCAAAAAGGCTCTTGTGGTGCCTTCCTCCTCTCTAGCCCCTTCCTTTTTGACTGGGATAATGACTTTTCAGGGAGCCCTTGAAGTGCCTCTTGCATCTGCCTTTGATTTGAATGCCTCTTGCCTGCTGACCTTTCTTAAGGGAAGTCGGCTTAAGTGTGGTTCTCCTAATTAGTTTTGCTTTAATTTAATAGTTTGAAATAATTTTATCAAAAAGAGGAAACCTTCTCCTCACTCCCTTATTTTATTTTATCGGCTTGTTTTCATGCACGGTCTCTGGGTTTATTTCTCTGTTTCCCTTGTCTCTAGATAGGACATCATTTGCATATTTGATTACGCTCCATATGTTATCAGGGAGCCAGTTGAAAGAAGACCAAGTCCCTGATAAGGTGCTGTGCATCCATCTCTCCTTTTCACTTTGCATGTGGTTGTAGCAAGCTGATCTTTTTAAGAAGTTCTCCTGATGATTTTTTTTGGGGGGGTGATTCTTCACATTGTCTTAATTTTTGTCTGGACTCCCCACTAAGTAGTTAGTGCTAGGAAAGCATTGAAGCTTTAGAAAATGGATGTAGTTTATTGAAATGCCATCTTTCTACAAACTCTTTGCAGAAGACCCAAAATGAGCCTGGGTGATGATCACTGGCCCTTGGCTGCTTGTTTCTCACTGTCCTCCACTCCATCATCTTCACCACCCTGCTGCTCTATCTGCGCCCAAAATCAGCTCCTCCCTCTCCCTCTGGCCACATGTGTGATCTCTGCCTCAGCTGCTGGTGGGGGAATGCAGAGAGCACAGTCTGACAGCTCCTGGCCTCAGGAAGGGATGGGCAGAGGAGAGGTGTCACAGACATCTTTTCTGAAAAATCCTTTCCTTAGCATTGTTCCTCCCGAGAAGCTGAGAGGCCTCAGGAACAAAATGTAAACATTGATTATCTGCTGCTGTGGAATGCAACAGGTGCATCTGGGATTGGTCTCATGTGGTTGTTTGTAATTAATGGCCAATCACAGTCAGCTGGCTTGGACAGAGAGTCTGAGCCACAAGCCTTTGTTATCATTCTTTCTTTTTCTATTCTTAGCCAGCCTTCTGATGAAATCCTTTCCTCTATTCTTTTAGTATAGTTTTAATATAATATATATAATAAAATAATAAATCAGCCTTCTGAAACATGGAGTCAGATCCTCGTCTCTTCTCTCATCCTCAGACCCCTGTGAACACGGTCACAAAAAGTTCTCCCCCAGAGGGTGGTGGGCACTGCCCAGGCTCCCCGAGGAATGGCCACATTCCCAAGGCTCCCTGAGCTCCAGGAACACTTGGACAATGCTCTCAGGGATGCACAGGGTGGGATTTTAGGGTGTCTTGAGCAGGACTGGATGATCCTCGTGGGTCCATTCCAAATGAGGATATTCTGTGGTTCTCTGGAGCTCCTTACAGGATCCCATTGTGCCTGTGGGGAATGTTCTGCACAGAAATTTCGTGTCCCCACTCTTCACGTTGACTCTGCTTTGTTGAGTCTCAGCTGAGCTATTTCCTGCAGGTAGCTGCTGCACTCAGGGCTGACACCTTCTCCCAGGTGCTGGAAATCACTGCTGTGCAGGGCTGGAGGGGCTGAAAACACAACAGCCACAGATGCATAATTCTGAAATGTATTTTGTGCAAATATGTGTATGAATGCAAAAAAAAAAATCTCCTAAGTAAACACATGCCTTGCAGCTTTTGTTCTCTGACTGTTGCACTATGAAAACAATTTGCCTTAAGCAGCTCTCCCAGCCCACCTCTAGGAACCCTCTAATTTGAGAGCAGCTGTGGGATGCCCCTGAGGAAATGCAGGGGAATGTGCATTTAACAGTAATTTTCTCCTCCTTTCTGCTGATGCTCAAGCTGGGGTAGGCTTTGTTTGGTTTGTGACCCATAATTAGTAATTTGTGGTGGTGATCAGAGTCCAACTCCTGGCCTGGCAAAGGCAGGGTGAGTTCATAGCAAACAAAAGCAGTGTAATTAGTTGTGTTGGAGCTGGAGAAGGGACACAGCTTGGAAAAAGAGCTTTTTCCCCTCAAATGACAACGAAGTGTAGCAACCAGAGGTTTGCTTTGAGCCAGCTTTTAATTAGAAGGCAAAAAGGAATGTGCCTCTCTTTGTTAGGATAAGCAGCAATGGGCTGGGGATGGTTTGGAGATCTCTCTCCACATCTCCCCTGCACACACCCCATGTCCTGATCAGTGCAGAGGCTGTGAACCCCCAAGAGGGAACTTCAGTGCCACCAGCACATCCAGGAGTTGTGAACGCTGCTGGTGGGGCTTAAGAAACAAAAGTAGAAATAAAATAAAATAGAATTAAATAAATCCCCCTTGCTCCTTTCCAACTTGAGCCCTTCCCCTCATCTTTCTTTAATTTTGGTTTAAGGACTCTTTGGAACTGTTATGTCCCATTCTGTGGTGCAGCCTGGCTGGGAAGGGCTCAGGCTCTGATGGATTGCTGGTGGTTGGAATGGTGTGTGAGGTTGCTTGTGCTGGTGTGGGGAGGCAAGCTTTGCTGGATTGCTGTTGTGTGAAGAGTTGTGCTGGTTTTTGGAGGCAAGATTTGATGGATTGCTGGTTATTGGACTGGTGTGTGAGGAGTTGTACTGGTTTTTGGAGGAAAAACCTGCTGGTTGTTGGACTGGTCTGTGAGGAGTTATGCTGGTTTTTGGAGGCAAGTTTGATGGATTGCTTGTTATTGGTTTGAGGAGTTATGCTGGTTTTTGAAGGCAAAAACCTGCTGGTTGTTGAACTGGTGTGTGAGGAGTTGTGCTGGTGTTTGGAGGTAAAAACATGCTGACTGATGGAATGGCGTGTGAGGTTGGTTGTGCTGGTTTTTAGAGGTAAGCTGTGCTGGATTGCTGATGTGTGAGGGGTTGTGCTGGTTTTAGAGGCAAGTTTGATGGATTTCTGATGGTTGGACTGGTGTGTGAGGAGTTGTGCTGGTTTTTGGAGGCAAGCTTTGATGGATTGCTTGTCTGTGAGAAGTTGTGCTGGTTTTTGGAGGCCCCAGCCTCCAAATTTGATGGATTTCTGGTTGTTAGACTGGTGTGTGAGGAGTTGTGCTAGTTTTGGAGGCCCCAGCCCACCTGGTGTCTGTGGGAGTGAAGATGTGCTGCTCTGTGGGACTCAGGGGTCTGTTCCTGCTTGTTCTGACACTTGTCTTTTTGTTTTTCTTTGGATTTTTTTCCCTTTAACCTCCCAAACCCTGTTGGTGACCTCTCACCTCTCCTAAATGGAACCATATGGAAGAGCTGCAGGTTCCTGGCCCCAAATGGAATTAGGAAGGCTTTGATTGCTGGGTGAGGGGTGCAGAAATATGGACTGAAGGCCAGGCCAGGGCAGTCCATCAAAGATGTGATTTGCCAAGTCCCCCTGGGTTGCTGTGCCTAGGGTGACACAAAAGAATCTTCCTGGCTGTGACAGCAGCAGCTAAACCTATAGACCTGCCTGTAACCTGGGGGTGTAAAATCTTGGTTGATGTCAATGATTTTTTTTTCTCATTATTTGACTCTAATTTCTTGGATTTCTTCATCCTGGCCAATGTCACTATGGCACCAAGGATGGTCTCTCCTCCTCTAAACTAAAAGAGACATTGAATTATAAAGAGTTCGAGTGGTATTTGAAAACACTCGAAAAACACTCCTAAAAACACTCCCAAAAAAAAGGTTTACCAGCTGGGTTGGTGTCCACACTCGACTAGAGATGGCAGGACTGTGTTTGTGGAGATACCCCCTAACCTATGGAACATCACTCCTGAGAGCTGTTCACCCAGGAGGCACCAAGCTGGGATCCCCCTTCCTTGGAGCAGCCAGCCTGGAAGTGTGTGCTGGAATCCAGTGCTGGAATCCATTGGAACACTCCAAGGTTCTAAAGAGAGATGGTTTGGAACCCCAGGGGGTGCCAAGAGAAGCAAAGTCTGTGTCACAGTCCTATTTTCTGTAAAAAATCCTCTTTGCCCAGGATTCTTCTCCTGGGAAGCTGAGAAGCCTCAGAGAAAAAGGAAAACAATATTATCTCATTTGCTTCTCCTGTGTTTTGCTGCTTTGGAATGTGGTTGGAGATTGTTTATCCAACAGGTGATTGTTTCATTGGTTTCATGTGAGTTGTTTTCGCTCATTGGCCAATCAGGGCCAAGGTGTGTCAGGACTCAGGAGAGAGTTACGAGTTTTCATTATTATCTTTTTAGCCTTCTGTCTGTATCCTTTCTGTATTCTTTAGTATAGTTTAGTATAGCATTCTTTAATATAATATAAATCATAAAATAATAAATTATCCTTCTGAGAACATGGAGTCACATTCATCATTCCTCCCTGCAATGGGGCACCCAGCAAATGCAATAAAGTCTGGAGAGGAAAGTTGGGAGCAAGTTCCTCTGTGGGTTTGAGCTCTGGTTGCACTCTTGTGCTGAACGTGTTCTGCTGGTGATTCCCAGGGCTGGGTCACTCTGGATAACAAAGCAGCAGCTCCTGGGGCGTTCTGGTGGCTTTGGGAAGCTGTGCTGAGGGTTGTTTTTGCAGCTGATGTGGTGCATTGGCAGAGGAGCCCAGCACACTCCATCTGTGGCACCCTGGCAGCTGTGCTGGCATCCCACCCTGCTGAGATCCTCATGGATGAGCTCTGGAGTCATCCTCCTGACTTCTTGTAATTTCATTAATTATTTTTAAACTGAAGCTGGCAATAAATCCCAGTGATGTCAGAGGAAAAAGGTTATCACTGAGACTAGCAGAATTCATCATATGAATTTTTCAGGACCCCTCCAGATGAATTCTAATTAAACACCACCACTGGCACTGTGCACATCTCCCTGTGTTTGTCATGTGGCTGATCAGGGCTGGGTTACCAGGGGGAGTTTATGGCTTGTGATATCTGCTGGGCTGGATGTGGTTTCACACAGCACAGGCACTTTGATCTTTTCCCTCCCACTGCTCACAAATTTCTGTGGGTTTTTCTCGGGTTTCCTGTGCCACTGATTGATCTCCTTGGGGTCTAAGGGAAGGTGTTGAGGACAGAGAGAGAACCTGAGTGACAAGGACACTTCTCCTGTGTTCTGGGAAGAGGTGGGACCCTGGCACCCTGTTAGTTTGGAGTGTCTCTTACAATGAGAATAACTCATTTTGTTGTTTTCTTATGGAACGGAGCAGCATTTTACAAGAAATAAACCCAACCCAAACGCAGCCCCGTGCCAAATCAAAACTGATTGCTTCTCCCTCCTCTCCTTTTCAATACAACAAACAAGCTGTGAAAGTTCTGTGGTCTATGAAACAACCACTTATGGTTATTTGACCTCCTCTCCTCCCTTTCCCTCCTTTCTTTTTTATTTTTATTTAATTAGTTCTCTTCTCACAGATATTTCTACCGTGAGATTGAAAAGTCAAAATGTTTTGATGCTTTCAAGCCCCTTCTCCCCCTGCAATGATGTAAATTAATTCCCCAAATCCCACCTAAATTCTGAATTTTTAGCTAATTTTTCTATTAATGTAGAGAGCGGGGTGGGGGGGGGAAGAGAATGTTTGCAAATTTGTGTGTCTGTTTTCCTTGCACGTCTCTCTTAGTCTGCAATATGTGGAGAGGTGGGAGATCTTATGAGACTGCTGCCTTTTAGTCTCTTTGTTAAACTTCTTCTGCCGGGTTAGCATTTTTGTCTGCTTGGAAGCTGGAGGATTGAACTCACCTGGGAGCTGCAGTAGTGAAATAAATTATCATAATAGAGCAGGAAAAGAATATATTTTAAGATGGTGAGCAGTGCAGGACTGCCCTGGTGTATTACATCTGTTCATGTAGAGATGTGAGATGTGGCTTTGGTGCACATGACTGGGATATTCTTATTTTGAGGGGAGGGGACTGAAAGGATGCAGGTAAATATAACATAAATACAATCCCAAACACATCCTGACACTGATAGCAACTATAATAGCAAGATAAAGCTGAGCACTGATTGTTAATTTGTGATTTTTCAGGCCAACCTCTCAGTTTTTAGAGGAATCTGGTTCTTCTTAGGGGACTGGCAGAGAGATGGAGGGCAGGAGATTGGAAGATCTCTTGTAATTAATATTCCAATGCTCTGCTTTAACAAATTGTCAGCACAATGGGTGGAAGTGCAGGTGCAGGGCTGTTCACCAAGGTGTTTTATGCCCTTCTGTTAAAAAAGCATGAATCTTTAGCTTGAACCAGAGTACCTGGCAAGGGGGATCTGAGCTCAACCTCTCCAGAAAAGCTCAGAGCAACAGGAGCTGAGCAACCCCAAAGTCATTACACAGATTCTGTCATTTTTTGTTAACCAACATTGATATCCTGTGGGGTTATTTATTCCCCCCGGGGGTTTTCACCTTGCTTATTTTGCAGCCCCTGCCCTGTGGTGGAGCCTCTGTGCTGCTTCCTTCCCTGTTAAGGAAATCTCAGGTTCTCCCCTCTGCAAGCCCTGCCTGACATTGCCATGGCAGTGCTGCCCTTCTCCTCACTGCTAGGAAAGATGAGATCACTGGCACTAAATATATCCCCTTGTCCATGCCAGGGATGCTCTGGCAGACTCTGCAGTGACTTATTTTCTATGTTTTGTCAATTCTCTGTGGCAGGTGATTTCATTAACTGCTCTTTGATGGCTCTTGCTTTTTGCTATTTTCACTCTCCTGATGGAAAGGTGCTGGTGGCAACCTTGCAATCCCTTCCTCCAGGTCAGCCTTGTCACCTGCCTCCCAAATTGACATCTTTATTTTTATTTTTTAAATAAAAATAAGCTTCAAAATGTGGAATTGGAGCCAAACTGCCCAGAATTTCCCTCTCAGGGTTTCAGGCTGGGATGGGATCTGCTCCCAGTTTGTTCCATGGGTGATCTCTGGATGATCTCAGGCATGTCTGTCTGCTCTCCCTGTTTATCCTGCAGTTATTCAAATGAAGACCAGGGTGGGAAGATGATGTTTGGGGCAGGACTGAGTTCCCCCTTTACAATATCTGGGCTGGAGATGGTGTCTTAGCAAGATTTTTCCCATATATATTCACTGGGACAGTCAGTGTGTGCTCCTGTGGATCATCCTCACATCTGCAGTGTTTTATGAGCAGTGTGACCCCCAGCTCTGCTGTTCTGTCATCTCTCCCCTTTCTTCCACTAATCACCTTGTCTCAATGTCCTTTTAACTTGCTTTTTAGGATATTCCAGTTCTCCATCCCCTCTGTTCCTTACCCATGAGGAGCTTCCTTCAAGCCCCCACAATTTTTTTACTCCTGGAGTGACCCTTTGGCTCTGTTCACCTTTGATGTCCACCTACAGTTTGATCAGACTAAAAGATAAGAATCCTGCACTCACTTCCTGCTTTGCTACTGACTTTTATGGACCTAGCTTTTGGAGAGTGGGGTTTCAGCTCATTAAATGGGGAAATCTCCATTCCCAGGAAGTTCTGTCAGCTTCATTCCCACTCCAAGGAGAGAAATCAGACCTTTCAACACACAGATCATCTCATTCTGCAAGGGAATGAGACTGCCCTAAAGCAGGGCAGGTGAATTATGTCCAAAAATGTTCTTTTTTTCTCTCCATTAGAGCTTAGGAGAGCTGAGGACAACTTGTTCAGATGTGAACATCCCTTATTTCTCTGTTCCCTGGCTGTAAGTGACAGTAATGGTGTTTCTCTGCTCTGATAAGGGTCTCATCAACAGCTGGTGGTCGTGAGGTGCTCCAGCATGATGATAATAGAAAAGCACAATGCAGGGTTATTTCATGCAGGGTTTTCCTGATGAAAATCTGATTTACATGTTCAGATGGGGCCATTTCTTTTGGTCCTTCCTGTTTTCTTCATTCTGCTGCAGGTGGAATCGAAACTTTTCTGTGAAGGTCAGGGTCTCCTACCTGGGCCAGGCAAAGAATATAGAGGAGGTGGCTCGAGAGCAGGGACACTGGGCTGCAACTTCAATTCAGGGTGAAAAAGGGGCTGGAACAGACCTGGCACATCAGCACTCCCTAATCCATGGATTCCTTTTGATGCCATCACAAACTGTCCCCAAACTGCTCAAAGCTGAGTGAAAAACCTTCAGCCTTGCTTAGAAGGGAAAGGAAGCCTGCAGGATTTATGGCACCTGCAGTGAGCAGGGGTTCTGCGTGTGAGTCCAGGGAGGAGGCTGGGACCTCCTTGAGATCACACATCTGACACTCACAGCTGAGTTTTGATGCCTCAGGTTTTGGCTTTTCTATTTTTCACATTCTGTGCTGCTTTAGCGTGTGGGTATGAGCTTCATATTATGGGATGGTGAGCTCTGTGCACAGAGCAGGGAGACAAAACAATTCCTGCTCCAGCTGGGCACCAAGGACAAATGCCCCAAATCTCAGCCCAGGAGCACAAACCCCGTGGGCTGGAGAGAGAAAAACAAGCAGGGTGGGACTGCCTGGGCTAAAGCTGCAATGGGACAATGAACTGCAAGGTGCAAATGGAGCAGAGCTGATCCCAGGGACAGACCCCGGCAGCGCTCGTGCATTTTGGGGCCGTTTTGGGTCATCTTGGGTGCAGCCCTGGCTGGGCTCTGGTGCTGCCCAAGGTGCAGCCATGGAGGAGATCCTTTTCATCAATCCCTGTTTTATTCTGGAAATCTAGCCCAGACTCTGCTTTAGCTCAGCCTTCTCAAGGCATCAGCAGCAGCACCATGGGATGCTTTGGGTGGCACAGCACACTTGAGAATATTTTGGAATGCCCAAAGTACTTCCATGTGATTTGGAGACTGGAGTTGGCAGGATGGGGTGAATTAAAGAAGCAAGGAAGTATTTAGGCATGCAAAGCTGAAATCAATATACCTTCAGGTGCATGCTTGCACTTACAGCAGGCCCTGACACCCAGGAACTTGCAATCAAAAGGGCACAAGTAACTGGAGCAGACCCTGAAATGGGTGAGTGTGGAGAAGAGCAAATTCCATAGAAGGAGTGGATGGGAAAGGCCAGCTTGGGCTGGGGGGTGATGTGGAGAGCATGAGGAATTGTCACTCTCATACTTTCTGGAAAAATCCCCTTGCCCAGGATGTCTTCTCCTGGGAAGCTGGAAGCCTCAGAGAAAAAGGAAAACAATATTATCTCATTTGCTTCTCCTGTGTTTTGCTGCTTTGGAATGTGGTTGGAGATTGTTTATCCAACAGGTGATTGTTTCATTGGTTTCATGTGAGTTGTTTTGACTTAATGACCAATCAGGATCAGGCTGTATCAGAACTCTGGAAGGAGTCAGGAGTTTTCATTGTTATCTTTGTAGCCATCTGTCTGTATCCTTTCTGCACTCTTTAGTATAGTTTAGTATAGCATTCTTTAATATAATATAGTATCATAAAATAATAAATTAGCCTTTTAAGAACATGGAGTCAGATTCATCATTCCTCCCTTCATCTGGGAACTCCACAAATACAACAAGGAATGGTCAGAAACAACCCAGTGTGAGATCATGGCAGAGCAGGAAGCCTTGATCTATTCCTGGCTCTGTTGCTGATTGCAGAATGACCTCGGGCAATTCACTCCCCTCTCCCCATCCCTGCCGTGCTCCTCCCCGAGCTCTTCAGGGGAATGGGCTGTCACTTGCAATGAGCCTGTCCTGAACACACAGCCACCCTTTGATTCCATCCTGATGCTTCCCAGGCTGCTGAGCCCAGAGTTCAAAGCTGGGTGCTGTCGTGGGTTCAGCTGCTTTCAGATGCAGAAATTTCCACGTGCAAAATTTCCCTGATGGGAGTGGGGGCTCCTCCCCTGTGTGTTTGTGCAAGGGCTTGGGCTGAGCTCTGTCAACACAAGGCTTTCCCCAGCTCCCTGAGTATCCCTGATTTCCTCACCCCCTCCCAACAGGTTGGCCATAAATTAGGTTCTGATGTGGGGATTGGATTTCACTCCAGCTGCCAGAGCTGTGGCACATCTGGGGTCCTCCTGTGGTTAATGACTTCACAAAAATGAAGCAATAAAGGTTATGATGGCTGTGTTTTAACCCCGTGGCCCTCGTTCTGCTCAACAGGAAGGTTTCCCTGTCTGCATTTAAATATCTCCCAGTGATGTGCCATCTCTGAGCAGCTTTTTATGAAGTGATTTGAGTTTTGAAATTTAACAAAGCTGAAGCATTTTTCGTTCAGGTTTTTATTCATAAAAGATAAACTGGTTCTCTTTAAACTGAAAAAAAGCTCTGTCTCTAATTTATGCCATGATTTAGAATTTACATACAGCAGAGCAGGGAGTGTAAAGAAGGAAGGGGGAAAAACCCACCTAAAATTGATGGGTTTTGGTGTAATTCTTTTTAAGGGATGATTTGTCTGTGAAGAGCAGTTCTCAGCTCTGGTCACCAATGATCCCTTCAAGGGATGGTGTTTCTACTCTCCAACAAATTCAAACACAAACTCAAAAGCCATGGTCAGGAAAGCTCAGATGTGACTTGGGGCACTGAGCTCTTGCTCCATCAGAAATGCTGGCATTTCAGAATGTGTGGATTCTTAGAAATCAAGGTGTCTTTTCCCAGTCTTCCTCTCCTTATAAAAAAAATCTCTACAGATTTTTTTGAAGGAAAGTGAAGTTTTGGTGCTCCAACCAAACCATGGTTGTGTCTGTTGGGAGCTGTGGATGCTGCTAAAGGTGCCACTCTGATTCTCCAGCTGTAGGATTTGGCTGCCCAGCAGATCAAATCAATAAATGTATTTATCCTCCCAGCTCTGCTGATAGGTGTGGAACTGGGACCGTCCCTGAGTTGCAGAGGGAGCAAAACCATTCAGGCTCTGAGCTAAAGTGGATTTACCTGGAAAAGAGGCAGATATTTAATTTTGAGAGTGGTTCACATCACCTCCTAGCCAGGATGTCCTTGTGTGTATAGTCAGTGGCATTCAAAGCATCATTTGTGGGTATATCTTGGAGATATTTGCCTATTTTCTTTAGAAATAACTCCAGTCCTTAAGGGGAGGGCCACATAATTCCCTTCCTGACTTGCTGCAGGGGTGGCTCCATGGGGGAAATCACAGCAGAAACTCTGGGTTTGCACCAAGCTGCACAACAGGAACAAACCTCAAGGTCCTTGGGCTGACAGCAAAATTATTCCCTTAATCACAGCAGTTGTCCTTAACAAGTTATTCTGCTGCACTTAGGGAAGAGGGTTTTTTCCCTGACCCTACTTCTGCCCTAAATTGTGTTTTACCCTTGGTCCCAACATCCTCAGGATGTGCTGGTGGTGCTTGGTGTGCCAAATTCTTGTTAAAAAGCAAGAAAGGCATGGCAGACACACACTCAGAGGAGATAAACATCTCCCATTTATTTATTTAACTGTTTATTCATTGCAAAGGACACTCATCTGTTATGAAGTGTATTGACTTCCCCTCCACAGGAGATTTCCAGGAGATTTGCTGCTCCAGCACAAATCCTGAGAGAGCCCTGGGTCAGTTTTTGAGGACCAGAGGGGCTGATGTTGGAGCTAATGAGCTTGTTATGAGACATATCCTGGGATCTCTGGCAGTTCCAGCCTCTGCCACCGTGTCCAGCCAGCCTGCAATTAGGAACAAGGTCTGTGACACTGCTTTATCCCAAATCTGCAACCAGAAAGAAATGTTTGATTTTCACTGAACACACAGAAACTCCTGATCTGCAGAGTGGGAACAAATTTTTCTTCTTTATGACTCAAAAATCTTTAGAAGTTCAGAAGTCCTCAAGGACTTACCTTTAAAAATTGGATAAAATTGGATTTTTTTTTTTTTATTATTATTTTTTGGCAGAGCTGCTGCCCATTTTTTCCAGGGATCCAGAAATCAGAACAGTGTTACCCCAGGTAGCTGGAGCTATAAGCCAGGGCAGAGTGCTCATGAGAGCTTGTTATGTAATTGATATTGATAAATTGCTGTGGTGGAAGGTAAAAGATTATCTGGATGGCTGTGACAGATGCAGAGACACACAGACCTGGGGCCATGCTGACTCCCTGCCATGGAATCATGGACTGGTTTGGGTTGGGAGGGATGTTAAAATCATCCAGTTCCAAGCACATCTCCCACTCTGCCAGGTGCTCCAAGCCTCATCCAGCCTGGCCTTGGACATGTCCAGGGATGGGCAAGATGGCTCTTGGCTGGAGCTGGAAGAGCTCAGTCATAATTCAGATGCAAATCCAAGATGCCAGAGCATTCCTGCAAGTGATTCCTTCTTCTTTGATCCAGATGAGTTAAATCAGGGAATACAGGTATGGAAGTGACCTCAGGAAATCTCCTGTGCCCCAAAGCAAAGCCAATGTAGCCAAACCATTCCTCTGGGATGTTCCCATTAACTCAGCCACTGCAGAATCTCTAGCCAGACCCTGGAGTCCAGTGGCCTCTGCCTGACTTGGATCATTTCTGACTGTTGGGTTTTCAGGTTTCACCCTTATTTTATTTTAATGAATATCACAAGCCTGCAAGGTCTGTCCTATATCTGGAGATGTGCTCTTCCGGGGGATTATCCAGCCATTGTCAGAGCATTCATCTGAATTACCCCATTCATTTCAGCCCTATTCACTCCCAGCCATCCATTATCCTCACCTTTCTTTCCCTACCCAGAATATCACCCAAGCTGCTCTTTCTTCCTGCCCTGGAAACTTTAAATATAGATAGATATGTTAATTGGAATCATTGCAACAAACGGTCCCAGTCACCCTGCAAGTCAGGGAACATTTCATGTTGCCATTTAAATGATGAGGGTTTCTTTCCTTTTTTTTCCTTTAACGCCACTGACAGCTACTTGTGTTTAATTCATTTTGATTTTGTTAGGAGGGGGAAGTTATCAGGATCGTATCATTAAAAATGCATGCTTGGGTTATTCATGCATGTTTCACATATCCCTGTGTATGATCCATCATAATTCAACATTAGCCAATGGGGATACCAAGTGGAAAAGGGTCTGCTGAGCATACACATAATTCAATTACACCCATGACGTCACATTGATTGGATTCTTAATGACACCTCTGAGCTGGGCTGGGAAAAAGGAGGGTCTGGGAAAAAGGAGGATTTCCACCAAGGCTACAGGGTTTGTGCTCCTGATCCTGGCTGGCACAAGTTTGGAGCTGCTTGGGAGCTGAAGAACAGACGTGAAGCAGCTCAGGCACAAACCCTGAGTGCCACAGGAGTTGTGCTGCTTGGGCTGTAGTAAAGAAATTCGATGTTTTCCGTGATGTTTTATGAAAGGGCTCTTACCAGGACATCAGTTCCGGTGTGTCTTGGTTTGGAAAGCCAGGTGTCTGCTAAGGAAGGCAGGAGCCTCCCAGAAATGGAAAATGTAAACCCCCTCCTTCTATAAATTATTATAATTTTGAAATTAAGAGGCTCTCAGACAAAGATATGGGAGTAAGAATAACAGTTCTGTACTGGGGAAATAGATGGGAATGGGAATAGTTCTTTATTAGGAAAAGATATGGGAATAGGAAAGTTCTTCACTAGGAAAATTAAAGATACAAATGCAATAGTACAAACATACACAGTCAGAGTGAGAGCAGGCCCTGCCCCCTGTGTGTCAGGGGGGTGTCCCAGCCCCATGCCATGGGGGCTCAGCCCTCCTGCAGTGCCAGCTGTGGCTCTGCTGCAGCAGGGATCCTGCACAAGGGGGGAGTTTTCCTCTGCAGCTCCAGGGCTGCTGCAGATGGGCCTGGGCTCCCTCTGGCCATGCAGGGCAGCAGAAAGCTGCTCCTCTGGCAGTGCAGGGGGCAAAGGCTGCTGTGCTGTGCCAGGCTCAGATTGGATCCAGGTAGGAATGCTTGGCTCCTCCCCTGGGCGGAGCATCTCCCCATGGGATGCTGGGATTGGATCAGCCCTGCAGGGACACTCAGTGGCCATGGACAGCAGAGATCTCCTGGAGGGAGGGTTGGCTGTGGCAGAGATAAAGAAACCTGCCCCATGGACAGAGAGAACTGCCCCACCTCTGACAGGAGGAAATAGAATATATATTTATTTTGCAACCCAGGACACCGTGGCACAGGGACAATGTGTCCTGTGGCAGCAAATCCTCCTGATCTGGGATAGCTCTGCTCCCACTGGAGCATTGATTTGGTTAAAACCCCTGTTCTCCTTGGTGGGTAATGTGGAACAGTGCATGGTGGAATTCTCTGCAGTTGAGGGGGAAACAGATTGATTTTTGATTGACTGATTGATTGATTTAAAGACAATGTAGCTGATGGCACCTTTATCTTCTCCTCTTGTCATACATCCTGACTTAGGATAAATCAGTAATTACACCTTCCTTCCTTTCACCTCCACAATGGTCTCTCACCCTGTTAGTGAAATGAATCCCTTTTTTCCCGAGCCTGCTGACAATATCCATAAAGAGGCAGTGCCATTCCTGGGGCTCCAGGTGCCAGAGGTCAGGGAATGTAAAAAAGTCCATTATTTTGATAGCAAGGATGGGCTCCCTCTGTGACAGGAAGGTTTGGGCTGGATATCAACAAAGGTTCTTCATTCAGAGGTTGTTTGGGCCCCAAGGCTGCCAGAGCTCCAGGAATGTTTGGGCAATGCTCTCAGGCATAGGGTGAGATATTTTGTGTAGTCCTTTTTGGGGCCAGGAATTGGATTGGATGATCCCTGTGGGTCCATTCCAAATGAGGATATTTTATCTGTAATTCCACCTAAGGCAGCACTGGCATGCTGAGCTCAGTTGGGGTGTCCTGGCACTGCTGCTCCTTGGCATCAGTCAGGTGGAGCAAGGATTGCTGATGCAGAGTTTTCTTTGATGGCCCTAAAAAAATAAAAAGGAGGGAGGCTCGGCATCCCTCGCTGCCTCTCACTGCAATATATTTAAAAATAACTCCTCTGTGAGCGTGTCCCAGCAGCTCTCTGCCTCAGCACTTTTGAAGCTCTGGTGCATTCCAACCCAACACTGGATTATCTCCATTTTACTGGTGCTGGATCACAAGCTGAGAGAACTAAAAAATATCTCTCCTTATGGTCATGGCTGGGAGGAGAAATCACTCCTGACTCCCAGAGCTCTGCTTTAAGCACATGAACATTCCAGCTACCAATCCTATTGATTTTCAATTATGGCTCAAATGGAAGTGGTTGTAGCTTTGTGTTTACCCTCGGGAGGCTTTGCCTTGTCATTGCTGCTGGGGAAATTCAGTGCTGATGTGGACGTGTGGTTTTGGGGCTGGAACTCACTCCTGGGCAGAAATGAGGGTTAAAACAACAAAATCCCTTTGTATGGGACTGGATGTGCTGTTGGGGGGTGTGGCATGGAGAAATCATGACTATAAATACAGAGCCAGCGTGGCGTGGCACAGAGTTATTGTTGGCATGAGAGTGGGGTATTTTTAATGACGTGGGGAGACTCGATTTCAAATGAGAGCAATGCTGAACCTTGTTGGCATGTCCAGGGTGGGCCAGGCAGGAGGCACATGAGAAGCTGGAAGCTGCAAAATTCACACTCTCCCTTCCATTATTTGTTGCTTGGTCAGTGTTTGCCATGGCTGCTGTGAGCAGGTGGGTGTGAAGGTGGCCTGGAAAAAACACAATTCCAGTTTTGAAGGGACTTTCCTCCTTGGATTTCTCAATTTGCCAAAGGCAGGAAATACTGGAAATACAGGAAATACTGGATATTCAGGAAACACTGGAAATACAGGAAATCCATTCCCTTGGGTGGGAATGCAAAGGAGTTAAATAATTTATAGAGCCAGGTTAGGATTATGGAACCACAGACTGGTTTGGATTGGAAGAGACCTTAGAGATCATCCAATTCCAATCCCTGCCATGGCTGGGATACCTTCCACTACCTCAGGTTGCTCCAAGCATGGTCCAACCTGTCCAACCTGAGATGCAAAGGAGTTAAATAATTTATTATAGAGCCAGGTTAGGATTATGGAACCACAGAATGGTTTGGGTTGAAAGGGACCTTAAAGATCATCAAATTCCACCCCCTGCCATGGCAGGGACACCTTCCACCATCCCAGGTTGCTCCAAGCCCTGTCCAACCTGGCCTTGAGCACTTCCAGGGATTGAAGGGCAGCCACAGCTGCTCTGGGTGCCCTGTGCCAGGACCTGCCTGTGTAAGAAGTTAATTTTCCTCTTTTCTAAAAGCTTCCTTTAGTCCCTGGAAGGGGCTCTGAGGTCTCCCTGGAGCCTTCTCTTCTCCAGGCTGGACACAGCAGAGGAGCTCCAGCCCTTGGAGAGCATCTCCATCACCTCCTCTGGACCCTCTTTGACAGGTCCATGTCCTGAGAGCTGTATGTGGTTCTCCAGCTGAAGTCTCACAAGGGCTGAGCAGAGGCCCCATCTTTCAGAGATTCTCTGAAATCCCTGAATTTTTCCCCCCAAACTCAAGGATTATCATTCTCCCCAGCCTGCCCAAGAGCTGAGATGTGTTTCCCAGGATTTGGATTTGCCTTGCCATGCCCTGCCCCACATGTGTGGGGTGCCCTGATCCCTGTGTTTGCTGCCCTGGCTTTCCCTGAGAGCCATCAGGGTGTTATTTATAGCAGCTGGGGCAGCTGGAGCCCAGCTTGGGTTTCCATCACCTGCTCCCCTGCCCTGCAGCAGGGCTGGATTTCAGCCCAGGGTCAGGAGCTGACCCTGACCCATCGCTGCCCTTGGCCACAGGGCTCTGGCTTCATCCTCTTCATCCTCATTTTCCCCTCAGGGCAGAGCCTGCAGGGAATGAAATGCAGCAAAAACCTGAATTATATATTGCAGGATGATGTTAGGAAGGACTAAAGGGAATATTCTTCAAGGTTTTATACCTCTGTAGTTTGTGTGTTCGCCTTGAGCCAAACCCATTTATTGTTAATAATATTAAAAATGAACACAATTTCTGTGCAGGAACGGGCTCTCTTTGGGATGTGCCCTCTTGAAGGTCCAGGAGATCTTTTTGGGGTCCTGCAAGTCAGTGCTGAGCATTCCTGAATGGCAGGAGGAGAGAATCTGTGTTAGATGGAATCAGGATCCTCACAGGGAAGGTACCAGGCTGCTCTGAGCTGTGGTTTTATCTCACTTCTTCTCCCTGGAGGGCAGCAAGCAGCCCTACCTGCCTCTTTTCCCTCCCTTATCAGCAGCATCTGGCATTATCACATTTGCTGTATCTCCTCCTTGCAGTGCTGACATGAGGGGACGTCTCCCAGGGTTGACAACAGCACAAAAAAGTGGAGAATTAGCAAAGCCTGGATGAGTCTCCATGAGTGCTTCCTTTCCAGACTGAACACCAGCCCTGGGGTGTTCAGGAGGTGACCACACTCCTCCTGCCTCTTCCATGGATAATGCTCCTCTGCAGGGTGCAAACTCTGTCCACATGCTGGCAATAACCAGGAGACAGTGGCCAGAGTAGCATTTAAAATAAACTGATTTTTATTTTGCCAGGGAAGCTGCTGAGAGCCAATCTGTATTTTTTTTCAGCCTGAGAGTGCCTGTGAGGAGGGATAACAGAGGTGGAAGGGCTGCAGCTTGATTATAGGATTCCTTTCCCTGTTTTTTTGAGTCCCAATTGGAAACAGCTCCCCGCAGTGGCTCTGCTTCAAACCCTGCTCCTTGGAGCTGACTCTGCATCCCTGTGGGAGGCCCTGGCTTCCCAGAAGTTCACAGCCTTCCCTCCCTGCCCCTTGCAGCTCCCTGGAAAAGCTCTGTGGGCTCCCTCCTCCCTCTGCCTCGCTGGGGAAATGCCCTTTGTAATGCTCCCAGCTTTTGTTTTTTGCATGAGCTGTGTTGGGGTGAGCTTGGCAAGCCTGCCAGAACATCATGAATAAGTTAGGAGGGAAGCAGAGCTCGGGGTGTGCACGGGCAGGGAAAGCAGGCTTGGTGCTCAAACAGCCTCCTGAGTGCCTTGTAGTGGCATTTTATACCCTCTTTATTTCTATACCCTCGCTGATCCCACATTTCTTCAGGAGTCTTCACTGGTCTTGTAGCTCCCCAGCCATGGCTGGCTTCATTTTTCAATTTTGGTGCCCTATCCTGATATTTTGATGTCAAAGAGGTTTCTTGCCTCAAAACATCCTCAACCCATAGAGTTCATGGCAGAGTTTTGTGTCTCCTCAAAGCCTCTGCCATCACAGCATCCCATTGCCCAAGGGATGTCCTGCAGGCTCTGGTTCTCCCACTAAAATAGAGAAATGTTTAAAAGGGCAGAGGGGACACTATGGTCATTCATTGCCACCAAACACACATGGCCCTGTAATTGTTGTTATTTTTTTATGCGATTTTCCTAGGAGATGTAACATCTGTGATGTTGGGGTGAAATTTCCCAAAACTATTTTTGCACAATTGGCCAAATGGGGAGCACCTTCCTCTTCCTGGGAACATCTCAGCTCCCCTTCTACTCAACTGCTGGTGCTTTTTGATTCCTGAAGGCCAGGAGTTCTCAGTCTCAGGGATGTCTCTGTGCCAGGGAGAACAGCCACACTTTGCTCTCAGCCTCTAATGCATCAGCCAGATATTTTTGCATTTTACCCCATTCTCCCTCTGTCTCTGAGCCCCTTGTCACCATGATTTCATTCATGCTGTACCTGGAGGGTCATTGCCAGTCACCTCTCTGCAGTTATTTCTGCACAGTTGGGGCTTTGTGATGAAAAACAAAACTCTCACTCTGCTTCGTTCCCAGAGCTGCTGGATCAGTTCCTGATTCCTTCCTTGGCTTCATTTCAAACCACAGCAGGTCAAGGAAGGAGGTAGATCAATGTCCTCTCCAAAATGTGACCTGCTCTGGATTAGGAGGACTTTTCTGACTGCTACATCAGGACTTGTTGAAGGGTCAGGGAGCAGAGCTCCTGTATCGAGATCTAGGACTGGAAAGGGAATTTTGGGTCAAATCCCTGTCCCTGCCATGTCATCCCCTCGTGTGCTTCTGACTGCAAACCTTGAAGGCTCCATCCTCGCCTTCATCATTTTCTTCTTGGCCCATTCTTGGCTTCATTCTTTCTGCTTGGCCCAGCCCAAGGGATCCTCACTGCTGGTGAGGGAGAGGTGGGATCAGCTGGGCCTAAACTCAGACCCAGGAACTGGGCCTAAACTCAGATCCAGGAACTGGGCCTAAACTCAGACCCAGGAGCTGGACACAGGAACTGGACCTAAACTGAGACCCAGGAACTGGACCTAAACTCAGACCCAGGAGCTGGGCCTAAACTCAGACCCAGGAACTGGACCTAAACTCAGACCCAGGAGCTGGACACAGGAACTGGGCCTAAACTCAGACCCAGGAACTGGGCCTAAACTCAAACCCAGGAGCTGGACACAGGAACTGGACCTAAACTGAGGCCCAGGAAGGTGCCTCCTCCACCAGATGTCCTTCCTGGAGCCCAGAGGTGACATCCTATGGCTGGGCCAAAGGCACTTTTTGGCTTAAGTGTCGGGAGAGAAGATCTCCCCAAACAAGGAGAGGTTTTTCATCTGTGTGCACAAAGCTGGTGAGCTCAGGATGCCCAAATGCTGCCTTGTGCAAGGTGTCTGTGGGGTGCAGCTGCTTTGGGGGTGCAACCCCAGCCCCAATGTCCCGTTCTCGGCTGTTTTTTATGGCCTGGAAAGGCTCGGGATGGCCTTGGACAGCCCGCGCTCCAAAGGACAAAAAGAGTCTTCAGGTTTTTTCTCCGTCTTCAGTGTTTATTAGTTTTTTATCTACAAGATTTTCTCTCGGCCCGACAGAGGTCTGCACAGCAAGCCAGCCATGAGCACACTGAGAGCCCCCGGGGCGGTCACTTATCTTTATACCCAAAACTACGTATAAGATATTTACCTATTTTCCCCAATACCTTTCACCCTTATTGACAAGTACACTTTTAGTAAGAACCAATCCCAAAGTGCCACCACCACCACAGAAGATGGAGGCCAAGGAGAAGAAGAAGAAGGACAGGACACGCCCCAATTCCTCCATCTTACTTCTCTAGACCCCCCTGTACCGAAATTCTAAACCCTGTGTTTCACTCTCTAATTAACCTATCCCTTCACCATTTATCCCAGTGAAATCCTCCCATCCTCATACAGGTGTCGTCTCCTGTGCAGGATCAAAGTCCAGCCACCAGATGCTTCTGGCAACATTCCAGGACCTCCGAGCCCCCCAAGGGTGGTCTCGGTGACTCGGCACATCAGTCCTGAGGTGCTGAGATCCCACACCCCAAAGCCACAGAACCATTGTCCCAGAATCATTGGGGTTGGGAAAGACCTCCAAGGTCATCAAGTCCAACCTGTGGCCACCTTTTCAGCTAAAGCAGAGCATTGAGTGCATCCTCCAGTGATTCCTTGGACACTTTTAGGGATGGGGACACCAATCCCTCCTTGTGCAGCCCATTCCAGTGTTTGACTGGAATTTCTTCTTTCCATGAAGAAGTTCCTCCTGACTCCAAGGTCATCAAGTCCAACCTGAGCCTGGCCTGTTTGCTGTGATGGGAAGTGACCCCAGCTTTGGAGTGATGCTTAAAAATTGCCTCTCCCATGGGTTTTTTTCCATAAAAAGCAGCAAAACCAGTGCATTGAGCATATCTTTTCTGCAAGTGCTTCCACCAGGAATATTTGATAGAGGCGTGTGCTCACCTCACACAGAGCAGCTAAATGTGATGAAGGGATTTATTAGCAGATAATATGAAATGTGCTCCTGCTGCTTCCTCCTCTGATTTTGTGGTGCAGAACAAGGTTAGTTTTGTCTTTTTGTTTGGTTTTCCTTCTGAGTGCTCCCCTGATGGCTGCTTTTCCTTCTGCTCTGTGTCCTGGGGGAGCTGAGTCAGCACAGAGCACCCAGCCCTTGCTCAGAGGAATTTGCACTGATTTTATTTGTTATTTTGGGTACAGCCAGTTCTGCTTTGCCTTTAATTGACAAGCAGGAAATATCTCTTGGTCTTTTCAGAGAGCTGAGTCCATTGTTTGGAGGAGAGGGGAAGCTCATAGGAAACTGGGGTTTGAGTGATTAGCAAACAGAACATGATTTTGTTGCAAATGTAGCTCTTAATACTCAAGGTGTCAAATACTCTGAGTAATGATCATGTTTTAAATATAGTTTATAACTTTCTTCTCATGCATACACCTCCTACTGTATCTGCATGGTGGAATTTACACCCAGGGTGGCTGTGTATAGATGATGTCTCTGAATAATTACACCTCCAGAGGAAGAGAGAGATCTGTTGCTGTTTATTTTTAAATATTATCTATATCTGTGCATCTAAAGAGAGAGAGGGTTTTTACACAGATGGAATCCCTTTTAGGTCACATTTCAATCATAATTACAACTTAATGATGCTGTGGCTATTTTATTTTATCTTGTATTATTTTAGCTGCTTCTAATAATTGCTAATTTCCCAACCACAAAGGTCACGGCGCGGATGAGAATAAACACGTTGTAAACTGGGTGTAGTAAATAAATCCACTCCCCAGAAGCCGTGGTGCTGAGCACAGTGAGAGTGCAAGGACTGGGAAAGCCTTGCCACTCATTTTCTGCCTGTATTAATGGCAGTTGTGTAATGAAAGATCAGACTGAGGTAATTGATTGCTGTGTCTTTGATGTGGGGTTAAACTTTTAGTAAGTGCTCTGTAGCTACAGGACCTTTTTTACAAGACCTGTCTTGGTTTGAAAAGCCAGGTGTCTGCTAAGGAAGGCAGGAGCCTTCCCAGAAATGGAAAATGTAAACCCCCTCCCTCTGAATTATTATAATTTTGAAATTAAGGGGCTCTCAGGCAAAGATATGGGAATAGAAATAACAGTTCTTTAATAGGAAAGTTAAAAATACAAATGCAATAGCACAAAAAAATTCCAAAAACCACAGTCAGAGTGAGAGCAGGCCCTGCCCCCTGTGTGCCAGGGGGGTGTCCCAGCCCCATGCCAGGGGGGCTCAGCCCTCCTGCAGTGCCAGCTGTGGCTCTGCTGCAGCAGGGATCCTGCACAAGGGGGGAGTTTTCCTCTGCAGCTCCAGGGCTGCTGCAGATGGGCCTGGGCTCCCTCTGGCCATGCAGGGCAGCAGAAAGCTGCTCCTCTGGCAATGCAGGGGGCAAAGGCTGCTGTGCTGTGCCAGGCTCAGATTGGATCCAGGTAGGAATGCTTGGCTCCTCCCCTGGGCGGAGCATCTCCCCATGGGATGCTGGGATTGGATCAGCCCTGCAGGGACACTCAGTGGCCATGGACAGCAGAGATCTCCTGGAGGGAGGGTTGGCTGTGGGAGAGATAAAGAAACAACTGCCCCATGGACAGAGAGAACTGCCCCATCTCTAATAGACAGGAATAGAACACACAGCCCCATTTCCAACCTAAGACACTGACCCAAAGTTATTCACTGGTTATACCTCCACCAATTCCTCCAGCTTGGATTTGTAAAGCTCCATCACCTACCTCCTTTCTCCTTGCTGTTGTGTTTGGGTGTTATGTGTCTGCTGAGATTTTCCCGAGCTTATTTCCTGCACTGGAGGAAAAATCAGTTTGCTCCCTGTGCCATCAAATGTCATCTCATTCCTTTTGGAGACAGGAGGCAAGATTTGGATAGACTCAGTACCACCAAAATCTGACTCTAAAACTTGTGACTGAGAGAGTTGCTTTGGTTTTATTTGTTTAGACCCTGGTTGAAGATTACTGGTAGACTCTGGTTTAGATTAGATTCTGGTTTAGATTACTGCTTGAAGAAAATTTGATGGGCCACAGAGGGCTGGGGCTGAGTGGCTGCTTAGTGTAAGGAAATTATCAGAGAATCCCAGAATGGCTTGGGTTGGAAGGGACATTAAAGGTCATCTTGTTCCACCCCTGCCCTGGCAGGAACACCTTGCACTGTCCCAGGGTGCTCCAAGCCCCATCCAGCCTGGCCTTGGACATTCCAGGGATCCAGGGGCAGCCACAACTTCTCTGGGAAACCTATCCAGAAAATTCAGGAGCAGTCTTTGATCAGCACTGCCAGGGATGGAGCTCATGGAGGGTGATGAGCTGCTGGCTGTGCCGAGGATTAACTGGAGAGGGAAGGTAATCCCAAGGGAGCAGGTGGGATATGCTGAATTTGCAGGACAGAGAGCCCACCCCAGAGGGAGGGATTGAGCTGCTGAGGTGCCAATACTTTCACACAGAGCAGTTTATTTTGGGTGTGTGTCTGGGATGTGTGAAACCATCCTGTGTGACCGTGTTCACAGAGGTCTTAGGATGAGGGAAAGATGAGGATCTGACTCCATGTTTCAGAAGGCTGATTTATTATTTTATGATATATATTGCATTAAAACTATACTAAAAGAATAGAAGAAAGGATTTCATCAGAAGGCTAGCTAAGAATAAAATAGGAAAGAATGATAACAAAGGTTTGTGGCTCGGACTCTCTGTCCGAGCCAGCTGGACTGTGATTGGCCATTAATTAGAAACAACCAACATGAGACCAATCCCAGATGCACCTGTTGCATTCCACAGCAGCAGATAACCATTGTTTACATTTTGTTATTGAGGCCTCTCAGCTTCTCGAGAGGAAAAATCCTAAGGAAAGGATTTTTCATAAAAGATGTCTGCAACAATCGTGGGTTTGGGTTTTTTTAGCTGAATGGGTAAAATACTTGTCCTGCTGAAACTTCTGTCAGAGTGGACAGCCCTGGAGATATCTGGGGGAATTCTGTGGCAGTGGAATGAAGCATCTTTTCTGGAGAGAGTGCTTGTGGGAGGAGGGGAGTGGATTGTTCTCACCTGCTTCCATCCTGCTTTCTGCACCGCTGCTCACATCTCAGTTATCTCCACCACAGTGCTGTTTTTTCACCCCTCCCTTCCAACTGTGCTGGCTCTGGAGGAGATAAAGCACAGCCTGACACATTTCTGTCTGCAGCTCTCCCTCTGCATGGCTGGGCTCCTCACACCTGCCTGCTGGGAGGAGCAGAGGTGGGAGCAGCTTTGGCTGCTTGGCTCCTGCCACACGATCCCACTTCACGGAATGTTCCTGTGAGACAGGGAACATCCTTTGTGCTGAGGGAGGAAAACCCTTAATGTTTCAGGGGCTGCTGGTTGACCTGGCTGCTTAAAAATGATTTTCAGGTGCTGCTCCATTGAGGGTAAATGTTTCTGCAGGTCAGATATTGGACCTGAGTTTGTTGGGCCCCCACAACTCTGTGTTCAAACTCTCAGCCGTGCCTGATCCTTCATTATCCCACCCAAACCATTCCATGAGTCTTTGTTTCTATCCCCTCACCTGGCTGGGGTGATGGGGTGGGTTTGGGGTGCCTGGAGGTCTCTTTGGGGAGCAACAGCCTCTTCCTCTCTCACACCTCTATTATTTCAAGCAATACCTTCTCACACCATCTGAAGGGATGTTTTCACATCCAGAGAACCTCCTGGACACATCCTGCATATTCTGGGGGTTTCCAGAAGGTGAGAGGTGGTGTTGCAGAAGCTCCTGAGGATCCCACTGGGGCTCCTGGCCCTTTTCTCCCTCTTTTTCCATAGTTTGGAAACACCAGAGAGCAGTGACAGGCAGTGCTGTGTGAGCACCCTGTGCTTGTGCTGCTGCTGCTTTCCATTGATAATTCACCCCGGGATCAGCACTCACAATTAATTCAATTAAAGGGCCCTCATCACTCATTTATGAGGAAGGGAGGCTTACAAAGGGCTGTGCACAGGGAACATCTCTTTGTGTGCTGAGGATGGAGCTGTGTCTAGCTGGGTGCTGTTCTTGTGGGGTCTGTGGTGGGGTACTGGGCATCCTCTGGCATGGGGAGGGCATCAGACTGGGGGTTTATGCAGTGATGTAGCAGGGAAGCCTGAGCTAACACTGAGCTGTGCTTTTGGCATGATTTGTGAGGTTTTGTGTCCAATCTAAACTATTTTAGTGGGGCAGTGCAGTGCAGGGATCCCTCCTGGGGGTGTGCAGGTGCATCTGCCTCTGGAATCCCCAGGTCAGCCATTTTAACTTTGATAACAGCCCCAAATTTTATATGTTTTCCTCTCCAGCTCTGTGATAAACACATTTTTTGTATTTTTAAAATCTGCCTCTCACAGATTTTAGCTCTCTGTCCCTGTCCTCATTTCATCCTGCCCTTCAGACCCTCTCTCCTCTCCAGCCACAGCTGGAGATGATCATCACAAGAGCTCTTCTCTCTCTTCTTCCACATCCACATTGAATCGTTGGCTGTTCTATCATCAGGGAGAGGCTTTTCCAGCTTGGAAATTTGGGGATTTACTTGGGGGTTTGGGCTCACACCATTGACCAGCTGGAACCTGGGTCTTTAGCTTTCCAGATTCTGGCTCACAATCTTTCTCCTGGAATGAGCTGGGAAGAGAGAGAAATGTTTGGCTTTTGCACTCAGGTGTGGCTGGATTTTTTTGGGAATTGGGAAATTTGCTTGACAGTGCAAAGGTGCTGTAAAAAAGGTGATTACTTCACCCCTGGTGCACTTGGGGACTGGGTAAACACTCCTGGTAAGTCAAAGTCCACCAAATGCCAACAGGATTGTGTCACCTCATGGGCAAAAGCTACCTGTGAAAATGATTTCTGGGTGACTTTTTTCCTCAAATTGCTTTTCCTCCTTCAGTTGTGGCTATTTGAGGTTCTCCAATCACCATCACAGCTCCACACCATCTCCAGGATAATGAGGATGGAGCACCTTGCTGTGCCTAGCTCAGGGTGGCAGCTGCTGGCGCTCCACATTTCCTAGAAGTGACTTGACAGGGAGCTGTTCCCAGACTCTGTCCTTTTCCTTCCTTATTTCTGAGCAAAAACCACAATTTTGACAGGCCAGTGATGCAGAAAATAACTTGCTGCTCTCCAACTGTTGCATCCCCTGACCCCAATTAGAATGTGGTGCATGTAGAAGTGTCAGCTTCTTGCTTTCTCTCCGCTCGCCGTCTCCCTGACCAAAATTCCCATTACAGAGATGACACCTGAGTGCTTCACGGGGCAGAAAGAGCCGCTGACCAAAGAGAGAATCTGAGTGGATGTGAAGTCCAGCTCCTCTGGGGTTTTTTCTGCCCTTGGTTCCAGGACAAGGAGCGGGAAAACTGTCAGAAAATGAGCGTGGTGGTGTTTGTTGATGGTTGGGTTGGATGATCTTAGAGATATTTTCCAGCTGTAGTGAGTTTATGATGGAATTAAATATTCCAACCTATGGGAATATTTCTCCTTCACCTGCCTTTGTAGGTGTGGATCCATAGGATTGAAATGTAAAGTTCCATTGAAATGTAAAGTTTCAAGGCCAAAGCACCTTGAAGTTGTGGCTGCCCCTTCCCTGAAAGTGTTTCAGGAAAGGATGGATTGGGCTCTGAGCATGCTGGGATAATGGAAGCTGTCCCTGCCCATGGAAGAGGTTGGAACTGGATGGTGTTGAAGGACCTTTCCAACCCAAACAATTCTGTGATTCCATGATAAATGTCTGTGTTCCTTGCAGAACTCCAGAGCTTTTCAACAACTGATGCCCTGAGGGCTGTGAAGGATAAATAATAGTGTCTGTGGAAGGGGTGTGAGGCAGCCCATGGATCAGTGGGATTTCAGTGGGTTTCAGCCCATTTCAGGGAGATTCAGCCCATTTCAGTGGGATTCAGCCCATTTCAGTGGGATTTAGCCCATTTCAGCGGGATTCACCCATTTCAGGGATATTTCAGTGGGATTCAGCCCATTTCAGTGGGATTCACCCATTTCAGGGATATTTCAGTGGGATTCAGCCCATTTCAGTGGTATTTCAGTGGGATTCAGCCCATTTCAGTGGGATTCAGCCCATTTCAGTGGGATTCACCCATTTCGGGGATATTTCAGTGGGATTCAGCCCATTTCAGTAGTATTCAGTCCATTTCAGGGGTATTTCAGTGGGATTCAGCCCATTTGAGTGGGATTCAGCCCATTTCAGTGGGATTCAGCCCATTTCAGTGGTATTTCAGTGGGATTCAGCCCATTTCAGTGGGATTCACCCATTTCGGGGGTATTTCAGTGGGATTCAGCCTATTTCAATGGGATTCAGCCCATTTCAGTAGGATTCAGTCCATTTCAGGGGTATTTCAGTAGGATTCGGCCCATTTCAGTAGGATTCAGTCCATTTCAGGGGTATTTCAGTAGGATTCGGCCCATTTCAGTGGGATTCAGCCCATTTCAGTGGTATTTCAGTGGGATTCAGCCCATTTCAGTGGGATTCAGCCCATTTCAGTGGTATTTCAGTGGGATTCAGCCCATTTCAGTGGGATTCACCCATTTCAGGGGTATTTCAGTGGGATTCGGCCTATTTCAGTGGGATTCAGCCCATTTCAGTGGGATTCAGCCCATTTCAGTGGTATTTCAGTGGGATTCAGCCCATTTCAGTGGGATTCAGCCCATTTCAGTGGTATTTCAGTGGGATTCAGGCCATTTCAGTGGGATTCACCCATTTCAGGGGTATTTCAGTGGGATTCAGCCTATTTCAATGGGATTCAGCCCATTTCAGTAGGATTCAGTCCATTTCAGGGGTATTTCAGTAGGATTCGGCCCATTTCAGTGGGATTCAGCCCATTTCAGTGGGATTCAGCCCATTTCAGTGGGATTCAGGACCATCCAAAACCCCTCCTCATGTTCTTTTACCACCCCATGACCCTGCCCTTCACGTTGAGCACCCACTGGCAGCTCCCTCACGTTCTCCTGCAAGCTTGGCATGAGCTCGGAGGCTGAGAGAGCAGAAAGCAGGGCTGGATTTGTGCCTGAGCTGGCTCTGGCTTCTCCTCCCACTGCTCTGAAAGTTGAGTTTTCGGGATGGGACATTGGGCAATGTTCCAAAGTGAGGCACAGCCTCTCCTCAGGTTATCTGAGTGTGATTCAAGGGGATGGCAGGAGGGCAGAGCTCCAGCCTCTAACTCATTCACTCTTTTCCCACTGCTGCTGTAATTCAAGTGGAAATCTCAGGAGATGGTGAAACCTTCAGGCATGTGAAAGATGCCAGGATTTGAGTGCATGTGAATGAATCCAGGGCTCATTTCTGAACTTGGAGAAACAGGGTAGGATTGCTGGGATCTGCCTGATGCTATGGAGGGGCAGAATAAGGGGGAATGGCTTTCAGCTGGGAGAGAGAAGGTTTAGATTAGATATTAGGGGCAAAAAATCATTATTGGAAGGGTGGTGAGGCCTTGGCAGAGGTTTCCCAGAGAAGCTGTGGCTGCCCCATCCTTGGAAGTGCTCAAAGCCAGATTGGACAGAGCTTGGAGCAACCTGGGACAGTGGGACATGTCCCTGCCCATGGCAGAGAGTGGAATGAGATGATCTTTGAGGTCCCTTCCAACCCAAACCATCTTAATGGTTGTATTTTTTTTCAAATGACTTTTCTGACCTAAAGGATTCAATGATTCTGTGATTTTTATCATGGTGAAGCTCAGGAGCAGCACAGGGACACAGCTGAGCATGCAGAGCAGGATGTTCCATCAAAGCTCCTGTGGGATTTCCCTCCCTGCTGGGTGCCCTGGGACCTCCTGTAATCACTGAGGATGGACCTGGCCATGAGTTTGCCTCCCTGTCAGGCCATTGGGATTCATCAGCATGCTCTGGATATTCCTGCTGGATTCCTTCGTGCTCCCTCTGACACTCCCTGTGGCCTTTTTAGGCAGATATGGAGTTGAAGGTGGAATATTCTCCTGCCATGGGGTGATGGAGCTCGGTGCCAGGGTCAGTGCATCCAGACCTCCCTCAGTCCTGCTCCTGACATCGAGTCTCTGCTCATCCTGACCTTCCCTGCAGTGCAGGGCACAGGGAGGGTCCATTCCCAAAGCCTGGGTGTTGGCTGTCCCTCACAGCTCCCTGCTTCCAGGAACCTCAAAGAGCTCCAGAAACCCTCCAGTGCTGCAGCAGGGAACATCCTGCTGGCTGGAAAATCCGTGAGGAAAACCCAAGCTGTGATCAGAAAGCTGATCAAATATTTCAAATCAAAATACCATCACTATTTGGATTCAAAATCACTGGAGGTATGAGTCATGCCAGAAAAAAAACAAAAACAAAAACCCCAAGTGTGACGGTGTTCACAGGGGTCTTAGGATGAGGGAAGAGATGAGGATCTGACTCCATGTTTCAGAAGGCTGATTTATTATTTTATAATATATATTACATTAAAACTATACTAAAAGAATAGAAGAAAAGGTTTTATCAGAAGGCTGGCTAAGAATAGAATAGGAAGGAATGATAACAAAAGCTTGTGGCTCAGACTCTCTGAGCCAGCTGACTGTGATTGGCCATTAATTACCAACATCCAACATGGGCCAATCCCAGATGCACCTGTTGCATTCCACAGCAGCAGATAATCATTGTTTACATTTTGCTCCTGAGGCCTCTCATCTTCTCAGGAGGAAAAATCCTCAGGAAAGGATTTTCATAAAAGATGTCTGTGACACCCAAACACCTTTTTTTTGGCCCTGGAAGAGTTCTTTTGCCCATTAAACAACAGCAACAACCACCACTGCAGCTTCCAAAGCTCCTGAATGAACTCTTTCCTTTGTTCCTGCTGTGTGAGGAGCAGGTGATGCCGAGGTGTTTCAGAGCTTCAGCTCTGAGGAGGTCTTTAATCTGAAGGAATCATGCAATCTGTGAGTGACAGGAGTAATTGTGACACTGATTGAGCTGTGGTGGCTCCACTCAGAAGACTTTTGTCTCTGCACTTGGGATGAGTGGCAGATTAAAAGATCTGCTTCTTAATTTGTGCCATGAGAGCAGGAGAAATGATGTGGGAGGGAAGAACTGAGCCCTCTGAACGGATCAACCCCTTCATTCATTTTCCTCTGCACTCTGCATTGGGATGGTGAAGACTGCTGCTCTTGGAAGGACCACTCCAGATGAGGAATGGTCTTCCATTCCATTTCTGATCCTTCTTTTTGCTGGCCATGAAAAAGGATCAGAAACTCCCCTTTTTTTCTGACCGTCTTCCCCAGAGATGATAACCAGAACCAGAGGGAGAAAACAGAAAATCTGTTCTGGTCAACACTGATGTCAACAAAGCCCTGTCTTGGCTCTCTGGCTGGAGAGCTCAGAACATGGTGAAAAATTGTAGTAATGTTTATTTTACAGAAGATAAGTTTAAGCTGAATATATGATGGTGTTTTGGCTGACAGCAATCGGGGAATTTTTTTTCCCCCTAAAATAAGAAAATAGCTGCCCAGTCTCCAGCTTCATTTTAATATGAAAAATGTTGGTGGCTTGACAATGGTTTGGAAAAAGAAATCTGGTTGAAAACCTAATGAATGGCTCAAAGTTGATTAAGAAGGAGGGGAGATGCTAAGTCAAAGTTTTCTAGCTAGAAATAGTGATTTATTATCCAGCTATCTTTACAAATGACAAAATAACTAATTAGATACAATTCGTCATCAGAACTTTATACTGCCATGGGTGTAAGATGGAAGGTTTTATGTAGAATTCATAGTCTCAAATTCTGATTTAAATGTAGCATAATATGTATTGAGAGTTAGTCAAACACACTGAGGCACTGGGAAAGGCTTAATCAGATTCTGCAATTCTGACCCCCTGTAGATTTTTTACTTTTTTTTCTGATGAAGGATTTGAAAAGTGCGTTTTGGAAAGATGTTTTATCTGGTAGGAGTCTTTTCCCATAAAACATCAGCCACAATAATTATTTTTATGCAGATCCCGAGGCACAGAAAGATTAAATGACTTTCTCAAGGTCAGACAGTGAGTCAGAGGCTGATCCAGAGAATGAAGGTGAGCTTTGATTCAGTTTTTGATTCTCAAGTAGCTCTCACTCAGATCTCCAGGGCTGCATGCACTCAATCTTTCTGGGTCTGATGTCCCAGCATCTCCTATCCCAGTCAGGAGGATTTCAACCCTGGAAGTGGATAATCCCAACCATTTTTTGATTTATCTTTGGAATCAGCATGACCTTCATGGAGCTGTTGATATCCTTGGTGGGTGAACTCCCCTGGGATCAGTGTGATGATGAATGGCTTCTCCAGTGGCTTCTCAATACTTAAAAAGGACTTATAAAAAAGGAGAGAAGGATTTTTTTCCATGGGCAGATGGTGATAGGTCACAGGCGAATGGTTTCATACTGGCAGTGGGCGGCTTTGGATTAGATGTTAGGAAGAAATTCTTTATTCAGAGGGTGGTGAGGCCCTGGAGCAGGTTTCTCAGACAAGTTGTGGATATCCCATTCCTGGAAGTGTTCAAGGCCAGGTTGGATGGGGCTTGGAGTAAAGTGGGATAGTGGAAAGTGTCCCTGTCTGTGGCAGGGGCTGGAACTGGACGATCTTTTAGGTTCCTTCCAACCCAAACCATTCTGTCATTCTTATTTGGCTGTACTGCCATACCCAAGGTGAAAATTGTGGGAAGGGATCAGGCAGAGACTTTCCTGCATGGCTTTCTACTGATAAAAGACCGGTCCTTAATTTCAAATCTTCACTGAATGATTCTCAAACCATTCCCTGGGATTACCTGGAGACTGGAAGCCTCAGATCATTCCTGGATCACCTGGAGACCGTCACAGACTGAAGTGCTGTGACATTGCTGCCTGTAAGAACACGTGTAGTGGTGAATCTTGCATTGCTGCTGCTGCTGGCCAGTGCTGGGGAGGGATTTGCATTCTGGCCTTTTTGCAAATCTCTGTGTTCAGCCCAGTTCAGCTGCACCAGCTCCCAGGGGACACACGAGCTGGAGAAGTTGTTCGCTCGCTCGGTGAAGTTGGATATGTCAACTGCATTCCTCTCTGGACATTGTTTGTGTCTCCAGATATCTCCTCGTGAATTATTAGCTATGGAAAAGACTTATTGCTAAGATACTGGGCTTAGTTTAGTCTCCTGGTCACTGCAGGTTTCTTTGCAGATATATTTTGTTCTGAGTGTCTCGAGTGCTGCTCCTCCCGACGTTTCCCCCCGGCCTCTCCCCTGCAGTCTGGTGGTTGTTGCTGTCGGGAAGTTATCCCTCATGCTCAGGCTATTTCTTATCAGTCTGTCACTTTTTCAACTCATTGGGCTGATAGTTCTCCCAGTGCAAGAGCTGTCTCTCTGTGTCCTTTTGCCCTGGTCTCCCCAAGGGAGCCTTTTCTTTCACTAAAAGGGGCTCAATGACTTTACAGATCTTTTTCTGTTCTCGTGCTCTGGCTGCTTAGAGTCTCAATTTCAGAGTCTCTAGATCCAGTCTCAAAGATTCTGGATCTGTCCTGCAATGAACTCTGGCAGAATGAGCAAAAGAACAGATTTTACAAAACAGAATCATGGAATCATTTAGGTTGTAAAAATCCTCTAAGATCATCAAGTCCAATGATTCCCTCAGTGCTGCCAAGGCCACCACTACTCACTGTCCCCAAGTGCCACATCCACATGACTTTTAAATCTCTTCAGGGATGGGGACTCACCCCTGTCCTGGCCAGCCTGTTCCCAGGCTTGACAACTCTTCCCATTAATTCTTTTCCCCTAAAAAATTCAACCTCAACCTTCCCTGGTGCAACTTGAGGCCATTTCCTCAAGTAAGCGATGAAGATTTTGGGGTCCATAAATCCCAAGGGTTAGACATTCTCATAAACATGAGAATTGTACCCATGAAGGTATGAAATGGTCCTTTCTGTCCTGGGTGTACATTATTTCTGGGGCCACAGGGAAAGCCTGAGTTTTTGCAGCACTGTTTCTGAGTTATTCCCTCAGCACTTCCGAGGCCACCACTACTCACTGTCCCCAAGTGCCACATCCACATGGCTTTTAAATCCCTCCAAGGATGGGGACTCACCCCTGTCCTGGCCAGCCTGTTCCCAGGCTTGACAACTCTTTCCATTGATTTTTTTCCCTAATATTCAACCTCAGCCTTCCCTGGTGCAACTTGAGGCCATTTCCTCAAGTAAGCGATGAAGATTTTGGGGTCCATAAATCCCAAGGGTTAGACATTCTCATAAACATGAGAATTGTACCCATGAAGTTGTGAAATGGTCCTTTCTGTCCTGGGTGTACATTATTTCTGGGGGCATGGGGAAAGCCTGAGTTTTTGCAGCACTGTTTCTGAGTTATTCCCTCAGCACTTCCAAGGCCACCACTACACAGTGTCCCCAAGTGCTACATCCACATGGCTTTTAAATCCCTCCAAGGATGGGGACTCACCCCTGTCCTGGCCAGCCTGCTCCCAGGCTTGACAACTCTTCCCATTAATTCTTTTCCCCTAAAAAATTCAACCTCAACCTTCTCTGGTGCAGCTTGAGGCCATTTCCTCAAGTAAGTGATGAAGATATTGGAGTTCATAAATCCCAAGGGTTAGACATTCTCATAAACATGAGAATTGTACCCATAAAGTTGTGAAATGGTCCTTTCTGTCCTGGGTGTACATTATTTCTGGGGCCACAGGGAAAGCCTGAGTTATTTCAGCACTGAGACTGTTTCTCAGATTTGCAGCAGGGATGTGAAGAAGCAGGGAAGAGAAGGCAGGAAAAAAACAAAAACAAAAACACAAGAAAGATGATTTTTGATGCTCATCTGAGGAACCGGGAAAAGGCTGAATCTGAATCTCCTCATAGATTCAGTTCAGGGCTTGGACACCACAGAAATCTTCCAGACACCCCATCCGTTTGGGGCTCATAAAGGCAGCTATCCCATCTTGGCTCCAGATGTGCACAGATGTTGAGCAGAGCCTTGCCCTGCCATGCACCATCATCTGGCATCCCCATCCTCCTCTCTGGAGGACACCTCAGCAGCTGGGCTGGAGAGGAGAGCAGCAGAGCTCAGTGCTGATGAAGCACTAATGTAATTAATAGCCTCTTACCGTCCTTACATTACCAACAACGTCAGCGTGTCAGGAACTATTTACAATATAACTTACACAAATGTCATTTTGCTACACTGAGCACTTCATATTTTGCAATTCTCTGCCACAGTAATAAAATCAGTCAGCCAGTCGGACGGGAAACACACCCAGGAGATATCCTTATTAATGGCACTGGGCCAGGCTTTCCACGAGCTGTGCAGGAGGCAGAGGAGCAGAGAGGAGCTCATTCCTGCACTGAGATGCCCTCAGGTCTCTGCAAGGATCACTTTGAATCCAGCTGAAGGAGGGCTAGTTTTCCAGTCAGCAAACTTGGGAAGGGTTTGTCAATTATCTCTCCTCGTGGTTAACATCATCCCAGTGTGTTACCCGGGGCTCTGCACAATTGGGTTTTAAAGGTCTCAAATAATTTCATTTGTCTTGAATTGATTGTTTCCTGCACTAAAATAACTTCCTGCTTAACATCCTGAACCATCCAAAGGCCCCTTGGCCTCGTGGGCTGGGGATTCTGCATTGGTACTGAGTGAAGGTGGCTTTGATGCCCTGGTGCTTTGTTTTGAAGTCATAAATTAGTAGATGGATGGGACCTTGGCATCCTTAATTGGTCATTTGCAGGGAGAGCTGATCTCTGACATTGTAGTCCAGGCTCATTGTGGCCTTGCAGCTCTTAGAGGGGTTAGAAAAAAGGGAGGAAGATAAAGGACTTTATCCCCAGGCAGAGGATGAGGGGAGCAGTTTTAAACTAAGAGGAGAGTTATTAGGAGAAAATTTTTCCCTGTGAGGGTGGGCAGGCCCTGGCACAGATGTCCAGAGAAGATGTGGCTGTCCCTGGATCCCTGGAAGTGTCCAAGCCTGGCTTGGAGAAACCTGGGATAGTGGAAGGTGTCCCTGCCCATGGAAATGGGGTTGGAACTGGGTGATTTTAAGGTCCCTTCCAACCCCAACCATTCTGGGATTCTCTGATTCATGAGGGTGTGAGGACACTTTATTACTGAAGGTAATAAAGCAGTGCAAAAATTCCTGCAGATTTCCCTGGGAGCTACACAGATCCCAAAAGGACTTTTTATATCCTGTTGTCTTCTCTGATGAGAAGAAAGACTTTTCACAGTGCCACCTTCACATGGATTGGTCTGTTGGCATTGATCTTCCAGCAAGGCCCAGCTTTGCAAAACTGGGATCAAATAATTTCCTGCTGTTGGCCCTTTATTTTCCTCTGCAAGATCCTAAACTTATCTATGCAAATCTGCCACATCAGGATCCAGGAATATGTGTGATTTTTATAATGGGTGTGAGACCCATTATTATGGATCTCTATGCAAGCAAATTATGTGACAGCATTTGAAGGTATTTTGCTGTGGTTTCAGATCTAACAGCAGCCATGGCAAATTCACATTTGTCTGTTAAAAAAAGAAAAAAAAACACACACAGGAAAAAGGAAAAATTCCCAGCACTTGATGGATTAAATAGTGCATTGACTGCCTAGAGCATTGGAAGTCTGGGTGGGATAAAAATGCACATCTTGAAATATGTATTGAAATCAGTGGAATCACATGAAATGTAGAATTTGCCCCCTCAGTCCCCACTTTTCACTGTCACATTCTGATGCCAAGGCAAAGCAGGGATAAATCAGGTACAGAATGGGGAAATGTGGAGCCTGTGTCAGCTAACACAGGTGCCTGAGCTCCTGCAAGCTCTTGAGTCCTTGCAGAAGAACTGATGAGCACAAGTGGCTGCAGGGAGAAACCTCCAAGGGCTCAAATCAAGCAGAAGTGTCAGTCAAGTAGCCTGACAATGCCTGGAAATCAGCTCTGAATTCTCCAGGAAGAGTGTGAGGGGAAAATGATGCCATTTGTTTGCAGTTCTATTACAGTGCATCAACAGATCCCTTGCAAAATGCTCCTAATGAAAATGTGCACGATGGGTGTGCACAACCAGAGGCTGTGAGGAGAGAGGGGATCTGGGCCTGGATTTGCTGCTGAAATTTGGAAGTGGTTTGGTCAGGCTGAGATGGATCCCACATATCCATAAAGTCAAATGTTGGGAGAGCATGGCAGTGAAAAAGGTCGGGTTTTCGTGCTGAAAAGGAGGTTTTGGTAAAGAAGGAGCTGTTATGGAATGGTTAAATGTTTGGTAAAAACAGCAAATGTGGTTTTGGTAAAGAAGGAGTTGTTATGGAGTGGTTTAAGTGTTTGGTAAAAACAGAAAAACATGGACTCAAAATATAAAGTCTGAATGGATTAAAAATCACCTGGAAACTGATACAGGTTTCCTACCAGACATAATTCCTCTATTTCACTTTCCTGCTGAGAAATCCAGCTTTTAGCACTGTTTGATTGTTGTTGCATTGGTGAGTTCTTTTTGGGGGTAGAGAGAGGAATTTCCATGGGAAATGGATAGAAATCAGCTTTTCATTGTCTTTTTTTGCTGTAAGAATGAGGGACTTTTTGCAGGGAATGAGTCACCTCTGGAATGATCTGGGCCTGGATTTGCTGCTGAAATTTGGAAGTGGTTTGGTTAGGCTGAGATGGATCCCACATATCCATAAAGTCAAGTGTTGGGAGAGCATGGCAGTGAAAAATGTCATTTTTGGTGCTGAAAATGAGGTTTTGGCAAAGGAGTTGTTATGGAGTGGTTAAATGTTTGGTAAAAACAGCAAATGTGGTTTTGGTAGAGTTGTTATGGAGTGGTTTAAGTGTTTGGTAAAAACAGCAAAATGTGGACAAAAGATATAAAGTTTGAATGGATTAAAAATCACCTGGAAACTGAGACAGATCTCCTACCAGACATAATTCCTCTATTTCCCTTTCTTGCTGAGAAATCCAGCTTTTAGCAGTTTGATTGTTGTTGCATTGGTGAGTTCTTTTTGGGGCTGGAGGGAGGAATTTCCGTGGGAATTGGATAGAAATCAGCTTTTCATTGTCTTTTTGTGCTGTAAGAATGAGGGACTTTTTGCAGGGAATGAGTCATCTCTGGAATGATCTGGGCCTGGATTTGCTGCTGAAATTTGGAAGTGGTTTGGTCAGGCTGAGATGGATCCCACATATCCATAAAGTCAAATGTTGGGAGAGCATGGAAGTGAAAAATGTCAGTTTTGGTGCTGAAAAGGAGGTTTTAGTAAAGAAGGAGCTGTTATGGAGTGATTAAGTGCTTGGTAAAAACAGCAAATATGGACAAAAGATACAAAGTCTGAATGGATTAAAAATCACCTGGAAACTGATACAGGTTTCCTACCAGACATAATTCCTCTATTTCCCTTTCTTGCTGAGAAATCCAGCTTTTAGCAGTTTGATTGTTGTTTCATTTGTGAGTTCTTTTTGGCGGTAGAGAGAGGAATTTCCATGGGAATTGGAAAGAAATCAACTGTTCATTGTCTTTTTTGTAAGAATGAGAGACTTTTGCAGGGAATGAGTCATCTCTGGAATGAAAAAATTGCAAGTTTTAATTATTTTCAAATTACTACTTTTTGCCAGTTGTACCAAGGACAAGCAGAACCTCAATCCTTTGCCCAGTCAGAAAAAAGCAATTAGGCTGCCACAGGAAAAAATAGGTGATATGGGATGACCTGTTGGGGATCTGAATAAAACTTCTGAGCCAGGTGATCTCAGGGATTACCTGGGATTTGTTGTTTTTTGGGGGGGAAATGTTCTGTGGATGAGAAACAAGCTGGTTCTGAAGGTTACTGGTGATCTGGTCTCTGCTTCTTCTGGAGTTTCAGCTTTTCAGGCAGAGGTGGGAATTGCTCAAAACTTTCTGCAGTATAATGTTGGAGGTTACAAGCATTTCCCTATGAGTGGGAAGGTTGAGTGAGGCTGGAAGCAGCAGTGTGATAGCACAGAATTCCCACTGTGCAGTCCATTTATCCCACAAACTGTGTGTCAAAAATACCAGATTACACCCATGGAACAAAGTGCCAGGTCTGAAAAGCTGGAATTCTCTGCCATCACACATCTGCTCATCTTGGCTTCAGATCCAGAAGGATCCATTGCTTTCTCCCTTAAAGGACTATTGGGCAGCAGAACAACAAATTCCTTGAAGGATTGGAGCAGAGCATCTGTGTTTTTCTTTCCTCCACCGTGCAAATATAAATTATTATGGCATTAAATATGGCCTGGTATGGTGGGAATACTCTGCTGTGTTGGCGCTGAGAATTTCCATTGAAGAAGGGCAGGAAATTGAGCTCCCTGACCCTTCTTACCTCCCTGGGATGATGCCTAAAAGATCAGGACTAATTTGTGTCAGGGCAGAATTTCTACTAATTATATATTTTTTAATGTAGATTTTTTTTTCTCCTACCTCTTCATTAGTTTTTTGTTTTCTCTGTCTTTTTCTCCCACTTCTGCTTCTTCCATTTTCTCTTTTCCCTAATGCTTCCATAAAGCAAAATAAATGAACTTATGGTAAAACACAGTTTTTATTGTCGACACTGAAATTTCACTGAAGTTTTACACCTGCTATTCCATGTGACCTTTCTTTTGTCTGGACTGAGAGAGGTTAAATAAGAAGTAGAGTTGTCTTTCATCTTCACACAGGTGCTTGAAGTGCTGCCTGGTCAAGGTCACTTTTAGGACCAGTGTGTCCAAAAAGTGAGCAGGACCCTGAGGAAGAGTGTGAAGATGAAGCAGCTCCATTTTCCCAGCTTCCAGTAGTGTAGGTGTTGTAAGGAAGAGTTCTGAGGGAAATTTTTAAAAAAAGTCATTGGGATTTAACCTCAATTTTTCATGAGGGGCAGCTGAGGTGTCTGAGCATCCTTTGGAGCATGGAGGTGGTGCTGTCTCTCCTGGGAAGATGGAACTGCTCTCTTCCTTTCTTTTCTCCATGCTTTAGGATGGATGATGCTTTTATGAGCCCCAGGAACATAAAAGAGACCTGCTGGCCCAAATAGGAGGAAAGCAGGGAGAAAAGAGTGATTTTGGGGTGGTTTGGAGGGAAACTGGGCAGGCTTTTAATTAATTGTTTAATTAATCATGTTTCTGAGAGCACCTGCACAACAGAGGAGCTGAACTGGACTCACTGCTGGATCTTTTCAAGATTGAAAAGCCCTTGACTATCTCACGGCTTTATATGAAGGGTAAATACTACCCTGAGCTATTTGACAGCAGGACCTGGCTGTTGTTATCACCTCTTGTCCTTCTTCTACTTTAAATTTACATTTTTATTTAAAGCTATTTTCTCTCCTCCCAGTAGATGGAAAACCTGGAGTTATCTCCAAGGTTATCACTGGCTGTCCCTTCCCGAGGTCTGTAGCACAGGTAATTTGGGGAAAGTCAAGCAGCAAGGAGAATGTGAAGGGAGTTCAGAGCAGGCAAAAAACAGATTTAAGTGGGAGGAGAGTCCAATTACCATGAGATGGAGATTTGCCTTTGGAACAAATAAATAAGGCTCTCTCTTTAGTCAGATCCTTTTTGCTCTTTCAGAAATAGCAAAACCATATCAGCCCTGGGAGACAGGGACAGCCCAGGCTGTGGTTGATGCTCCAGGTGTGAGGAGGACACAAAGAGAAGGAAGAGCTGCAGATAACTTCTCTCCTATCAGCACTTGAGGGAAATTCATTGCTGATGTCTCTGCTTGGATCCAGACTTGGGGGGGTGAAGTCTGCCCTATCACAGACCTGCTGTGAGCCAGCAGCTCCCCCCTGTCTGGGTGACATGGCAGGTGAATAATCTCTTTCAAACACTTGCTTTTATTCATGGGGATTGAAGCTTCCCTTTTGAACCATCAGATCCCACAGTGGAATTCTGCGTGGTGTACACAGGAGAAATCATCTTTTCTGTGGCTGCTGAATTCCTCAGAACGGGCTGGGGGTCGGGGGGGAAAGAGGCTCCCAGGAGCAGTTCAACTTTTGTGGAGGTTTGATAAAACCATCCCTGCTTCTTGTTGGTTTTCATTTTCTTTTAACACTGTAATACAGGGAAAGGATTTCCAGGGGCTGTTTCTGGCTAAGGTTCTGCTGGGGATGGCTTTGTGCTCTTGGTGCTTTTTTCCCCCCCTTTCCTCTGGTGTGGCTCTTGCCTTCAAGACTCCTTCTTTTTTAAACTTTTTTTCCCTCTAAGAAGAGATTTTATTTTTTTTTCCTTCTGCAGAGATAAACATGATGATTATTTCATGAGCATGGAAAAGCTCAGAAGCACTTGCAAAGCCCCAGCTCTTGTTTGATTTGTCCTTTGGACAAACAAGGGACAGTTCATAACTGTCCATGGAGGAGAGATTTGTTTGATTCCATCAGCAGCATTGCAGGGAGTTATGGTGGATTTGAGCTTTATTTGTCTTTTTGTTTTGTTTTGTTTTTTTATTTTTTTTTAAAGTGGAAATATATAAAGGAGAATTATTGATTTCATTCTCCCACAACTGTTTAATGTAAACTTCTCTTCCACAGGTGTAACTCTTTTCTGATTCACTTGACGACCTCTCATCTTTAAGGGAAATTATTTCCCTCCACCATAGTATAAATTACATGTCAGGCTGTTTTTAGGCACTTTCAGGCTGGTTAGTTCAGAGACAGCACTGCAAAAAGGAGGCAAATTGGCTTTTATTGGGGGACAATTTCCTTTCTCTCCCAAGCTGGCTGTTTTGTATCATAATGGATTTTCTGACCTGCAGTCGAGTGTGTGGCTTGACAGGCCTGGGCAAATGTGATATCCCAACAGGATCCACGTCAGCTTTTCTGGATTATTTACTCTTATTTACTTATTTATGCTATTTCTGAAGTGGAAGTGGCTCTTACTCAATATAGAAGCCCACGCTGTGCTGTGTGATAATGGAGGATTTATTCCTGTTGGGCGTAGAAAGGAGCCCCAGTGCACAACAACATCCCAGTCACTCGTGTGCTGCACGAAATTTTGCCAGAAATACTTCTCCATCTCCCTCTTTTCAGTTATTTTCCCATTGTGTGAGGCTGGAATAACCCTGGGAAGAGGATTAACCTTGCATCTGATGCACACCTTGCTCTTGGGAGATGACACGAGAAGATTTTTTGGGGTTTTTTTTTGGTTTCACTTGGATAACACAGCTGAGATCCACAGCCAGGAGGTGGGAAGGGCAGAGGAGGGTGACAGAGAAGAGGAGGTCACTTTTTCATACCTTGCCCGTGGAGGTTCAAGGCTGAGAGAGCAGAAAAACGGGCACATGTTTGTTATGAATGTGGATTTCAGAGTGGAAAACATCCCTCTGCCCATTTCCACCACATGGTTTCCTTCAAGGGCAAAGCAGGAAAAAATCCTAAAACTGATCTTCCCTGTCCTTAGGTCTCTTTCTGCCCAATCTAGGTTCAGCTAAAAAGACCCAAAACCAGACCCAGCCTGGTTTGAGGTCTTTTTATTTTCATTTCCCATTGCTGACAACACAGGTGTCCATGAAGCCTTGAAAAATCCATCAATTCTGGAATAAGTGCTGAAAAGTAGATGTAGGCAGGGTTCGGATTTCAGCCCCTGGGCGCAAACCTGTTAAAAGTTTGAAAATTAAATACTTCAGGGGGATAAGGAACTTAGAGCTTGTAGGTAAATGCAGCTTTTAAATAATAATTTATGTCTGTGCTTTTAGTGCTGTATATTTTATCCTTTTGGTTGTTTCCTCTCCCTCTGTACATCAGTGTATTACTGGGGATGGAATGAAACCTGAGCTCAAAGGCAGACAGAAAACTGGAGGGTAGAATATTACACACCCCTGTTTTACAACTGACTGAATTTGGGAATTCATCTGTGTGACTGTAGGACACAAAATATTCCCTCTGAGTGCTTGATTCTCCATTTCTCCCCAGCTGACAAAAATCAAGCAAAACTTGTATTTTCCACCTGGGAGGCCAAAAGGTTTCCAATAAAGTCCATGATGCAGGGAAATGAGGGATGCAGAATCTTCCAGGGCTGGGTGTAGGATCCAGTTAACAACACACTGGACAAGCTGTTCTGATTTCAGGGTTTTCTCTGTGCCTTTGCCACCAAATTTCTCAGAATCCTTGGCCAAATGCCTTGACCTGGTGTTCAGGTCCATGTTTTTAGAAAGTGAGGCAGTTCTGATAACATGCATGTGATAAAGAGGGAACCTTGAGCAGCAGGAAATCCATACTGAAGGCATGACTTTCTAACATTGACTAACATCATTTTGGGTTTGTTTTTTTTTCTTGGTTTTGCCTGTGGTTTTTGGTTTTTTTTGCCTCATGAATGTGCTGGTCTAACCTTGCAAATGTAAGCTCAACCTTATAGCCATGAGAAATGCTGGAGTAATTATGCATGAACATTAATTAATCCTGAGCATGTTGGGTGTCAGGGTATTGGGGGACAGTTATTCTCTTCCTCTGCTTGCATTCTGCATGAAAGTGTAGAAAAAGCCCACAACACTTAGAATTTTGTGTATCTTTTTTGCCTGTTCCCAGGAATTCCTATTTAGATGGAGGTTTTCCCAGCCAGGGACCACTTCCAGCAGCGTGCAGTGCCTGGCACAATGGGCCCCTGCTCTTGGTGGTGACCTCCAAATGTTGCCACAATAATAATAATAATAATAATAATAATAATAATAATAATAATAATAATAGTCTGTGGCTTTTGGCACATCACCTATTAATCACAGCAGCTGTCAGGCAAAGCATTAGATTGGGAATAGCTCCCCGCAAGAAAAAACAAATACAGCAACACCCTGTGGCTTGTGGAGCTCCAATCCACACTCTGGAGGGTGCCATGGAGGGAAGGAAGGGCTAAGCTGTGACATTCCACTCTGATTTGTTAACCTTGGCTGCTGTTCAGCTGCTCGATGCTCAGCCCAGGGGGTCCCCAGGGACATCCAGCACTTGAAATATTTACAGTGAGCACATGCTGCAGGGAAGGTGCACGGAGGCACCAGGGACACAGTTTGCTATGGGGAAGAGGAATTCCTGGCACGGTTTATGTGCTGAACCTGTGTTTAAGGCAGGTGGTGGATTTTTCTCCACTGAATTTTGTTTTGTGCAAAGAACTTTTTTTGTTTCAGGTCCATGGAAAGAGCAGGGAGCTTTACCAGGCACTTCCCTCAATGAAAATTGAGGTGGTCTGATGCCACAGACCACTTGTTTCTGTGCTCTGCCCTAGGCAGAAAAGTAGGCAAATGTGTTCAAAATTCACCCTCCAGAGGCATTCCCTGAAAATTGCTCCCCATGTTTATGCTTGAAAAATTCCCTGGAATTTTGTTTTGTGCAAAGAATTTTTTTTTTTGTTTCAGGTCCACAGGGTGATCCCTGCTGGAAAAAGCAGGGAGCTTTATCAAGCACTTCCCTCAATCCCATGAAATTTGGGGGTCTGATGCCACAGACCACTTGTTTCTGTGCTCAGAAAAGCAGGTGAATGTGTTCAAAATTCACCCTCCACAGGCAATCCCTGAAAATTGCTCCCCATGTTTATGCTTGAAAAATTCCCTGGTGCTGCACTGGTCCATCTGCAGAAAGCAAACTGGTCCATTAGAACATCTGCAGAGAGCAAACCCAAACAAATGAGATTACTGTCAATTTGTGCTTATTTGAATTACTGGATAAGTCCTAGTCATGGATCAGGGCTAAACATGTACAAATAATTGATTTTAGGTTCAGTGGCTCAAAGCAAAAACACATGGAAAATCTTCTGGTTGACCTAAACTACTCTTTTTTCCCAGTTTTCTGTTAAATGAAGGCATTTAAAAAGCAGCAAGAGAATGCAATTCTTTAACACAGAGCATTGTTAAATATTTGAAGCTTCATGAAATATTTTCCTCCTCACTTTGATACCTTCTAACTTTTGTAATTTAAAATATCTACTAAAAATTCCTTCAAAATGAAACGCCAACATCTTTAATGCTGCAATTTTACAAAGAAACTTCTCAAATTTTCCAAGTTATTAACAAATGTTTTGCTGTGGGTAATGCTGGCCCTGTGTTGATTGATGACAAGCCAACATCTCTATCCAGTTGTAACTCAGACCCCAATGGGAGAGATGCTGTTTAAGGAGTGAGCAGGAAGATTTTTAACTGAGGATTCTGACACTTCCTGCTTGAGGATTTTATTTTATTTTATTTTATTTTATTTTATTTTATTTTATTTTATTTTATTTTATTTTATTTTATTTTATTTTATTTTCAGAGGCCAAGCACATTATGGAATTTTGATCAGTTGTGTTAATTTTGCACTGTGGAATACTGGGGGAATTGGGGTGAACTTGGACTGGAGGTTGATTTGAACCCTCTAACCAAGACCTGCTGTTCTGGGGTTGAACCAGAGCTGAATTTCAACCTTTTCTTCTTGGACTCCTTATAAATGACACCATTACAAATCCAAGGAAAATTTCGCATCTCACAGGCTCCAGGCAGGAAACAGCAAAGTGTGCTTGGGCCAGACCAGTGGGAATAACCCAAACCAAGATCCCCTGTGTGCAGCGCTGAGGACTGAGCTGTTCACCTCCTCCAGGTGCCACCTCCATGAGCACAGTGTGTCCCTGTGTCCTCCACCCCAGCAGCTCCCTGTCACAGACATCTTTTATGAAAAATCCTTTCCTTAGGATTTTTCCTCCTGAGAAGCTGAGAAGCCTCAGGAACAAAATGTAAATAATGGTTATCTGCTGCTGTGGAATGCAACAGGTGCATCTGGGATTGGCCCATGTTGGATGTTTGTAATTAATGGCCAATCACAGTCAGCTTTTTGTTATCAAGCCTTTGTTATCATTCCTTCTTTTTCTATTCTTAGCTAGCCTTCTGATGAAATCCTTTCTTCTATTCTTTTAGTATAGTTTTAATGTAATATATATCATAAAATAATAAATCAGTCTTCTGAAACATGGAGCCAGATCCTCATCTCTTCCCTCATCCTTAGACCCCTGTGAACACGGTCACAGCTCCCTCTGGACCTTTTCCACCTGGTTTGTTCCCTACAGCCAGCAATGCCACCTGAAGGCTTTTGGGGCAGATTTGCAAAGCACCAAGGGCTAAATTTGGTGGTTGAGGAGGCTGTGGAGCTGTTTGGGTTGAGGTTTTCCAGGAGGAGGGGTGGGAATGAGGGTGGTGGCAGAGGTGAGTGTGCCTGGAGCATCCCTGGCACCCCATCCCTGCCATGGGGGAGGCAATGGGGCAGGAAGCCCCATGGAACAAACATGGAACAAACCATGGAACAAAGAATTTCCCTGTTCCCTGCCTCTGGGGATGCCTGGCCCCACCCATCCCAGCTCAGGTACTCTGGGAAGGGAGTGCACACCCCAGCAGAGTTTATTGGTAAATGCTACCACTGATTAAAACAGGCTTGAGCTGCTGTAGGAACAAGAGGTTGCCATGGAAACACTCTCTTGATGTGTCCAGGTTTTGAAACCACTTTTCCCTCCTCTCCCACCCTCCAGGCTGCTTTTCTGCTGTTGTTTTGTTGGAGATTTGCTCTCCTGGGGTGCGGTGGTGCAGGTGTTCTCTGGGGACCAGGAAGGTACCGAGAGAGCTGCTCATCCCTGGGAGGGTGGGAGACCCTCTCTGCTCATAGGGACGCTGCAAAGTGGGGTGTGGATGGACCCTGGAGGGTCACAGTGTTGTGGGGGCATGTCAGAACTCAGTGCTTCCCTCTGGGTGTCCAGAGTTGCCACTGGAGAACTCGGAGACCCTGGCATGCAGCCCAAAACACCTGGGGATTTTATTATGACCTGTGGAACAAATTACCAGCTTTGTACGAGGACCTGAAAGTCACAGAAGTTTAAATAGTATGATAATAAAAATTACCACAGGCTGAAAATGTAGATTTTAGGATTTTTTGTGTGGGGGTTATGGGGACAAGATGGAGGAAGTTGGGTGTGTCCAGCCTTTCTTCTTCTTGTTCTCCATCTTCTGCAGTGATGGTGGCACTTTGGGATTGGTTTAGAGTAGAAGTGCACTGTCTAACATAGGTGATAGGTATTGGGAATTGAATGTAAGTATGTTATACATAGTTTGTGGCATAAAAAGACAGCACTGCCTTGGGGGTGGTCAGAGTGCCTGAGGCTGCCTTGCTGAGCAGATCTCAGCTGGGCAGAAAGAAAATTTTATAGATAAGAATTAATAAACAACCTCAAGAGCAAAAAGTGAAGAGCTCTGACTCGTTCTTCAGACGCATGGGCCAAAACAGAGACATCCTGCACATCTTGGGGCAGCAATTAACAACCAACAACCCGAGAGGAGCAGGGGAGAATATCCCAGGGAAACCCTCTGCCATCAGAGCTGGGGTGCTCGGAGCCCCTGCAGGGCTCTGCCCCACTCATCTCAGTGGTGACTCTGCTCCATCCCCTCTTGGGAATGGTGGCAGTGATGGGAAGCCACCTTTGGAGCAATGGAAAGTCAAGCCAGTGCCATGAGGAGCGGTTCTGAGAGGCAGAAGAGGAGCCCCCTCCTCCTTCCCCATCCCTGCCTGGGCTCCCCACCTTGGCAGAGGAGCTTTAATTCCTCTCAGGTGGGTGAGAAGCAGCCCCTGCCCTGTGCTGGTGTCACTATGCAGCTGTGCTGAAGGGCCATTGAGGGCCCCTGCAAAGCTCTGAGGAGAATTTTCCTTGTGGATCATTCAGCCCTCCTTTCAGACGTGGAATTTTTTATTTTTGCCAACCTCCTGCCTTGTTTTTGCGTCTTCTTCCAAAACACAGAAGCATCTGCATAAGCATAGGCTCCTCCCTGTGTGCTGCTGCTTTTGTTTCTTCCCTGGGAACTCCCCTGGCTCTTTCCAAGTCCATCCTAAGCTCCTCAAATCCTGCATGAAACTCCTCTCTGCAGGAGCTATTGAGGATATGATACTATAATGTTATATATTGTTTTACTATATTGCTTGAAGGAGTTATTTCATTGTTTTACTGCATCCAGAGCATGCCTGGGAAATCCTAAACCTGGGATGGCTTTTCTGTTGTGTTCTAAAAGTTCCAAGGATTTTCCTCTACAGCTCTCTGGAGGGTGGAGCCAGGTGAGGGTTGGGCTCTGCTCCAAGGGAATAAGGGGCAGGACAAGAGGAAACAACCTCAAATTGTGCCGGAGGATGTTTAGATTGGATATTTGGGAAAATTTCTTGAAGGCCCTGAGAAGTGCTGGAATTCCCATCCCTGAATTTAAAATCTGTGGATGTGGCACTTGGGGACACTTGGGTCAGTGGTGGCCTGGGCAGTGCTGGGGGAACAGTTGGACTCGATGCTCTTGGAGGGTTATTCCAACCCAAATGATGGCAGGGGTTATGAAATCCGAGGTAACCTTACATGGATTTGCTAAAATAAATGGAAAATCTGTTAATTTTTTTCAGTATTGCTTCATTGTCCAGACTTCCTCAGCAGGAAGGAAGCTAATGACACTACAGTCCCAATTTGTGGTTTATTTTATGTATTTATGGTAAAATCCCCAAGTAACAGAGGCCATAAAGATAAAGAATATAAAGAATGACCTGCCAGGTCTCCCCTGAGCTTTGTGGAATCACAGAATGGTTTGGAAGGGACTTTAAAGACCATCAAGTTCCAACCCCCTGCCATGGGCAAGAAGAGCTCCACCAGAACCTTCCGCAGGCCCTGCTGGGCCATTTCAGCATCCAGGTGTGAACTCCCTTGGACCTGAGCTGCTCTCCAAAGGTGCCTTCCCCCTCTCATTGCCTGCTGCAGCAGCAGTGACTGGTTTCCTGAATTACCTTAAATTTATGTGATGTGAATCCAGGTCTGAACACTCCTTGTGATGATGGACCTCAGAGGAGATAATTTGTAAATTTGTCCATCTTTTTGTCTGTGTAATTCCCCAAATTTGGTCTCCACTGACTTACTTTAAATGACAAAATGGTTTTTTTTTGGACAAAGGTCTCCTAATGCTTTGCCTGCCCATCAAGACCTGATGATACGTGGGGAACACCCAGCAGCCAAAATTGGAGAAGAAACCTCCAAAAAGCCCGGCCCTTTTGCTCCAAGCTTGTAGGAACTTCTGTACATCCCCATGTTGTGTGTTATTTCTCAGATTTTTCAAATTTCAAGCCCTCCCTCAAAGCTTGGACAGTTCCTCACTTTCATGGCATCTTAAAAGGGAGCAGAGAGGCCCTGGAGTCCTTCAGCAGGAATGTCTCAATCAAAGGTGCCATGAAAGGGCTTTAATTTCAAAAAGCTCTGAATTACACCTCGATCAGGAAGGATGTGGCAATGGTGGAATTGCTGAGCTCAGGAGGTTAAAAATGAAGGGAAATTCACAGTTCACATCAGGATGAGAGAGCCTCCATCCTCAGAGCAGCTATCAAAGCCATTTCCTTGTTCCCATGCTTTTGGGAGATTTTTAATTACTCTGGTGTTGGTTAAGAGTCACTTTACGGCCAAAGAAGTGGATTCTTAAATTCAAGGGTGTTTGGTTCTTTTGCTCCCAGAAATAATGGCTGAGCAGCAAACCAACCCCAGCAAGGCAAGGAGGATGCAGTGAGCTCAGAGCTGCTCTGAAGCCAGATCAAATATCAGTTCACATTGCAGCCCCTGCCTCCACCTGCACCAGCATGATGACAGCAGAATTGCTTTGAAACCCTCTAAAAAAAACCATCCAAGACAGTGCTCTCCTGGGAAAACCTCTCCTTTCCAGGCCTCCTATTCCCTGCAGCTCTAATGCCAGAGGTGGCAGGTGGTGAACCTGTGCTGTGGGGAGGGCCAGGGGAATTGGAGAAGGGGAATTAGGCAGGTGTTCAGCAAGGCAAGCAGCAGCCATTCAGCGCTGGAATTCCTGGCTTCACCTCCCGGCCACCTGGAGCAACCTGGGCTCTTGTGTCACTGCAGAAAATTGGGAAAATACTGGAACAATGAGGGGCTGGGGCCACACAGGTGAAATGCCCAGCAGGACTTGGGTGTGAGGGGTATTTTATATTGTATTTGTGGGGTGCCCTGTGGCAGGGAGGAATGATGAATCTGACTCCATGCTCTCAGAAGGCTAATTTATTATTATACTATTTTATATTAAATAATACTATACTAAAGAATACAGAAAGGATACTTACATGATACCTAAAGGATACTTAAAAAGATAAAAATGAAAACTTGTGATTCTTTCCAGAGTCCCAACACAGCTTGGCACTGATTGGCCAAAGAGTGAAAACAACTCACACCAGAATCCAATTAAACAATCACCTGTGGGTAAACAATTTCCAAACACATTCCAAAGCAGCAAAACACAGGAGAAGCAAATGAGATAATATTGTTTTCCTTTTTCTCTGAGGCTTCTCAGCTTCTCAGGAGAAAAATCTTGGGTGAAAGGGATTTTTCTAGAAAATGTGAATGCCACACTCAGGTGGAGGAGAGGTTAGGGGTGTAACCTGGCTGAGCTACAGCCCCACAAGCAGATTTCCTTGGAGCAAAACATCCTTGGGGGAATGGGTTTGGGATGGTGCTCGTAATATGGGCACAGCTTTGTCCCAGTGTGTGGAGCTGCCCTTGGTTTCTTGCTGGCAGTCCCTGATCTTCCTGCTGGCACATCAGAGCCTGGCTTAGCTGGGAAATATTGCATAAACCTCACTGGGGACCTGGAGAGCAGATTAATTCCTTGAGCATCTTCCTTCTGGCTGCTGGTGAAGTCTGCTGCTCTGAGAGATCCAGCTGGTCAGGGCTGAAACCTCCCCCAGACACATAAGGCATGGCAGGAAGATTTCCCTTCCTCAAGGGCCCAAAAATGAATTTTTGGGAGAAACCCTTTCTTGTGGCAGCTTAGAGTGTCCAGCTACAGAAGGGACCTCTCTGAAGGTACCACAGTGATGATGATGATGGTGAGACAGTCAAGTTAAGGCAAAGACAGACAAAGCATGGCAGGAGGAAAGATTTCCCTTCCTCAAGAGCCCAATTCTCGATTTTTGGGAGAAACCCTTTCTTGTGGCAGCTTGCAGTGTTCAGCTGCAGAAGTGATCTCTGTCCAGGTACCACACTGATGATGATGATGATGATGATGGTGATGGTGAGACAGTCAAGTTAAGGCAAAGACAGACAAGGCATGGCAGGAAGAAAGATTTCCCTTCCTCAAGAGCCCAATAATGGATTTTTGGGAGAAACCCTTTCTTGAGGCAGCTTGCAGTGTCCGGCTACAGAAGGGACCTCTCTGTAGGTACCACACTGATGATGATGATGATGATGATGATGGTGAGACAGTCAAGTTAAGGCAAAGACAGAGTGTGATGAAGTTCCTCTCCCTCCCCCAGGCAGAGCTCAGACTGGGAAAATGCTTTGGATGCGGTGGCCTGTAATTATGTAATTCTTCCTCGTTATCTTTTCTAATTGTTCTCAGTGCTGTTTCCTAAACTGATTGGAAACAATGGCAGATGGGGGTGAAGTGGGAGGCAGACGTGAGCATGGCAGGCTGCCAGTGCAGCACTCTCCAGGAAGGGAAAGAGGAGAGGAAAAAGAGGGGAAAAAAAATAAAATATCCACGGTGGAGACTTGGATGGCAGGACCTGAATGGAGGGGACACCTGAACCTCTGCCAGGCTGGGAGGTGCTGCCTGGGGATGTCTCATTCAGGCTCATGAATATGGAATTTTCCGTGTTGCATTCAAGAAATTCCAAGCCTTCCCCCATCCCTGGCACAACTCTGCTCCCCAGAAAACAGCAGAGCAGCTCTGGCTTTGGAGGAGGACAGGGTAGCTCTGGTAAATTCTGTTTTTCCCCTCCCTCATCAGCATCTTGCCCAGCTACCAGCACTGCCAGGACATGGGGGCTGAGAGAGAAATTAAACACTCAGAGGCTGGGATGGGGAAGGTAAATCAGCACCAGGGAAATCATCCAGGGGTGGCTCAGAGCCTCCTCCAGAGCTGATCCTGATCCCAAAAGGACCAGGAGGGTTTGTTTGCTGTAGGGGAACCTCCCATCCCATAAGTGAGATACATCAGTGTGAAAAATGCCTATTTTATGATTGGCTCTTCACAGATATTAAAATGAATATTGTATGTGTTGTGTTAGAAAGCGATGCTGTATTAATTCTCTTAGGTAGTGTGTTAAATATAGTTTTAGGTTATAAAAAATGTTAAAATAGAAACTATGCTATGTAGGATACTTTTTTCCTAAAGAAAGGACTCGCAGTGAGATAGCAGCCACAGGACACCTGAATCTTTCAGAGAAAGAGAATTTATTGCTCCATTATCAGGAGAAACAAACTTTTTCCTGCCTTGAAGGCACTGTCAAGATTCAGAGGAAGATGTTGAGGATGACCAGACAGAATCCTGTGTTTGAATGGAATTTATGCATCATTTATGAGGTATATAAATATGCAACAGGCTGTTGTTTTTAAGGGTTAAGTTTTGGATAAAAATATTTACACAGCAACCAGACTCACCAGCATCAGCATCCTTGCAGCACTCCTGCTGTCCCTCTATCCTTTTCCTGTTTTTTTTTTTTTCCCTGGAATATTCTGTTTTCCAGTTAAATCTCCTCCAGGTCCCTGCTCCCTACAGACCTTGTTTCCTTCTGCACACAGGCAGCAGCACCAAAGCTGTTTTCTCCTCTTGGCCTCAAGTTGTGACAGGAAATGTCAAAAAAAGGTTGTTTAGCACTGCCCAGGGTAGTGGTGTCCCCATCCCTGGAGGGATTTGGGGATATTGGTTAGTGTGGGCTTGGCAGTGCTGGCTTCATGGTGGACTTGATGGTCTCAGAGGGTTTTTTGAGCCTAAATGAATTTATGGTTGTTTTTGCCTGGATTCCTTGTGTGTGAGGGAGTGCTCAGCTCAGAGGTGATCTCTGCATCCACTCCCCTCCTGTCCTGGTCTCAGGTTTCCCCATTTGAGCCATTGAATGGAGCTCCTGGGTGCTGCAGAAAGCTGTTGTGAGATGGTTCTTGTTCCTTTCCTGCTTCAGTGCAGCTCAGGGAGGCTGTGGAGGGCATGGGGACAGTTAGCCCTTGGTGGTGGGAACAGTCATGTCTTGACTTCTGGTCATCAAAAAATCCAGAGATGTTTCCTTCAGAGCTGAGCTGGGAAATCCCAGCCTCTCTCTTCCAGCCACGTTCCTCTGCAGGATCTTGCTTTTGTTCTGTTTACCTGAATCCCCTAGCTGCCTGTGGATTTGCAGCTCATTTTACCCAGTATAAAACCCTAAGTTGTTTTTTTAATTTTTTTCCCCCCTTCAGGAGCAATGTTTTTATTTGCTTGCTGTTTTTAATGCCTTTCTCTTTGGGGAGTCTGAGTCAATACACTATATTTTTTTTTGGTGATGAATAAACTTTGCTGTCTCAGTTTATCCTTGTGAATGACTTTAACAACCTGCCAAACGCTCTCTGCTTTGCTTCTGTGGCTCCAGTCTGATTTCTTGTGGTCCTAAACCCCCATAGGCTGCTCCCAACTCCATCCTGTAAATCCATATCCCTCCCACTTTCTGTGTCTCTCCTACCAGGGCACTGAAACTGCTGGAAAATCGGTTTCAACCTTCAAAATGAGCATTCAGAGCTGTCTGTAGGTGTAAGATAATGAGGCAAAACATTCACCAGGGGCTGTCATTTACTCCTGCTCCTCAGTGATGATCCAAAATCCAGGGCAGAGGGTGAGGCTCTTGCTGGAATGAGCTTCCTGATGCTCAGCTCATCTCATAAAAGTGCATTAAGCATTAAGGTATGGGCTTAAATAAACAACACAGAGCTCAAAGGGAAATCCTTCATGTGATGAAGGCCTATTCAATGACTAATTTGATTTAAAACCAGGCCTCAGAGCCATCCTTCAAGAGCTCTGTGCCAATATTTCCAGGGAGCCTGGGTTTTTCTGTCTCTGCACAGGTCAACGCTGCCATGAACTCTACAGGAGTGGGGCTGAGCTGTGTCCAGGCTGTGGCATGTTCAGCACTAACACAAAATTAGAGATTATTCAAGGCTGTCAAGCTCTCTGTGGCCTACAGAGCAGGGGTGCAGGGTATCCATCCTTTTGGACAACACTGACCCCTGAATCAAACCCCTGGGTTGAGGATCTCCTAAAACAATACTGAAATGGGCTGTGGCACTGCTGGTGCTATAAAAATGTTGCCAAGCTCCATTACAATCCCTGTAGTTTCATCTCATCTTCCAGAGCCATGTTAAACTCTGACACAAAGATCAGGAACCCCAAAACCTTCCTCTAAAACCCTCTGGTTTGGATGCAGCTCCTTGGGAAGCCCACTCACCTCTGAGCCCCGAGGAAGCATTTGCAAGGCAGAAAAGCTGCAGTGAAAATCCCCACACAAAGCTGAGTTCCTGGAGTTTATTTTCCAGGTTTGAAAGTGACAACTTGTTGGCCTTGAAGATTTTTCACCAGAGCCAGAATAATCCGGAGGGAGAGATTTCTACTTCTTTCTCAGACCATGGGATAATTAGCAGATTTTAATGACTGCTGGAGAAAGCTGGCTAATGAGCTATTAAAAACACCCCTTACTCAGCCCCTAAATGAAAGCCACAAAGCAGTTGGTCATCGTTCTGACCATGTGCACCTAAAGATATTTTTCTTTTCAAGCTAATTGTGGCTGCTTGGTATTTGCTGGGGAAAACTCCAATTGGGAATGCAGCAGGATGAAAAATGGTCTGTTCTGCTTCCACAGAAGTGTGGAGTATAGCCAGAGCCTGGTGCAGGAATTATACAATCCTTTAGGTTGGAAAAGGCCCTTAAGGTTGAGTCCAACCATTAATCTAACACTACTACTAACATTAACTACTAACTCAGCACTACTGCTGACTCACTCATGAGAAATCTTGTGCTCTCTGTGGCCTCTTGAAATCCAAATGCGTCCTGTGAGCCAAATTCCTGCCACATGGATGCTGATATAACATGGTAGCACCAGGGCTGGGACTCTTTGGTGCCACAAACTCTTGTTTTTAGAGTCATTTTCACACTTGGTTTAGTGACACCTTGGCAGCCAGGCTGCTCTGCCTGGCTTCCTTGGGGTGTTCTCTTAGGTAACAGGAAGAAATTCTTCCCTGGGAGGGAAGAGCTGCTCTCTTCCCACAGAGCAGCTGTGGCTGCTCCATCCATGGAAGTGTCCAAGGCTGGCTTGGATGGGACTTGGAGCAGCCTGGGATGCTGGAAAGTGTCCCTGAAGATTGTGGAAGATTGTTAAGCTCCTTTCCAACCCCTGGAGAGGGGCTGGGACACAAACCCTGAGGGAGCCCTGAGGGAGCTGGGGGTGCTCAGCCTGCAGGAAAGGAGACTCAGGGTGCCCCCAGCACTCTCACAGCTCCTGAAAGGTGCCTGTGCCCAGCTGCCCCTGGGCTCTGTCTGCAGCAGCACTGGCACACCCAGGGCACACAGCCTGAGCTGGGCCGAGGGAAATCCAGCTTGGAGAGCAGCAAAAAGCTTTTCCAGCAAGGGGGAGAAAGTTCTGCAATGGCTGCCCGGGGAGGGGGTGCAGTCACCACCCCTGGGTGTGTTTAACCAGCCTGGAGGTGGCACTGGGTGCCAGGGGCTGGCTCAGGGGTCAGGGAACAGGTTGGGCTCCATGGCCTTGAAGGGCTCTCCCAAGCCAGGGATTCTGTAAATTCTGTGCAATGCTTTTCCTGGCACCATGGCAGGTCCCACAGGCAGTCACAGGCCCAGAGAGCTCAGCTGGTGCTGCCAAACCACAGAGCTTCCAGAGGATGGAGTATTTTGTCCACAGCAAATGTGGAGAAAACCAGGTTTCTAAACAAATCGGGAGTCTCCTCCACTTCTATTTGCAAGTTTATTTCCTGTTTGATGGGGTAGATTCAGTTTTAGCACACAGCACCCTGTGGATGTGTGACCGTGTTCACAGGGGTCCCAGGATGAGGGAAGAGACGAGGATCTGACTCCATGTTTCAGAAGGCTGATTTATTATTTTATTATATATATTGCATTAAAACTATACTAAAAGAATAGAAGAAAGGATTTCATCAGAAGGCTGGCTAAGAATAGAATAGGAAGGAATGATAACAAAGGCTTGTGGCTCAGCGAGAGAGCCCGAGCCAGCTGACTGTGATTGGCCATTAATTAGAAACAAACGCATAAGACTAATCACAGATGCACCTGTTGCATTCCACAGCAGCAGATAATCAATGTTTACATTTTGTTCTTGAGGCCTCTCAGCTTCTCAGGAGGAAAAATCCTAAGGAAAGGATTTTCATAAAAGATATCTGTGACAGATGTCCACAGCAAATGTGAAAAAAACCAGGTTTCTAAACAGATCTGGAGTGTCCTCCACTTCTGTTTGCAAGTTTATTTCATGTTTGATGGGGAAGATTTAGTTTTAGCACACAGCACCCTGTGGATGTACCTCAGACTGGGTGCAGGGTCTGGCTGAGGCGTTGGGGCTGGGCTGGACTCCATGACACTGAAGGTCTCTCCCAACCTGGTCATTCTGCGTGTGAATTCTGTGAGTTCTGTGATCCTTCCTGAGCATGCTGAGCGCTGAGGTGAAGGGAGGACACGGCCAGGGTGGTCTGTGCTCCCCACGTGTCTGTCCTGCGTGACTCAGGCCAGGCAGGAGATCGCCCTCGGTGCCTCCCGTCTGTGCTCCCGCAGACACTGACAACTGCTCCTGCTCTCCACGGCAGAGGTGGACAGCTTTGCAGAGCGAAATAGCTCCACACCCTCTGGCTGTGAACTCTGATGCTTCTTCGCTCAGCTCTTGGCATGTTCTCCCTTCATTAGTGCTCCTTGCCTCCTCCCAGGGTTGTTTCCCTCCCTGTTCCCCTGTCCCCCCATGTAATGTGGTTTCAGAGGGACAAAATGTTAGCGTGACAAGACTGAGGCCCCTTTTGCTTTTTGAGGTGACTTCTTCTCCTGTCACTTGCCATTCTCTTCAAAAGCACTGAGGTTGTGCAACCCACAGAGCTGGGGTGGCAGCTCCTGCTCAGGGGCTGTCGCTCTCCCCATCTGCTCCCACCACAGGTCCTGCCCTGCCACACCAGGGAAAGAGCCTCGTCCCTGCTTTTGGGGAGATGCTGGCCTCTTGCACCTCTTACATGAGGACAAAGGACCTCACTGTGACACAAATCAGAGCATGTGGGGTTTGTTTAGGGATTGATAAGTGACAGGGTTTGTTTATCTCCTCCAGCCTTGACAATCAGCTGCAGAGAGGTCTTGGAGTCTCTGCTGCTCACAGTGACCCCAAGATGTGTTAGAAAGTCTCTTTTCCCTGCCTGGCAGTTGCAGAAGGAGTCAGGATTCTTCTGTTCTCGTTCTCAAGGTTGTTTATTGTTTCTTATCTATAAAATTCTCTCTCTGGACTGCTGAGGTCTGTCCAGCAGCTCAGACAGAGGCACACTGACCACCACCCTTGGGGCAGTGTTATCTTTTCATACTAAAAACTACGTGTACATTATTTACAATAACTTCCCAATGCCTATCACCTATGTTAGACAGTGAGCTTCTATCTCAAACCAGTCCAAAAGTGTCAATATCACCCAGAAGATGGAGGCCAGGAAGAAGAAAGAAGGACAGGGCACACCCAAATTCCTCCCTCTTGGGACCCCAAGCCCCCATTCTAAAAACCCCAAAAATCTATTTTTCACCCTGTGACAAACTATTATTCTACTTAAACTCTCTTGACTTGTAATTCCTCATATAAAAGTGGTAATTTGCTCTATGGGTCATAATCAAAGGCACAGTGTCTTTGGCTCTGTGCCAGGGTCTCTGAGCCCCCTGGCAGGGGCTGGAGCCATCCAGGACAGCCAGAGGGATGTCCTGGGTTCTGACAGAGAGGCTCCACATTTGCTCCTTCCTTTGGTGTTGGTGGGCACGAGCCTCAACTGGAGTAACTGGTGTCGCCCCAGTGAGTTTTCATGGGGTGGTTTGGGTGTTGCTTCTCCCCAGGTCCCATTCAGCAAACAAGAAACGTGGAGAAATTAAGTCCTCCTACGTGGCTGATTTCCTTTTCCAGCCTCTCATGTGCAGCTCTCTGATCTCACAGTCTGTTGTTATGGAAATAATGCAATTACAGTCACTGTGAGTAACGAGGAAACACAGTCTGCCACAGGGAGAAAAAGGAGACCAATTTTCCAAGGTTTCCTTAAGTATTTGGTGAGAGGAAGAGGAGGGAGAGACACAAGTGCCATGGGGCAGACCTGTATCGGTTTCCAGCTCTTATCCCCCTTTCCCCAAGCATTCACATAATTTTTTTTGCTCTTCTGTAGATAATGGCCAAACCTTGGCGAGTGTGTTCACTGCTGCTTGGCTAATTAATACTTCTTAATCAAGCCAGTGAAGGTGGATAGCTTTTCAAAACAAAGCAGGTCCCCAGCCTCCAGCTGTGGGCTCTGATGCTTTTCAGCTTTGGCCCTTGATGTATTTCTTCATTAGTGCTCCCTCGACCTTCAGGGGGCTGCTGGCACCTCCTGCCATCGTCCTTCCTTTCCATTTCCATCCTTCCCTTCCATTTCCATCCTTCCACTTCCATCTTCCACTTCCATTTCCATCCTTCCCTTGCACTTCCATCTTTCCCCTCCATTTCCATCCTTCCTTTGCACTTCCACCCTTCCTTTGTACTTCCATCCTTCCCTTCTATTTACATCTTTCCTTTCCATTTCCATCCTTCCCTTCCACTTCCATCCATCCCTTCCATTTCCATCCTTCCCTTGCATTTCCATCCTTCCCTTCCACTTCCATCCTTTTCTTCCACTTCCATCCTTCCCTTTCCATTTCCATCCTTCCCTTCCATTTTCATCCTTCCCTTCCACTTCCATCCTTCCTTTGCACTTCCATCCTTCCTTTCCATTTCCACCCTTCTATTTCCATCCTTCCTCTTCACTTCCATCCTTCCCTTCCACTTCTATCCTTCTCTTCTGTTTCTATCCTTCCTTTGCACTTCCATCCTTCCATTTTCATCCTTCCCTTCCACTTCCACCTTTTCTTTACACTTCCATCCCTCCCTTCCACTTCTATCCTTCCTTTCAATTTCCATCTTCCCTTCCACTTCCATCCTTCCCTTCCACTTCCATCCTTCCTTTCCATTTCCATCCTTCCTTTCCATTTCCATCCTTCCCTTCTATTTTCATCCTGCCCTTCCACTCCACTTCATCAGCTGCTCTCACAGGTACTGCTCCTAATCTGGCTCCTGTCACAGAGTTTCCAGCTCTCTGCTCTTGCAAAACCTCTGGAATTTCTTCTTCCAGACCATGGTACCAGGAGTGGTCTGTGCTGAGGGGATGCCTGAGAGCCTGGGGGAGGAGGTTGATGGAGCAGCCCTATGGAGCCCAAATGCTGCTGCCCTGTCCAGTGCCAACACATCAGACAGGGGAGCATGTGCAAAGATAATGTAAAAAGAGATGTGAAACAATGAGGGATGAGGCACAGAGGAGGAGATGGAGGCTCTGTTTGAGTGTTGGTTATGGAGTCTGTAGGATATAGGGAAACATATTTTTATTTCCTGTGCCTTTGTTCAAAAAGTCTTTAAACAGGGAAGATGAAACCTTAATTTTAACTGTCCTAGGGACAGGGAGTATTGCTGTCTCTGGAAGCATCTGACTTGGGGTGATCACTGATTTCTCTGAAGATGAAAATGTTCTTTTCTTTAAACTATTTGCTGTCAAGCAAGGGCTTGAATGGCTCCGATTGCTCAGGCCTGGGGCAGTGACCCATTCCTGAGGCCAGTTTGCAAATGACTCTGTGCTGCTCAATCCGACAGCATTCATTCCTCTCTCCTCCTTCCACCCCCCCCAAAAAAAAAGCTTCAGGGAGAGAAAGACAGAGAGAAACAGAGTGGAAGCTCTGGAAGGGTTGTCTCAGTTCCCAGCAGTCACATTGCTCTCGTCAAAGCCAGCCAAGTGGAACTGGTGACACTCACCAGAAGAGCTGCTCTAAATTAAGCAAAGCTGCACAAACTTTGTAAACAAGAGCTGAGGGCTCCAGGCTGCAGGAGGGAGAGGTGGCAAGTGTGGTTTTTCCTGTGGAGGAAACCAGAGTGGAGCAGAGCCCTCTGGAATGGCTCTGCTGAGATCTACATGATGTAGGTGTTCCATGGGTCTCCCAGTTAGCTGGAAAAGCAGATGCCTGTAAGTGCTCAGGACCAAACTGGAGCTGGGCTTTGAGCAGCCTGGTTGAGTGGAAGGTGCCCCTGTGATGCTTTGAGAAGGCTGAGCTAGAACAGAAACCAGACAGAGCTAAAGAATAAAGCAGGAATTCATTCAAAGAATCTCCTGCATGGCTGCACCTTGGGCAGCACCAGAGCCCAGCCAGAGCTGCACCCAAGATGACCCAAAACGGCCCCAAAATGCACGAGCGCTGCCGGGGTCTGTCCCTGGGATCAGCTCTGCTCCATTTGCACCTTGCAGTTCATTGTCCCATTGCAGCTTTAGCCCAGGCAGTCCCACCCTGCTTGTTTTTCTCTCTCCAGCCCACGGGGTTTGTGCTCCTGGGCTGAGATTTGGGGCATTTGTCCTTGGTGCCCAGCTGGAGCAGGAATTGTAATATGAAGCTTAGAACTGCACACTAAAGCAGCACAGAATGTGAAAAATAGAAAAGCTCAAACCTGAGGCATCACCTGCCCATGGAAGTGGGGTTGGAATAAGATGATCATTGAGGCCACTTCCAACCCAAAACCATTCTGGGATTCCGTGGTGTCCTCTGGGCCAGTGTGAGGAACAGGAACCTCACTGGGAGTTGGACAAGAGGCTGACAAGATGTACAGGCACAAAACAAGTAGAGGAAGAGTTGATGAGGTTTTGTCCAGGGAATTATTCTTGGTTTTGAGCGTCCCATCCTTTTTTGCAGTGAGGATATTCACCCTGTTCTGGATAACAGGACAGAGATGGGTTGGGACAGATGCTCATCCTACTCACATCTTTTTATATCCATTTTACAGCACTAGGCAGAGTAAGGAGGCTTTAATGTGAATTGGAGCCCCTGTTTTCCCTGTCTGGCCAATCCAGGTGTGTTTTACACATTGTCTGACTCCCTGAGAATCCCTCCAGAGGGTAGGAAGAGGTTGAATTTGCCAGGCAAGTGATGCTGCTCTGTGGTTAGCTTGCTCTGTGGAATTGCCCTGCATTATGTTTATTTTTGATGATTTCTTCTTGATTTTGATGGAATTTGGTGATTTCTCCTTAGGCTGTCCTACAATTGTTGGAGATACCTGAAGGTTCTTCCCAACCTTAACAATTCTGTGATGCTGTGACCTGGGGATTTGCTTTGTGGGCACTGAGGGCAGGGAAGGAGAAGTTTGAGTGTCCCAGCAAATTGTAATCTTCTTTTCCTTGTTCTGCTTCCCCTCTTCCCAGCTAGAAAAGAATCTCTGTTGTGTGCAAGGTTTATCATGAATTGGCTGTGTCTCATCCTGGAGAAAACCACTGCCCTTTGTGACTAGAGGAATCTTTCAAGATAAAAGAGCCCTGTAAGAAAATGCTTTTACTGTTGAGCATTTCATTATAATTACAATTTATTTTGAATCGCGTCTTACAGCAAGAATTTAATCTAATTTCGATTATCCAGAGGATTTAAACCTCTTCAGCTCCTGTCTTAACACGCATAAATAAAACTCCTATCTTCTTTAACTTATATTCCTCAGCAAGTCCTCCTGGTAGGAGAAGTTTCTTTTTTGTACCCCATTTCCAGAGCTATTGGCATGACAATATTGTGCAGAATGTAACAGACCAAACACAGAGGTCTGGATAACTTTTTCCTCAAAGAAAAAGCTCCCCATGGCTTTTTTTTTGGGGGAGAAAACACTTTATCTTGCTGATGTACTGCATTACCTTTAATTCCTACAAACTGCTAAAAGGAGGATCCTAAATATTCCTCCCTTAAGGGGCTCTTGCCAAGCTCAGTGCAGCCCTGAGTATGCAGTGAAAAAGTGGGGTGGGAAATGAGAGTCAGGAAGGGCCTGAGCCAGTTGCCGGTTTTCTTATTAACAATTAAAGTTTGAGGCAGCATCAAAGAGGGATGTGGTTGTCTCTGTCTGACAGAGACAGAAAATTGCTTCTCATTTCTGATGGATCCTGCCAGTCTGTGCCAAGGGCAGGGTTGCTGTGGCTTACCTGGAAAAACTCCTGCAGCCAGCATGGATTTCAGCTGTAAATGCCTGGGATAATGCTGCATCCAGAATGTGGGAGGTGAGGGGTGAAAATATTTGGACTGCTCTGCTCCAATCTCAGTTTCCAGAATTTGACTGTTCCACCAAAAACCCTTTACTGGATAAAAAAAACCCCTTTCCATTTACTGGAAAACCACCTGATAATGCTAAAGAAATCCCTTTTGGTGTTGACAGGCACTATAAAATATTGAATCCAACCATGATAATTATATGTCTAATTTATAATTTAGCTGTGTCCATTTCCACTGTATAAAACTAGTCTAGATACCAGTGTGGTGAGTACAATAACAATAAATATATGATCTTCTAAATGTCTAATGTGGATTTAGCCGTGGTCATTCCAGATTGATGGAATGTGTCAAATCTTCCAGAAGAGGTAAAAAAATCTTCTGCATCTCCAGATAGAACCCAAAACAAACAGGCTCCAGTTTTCTAAAGAAATCTCTTCATGGGATCTGAAAAGAAACAGCAAAATCCCGGTTAAATACTAGTTAGACACAATTATTGTTCTTCCTTTAATCTAATTAAGCCTTCAATTTAGTGAGAAAAGCAATTAGCATCTGAAAAGCCGAGAGGGGTGGTAGAAACAGTGGAGGAGGCAGGTCCCACACAGTGGGAGAGAGGAAAAAATGCTCTCAATTCCAGTGCAGAAGGGAGATGCCATCACTGAATATGGCCATAAAACTGATAGTTCTGCACAACCCATGGTCTTTAATTTCAGTGAAAACAGGAATTTTAGTTCCCCAAACTGATTTTGAAAATATTTTATGAATTTACAATGAAGGCCAAAAATGAAAAAAAAAAAAAAAAATCTGAGCAGGGTTATTTTTTTTTTTTAAGGAAAAAATGTTCCTCCCATCAATTCTGCTCATGATCTTTTTTAGCTCATTTTTGTGGTAGAGTCGTGGTTTTGTGCTAACTCTGTAGTTTCCATGAGGAACCTTGGGTTCTTTGGATGAAATGAGCTGTGTTTTGGAATGATCCTTCATGGAATGATCCAGGGGTTTGCATGGATATCTTGTAGAGCAGAGTTACAGCAGAGTTTGAGCTCCTTCCCAGAGAAACAAGGCGAGAACGGGAAGTGCCAAGGTCTGGTTTCATTTGTGATTTTTTGGCTCGTGGAATGTTTGATGGAAGAAGTGATTGCAGTGGAGACTGCTGGGCTGCTTGGAAGCTGGGGCACGGATTGGGAGAATGCTGCCACCAAGGCAAGGTCTTCACTCAACACAGCTTTAAATTATTTAATTGTCTCTGGTAAAATCCAGCATGGGACAGTATTCGGTAGTAGAAATTTAGAGATGTTGGGAGATTTTTATTTTTTTTTTTAGTGTGTGTGGTGGTTTTAGTTCAAAACCAGGCAGAAACTTCCATGGTGCAAAACCAGCACACTGTGATAGTTGTAGGAAAATACAAGTTAATTATTTGTTTCTGGTAAATTCCAACATGGGACAGTATATGGTAGTAGAAGTTTAGCGATGTTGGGAGATTTTTTTTTTTTATTGTGTGTGGCAGTTTTAGTTCGAAACTGGGCAGAAACTTCCATGGTGCAAAACCAGCACATTGTGGTAGCTGTAGGAAAATACAATTGGAGACTCAAAAAATAGTGAAAAGAATAAGCAGTTAAGACTAGGAGAGAATTATTCCTAAAATATTGAAGTAAAAAATTTGAAGGAGGGGGTCAAGAGGCAGAATAACCACACTTGGGAATATTATTACAAGGGTCTTAATTCCAGGACATGAATATAGTGATTCCAAAGGTATTTTGAGAAAATATTGCTGCATAAGGATGCTTTTGAGAGATGTGACCCAAATTCATATTAGCTGCATGCACAGAGGGAGGTGGAGTTATCCTAGCAAAGACAGGATCCATGGGGTGGCACTGAGGGATGTGTTGGCCAAGCAGCGAAGAGCTGCCGTAAAAACTTCCAAAACGTGAGCCCAGCTCAGCAGTAAGAGGATCCCAGCCTGGAAAGTGCTGGCATGGGATTATATCAAGTGCTTTCCACACACAAATGTATTTCAGAAAGTGTCACAGGAGTAATTGAAAAACATCAATAACCATTGATAAAAACACAGGACTGGACACGCCTGGCGGAACCTCTGTCCTCAGGAAGCCAAGAGTGAGGATCCATAAAGGGCTGAAATGAATTGTTATTCTCTTGCTACTTAGATGAGATTCACGGGAAAGTTGCTGATTTTTGCATGAAAAGATGACCTTGTCCTGCAACCAGATAAATCTCTCAAGTCTTTCCACCCATTGGAATTGCTTTATTGGAGTTGTGAGAGGAATTTATTTGGTCCGCAGTCAGGCAGTTTTGCTGGAAGCAGCATCCTTAGCTGAAGTTAGGGATCCCAAAGCATTAATTTTCCTCTAACTTTTAAGCTAAAATATTTGGGGTGGGTTAGCATTTGGACAGGAGCTTTAATACCCCAAAGTGGCAGAAGCTGGAGCAGTGGGACAATGGGGTGCGTGGTATTTTCTGGAATGTGCTGATGCTTTGGCAGGATGTTAGGCTGGAGTTGTTAAAGTTGTTAAAGTTTCATTCCTGACTTCCTTGTGGTTGTTTTAAATGGACAGTGCCCCACAGCACAAACCAGCAGACTGAGGTGATGGATCTCAGCATCCTGGCCAAGTCCAGTTTAGGTCTTCAGAACAACTTGAGTGGGATTAACTGTTCTGTGGGTGTTTTCCGAGTTCTTGGGTTTATGGACTATTTTTTTTTATTAGGACTGTCATGTACAATGTTTTCCTCATAGTATCTATGGATTACTTTGCTTTTTTCTCACCTTTTTATGTGGCTAGAGAAGGTGCCTATGGAGACTAAAAAACCATTGAGTCCTAACATTCTCCAGATCTTCAGGTATTGAGTAGGAAGGAGTATTAAGCTGATCATCTCGAGATGATGTGAAGGCGTTTTAAGACCACCTGTGGAAACCTCTCTGGGAGAATTTGGGTTTATCTTCATATAAACCAGGGCTGAGATTCAGAATCCTTCTAGAACACTTAGTCTAAGGTCTTAGACTAAGGTCTTCACTAAATGACCCCTTCTCTCTTTTCTGGATGTTTTCTATCCATGGCTGAGAAGGGAAGAGTTAGGACAAAGCTATAGGAAGAGAGACAAGAAAGAGTGAAGGAAAAAGTGATGTGCACTTTATGGTTTGGGTTGGAAGAGACCTTAAAGATCATCAAATTCCACCCCCTGCCATGGGCAGAGACATCTCCCACTATCCCAGATTTCTCTAAACCTTTTCCAACCTGGCCTTGGACACTTCCAGGAATGGGGCAGCTACAACTTCTCTGGGCAATCCTCACAGGGAAAAAATTCTTCCTAATATCCAATCTAAATCATCCCTTTTTCCCAGATGGATGTTGCATGGGTAGGCAGAGGGTTGTGAAGGCTGTAAATTAAGGGATGTGCAGTTGCAGAGAGAAAAAAAGCTGTGTGTCAGAAGCAGGAAAGCAGGTGCAGGAATGTTATGGGATAGGGAATAAGGATCTGGTTGTTTCACCCTGGCAGTGAAGTGAGGAAATGCCCTGACACTGCTTTGTTGTGGGAAGTAAAGGGGTAGAAGTGGGACATTAAACCTGGGACAAAGCAAGCAAGAGGAGAGCCACGTGTATCCCATGGGAATGTGGGGCTGCAGGAAGCTGAATCCCTGGGTCAGGAGCTCTGCTAGGACTGGGCTCTGGTGTCTTCTCATGTGTAACAAAACATTTCAGCTGTCTCTGATGCTGTGCTGCTGATTCCTGTCTGAAACCCTTGTCTGATCGCTGAGCAACATTTGGAACTCCTGTTCCTGCCCTCACCCTCCCCATGAATTTTGGATTGATTTATTCAGCCTGCATCTCAAATGTCCAAACCTCTTTGGTGCCTGATTGCTGTCTGGTGGTGGCTGCTGGTCCCTCCCTGAGCTCTGATCCTTTTTGACCATTTCCAACCCCCAGCCCAGCAATGGGTCAGCTGGGAGAGACAGAGGATTGATTCCTTTAGGAATCTCTGTGCCTGTGATAGGAACTGCGTTTGCACTCAGATCTTCTGTGGGTTGCTCAGTGCAACAGGTGAGTGTAGTTTGCAAGTGGTATTTCCTCAGACAATTTTTTTTTAATGCTTCTGCTTAGCCCGCACTAGAATTCCCTCATTTTTTCTTCTTCTCTTAGATGTATTTGATAGAGGCTTTCATGTAACTGCTGGGAAAGGCCTCCTCACTAAAATGCCTCTGTTCTTGAAAGCTTTTTTTGAAGGATTTAACACAGAAGATCTCTCCATTGAGCTATAGTCTTGGTGGTCCTCAGAGGGACTCTGATTCTGCTGAGATTTCTGCTCTTGCTTTCAGCTGGCAGTGCCACCTGTGTGCCCTGAAAGGCCAAGGTAAAGCACTGACCTCATGTGGGACAAGGTCTGCACTCTGAATTTGCTCCCTTGCCCCAGCAGTCTCCTGTGCACCTTTAGGAGGACGATGTAAAAGCATCTGGTGAAGCTGATGCACTAAGCTTTAGCTTTTATATTTTTCACATTCTGTGCTGCTTTGGTGTGCAGTTCTGAGTTTCATATTAAGTGTTGGTGAGCTCTGTGCACAGAGCAGGGAGACAAAACAATTCCTGCTCCAGCTGGGCACCAAGGACAAATGCCCCAAATCTCAGCCCAGGAGCACAAACCCCGTGGGCTGGAGAGAGAAAAACAAGCAGGGTGGGACTGCCTGGGCTAAAGCTGCAATGGGACAATGAACTGCAAGGTGCAAATGGAGCAGAGCTGATCCCAGGGACAGACCCCGGCAGTGCTCGTGCATTTTGGGGCCGTTTTGGTTCATCTTGGGTGCAGCCCTGGCTGGGCTCTGGTGCTGCCCAAGGTGCAGCCATGGAGGAGATCCTTTTCATCAATCCCTGCTTTATTCTGGAACTCTGCCCAGCCTCTGTCCTAGCTCAGCCTTCTCAAGGCATCAAGGTAGCAGCTCTTTAAAGGGATCTCCAGTGCCGGGAATGTTGTAAATCAGCTCCTCCCCATGGTGTTAGCAATGAGGATCTCAGCCCCAGTGTTCTGGGAGTTCGGAGAGTTTTCCTCAGACCTTTACAGACCTCAGAGCACCCTGCAGGGACTGAGTTCAAGCGTGGCTAAATCCTCTGTCCTCTGCCAGCAGCCTGCAGTCACTTTGCTTTCCTGAGGACCAATTTCATGGGTGGCATTTCCAAATCCAGCAGAAAATCCCAAACCATGTGAGCAAGGAAGAGAGGAAATCCAGGTCTCTATTCATCCCACTTAAAGGAAATCTGGGTGTGGATGAGGATGCAGCTGCAAATTCCCCACTTAGCTGAGTTTGGGTTGAGGGTGATGGTCCTGCAGTGTCCCAGTACTCAGAAAATGAGAACTGGGAGTGGAATGGGAACAGAATTCCTGGATCCATTGGGATGAAAAGGCAGCACAGATAAAATCCTCAGTAATACTGATGTGGAAAATGCCGAGGACAGCCTGTGCATCCCTTATCACTGTGCTGTGAGCCTGGCTCAGCGAGGTTTAATGAGATGAGACTTTACCCTGAACCTGATGCTGGAGACAAATCCAGTTTTGTTTCCAGTCTGCCAAAGCTGCTGCAGCTCCACCTCAGCTCCCCCATGGCAGATCCCTGCTGCTGCCATACGGAGGAGTCTCACAGAATTAAGCAACAAACTTTTCACTTTAGCCAACTTCTGTCCTGAGGAGTTTTGTACCTACACTGAGGTCCTAGAGGATGTTAAAAATAGCTTAATATAGTAACTCTGTGCAGAGAGGCTCATCCTCAGCTGTGCCATGGAATCACAGAATATTCTGGCTTGGAAGTGAGCTACAAGGTACATTGAGTCCAGCTCTTGCACAGGCACCCCAAAATCCCACCCTGCAGTGTCCAAACTCTCTCCAGAATCCTTGGCAGCCTTGAGGCTCTGCCCATTCCCTGGGGATCCTTTTACCCTCTGGGGAAAGAGCCTTTCCCTGATATCCAGCCAAAATCTTCCCTAACACAGCTTCCTGCAATTCCCCCAGGATCTGTCATCTCAGTGACACTTGGATGCACACCAGGGTTTGTCTCTGCTAAAATCCAGAGGAAGTTTCTCCATTGAGCACCGTCATTGCTGCTTCACAACCTGCTTTTCATCCTCAGAAGTTCCAGTTTGTCAATTTTTTTTCCTTTATTTTTTTTTCCTCTACACTTCTAAGCAATTCTAGAGAGCAAGAGGGATAAGGGGACTAAAGCTGTTGGCTTGGGACTTGATAAATATTTTGCCTCTGGAAGATTTAGTGTTTGCAGAAGGCGAGTGATTGATTCCGCCGGTCACTTAATTGAAGCAAAATGAAAAGCGAATTTCCAATAAGCTAAACCATTATTCATCCAGGATCTCCAACCTGCACCCAGGCAGCCCTCAGCAAACCCCAGGCTCTGTGTGAGTTATCAGTGGAGGGCTTGGGAGGATCTCTCTTTTTCATTCCTGTGCACTGGAGGGGCTGCACAACACCAAAACACTGTTGAGGATTTTCCTTTAGCTTTGGTGGGGTGCTGTGAGAACTCAGATGTTGCAGTGACAGCAGATCAAATAAATATCCTGGGAGATAGATGGCTGGAGGGGAAAATGAAGTTGGACTCTGTGGAATTATATTTTCTGAAAATTCCCTTGGCCCTGGATTTTTCTCCTGGGAAGCTGAGAAGCCTCAGAGAAAAAGGAAAACAATTCTTATCTCATTTGCTTCTCCTGTGTTTTGCTCACATGTGGAATGTGTTTGGAGATTGTTTCCCCACAGGTGATTGTTTCATTGGATTCTGGTGTGAGTTGTTTTGACTCTTTGGCCAATCAGTGCCAAGCTGTGTTGAGGCTCTGGAAGGAGTCAAAAGTTTTCATTATTATCTTTTAGCCTTCTGTCTGTATCCTTTCTCTATTATTTAGTATAGTTTAGTATAGCATTCTTTAATATTATATAGTATCATAAAATAATAAATTAGCCTTCTGAGACATAGAGTCAGATTCATCATTCCTTCCAGCAAACACAGTAGGACTCCACTCACTCTGTTCCTTGATGTGTTGGGGAAGTTTGGTGGTGCCTGGTCAGAGTTTCAGAGTTAACTTCAGCAGAGCTGAGGGTTGGCTGCTGGGTTTCCAGCACAGTGAAATGAGATGAATAAAAAAACAAGCATGGCACTTAATTGCAGCTCCTCCTGGGACCAAACCTGTCAACCTTTAAACAGTGACATGACAGCAAACAGTGCAATACTCCATGCAGATGCAGCTGGGATGGGTAAAACATGCAGGCAGGAGCTGGATTGGTTTTTATTTCCATTTGCAGTGAGCCTGTGTAGAAGTTGTAGGGTGCCCCTGTCATGGGAATGATTGGTATTTAGGTTTTGGAATGTTGAATATTTGTTTTATTAAAACTATATTATATGATACTATGCTATATTATACTATACTATACTATACTATACTATACTATACTATACTATACTTATATTGCAGAGAATATTAAAAAATACTTACTACTAACTAAAAACTTGTGACTGTCTGTAGTTTGACATAGCTTGGACTTGATAGGCTAATTAACATAAACAATTTCCACTAGAATTTAATTAAATAAATTCTTTTAGGTAACAACTTTTTCAACACATTCTACATATGCAAAACACCAGGAGCAGCAAGCAGAGATTAAAAACAAAAAATTTCTTTCTGTACTTCTCCAGGAAAAAACCTGAGAGGGAGAATTTTGTCTCTCTGTTCAGAGAATGTGAATGCCACAAGCCTGGAGCCCAGGAAGGCTGTGGGCAGCACATCCCACATCCCTGCCAGGCACTGAGTGCCATGTCTACCTGGCCAGGACCCAGAACTGCTCCTCCTGAATTGTGTCATGAGAGAGGAGCTGGTGATGAGACAGGGTGACAAAGGCCTGCCAGGAATGTGGCAGGAGGTTTATGCAGCCAGGTAAAATGTCACTGAAGGATCCCACAGCCCTGGGAGTGCCCAATGCCAGATTGGATGGGGCTTTGAGCAACCGGGGATAGTGGAAGGTGTCCCAGCCCGTGGCAGGGGATTGGAATTGGATGATCTTGAAGGTTCCTCCTGACCCAAATCCTTCTCTATAATTCTATTTTATGGTTTTATGATTAGTGTTAACAGAGAGGTCTCCTCTCTGGGGGGAAATTCTGGGCAGCAAAGGCTGGGCTGTTCTTGTTGAGCAGCTGCAGTTTCATGTCAAAGCCCAGTATAATCCCTTCAGAAGTCCTGAAGTGCATGTGGGCAGGGTGGTAACTTGTGAGGAAAATGATAGGAGTTTGGGGACTGAAGTTTAATATACAGCTCCTATAAAATATAATAATTGTGGTCTCCACATGTGCAAGCCAACCCCCACACATGGTTTGGATTAGTGCTGGGAGTGGGTGGAATGACCATGTTGGAGAAGCAGAGCTCCTTCAGCACTAACACCACATCTCCTGAGCTAAAATGTGATCCCAGCAGCCTTAAAAAATGGGATATTCATCTTTATTCAGAGCCAAACACAGATAAGGAATGTAATCCCAAGTCCTGATGCAGGGATCACGGGTGCAGAAGGGAAATCTTGGAGCTGAATGGGGATCCCACAGTTAAAACCCAACTTGCAGCAGTGTGTTAGTGATGGTATTTCTTATTGTGGCAAATGGATTGTACAGAGAAACCAAAGCAAATGCAGAGCCTGAACTGCTCACAGAATTAAGGTCTGCCTTCAATGTGGGACTGAATTTCTGGGGCTGGCTTTTGTCGTGCTTCCTTTGGCAGCCATCCCCGTCCCTCTTCACTTTCCCTGTAGCATTCCAGTTCAGTCTGCCAGGACATCCCACCCCTGATGGGATGAATTGCCCAGACTGCAGCCTTCCAACCAGAGTCAGAGGAGCTCAGGAAGCCACGGGGACACTGCTCAGGGATCAGCTGTACCTGTGGGCTGTGTGGCAGCAGCATTTCACAGCTCGGGCTGATCCAACTAATTTCACTCTTAGGCCATTGTGCTCATCCACTCCCCTCTATTATTAATGTGAAAACACACAATGGCAGGAGAGCTTTGTTTGGGGATGTGTTTCATTAAAATAAGCAGGTCCTGCTTAGTTCTAATTCCACAAATTCATCCCGGAGGTACCTGAGACAGATGAGCTGCTCGAATACTTTGCCATTTGTGACACTGGGGACTATTTTTGGGGAACAGCACAGTTTTCTCACAGTGCTCCAGAGAGATGCTCTTTTTAGGGGGTTAGAAAGTGAGGGATTATGGGGATTTTTGAAGGTATTTTCAATGAGTTAGAGAGGGACTTCTGAGTTGTTTTTGATGATGCAATTTATTTTCTTCTATATAGGCAGGAAGGCTGAGTTCAGCTCACATCTTCACTGCATGGCTCAGAAGGTCACAATACCCCTAGTTACAGGATCTTTTAAGAAGTTATTGACCAATAAAATACTACCAAGAAGGATATTTATGGTTTTGACCCAATCCTTAAATATTTGGTCTTATGGACCCATGCTACAGTGTGAGCTTTCTTAACCAATCATGTTATGGCACACAAACCTACAGTATTGCACTCTAAACTCATTGTTTACCTCTGGAACTGCTTTTATTTTTTCTAAAAATATCCTAAACTCTAAAACTCTAAACTTTCCTCTACTTAGCTTAAACTCTAAAACTCTAAACTTTCCTCCACTTAGTTTAATGTGTCTCCACTTCAAACTGTAAATCCACATTCTTGCTTCTAACACATGAGTTTGGAAGCCTTTTCCAAGTTCTCAAATCAAATCCTGTGTTTAGTTATAATCTTTGGCTTAGAATTAAAACCAAAGTTTATTTGGCTTTAATTTAATGGCCAAAGTAATTCTCAAAGTTCTGAGAATTCCTTACATTTCAGATTCCAACATGGGATGGATCATGAGCCCCATGTGAGTGTATGTGCAGATGTAATCAGAGCCTCCACCGTGTGTGACTTTATGTCAATACATGTTGTGTTGCATCTATAATATTTGTGTGGTGACTTGCAGGTGGTTTTTTTTTAAATGAATTGGGCTTGGAGGGAGGTCACATCCTTGGAGGGGTCGCACTGATAGCCACAACATTCCCATGCTGAGGTGTGCTGTGTCCATCAGTGTCTCTGGCATCACTTGCCCTTTTCATGCTGAGATGGAAAGGAGCTCAAAGCCCTCAGCCCAAGCTGCTGCAGCATCGCTGTTTTCTGAGCCTGTCCACTCAGCTGCTGTCTCCACAAACCCACAGGCTGCTGAGGGAGGAGGCAGGTGAGTGATGGCAAAGTTAGTTGTATTTTCCAATGGCTTTCCCTCGGCGCCGCCGCCATCGACCTGGGCTGAACCCACGGCACTCACAAAAATGAGAACCATTTCTCATCCCAAGCCTCTGCCCCGGGCTCTGTCATTTTTTTTCAAGAGAAATGCTTAAACACCTACCAGGCTCCACGTGCTGTGCTGAGGGAGCCTGGGAGCTTTGGGATGAAGCAGAAATGGAGCAAGACCAAAAAGCTTCTCCTCACCTCTGAAATCTTGTCCAGTAACATGCTGGATTTTTCTGCCTTGTCCCAGCCAGCTCTAGGTTATAGAGAAGAAAATGAAAATTATGTATGTTTGTAACCAGAGCTGCCCAAAATATGGGCAGAAGGTCATTTTCATGCTCTACCATGGAATGATGCTGCTGCTCAGCTGCTGTGGTTGGGAGGGAGCAGCAGTGGCATGCAGCGTATCCTGAAGAGCCAGCAGCTTTCCTTCTTCCAGCCCTGTTTGGTCTGGCAGCATGGCCCATGTGCCCCAAAATGCATCCAAATGAGTGGGAATACCCACTGCTGAATCAGTGCCTGTTTTTCTCATTGAATTGTTGAATGGTTTGGGTTGGAGGGGGCCATCAGGATCATCCAGCTACATCCCCTGGAGTTTTCACTAGACCAGGTTGCGCCAAACCTGGTCTTGAAGAGTGGCAATAAAACCTGGGCATGTTTGTGCAGCCTCTGAGAGTTGTGTTGGAGCAGGTTTGGGGGTCATATAAACCCAAACTTTGCCTCTCTCCTTCATATACAAAATTCACAGAATGACCAGGTTGGGAGAGCCCTCCAAGACCCTGGAGCCCAGCCCAGCCCCTGGCACCCAGTGCCACCTCCAGGCTGGTTAAACACACCCAGGGGTGGTGACTGCACCCCCTCCCCGGGCAGCCATTGCAGAACTTTCTCCCCCTTGCTGGAAAAGCTTTTTGCTGCTCTCCAAGCTGGATTTCCCTCGGCCCAGCTCAGGCTGTGTGCCCTGGGTGTGCCAGTGCTGCTGCAGACAGAGCCCAGGGGCAGCTGGGCACAGGCACCTTTCAGGAGCTGTGAGAGTGCTGGGGGCACCCTGAGTCTCCTTTCCTGCAGGCTGAGCACCCCCAGCTCCCTCAGGGCTCCCTCAGGGTTTGTGTCCCAGCCCCTCTCCAGCCCCGCTGCCCCTCTGGCCCTGCTCAGTGTCCCAAGGTCCTGCCCGGGCTGAGGGGGCAGAGCTGGCACAGCCCTGGAGCTGAGCCCTGCCCGTGCCCAGGGCAGGGCAGGATGACCTTCAGCCTCTGTGGAAGTTCAGTCCCTCAGAGTGGCAGCGGCTTCTGAGCTCCACTCGTGTCCCTGGAGTCCCATCACAGCAAAAGAAGGGATGGTAATGTAACTCAGTGCCAGGTCATTCCTTCACTTATTTTGTCCAGCCAGAATGTTCCTGCTGAGGGTAATGGAGTTTCCCCTTGTTGCAAGAGGACACGAAATGAATGACATGCAGAAGCTGGGACATCCAAGGTAAAAAGAGCATAGTTTATTTCTGACTCCAATATTTATAGACTTTCAAAAGTGACCACGGATTGGAGGATGAAACTTCTCCAGCCACACTGGTCAAACCAACAGTCCATCAAATTTCTCCTCCTCCAGAAAGGAATGCAAGACAATCATTATTTACATGAAAAGTATGTGAGAAACTCCATTACAAAAATGTAAACATTAGAAGGCTTAGAAGAACTTAGAAGAACAGGGAGACACTCCTCTTTCCTCTCCTTCTTGGAGAGGAAGTTTCAGAGTCTAATAGATGCTGCTCTCAGTATATTTTCTGTAGATACCACTCAAGTTTCTTCCAGCCATTCCTCATGATAATCAGTCAATATCCTTCTTTAGAGCCATTTCACCCTCCCGCTTCTCACCTTTGCTGTTTATCCAACCTAGCTCCACAGCTGAGCCCTCCTGAACTCCACACACTCTTTTCCCAATTTGCAGAAAGCTGGATTAGCTTTTCAGTCGCCTGGGTCATCTTGTGAGAGGGAAAAAAAAGGTGTGTTAGAGGGCAACCAATTTATTTGTTTAATATTCTGAGAGCAGCAGCCTCTTGTTTCCCCTGCCGCGTGTGCCTGTGTATAATAAATCTTCTGGGAAGCAGGGGTGGATAGATTGGGGAGCTTTTTTAAAAACAAGCCCATGGTGTGTGGAGTCATTTGGTTTGCTGAACGCCCAGGCTGCAGCAGAGTGCACAGAAAATTGCTCTGGCAGGATCAGGAGGTCTGGGATGTTTGGCAGCAGGAGCCGTGGAGGGCAGAAAGTTTCGCAGCTCCTCGGTGCTGCAGGTGGCAGGGAGCCCTCAAGGACATCACATCTCATCATATCCAGCTTTGTGTTGGTGTTCTCTGCAGTTTGGGATCACACCCAGCTCTCCTGAGCCCCAAACAGGGACCTGGGCACCTGTTTCATCCTTCAGTTAACAGGCTGAGTGTGGCCTTTCCCTGTGATTGGCATGGCAGCACACGAGCCACAGGAGATGCTCTTCCCAAAAAAAAACCCCAAAACACTGAAGATTTGTTTTTAGCCCAGCTATTTCTACAGCCTGTAAAACACACTACAAACTCCTCATCTTAATGCCCAAAAGGATGCAGCCACACGCCCCTCCAGTGGCACTAATACAATAATGTAAAATGAAATTAATCCACCTGCTAAACCCCGACATGTCACCAGATAATTATCAGCAACACACAATCTCCTCCAAGGAAGATCTTATTCTATTAAAGAGAAATTGGCCGACACTTCAGCTGCAAGAATGACAATGTACTCTTTAGATGAGGTTTCCAGTCTTGGAGTTAAAGCATACAGAGATCTCTGATAAGCAGCTTTTTTTTTTTTTCCCAGAAAACTCGGAGGCTTATTCCAAAATAAGGCGATTATAATTATTTTCAATAATGATTGTTTGTTGCAAACTTGCATCTGGGGTTTAGATGCCATCTAATCTTGCACAGTTAAGAGTTCTTGAAGGTCAGATCTTTCTGCTCAGCACAGAGGTGATGGACTAACACAGAGTTGATGGTTTCTGGAGTGAGCCTGCAATACCTCCACAGGAGTTAATTTGCAAATCCCACCTGATCTGAGTAATTAAGGGATCCATGATACACTACCAGGGATTCTTGGTAGGAAGAATGTGATCACCTAAGCAATGAGCAATCCCTGGCTTGCTGGGGGATGTGGGAAGCACCCTCTCTCTCTCAATTTCCCTACCTTTTTCCAGGGAGGTTCATTCTGCTGTCCCTCTATCCTGGGAGCCTTCAGCTGGTGAGATCAGCGTGGGACAGATTTTGCTGGATTTTTTTTGAGTGATGGGACGACCCCAGTGCACTCCTGGCAGCTGGTACTATTTTGTCGAGTTTACCATGTGGATTAACTTAAGTTCAGTCTCATTAAGGGCCTTTAAGCAAAATCAAATGCAACTTTCCCTTTATTACAAGACTTTGTGTGAGATCCAGTGGAGGAATGAAGCATTTTACATTTTTGTGTGAGATCCAGTGGAGGAATGAAGATTTTTCACCCCTCTTCTCCAGCCCTGATGGGGCTCTGAGCATCCTAGTGGAACCATGGTAGGGGTTGGGATGAGATGATCTTTAAGATTCCTTCCCACCCAAACCATTCTGGATCATGCTGAGATCTGACTCAGGATCCTCATGTTCTGTCTTCTCACTGAATGCCCAGGCTGCCCAAGCTCAGCTGGAATCCCACCCTCTCCTACATCACTGCAAAGCATGGATCAGCTGTGGGGTGCTCTGGCTGAGCTGCTTTTTCCTGAAACATCAGCGTGAAGCTCTGTCTTGGTTTAGAAGGACAGGAGCCTGCTAAGGAAGGCAGGAGCCTCCCCTGAAATGGAGAATGTAAACCCTCCCCGCCCCTCCAAATTGCTAGAAATTTTAAATTAAGGGGCTCTAGGCAAAAATATGTGAGCAGGAAATGACAGTTCTTTAATAGGGAAGAAAATAAAAAGATAAAATAAACAATGCAGTAAATCAAAACAACACTGACAGAGTCAGAACCCAACCTGACACCCTGTGGGTCAGGGTGTTGGTGTCAGTCCCATTGGAATTGTGGCTGCAGCCCTCCTGAAGTGTCAGGGGTGGTTCTGGTGGAGCAGGGATCCTGTAGGGAAGGATCTGAAGATCCAGTGGGAGAAGAGGCAGCTGCTGTTCCTCTGGGGAATCCCGTGGAGAAAGCCGTGCTGGTGTTCCAGAATCTCCAGATTATATCTGGGTAGCAATGCTTGGCTCCTCCCTCTGGGCTCACATCTCCCAATGGGATGTTATAGTTCTTATCAGTCATGCAGTGACATTCAATAGCTGTTATCAGCAGGTGTCCCCTCCTGAGGGAGGAGTGATTGTGGTCACTCAAAGAGAGAGAGATAAGGCAAACTGCCCACTTGACAAAGACAATCTGCCATACAGATGGTAATAGAAAACATCTTGCATTGCAATCCAGAACAAGCCCTGCCAGAGGTGGGATGGAGGCTGGAGGGAGCTTTGGCCCACCCTGGCTCCCAGCATCTCCCACCCCTCTGCCAGCAAAGTCATCAATGAATGGATGAATGAAGGAAATCATCTCTCTTTCCACCAGGAGGAAAGGGACTCCAAGATATTCAGTTCATTTATGGAAACAAAGAGACACAAATCAGAGCTGTCCCCTGGGGCAAATCTCAGTGTGAGCACAGGCCTTGTTACAGGACACCAGGGGCTCCATAGTGTGGGGCTGGCAGGAGAACCTGTTCTGAGGGAATGGCAGGAGGAGTGGGCCTTTAAAAGCTGAGCTTTGCACTGAGGTATTTGTCTAATAAGTGTGTGGCCAGATGTTGGTGCTTGGGAAAGCAGAAATTCCCCTTGCACGTGCAGCAGGAGCAGATGAGGTTTGCAAAGCCCTCAAATTATGGTGGTAGTTTATGAGCCTTTCTCCAGAGACTCAGAAACACTGGGTTTAAATAATTTTATTCTTTTTAAAGTATGAAACTCTGGAGTGTGGGGACCTCTGTTCTGCTCCAGCCCATGGAGCAGTGCATGGACAGCATTAGCAGCTGGATTTCTTCTTCCAAGGAGGGGATGGGATGTTGGGTGTTCCCTTGATCTTGAATGCCTGCTCACAGGCAGCCAGAGCTCTCCTGCCATGCAGAGCAGCTCTACCTGAGCTCTTTCCACCCAACAATCATCCCTCTTTCCAAGGCTACCATGCTCCCAAAATCCCAGTGCAGCCAGGAAAGGGTTTTGGGATGGCAAGGCAAGATCAGGTGTTACTGCCTGGAAGGGGTGTTTAAGAAGTGACAGATTAACAGCCTTTGGGAGCAGGTCCAGAGGAGGCCACAGGGATGCTCAGAGGGTTGAAGCCCCTCTGCTTCCCAGCCAGGCTGGAAGAGCCTGGAGAAAGCTCCAGGGAGAGATCAGAGCCCCTGGCAGGGCCTAAAGGGGGCTGGAAGAAAGATGGGAACAGACTTTTTATCAGGGCCTTTTGCAATAGGACAAGGAGGGATGGTTTTAAAGTGAAAAAGGTTGGATTTAGGTAAGTTAGAGAAGAAAGTTTTTTACAATGAGGGTGGTGAGGCCCTGGCACAGGGTGCCCAGAGAAGCTGTGGCTGCCCCTGGATACTTGGAAGTGTTCAAGGCCAGCTTGGAGCACCCTGGGATAGTGGGGGAGGTCTCTGCTTAGATTAGTTGACCCTTAAATGTCCCTTCCAACCCAACCCGTTCTGTGATTCTGGGTTCCTGGATAATGATTGTCCTCGTCCCACCTTCCCCACCTTCTAGCATTTCCTATTTTCCCTCAAAACACCATCAGCAGCCCACCAAAACTCTAAAATCCCCTTGGGATCCCTGTTCCCTGTGACTCTGTTCCTGCAGGGCTCCATGTCCATGACAAATGCATGGCCAAGGATAACCCTGCATTTAGAGCTTGGCTGTGACTGGAATCTTTCCCTGCTCTCTCCTGCAGAAAATAGGGGTCCCTGATGGCTGTGAGAATTGCGTGACATGGAAAAGGGGGCGCACGCAGGGTGTTGGGTTTCTTGGGTGCCTCAAATGACCCCCAAGGTGTTAGAAAGTCTCTTTTTCCATGACTGAAGAAGAAGTCGAGATTCCTCAGCTCTGCTTTTCAAGGTTGTTTATTTTCTCTTATCTATTCCATTCTTTCTCTGACCTGCTGAGATCTGTCCAGCAGGTTGGGTTGTGGCACAGTCCCTGCCCTTGGGGTGGTGTTGGCTTTTTATACCAAGAACTACCTGTACTTTATTTACAATAATTTTCCAATACTTATCACCTATGTTAGACAGTCTGTCTCTGCTCTAAACCAATCCAGAAGTGTCACCATCACAGCAGAAGATGGAGGACAAGAAGAAGGAGAAGAAAGACAGGACATGCTCAGATTCCTCCATCTTGCCTCTTGAACCCCCATTCTAAACCCCCAAAATTCTACTTTTCCACCCTGTGACAAATTCATTATCATTCTACTCAAACCCTTGTGGCTTGTAACTCCTCACACAAAGTTGGGAATTGTTTCCATGGGCTAAAATCAAAGGCACAGGTGTTTGTGACTCTGTGCCAAGGTCTCTGAGCCCCTGCCAGGGTCTGGAATCACCCAGGGCAGCCAGAGGAGTGTCCTGGGTTCTGACAGCAGCGTGGGCAGTGGAAGAAACGTGTTTCCTTCCTGAGGCAGACAGAGCGGGAGCTCCAAATCAATTTGGGAAGGTGCAGGGGCTCAGGCACTCTGGCTAATCCCTTTTCTGAGCACAGCTCACCTCTGTGCTCTCCTCCTCTCCTCTCCTTTCCTTTCTCCCCAGGGACTGATTTCCACCCCCTCCTCTCCCCTCTGCACATCCTCTTTGAGCTCTGCCTGCTGATCCGTCCTGCAGTGGCCGGGGTGCCCTGCAGCTCTCAGGGTTTGCAGGTGACCTATGCTGGGGGATAAATCTGTAGGGGGATACAGTATGGGTAGATGAAGGTGGTATAGAATGTAATCTTATCCCTAAAGAGTTGCAGCTGAACCAATTACCAAAGATTAGGGGCAGGCCTGATGTTAACAGGCCACAGCTGCAGCCAATAAGAGCAGTGTTATAAAAGAGTGGATTGGTGGGAACTGGAATCAGTTGTGTACTGTAAGGATGGGGAAGAGTCAGTGCCTAGAGGAGATGTCCATGAGAAACATCAAGGAGGTGTGAAACTCTGGCAATATGGAACCCTCACAATGTAATGGCAATAGAACTCTTGGAATATAACATAAATAACATAAATTATAACATAAATTTATAACATAAATCCTGCTGGGACACTTCAAATATTGTGTTATCCACAATAATAATGGTCAGGAACCAAGTGGGGATGGGGGGGCACCACTTTGCCATTTCCTGCAGTATCGTGAGTAGCACTGGGGGCTTTTTGGGGAGGGGGCATTTATGTTTGTATTTCCACGTATTCGTTTTTAAAGCAAGGCCACACAAATCAGGAACTTTGGAGTAGAGCATGGAGTGACAGGATGGAGGGGAATGATTTCAAACTGGTGGGGTTAGATGGGATATTGGGAAGGCTGGGATGGGATTCCCAGAACAGCTGTGGATCTCTGGAAGTGCCCAAGGCCAGGTTGGACAAGGCTTGGAGCACCCTGGGATAGTGCAAGGTGTCCCTGCCCATGGCAGGGGGTGGAATTAAAAGCTCTTTAAAGTCCCTTCCCATACAAACTATCCTATGATTCTGTAAATCTTTCTGTGAGGGTTTATTGATTTTGATGGGGGGGGGGGGGGCTTTTGTGCTGAAAGCAGCTACTTTGTGTTCGATCAGGAGGTAAAATTACGTACTTTGCCTTTTTTAATGAACTCTTGCCCTGCAATGTGTGGTTTTTCCTGCCATGTTCATTTAAGGAAACCCAAAGTGAAGCCTCCCCACTGACAATAAAGAAGCCTCCCAGTGTCACTCACAGAAATATCCAAATATGACATTTTATCTGCTTGAGCAAACACAAACAGAAGCCCAAACTTGTGGAATTTGCTGTGAACCAGAAGTTGGGGTCCCCACATAACTTTGATTTCCCAACTGCAGGGCACAGAAATTTGGGGTTTCAGACCCAAACCTTCCTGTGGCTCAGGTGGGAGCTGGGATTTCAGATCTGTTTTGACAGGAGGATCCTGAGCTCTCAGGCAGCAGCAAATCCAGTCCTGCTAGAACCAATTTTCTTTGAAACCTCAACCCTCATCAGTGATATTTCTCCTTGTGAGTTTTTCCAGCTCCTCTGCTCCTTTTAGGCTGCAAAACAAAAAAAAAAAAAAAGAGTAGAGGCCAGGCTTGAAGGCATATTGCAGGCGTTCAAAACTCAGTGCCCATGGAGGTAGTTTTGGTGCTTCCAAACCACCAAATGTCCCCTCATGTTATGTCACAGACATCTTTTATGGAAAACCCTTTCCTTGGGATTTTTCCTCCTGAGAAGCCTCAGGAACAAAATGTAAACAATGGTTGTCTGCTGCTGTGGAATGCAACAGGTGCATCTGGGATTGGCCCATGTTGGATGTTTCTAATTAATGGCCAATCACAGCCAGCTGGCTCAGACAAAGAGCTGAGCCACAAACCTTTGTTATCATTCTTTCCTGTTCTATTCTTAGCCAGCCTTCTGATGAAATCCTTTCTTCTATTCTTTTAGTATAGTTTTAATGTAATATATATAATAAAATAATATATCAGCCTTCTGAAACATGGAGTCAGATCCTCGTCTCTTCCCTCATCCTAAGACCCCTGTGAACACGGTCACAATGTTGACAGAATCTTTCTCCTGCTTTCAGTGTGTTTCTGCTCATGGGTTCAATCAGGGCTCTGCTAATTATTCCCCTTGATTAATTGCTTGGTAATTTTGCTGTGTGTTAAGTGTTTGTTAGTCCAATGGCGCAGCAGCTGCTGTGTCCTCCTGCCCTGTGTGTTTGCCCTGGCTCTGCTCTCCCAGGAAAAGCAGAGGCTAAGCAGGGACAATCTACTTCAATGGAAGTGCCACTGCTGGCCCCAGAGCTTGTGGTCACCTCTGCAATTAAACCTAAACCAAGGCCAGGGCTGGCTGGGCAGGAGAGCAAGGCAGGTGCAGAGGATGGAGTCAATTTTGGCACTGACCTCCAAATTTGAGGTTGCTGGTGGTTGGTTGAGATCTCCCACCCTGCTGTGAGGGCTGGAGACATGCACCAGGTAAAGCCTGGCTTGGATTTTCAGGCTGTGCCAGTGTGACCGTGTTCACAGGGGTCTTAGCATGAGGGAGGAGATGAGGATCTGACTCCATGTTTCAGAAGGCTGATTTATTATTTTATGATATATATTATATTAAAACTATACTAAAAGAATAGAAGAAAGGATTTCATCAGAAGGCTGGCTAAGAACAGAATAGGAAAGAATGAAAACAAAGGTTTGTGGCTCGGACAGAGAGTCTAAGCCAGCTGGCTGTGATTGGCCATTAATTAGAAACACCCACCATGGGCCCAATCCCAGATGCACCTGTTGCATTCCACAGCAGCAGATAATCGTTGTTTACATTTTGTTCCTGATGTCTCTCAGCTTCTCAGGAGGAAAAAATCCCAAGGAAAGCATTTTCCATAAAAGATGTGTGTGACAGTGCCAGGGTTAGAAGTTCCACCAGGCACAAGCTGTGGCCTATGGCTGTCCCCAGAGTTTAATTCCCTGCTCATGCCCTGATGAGGTTTGGGGTAGTTTGGGCTGGAGTTCACCCCAAGACAGCAGCTCAGCCCTGGTAGGAGTGTGGTCATGAACTGGTTTAGGAAGCAAGGAGAATATCAGCTCTGATCTGACTTATTGGCTTATCCACAGATGTAGCCACCCACTCCTCCAGAAAACGCAAGGAAAAAGGGTCTAAACCTGCTCTTCTCCCTGCCAGCAGCTGCTCCTCCAAAACCTGCTGGCACCAGGTGTAAAACCACAAGGTTTGGCCATTTTTTGTGCAATTTCTTCATCATCTGGATGTCCCTCTCATTAATGAATGAAATGCTTTTTTTGAGATTTAAGTCACACTTGGCCAGAGGCCTGAGCATGATCACTGCGAATAAAGCTTCCTCTACTGAGCCTCCCAATAAAGCATCTGTACTTATTTAAAAGAGCAACAAAATAACCCTCTGAAGCCTTATGAACCCTGAGAAATCATTGCATTATCCAGAAAATAGTAAATGCTGTTTTCCACAGAAAAATCACCCAAATTCTCAAGACTGTTTTGGGTTGGTTTGTTTGTTTGCTTGTTTTGCTGTCAGAAATCAGATAGATGGAGGAAATTGGGCTTTCTGCAAGTGGTTCATTCGAAATCCCCATTCCCCATCCTAATAATGCTTGATGGGAAATTTTCAATTAGCCCCGATCATTATCAACATTTTGCAAATTAGGGAGACTCAGGCACAGAAGCGTAATCATTTGTTTATGGGCGTTGTGCATGTCAGAAAGCAGATTAGGGCTGTCCCCTGGGCCATTCCTGATAGCCTGGCCAGTTCCACTGGGGCTGAACTCCACACAGGCCTGCTCAGAATGAGAAGAGGCTGTTTGTTCAAGGCTAATTTTAATTATTTTTGTGTCTTTTAAAGAGGAAACCCTGTCATAGATCTGGGAATCCGAGCTGTCTCTGCATGTTTCTCCAGCTCTGGTCTCAAATTCAGGTGATATGGGAAGTGTGGAATGTGTGACTTCAGTTTTCCAATTAGACCTTCCTGCTATGGTCTGAGACCTTAATTTTGTTTGATCTCCTAAATTAAACTTTGAAATTAAAAGAATCTTCCAAAACTGAGAGAAAAATAACCCCTAAGCTTCTGTGTCTTTTTGATTCATAGAATCATGGCATGGTTTGGGTTGGAAAGGATCTTAAAGGCCATCTCACTCCAAGCCTCTGCTGTGCTCAGGCACACCTTCCACTACGCCAGATTTTTAACTGCAGCACTCCAGAGCAGCTTTGATTCAAACCATAACACTTGGCAGGTGATCAGTCCATAAATATCCTAATTGCTGATAGAGTTTTAAATTAGATGTGTAATGAGATCCTTTTCCCCCTTTTCATCTATTTTTCACTACGGTTGCAGAAGGAATTTTTAATTTTTTTTTTTTTTTTTTTTTAGTGAATCGAGTGAGAAAGGGGAAAACAAAGTACAACAAACGGGCTGCGGAGCTCGATTCAGCTCTGCTTAGTGCCTGCTCATGCTTTATTAATTGTGAGAGCACTGCTGCCCCTCATAGGTGTTGAGCTGGGTCCCTGGGGAAGCTCATCTGTGTTTGTGTTTGTGAGGAGAGACACGGCAGGCTTGTTTGGACAGATCCTGGGATGCACTAATTAGGAGTTAAAGATCCACATTCTGGCACGAGATGGGAATGCATTAGAGCAGGGAGCACTTCCTAATGCTCTGACTCCTCGGCAACACACGCCGCATTAAAGCCCGTGGTGCTTCTTTGATCCACGCCACCAAAATAATTCCAGGGACGAACACAAATGAGGGATAATAACTAATTTAACTGGACTTATTGGAGAGAGACACTGCAGAAGATTAGGATATCCAGAGCAGACTGTAATTGCTGGGAGATTGGGGTCTGATGCCTGTTTATCTATTCTATTAATCTTTCTCTGCATCTGTCCTTCCACTCGATCAGTTGCCCATTAGCCATCATTTAGCTCCTGTTCCTGTCTTTCCTGCCTTCAGTGTCTCACCCTTTCTGTCTGCTTGTTAGCCAGAACAGATGCAAGGAAATTGCGTTCTGCACAGAACGTAAATGGCAGCTCTGAGCGGGCCAGATTTGGGTTTTGAATGTTCTGGTGTGACTTTGAAGAAGTTAAGAAACTCTTCAGCATTCAGAGCAGCACTGTGGCACCAAAATTGGTCCCCCACCAGTGATCCCCCCTTCAGTACCTGTTAAATCATCTCTACAGGATGCTGGTGAATGAGGGAGATTCCAGGTTTTAAGACATTGGGATCATGATTGGATTGTGACCATTTTTGGGGAAGCACTTTCCCCCTGGCAGGAAATAAATAAATAAAGGACAGTTGTTTATTTCCTTTATTTTTGATTCTCTTCTTGTGAGCCTGACTTGGTGTTCAAGTGCTGTTTTTAGGGAAGTGCTGAGGGGTGAAGAGCCAGGACAGGTCTAGGTTGAACACAGTGGAATTGCCTGCATTTGCCATCCATCCATCCATCCATCCATCCATCCATCCATCCATCCATCCATCCATCCATCCATCCATCCATCCATCCCTCTTCCTATTCCTGCCTCTCCTTGTGCTCTCCCACTCCTCTGCCTGTCCTCCCTCTGCTCTTCTCAGCCCTGGACTGTTCATTTAGACTCCATTTACCTATTCACTGTTGATTTTGCACGTTAAAATCCCTGCCCATCTTTGCTTAGCTAATGGGGATATTCTCTGGGTCTCATTTTCTAATAGGGCATTAATTAGACTTTTCTAATGGGATCCCTTTGGAATCGCACGTTGCATCCACAATAGACCTTAATGCTTATATATTTATTTTTTTTTCTTGTGGGAACTAAAGGAGTTGGACATGTTTTCACTCTGATCTTGAAGCCTGGCCACCAAGCTCCCAAAAAACAAGGTGTGCCTCAAGAGTGGGGCCCTGAATCCCCCTCTCTGTCATCAAAAACTCTTTCAATTCCATCTAGAGGAAACACACACTACACAGGAGGAACAAGGAGATGGAATTAAGGAGATATATTGATGTGTCTGTATAAAATGAAGAAAACATAGGCCTTGGAGACTTCTGGGAATGTTGGGCTTGAGTATTCTTAAAGCTTCCATGGATTTTTGCCTGTGTTAAAAATATTGTTAACCCCTGAGGAAATTCAGTGCCCAGAATCAATGAACATAACACACAGGTGTCTAATAATGGAAAATGGGATTGATGGGCTGGGCTGGTAAAATCAGCCCAGCAGTTAATTCTGCTGCCCCAACAAGCCTGTCAATAAAGCTCCCTGCTGATTCCTGCAAGGATTTATGGATACTGAAAGACATCTGGGGAGACAAGAGTTGAGTTTGCCTCAGCAGAGTTGGAAAAAAGGTGGGAATTCAGCTCCAGCAGGGAAGTGTGTGTTCTCTAGAACAGGTCTGGGCACTGAATCAGGGACAGCACATGGCAGCACCTCCCACTCCCAAATGCTGGGAAGATATTCCCCAAAACCCCCACAGCTCCAGCCTCTCGTCTCCCTCCCAGCTATTCCTGGCTGCTTTGGGGCACACTGACAGACTTCCTGATCTTTCCCAGGTTGGTAGGCTGAAAGAAAGTTTTCACTGCATTTCAGTTCCCTCTGGGTCAGACCTAGCACTGATTCTGGAGTGTGAGCAAAGCAATCCAGAATTTCTTGTTTTATCAGTAATTATAGAATCTGGGAAGGAATAAAAGTGATTTTCTTTACCTGACCCTTGTATGATGGTGCTGAGACCATGTGTGAAAGGAAGAGAGATTCATTTTGTAGGAGGCAGCATTTGGGAGACTGTCCTGCAGGAAAACATCCCAAATGATGGGACCTTGGGAACATGAGCTGCTGCCCCTTCCAGTCTCAGCACATTATGGTAATCTCACTCCTTCTTGGAGCAGATTAAGTTGCCTCTGGGTTTCTCTTCTGGTGGAGAAGTATTTGGCTCTCTCCTGCTTCCCTGCCAGGCTCTGAGCTGGGATTTATCTCCTGGATGTGTCCAACACCCCGAGCCACGAAGCAGGAGAGAAAGCAGGACAGCACCATGCTGATGTCGCCAGTCTTTGGGTCCTGTGCCCAAGGTTTTGCCTCCTCCATGCCACAGGAGCAGAAGTGGGGTTGGGATTGTTCTTGGAAAGAAAACCTCTGGCAATATTGACTTACAGATGTTGCTCATTTTTCTCTCTGTAATTTGCTCCATCAGGGGTTTGGTTGGACCTTTAAAGATCACCAGGTCCTACAAGAAAATGTTGCTCAGAGCCCTGTCCAAGCTGACCTGAAGGTTTCCAGGGATGGGGCAGTCACCACCTCTCTGGGCAACCTGTGCCAATGTTTCACCACCACTATCATCAAAAAATTGCTCCTTATACGGATGTTTCCCCAGCCTGAACTCTTTGTTTGCTCAGAGGTTGTCCTTGTTTTGAAGTTGATCCTCTTTTTTTCTTTCTTAAGCTCCGAGCTCATGAGGAAATCAGCTGTTGGTTGCTAGGCTGCAGCAAGCCCCAAAGTGCTGATGGAGCCGGGCTGTGTCTGAGAAATTTGGGTCTGAGGCCAAATTTTAGACACCCACAGATTTCAGGGCAGCCTAGATGTGACTCTTCAGTTCTTTCCCTTCGTGGGAGGTGAATCTCTAATCTCTTCCTCGGCTCTTCCCAGACACGGGGATTTTGGGGTTACGGCTCAGATCCACCTCTGTGTCTCTAAATAACAATAAGGGGATTATCCTCCTTGAGGGGTGGGAATTGGAGGCAGGAGTGGGCTCTGCAGGAGACTCTCTGGGACCCATATGTTGGGTGGATGGTTAATTTTTGCACTAGGCCAAAGACCAGCAAATCTGCCTTGTGTCGATGCTGGGTGCCCCAGATCCTGTCCTGCCTGTGTTTTATTAAGGATCAGGAAAAAAATTGCTGATGGTGCCCACTCCATGGAGAGGGGGGAGGTGTCTGGGCAAGTCTATTACATCTGGGCTTCTTTCCAGCATGAATAAAAACGTTCTGTATGTCCAGAGTTATCAACATACTCTTTTTTATTCCTGTCAATTAATCTGATCTGAATGAGTCGCTGCTGCTCGTGGAATAATAGCCTGGAATGTAAAGTCTTATTTCTCATCTGCTTCATGGACTACACTCCGATGTTGCTGGCCCCAGAATGATGCTGTTCAATTATTTTGAGCTAAATCAAGCCTTCTTTGGCCTAAAAACCTGCCAGCCTTGCTGAAGGAGCTCAGTGGTGAGGAGGGAGCATCCCAGCTCCACCCTGGCTCGCACACTGCTCTTCCAACCCTGTCCTGGCTCTTGGCACCTCTTGCCCTTCTCCCCGTGCTGTTTATTTTTCCTTCCCACAGATGAAAGGCAGGGAAGCAAACTGCACCAGGGCTAGATTGTTCATGGCTTATTGAACAATTAGTTTCAGCTCGGGGTCTAATCTTCCGGCATTTCTTTTCTTCCCTTTGTGTGCCAAGCGTGCCTTGCAAACTTGTTGGCTTCAGGGCTCGCGTGGTGCTGGGGCTCAGGGCTCCAACTCGGCTCCAGTGCCCGCAGCAAAGCAGGTGTGAACAGCTCTGACGGGAGCAGGAGTGGGGCTGCAAGCAAAAATAAAGAATAAAAGATGCAAAAATAAAGAATAAAAACTGCAAAAGAAGTGTTGCATGGTGAAGCTGCCTGCTCAGGCTGGAGTATGCCCCTCTGGCATTCCTCTTCCTGATGTCTCTCCATCAGCTGGATTCTCAGAATCTCTGCTGGTCAGAGTGACTGAGATAGCTACAAGCCTCTTTTTCCCAGCCTGGCAGTCAAAGAAGGAGTCAGGATTCTTCTGTTCTCATTCTCAAGGTTGTTTGTTATTTTTTATCCATAACGTTCTTTCTCTGGCCTGCCTCTGTCTGTCCAGCAGGTCAGACAGAGGCACACTGACTGCCTTGGGGTGGTGTTGTCTTTTTATACTAAAAACTACGTGTACATTATTTACCATAACTTCCCAATACCTATCACCTATGTTAGACAGTGAGTTTCTACTTTAAACCAATCTAAAAGTGCCAACATCACCCAGAAGATGGAGGCCAGGAAGAAGGACAGGGTACACCCAAATTCCTCCATCTTGGGACCTCAAGCCCCCATTCTAAAACCCCAAAAATCTATTTTTCATCTCGTGACAAACTAACTATTATTCTATTTAAACTCTCTTGACTTGTAATTTTTCATTTAAAGGTGGTAATTTGCTCTATGGATCATAATCAAAGTCACAGGGGTCTTGGGCTCTGTGCCAGGGTCTCTGAGCCCCCTGGGCAGAGGGGCTGAAGCCCTCCAGGACAGCCAGAGGGATGTCCTAGGTTCTGGATGAGGCTTTTTCAACCTTTTAACCCCTTTTCAAGTCTCTCCATGGTTCCTTTGGCTGGTGGGCTGTGTCAGGAATGCAGGATCTGGCTCCCTGGAGTTCTGGGAGGGTGTCAGGCATTGGGACACGTCTTGGCAGGGTGGGACAGTGCCAACACCATCCTGTGGCACCACAATGGGGCTGCACGTGCTCCTTGCTGCCTCCTGGATGAGCTTTGCTGCCGTGTGCCAGGAGCTGGAGTGTTTGTGCTTGTGGAGGAGGAAAGGTTTGGGTGCTGTCTCTCAGGATCTCAGGGCCATCCCAAGGCTTGGGACTGGGGGAGAAACCTGACTGAGAGGAGAGGAGAGCTGTGCCTCATTTCCTGCCCAGCACCTTCCTCCTCTGGGCTCTGCTCTGTCTTACTCCAGCCTGCCACATTTCTCATCCCCACTGTTTGTTTGGGATTTTTTCCAGCTGTAGCAATTCCTGACCTCTCCCTGCACAGGCTCACACGTGAATGGATTTTTTTCCTCCCACATTTGCGCCCTCCCAACCCCAGCTCAGCAATCTTGCTACTGTTCACTACTCCATAAAGAGGGTTCAGTTCACGTGATCCCCCCCTCCCTCCCATTAGCTGCTCCAACTTAAGCCTCGGGCAAATAGTCATTGAGGATTTATTTTTATTAAAAAATAAAAAAAAAAGTCGGATTAAATATTCTGATGAACAAGAATAACATTAGCAGCTGTGCCTGCTCAGCCAGCATGATCCCATCCCTCATATCATAAGCTGATTGCCTGGATGGGTCAGTCACTTGTGCCAGCAGCCCTGCGCTGATAATGCTTCACATGTTGTTTTCATAGTGCATGAGGGATCTGGGAAGGGTTGTGATACCCAGAGAGGCTCCACGGGTGCAGAAATCCCTTCTTCAGGTGCCTTTGAGTGTTGTTGAGCATGTCTGAGGGCTGTGGCTGCAAGAGCCCACCTGGCAGAGGTGCCATGCATGGCCAGGGTGTGCTCCCTGCAGCACAGAAACTTCTCCGTCTCCTGGAGGCGGTGATGGGGACGTGTCACAGACATCTTTTCATTAAAAATCCTTTCGTAGGATTTTTCCCTTCTGAGAAGCTGAGAGGCTTCAGAAACAAAGTGTAAACAATGGTTATCTGCTGCTGTGGAATGCAACAGGTGCATCTGGGATTGGTCTCATGTGGATGTTTGGAATTAATGGCCAATCACAGCAGAGCTGGCGCTCTCTCTGTCCGAGCCACAAACCTTTGTTGATTCATTCTTTTCTATTCTTAGTTAGCCTTCTGATAAGAACTTTTTCTCCTATTATTTTAGTGTAGTTTTAATGTAATATATATAATAAAATAATAAATCAGCCTTCTGAAACGTGGAGTCAGATCCTCATCTTTTCCCTCATCCTCAGACCCCTGTGAACACGGTCACAGGGACACTGGGGAACCTCAGCTCAGGTGGGGAGAGGTGACCTGGAGCCTTCTGCTCAGGCAGTGTGGAGCTTTGCCTCTGATGGCTCAAAGGGAGGCACAGGGTGCGGGCAATGTGGGGCAGCAAATCTCCTGCCACACCCTGAGGAGCAGGGCATGAGCGATGCTGTCACCCCCTGACATGAAACTGAGCGGTGTCCTTGGGTCACTCTCATTTCAAGGTGCTCAGTTATTACTTGGAGCAGTAAAATCCCTTCCTCTGCCCCCACAGCAGCCAGAATTAGGGTTCCTTCCCCCTGGGGAGCAGTCCCCAGGCCCATGCTCTCCCTTTCCGTGTTCCAGTGTTTGTATTAATGGTACCAACACTCACCTTAAATCCTGCTGCTGCTGAACCCTGGCCTGGCTCCTGCTTCACAGGGCCCTGCCAAAAGCTGTGGGATGCCCTTTGAAGATGGAGAAGCAGGAGCCATAAAATTATGCAGCCTTATTAGTGGTGTTATTATTTCTTCTCTGCAAACATCTGAGACTCTTCTTCATCCCCCCCTGCCCTGCTCCCAAATCCTGTGGCAGCTTCCAGAAACCTTCAGTCAGGGACACCACTCAGCAGCTCCAAACTGCACATGGGGGTCCCAAGGGGGGTGAATTCTTGTCCCCTTCCCAGATTCATCTCTCCAGGAGGGCCGTGTGTGCCTCAGAAGCTTCTGTGCCATGCAGCTCTGCTGCCAAGAGATAAATCCCAGTGTGGGCACTCAGCTTGGCAGAGGGGAGCATCCTCCTGGGCTGCCAGCCCTTGGGAGCTGGGCAACTGAGGAGAAACAGAGGAGAAAGCCCAGTTTTCACTGGAAATCGTAGAATTATAGAATGGTTTGGGTTGGGAGGGTACTTAAAGGTAATCTCATTCCAAACCCCCTTCAGGGACACATTCCACTATCCCAGGTTGATCCAAGGCCCCTCCAACCTGGCCTTGGACACCTCCAGGATGGGGAATTGACAACTTGGAAACCTTTTCCCAGCTGGAAAATGGGATCTTGTACCCTGCAGGTCTTGTCCTGAAGTGTGGGAAGGTGGATGAGGTCTTTCTGGGGTTTTCACCCTCATGTTTTGTTACTTAAGGCTTTGCCATGGAGGAAACTTCCCTGTTGGAAGTGGAAACTGCCACAGAGGCACTGCTGAGCCACATTCTCCTTGAGGGATTGGTGTAACCTCCAAAAGGCATCAGCATCAATAGCTTCTAGCTGAAAATCTGTTTGGTTTTTCATTGATTTGTTTTGTATCTTTTGTGTTATTTTTTTTTTTAATTTTATTTGCTTGTTTTTGGTTTGGGTTCTTTTTGGTGTTTTTTGGTTTGGGTTTTTTGTCTTTTTGGTTTTGTTTGTTTTATGTTTTACTTTTGGAGGATTTTGTTAGTTACAGTGTATGAAAAACAAGACTGTGACTTTGTCCATTTGTTGGTTTGGGCTTTTCTCTTTTATCCTGGAATATCTTGAATTATTTTAGGACCTCTGTCTGGATGTGTTTAAAAAAGACTGGACATGGCACGTGGTGCTATAGTCTAGTTGAGGTGTTAGGGCATGGCTTGGACTCGATGATCTGAGAGGTCTCTCCCAACCTCATGTGATTCTGTCTCAGCGCTACAAACTAGACAAACTGCAAATATTACATTTCTGCTCTCCGTAATCTTCCAAGAATTCCTAGTGGATGCAGGGACTTCCATTGGGATTTTCATCCACATGGCAGGGAAGTTGGAATCAGAAGATATTTCCAACCCAACCCCTTCTGTAATTCTGTTATTTTATGATGTTTTCTCTCTGTGGGGATGACACTGTCACAGGGATGAAGAGCAGAGTGTGTTTCTCTTCAGAGGGTGATGGATATGGTAGGAAATGCTGCACAAAGGTGTTGCTCCCCTTATTCTGCAGACAAAACCCTTTTTTGTGTGTTTGGGGAAAAGCAGCTGCTCTGTCCCAAAAAAGCAGAGCTTCTCTGGTGCTTCAGAAGTTGTTCCACAAATTTCCCTGGGTCCCTTGTGAACAGGACTTGTGTAAACATTGTGATCTGTGAGTTGAAGTTGGCCAGAATTTAACAGGGAAAAAGAGTCAGGAGAGGCTCTCCCAGCCTGGGACAATTATCCAACATAGAATCATGGTGGTGTTCAGGCTGGAAAAGACTTTGAGTCATGGAATAAAATTGTAGAATCATTTAGGTTGGAAAAGCCCTTTAAGATCAAGTCCAGCCTTTCCTCAGCACTGCCAAGGCCACCATTGACCCATGTCCCCAAGTGCCACATCCACAGAGCTTTTAAATCCCTCCAGGGATGACGGCCGTGATTATGGGAATGGGATAAGAGCAGAGAGTGGACTTGATGCCTAACCCTTGGCTTCCACCAAAAAAAATGAGGAATCCATACAAAAAGTTGCATTGGGATGGTTTTGTTGAGTTGCTGTGGACGATTTTTCCACCCCTGCACATTTAACTCATTTTCTGAACCCTTCCCCCAAATCTCCTGCCATTGGCACCCAAACTGCATCAGGGCAATACCTGTTCCATATTCTAGTGCGGGAGAGAATTGGAAGGAGAAAAAAAAGGGGCAGAAAAAGGAGCAAAAGACCCACTTATGACACGGGAGATTAAATAATTAGCAAATGTGGCAGGAAAGACTATGAAAAACAAGTGCAATGATTCATGTTCTATGTCTCCTACTGTAGAGAACACTTTCAAGTGTCAGACAGCACGACAGTCACTCTTTAAAGCCAATTAAAGTTTTATAATAAATAGAAGCCTTTTATTTTTTTTTAATCTCTCTCTCCCCATGAGATGGTGATGGAGTTCGCTGGCGAGAGCTGGATGTGATGCATTTGCCAGAAATCCACAACAAATGGGTACAGAGACCTGCTTTTCAAAAGCCTCTTTTATGCCAATTATTTACCTTCCTTAAATTCAGCTCCGGAGGGGAAAGTAGCTGTAATAATATCGCATTTTCTCATTGTGCTTTTCATTGGAGGAGATTACAGCCGATAACCTGGAGAGGGCAGGGAGAGGGGCTCTCTTTTCATGCTTGGGCAAGGTGATTTTCGGGAGCTCAGAGAACAGCAGAGCAAGACGTGAGCTGGCAGCAGATTTTGGGATCCCCGTGGGCAGGGATTTCATTTGGAGAAGGCGGGTTGCTCTGAGCTCTGCAGGTGGAGGTGGGTTTGGAGGTCAGGTGGGGGTCCAATTAAGTGAAGCAGGGTCATTTTGGGGGCCAGGAGAGCAAAGGATGCGAGAGAAGGAGCTGGAATTTTTATTTTCTTTGTGCGCCATCTCTCCGAGGGAGACTGGTGCTTGTTGACCTCTTGGACTGGTGACACTGGAAGATGCTGTGAATTGTGAGCAGCTCTGGTGAAGGCTGTGCAGAGGAGGGGACTCTGGTTTTGTGGCTCTTTTTCCTTCCCCTCTAAGGTAACATGGACTTGCACAGGATTCATTTCACCAAACTCGTCCTTGGCTGTTCATCCTGCACAGCTCATTGTTTTGTCTTTGTATTAATGGTACTTCTTGCCAAAAAACAAACAAAAGAAAGGATTTCCCACCGTTCCAGGCTGGGGGTAAGATCAAGTTCACAGCTCTGAATAAAGAGATCTTGCTGGAGAAGAAGCTGTGGGTGATGCTCCTCTCTGAGCCACCACGGCCTCTTCATCCTCCTCTCTCCCCATTTCCTCTCCCATCGACAGCGCTTGCGTTGGTGCGCCTTTATCACACACATACAAAAATACATCTCCAACCAATTGAAATGTTAATCCAATTAACACTCAAAGAAAATGAAAGGACACTGAAATTGAAGGTCCCCCTCGCCGTGGCCCCCAGTCTCCCTTGGCTGCAGTAGCTCTGTGAAGCTCCTCAGACCGGAGCCGCGATTCCCCGAGCGGCGCCACTTTCATGTTTTGGAGTGGGCAGGTCTGAGATGCAGGCAAACAGCTCCTTTGTTCCCCATCTCCTCAGCTTCTTTCGGGAGGGTGACGAAATTATTCCTCAGCTTTGCTGCCAGAGGGGAGCTGGAGGAGCGGTGTTCCCGCTATTAGGCAAAGATCCCTTTAATTGGACAGAGTGAATATTCACTCTTTAATAACGCCGGGGCTCTAATCCTTCGTTAGGTGCCTGCATCCCCCTCCCCGATGGTTTTTAATGACCCGTTGCCTGCATCATTAATATCACAAGTGCTGACACTGGGAGGAAATGCAACAATCAAAGGGACACCCTCAGAGGTCCGGGAGCAACAACATTTTCCATCTCCCCTTTGTTGTGGAAAATGTCCTGCACAACCAAACCGGCCTCAAGTTCTGGCCTCCCGCGGTGGGCAAGGGGAGGGTTAACTCCTGCAAATTGCAGGAGCTCAATTAGTTCAATTAGGAGCTTGATAACTAAAGCAGCTCTTCCTGAACACTGTCTAGGAGCCGTGGGCTCTGCCTGCAGGCTCTGAGCACTCCCACACTGCCCCGTTCCCTGGGGCTTGCAGCTTTTGAGGGCAGCCTCACTTCCAGAGGCAAGGTGGGATTCCCACCGCCTTTACTCCATCCTGGGCTGGAGCAGCTCTCTGTAGGAATCCATGCCATTACTCCTGCATATTCTTGAAGGCAGATTCTGGTCCAGGGAGTCCCAACTGGGAGATATTCCATAAATCAGAAGAAAAATGGCAAAATCCTTTTTTTCCCTCTGTTTTTTTCAGTGTTTTTTTGAGTGCCTTCCCAGCAGTGCATGAGCAATAAGCAATAACCAGTCACATCCATCCATCCCCAACTGTAATTTTTTTTTTCCTGCGTGACAGCACTTGCCTTTTGATAATCTCAGAAGGAGACGAGGGGGTATTAACATAACAAATCTGTGGCTGTCTAGAGAGTTCCATGTTGTTGGCACGTCACAGGATGTGTACGTTGAGCGCTGCTCAGTTCTCATTGTTCTAAATCCACCTTGTGTATTAAGACCTAATGAATTACTACCTGACAAATTAAGCAGCTGCTGCAAGGAGCCCGTGTTGGCATTGTCCTTCTCTCCCTCCTCCTGTGCCATTTGGATTTTACAGCTTTTTATCCTCGTGCTGTCAGTCTTGGGGAACACTTTCGTGACTCTGCATTGTGGTGAGTGCAGGGGATGCTCTGCAGAGCCACTGAATTAAAGGTACACGTGGTGACATTGGGAGCTGGATGTGGCCAAAGTGATCCTGTATGAGGTTTTTAGGCTTAAAATGGGAGGTTTTGTTCATAGAATCATACAATATCTCAAGTTGGAAGGGACCCATAAGGATCACAGAGTCCAATCCCTTGTGAGCAACCAAATCTGGGAAAGGGCACAGGGAAGGGCTCTGGTCTATCCCACTGTGCTGCACTCAGGAGAGAAAAGCTGCTCTCCCTGCAGTGGGGGAACAGCCCAGCAGTGCTTTTGACAGCTGTGGAGAGGGAGAAGTGACTCATCTCTCTGGGTTACATTAGATGAGAGAAAAGTGTTTGTCTAAGCTAGAATTTAATGAGAAAATAGGGGTTAATAACCTCCAAGTCCTGGCTATTCTGGGAATATTAGCTTCAGTTTTCATGTCCTTTTCCATCTAATTTATACCAGGGGGGGTACAGCTCACAGAGATGCCCCAGCTGTGATCTCTCCCTGGTGCAGCACAGGGCTGGGCTCGGAGCTGTCGCCTTCTTCCATCAAGGCACAAGGATGCTGCTCTGGGGAAAAAAATTATGTTTACTCCCAAGTTTCCTTTCACTTCCTAAAGTGCTCATTGATTGACTTCCCGGTCTCCTCGCAGTGCAGACAGTGTTTGTGCAGCTTTTATTACCTGAGCTGCTCTGGCAGGGGAAGTTGTGTGCCGTGGGTGAACCGCTCGTCTCTCCAGAACATCTCAAGTGGCCACACATCTCTCCTTCCATCTTCATCCTCCTGCCCCCTCGAGCTGCTGCAGGAAGGGAGGCAGACTCCTCTTGCAAACCACAGCAAGATGCTTTCCTCCTCCACCCCATCAGTCCTCTTGTGGCTGGCATCACCACAGTGCTTGTGCCAAGCCAAGGGTTTTGTGGTGTAGGATGCTGCGTGCAGACTGCCTGTCTCAGCCCTGCAGGATGGATGGGGTCAGGGCTGGGGAGATGCTGATGCTGATACCTGCTTGTCTTTCCACGCCTGGTTGCCCCAGCCTCAGCATGTGTTTGCAGCACATTCTCTGCTCTGCTCTTTGTTACTGCGATGTGCACCGAGGGGTGTGGACTGGAAAGGGTGAGGAAGGTGGGATGTTGGAATTTAGGCTTATGAGGGCTAAACCTGGTGCTGGAGTGATTTATAATAACATCAATCTCCTCCCACAGACCCTCTAGTCTCAAAGGAGCTGCTCATGTGGATACATTCATTGCCATTCATTGGGATGGGGCTTGGAGCAGCCTGGTCTGGTGGGAGGTGTCCTGCCCATGGAGGGGTGTGACCGTGTTCACAGGGTCTGAGGATGAGGGAAGAGACGAGGATCTGACTCCATGTTTCAGAAGGCTGATTTATTATTTTATGATATATATTACATTAAAACTATACTAAAAGAATAGAAGAAAAGGTTTCATCAGAAGGCTGGCTAAGAATAGAATAGGAAGGAATGATAACAAAGGTTTGTGGCTTGGCTCTCTGTCTGAGCCAGCTGACTGTGATTGGCCATTAATTACAAACAACCACATGAGACCAATCCCAGATGCACCTGTTGCATTCCACAGCAGCAGATAACCATTGTTTACATTTTGTTCCTGAGGCCTGTCAGCTTCTCAGGAGGAAAAATCCTAAGGAAAGGATTTTTTATAGAAGACGTGACACAGGGGATTGGAACTGGATGAGTTTTAAGATCCCTTTCAACCCAAACCACTCTGTGATTCCTTTTTCTGGAAGGTGTGAACCTCCAGGCTGGGCTTTTCTTTTGAGTTATAAAATCAGGCACACCTCAAATGGGATATATCCAGATAGTGGGGCTGTGACACTGCCCAGGGACTACTCCATGCTCCTGTCTGTGCCACACAAAACAGGTGGCACTAGCTGGGTTATCATCTGTTCTCAGATTGGATGAACATCATATCCTTGAAAACCGACACGTGGCTTCACACACACCTCATTGCAGAGCTCGAAATCACACCAGGCACTTTGCCTGTGCACAGTTCCCTGCTGAGCTGCTCTAAGAACCAGCTCCCAGGGCAGAAACACGCTCAGATATCTGTGTACAACCTCCACACACAGGGAACATCCGAGGGCACGCTCCTCTCCATGCAGAGCTGGAGGCAGTTCTGCATTTCTCCGTGGCTCCTGGATCCTGGCAGGCTGCCCCACGCCACAAGGCTCTGACTGTGCCTACTCTGCAGGTGCCACGCTCGGTCTGCAAGCACAGGCGTCCCACAGAGGGATGCTGTGTGGCCAAGAAGCCCAGCTGTCCCCAGTGGGTGTGACAGCTCCGTGTGTGACATCAGCCACAGCCACCCTGAGCACACGGAGTGACGCAGCTCAGCCTGGGAAATGTGTGTGCACCCTGGGGGAAAATGGGGATCTGGGAGTCCTGCTGCCTTGGCAGATATGGGGAAAGAGCTGGAAGTCCTAAGGAATGCTATCATGGCTTGCTGTGTCACAGCTCTTTTTGATACCTTCCATGAGACATAGAATAATTTGGGTTGAAAGGGACTTTCCAAGGTGTAGTTCAACCCACAGCTTCCACTATACCAGATTGTCCAGAGCCCTGTCCAAATTGAACATGAATTTTTCCAGGGATGAAGCAACTGTGCGACTTGTGCCTCATCATGCCCACTGTAAAAAAATTACTCTTTTACCTCTAATTTGAAGAGCTCCTGCCTGTGTAGCTGTGCCTGAATAGTCCCTCCCTCCCCAGTGCTCAGGAAGAACACCCCCAAATGTTGGACCATTGGTGTCTCTCTGGCAAAAAGATGAAAGAAGAAGATGGAACATTAATTGAACATGAATTTTTCCAGGGATGAGGCATCCAGAACATCTCTGAGCAACTTGTGCCTTATCATGTCTACTGTAAAATGATTTCTTCTTTACTTCTAATTGGAAGAGCTCCTGCCTGTGTAGCTGTGCCTGAATAGTCCCTCCCTCCCCAGTGCTCAGGGAGAACACCCCCAAATTCACAAAATCATTGTCCTGGTCCAGCTGGGACCCTGCTCCCCCAAAACCAGTGGAAGGAGCTCTTTGGTTAAGGGTTTGCACCATTGGTGCCTCTCTGGCAAAAAGATGAAAGAAGAAGATGGAACCTCTAAGAGCCTCTGGCAAAACTCCTGATCCTTGGAAGGAGTTATTACAACTTTTTGTCATATGTCAAGTCCAATAAAAGACACAACCACGTGAACTGGAACAGCTTTACAGGCCAGTGGGGACTATTTCTTGATTTATTTCCTTGATCTGCTGCAGACAAGTGTCCCTTTCCTGCATTTCATGGCGCTTTATTGGTATCACCTTTTTTGCCAGGCCATGTTCAATCATAACCATCCATGACAGCATTTCAAAAGCTTCTTACAGTTAGTACAAACTGAGTCCAGCTTCCCAGTATCAGTGCACTGCCTTCCCCTTCCCAATCTCAATTCTCTCCCCCAGCTAGCCCAGTTTAATCCACTTGATTGTTTTTTCCTCACCTTACCCCCTCTATCTACTCTGTCCCATCTTCCTTCATTCCCACCATCCTTCCCTCTTCCCTTTGCACTCTGACCCCTTAACCTGTGGCCATCCCTTCTGTGATGCTGCTCCCTCTTTGTCTTCATTCATCCCTGCCTTGCCTCCCTGCTCCATCCCTTCCCCAGTCTGTTCAAGGCTCCTGTTGCAGACACTCTCTCAGCTCTGGAACAGCACATGACACTCCTGGCAGTCGTTCTGAGCTTGGCTGCTGTCCCCAAGTTGTCTGAGGCTCTTCTGAGAATGATGAGAAGCTGCTGTGTGCCTTCAAAGTCACAGCTAATTGCATTAGCTCCAGATCATGTAACTCCTGTAGATGACAGCTGCCAAATTTAGGAGCACTTGAGAGGTCTTACAGAAGATGACGGGGATGGTGTGCTGGATTCAGCAGAAGGGAAGTCCTGGGTGTTTGCAAAGGCATTGGTGGTGGGTTCTGTGTTTTTCAAAATTTTATGCTCTCTTATTCTGTCTTTATGGGAGTATTATCTATATCATCTATATATTATCTGCATAATCTATATATTATCAATTTATTATCTATTTATCAGCCCATTCTTTAGCCCAGCATTGCCCACCATCCCCACTGAAAATTCAGGATATGGAGGAATATAATCTAAACAGAGTAAATCCTCAGCTCCCTCATCTCCCTCTGTCTGTTCTCCTCCCTGTTTTTCTGGTGGTCTCTGGAAGCAAATTGCAGTTCCCAAACCATCTCAAACCCCAAAGCACTTGCATCAGAGGCATCTTGGTGTTAAATACTGGCTTTGAGACCTGCTTTGCTCATCTCTGTCTCAGTGCTTTTTATATCCTTGTGTTGGCAGAATTTAGGAGAAAAATGATGAAATTAACCACCTCCACCAAAAGCTTGAGGTGGTTTGGATTAATATTTCCCTCTCCCAGGACACTGAAGCCTTGAGGTGGGACTTTTCTCTTTTTAGTCAGTCTCACAAGACCAGCTGCTGTGTTTTCCTCCTCATGGAGGATATTAACAACACCTGAACTTGAGAGCACACCTTTCTCTGGGGAGGTCACACACGCAAGTTCACAGAAGGTGGCATCCTTTTTCTCTAGGATCATTGATGATTCCTCTGTCTGGAGCAGTCCTCTCAACCTGAGAGCAAAACAAGCATCCACAATGCAGCAGGAGATCTAAACCCAGTGCTGGTTTAGATGAAATGAAGGCTGTGATCACCCAGGCCCTGTAGCTGGAGGGCAGAAATGTCACGGCCAGAGTGATCGGGGATAAGGCAGAAATTTTATCTGCTGAGATCTCACACAGCTCTGCTCCTGTTTATCTCAGGGTCAGATAGGAGCTCACACCCCAGTATCGCAAAATCCTGTGCTTTAATTTGGCCTCAGAAAATAATAATTTCTCTCATTAATAATAAGAGACAAGATTAAATATAGCATGGTTTCTATTCCTCCCTGCGCTTGCACTGCTTCCTTTGGTGGAGCCCACAAGAGATCTCATAGCAAGTTTAGTTCCAGCTGCATGGGAAGACCAAGGAGAACTTTTAAATCTGGTCCAGTTCCAGGTCACCTGAGGTGTCTGAGTCCTGCTGAGCAGGATGATTGGTGTGAAGGAATGAGCTGCATGGTGTTTGCAGCTCATTTCTGTCTGCTCTGTCTGGACACTCTCACAAAGTGTTTTTTTAGCACTCTTACAGATGATTTCTTTTTTTTCAAGTACCACAATTAATGTTCAGTTTTGCAATGAAATTTGATTCTGAAAAGTCAGTTTATGTGGTCAAACTGTGAAATTATAATATGGGGACCATACCTTCAGTCCAAAGAACTTGACATTCATTAATGATCACATAGAGCAGTTGGATCTGCTGCATGGCTTGAAATTCATTAATGATCACATAGAGCAGTTGGATCTGCTGCACGGCTTGAAATTCATTAATGATCACATAGAGCAGTTGGATCTGCTGCATCTGCAACCCAAGCAGATTAGGATTGAGATATTTGAAGCCACCTAACAGATTTAAGAGAAATGGAAAAAAAAAAAAAAAACCCAAGCCAACCCCTAAGTAAAGCCTTCCTGCTAGTTTGAAGGAATATTATTTTAAATCCCCTAATCGGCTCGGAGATGAACCTCTAAGCAGCACGTTCAGGGTCAGATGGGGAGCCTGTCGCAAGGGGGGTGCTAACCCACATCTGTGGGGCTCCAACCATGTAGCATCCTCCACTCACCTGCCTTAGGGAGCAGGCAATCCCTCAGAGCAGGCTTTTCCCAGGGAGGAGGGACCATCACCACCCTCCTCCCAGCACTCTGCAGGGCCATTCACTCCCTGGAAAGCATCAGCCACTTGTGGGCCGGCTGGGAATAATTTAAAAAATAAATTTAAAAAACCCACAAAATACTAAATCTTAAGGAAATTTTTGTTTAGTTTTCCATGCAGTAGGTGAGAGGAAAGGCAGCAATGTCTTGCCTCACTGGATCCAGTGAATATCACTCTGATGCTTCCCACGTTTTGCAGCCAGACGGCTCAAGGCTGTGTTAATCTCCCTTCCATGCCTAAGCCCTTCCCAAATCTCTGTGCTCACAATGCCCCCGTGGTGAGAGATCCCCCTTGTTATGGAAGGAGGAACTGAGGTGCAGCTCTGGCAGGAAACAGATGGGAACTCTGGGTGTATCCCCAATTTCCCCAATATTGACAACAGGCATGCAGAGCTCTCCCATCAATACTCGTGGGCAAAGCAGAGATTGCTGATTATTATTTATTATTTATTATTTATTATTTATTATTTATTATTTATTATTATTATTAATTTTATGCAGAGAGAAGCAGAGATGAAAACAACCTGGTTGATTCAGTTGTGGGTCTTGTATTTTTGGGGTGCCCCATGGCAGGGAGGAATGATGAATCTGACTCCATGTTCTCAGAAGGCTAATTTATCATTTTATGATACTATAGTATATTAAAGAATGCTATACTAAACTATACTAAAGAATACAGAAATAATACTTACAGAAGGCTAAAGTATAAGAATGATAACTTGTGACTCCTTCCAAAGGGCACAGCCTGGCTGTGATTGGTCATTAAGTCAAAACAATTCACATTAAACCAATGAACAATCACCTGTTGGATAAACAATCTCCAACAACATTCCAAAGCAGCAAAACACAGGAGAAGCAAATGAGATAATATTGTTTTCCTTTTTTTCTCTGAGGCTTCTCAGCTTCCCAGGAGAAGAATCCTGGGCAAGGGGATTTTTCAGAAAATGTGACAATGACAGTGGGACCCAAGCTGAGTTTCTGGGCTGTGTTTGCATTCAGGGCAGGGCATGGAGATGCTCAGAGGGAAACATCCCAAAGGTGACTCCAAGTTCTCCTGATGACAAATGGCTGCAAACTGATCCAGCAGATTCTCCCCAGCGTGGAGCAGGCTGAGAGATATCAGCAGTGCTCAGAGGTGATGTGAGGGCATTCTGTGCCAGAGGTTTTTCAGTCAGTGCCCACTGTACTGTCACATGGGCACAGAGCTGTTCAGCATCCCTCTCAGGCACTGGGAGCTTGTGCACAGGATGCTGCCATGGCCTCTGGGGATGTGGGGAAGGTCAGCTGGTGTAATTTACTCTGCATTAATTCTCCAGAGAGATGAGTCTGTTTGCTGTGTCCCTGATTCTCCAGGGTGCTCATGGATGCCTGGAAATGCCAGGATATCCTTCAGTATGGACTGAATCCTCCCAAGCTGGCACTGCCAGGTGAACTGCACCAGGGAGAATGGGAAATGTGGTTTATAAGGTTGATAAGATTTTAAACACAGATTTAAGAAGATTTGTGTCATGCTGGAGAAATTTCAGAGGGTTCATTAAGTGTTTGAGACTCAGTTGTTTGGTGACACACGTGAACCTTTGCGATGTTTGGTGGTGAACCCAATGTGCCCGATTTGCCTGTGAGATTTGCAGGCTTGCCACTGAGCCAGACTTCACATCTGAAAAGTCTTTCTCATGTGAGCTCAGATGGCTCAACTTCTGGCTGAGATGGAGCTGTGAAGAAACTGTGAAAGGAAAAGCAAGGGAGTCGAGAGGTTTGGAAACAGTCTCGTGAAGCAGAGGCAGCGTTGAGGGGAGGGAAAGCTCCATTTCCTTATCAGGTCAGCTCTGATTTTCCTTGTCATCATCTGGGCACGGGCAGCCCCTGGAAAGACATCCCTGTCTTGGGCTGGATGTGACTTGCTGATGTCTGGTGTCTTCCTGTGCCATCTGGACCCCGTTTAGCTCAATATCCCCAGGGGTTTACGGCGAGCTGGAGATTGGCTGGGCAAAGCTTCAGAGAAATCCCATCTTGGTGTGTGATGAGCTGTGCTCAGAAAGGAAATCCCACAGCTCTCAAACACCCTTTGGAGAGGGCCACAGACCTGTCATGTGGGCAAGCTGGCAGAGCTGGCACTGGAGCTGCCCAGCCAAGCTCTCCGGGCATGTGGAGCATCCCACGCTGGCGGAGGAGCAGGGATATTGGAGCAGGGATGGACCAAGTGAATCAGAGCTGATGAGTGGGAGGAATGAATGCTGGCATCAGGACTGGATTGGGATTGTGTGTCTTCTGGTGTGAGCTGAACTCGGTTTAGGATGGGAACTTTGGAGAAGCCATAAGGAAAATGTGGAGCCTGGACTGAGCTCAAAGAGCCCCTGCTCTCTGTAGGAAGCTGAATCCAGGCAGGAGCACATCCAGCATTTACCTGACAGCCCTAAAGTCCAGGATTGACTCATTTATTAATTCAAGACCATAATGAAAGGTACAATGCAGACACAATTTATGCTTCCCATCTCCAATTCCTCAGTTTAAAGAAGACCCAAGATTTGGAGAGGCAACAGGACTCAAATATCTGAATTTTACCATTCTCTCGTTGTCCTCTCTTTGAACTTTTCCTTCTTTTTTATAGAATCCTAAAATGGTTTGAGTTGGAAGGGACCTTAAAGACCATTTCATTCCAGTCCCCATGCCATGGGCAGGGACATCTCCCACCAAATATTTGCTATCTTTACACCCTTCCTGCTTCCCTCCAGAGAGAGATTTCACTGGACACAGTGGCTATTTCACAGTTAAAAAAAAATAAAATTCTTGCTTCATTGCTGTTGTAGAAATAAAGCCCAGGAGAGGCTGGATTAGACTGGGCTCAGATCTGAAACAGGAGACAGGATGGAAAGAATATAATCCTTTTCCTGGTCCTACATGCTGACCTGGACCTCACTCTTCCTTCCCTTCTGATGTTTTCCTTTTAAATCTCCCTTCCTAAGAGAGATTTAAGGACAGATCTTTAACATGCAGAATTTTGGGTTCCTGATGATCTGGGAGGGTGGATGGGACAACAAATCTCCCCCAGTTTCCCGTGTGCATCCCTCCCAGGGCCTGCGTGTGTCCCAGCAGGACCTGCCTTTGGCTCTCAGTCAGCCTTGGCTCCTGTCCAGAGGCTTGCACCAGGCCTGGCATTGCTGGGATGGGCTGCCAGACACAATCCTCAGATCTCCCCGCTCCTGAGTTAATTCAGGGCTCTCTGTGGATTAATTCCAGAGCCAAAGACAGATATGGAGAGCAGTAATTACCTCTCTCCCACACGGATCTGTTCCCCGAGACGGCACACGGTATTTTTGTGTCACTGGAAGTTTCTCACTGGCTGAGATCCTGCTGTGCTGACTAATGAATTAAAAAAAATAATAAAAAATTGAGGGAAATAAAAGGGAAAAAAGAAAAAAAATGGAAAAAGGGGAAAAATTAAAGAAGTGGTAAAAAGGAAAAGAAAAGAAAAAGAAGGAAGGAAGGAAGGAAGGAAGGAAGGAAGGAAGGAAGGAAGGAAGGAAGGAAGGAAGGAAGGAAGGAAGGAAGGAAGGAAGGAAGGAAGGAAGGAAGGAAGGAAGGAAGGAAGGAAGGAAGGAAGGAAGGAAGGAAGGAAGGAAGGAAGGAAGGAAGGAAGGAAGGAAGGAAGGAAGGAAGGAAGGAAGGAAGGAAGGAAGGAAGGAAGGAAGGAAGGAAGGAAGGAAGGAAGGAAGGAAGGAAGGAAGGAAGGAAGGAAGGAAGGAAGGAAGGAAGGAAGGAAGGAAGGAAGGAAGGAAGGAAGGAAGGAAGGAAGGAAGGAAGGAAGGAAGGAAGGTTCTGGATGTTATTGTAAATGGGTTAATAGCTGGACATGATCTCAGAGATCTCTTCCAACCTTAATGATTCTGTAACAAAACTGCTGTTTCCAGCTAAAAATCTCCCCATAAATCCCCATTCCAGTTTGCTTCTTTGTGACCTGTGTAAAAGCAGTTTAGGTGTCAATTTGACGTCAGTTTGAATCCCAACACGAAACTTCAAGCATGGAGAGAAACTCCACGAAGATTTGATGTCCTGGAGAGCTCCTTGGGTGGAGGGGATGAGGAGTCTGCCTGCTCAGCTGCTTCCCCTTGGGGGAAAACACCCTGCTTGGCTTTGCTGCACGCCCCGTGGCTGGGTTTTGGGGCTACAAAACCACGTCAGATGCCCTGGTGCGTGTCCAGGTGGCCCAGCCAGGCTGATTCCAGGCTGCTTGGAGAGGGAGATGCTGCTGCAAGCAGCTCCCCTTCCAGGCACACATTTGGGCGACTGTTTTTAGAAGCGAGCAGATGATGTGCTAATTAGAAACAGGGCCAGAGCCATCCCGGCTGGTTTCAAGTGTCTCTCCTTTCATCAGGGCCCAGACGGGGAAAAGGAGCTCCCTGGCTGGGGAACAGAGCTCTCCCTTTGCTGGGAGGAACAAAAGTCCCACAGAGACAGAGCTGGGAAAAGAGCGCCAGGGCTGGAGGCAGAGAAAGTTCACAGCAGTGAAAGGCTCCCAACAGGAGCTGGGGGTGCTCAGCCTGCAGGAAAGGAGACTCAGGGTGCCCCCAGCACTCTCACAGCTCCTGAAAGGTGCTGTGGAATTTGCAGGCAACCCCGACAAGGGAAGAGATGGGAATCTTGATTCCATGTTTCAGAAGGCTGATTTATTATTTTATGATATTTATATATTTAAAGAAAATTATAAATTAAATCTATACTAAAGAAAGAGAAAGGAGACATCAGAAACCTAGAAAGGAATGAATAATAAAATCTTGTGACTGACCAGAGTCTGACACAGCTGGACCTATGATTGGTCATTAATTAAAAATAATTCACATCCTGGGTAAACAATTCTCCAAATCACATTACAAAGCAGCAAAATGGAGAAGCTGAAGCTTCCCAGCTTCTCAGGAGAAAAGATCCTGCTAAAAGGATTTTTCATAAAAGATGTCAGTGTCAAGGTGCCTGTGCCCAGCTGCCCCTGGGCTCTGTCTGCAGCAGCACTGGCACACCCAGGGCACACAGCCTGAGCTGGGCCAAGGGAAATCCAGCTTGGAGAGCAGCAAAAAGCTTTTCCAGCAAGGGGGAGAAAGTTCTGCAATGGCTGCCCGGGGAGGGGGTGCAGTCACCACCCCTGGGTGTGTTTAACCAGCCTGGAGGTGGCACTGGGTGCCAGGGGCTGGGCTGGGCTCCAGGGCCTTGAAGGGCTCTCCCAGCCCGGGGATTCTGTGAATCCTGTGAATTCTGTGAGCTCTGTCAGCACTGTGGGAAGATGAGGAGGAAGCTGGAGTTGAGACTTTGGGGTAGGTGGTGTGAGCCCATGGGGAGGGAGAGTACCAGGATGCACTCTTGGGCTTGGTCCTTGGCATCAGGGCAGGAAAATACCTGCCTTGGGAGCAGAGGGCTGAGTGGTTTGGGTTCACAGGACGTGGTTTGGCAGTGCTGGACTCGATGGCCTTTGAGAGCTTCCCCAACCTCAATGCTTTTGTGATCCTGTGTTGTAGGACCCGTCACAGCCCTCGTCAGTATTTAAATCAGTGCACAGTACTGGGTCAGATGTGAATGTCAGCTGTGTCCTGGCTGCTCTTCCAAACTCATGAAGGAAAAGGCTTCCCATGACTGTTTTACATCTTGGTTTTCACTGTTGAGTTTGACTCAGTCCTCCTGAATTGCTGATCCTTCTCAAAGGCAGGCATAGAGTTAGGCAGGGGATAGAGGGGGTCCAGACTTATCCTTAATCTTTAGCCTGGATTCTGTAGTGCTCCAGAATCCCCTCTACTTTTCTCTACATGTGGATGAACTCCCAAGTTTCCTTTCAAGTCCTGGTGCCTCTCCCAAAGACTAGATTGTACCATGCAGGAAGAGCCCATCTGGGGATTCCCTGCATATCACAAATGGAGGAGGAAAGATTTGCTCCAGTTCCTGCAATTTTTGGTTTCCTCAGCACAGGGGAGTGAAAAGCTCTCTGTGGGTTTTGTCTGCAGCCTTTTGAAGCCAGTGGGAAACTCCTGTTACTTTGGGAGGCTCCAGGCAATGTGCAGAGTCATTTTCTTGCAGCAACGTTGGGTGAGTTTTATTCCAATCCCAAAAGTCCTCCCCTCCTTCTGCAAAGGCAGCATCTAGCTGTCCTTCCTCCTTTTATTTTTTTCCATGGTGCCTTTTGCTCTCTCTTTTATATTATCCCATTCAAGTCTCACAAACCACAGGGGAGTTTCCAAACACACAAATTTGAAGCCTTGTGGTCAATAAGAAGTTTATTGGCAGACCCTACTGGGGCCAGAATGAAATTCAGCTCTTGCACCCAGGTTTTCTTGGTGAAGGGTTTGGCAACTGAGGGTTTGGATTTACCTGACAGCCCTAAAGTCCAGGATTGATTCATTTATTAATTCAAGACCATAATGAAAAGTACAACACAGATGCAAATTTATGCTTCCCATCTCTGATTCCTCAATTTAAAACCCAAGCTTTGGAGAGGCAACAGGACCCAAATATCTGAGTTTTACCATTCGCCTTTCATCCTTTCTTTCAATCTTTGCTTCTTTTTTTATAGAATCCTAAAATAGTTTGAGTTGGATGGTGGTTCCCACTGTCAGTTCTGGGAAAAAGGGATGGGAACAGAAAATCACCAGGGATTGAAGAGGGTTGTGCCCCTTGTAGTGCAAATTCACACCGAGGCTCTTGATTTACCATGTTTCTGATTAAAAAGGCAATCCTAAATCCATGATTTTCATGTCGGGGTCATGGTGGGATGACCCTGACATCATGGTGGGATTCTTGGGGGTGTCCTGTGCAGGGCAGGACTCGATGATCCCTATGGGCCCCTTCCAGCTCAGGATATTCTGTGATGGGCTGAGGGAGGTGAATGAGGAGCAGGAAAAGCAGCTTTGCAGCCCAGGCCACTGAGCCAGCACCTTCCACAAATCCTCAGTTCCCTTTGCCCTGAACTCTGGAGTGGCTTGAACTCCATCTGCCCCCCTTCAGAGCAGTCATTTGCTCTGCTCCCATCCTCTCCCAGCGAGCTGCACAAACCCTCTTCCTTCCCTGCTTTATATAAGTCCCTGTTGCTCTCTGGGCTAATAACTTCCCCCTCATTTTTGCAGCTGTGAGGTTGCTTGATGGAGAGGATAATAAGTATGTCTGAGCTTTCAACTAAAAAACCCAAACCAACTGAAAAACAACCCAACCAAAAATGAAAACACCTAAAGGAGATAAAAAAGAAATCTTCATTGGAGAGAAGTGAACTCAAGTTTCCCATGCAGAGCAGCAAAGCAGCTCTGCAGCCTTCTCGCTGCCACTATAATCAGAAAAAGCATTTCTTTTTTCTTGTACCAGCGTGCATATCAGCACTTAAAAAGGGAAAATAAATTACGAGGAGTGGAGCTGGAGGCAGGAATCATCTTCCAGGAAAGAGGAATGAAGCCTGCAGCTCCATTTAGTTAATATGTTCTCACGAGGCGGGGGTGCTTGAGCGTTTTATATGAGCTCCTAAGCCACTGCAGGCAGGGAGTTTCTAGAGGTGGTACTACGGAGAGTAAGTCACTAGGAGAGCAGGTGTTATTTCTAAAACAAAGATTATGGTTTATGGCATTGCAATTACAGACTTCTTTCCAGCACTGTTATTGCTACTGCTGTTGGCTTCTGCATTCAGGCAATGTTTGGGTTTCATTTCAAAGGAGAAATTGATGATGCAGTTATTATCCCTTTGATGCAATCCCACTCTCGTATAAAGGATGCATAAAGTTCTGCTCCCTGAATACGTCTGGCAGCCAAACAACGGGGGTAAAGTTGCTTGTGGTTCCTTTTTCTACTTAGCACGTTGCCTAAAAACTTTCCCTCCACCCTTCCAGCTATCTATGGGGAGCCCAGCCTGATTTCTTTATGGCTCTGGCACCTCATCAAACCCCAGGATCTGAATCCATCCAATCCATGACTTCCAATCGGGCTTGGCCTCTGGGGCTCCTCTTCTGACATTGCACATGGACTTAGTTTTGAGCATTGCCTTCTGCTTCTTCTCTTTCCCTCCCCTCCCTGGGTGCCGGGCAAGGAGCAGTTCTCAGGCTTTCCAAATTTAATGAGGTTTTACCCAGCCCTCAGTGCATTGTTATTTATAGAGGTTTACCAGGAGGAGAACTCAGAACTGGTGTTCACCAGAGCAGATGTTCTTTAGAGAGGGCTGTTGTCTGCAGGCAGTACCTAAAATATCTGTCACTTCAAGGGAAATTTGAGGGCAGATGTTGTTTGGTTTTTTTATGCACCCAGTGCTGTCACCTCCACTTTTATCAAAGTAACTCCTTGCCTGCTGGTCAGCTTCCAATCTGGGGAGGGGGAGAAAAATGCAGGCAGAATTTGGTATTTCCAAACTGCAGCCACTGGGAGGAAATGGATTTGATTTTTGAGATTTCAGCCCACATCCAAGCAATTTTATCCCACTGGGACTCAGCAATGCACTGCCTGGAGGGAACAGAAGTGAAAGGACATGACAGGTCCTGGAAGTGTTGCTGCAAGCAGGAAAGAACATTTATTTGTGTCCTCACCTATTTGCTCGAAAAATCAGCCTCCTAAAAGGGGAGCTTAAAGCCTGTTGTAAATACTAAAGGAAGGACTTGCCTGGCTGTGCAGGCAGTGCAGGAGCCCTCAAATCCCCACAGCTTCCAGGAGTTTGAGTCCTCTGTTGTTTAACAGGGACCTGGGAAATCACAAGCAAAGCCTGGATCCTAATGGTCGATGATATCAGCAACACGGTTCCGGTTCAGCAGCACCAAACATTCCACGTCTGATAATGGAACTTCCTGGTGCATTCAACCAGAAAAGTAGAAACTAGATTGAAATAAAGATGCTACTGCCCCTGCCAGGCTCGGGGAGTGGGGTTTTGCTGCTTTCTGCACAGGGACACCCAGCCTATCTCAAATACATCTGGACTCTGCTGCTGCTGTTGCTTCATCGGAGCGTGTCTGGCCAGAGATGAAATAGCTGGATGCTGGTGAATGCACCATGCTGGCTTCTGACTCCTGGGTTTGAGCCCAAAGCAGGTCAAAAGGAAAGACAAGTTCTTTTTTTTTTTTTGGTGTGTTTTCTTATCCCAAGGGTGGAGTTTGTCCACATCATGTAACCAGGCTGACGATTTGACCTCGGTGGATTCAAGTGTGCAAGAGCAAGCCAAGGCTGTCCATGCATGTGAACACAGAATAAGGCTCTGCATCCTTCCTCTAGGATTTTAGAAGAGCCAGAGAAGCATTATGTGCCTAAAATAACTTTATTCCTTCTTATTATTGTGATTGTTTTCAGCACAAAGCCAGCTTTTTACTGAGCAGGTTTTATTTTCAGAAGAATGTGGACTATGCAGAGATTTCTGGTATTTCTATCAAAAGCAAAAATCCAGTAAAATAAAGAAGAAAGAGAAGAATACTGAAAAAGAAAATATACCAGCTGGGATTGGGGATTGCTATGGTTTGTTTGCTTGTCCTCCTTTGCTCCAGCAACAACACCCCAAATTTGCCAGAGAATCACAATTTTCCTTATTTGAGACAGAATTTGCCAATTTTCCCCATTTGCCAGAGAATGACATGATGCCTTTTTTTCCTACCACTCACAGTGTCCTGTAATGAGGGGCGGTGTTCATCTGGAGACCTCAGGCTGCCCAGAAGCTTGGAATGTGAGGGTAAACTTAAATTGCAGCTTTGAATGGGCTGCCTGGATTATAAAGAAACCTTTTTTTTTTTTTTTTTGGTGGGGAATTTCTCTGGACACATCCAGTATCTTATGGCTTTTCATAGCTTAACTCTGTTCTTGCTGTGTGTTTTCCAGCAGATCCTTTTTTGCCTCCCTCTGCTTTCTGTAAACCCCTTGGAAAAGTTGCAGTGCCCTGGAAGACATCTCATGGTTGTCTCCAAAAGCCTTGTGATGTCTGCACAGGGTGTAGTCATCCCATACCTTTGTGTGGGGAGGGATGGGAATTTCTGAACTGAAATCCTCTCATCCCACCTCAAAGAGCTCAGGGGGATGGTGCCCAGAGCTGCCCATTTCTCTGTTGGCTGAGGGTGGTGAGTGACCAGCTCAGGATGAAGGAAAGCACATGCAGCCTGAGTTTCTAGGCAAAGCTATGAGGTCTGAGGGGTCACAGAGAGATTTAGGACCAGCACATTGACTTCAGCATCTGCTTCTTTCTAAGCAAACCCCAGCAGGAGCTGAGAATAAACCAGCCCCACTCTTCCCTTCTGGTGACCAAGGGCAGGATGACTTTGAGGTGTTCAAGACCAAGCTGGACTGGGCTCAGAACACTCTGCTTTGGTAGAAGATGATCTTCCATGGCAGGGAAATTGGAATTTGATGATCTTTTAGGCCCTTTCCAACCTGAACCATTCTGTAATTCTGTGACCATTTTCACCGACCCACCTCTTGAGCAGCCACACTTTCATTTCTGATGTTCCCAGGCTGAGCTTCTCTCCTAAATTTCAGAACCCCTGAGACCTGCATAGGCTTCACAAAACAGAAGCAGTTTAAACAGAAATAATGCAAAACCAAGTGCTGGGTTGAGACTTTTTTTCTCTGATATCCTACAACCAACTTAAAATCTTTATATCCTCTGTGCCCTGCTGACCTGGCCTCAGCACCTTTGCTGCAGAAAGCATCCCAAATATTGATCAGGAGCATGATGGGGACACTTCCCTGCCTGTCCCTTCCTGCACACAACACGTCCACAGGCACACATTGACATGCAGGGTTTCCATTGCTGCTCTTAACCCAGGCATTTACAATTCCTCTCGCGCTCCTTGCGCTTTCTTCTCAAAGAAGGCAAATAAAAGTGTGAATAATCAATTTCCTAACTGGAATTAAAAAAGGCTCCAGTTAAAATAAGGGAAAGCGTGAACCAGCATGTAAAGTAGGATGGAGGGGTTATCTGAGCCCCTATTAGTATCCTGCTCATGCAGGAGAACAATTAACGTGTGCATGAGAACGATTAAGCAGAAGGTAAATTACACGGAACGCGCCCATCCACCAAACAGGAGGGCTCGTGGTCAGGGCTGGTGTGAGAGTTTTTATGGCTCAGTTGAAATGAGTGCCAGAAAAAAACCTTGTTTCTCTGCTTGCTCAGGGCTGGAGACCAAAATAGGGTGATAAAGATCCAGTCTCATCTCGGGCTTTTATCAGAAGTCTGTTCTGTCTGAATAAAGGCAGAATTGGGGTGGGTTTAATGAGCTCTTCAAAGGGAGATTTTAAGTTCTCTTGCATGTGGAGCATGATGTCAATGCTAGACCAGGGGCTGGGAGTGGGGTTTTCTGTGTGACTCACCAGTGAATGTTTCCTGGGGCAAATCTTTGCCTTTGATTGTCTCCTGGGTAGAGCGATGAGGGCAATGGCTCCATGTCAGGTTCGGATGCTCTTTGAAATATTCTTGTGAAAAAACTACCCGACAAATGTGAAATGTGGGGCTGCCAGCCCGGAACCTGAAGGATGCAGGAGGCTGGATGACCCCAAACCCTGTGCACAGCTTCTCAGGGATGGTGGAAGGGATCACGAGAACTGTGGCTGGCAAAGTGGCCAATTTAAGGAAGGATAAGTCCTACCATAAAAGAGAAAAGGGAGCAGCAGGATGTGTTTGGTTGCTTCTCCATGTGGAAGATTTCCAAGATCTCTCTAGTGAGAGCAGGTAATGGATTTTGAAGGTGATCTCAAATATAAGAACAACTCTGCTCATTAAAGTCTCCACAGCCACTACAGCAAATCACAGCAGACGCCTTCCAGGAGTTTTGACAACAGACATCAACCATCAACAAGGATAAAATAAGGACAAGTCAAAGGCTAGTATTGATTCCAGGAGCCTTTGAATTAAATCCTCATTGGCCCACTCAGCATGTGGAGCTCAGACCAGTTTCACAATGCCTGTTCTTTGTGGCTGTAAGGCTCAGTGATATATATCCTTAAAAAAAAAAAAAAAAAGGGTGAAAAAAGCAGAAAAAAATAGATTGGCTCTTGCTGTAATCAATAAACAGAGAAAGGGCAATAGAAACAAAGTGGTAATGGGAGAAGTGTGTGTAGGGGAGCCAGTCTACTGGTATTTGTAACAAAAGAGGGTGATAAATGAAGAATAAAAATGAGATAGTTCTCAGTAAAAAAAAAAAATATTAAGAAGAAATAAAAAGAAAAAGCCTAATTTTTAAGTGGAACATTTCTCCTAATGAGGGCTTTGTGTGCAATGGAAATATTATCTCCATGCTGTCAGATAAAGGTAAAAATGTGCTTTGGTGCAATTTAAAGAAAAGTCACAATTTTAAAAAGTCTCCCCAATCTTCCACTTTTTCTTTTCTTGTTTGGAATTAACATTTTCCTCACGGGTTGGGGAAAGTCTCTCAATAGTACAGCTCAGATCTGTTGGAATGAGACCCTGAAAGGACTGAAATCAGTCAGGCTCATCTCATCACCCAGGCAGAAGAAAGTGCCCAAAGTAACTCAATCCCAGTGCTGCAGAGAGGGTGAGTTCAGATGCCAAACTTGCAATTTCACAGCCTGGTTGTTTACAACTTTCTCATAATTTATGGCTCATTAGGATGTGAATCAGAGACTGCCTTGTCCAGGTGATGTCCTCATCCATGGATTTGACTGGTGTTAAACACCCAGGGGTGCTCCTGGCCTCTGGAAGGGAAATGTGCCTTTTCCTTCTTCCCTGGGTCTGTTCTCCTTTTCTTTGCTGCATTTGAGGTTTGTGTACAGCCTCTGCTCATCCTCTCTCCCGGGGGGTTGTTGTATGATTGGTGTCACGTGGAAGGCTTTTATAATAATTTTATAGGGGGTCAAGAGGCAACCAGGAAGTCTGTGGACCATCAAACTCACAGGCCTGATGTAGTGACCTCTCTAAAACTCAACCATTTCCCTTCTGCAAATCCCAGGGGAAGGGGAGGAAGAAATGAATTAAAAAAAAAAAAAAAGCAGAAAAATAGAAACCAGAAAGAGCTCTTTCAAAATTCATGAAAGAGGAAAGTGAGGTTTTGTTGACATTCATGTTTGATGAAGAGCAAGCACGCAGGCAGGACGAGTTCCCCCGTAAGCAAACACTGCTCCGGGCTGCATCCCGCTTTTCCTGCTCCAATCAAGTGATCTAATTAGCTCCAGGAGACTTCAAAGCGCGGGGGGCAACAGCAAGGGGACGGAGGGGACAGATCTCAGGTGGGGTGAAACCTTAGATGGCAGGGGAAGAATGGCGTTGGGGTGGCACGTTGTGGGTGGGTGGCAGAGGAGGGGGTCTGCAGGAGCTGAGCACAACCCGCGAGCGGAAAGGAGCCGATTTCATCCCTGGCCGCTCCCCACCAAGAATGAAAGGGCAGGGGATGTTAAGTCGAGTCCATTGAATCAGATTAAGGGAGATTAGCTCTTATGCTGTTGCTAGACTGGGAGATCAGTTGACCAGTTTTTTACTAATTTTCCCTCTTGGGGTTCGGCGTTATCTGAGATTGATCAAAACCCTGGGAGCATTTTATCTGGAAGGCAAGGGCCTCCCTCCCGGGCCTCAGATGTAAGCCCTGCATTCTGAGCCTTGATGAGCTGCATCTTGCCCAACGCCCCTTCGTTACAAAGCCTGTGTTCACTTGACACGGCTTGAAAGGTGCTCATTCAAAAAGATTTTCTTCCTTCCAGATGTATTTTGAAACAACTCTGAATGAGTTGTTTCAGAGGGTTGATGGGGGATGCTGTGGGCTCGGGGTCCCTCATTGTGTCTATTCATGTAGGAAATGGAAAAAGGGATTTTGAGGCTGACTTTGTCTGATGCTATTATTTTTTTTAATTTTTAATTTACAATCAGGGGAATAGGAAACAGTTATCTTTAATCATTTTTGCTTAGCTGTTGACATATGAACGTTCTTCCAGAGCATAACAGAGTGTGAATTTAAAGGCAGTGAGTTTTTCCAGAAGACAAGTCCTCGGGGAGGCAATGTTTCCACTGTTTTAATATAAGTGGATGAGCCCCTGGTTAATGCTTTGGGCTGCAATTTAGGAGTTCAAGGTGCAATTCCCAGCTCTGATGTAAAATATCTGCAGCTTTTGATGAGTCCCCAAAGGTCCCATCTGTTGCTGACCAGGACCATTTACAGAAGCACGACGTGGGTAAAAACTACACAGACCAGGGGATTTCTGGTTTGCAGCAATTATTGCAGCTCTGCAAGGAGCTGGGTGGGATTTCACTCTTAAGACCATTGCTCCCTACAATGTGACATGAGATAGGCCTTCCCTCTTTGCACCTTTGCTCACTTGATACCTTCAAAACGTTGACAGAGAAATGGCAGCTGCAGTTTCACAGAATCGTGGAATATTCTGAGCTGGAAGGGATCCACAAGGATCATCCAGTGCAGCCCCTGCACAGACACCCCAACAACCCCACCCTGGGCATCCCTGACAGCATTGTCCAAATGCTCCTGGAGCTCTGGCAGCCTTGGGAATGTGCCCATTCCCTGGGGAGCCTGGCCAGTGCCCCACCACCCTCTGGTTGGAGAAACTTTTCCTGATCTCCAACCTAAACCCCCCTGGCACAGCTCCAGGCATTGCCTCATCCCCTGTGCTTGGTCACAGAGAGCAGAGATTGAGCTGCCCCTCAGGTGAAACCTGCAGCCTTTGGTGAGTCTCCCTTCAGTCTCCTCCAGGGTTAAAGAGCCAAGCTGCCTCTTAAAACTCTGCTTCTGCTTTTGGGAAGGATTTCAGGCTGTGTTTTTGTGCGCATGGAGGGGCACCGTGGTGGAGGTGGTGGTTTTCTGCAGGACAGGAGGGTGTGATGGTGTTCACAGGGGTTCTTGGATGAGGGAAAAGACAAGAATGTTGACTCCATGTTTCAGAAGGTTTGATTTATTATTTTATTATATATATTACATTAACACTACACTATAAGAATAGAAGAAAAGGTTTTGTCAGAAGGCTAGCTAAGAATAGAAAGGAATGATAACAAAGGCTTCTGTCTTGGACAGAGAGTCCAAGCCAGCTGACTGTGATTGGCCATTAATTACAAACAACTCCATGAGACCAATCACAGATGCACCTGCTGCATTCCACAGCAGCAGATAATCATTGTTTGCCTTTTGTTCCTGAGGCCTCTCAGCTTCTCAGGAGGAAAAATTCTAAAGAAAGGATTTTTCATAAAAGTTGCCTGCGACAGGAGGGAGGCTCAGGAACATCAGCTGGAAGTAGGGAGCTTCCAAATGAGGCTGGCTTCTGAGGGAAGCACTGGGGATAACACACCTTGGATTTCCAGTGGAGACCTGCTCCCTCCATATCTTATTGCAAAGTAACATTGGAAGCAGGAAAACAAGACTTTCTGGGTCCTCTGCCACAGATCCTGATATTTAAAGCTTCTCTGCCTCAATCACAGGATGGATGGGGCTGGAAGGGAGCTCTGGAGATCACACAGTCCAACCCTGCTGCCAAAGCAGGATCACCTGGAGCAGATTCTTCATCCAGGCACATTCTGATTATCTCCAGAGGAGGAGGAGACCCCACAACCTCCCTGGGCAGCCTGTTCCAGTGTCCTCAAGCTCCCTACCTCCACAGGCAGGATGGTGTCTCGCTGGCTTCATAGAGGAGGTTGAAGTTCCCTCAGGTTGTGAGAAACTTTGTGGATTTGTCACCTTTCCTTGCTTGGGCATTTCCTTTGTGCCCAAATTCACCAACCTGACCCCAATTATTGCACTTCAAATGTCGCCACCACTCAGTCCTGGCTATGGGAAGGCTCCTTTCCCCTGTGTCCTGCTCTGAAGGGACCTGTTTTGACCTTGACTGGGATGACCAGTCAGTGCAGATCCAGCAAGTCCTGCCAGTTAATCCTGGCCATCTCTGACTGTGAGATCCTGTATTTGGAAGGCTGCAGGCAGGGCCAGAAATTCCTAAATTGATGCTCAGCAGGGCACCACAGATCCATTACGTCTTGTTTAGCTGCCCCCCACGTTCTCCCTTCTGCAGCAACAACCTGGCTGTGCCTCCCAGAAATGCATGGAGGAATATCACAGGGCAGAAAACGCTGCAAATAAAATCAGAAGTTGGCTGGACTCAGCTTTACAACCAGAACAAAGAATTTCCTTCAGTGCTGCATCAGCTCTGGAAGCTCCTTTTGGTGAGCTGCTCTTAGGAAGACACAATTTATTGGAATACATCTTTGATAACAAACCAAGAAAATCAAAAACCAAAATGCCCCAATGCTCTTGGGTAGTGCTGTGGCAGAGAATATTTCTCTGTACTGAAATCCATCCCAATTCAGGAGTATTTCTGAAAGATCTGGTGAGTGACGCTGTGTGACAGAGGATCACCCTTGGAACTCTAAGTGAAATCCATTTATGGAATCATATGTGACAACAAAAATGAATTCATCAGGGCCAGTGATCCTAATGAACATGATATCCCTGTCCTAATGAAAACCTAAAGGAGTTCTGCAGGGAATAAAACTCTAGAGGTTCACAGAAAACATACCCCTGATAATAAAAAATAATTTCAAAATCCAACAAAAATGCAGCAAGCAATCATTTGTAAAAATGTTGAAACTTTTTTTTTATTTTCATTTCTTTGTTGCTTCCAAAAAGAAAAAGTGAGTGTTGATTGTGCTCCCTCTCTTCACAGCTGCATGCATGTCTCTTTGATTTGGGCTGGCTGGCTGGATTGTTAATTGAATATAGTAAGGTCTTTTCAGATCTTGGAAAAGAGAAAGAAATAAAGAAAAAAAAATAAAAGGGAAGAGTTTTTTATTGCTGTTTATATTCCCCATCAGGGCTTGACAATCCAGCCTGTCTGTTCCAGAGGGCTTGGACCACCTGAGTCTAAGTTTAGATCATATCCTGCTACATTAAACTCCACACATAATACGTTGGCCACATGGGAAAATTTAAGGAAAATGAGATTTTATTAAAACCAGGAGACCGCCTGACTGCAGAGGGATATAATAACAGTGTTATGAGGTTCTTATCTCACATGAAAGTTTCACATTCCCCTGGTTTCCTTTCCTTTATGCTACTGTGGCCTCCCCCTCCCCCCAGTTCCATATGGGTGTCTCATTATTTAATGCAGCAGCTGAAAAGGCAATTAATAACCCTATCACCACAAATGTTTGATTGTTTAAGGAAGGCCCCATAGAAGTCCTAAATTAGCACAATGGCATCAAAGATTCCCATCGGCATCCCAAGCACTGGTGGGTCATGCAATCCCCCTTCCCAGAGGGAAGCAGATGGAAAGGGGAGAGCAAAGTTGGTTTGTGTGTCAAGGAGAGTGTCTTGGGCGTTGTGCTTGAATTCCTTCTGCTTTCACATTCTGAAGATGCTGTTCTGTGAGGTTTCCCCAGGTTCTGGAGGACATCTGGACTTCATGGTCCGCCAGGCACGTCATGGTTTGCTCTGGAAGCACCACAGATCTGAGCAAGCCTCTGTCACAGACATCTTCTATGAAAAATCCTTTCCTTAGGATTTTTCCTCCTGAGAAGCTGAGAACAAAAGGTAAACAATGATTATCTGCTGCTGTGGAATGCAACAGGTGCATCTGTGATTGGTCTCATGTGGTTGTTTTGAATTAATGGCCAATCACAGTCAACTGGCTTGGACTCTCTGTCCAAGTCACAAGCTTTTGTTTTCATTCTTTCTATTCTTAGCTAGCCTTCTGATGAAATCCTTTCTTCTATTCTTTTAGTATAGTTTTAATGTAATATATATAATAAAATAATAAATCAGCCTTCTGAAACATGGAGTCAGATCCTCGTCTCTTCCCTCATCCTCGGACCGGTGTGAACACTGGCACTACCCTCCCTGACCTTGTCTGCTGGAGCTGAAGGTGACATCCCCCATCTTGGGGACAGTTTTGGAATTCCTCTCTTGGATGGCTCCATCAGTTCACTTTCACACCTGGTGTCCTGTTTTGCCCTGGCCACATCTGTGCCCATCCTGAGACATTCCTGGGATGTCAAAGGACCTCTGAACAGCTTTGGCTCTTCTCAAAACTTGGCTCTGGTTGGACTCCAGCAGCAGATCTTCTATAGCTGATGGTGTGGTGGAATTATCAGAAAGGGGACAAATGCAGACTGGCACTAAGTGTTGGAAGTGAAAAACCTCCATAATTCATCTTCCTTGAATGAACTTTTGAACTTCCTTCATGAAGCCTGAGGATTCTTCTGGGTTTGTTTTTTTTTCCCCCTTACTTTTATCTCCTTCACTCAGATAATCGCAGAACTCGCCAAAGTTCACTAAAAAATCGTGTGCTTGATCACCCCAGTCTTCAGAGACCCACCTCAGCCTTCCCCAGGGAACATTCCTGCAGCACTTCCCACAGGTGCTCTGATCCACACATTGCTGTGCCTCGGGTTTGCTGCTCTAATTATCCTCCTGAGATCCATTCCGTGGCTGGGAGCTGTGGGAAGGCCCTCCAGAGACAGCAACAGGCAAACCTCTGGCATTCCCACTATTCCACATAGGTGAAATCTGAGGGAGGTTTTCTAATAAAGTTCTTTGAGTGGGGAAGGTTTTGTAGCACTGCTGTGCTCCTTCCCAGGCCCTTCTCAGGGCTTTGTCAGGAACAGATCAGATGTTAGATTAGGCATTCTGGAGAAATTGTATGAGAACTAAATGCTTTTGATGAGTTTTATGTTCAAAGCAATGCATTCAGGGCAGGGAAGGAGCGCTGGCTGCACACTTTGCACAGTTATTACTTTTTATCAGTTCGAGTCACTTATCTCTTAAACGATTTCTTTTATCCTTTCTGGGTTACTCCACTCCTGGGATGGTGTCTCAGGGACAGAAATGCAGCTCCTATGGCTTCTCCAGTCTCACCTTGGAGTTGGGGACACTTTTTCTGGGTAGCCCATCTGGGCAGCCTTGGTTTGTTTTCTCTGGGGATTGGCTGTTTACAGAGCAAGCAAGGTATTTAATTATGGCACTTGCACCCTGGTGGTTTGCTGGGAATTGTAATCAAAGAAGAGGCTTAGTGAAAAGCTTAATACAGCCTGTGCAAGTGATTTTTGCCTGAGGGGACGAGGAGAGTTGAAAGGAGCAGCAGTGGTCAGAAAAACAAACATACAACTCAAACTAATGAGACAATTGCCTCTTCCTATGCCAGAGCTCCTGTGGAGACCTCGCTGCTCCCTCACAAGGTCCACGAGACCTTCTCAGGGTGCAAGGTCATTTCCTTTCTTTCCTAATGAACTTCCAGGGAGGAAAAGGTGGGTAGAATGTATTGCTGTGCTTTTGAGGGATCTGTGCTGTTCTGAGCACATCTCCTGGCCCATGTTCTCTCATGGCCCTTCTGTCCCTGGGATGGGCTGGATGAAATCGTGCTCTTAGAGATGGATGCTGTGTTCCAGTGTGTTATCACAGAATCCACAGTGACCAGGTTGGGAGAGCCCTTCAAGGCCATGTAGTCCAATTCAGCCCCTGGCACCCAGTGCCACCTCCAGGCTGGTCCCCAGGATGAAGGAGGAATTGATGAATCTGACTTTATGTTCTTAGAAGGCTTAACAAGATACTAATGAAAAACCCGTGATTTCTTCCAGAGTTTTGACACAGCTGGCTGTGATTGGTCATTAAATCAAAACAATCCACATGAAACCAATTAAACAATCACCTGTTGGATAAACAATCTCCAACCACATTCAATTCCAAAGCAGCAAAACACAGGAGAAGAAAATGAGATAATTATTGTTTTCATTCTCCTCTGAGGCTTCTCAGGAGAAAAAAACCTGGTGAAGGAATTTTTCCAAAAAATATGATAGTGACGCTGTGGGATTGCTGAGACTGTTGTGGGGCAGGTTTTGGGTGGGATAATCCAGATACTGAGGTAAAAACCTGAGGATGTCCCATTATTTTTTACGTGGAACTGGTAGCTTCTATTTCAGAACTTGAATGCTGTGAAGAGAAACGTGTCTGAAGCTTGTGGTTCCTCTGCTGATGGAGAGCTGATGGATCAGGAAGGGTTTGTGTCCCTGGATGGGTAGCATGAAGGATTAAGGAAATGTTTTCTTCACTGTCTGTCCACTCTGTGGACTGCAAATGCAGTGGTGGAAGAAATGCATATTTGGAGAAATATAATAATTTGATTATATTTCCCCAAATCATGATGTTTGACTTTACATTTATGGGATTTTTTTTTTTCCTGCAATAGGAATCCCAAATTCAAGGAGGCATTTACCCACATTCTCAGGCAGGTGCTTGGGTGTGTAAGAAGGTCTTTGCCTTTGTATTTTAATTTGTCACTTGGACAAGAGGTGGACACGCTGATGGATCATGTATTCCTGGAATAGAGAGACAGCTGCCATATAACTTGGGAGAGGAACACCTGGAAAGAGGAGGGAGGAGAAATGGCAGCAGCCATGGGAGGATGGGATTGAGATGAAGGATCACCCTCATCCTCTTGTGTGTCTCATCAATGACCCTTTTCCCAGCAATGGCAGATAATTGCAATACATTGCAATTACATTAATTATAATACAGATGAATTTGCTCTACAGGGAGCAAAGAGAAGGCTTTTAAAAGCAGAAATCTTCCCTGTTTGTTTTGTTTTTTAATGTTAAGGCTGAACACTTTAAAAATTCCCACTCTTAAAGAGTCTGCACATTTGTTTCTAAAGGTTTAATAAAGGAGAAGAGGTGACATCACTCCTAATTTGTAAATATGGATATGTGTGTCTCTGGTTCAGTGAGGGGTGTCCCTGATCATGGCAAAAGGGTTGGAATTGAATCATCTTTGGGGTTCCTTCCAACCCAAACTATTCTGTGATTCTATATGGGCAGTGGTGCTGTGACCTGGCAGTGTCCAAGGCCAAGTTGGACAGGGCTTGGAGCCACCTGGGACAGTGGAAGGTGTCCCTGCCCATGGCAGGGATGGAATGAGATGATCTTTAATGTCCCTTTCAACACAAACCATTCTGGGAATTTGTGACTTGTCCAGCATGTGTTTCGGCAGAGCTGGGAATGGAACTGGATTCATGAATCCATTTTCCATACACACCTGGCAGCCTGGGACCCAAGGCTTATATTTATATTTATATTTATATTTATATTTATATTTATATTTATATTTATATTTATATTTATATTTATATTTATATTTATATTTATATTTATATTTATACTGTAATATATTTTATATATTTATATCTTTTTTATATTTATATTCATATATATTTATATTTAGATGTAGATTTATATTTTACAGTTTATTTTTGTTGTATTTTTATTTTTATTTGTCTCCCACTCTGCCAGTGTGGGAAATGCAGCTCCAGGGCTGCTGAGAGGCCATGTCCCTGTCCCCTCTGAGGCACATAAAGTTGGCTCTGGTGGCCACAGCAGCCTGGCTGCGATGGGATGGGGGCAGGGAGCAGAGCCAGCCCAGTAATTTGGTGTTATTGGAAATATTGCTTTCGCAGCCCAGCATTTGGTTTTCATTTGGTGCCTTGCTCAGCTCATTTCTGCTGGCGCTTCACTTCTGATCCAATTGAGTTATCGATGCAGGCAGGGAGAAGGAGGCAAACAAGATTGGTGTCACTTTTTTTTGTAGTTTTCTTCTTTCTTTTTTTTTTTGTTTCCCTACCTCCCTCTTGCTTCTTTGCTTTCAAAGATCAAAAGAGGACAAAATAAAACTTTCTATATAATGAAACACAGGCAGAGGGAAAAATGGCAGCGCACAAAATTGTTTTCAGTCTTCCTTTAAGGGTGCTGTTGGTATCTTTGATTTAGGCACCAAGGCTTTAATCAGAGTGTTGGAGACGACACAAAAATTATTCATCTAACCAAGTTCCCCTCTCTTTTTCTCTGTTTTTCTGTCTCTCTTTTTTTATTAATGTGGGTTTAAAAAGATTCTCAAAGTACAGTGCTGGCTCAATTTTGTTTTCCCAACTAATAACCCAAAGCAGGATCAGCTATTTTGCAGCTGACAGATCTGTCTCTAAACTAGATTGTCTTTCTTGCTGAGTTCATCCATCATGTATGAAGTTAAAAAAATACAGAAAAAGATAGAAAAAAGAAAAGGATAATAAAAAAATACTTCTTTTCCACGGGCTCATCTCTCCCTGCAGCAGCAATGACCTGAGCTCATCCATGCCTTGAAAATCCCACTCCCAGCATGGGATAACCAGGACAACACTGCAATAGCAGGTATCTTTTGGGGTGCTTTTCCTGCTCCCAGGGGGCTCAGTGGGGCATTTATGGGATATTTTCTAAGGCATCCCCATGGATCAACCAGTGCTGTTTGTGCCTCTGAGGGAGAATTGGGCAGCTCTGTTGTCACTCTGCCCCTTTTGTGGCACTTGGACCTTTGTGGTATTTTCTGAGTCCCCCATCATAGGGAGGAATGATGAATCTGACTTCATGTTCTTAGAAGGTAAATTTATTATTTTATGATCTGTATTTTATTAAAGAATGATATACTAAACTATACAAAAGAATACAGAAAGGATACTAACAGAAGGCTAAAAGATAACAATGAAAACTCGTGACTCTCTCCAGAGTCCTGACATAGCCTGACCCTGATTGGTCATTAATTCAAAACAATTCCCATGAAACCAATGAAACAATCACCTGTTGGATAAACAATCTCCAACCACATTCCAAAGCAGCAAAACACAGGAGAAGCAAATGAGATAATATTGTTTTCCTTTTTCTCCGAGGCTTCCAGCTTCCCAGGAGAAGAATCCTGGGCAAAGGGATTTTTCCAGAAAATATGAGGGTAACAAACCTTGTTGTGAAGAGGCCAAAAAATGTTGGTGGTGAGCACTGATGTGCTTAACCTGCACCATGGAGATGAACATGGAAATTCAGCTTCTCCTGGGTATCCTGTGGACTTCCAGCAGACAGTGGTGTAAGGAGTTCCTGAGGTGAAGGTTATATCCTGAGCAGTGTTTAACAGCTCTTAATGGACTCATCCTCCTTCAACCACCCGAGCTTTAATTTATTTTTTCTTTAATTCATTCATATTTTGTTGGCCTGCCTGACATCCTGCCCAGACCAGTTCTGTAATTTAATTACACACTGGATGAAAAAGTGCTTCCCTTCTTTTGTCTTCAACCTGCTGCCTGCTGCTTTCTCTGCCAGATCCCTTTGCTCCTGTGTGCCAGAAAAGGAAAATATGTTTGCTCTTCCTTGCCTCTGATCTGTGATTTCATAGACACCTCATCACTTCTCTCTTCTCCAGGCTAAAAGCTACTGGTCCAATACCTCCTTTTCTGAAGCTGTTTTGTACTTCTGCTTATTTTATGCCCTTCTTCTGCATGGAGATAACAAAATAAATATGAGGCATAAATATAAAAGCACCTGTTTGTGTCAGGCCTTCTCTCACACTGGCTGTAGCAGATCAATTCTGCATGGTACCAACCTGGAGCAATCTGAGCCGTGTTTTCCCCTCTGAGGGACAGGAATTATCCACAGGGATATGAGGAGGAGGAAGGGGAGAAAATTAACAAAGAGGTTTTTGAGGAATCGTATCCAATTTCCAGGCAGCAGGGGTTGTTAGAGGGGAGAGCATCCTTCCTTACAGGGTGAGGAGAGTCTGGTGACACTCTTTAACCCAAAGCTGTCAGATCTCTGTGGTGTTGGCTGTGCTTTGTTTCACCTTTTTCTCTAAAACTGCTTTTTTCCTTGGTTCATTTCTTAGTTTACTTTTTCCCTTTCCCTTTTCCTTTCCTTTCCTTTCCTTTCCTTTCCTTTCCTTTCCTTTCCTTTCCTTTCCTTTCCTTTCCTTTCCTTTCCTTTCCTTTCCTTTCCTTTCCTTTCCTTTCCTTTCCTTTCCTTTCCTTTCCTTTCCTTTCCTTTCCTTTCCTTTCCTTTCCTTTCCTTTCCTTTCCTTTCCTTTCCTTTCCCTTTCCCTTTCCCTTTCCCTTTCCCTTTCCCTTTCCCTTTCCCTTTCCCTTTCCCTTTCCCTTTCCCTTTCCCTTTCCCTTTCCCTTTCCCTTTCCCTTTCCCTTTCCCTTTCCCTTTCCCTTTCCCTTTCCCTTTCCCTTTCCTCCCCCCTTCCAGGACAAAATCCAACCATTTTATGGAAAAACAAAGAGAAATGCCAGAAAGGAGAGGAAACCCTCAGAATCTGGTGGTGGAAGCGCACCAGGAGGGGAAACCAGGACATGGTATCTCTTAACTGCAGTCCCCCAAAGGGAATATATTTGTTAAACATTATAATTACCCTTCAGTGCTGAACTCCACAGCAGTTGAATCCACAGCAATGCACATTATCATTTCTGAAATGATGCTTTCATTTAGATAAGGCATGCAATTATACATCTTGATTAGGTCACTGTTCCCAGGAGCTCCAGCTTATTTATGATGAGTTGCCCCCTTTTGTAAATCGTATGGTGAGGTTGTGAATAAAGTCAGATTCCCTCCCTCTGCTCCTTACCCCTTCCTTACCCTCCACAGACCCTTTTGCTCTTCTCCTTCTTCCCTCAAAGCACAAAACCAAAACCCCATCAGTCAAAGAGAGAAAAATGTCATATACATAGAGGGGACATTGCCATGAGAAGGGAGATCTGGGAGTTCTGCTCATCCCTTGGTTTCTTTGTGAGACCTGCTACGGGTGGTATTGAGGCTGGGATGCCCACCCATGCATTTTAGACCTCTAAAATTGCCACTTTTGACCTCTGAAATTGTCATTTTTTTTGCACAGCAGTCAGCTCAGGGATCAGTGGCACCTCCTGGGGGTGCCTTGTCTCAAGCTGTGACCTGGGGACCTGGTTTCCAGCCCAGCCCATGAGCTGTGTGCTCTCCAGAGCTGAAATAACTGCCCTGGCAACAGACCCCACGCAGGACTCCCCTTCTCTCCTCACTCCCCAGTTCCATTGAACCACTGCTGAAAACTCCCCCAGTTTCCACAGAACAAGTGGAAATGAGCTATGCTCCTGTTGATGAACAGGGAAGTGTTGGTTGAGGCAAGGAAAGTGGGATGAGAAAGTTCCCAGGGAAGAAAAGTGATATGAAAAGAACTAAAGAGAAAGAGCAGGAAAATTATATTCTTGAACTGTTTCTGGAGTGCTTCTGCTTTCATATTTTATGAAAAAGCCTTTCCTTAGGATTTTTTCCCTGAGAAGCTGACAGGCCTCAGGAACAAAATGTAAACAATGATTATCTGCTGCTGTGGAATGCAACAGGTGCATCTGGGATTGGTCTCATGTGGTTGTTTCTAATTAATGGCCAATCACAGTCAGCTGTCCAGACTTTCTGCCCGAGCCACAAACCTTTGTTATCATTCTTTCCTATTCTATTCTTAGCCAGCCTTCTGATGAAATGTATTCTTTTAGTAGAGTTTTAATATAATATATATCATAAAATAATAAATCAGCCTTCTGAAACATGGAGTCATATCCTTGTCTCTTCCCTCATCCTGGGACCCCTGTGAACACCACACAGCTTCTAAAGAGCACCTCCCTGCTGGGAACTGGAAGGGCCTTTTTTTTCTCCAGGCTGTTCCAGTAAATCCAAGTTCAGGAAGGGAATATTGAGGAATCACAGTCAGGATGAAGCCAGTCTGCTTCTATGATATCATTTTGGACAAATAAGGATCTTGTCACAGAATTATTCAGGCTGGGGAAGAACTTTGAGGCCAACCATTCCCTCAGCACTGCCAAACCCACCATGGAACAATGTCCCCAAGTGCCACATCCACATGGCTTTTGAACACTTCCAGGGATGGTGATGCCACCACTGCCCTGGGCAGCTTGTTCCATTGCCTGATGACTCCTCCAGTGGAGAAATATTCCCAACATCCAACCTAAACCTGCCCTGGCCCAGCCTGAGGCCGTTCCCTCTCCTCCTGTCCCTGTTCCCTGTCCCCTCCTGGCAGGGACTTGTGCAGAGCCACAAGGGCCCCTGAGCCTCCTTTGCTCCAGGCTCAGCCCCTGCCCAGCTCCCTCAGCCCCTCCTGGTTCTCCAGACCCTTCCCAGCCCCCTCAGCCCCTCCTGGTTCTCCAGGCCCTTCCCAGCTCCCTCAGCCCCTCCTGGTTCTCCAGGCCCTTCCCAGCTCCCTCAGCCCCTCCTGGTTCTCCAGACCCTTCCCAGCTCCCTCAGCCCCTCCTGGTTCTCCAGGCCCTTCCCAGCTCCCTCAGCCCCTCCTGGTTCTCCAGGCCCTTCCCAGCTCCCTCAGCCCCTCCTGGTTCTCCAGACCCTTCCCAGCTCCCTCAGCCTCTCCAGACCCTTCCCAGCTCCATTCCCGGACCCTCTCCAGCCCCTCCAGGCCCTTCCTGCCCTGAGGATCCCAGAGCTGCCCCCAAGGTTCCAGGGGGTCCCTCAGCAGTGCCGGCTCAGGGGACAGTCCCTTCCCTAACCCTGCTGGCCCCTCCATTCCTGCTGAAATCCAGGTGCCAGCGGCCTCCTGCCCACCTGGGCACCCCTGGGCATGTCCAGCCACTGTCACCAGCACCCCCAGGGACATTTCCAGCCCCTCTGGCCCAGCCTGTGGAGCTCCATGGGGTTGGTGGGACCCAAGGACACAACACTTGGCCCTGGTGAACCTCATCCAGCTGCTCCCAGCCCATGGATCCAGCCTGTCCAGATCCCTCTGCAGAGCCTCCCCACCCAATCTGGCGTCCATAAATTGACTGAGGGTGGCCCCAGCATTGTGATCCAGATAATTGATAAAGATATTAATATATGAGAGAGAACTCCTATCCCAAAGATTTCAATGTGGGATGGGCATAGATAGAGGCAATCCAGGTTGTATCAGGGTACAGGAATGAGAAATGGGACAAATTCACCAGGCTCAGGAGAGAGTGAGCAGGACCTGAGCAGTCCTGAGAGGCAAGACAGCGCCAAGGATAATCCTACATGGTCAGGGGAGAGATGGGCTGCTATTGATGGGGTTTTACACAGCTCTCAGTTGCCTTAACTGTTTCCATCTGCCACCTTCCAAAGCTGCCTCGGGGCCAAAGTGCAAGTCCCACCCCAGATGACCTGGAGGCTCATTCCTAACTCTGGCTCCTCTGCATCCACAGTTCCTCAAAGAACACAGCACATCTTAAGCAGATTAATGTAATCTTGATCTTCCTCCCTTGCAGATCTGTCATCCTTTCTCCCCCTCTGTGCATCCCAGCAGCTCATAATCACCTTTTGGGGTATTAAAGAGGTGTTTTCACTTGGTGCACTTGGCCTACCCCACTCTCCCCTCCCAATTTTTTAAGAAGAAGCAGAGAGAGGAGAGGTGCTGTCAAATGGGACAGTGTTTCCCATTTGCAAATATTTATTTGCAATAATTATCCCTTTTTTTTTGAGATTAAAAGAGCCATTCACATGTGGAAAGCAAACTGTCTTATCTCTCTTTTTAAATAATATGTTTAGAAAGTTTGACCGAGCATGAAAGTTCATCCTTCAATATTGCTACTTGTAATCCAACAAGAAATATTTACTGTGTTATAATTGGCATCATTAAGCTTAGGTGACGTTATTAATACTAATTAATACTAATTAAACTGCTATAAACCTAGTTTGCAGTTACATAAACACATCATCTCCTGAACCGCCTGCCTACATGTTTTGGCATTGGGGGGGAGGGGGGGGTTGGATAAAAGCAAATTCAAATGCAAATGATATGAACATACTTTAATCAGAGGATCAGAGGAATCAGACACAGGGAAGGCTGATTAGGGCTGCTCTGCTCTCCAGAGGCAGGGCTGTCTCCCCACAGAGACTCTCAGGAGCTTTGGGCAGTCTCACTCTAAATGCCCCAAGCCATGGGACTTGTCCTCTGTGTCTCAGGAAGAAATATTCCCAAAATCCCCCATATCAAGAAAAGGGACTTGATATTCTGTCAGAACCAGGACATCCCTCTGGCTGCCCTGGATTGCCCAAACCCCTGTCAGGGGACTCAGAGACCCTGGCACAGAACCCAAGACCCCTGTGACTTTGATTGTGACCCATGGAAAAAATTACCAACCTTGTATGAGGATCTGCAAGCCATGAAAGTGCCGCAGACATCCTTTATGAAAAATCCTTTCCTTAGGATTATTTCCTTCTGAGAAGCTGAGAGACCTTAGGAACAAAATGCAAACATTGATTATCTGCTGCTGTGGAATGCAACAGGTGCATCTGTGATTGGCCCATGTTGGTTGTTTCTAATTAATGGCCAATCACAGTCAGCTGGCTCGGACAGAGAGCCTGATCCACAAACCTTTGTTATCATTCCTTCCTTTTCTATTCTTAGCCAGCCTTCTGATGAAATAATTTCTTCTATTCTTTTAGTATAGTTTTAATATAATACATATCATAAAATAATAAATCAGCCTTCTGAAACATGGAGTCAGATCCTCGTCTCTTCCCTCAACCTGAGATCCCTGTCAACACCATAACATGAAAGTTTAAGTAGAATGATAGCTAGTTTGTCACAGGGTGAAATGTAGAATTTTGGGGTTTTTAGAATGAGAGCTCGGAGTCCCAAAATTGAGGAATTTAGGCGTGCCTTGCCCTTTTTTCTCCTTCTTCTTGGCCTCCATGTTCTGGGTGATGGTGGTACTTTTGGATAGGTTTAAGGTAGAGATGGACAGTCTAACAGGTGATAGGTATTGGAAAATAATTGTAAATAAAGTACATGTAGTTTTTAGTATAAAAAGACAAAACTGCCCTGAAGGTGGGGAGTGTGCCACTGACTGATCTGCTGAATGGACCTCAGCAAGTCAGGAAAAGAATGCTATGGATAACAGCAAATAAAACCAGAACAGAAGAATCCTGACTCCTTCTTCAGCTGCTGAGCTGAGAAAAGAGACTTTCTAACACATCTTGGGGTCATCCTGACTGCAGAGACCCCCAAGCCATGGGATTTCTCCTCAGTGTCTCAGGAGGGAGCTGCCTGCAGACTGACAGAAATGGAACTCTAAAATCAGCCTCTGCTTTCCTGCTGGAGCAGAATTCAGCTGCAAAACAGAGAAAATCCATTCTTGACTCTTGAAGAAGGGCTTGAGATCATACCTGAGGGCAGAGGAGAAGAGAAAGGCATTTGTAAGGCATCTCTAAAGCTGCCTGGAAAATCATCTCCTCCTCTTGGTTTGGCTTTCTGGCAGCATTGGGTCGTCCTGGCACCTCGGGCAAGAATTGGCCATAGGCAGCACCCAAAAGCTCAAACGTTTGACCCAGTTTCTCTACAGCAGGGAAATCCATCTTCTGTCTAGAATTTCCCTGAGTTTGGCTACTTCAGGAATATCCTGAGGACAGCATTTTCCCTGATCCAATGGTATTTGGGTCCCATCTGGAGCCACAAAATGCAGAATCATGTGGAGCATTAAAAATAGGAATGCCCTGAGGAGGCAGCTCCTGCTTGCTCCAAGTTCCTGCTCTCTCCTCCTTTTCCATCACCTGTTTCCCACTGGACCAGAAGGCTGTGGGAGCATCTAGGGCAGAGACCAGAGCAGCCCTGTCAGGATGGTGTTTATCCAAAGGAGCCCATGTCAGAGGCGCTTATTTCAGAAACGGCTTTAAAGCATTGCAGCTCCATTCCTTGGCTCATCTGCAGAGTGGCACAGATCACCTTAACTCTTAAACAAGCTTTTCTCAGTCCAAACTGACGGAAAAAGATCCCTACTACCACTGAGAAGTAACTCGGCAAAGCAAGGGCATGTTTTCCATGATGCGTGCACTACGAACATTGCTCTGGTGTTTGCAGGTGAGGTAAATGAATAGTGGAGGTTGCTCAGAGAGACTTTTGAGTCTCAAGTTCACAGCTGTGACTCTCAACCAGCAAATCTACCTTTATTCCTGATGTTCAGTAGCAAATTGGGGTTCCCAGCTTTGTTTTTCCTTCCTCTGGCTCCCCTGGGCACTGCCCAACAAATTTATCTGAGCTTTTTTAATAGACCTGATTAAAGCCAAGCGCAAAGATTGAGATCTCAGTGCAATCAAAGATTTTTGTCTAGCTCCAGCTACTCTCATGTAGTTTTACTGACCACTGAGAGGCAGGTAGGTCCCACAGAGTTCAAACTGGGCTGAGTGAGTGTCAGGGAGCCAGGACAGCATGGATAAAACTGTGTTCATTCAGGCCAATGGGAAGGGATGTGACAGCAAAAGGTTTGTGGCTGTTGGGAGCCACAGAGCCTTGCTGGGCTGTGCTGCCAGCCTGGATCCATCAGCCCCATTTGGCCTGTCTGAGCTCCCCAGATACATCTTGAAGCAATCCCCAGGCTGTTAGAAAAGGAATAAGGTTTGTTTCATCAGATGAAAAGCATAATCTTCTTGGGCAGCTCGATGTTTGTGCTAATGGGCTGCAGCTGCAGAGCTGTGACATGTCAGATCTCACCACACACACACACTCCCCATGCGTGGACAAATGCAGCCACATCTGGAACGTGAAATAACAGAATTTCTCCTAAAATCTACTTCACAAAAATGCCCATCCCCACCTGGGAGCATCCTTTGAAATTTCTTTGAAGAGAAAGACCAAACTCATTCCTTTTCTTAATATTCCACTAATGATGAACATGTTTGTCTAGGGACTATGGACTGGGAAGTTCAGAAGGGAAGCTTTAGTAGCATCCCCCAAAACTTAAGAGGTCATGGGTTGGGAGAGGAAAGACTCTAAAGCTTCTCTAGAAACTTTCATTTCTTGGAAGAATGGATCTTGAATCATCCTGTCAGGAAAACCTGAAGTTTGGCTGGACCTGGACTTAAACTCCTTTTCCTGATACCTTGAGAAGGCTGAGCTAGAGCAGAGGCTGGGCAGAGTTCCAGAACAAAGCAGGGATTTATTCACAGCATCTCCTCCATGGATCCCCCTTGGGCAGCACCAGAGCCCAGCCAGGGCTGCACCCAAGATGAACCAAAACGGCCCCAAAATGCACGAGCGCTGCCGGGGTCTGTCCCTGGGATCAGCTCTGCTCCATTTGCACCTTGCAGTTCATTGTCCCATTGCAGCTTTAGCCCAGGCAGTCCCACCCTGCTTGTTTTTCTCTCTCCAGCCCACGGGGTTTGTGCTCCTGGGCTGAGATTTGGGGCATTTGTCCTTGGTGCCCAGCTGGAGCAGGAATTGTTTTGTCTCCCTGCTCTGTGCACACAGCTCACCATCCCATAATATGAAGCCCAGACCCACACACTAAAGCAGCACAGAATGTGAAAAATATAAAAGTTAAACCTGAGGCACCATCCCCTTGCAGGATCTGCTTTATGGGCACCCCATCCCTGACACAGCCAGACAGAATGGTTGGTGGTATGAAAGATGGGTTGTATTGTTTAACAAAATTGTCACAGGATGTCACCAGGATGTGGATAAGCTCCTAACATCAGTACTGATGTACAAAGTGGTATTTTCATGGTGGAAGGTTCCTCTGTGTCTCTGGGGCTTCAGGAGGGCTCAGATGCCTTTTGATAGAGCCAGTTTTGGCACATTTAAATGTGAAATAAGGGACATTTCTCAAGGTGCAGGGTGAATGATCACTCAGCTCCTGCTCCTATTAAACCTGAGGTGCTCCACCCAGTATTTGAGTGAGTTTTGTTATCTCCTTCCCAAGTTTTCATATTTCATATGGGGTGGATGACTCAGGAGCAGACAGAAAACAAAAATTACTAATTTCTCCAGCATCTCCTTCAGAGGAGAGCAGCCTGGGGACTGCTGAGTGTAAAACCCACCACGTTCCACATGTCTGTGCACGTCTCAGGGCTGCTCTCAGTGGTTTTTTTGGGAGAGGGAGGGACGTGTCACAGAGAGCCCCTGACCTCCGAGCTCCTGAGACCCTCCCGTGTCTAATCAGGGGACACATGAAACAAGCCAGGTCGTGGCAGTGACTCCTGACTCACCCTCCCAGCACGGAGGGGACCAGCAGGGTCATGTTTTCATTACTGCCTGTGGCTCTGATGCTCTCAGCTCTCTGGAGGTTAAGTCAAGGTCTTGGCTTTGAGATTTTTTGTTGTTCTAACCTTGCACGGGCAGATACTTCACGTGAAGTTCTGGCAGGCAGGCTGCGGCCAAGAAAATGCCATTTTCTGCCCAGGCTGCCAGAGAAGCAGAGCTCTGGCCATGGCAGCCAGGCTTTGGCTAACAAACAGTGGTGAGTGCTGTGTTTTGGCAGCCAGCTTGCTTATCAAGTTGATATAGGAGCCTATAAGCAATTGCATCTGGATTTCAATGGGTTCCCCAGCCTGCTCGGCTGCTTGGGATCCACGCCAAGGGAAAGGAGAGGAGTTGTGAGGAGAATACCCAATTTCCCTCTGTGAGGACTGATTTTAGTTTAATGCAGCCTCCTCGCCCTTAAATCCAATTAAAAGCCTATATTATGTCAGTGGAAATTTATGCCAATCCTAATATAGTCTAATAAGCCTTAAAATAGCACTTTGCTAGTGAAAAGTCCTGTGGTTTAATTTGATTCTGAGCCTAATAACAGGCTTAATATGAGGGAATTGGCCCCTTTTTCTCTTCTAACGGGGCTCCACATGGCTGCTCCCTTTTTAGGAAGGAAAAGGTTCTCTCCAAAGCAGGGGCAGGAGACAGCTCACCTCAGCAGGTTGCCTCTTTTCCACTTGTTTCATTTGTTGGCTGTGGGAAGTCTCTCTAAAGGCATCCCAGGTTGGAATCTGTAATGAAAAGCAGTGAATATCAGACTGCAAAGGCTCAGGTCTCTCTTTCAGCTTTTCTGTGGCTTACTTTTTCTTAGGCACCACGGTCAAAATCATTACCTTGACCATCACTCAGTCCCAGCTCAGGATCTGACCTTCAGAACAAGCTTTTTGCAGGTGCCTTTCACTGACAGCTTCAGATACACAGCTCTTTCTATCCATCCATACTCCTAAAACTTTCCCTGGCCCCATCCTCTTTCAGGGTTTCTGTTTCTAAACCTCCCTGTGCCCTCCCTCTATGCCAACATTGCAATGTCCATTAACAGCCCATGGTGCCCTCTTCCCTGGCTTGCTTGGGAGATGCTCATTCTCTTCCGTAAATTTAGGATATTACAGAAAACTCCTCCTCAACAGCCTCATTATCGTCCCACAGTTTGTTCTCTGGGATAAATTTCATAAATCCCTGATTCCTTTAGGATTATTAGACCACAGCCTCCAACATTAACGTTTCATAGAATCACAGAATATCTCAAGTAGGAAAGGACCATAAAGATCAAGTCCAATTTCCTCCTCCTCTTCACAGATCTACCTGAAACTAAACCAGCACTGTCCAAATGCTCCTTGAAATCTGACGGGTTTGGTGAGACTTCCTTTCCCTGCAGGGTGTTCTCAGGAGATAAAAACTGCAATGTTTAGGCAATGGTCATTCTGGGGATGCTTTGAGGGAGCTTGTTTGGGTGGGAATCTGATCTTTTTAAGATGCTGATTAGAATCAGAGAATCACGGGATGGTTTGGGCTGGAAGGGACCTTCAAGATCATCCAGTGCCATGGGCAGGGACACTTTCAACTATCCCAGATTGCTCCAAGCTCTATCCAGCCTGGCCTTGGACACTTCCAGGGATGCAGGGGCTTCTCTGGGCTTCTCCACTCTCCCAGCAGCAAAATTCTTTTGTAATGTTTAATCTACAACTGCTTGGACCTGCTTCAGGCTGCTGAACCCTTTGCAGAGCCCATCTGCTCTGAGGTACCACTTGATTTGGAGGGGGGCTGTCAGCTCCAAGCTCACCCCCTGCTCCCCTGCCCTGGCTGTCCTGCTCAGCTTTCCTGCACACACTTACCCAGCTGCTGCTCTGCAGCCCACAGATGACTGAATTTCGGGAGTGGGCGGGGTGATTTTGATGTAGCACTTACTAAAATGCGTGGAGATAAAAGCCTCTGCAGGAACATAAAAGGCCTTTTGTACTCGCAAGTTGTTACTGTTATTTTTCGATTAAGAACAATAGTAAACAGAGCTGCTTCCAGGAAAAGAAATAAAGGGGGAATAAGGAATGATTTGATCTTAAAATAAGAGAAAACACTTTTTTTTTTTTGGAGCACCTACTATATTTAGGTGCCTAAGCCCCTTTGAGTCAAGCAGTCTGACACCCCAGCTGGCACAGCTCCGCTCTCCTGCCTGAACCAAAGGCCACAAACCCTCCCCATCGGGTCCAACCCATCTCTGGGCTACTCTCTTGGCATCAAACAGATTTATGCTGGTAGGAAATTTGGCCCAGAGCCCTGATGAGCAGCGCTGTGGCTCTGCAGTCCCAGGTGGCAGTTTTGTGTCTCCGGCACCTCTTATTCCTCCTCTCCTTTGCACGGAAGGCGACTTCACGCTGCCACCCCTTTATCCCTGTCCCTGCCCTGCCCAGCCCTGTCCCCCCATCCACCTAGGGGCAGGCTGGTGGGTTAAGGGAGCTTTGTTACTGCCCTAATCCTCACGTGTGCTCAGCCTGACAAAGCCCCGTAAATGTCCCGTGTCCAATCGATTGCCGCGCTCGCTCCGGCTGCTCGGCAGCTCCTCCAGCCAGGGCCAGATTGCTCTGGCAAGCTCATCCATCCTGCAGGGATGGATGGGGGCAGAAGGGTGGGGGATGGATGCCTGGGATTGGGTGTTTGGGATTCAGGGAGGAGGGAGAGCTGGCAGGCAGTGGGCAAGGGAAGGGTTGGAGTAGTGCAGGAGATGGTGACGGGCACGGAGCTGTCGTCTTCTTCATCCCAAAGCCCTCCCTATTGATGGTGACCCCATGCCAGATCTCAGACCCCAAGCCTCATTCATCCTGCAGGGATGGGGGCAGAAAGGTGGGGGATGGATGCCTGGGATTGAAGGGGGAGGGAGAGCTGGCAGGCAGTGAGGGAAGGAAGGGTTGGAGTAGTGCTGGAGATGGTGACGGGCACGGAGTTGTTCTCTTCTTCATCCCAAAGCTTTCCCTGCTGATGGTGACTCCATAATCTCATGGAGCATGTGGGATTTGATTGCACCACTCCTCATGGCCATGGAATGCTCAGCTGGCCCCTCCTCCTCATCCATGTCCCTCAATTCACTCTCACCCCCCCCAAACTCTTGTGCATCCTCAGCGACCAAGTGTCACAGACAACTTTTATAAAAAATCCTTTCCTTAGGATTTTTCCTCCTGAGAAGCTGAGAGGCCTCAGGAACAAAATGTAAACAATGGTTATCTGCTGCTGTGGAATGCAACAGGTGCATCTGGGATTGGTCTCATGTGGTTGTTTGTAATTAATGGCCAATCACAGTCTGGCTGTATCAGACACAGAGTCCGAGCCACAAACCTTTGTTATCATTCTTTCCTTTTCTATTCTTAGCTAGCCTTCTGATGAAACCTTTTCTTCTATTCTTTTAGTATAGTTTTAATGTAATATATATCATAAAATAATAAATCAGCCTTCTGAAACATGGAGTCAGATCCTTCATCTCTTCCCTCATCTAAGAACCCCTGTGAACACGGTCACAACCAAGGACATGGAAAAATGAAATTATTCTGCCAAGGTTTGTACTTCCCATCTCTGCCCCAAATTCTGCAGTTTCAATTCCTTGCCTAATCCTTCCCATAGCTCAGGACAGGCAAGTTTCCAAAATTTCTTGGGCCTAAAAATGTCTTTATAAGCGAGGTGGAGAAGTGGAAGTTCTCTTATCCAAGGGACTGGGTCTGCATTAGGAAGTGTCATATTTATTTCTAATCCTAGAAGCATTTAAATGCTAGATATAAAAATGTGATTTTTTTTTTAATGCATAGTGAAGCTGTTCAGGATTCTTTTCAAGGTTTTTATGGCTCCTTCTGTGCTCTGCATATTTAAGCCCAGAGTGACTCAGTCATCCAGTTTCATAGAGGGCAAGAATCCTTGTCCCAGTAAATTACTTTACAAACTTCTTGAAAGGTTCCTAAAGTTCCTTAAATGTCTCTGGCTTATTGAGGCAAGAGAGAAGAATGTGAGAAGCAAGGGGGAAATGGATTTATTTCCAAAGGCTGTGCACTGAGAGCCTCATGTGTTAGGAAATTGCATTCCCTCCTCATCTTTAAAGCTTTGTGCAGCAGCACAACTCATGTTGGTGTGTCCTGTGCCCCTTCCCTGCCCTGCTGTTTCCAGGAGTGGGCTTTGGGGTGCTCTTCCATGGGAAAAGGTGACACGATTTGGGAAATATCCATTCCCAGCCGTGGTACTGGGTATTTCCTCTCTCCCTTATTTACCTGTGTTCCCCAAGGCTCATGAATGCACCCCAGCAGCAAAGCCTGACCTGCTCCAAGAGAGCTGGAGAGAGACTTTGGACAAGGGTCTGGAGAGGCAGGACAAGAGGGAATAGCTTCAGACTGACAGAGGGCAGGGCTAGATTGGATGTTAAGAGACAATATTGTGGCTGATAGGAAGGAAGATGCTAAAGCCATGGTTTGAACCTTTCATGGAGTGAAAAAGCAGCACTGAAAGCCAGTGGCCACCTGGGGCCATCTTCTCTGCAGTCCCTCAGGTTCTGAAATCCTGAGTCAAGCATCAGGAATCATCAAATTTAAAAATTGTCATAAATTTGAACTTTTTTGGTTGTCTTACAGTTTCTCTGTGTTTGCGGCTGATTTCCAGCCTCCTTTCTTTATCTTGGATTCTCCTTGTATTCTGCAAGCCCTCGAGGCAGTGCTTTCTGTTTGGTGGTGTCCATAAAATGGGTGGCTGCTTCAAGATTGGCCCTGCTCAGTTTGAAGTAGTTGAGGTTGTATTTTGAGGCCTCACCCACCCAAGAACTCAGAATTTCCTTTTACACGAAGAAGCCAACTTTGGGATTCCAAATGAATCACTTGAATCCAGACGCTGGAGAATCCAGAAGCCTGGAAATATTTGAGCCAGGTTGGATGGGACTCTGAGCACCCTGCTCTAGTTGAAGACGTCCCTGCTGGTTGAAGGGGGACAAGATGACCTTTAAATGTCCCTCCCAACCCAAATGGTTCAGCGATTCCATGAATTCCAAATAAACTCTGAGCTGCTGTGAAAACCTCCCCTGATTCAGGAGAGCAGACAGGGAATAGCTCACACCAGACAGTGCCTTGGATGAAGCCAAACTCTCTGGAAGGCTCCAGGTCAATCCTTGCTCCGTGATGGTTTAGTTGCCATAGAGACAACCAGGTCTCACTTCAACCCCCAGCACTGTTGCTATTCACTGGTGACCCCTCTGGATTAAAGTTGGAGTGTTTTGGATCATTCTCTTTATTTTATCAGTGCTGTAGCACACTGCCTAATCCTAGCTGTACCTCTCAGGAAGGGAAAAAAAATAAAAAGAAAGAGACAAAAAAAAGCCAACCTCCTTCCCCACCATTTGTTGTAGAGGCCAATTATCCAAAGGGGTGACAAGTAGAAAAATGAATTAACCAGAGCTTTGTAATGTCAGCGTTATTTATCATGCCTAACTTTGCCCAGCTCAGCTGTGGATCAGCAAAGAAGTGCTTTTATTCTTTCCTCCTCTTTTTGATGCTGTTTTTACCTTTCCCCCCTTTCTTGGCCTTCTGTAGGTCCTTTGCTCTGCCACACCATTGTGACCGTGTTCACAGGGGTCTTAGGATGAGGGAAGAGATGAAGGATCTGACTCCGTGTTTCAGAAGGCTGATTTATTATTTTATGATATGTATTATATTAAAACTATACTGAAAGAATAGAAGAAAGGATTTCATCAGAAGGCTGGCTAAGAATTGAATAGGAAAGAATGATAACAAAGGTTTGTGGCTCAGACTCTGTGTCCAAGCTAGCTGGGCTGTGATTGGCCATTAATCAGAAACAACTCTATACCAATCACAGATGCACCTGTTGCATTCCACAGCAGCAGATAATCATTGTCTACATTTTGTTCCTGAGGCCTCTCATCTTCTCAGGAGGAAAAATCCTAAGGAAAGGATTTTCCATAAAGGATGTCTGTGACACACCATCCTTACGGAATATTTTTCTCCTGCTCCAAACCAGGTGGGTTGCCCAGCTGAGATGAGGGGTTGGGGAAGAGATGCCCTGCAGGAGGTGAAGGAGGGGAGATTCTCCATCTCTCATCTTCCCTTCTGCCCCTATGACAATCAAACCACTCTATTGGTTTTATCTCCTTTCATCTCCAACTCACACAAGAAGTAGGAGCTGAGACTGGAACCTCTGTTCCCCTTTTTCGCCCCCCCTCTGCCTTTTCCTGTGCACACTTAGCTGAGTCTACGCCCTCTCCCACCTGCTGCAGTGAAGACTTTTCAAAAGGGAAAAAAAAAATGGCACTTGCTGGCAGGAGGCAGGAAAACAAGGGACACTCAAGCAGGATCCAGCCTGAAAGCAACGCCCTGGCAAGGAGCCCACAAACACTTCAGATGTGAAGCACCGAGTCACAGAGAGCAAAGAGGCAAAAAATGCATCCTTGTAAAGCCACAGTGAGGCTGCACCTGCTCCAAACGGCTGCAGCCAGTACACTGTGACACTTCAAAGCTGCCAGGGAATGAGATACTGGAATCAGATACCCCTGGCAGGGTGTAAAAGTAGCCAAATCTTGCACTGAGGCAGCCGGAGTGCTGCTTGACGTAGGGAGCAAGCCTGGAGGATAGTATGTGTGTATCCAAATGACAGATGATGGGGAAAGAAATAAATTATCTTGCAGTGTGTCTGTCCCTGTGTGAGTGTTGCTGGCTTCCCTGCATGGATTTTGAGACCATCTTCACTGTGAATTTCTCCTTCCAACACCCACAGCCTGCAGATCCTACACATGCATTAATAAATCAGTCAAGTTATTGGCTCCAGAGGTGATAGCTGGTTTGCTGGTTCAACTGGGCTGGGTTTTGCTGTTTAAAATCCAGTTGTTTCTTCTCTGAAGGTATCTTGGTGGGCTAGGCCAGCCCAGATCCGACAGCACGTCAGGAATTTTCCTGGAGGAGTGGGCAGCTGCACCAGTGTGGCATGCAGGCTGTCAACTGGCAGTAAATCTGCTTCAAGCTCTTTTGTTGTGCCAAGCAATTGCTGAATAACTTCTCTGAATTACTTCCAGTCGATATCTCTTATATGAAAAGCTCACAGAAAGCTTATTATGTTCAAAATTCGCCAGATACGGATTCTCACACGCTAAACATCCATTAGCAACTGGATAAAGGCAACTCTTGGGATCACATTTCTATAGGGGCAGCTTTTTTACAGACATGCAGGTGAAGTTGGCTTTGTGTGAGGCATTTTCGATGCATTCTCATACGAGTGAAAATAAATTCTTAATAAAATCTGGTGGTTGACGCCAGGCATGAGATGAGCAGGACTGCAGGCAAAGCTAAAACATGGAATAATCCTGAAGAGAAGGGGAAATTTAGGTTTTTTGTAGGTGATTTTTTAGCTCCATCCTTCAAGGGTTAATTTTTGAGAGATGAGATCTTCGAATGGTGAGAAGAACATCTCTATCCCTGCTGCCTGGGCATGCTCTCAGCGCACTCACTGCCATGAGGCTGCTGAGTCTCAGGATCTCTGGTTGGTCAGAAGGACCTCGAGATGCATTAGAAAGTTTTTTTTCCCAACTTGGCAGTCAAAGAAGGAGTCAGAACTTTTCATTTCTCAGTCTCAAGGTTGTTTGTTGTATCTTATTTATAAAATTCTTTCTCCTGTCTTGCTAAGGTCTGCTCAGCAAGACAGAGGCACTTTGTCTGCCTGAGAGGTGGTGTTATCTTTTTATACTAAAAACTACATGTACAATATTTACAATTACCTTCTAATACTTATCACCTATGTTAGACAGTGAGCTTCTACTTTAAACTAATTTAAAAGTGCCAACATCACCCAGAAGATTGAGGCCAAGAACAAGAAGGAGAAAGGCTGGACATGCCAAGGTTCTTCTATCTTGTTCTCTGAACCCTCATGCTAAAAACTCCAAAAATCTATTTTTCACCCCGTGATAAATTCACTATCATTCTACTTAAAATTTTGTGACTTGTAATCCTTCATACAAGGTTGGTAATTGTTTTTTTCCAAGGGCTAAATCAAAGGCACAGGGGTCTTGGGCTCTGTGCCAGGGTCTCTGAGCCCCTCTGGCAGGGGTTTGAGTCCTCCAGGGCAGCCAGAGGAATTTCCTGGGTTCTGACAACTGAGTGGGCATTTCAGTGGATTGTTTTGTTTTAAATGTGAGGTGGTTGTTAACACACTGGGTAAAATGTCATGGCAGGGTTTTCAAAGGTGGCCAGCACAGGGCTGACCCTTCTCTAATTAGAGATCCTGGGGAAGCAGCAGAGATGGCTTGTCCCAAAATGACCCCTTCCAAAAGAGCTGCCAACAGCCAGATTCTTGCTTTAGAAGAAACAAGAGGCTGTACAGCTGGATCCCATGAAGGTGAAATTATTTCCCATTGTCCAGCTGCTAGAAATGACTTAAAAATAACCGGTTAAGTCAATGCACCAATTACTCTGTAGTTACAGTCTCTAGAAGGTAATTCAGATCTCATTTGTCCTGGCAAGGGATCTGTCTTTTTCCTGTTGACTGGATGGGAAGCCTGAGATGACAATTTCCAGCTCAAGATTGTGGCTAACTGAAGCTCAGTGGGGTAAAAGTAGTCACAAGCCTGGTTTTGACTTCATTTTTCTGTGCTAAGATAATTTTTTGTGAAAGGGGCTGTCACATCTCAGAAAGGAAAAGAAAAAGTGGAGTGTTGGAAAAGTAAAAACTAATAATTTATACAGCTTTTAGGGCCTCCTATTTGAACCAACTTGTGTTTGAAGCAAAAATTATCTCTGTTAGACTTGATATTGATTATGATGGATTCAAAGCAGAGCCCCAAAACCTCCAATCTTTGTTTTGAGGAGCTTTCAATGATGAATCAGACTATTTTTCTGGCCCTTCAGAGTTGATGTTCTGCACCAAAACCCACCATCCAAACTGCCACCAATCTGCTGCTGTCTGTGAGCTGAACTTCTCAGAGTTAGTCCTTGCTATTTTCTTCTGAGAAGACAAATCTTTAGAGATGACTTCAGGCTGAGTCACAGCTGAAGAAGACCCTGAGATCAGCTCAGTTGGTTGGAGGATGGTGCTAATAATGCCAAGATTGAAGGTTTGGTCCCCATATGGACTCATTTAAGAGCTGGACCCGATGATCCTTATGGGTTCCTTCCAGCTAAGAATATTCTGTGATTCTGTGTGATTGTTGTGGTGAAAAGTTGGATTTGGCTACAGTGAAAGGGGAGATCTCCACAGAGATATTCAAACCACTTGGGGCTGGTGGTTTGAATATCTCTGCAGGGACTCATGGTCTGTGCCCTGAAGGTTAGTCCACCCAGGCTTGGTGACCAATTGCTTTGACCCCTTCCAGCCAGACCAAGGTTCCACCTTTGCCATCTTCTGCAACTGGTCACCAAGCAATTGGTCACCAAGCAATTGGTCTTCTGGTCTCACCCCCTTGATGCTCCAGGCCAGCTGGACATCAGCCTGCTGCAAACTGGAAGCCACAGAGTGGCGCTGGTTTCGTTTTCACCCCATGGCTGTCGATGCCACTGGGAGCCCAAAGCACAGCCAGTGGTGGCAGCAGGGGCTGGGAAGGGGCTGGTGTGATATCCTAAATCCCTCTGTGTGTGTTTTTATGCCCATGAGTTCATTCATCTGGGACAGAAATCTGACCTGAACCTGCATTAACCCCTGAGCAGTGACTATGGGTAACATGGGAAGGATGGACCTGCACCTTTGCTGGCCATAACTTGTGTCACTGGTCTGGCTTCATTGCCACAGAGGTGGCAGGGAAAGAAATGAGTGGTGATTCAGGCCAGTAATATTTGGTATCATCCAGGCTCTTGGCCAGCAGGGCTGCTCTTCCCTCTGCATTCAGCAGCTTGAGCGATTTGGCCAGCAAAGCATCCAAAATTCCAGCATCACCTGATGGATGTTATCCACCTCTCTTCCCACTCTCCTGTCCTTTCATTCTCCTTGGGGCTGGCAGAGCAGGAATGCAGGCTGCCATGCGGGCAGCAATCTCATGGCCAGGGGGATTAAAAGGGTCTGGGAACGTGGGATGCTCCCTGGAGCTCCTGGCTTTGACTCCCCGCTGCTCAGAGTCAGATGGTGCCATGCCTCAGAGGCAGAGGATTAAAACCCATCGTGTCCCTCGTCACCCAGCTGTCACCAGGCTCCTGCTGCAGCAGGACATAGGCAAGGATGTGGTTTGTTTACTCGCTGCTGAGGGTTCATTAGATCCAGCCCTTATTCCTGGAAGTTTCCAGGATCCCAGGGGAAGCTGACACAATGCCCTGGGCAGCCCTGAGTGGCAGAGGAGGAGAACAGAGGGATGAGAGAGCTGGAAGCACCCATGGCATTAGGGCTGGGAAAGGACATTGCTCCATTTCCGCAGCAGATGTCCCAGTGAGAGCTGGAGCTTCTTGCCCAAGTAAATGCCTTCATTTATCATTGTCAGGGTGATTTCTTGACCACCCAGGCTCTTCTGGTTGTCCCATCTCTACTTTTCAGTTGCCACCACCTCTGGAGAACAGGGCTGCCCAAGCCCTTAGGGAGACCAATCTCCATTGCCTGTGCAACTGCAGCTCCCCACTTCCATCACCTGCATTTCTCTGACACCCTAAAAATGCCCTCTGGGGGCATTAGATTTGGGGAAATAGATTTGTAGAAAATCTATTTTTGGGCGAAATAGATTTGCAGAAAATTCTTAAGTGTTGATAGAATGTTTATATAGTATATAAGTGTATGTAAATATGTGTGTATATTTGTATGTAAATATGTGTGTATATTTGTATGGAAATATGTATGTGCATGTAAATATATATGTATGTTTGTATGTAAATATGTGTGTGTGTGTATGTATGTTTGTATGTAAATTTGTATGTATGTATATGTAAATATGTATATGTTTATATGTAAATATGTGTGTATGTTTCTACGTAAATATGTGTGTATGCTTGTATGTAAATATGTATGGGGTTTTTTTGGAGTATAATGATGTGTTTGGGGTTTTTTTTGAGGAGTTGTGGTTTTTTCTGCTGGTGGTTGGAAGTGGAAAGGTAAATTGAGGAGCATCCTCTGGATGCAGTGGAATGTTGAAAATATATTCTTTACTTTGATGACAACAAGAGGTTAGTTTTTTGGAACTATTGAAAGAGAAGGAAGTCTAGGCTGTAGATGGTTTATGTTTTCTATGATTTTGTTGATTGGGCTTAATCCAACATCCTGAGCCTTGCCTGTTTGCTTCACCACACTGGAGATGGATTATGCTCTAATTTGGGAGAAATGGATCTCACATCCATTATTTAGAGCTCCCCATGCCTGTGCATGGACAAGTGTGTTTAACATATTTTGTTTGTTTGGTGCAGGTTGAAATACACCTGTTCCTCCTGACATTTTGCTCTCCACAGCTCCCTGATGTTGTGGAGAGCTGGGGGTTGCTCTTGTTTCCCAGGTAACAAGTGATAGGACTGGAGGGAATGGCTTCACTGAGCCAGCTGAGGTTTAGATTGGATACTAGGAAAAAAATTCTTCATGGAAAAGATTGTCAAACATGGGAACAAGCTGCCCAGGGAAGTGGTGGAATCACTGCCCCTGGAAATGTCCCAAAAATGAGTAAATGTGTTGCACAGGGACATGGTTTAGTGCTGAAGATGTCAGTGTCAGACTGATGGTTGAACTCAATGATGTTCTCTGGCTTTAATGACTCCTTGATTCTGTTCTTTGATGGTGTCTCTTGGTTTGAAGATGTGGCTTTGTTTGCATATTCACTTTCCCCATGTTCACTGCTCATTTAGGCACCTTGGGAACATCTGTGAGAGTTTCAGAGGCTGAACAAACTTTCCATTGCTGCTGTGTCTCACCCTGAAATCAGCTGCATTTCTTCAGTGGATTAAGGGATTTTCTGTACTTTCTAATTTACAGCAATCTTGATATTCTCAGATCTGAGCTGGGTTCTCCCCTCACTCATCACTGCTGTAAACTGGGAGTGAACTTGACTGAAAGTTTTACATGGGCAGGTATTGACAGAGCAAGGATGTTTTAAAGTTTTAAAGTGTGTTTTGAGTGTTTTAAACTGGGAGAAGAGAGATTCAGATTGGTTATTAACCAGAAATACTTGTGAGGGTGGTGAGGCCTTGGCACAGGGTGCTCAGAAAAGTTGTGGCTGTCCCTGGAAGTGTCCCAGGCCAGGCTGGATGGGGCTTGAAACAACCTGAGATGGTGGAAGGTGTCCCTGCACATGGCAGGGGGTGGAACAAGATGATCTTGAAGATCAAACAATTGTCTGATTTTAAGAACTTTCCTATCTATCTATCTATCTATCTATCTATCTATCTATCTAATCTCTCTCTCTCTCTTTCTCCTTCTCTGTGGTGCTCCAAGAGGAGGATATAACTCTGATTATGCTGTTTAAAATCACAGTGTGCCCATCTGAAGTATAAACCTGGCACACTGGTGCACACTGGTTGATTTCTAGCCCTGGATGTGCATTGGCTCTAAATCCCCTGGAGGCATTTGGGATGGAAGTTTTTTTACAAAATAAACTGTTTAAAATGTTTAAACTCTAAGTTTTCCACCATGTGATAGTACACACTTCTATTTAAACTATACACCCATTATCCTTGCTCTATAATTTAATTTTGGACTCTTTTTCCACAGCCTCAGGTCAATGCAGTGTTTTCTTGGGGGTCAGTGCTTGTTAGCACAGAAAGTTTAAAATTCTCAGCAATCAGGGCTCCAACAACTATTGTCTGATTTTAAAAACTTAAAGAACTCGAGAACATCCCACTTGGGATGGAATTTCCTTTAACAAAATCATCTGTGCTATATTAAGTTCTGTGTGTAAACACTTGCACAAGGTTTGGCTTTCTAGAAATAAACCCAGAGGCAGCAGTTTGGGGTGTGCTGTGTACTAGGGCAACAAAGTGCAAGGGAAATGAGAGACCAGAGCCTTGAGGAGTTAAATGAACACTTTGGAGCTTCAGAACCTCCTGATGCTTCATGGGAATATGGGAAAATATTCTATTTAGAGACTCTACTGCTCACACATCAGATGTTTTCTGCAGTTCTCTCTCTCTCTCTCTCTCTCTCTCTCTGTGTAATTTTTTTTTCTTTTTTAAATTATCATCGGGGGCAATTTGCATGAGAGGGATCTTTGTCTGTGAAGTGCCCATCTGCTGTGCAGCCCCACCTCCCCCCTGACGACAGAGCCATCTGCTTTTGACATCACAGCCACGAAGGGCTGAGACCCAGGCAGCCTCAGGCACCTGATAACACCTTGCCTCCATCTCACCCTGCTGCCTGAAAGGGCTCCCAAATGCTTTCCCTGGCTTTTTCCCCCCAGACAGGGATGAGTGGCTCAGGATGGGCTGGGCTGCTGAGTGGGAGGTGCACAAGACCAAAGTCAGGAGCAGTTTTGAGCAGGGACTGTGATTTTTGATTTGCCTTTGTGTGACACGTCATGTGAAGGAGAAGTCCCCTTGTCTCTGCCTCCTGGGAATTGAATAATAATAATTATGAGGCTGATGATCACTCTTGTGAAGCAGTGCTTGATTAGCTTCACTTGCATCTGCTTGAGACACTTCTAATTACACAGCAGTGTCCTGGTGTCATTCATCCTCCAAACTAAAACTGATTTGCCCTTCAGAGCTCGTCCCACCCCAGTTAGGGATGCTCAAAACCAAGAAGGGAAAATATCCACTACAGACCTCATCTCTGACTGATTTACCTGCTCAGGGCTTAGGTATTACATGGATTAGCACAACATATCTGAAAAAAAATAAAGTGTATCCAACAGCCCAGATGGTCATGGCTTGGTGAAAACAGTGGCACCTTCCAAAGTGCCAGCACTTGTCTGGCTGTGTGTCCTCAGGTGGGTAACAGCACGAGCTGTCACCAGTGCTGCACATTGAAGGAATTTGCTGTGCTGAATTAAGAGAGTTGCCTTCAGGTTAAAGCTCTGCTGCATCTGGATTTTTGGGCATTTATATTAATTTTCCTGCCTAGAGTCCTTGTCCAGGTGGTGTTTGAGGTTTGAGGTTTTCATGTGCTGTGGTTTTTTTGTTTGGGTTTGGTTTTTTGTTTTTTTTTTTCCCTGTATATAAATCTGCAGTGGGTTTCTCTCCTTTGGGAAGGAGCAGAACCACTGCAAAGCCTCTCTGGTCTGGCTGCCATCCACCCAGAAACCCTGAGCAGCTCCCAGGCACGTGTAGGGATCAGCTGTAAATCCAGCACGTCCGGGAAGGGCTGTGCTCTGCCCAACCCCGCTGGAGCAGGCTGGGCGATCCCACTTCATTTCATGGAGTGTGGAAATGCTGCTGCAAGCTCTTTTTCCTGGTTATTTTAATCACCAAAAAGTGCAGGGTGATGCTAACTGAAAACTTGTATCGAATTCAAGGCGATTTTTGATTATTTTCTTTTCAATGAAAGCAATCTGTAAGCAAGGCTTGAATAGGAATTTGGAAAATGTTGTGGGTTTAGGGTTTTGTAAATGAAACTTGTGAATTGTTCCTCTGGGAACCGAGCTTATCTTCAAAATTCACTGAAACAAAACAGCCAACTGTAATATTATTGATTAACATCAGCATGGTTGTGACATTGGTTTTGATGATAATAATAAAAGACTAAGAACAGAAGAGGTAAAAAATATGTTTTGTTTCAGGTCAAGCAAGTTGTTTTGTTTTACCTGACCCATTTCCCTTCACTAGGCTTTCATTTAAGTAAGAAAAGCTCAGGAGACAAGTGGTGTGGATTAACCCTGACCAAAATTAAGACCAACAAGAGAGGTTTTCCTGGGCTTGTAAACAGGATGTTTGATCCTGGGAATGACCGTGGCGTTCAGTGTGTGCACAGCCACTCCTCACCACACTCCCTCAAGGCAGGGAGGTTAAATCCTGGAGTGAAGAGCTTCTAAGCATGTTCCCAGCCTCTCCAGCCTCTCCTGCTTTGCATGGGAAATACCAATGCACAATCCCAAATTCCTCTTGAATCCAGACCTATTCTTCCCCCTTCTGCCACGGCCGGGGGGAATTGAAAGAAGCAGCAGGGCAGATTGCTCCCCAAAGTTTTCCTTGCCCATCAGCAGGTCCATTAATCTCATTGCAGAGCTGCTGCTGCACCAGGTGCCCAGATTATTCTAATATTGCACCGTGCCTGCCAGGAGCGGCTCGTGCTGGATGATAACACTCCTCTAATCCACTTACTGAGGTGCTTTCTTGCTGCAGCTTGAATACAGCTTCCCCCTCTGATCGTGTCCCCATCAGTGCCACTGGAAACTCTTAATCCTTTGCAAGCATCTGTCAAATTCTTCTCCCACCTGGGACCCCTCTGCTGGTGAGCCCTGAATTCCATGGGAGACGAAAGCCAGCAGCACCTTGGGGGATCAAATGTGCATTTACAAGCTGCAGTGCCGGGGGCACATGGGTGCTTTGAAAGCTCCACGGAGAGTGGGCAGGAAATCCTCTCCTTCCCTGTCAGAACCCAGGACACTCCTCTGGCTGCCCTGGAGGACTCCAGACCCTGGCAGGGGGCTCAGAGACCTTGGCACAGAGTCACAAACACCTGTGCCTTCCATTTTAACCCATGGAAACAATTCCCAACTTTGTGTGAGGAGTTACAAGCCACAAGGGTTTGAGTAGAATGATAGTGAATTTGTCGCAGGGTGAAAAAGTAGAATTTTGGGATTTTAGAATGGGGGTTCAGAAGGCAAGATGGGTTAATCTGAGCATGTCCAGTCTTTCTCCTTCTTCTTCTTCTTCTTAGCTCTTCTTCTGCTGTGATGGTGACAGTTCTGGATTGGTTTAGAGTAGAGACAGACTGTCTAACATAGGTGATAGGTATTGGAAAATTATTGTAAATAATGTACAAGTAGTTTTTAGTATAAAAAGCTAACACCACCCCAAGGGCAGGGACTGTGCCACAACCCAACCTGCTGGACAGATCTCAGCAGGTCAGAGAAAGAATGGAATAGATAAGAGAAAATAAACAACCTTGAGAAAGCCAAGGAATCCTGTCTTCTTCTTCAGTCTCGAGGCTGAGAAAAAGAGACTTTCCAACACCTCGAAGTCATCTCAACACCAGAGATGACCGCATCACTTCCCAAATCTTGTCTTGGAGAGGCCATCCTGTAACAAACCCACCAGCAGTCGAACACTGAAGCATCCCCCTCCCTTCCTTGTCCTGGAGCTCGGGGAATGCCGGTGCTGGTGGGAGCTGGCAGCGTGCCGGGGCTGCACAGAAGGCTGGGGGGCTTGTGCCATGTGGGAGCCGGGCAGACTGGGAGCAGCTGTTGGAAAGGCAGCCAGTTTGGGCTTGTTTGCAAAGCAGGACGTGGGGGTGAGAGGCTGGGGGGGAGCAGACAGCCTTCCCCGTCTCCCCCTCTCGAGGGTGGGGAGCTGCTTTTCTTCTCAACTTAGAGAGGTTTATTTTCCTCTGTGCCCCGTGAAATAGGGGAGTGATGGAGTTATTCAAGTCTATTGAAAGCAGCGTGCAAAAGCTGCTTCACTTTGTGGGGCAGGTCTCCACCCAACAGGCTGGGGGGGCTTGAGGGCATTTTTAGCTGTATGCTGGGATTTTTCTCCACCCATGCTCGTGGCCAGTCCCTTTCCATGCAAGGGTGGCCTTCGCCCAATTTCCTTAGTTGGTCAAATTAATTGACTCTGTTTTATTAAACAACTCATAACTGAAGTATTGAAGGCTTTTGGGTTGCCTTAAAGCCTTGATCTATTACTGTGCTCGTCATTGTTTAAAGTAAAAAAATGTCTCAGTTATCCCTTTCTTCTCCTTGGGAAGTCCAAAGCAGTGAAGCTTTGCAGATTGTGGATGTCACAGAACATCATACATTTGTTTTCCCCCTTTTCTAGCAATTTAACACATTGTGCTTTTGCAGAGGTTCAAAAGTTCGCTCAACAACAGTTGGTTCCTGGAGCTCGTGCAAAGGCCTGTGAGGAAACTAAAAAAAAACCCCAACCAACACCATTCCATGGCTGCAGGACATAACAGCAACAAACCACATGTAATGCCCTTAATGTTGCTTAAATTATGCTAGAATGCAACCCCTCAAACCCCTGAAAACCCATGTTTTCTCTTTCCTCACCATATGTCAGTGTGTTCTGCGAGTCGTTAGAGGTAAAGCCTGACCTGGCGCTTTCTGACTTTCTTTTAATTTGACCCAGCAGCTGGGATCAAAGCCCTGGTACATTGAAACAGCCTAAAAATATGGAAAAAATCCTGTTTGTCCTTCAGCACGCTTTAGCATGCAGTGGGGAGAAGGGCTGGGTGAAGGGCTGGGTTAGCAGATGTTGCCCACACTGTGCCTGCCATTGGTGCCATCTCCAGAGCCAAGAGTTGGGCTCTGCTCTCCTAAATGCCTGCAGATGTTTGACGGCCTGACAGATGGGACCCAAAATCATGTGGAATACACCCAAACAGTGAAATCATCAAATGGGAATGGCTGCTGGGGTTTGATGGATGGTGGGGCTGGTTCATGAGTCAGCTGGAGAGAAAGGGGCATCCCCTCCTGATAGGAGAGGTGAAAAATGTCATGGGATGTCTGTTGGTTGTGAAGGATGGTGAGTGAAGGTTCCTCTGAGAAAGATGGTTCAGGGAAATCATTAATTTACTGGGTTTTATCTTGTTCTGAGGTAATTCAGGAGTGGGTAGCAGTGTGCGGCCTACCAGGGAAACTGGGGTGAGCTGGGTGCTCCTGTGGAGTGATTCTGCCTTCTGGTTTGGTGCTGGGAGGGCACTCAGGGTGACGGGGCCAGGCTCTTCCTGAAGCTCCTAAGGGTGACAATAATGACCCTAACGCACAAAAATTATGACAGATCTGATGAGCAGCCCTGAGTTCATTAACATTGCCAAAATCTGGCCCTGACCCTGATCATTGCAGGGGAGCTGGACTATGTGACCTTTAAAGTTCTCTTCCACCCCAAACCATTCTATGATTCTGTAATTCTACAATCAGGATTCGGACCTGCCCATGCATTTATCCACAGATAGGTGCACACAGCTGTCCCTGGGTACATTCTGCCACCCCCTCTTGTCCCAGTTCCAGCAGAGTTTTCCCCACACGTCCCTTCTGTAGCTGTAAAAGAGTCCCCAGAGCATCGCAGCCAGGCTGGTGACACGGGGGCTCACACTGCGTGTCCCCAGACCTCTGAGCAGCCCACAGGAGCACTCTGTGCACAATGAAGGTGGCAGACTGTCAAACCTTTAGCTGTGCTTTCCTGCCTCCTCAGCCAGCTTCCAGAGAGGGGCTGCAGTATCTTCTGGGCTGTCAGCCATGCCAGAGAGCTGGAATTCCGGAATCTGTCTCTTGGCACTGCTGCTGGCTGCCGTGCCTCCTCTGTCTGCTGCTGCTGCACGCACTTTGCAGGTCTTGTCTCTGGGAGGATGCTAAACACCCTCCCCGCCCCTTTGAATGCCCACTTTGTCTAATTACCAGCACATTTGCCAACGTGGTTTTGGCACCGGCCAATCTGTTGTGTCTCAACAAGGGCTGAGCTGCTCCAAGGGTTAACACGTCCCAAAACCCATCCTCAGTGAGCAGAGTCGAGGCAATCCCCCTGATTTGGTGGCAAAAGAATATGAAAGCACAAACCCAAGCTGTGCCATGTCATTTGCGGACAGCAAAAGTGATTGTGGCTCGTTTTACATTCCAGCTGGGAGTTAACAGAGGAGCCAGGATTTGCAGTTTGACTTTTTGCTCAGCAGCACCGTGGTGCTCCTGCACTCCCCCGAGCACCTTCCCTCCAACAGGAAACCCAGCAACACCTCCTTGGAGGAGATTTATGAGCCAGCAGAGCTGACACCACTTTGCTCAGCCCCTCAAGGCACAAGCAGAGCCCCAACCCTTTTTTTTTGTCAGCGTGGAGGGTCCCCTTAGCAGCAAAAAATGTGGCGTGGCATCGAACTTCAAAGGCTGCTTCTTCAAACTTCTCCAGTCTGGTGCCACATGGCGAGGAGGGACAGGGCTGGAGTGGCAGATGCACCCACACATGCACAATCAGGGGACAGATGTGCCCCTTGGCAAGGGGCAGAGCTGTAGGAGAAGAGGTGCAGACCCCAACTGCTGTTTCACACCCCATCCCTTTACAGGCTACCCTGTATTTTGTAGGGATTTTACTTTGATGGAAATTTAGTGGCAATTCCTGCTGTGGAGTGGAGCCTGGTCAGTATGTTCCCATCTTCTGGTTGGGTTTTGCGCAGGGGGATTTGGTTTTTGTGGTGTGACCTGGTGCAGACCCCAATTGCTGTTTCACGCCCCATCCCTTTACTGGCCACCCTATATTTTGTAGGGATTTTGCTTTGATGGAAATTTAGTGGCCCTGAGGGAAGGAGGAGCAATTCCTGCTGTGGGGTGGAGCCTGGCCTGTGTGTTCCCATCTTCTGGTTGGAGTTTTGCTCCGGGGGATTTGTTTTTTTCTGGTGTGATCTGGTGAGCAGCACATGGGGACAATTGCAGGATGCTGGTGGGCCACATCTCAGAGGATCCCCAGCTCCAGTCCTCAGGATGGCATTGAAAGGATTGAGACTGTGTGAAATAAATGCCATTAATTTCCCCTTAAATGGAGATTTCTTTCGCTGCCCTCTCACAGCACTTTCCCTGCAGAGTGCCCACACAAGCTGCTCCCTCCTGGGGTGCACTGGGACCCGCTAATTCCACCCTGGAGGTGTTAAACTGCATCTGCACTAGGTGCTAAAAGGTGTTCAGTCTGAGGAATAAAAGGGAACACGGAAAGAAAAAGCACTTATTTCTCCTGTCTGTGCACTCTGTGTGGCTGGGACATCTCCCCTGCTGCTCTTGGTGTTTTTCAAGTCTGGAAAAACATAGAAAGCAGGAGTTTGTGTGTCTGCGAAGGAATTCTCCCATAGCCTGGCAGCAAACCTCATCTCTTGGTCAAGGTTGGGAATAAGCTTTATTGTCCCTTTGTCGTCCCTTGTTTGTTTTCTGTATTTTGCCATTTAACTGCAAATCCTGGTGGAACACTGATGCCATGTGCCCTGCAGCCACACTGCCTCAGCTTCTCCATGGTGAATTATCCAGCATTGCAGTGCTGGGAATGAGAATAAAAGTGTATAAAAGTGGAGGAAAAGAGTATAAAAGTGGAGAAGACAAAGCTTTTCTTGCCCTCTTCTCCGTGCTTATCTCCCAGGTGTCCACAAGCAGGTGTCCACCGCCTTCCCTGGCTGCCTGGCTTCTCCTTGGACTCTGGAATTTCCTGCATTTGCTTCTTGACCAGCGGTCAGGCTGCCCAGGGCAGAACCTTGGAGGGTCCTGGGCAGAGCTGCATCAGGCTTGACAAATTTGAGCAAATCCAGAAGCAGTCTCTGCTCTTATCCCAACCTGCAAACACTCAGGGAGGCAAATAACCACAATTCACAACAAAGCAAAGCTGTTAGGATTCGCTTTCATGCTGTTAATGAAGGTAATTAAGCTGTATACAAAGAGACAGAGGTTGGAAGGCATGGAGAGCAGAGCATGATTTCACCAGAATATGATTTTTGTGGTTTCCTTTTTTAGGAGCACCTTTTATCCTTTAATAGGGTGAAGGGAAGGGGCTGGCAGGAAGAGCAGAGCTCATCCAGTATTCTATGAGATGTGCTACAGCTGCAACAGGTTGGAGAAAGGGTTTTTAGGGGTGGGTGTGAACAGGGCTCTTCCTGCATCCGTGGAGCTGAGTTTTTCTTTACTGTCAGTGGTTTCCTCCTACCCTGATGGTGGAGAAATTTTATCAATTCCTCCACTGGGACAGCACTGGCAGCTCCCACCATCTCTGGCTGTGTCCATTTAGAAGGAAGGGGACAGCAGAGTGTCCATCTGTCCATCCTGACAGGCAGGGGGCTGGAACTCGATGGTTTCAAGATCTTTTCCAGCCCAACACCACGGCACAGGAAAAGGGGGATGTGATTTCTTTACCACAACACAATCTCTCCTCCCTTCCTACAAAAGGAAAACAAACCCCAAGCCACCAGCCAGCAAATAAATAAGTAAATAAATAAATAAATCAGTGTCCCACTGCAATGGTGGCTGAGGGTGATGGTGATGATGATGAGGAGGAGGAAGAGGCCTTCCAGGCAAGTTGTGCCAGTGGATCCCAGTTAGCAGAGGTGTCTGGTGCCTGAGAGGGATGTCTATGAACAGAGGGAATTTGTGAAGCTGTGCAGAAACCCAGGGCACCGGGAATATTTCTGTGTCTGCTCTGGGGTGCCCTGACCCCCAGGGGAGCACTGACTTTGACCCTCATCCATGGAGAAAGTTTCCCAGACTTCAAGATAGACTGGAACCCACAAAAGCGTGAAATGGATTATAGAGAGCAGTGTAGGTGCATCACTTGGTGAGAAACTGAGGGTTTGGGGAATTTTTCTATGTTGTGGATGGAAGCAAGATGGAGGGCACAGGATGTCATCCTAGGTTTCTTCTTCATGATTCTTCATGGGTTTGGGTGGCATTTTGTAACTGGGCAGAAAAGTCCACATTGCAGTTCTGTGGGATCAGTTATTGGGTTAAAAGGGAAAATAATCTAGATGTCAGTTCTTAATTGGATAGTTCAGTCTTAAAAGACCTTGTAACAAGAGATTGTTGGCCATTTTGTGCAGTGCTTTTCCAGTGTGCTGAGCCTGGTGTGGACAGCGTGCAAAACTCTAGATAAGATAATACCAAACAAGAACCTGAAGACCGAAAAGATCCAGTGGGTCTCTTTCCTGACACAAGACCACTCCAGGAAGATCTCCCTGGACAGGGAAGCCCCCTGGGAGGGCCCAGCCTGAGTCCCAGAAGTCAGGGAATTGGCAACAGGTACTGTCTGGGTTTAGGGCAAATTTGGGAGAAAGCCTCCAAAGGGGCCCCTCCAGAAAGCAAACCCACCCGGCCCCTCCCCGCAACTGGTTTGGGAAGGATTCCTCGGAGAGAAGTGGAAAGAACCTGTTTATTTAACAGGCACAGCACCCCTCAGCACACAAAATGAACAAAACCGGGTGACAACACTCTTTCACTGCTCTGAAAAAGATGACAAATTCAGAAAGACTCTCTGGGGCTGGACACTCTGTTATCAGTCCCTTAGGTGCTGGGAATGGCTGCTGCCCAGAGTAGGCCCCAGTAGGCCACAAGGTGCAAACTCTTCGAGTTCCCAGGCCCCAGTCCAGAGCAGGCTCGAGTAGTTGCAAAAAAGGGAAAGGAGAAACAGTCCAGGGAAAAATTCAGACTGCTTAGCTAAACTAACTAATGAGCAGAAGCAAAGAGCAAGAGCAAAGCAGGAGCAAAGCAGAAGCAAGAGCAAAGCAAAAAGCAAAAGCAGCACTATCTACTGCCCTGTGTGTCCCACCAGATGTGGGGGAGCAGGCTGATAATAAAACCAAAACAAAACTTTCACTCTTCAGAGTCAGTCTTAAAGGCCCAGAACATGATATCCAGCATAAACAGAACACACGAATGGGGATACAAGCATCATAACGTCACCCTAGGACAGGCACCCCGGCAAAGCTGCTGCCACATGCTGCAGATGAGGCATGTGAACTCACATCCATCTTACCCAAACTTGGGGATTTGTTAATGCACATCTATCTCACCCAAACTTGGGGATTTGTGAACGCACACCCATCTTACCCAAATTTGGGGATTTCCTCCCCAGTTCTACAGGCTGTAGGAGCAGAGCTGCTGCACAAGGCGGCTGCTGCAGCCTCCCTCACCTCATTGTGGATTCCTGGGGAGTGCACATTGCAAGGGGGAGCAGGTGCAGCCTTTGGAGGAGGTGGGACTAGCAATTATCAGCCCGAGCGTTAATTGTTGAATTAACATCACACTGTGTAACACGAGTAAATAAGAGTCGGCAGTTTGGGTTTCTTGTGGAAACCTTCATTGCAAGGGCTTTGTGTCTGCTCTGATCTCTCTTCCACCTCACGTTACAGAGCCTGGCAGGAGCGGCTGGTGTTGTCTGAAACAGCCTGGATGATTTTTCCTCCCCCCAAAGTGGGATGAACATGCAGAACTGGCCTGGACATAATTTCTGCAGAAGTGCCTGTATTAACACAGTCTATTATCTGGCTGCAGATTGGGTGTGAGTGGCTCTCCATCCTTTTGGCAATTCCTGTGGTTTTTTTGCTGGTAACTTTGACGAGAAGCTGTTAAAAATCCACTGTGTGCATTCCGGCTGCATTTCAGGAGTGCAGTGACACTGGGAGCTGAACCCCCCTTTTCTCCAGGCATCTTCATCTGCCAGGCACTGCAGGTCCTTGGGGATGATTATAAGGTATTTATAGTTGAGGAGATGGATGACTTGGTCCTAACAGTCTGAGTGATATCTCAGCCATGGCAGCCTTAAACACAGACAGCTAGAGGTCACATTTGATTACATAAAAACTGGATTTCAGCCCAAGCAGCTGGGAGACATGTTCCTCCCTCCTTGAGAAATGACAAGTGCAAAAAAACCCTCCATCCTTCCTGACTTGGGTTCCTGAGACAGCCAGGAGCAGAGTGCAGGGTTGGGTGCCAGTGGCTCTGTTATCCTTGGCAGCAGGAAGCAGCTTGTTAGTGGTGGCAGCACAGCCCAGCTGGCAGGTTGGAGAGGCTGGATGCCCCCAGCATCCCTGTCCCCTTGCAGGGAGGGCACCAGGATGATGTGTCTGCTTTCTGTGCTGATTGTTCCTTTGTGGGTGTGTAAATTCCTGCTGCTATTACACGGTGAGGTGGTGCAGAACAAAGCTGCTGATTAACACATGCAGGAGCCATGGATGCTCCTGGGAAGGGACAGGGACTCTGCTCCAGACACTGCCAGCTGGACAAGGGCCTGGCCAGTCCCTCCAGAAGGAAAACCCAACAGCTCAGGCATCCCCCATGCTGGGAATGGTGGGATGGGATGTGCAGGTTGGTACTTTGTCCCCCATGCCCCAGAATAAAATAAAATGTGTGTGGGACAGGTCTCCTGCCCTAAATGAACTTGTTGGCATCTTCTCTGTGGTCAGACGTTCTCACAGCCTGGCAAAAAGGGACTGGTACAAGTTGGAGAATGTGACCGTGTTCACAGGGGTCCGAGGATGACGGAAGATACTAGGATCTGACTCCATGTTTCAGAAGACTGATTTATTATTTTATGATATATATTATATTAAAACTATACCAAAAGAATAGAAGAAAGGATTTCATCAGAAGGCTAGCTAAGAATAGAAAAAGGAAGAATGATAACAAAGGCTTGTGTGTCAGACAGTCTGAGCCAGCTGACTGTGATTGGCCATTAATTAGAAACAACCACATGAGACCAATCACAGATGCACCTGTTGCATTCCACAGCAGCAGATAATCAATGTTTACATTTTGTTCCTGAGGCATCTCAGCTTCTCAGGAGGAAAAATCCTAAGGAAAGGATTTTTCATAAAAGATGTCTGTGACAGGAGAGGACCTGGTTTTGTGTGGAGAGGGCAAGAATAGAACAGGAGAAGGGACAGGAGTGTGGGAAGTGGGAAGAGAGAGCCAGACACCAGAAAGCTCTGCTGGTTGGGAGCCAGGCACATGCACCTGAGGGGAAGAGAACAAAACAGGTGAGAGGAAGTGGGGCTGGCTCTGAGCTGTTGAGGCTTGCTGGCTTGGTTCCCTCTTGCAGAGACAGCACAGAGCAGAGCAGATCCATCACTGGATGGATTTTAGCTGGATGCTGCTCAGATGGAGAGCTGCCAAAAAGTGGCTGACCCTAGGAGAAGCCTGGGTCTGGGAGGGATCAGCTCCTGCAGGAGCCACAAGATTTGCAGTTTCTGTGGTCCTCTGGCTTTGCCACATCATCAAAACCAGAGAGGCTGAAGCTGCATCCAGGTGGAGACGAGGGTTGGAGGTGCTTCCAGCCAGGAGGGCAAAGAAGGTTTGATGGTGTCCTGCTTATCACCTTTTTCCTTTCCCTGTCAGAGTTTTCCTCACTCTCAGTCCTCAATTCCTGCAGCTCCAGCAGGAGCTTGCCTGCAATCCTCCATCCTCTTCCAATCTGGTGTGGTGCTCAGCCAGGCTGGGCTTTTCCAGACCCTTTTCCACGTGAGCTTTGTTGTCTGTTGAATAAGGCTGGGACAAAAAGGGAGGGCTGGAGGTTCTGCTGTCTTGCCAGAGCTGAACAACGATGGGGAAGGGAGGTCAGACCTGGCCCCATGCAGGCAGAGCTGCAGGAAACACATCAGCAGCAGCTCCTTTGTGTCCTCCTGCCCTCGAGCTGGAGGGGCAGTGGCAGGCATGAAATTGCCCCTGCAGTCCTGTCAGCCTGATGGACAGAGTGGCCCCTTGGCCCTCCTGAGGGTGTGGAGAGGCCAAGCAGCATGGAAAGGAGTTGTGCCCTGAGGGAAGAAGCAGCTTTGTGTGTCTGGGGTCCCTTCTGCAGCCTGTGCTGGGCTTATCTCACACAGTTTTATCACCAGTGTTGGACACAACCTCAGCTCTTGGGGCCACAGGGTTCATGGAAGTGAGTTCTTGCATTTTGTATGTCCCTGTGGATAAGGAATGTAGAGCACAGCTACTCCAGGGTCATCATCACCTTTCCAACAAGCTGCTCTGTGAAGGCTGAACATTTTTCCTACCCCTTAAGCAAACCCAGATTCCTGTCAGGAGCACAGCCAAAGTCTCTGAGGTTTTGTAGAAATAAACAAAAGCCACACAGAGTGAGCCCAGATGCGGAGCCCAGATGTGGGATGGTGGCCACATGTGCATCTCTATGCAAACCTTGCTGTCACCTGGAATAATACTCAATGCTGTGAAGCAGGAGGTGTTAATCACACTGATGTGAGAGACCTGAGCCTCCCCATTTGTGCAGCTATCCAGCTCTCCAGCAGTGATATTTGACCCACCAGAGGCAGGGAGATGTAGATGTCAGAGCCAGAGTGCAGTAGACCCTATTTTTCCCAAGCTGTCACTCTGTTTAGTGTTTTATCACAGACGTGTTCCTCCACAGCTGGGAAAGTATGAAAATATGTGTTGGGTGTCTTGATGGAGACCCAGGAGTTCCTGAGCTGGTTGTCTCCAGCTTTGTGTAGTAAACCAGAAACCAGAATTAATTAAACCAGAATATTTGTGTATTAAACTAGAATATCTATGTATTAAACCAGAAACACACAGGTGTATGAGCATGGGACACATGGGCAGACTCTGACCTGTCCACTTGGCTCTGGACATATGCATCTCACTGGGAATGGAGTGACTCCTTCAAAAGTCCTTTGGAGCACTTGGTGTCAAACAAAGGAGGGGTCCCAGACACCACAGAGCCATAGAACAGTTGGGGTTGGAAGGGACCCTAATGCTCCCGTGGTGAAGTTCTGTGTTCCCTGGACAAAGGAGTGGTCCCAGACACCACAGAACCATGCAATGGATAGGGTTGGAGAGACCCCTAATGCCCCCATGATGTTCTGTGTTCACTGGTAACACCAAGGCAGAACCCGAGAAATGAAGCCCAGGCTCTGGTAATTCCTTGGTGCTGGATAAGCATGGATTTTGGGTAAGTTCTGGCCAAAACCTCTGGCTGATGTTTGCATTTGCTTCCTGAGGATTCAGTGTCCAAGTCAGCTCCCAGCACTCCTCACTTATTGCTGACTCTTGAGCTCAGTGGTTTTGCTGCTCTGGGAAGTTATTCCCACCATCAGACTCTCTCAAAACAATCCTGCCAAGATGCTCTGACTCCCCCTGTTAAGCAGCAGGAAACTTCAGGCTGTGCCTCAGAATAATTATGCACAAGACACAGTGTCAAAACAAAGGCAGAGGATCCCAAAACACTCACGGCTGTGCTGCACTGTTCCCATCCGTGTCCTTGAGACACTTCAGCACCTTCCAGAAAAAGAACTATCAGGTGCCAAATGCTGGCTGCAGTCTGCAGTCCCCTTCTCTCCCAGGTGCTGCTTCTCAGGAGATGTAGACTTGGCTGGGAAGGGAACAGGGGTTATTCAAGGCTGTTTGCTGGGGATGCTGGGGTGATGCTGGGACAGGCTGTGGCACTGGAGCCTCAGGATGGACCCTCGTGGGGTCAGCACCAAACTTCCTCTGTGGGAAGGCTGCAGGCTTGTCACAGACATGTTTTATGAAAAATCCTTTCCTTAGGATTTTTCCTCCTGAGAAGATGAGATGCCTCAGGAACAAAATGTAAACAATGATTATCTGCTGCTGTGGAATGCAACAGGTGCATCTGGGATTGGTCTCATGTTGTTGTTTTCAATTAATGGCCAATCACAGTCTGGCTGGCTCGGACAGAGAGCCTGAGCCACAAAACTTTGTTATCATTCTTTTCTATTCTATTCTTAGCCAGTCTTCTGATGAAATCCTTTCTTCTATTCTTTTGGTATAGTTTTAATATAATATATATCATAAAATAATAAATCAGTCTTCTGAAACATGGAGTCAGATCCTAGTATCTTCCGTCATCCTGGGATCCCTGTGAACATGGTCACTCAGGCTCTCCTGTGATAGAGCTCTAACAGAGAGGAGCCAAAGTTCTGCAGTCTGATCAGGAGCACTTCAGGTCCCTCCTGTTTCAGACCCCCAAAGTCTGTTTGTATCTGCAGTTCTCTGCTTTTGGAGGTGAGCTGTGACCGTGTTCACAGGGGTCCCAGGATGAGGGAAGAGATGAAGGATCTGACTCCATGTTTCAGAAGGCTGATTTATTATTTTATGATATATATTATATTAAAACCATACTAAAAGAATAGAAGAAAGGATTTCATCAGAAGGCTAGCTAAGAATAGAATAGCAAAGAATGATAACAAAGGCTTCTGTCTCAGAAGCCTTCTGTCTCCGAGCCAGCTGACTGTGATTGGCTGTTAATTAGAAACAACCAACATGGGCCAATCCCAGATGTACCTGTTGCATTCCACAGCAGCAGATAATAATTGTTTACATTTTGTTCCTGAGGCCTCTCAGATTCTCAGGAGGAAAAATCCTAAGGAAAGGATTTTTCATAAAAGATGTCTGTGACAGGGAGCCACTGCATCCTGGGAATGCTGGCTCTAGGACCCTTTAGGATGTGGAGGCAAGTGACAACTGCACTGTTTTGAGCTGGCCTTACATCAGCTTTTTCCTCCTTTCCCTTGATTCCCACACTTTTATTGCATTTATTTTATAGAGAACCTTCTGAGGGAGGTACAGACATGAGGCTGTCATAGAGCAACTGTCCCATGGTGCCCCCAAGCCAGAGACATCAAATCTGCCAGCTGGGATGAATTTAGGGCTCCTTCCAGCCCATCTTTCCTGTTATCACTCACATGAGGAGCTTTGGGAGAGGCGTGGACATCACCAAGACATTTTCCAGACTATTCTGGCATCAGGCAGTGCAAAAGGAAGCAGCAGAGCTGTTTCTCTGGAGAATGCCCCGTGGGGCAGGGCTCTGGCTCTCCATCCTGCTGCCACCATCCAAGGCAGTGTCAGCAGCCTGGCAGCCACCAGCTAAGGGAGGCTGATGTCATTTGTGGCCCCACGTTGTGCTCAAAGCTCTTCAGCCTCAATTTGCAGCATGGGGGCAGCCAGGGCTGTGTCCCACTGGCACATACTCACAGATGGGTGGATCCATCCTCTCCTGCTGCTGGTGGAGCCAGAAGTTCCTTTAATCAATGTTCTTCCTTGGGGTTTTCAAATGTGGCCAGGCAAGGTGATTTTTAGGCTACTTAAAACCACAAGTTATCCCAATAATTGATGTATTGCCACTGTCTGAGGCTCTTTGGATGCTGGAAGCATCCCAAACTGGCTGTCACTGGAATGCTGGTCATGCTTTAAGCTGTAATCAGCCAGGTGAGACCACTGGATCCTGGCAGATACCTGCACCAAGAAGAGGTTATTTTATCCAGCCTATTCCCCTAATCCCTTTGATACACGCTCCTGGGGCTTTGAAGGGGATTTGGGATCCTGCACAGGGATCATCCTGTGGGATCAGCCCGGGGATGGAGGAGGGGATGGTGCCTCTGTGCTCCCAGGGTTTCCAGCTGCCTGTTGTTGTGCTCTGATGTCAGGGAGGCAGCTCTGCCAGGGAAATCACAAAGGCAGCCACAGGTGGGGCTTAAAATAGCTCTGCATGGAGGAGAGAGGGGAGGGAGGGGGACAGGGCGCTGCCTGCCACATTGACAGCGTTCCCAGGGAGCCTGGACTCTGCTGCCTGCCTGTGCTCTGCCTCTTCCCAAATGGAAACCCCCGAGGGGAGGAGGAACCTGGTGCCTCTTGGGTTCTGCAGTGCGTTGAATGCGAGCCAGCAGGGTGCCTTGGTGGCCAAAAAGGCCAATGGTATGCTGGCCTGGATCAGGAATGGCGTGGGCAGCAGGAGCAGGGAGGTCATTCTGCCCGGCACTGGGCACTGGGGAGGGCACAGCTTGAGGGCTGTGCCCAGCTCTGCCCCCTCAGTTTGGAAAGGTCTCAGAATTTCTGCTGGTCAGAGTGACTCTGAGATAGGTACAAGTCTCTTTTCCCAGCCCAGCCATCAAAGAAGGAGTCAGAACTCTTCAATTCTCGTTCTCAAGGTTGTTTATTATTTTTTATCTATAAAATTCTCTTTCTGACCGGCTGAGGTCTGTCCAGCAGGTCAGACAGAGGCACGCTGACCACCCTGGGGTGGTGTTATCTTTTATACTAAATACTATGTGTGCATTATTTACCATAACTTCCCAATACCTATCACCTATGTTAGACAGTGAGTTTCTACCTTAAACCAATCCAAAAGTGCCAACGTCACCCAGAAGATGGAGGCCAGGAAGAAGAAGGAAGGAGGACAGGGCGCACCCAAATTCCTCCATCTTGAGACCCCGAGCCTCCATTCTAAAACCTCAAAAATATATTTTTCACCCCGTGACAAACTAACTGTTATTCTACTTAAACTCTCTTGACTTGTAATTCCTCATATAAAGGTTGGTAATTGTTTTTCCATGGGTCATAGCCAAAGCCACAGGGGGGTCTTGGGCTCTGTGCCAAGATCTCTTGAGGCCCCCTGGCAGGGGCTGGAGCCATCCAGGACAGCCAGAGGATTCCAACAGGAAGGATGTTGAGATGTTTGAGCACATCCAGAGGAGGCAACGAGGCTGGAGAGGGGCTGGGAACACAAACCCCGTGAGGAATGTTTGAAGGAGCTGGGGCTGTTTGGGAACACAAACCCTGTGAGGAACGTTTGAAGGAGCTGGGGCTGTTTGGGAACACAAACCCTGTGAGGAACGTTTGAAGGAGCTGGGGCTGTTTATCCTGGAGAAGGGAGGCTCAGAGGTGCCCTCATTGCTCTCTGCACCTTCCTGCAGGGAGGCTGCACACAGGTGGGGTCGGTCCCTGACAGAACCAGAGGACACAGCCTCCAGCTATGGCAGGGAAGGGACAGGTTGGATATTAGGGAAAAGTTTTTCACTGAAAGAATAATGAAGTGCTGGAATGCTCTTCCCAGGGAGGTGGTACAATCACCATCTCTGGATGAGTTTAAAACAAGACTGGACATGGCACTGGGTGCTGTAGTCTGGTTGAGGTGTTAGGGCATGGGTTGGACTCGATGATCTGGGAGGTCCCTTCCAAACTCATTATTCTGTGATTCTGTGATTCTGGGAGGTTTCCAGCTGGCTGTGAGAAGGGGACAGAGTCAAAGTGGATCCCGGTGGAGGGAGGCGGACAGCCCCTTCCTGGCTGGTGGCTGAGTTCATTCCAGTGCCAAGTCCCCCTTCCCACATTCCCACTCCTCCTGTGGCATCCCTGAGATGCCAAGGGCAGTGATTCCATGGTGTTTGCTCACCAAGTCCCTGCAGATGCCAAGGCTGGAGGCTTCAGGGATAAATGAGGTGGTTGTTCAAGCAGAGAATGTGGCCACCACACTGAGGGCTGATAAACCAAAAAACACTTATAATGTCTTGTAATTAGGAAATTGTTGGCTTCTGATTGTGATGGAGTGAATTATAACATCTGTATTGTCTCACCCTTCACATGAGACTGAAAATGGAATAAAACTTTTTAAAATTCCTTGTGGTGTTGTGAGGTCCCCAGGATGAGGTGAGAGATGAGAATTTGACTCCATGTCAGTCATGAGTTTTTATTCATTCTTTTCTAGTCTTCTGATGTCTCCTTTCTCTTTCTTTAGTATAGTTTTAGTATAGCATAATATAATGTAATATAATATAATATAATATAATATAATATAATATAATATAATATAATATAATATAATATAACATAACATTATATTATATTATATTATATTATATTATATTATATTATATTATATTATATTAGCCTTCTGAGAACACGGAGTCAAATTCTCATCTCTCACCTCGTCCTGGGGACCCTCACAAACACGACACTCCAAGAGCTGCCATCACACCTGGTTAGTGCCAGTTTGGAGAGGTGTGAGGTTAATGCCAACACACCTCGTTGTGACTAAGCTGAGGAGATGTCCCCTAGAGCGGGTGGCCAGCCTGGGGAACCTCCTGGCCATACAGATGTAGATGTATTACGTATTATTTATGTATAATACTTCTGTTATACCCATAAGAGTATTTCCTGAATTCCTTTTTGGCAAAACCCGGCAGAATAATGCCCTTACAGCACCCTGGCTCTGTCTTCGCTCCACAACTCTAGAGCTGATAACCCACCTCTCCTCTGACCAGTTGGGATTTTTTATATCATTCCTTTTGCCAAGCTGCAACCTGTGTTGTGTAGTTGTGCTGATCCTTGTCTGGCACTCATAAATATTCAGCGTGTGCTGCAGGAGGCTTTGGGCTGGAGTGTGTCACACAGCAAGGAGCCTGACTTTGCTGGGCACACAGCACTACAGGAGCTTCCCTGACCCTCCTCCCAGGGGACAATGCTCCCATTCTGCACGTTTTTGTCCTTAAAATGGAAAAAACTTCAGCCAGAGGAACCTTTGGTAGAGCAGGGCTGAGGGGTTTGTGTTGGGGCAGGCAAGGTTTGCAAATTTCTGGTGCAGAGAAATTATGAAGTGCTCTGAGATAAGGTACATGACTCCAAAAATGCACTTTTTCCTTTATGGTTATCCCAAACACAAAATATCCCCAGTTTTTGCCATCTGATCCATGTCCCCTGTGCCCCCAGCAGTGCCAAACTTGACCTGTGTCATCCTGGCTGCTCTCCTTGGCAAAGAAGGGTGAACGTGACTCATGGCAGTGTCCATGTCCATGTGTGCAGCCTCAAACATTTTGTTCTGCTCTCTCCCCGGTTTGGGGCCCTCCTTTGGGGATTCCACATCTCCTGTTACCCCACAGCTTTCAGCTGATGTGAGGCTGCAGCCAACTTTCTGCTTTGGATTAAATTTACCAGGGGTCTAAGAAGATCACTGCTCTTCTCTGTCCTGTGTCCAAACTGGGATTTGGATGTATTACATCCAAACTGGGATTTGGATATATCACAGAATCATAGAAAGGCTTAGGTGGGAAGGAACTTCAAAGATCATCAGGGACACCTTCCCCTAGAGCAGGCTGCCCCAAGCCCCATCCAGCCTGGCCTGGAACACTTGAAAGAGATATTTAGTGCAGCATAACTCTCAGGCTGTCTGTCCTACCTCCCCATCCTCTAATTTAGGGACTATCTTGCCTGAATCAGATGAAATTCTACCTCAAGTTTCCTATAAAATCACACATTTTGTGGAAAAAATTGGGAATTTTTGTAACATGTGAACTGCTTTAAAATCATTGAGTCAGTGAATGGTTTTTCTTGAAACAAACCTTAAAGATCATCTTGTTCAGGGCAGGGATGCCACGCTCTATTCCAGGTTGCTCCAAGCCCTGTCCACCATGGCCTTGAACACTTCCAGGGGTTTTGAGCACCCTGGGATAGTGGGAGATGTCCCTGCCCATGGCAGGGAGTTGTAACTGGATGGTCCTGAAGGTCCTTCCAACCCAAAGCATTCAATGATTCCATGATCTCTCTGACAAGACCTTTTCAATAGCTCGGTTTGGAGTGTATTTTATTTCTTTGAAGTCTTGGCCTGCTCTCTCCAGGATGGGAGTTTGGGGCTCCTTTGTCTTTTTTTCTGCTTTTCTGTCTATCCAGAGAAGATACACTGAGAAATTATGCTAATTTCTGATTTTATCATCTTTATCTGCATCATTTAAAGTGTGACCATCCCACCTTCCACACCCACTCAGCCCACCTGGGTGAGAGATTTGCTGTGGAAGGTTTTACATCCTCAAATCTCCATTTTGTACTTTAACAAGGAATAAGCACTTCACAACTTATTCAATTCATAGCTGCAAAGATTAAACTCTGCTGGAGCCTCAGACCATAACCCTGAGCACATTTAATTCATGTAACAATGAACTAAATGCATTTATAAACTTGCACAACAAGCTCTGGATTTGTCAGGTAAATTGCACAGTGATTGACAACAAACCTGACTCAACATGACCCATTACCAGGAAGGTTTGGGAGCTGCAGGTGGGGATGGATAACTGCATTCTGTGTGCCAGGAGGTTCTTGTATGTCCAGCCTGAGCAACCATCCCTAAATCCACGATCTGGAGTGAAATTCCACCTAAATAGATTCACCCTGTGAATCTAGGAGGGGTTCTGTGTGGCTGCTGTGTGTTTTTTGGGGTCCAGCAGAGGCTGCACAGCCTCCAAGGTGTTTTTGCACCCCAAAGAGTGTTTTGACAGCTGCTGTTACCTTTTCCATGGCTTGTGCTGGGAAAAGGACCTGGTGGTGATATTTGTGATGGACTCTAGGACTGCTCTCCATTGCCTCTCATTCCCTGCCATGGACAAATATCCTTTGGTGTGCTGGTGCAGTTTAATTATTCCAGGAGGGAACACCACATTTTCCCCCCAAAAATCCTTGCCATATCTTTGCCCCCATGTGCACAGAAAATCACCTCCCATGGTGTCCAAGGAAAGAAGCAATTAAAAAGTGCTTTGTTTTCCTGCAGCACTGAGAACAACAGAGTGCAGCAAGATGCAGCCCATGCCCCGGGATAAATGTCCTCAGGAGAGCTGTGGCTCCCTGGAAGTGCAGGTGGCTGCTAATTTGAACAGTATCCACTCTTTGAATGAAGCCAGCAGGGGTGAGGAACAGGGATTTGTCATTTCTAGGAGGTGGCTTTGGGTCCCTGCCAGCTCAGCGGGGTTGGGAAGCTCCTCTCATCCAAAGCAGCAGCTGCAGAGTCAGCCCCAGCCAGAACCTCCCCTGTGCATGGGGAGGCTCTCCAAAAACAAGGGATAATTGTGTTGGGAGACACCTGAGAGCTTGCCCAGCCCATCCCACTGAAGGCAGGATCCACTCTTACCCACATCCAGCCTGGCAGAAGCTCCTCCAGCCTGTTAATCTACTTCCAAGCTCCCCAAACCACTAAAAAGCTTCTTCAGTGCCTAAAGCCAGCCTCCCTACTGTTATCCACAGAATACCCACCCCAGAAAGGGAGAAAGATTTATTTTCTTCATTTTTCTGCTCCACATTTGAAGCTGATTATTCTGCTTCCCCTCTAAACAACCCTCCAGTTCCTCCTGTGTTGCCATGGAATTTCAGGCTCTCCAAGGTCCCCCTTGAGTCTGGTGCCCTGGAGTGCCCCACTCCTGGCCTTGGCAGCACCATCCGGGCAGCTGGACTGTGCCATGTGCCCACATGGCCATTTTCCCTGGGACTGGGGTCTGTATCTGCTACAGCAGCTCATTTAAGCACATTTATCCCCCTTTTTCCTCAGTCCCACAGTGCCACCGAGTCCTGTTCTGACTCTGTGCTTTCATTTCTTGTTTCCTGAGTGTATTTGCCCTCCCTGAGTCCAGTCCTGTTTCTTTTTCCTTTTCCTGAACTGTTCTTTCAGTTCACCCAGCTCATTTTGCATCCCAGGCTCTCCAGTGCTCTCACAGCCTTTCCTGATTTAACAACCTTCTTCCTTCACCCTGGTCATCCAGGGAATATCAGCCAGCCAAAGGGCTTGGGTGTCTTCCCACAGCTCCCAGGAGCTTGATGCACCCTCCAAAAGCTCAGGCTGCCCTAGGCTGGTGCTCTCAAAGGAGGGATTGAATTCCCAGAGGCAGCAGAAGGATGAGATCTCTTGGAGATTGCTCACCTACATTTCTTTTCTCTTGCATCCCATGATGGGAAGGACTCCTTTGTCGGGATCTCTGCTGCTCAGAGTGACCCCGAGATTGTTAAAAGTCTCTTTTCCGAGCCCAGTGCTTGAAGAGGGAGTCAGAGCTCTTCATTTCTCGGTCTCAAGGTTTTTTATTGTTTCTTATCTATAAAAAATTTTCTCCTGCCCTGCTGAGGTCTGTCCAGCAGGACAGTCCCAGGCACTCTGGCTGCCCCCAGGGTGGTGTGATGTCTTTATACTAAAAACTACCTGTACAATATTTACAATTACTTCACAATACCCATCACCTATGTTAGACAGAGAGCTTCTACTCTAAACCAATCCAAAAGTACCAACATCACAGCAGGAGACGGAGGCCAAGAAGAAGAAGAAGAAAGGCTGGACATGCTCAGATTTCTCCATCTTGCTTCCTGAACCCCCATACCAAAAACCCCAAAATCTACTTTTCCACCCTGTGATAACTTCACTAATATTCTGCCTAAACTGTTGTGGCTTGCTGATCTTCATCTAAGGTTGGTAATTTGCTTCACGGGTCATAATCCAAACCACAGGGGCATCGTGGGCTCTGTGCCAGGGTCTCTGAGCCTCCTGGTGGGGGTCTTGGCTGCTCAGGACAGCCAGAGGGATGTCCTGGGTCCTGACACTCCTTCCCTCACCAGCAGCAGCCTGTGGCATCCAGGGCTCTGGATCCACATGCCCAGGATTTCCCAGCTAGTGGACAAGCAAGGAAGGATGGTTTTGAGGCAGGCAAGAGGATCTGGGTCAGGGATCCTGAAAACAATGGAGAGTTTTCCTCAGCAAGGTGCCAAATGCCCTTTGAAGTGTCAATCACATCATTTGGCATTGATTTTCCTGTAAAGCTTTCCCTGCTGCTGCCCTCCTGGAGCCAGGCTTTCTGCTGACAGGCTGTCTGGTGTGGGAATTTCGAGGATGTGCAGTGCAAAACTTCCACAACCTGCCTTGGGTTTGGGTTCCTGGAAATGGGGGCACCCCTGCTCCCCAAATGAGAGTGTTCCCATGTCCTGCTGCTGCACTGGCTGGGAACAGAGCTTTGCATGAGCAGGGAATTGGATGCCTGGTCCTGGGGGCTCTTCTTGGCAGGGAATGGAATTTAGGAGGTGATTTTGCCCTTGATGCTGTGGGATAAACCCAGAAAACTTCCATGTAGTACAACAGTGGGGTTTTCCCCATGGCCTTGGATGGCATTGGACTGACAACAGAGTAGGTATAGATTTGATATTAGGATGAAATTCTTCCCTTTGAGGGTGCTGAGGCCCTGGCAGAGGTTCCCCAGGGAAATTATGGATAAGCCATTCAAGGTCAGATTGGATGGAGTTCTGAGCACCCTGGGCAAGTGGAAGTTGTCCCTGCCCATGGAATGATCCTTAAGGTCCCTTCCAACCCAAACCATCCCATGATTTTATGACTTTGATTTCAATATTTTTTCTTTTTTGCTGGACTCACATCAAACCTCCAGACCCCTGTCCTCTCCAGGACATATTTCAATTACTTTTCACATCTTGTAGCAGGGATTCTACTTTTACTCAAAGAAGTGGATGTCTCTGCATTTAAATGATGACGTTTTATTTTCCTGGGACTGACAGCTGGGAAGTTCTAGGTGGCTCCAGCTTTATAATTACCTCTGTCTGTCTTGCCTGTGTGTTCATGCACACTCACACGTGCACTTGCACTCAAAAGGAAGCAGTAAATTCAAGGAACAGCTGGATCCACTATGTGACACGTCAGAAAGGATTGTTTTGCTTTAAACATCTTTTTATCTCCCTCTCAATGCTGCTTTTCCTGAATGAAAAACCCTGGAAATCCTCAGCCTGTTGAGGGAAAAAAAATAATGGAGGTTTGCTAAATATTGGTTGTGTCTGTGTGAACTTGGCTCCTGCCTGGGGATGGTGTATCAAGGAGAGTTCCCCAGGGATTGGGCTCCTGGGACTCTTGTGAGGAGGATGCCTTCAGGTTAAACTTCATGACAGGCAAGGCAGAACAGCCCTGGGGATGGCTGGGATTGAACCAGAATTGTGTTTGTGCAGAATTCCTCTGTTTCCCTCTGTCCTTCCCACTCCCTGCTCCATCCCGGTTGGATTTCCTCATATTGAACCCATCCTATCCTTTCATTGCAAAGACATTTAAATGTTCCATCTTCTGAAATGGAGAAACCATCCCTCTCCAGAGCATCTGTCTCTCCAGCAGAGAGATATCTGCTGGTCAAAGAGACCTGATCCCTGTGGATTTCCTTCTGAGTCCTTGCTCCATCCCAGTTGGATTTCCTCATGTTGGACCAATTCTATCCTTTCATTGCAAAGACATTTCAATGTTCCATCTACAGAAATGGAGAAGATCTTCATTTCTCTCTCCAGAGCATCTATCTCTCCAGCAGAGAGATAAATCCTGACCAGAGAGATCCTATCCCTGTGGATGTCCTTCCCACTCCCTGCTCCATCCCAGTTGGATTTCCTCATGTTGAACCCATCCTATCCTTTCATTGCAAAGATATTTTAATGTTCCATCTACAGAAATGGAGAAACCATCCCTCTCCAGAGCATCTGTCTCTCCAGCAGAGAGATATCTGCTGGCCAGAGAGACCTGATCCCTGTGGATGTCCTTCCCACTCCCTGCTCCATCCCAGTTGGATTTCCTCATGCCGAACCATTCCTATCCTTTCATTGCAAAGACATTTCAATGTTCCATCTTCAGGCAGGTGTCCAGCAGAGAGACATCTCCTGGCCAGAGAGATAGATATCTCCTGATCCCTGTGGATGTGTGGGCAGGCAGAAGCTGGGGCTGGGATTTTGGGAGTGAGATCTTTCCCCATCAGCCTGAGAGGCCGTGGAGCGAGGTTTGGAGAGGCCTCATCTCGCAGTCTGTTTCCTTTTCCTTTTAATGTGTTTGCTCTCTAATGTGTGTTGACACAGTAAATACGCATGTTTGTACAAACATCCCAGCTGAGGGCTGCTCTGAGAGCCCCTTGCAGGGGATGGGAAATGTGCCTGGCAGATGTTGGGAGCCTGGCACGCTCCACTTGTGGCAGAGGTGCTGGGAATGGTCCCCACTGGGAGGAATTCCATGGGACAGCAGGAGGAAGAGTGTTGGATTTTCTGGGTTCCCCAGATGGAGAAGGAAAAGATGAATCTGACTCTATGTTCTCAGATGGCTAATTTATTATTTTATGATGCTATATTGTATTATATAATCCTATACTAAACTATACTAAAGAATTCAGAAAGGATACAGACAGAAGGCTAAAAGGTAATAATGAAAAACTTGTGACTCTCTACAGAGTCCCGACACAGCTTGGCACTGATTGGTCATTAAGCAAAACAATTCACATGAAACCAACAAAACAATCACCTGTTGGATAAACAATCTCCAACCACATTCCCAAGCAGCACAACAGAGGAGAAGCAAATGAGATAATATTGTTTTCCTTTTTCTCTCAGGCTTCTCAGCTTCCCAGGAGAAAATCCTGGGCAAGGCGATTTTTCCAGAAAATATGACAGTGACAGAAGAGGAGGCTTTTGAGAGATTTTTTTGTTTGCTGCAGAAATACACAGGAGCCCAGTGCTGTCCAGGGGCAAAAAGTGTTCCATTGTGGATTTGAGCCGGTGTTGGATGTGAGATGGTGAGGAAAACATGGATAAGGGTGGGGAGAGGGGCACTGGACAGAGCTCCCATGGAGGAGGCTCTTGGATGGAGATGGAGCTGAGATTGTGGGAAATGAAGGGGAGAGCCAAAGCTTTTTGAGGTGCTGCCAAAGCTCCCTTCAAACCCAACACTGGATGTTGAATGGGGCAGGAACCAAGTTTCCCCATGGAAGTGGTGGAGTAATCACCCCTGGAAGTGTTCAAAATGCAAATAGAATTTGTGATCTGGCTTAGTGGGTGTGGTAGTATTTGGCTAAAGGCTGACTTGATGATCCCAATAATTATCTGATTTGCTTCTCCTGTGTTTTGCTGCTTTGGAACGTGTTTTGAGATTGTTTATCCAACAGGTGATTGTTTCATTGGTTTCATGTGAAATGATGGTGACTTGATGATCTTGGAGGTCTTTTCCAAGCTTAATGATTTTATGATTGTAATTTCTTCCAGATTGCCCTCACAGCTGATCAATGTGCTTTGGCACCTGAATTGATCCTCAGAGTTGTCTTGTGGGATTTTATTCCCAACCATAAAATGCAGGAACCAGGGTCATGGGGAGCTGAAAATTGGTTAAATTATGTTAAAACTGATTCCATTGTGAAATTATAGAATATCCTGAGTTGGAAGGGACCCCCAAAGATCATCAAGCCCAACTCCTGGGCTTGCACAAGACACCCCAACAATCCCACTGTGTGCCAGTTGAGTATAACAAGAAAAACAGAGATTAAAGCACAGTTCTTGGACCCTCTTGTTGCAATAGGCCACATTGAGCAAACCAAATTAATTAATTAATTTTGCCCTCAAAATTAAGATTTTCTGCACTAGCCCATGCACACCTTTTAGCACAGGGAAGCCAGGAAAGGTGGAGATGAGTGAAAGTGAGTCTGGCCCAGCTGTGAGAGATGCCAGACACTCACTGAGCCTGAAATTTGTCTCACCCAATGCTGGTCATCAGCACTGAATCGAAATGAGCTGCTGTTTATAGATAATGGAGAGAGACTGGCACCTCCAGAGAACAATTCACTCCATCTGCCTGAGACACCTATTTAGGATGGCACAGATCACCCCGTGGTGAAACCTGTCTCTTCCCATCCACTCCAGGGGAAACCTGCCTGACTCATTAGGTGAGATGTCTAATTTTGGGCAGGACCATGTTAAACAAGATGAATCCCACATTTAGTGCGTGCCTGGAGGGCAGGAAGGTGATTCTGGTGACAGCAAAATGTCTCTGGAGCCAGCAGAGCCTGGCTGCTCTCTCCTCAGCTGTTTGCTTTCAGGTTGGTTTCATTTGCCCCTCTTTACACCCAAAATATCCTGCTCTGAGCTGGTTTACTATGAGTGACACCTCATTTTGTCACAGTCAGGGGAGAGGATGGGGCAGTGTTTGTGACAAATGTGGAATTTAAAGGGTTTCTGCCACGTTTCTCCATCCTTGAGGCAGCTTCTGCTGCCCAGGCTTTGGAAGGGAGGGAGATTTCACTGCTGCCATAATGAAGGCATAGAATGAGTGACAAGGAAGGGCAGAGTGGGACTGGCACAGGATTTGATCCTTCCCAACACCAGGGATGGCTGTGCCCATGGATTTTTCCCTGCCCAGGTGGAGCTGGGAAGGCCAAGGGCAGTTTTTAACTCTTTGGTGGGTTAGAAACCTCTGTGTTAATGAAACCATACCGGTGGTGTTTGAGGTGGGAATTGGCTGTCCCCAATCCCAATGGTGTGCCCTGGGAATATGTCCTGGCAGTTGGTTTCAAACCTTCAGAAACACAGGAATTTGGAAATTTAGACCATTTTCACGCCTGTCATCTCTGGGTTTTTTCTCCTTCTAAACCCCCCTTCCAACCCTAAAAACCCTTCTATGCCAGGACATGCCACCAACTCAAACTCATGGATCATTTTGGATAATTTAACCTCTGGGGAAGAACTGACATCACCCTAAAATCCCCCAAATCTTCTGTGTGTAGGGCTTGGGGCAAATCCTGGCTGCAGTCTGTGGGACAAAGTTCTGCTCTGCCCACTGGGATCTCTGATGGAAGGATGATTCCCAAATCATTGCTCCAGCTCCGGGGCATCTCAGGGAATTGGGATCCCTTTAGGAACCCACTCCATAGAGCTGCTGACACCCTGTGGCTGTCGGGGAGAAACGCAGAGACTTTCACGGGAGGGTTGGGCAAATTTGGGCTTGAAAAATGTTCTTCCAGGAAAAAGAGGGAAAAAAAGGGACTGTTCTAGGAATTAAAAAAAAAAAAAAAAAAAAAAAAAAAAAGAAAGAAAAGAGGGAAACAAATGCAGCAGACATTTCCCAGCTGTGCTGCCACAGGGACAAAGGTGGCACCTGCCTGCCTGCCTGCCTGCTTGTGGCTGTCCCTGCTCCTCTCCCAAGGACATGGGCTGAGGGCAGGAAACTTTGTAGAGCTCCCAATTTGGGGTGGGGAAAGGCCAGGGCCAACAGAGATATGAGACATGGCCACTTCTTCACCAAAATAACTTCTTTAACTCTTTCTCCTTCCTTCTCCTCTCATGGTTTGTCACAGCTTCCACACAGAACAATATTTTCCTCTTGGTGTTCTCCTTCCCAGCCTCCAAGAGGTCTGTGTGAAAACACCAATCTCTCCCTTTTACAAGCCCCCAACTCCTCCTCCTCCTCCAAGAGAGAGCAAGAAAAGGAGAGGAAGAATAAAAAAAAATAGAAGGAGAGGCAGGATCATGCTCTGCTCCTTGACTCAAAAAGGGATGGGGGGAGTTGTTGGCCTGGAATAAAATTGGCAGTGTGATGAGTTTTAGCTGCAGCCTTTGAAGATGAGAGGAGAAGCAGCTGATTGTCGTGGAGGGAGCAGGCTTGGCCCTTTAAACAACAAAGCCTGCAAAGATAGATAGCCTCAAAAAGAAAAGGCTTCACACTGCCTGCCTCTGTCACTGCCCCACAGAAAAATGTTCATTTATTCTGAAACAGAAATAGCAGCCCAGGGGGAACCATTAAGGGCAGGATGAGAAGCTCCAGTCTCCTGCCATGAATGAAGGAGGGTGCAGGCAGTGGGAGGGGGATGGCTGCTGGTTCCTGGGGCAGCTGGATGGGGTCTGGCCTCCATCACCCAGGCTGGCACTGCCCTGCCAGGGATGCAGCTCTGCGCTCCTGCTGGGGAAATGAAGCACCTGAGCCAGCCCTGGATTGCTCCCAATGGTCCCTTTTGGGGTTTGTCCTTTGTTTCACCCTGTTTTAAACAGCCTGGGAAGAGCTGCAGGGCTGTGAATGATGCCAGGGTCCCAGGAGGCATCAAGTTTTAATGGCACATCCATGATGGAGTTGTGCCTCCTGCATCCCTGGTGGGCTTGTCCCCCTGTCTGGGACAGCTGGTGTGGCTTTTCATCCCTCTGAACTCCTTGGAGAGTCCTAAAATCCAGTGCTGGGGCCAGACTCAGCCAAAAAAGGGCAGGAGGGGACCCCCAGATGTGACCGTGTTCACAGGGGTCTGAGGTTGAGGGAAGAGACGAGAATGTTGACTCCATGTTTCAGAAGGCTGATTTATTATTGTATGATATATATTACATTAAAACTATACTAAAAGAATAGAAGAAAGGATTTCATCAGAAGGCTGGCTAAGAATAGAACAAGAAAGAATGATAACAAAGGCTTGGACTCTCTGCCCAAGCCAGCTGACTGTGATTGGCCATTAATTAGAAACAACCACATGAGACCAATCCCAGATGCACCTGTTACATTCCACAGCAGCAGATAATCATTGTTTGCATTTTGTTCCTGAGGCCCTCAGTTTTTCAGGAGGAAAAATCCTCAGGAAAGGATTTTCATAAAAGATGTCTGTGACTCCCAGACAGAGGGACAGCCTTTGGGATGGTCCTGGAGCTGTTGTGGGGACACTGGGGACAGAGGTGGCAGTGGGACAGCCACTGCAGCTGCGCCATCTGCTGCACACGTGGAGAAGCTCTGGCCAAAAAGGAGCATTTTGGGGTTGTTCGCTTCCAAAAATAATCACCAGCCCTAGCCCCTTCTCCTTCCCTGTGACCGTGTTCACAGCGATCTCATGTTGAGGGAAGAGATGAGGATCTGACTCCATGTTTCACAAGGCTGATTTATTATTTTATGATATATATTATATTAAAACTATACTAAAAGAATAGAAGAAAGGATTTAATCGGGACGCTAGCTAAGAATAGAATAGCAAAGAATGAATAACAAAGGTTTGTGGCTCGGCTCTCTGTTCGAGCCAGCTGACTGTGATTGGTCATTAATTAGAAACAACCACATGAGCCCAATCACAGATGCACCTGTTGCTCCTACTTTGGAGGTTAAAGTCCTTTTTTTAGCTGCAGTCATCAGCACACATGGATGTACTTCAGTCTTTGGTGCTGCTGGTGTGGGGTAACCTTGGTAGAGCCAGGGGTGCTCACCTGGAGCAGGGAAGGCTCCAGGGAGAGCTCCCAGCACATTGCAGGGCCTGCAGGGGCTCCAGCAGAGCTGCAGAGGGACTGGGGACAAGGCCTGCAGGGACAGCACACAGGGAATGGCTCCCACTGCCAGAGGGCAGCCATGGGTGGCATCTTGGCAATGAGGAATTCCTGCCTGGGCTGGCATTGCCACAGCAGCTGGGGCTGCCCCTGATCCCTGCAATGCCCAAGGCCAGGCTGGATGTGGCTTGAACCCCCCTGGGAATGGAACTGGATGAGTTTTAATGTCTCTCCCAACCCAAAACATCCTGTGATTCCATGATTTTCTCCACCACAAAGCTGATCATGGATACACCTGGTTGCTCTCAGGAGTGGTTGTGCTGAAACCTTCAGGGGGGGTTCAGCTCTGACACCCCTCCCCTTCCAGCCGCTTTTTGGCATGGCTTTGGTGGGGGGGGACCCTGCTGGGACACAGCCCATGCAAGGACAGAGCCAGGAGAGCCGTGTGAACGAGGGAAGGAGCAGCAGGGATGAAAGGAGCAGTAATTATGCATCTCAATGCCCTCCCTCCCCAGCAGTCCTCTCAGGTACATCTGATCCCAGCGCTTTTGTGTCCTGGCTGGCACTGGCTGTATTGAGGCTGAACTCCTGACCTTGCTTTGTCTCCAGCCACGACCTGATGTCAGAGTGGCTTTGGGTCGGGTTTCAGTGCCCGGGTTACCCTGAGGTCCCAGAGGAAAGTGATCCCTCTGTTTGTATGAGGGACATGATCCTGCTGTCCCTCCCTGCCCACGGGACAGAGGGGATGGCTGTGGAGACAGCAGGTGCTGCCCAGGCTCTTCTTCCATCACCTTCCCATCACCATGGGTGCAGCTGAGCTTGCTGTGTGTTCTCCTCCTTGATGGACATGTTCAAAATAGTGGGGAAATATCCAGTTTGGGAACCCTGGTGCAGTGCCGTGATTGTCTTAGGGAAGCAGTATTTTCCCCAAATTCTGCTGTCCAAATGTGCCAGGGGAAGTTTAGGTTAGAAATCCAGAAAAATTTCTTCACTGAAAGAGTGATTGGGCACTGGAATTGTCTGCTCAGGGAGGAGCTGGAGTCACCTGTCGAGAATTTGAGATTTCTGTGCTGCCAGGCACTGACCCCCAGAGAACCCTGCACTGACCTGAGGCCTGGAGAAGCTTCCAGAATGGAATGATGGAACTGGGATTGTGGGTGTGCAGTTTGAACGGAAGTGTGTGATATCACAGGGTGGGAAACTCAGAGTTTAAGGGTTTAGAATATGACAATATATATAAAGCAAGATGCAGGTTTTGGGGCAGTGCTGGTCCTTCTTCTTCACCTTCTTCTCCATGGGTTTGGGTGGTTTTGTGTAATTGGATAAAAAAGCCCACATTGCAGGCCATGGGTGGTTGGTTATTGGGTTAAAAGTGAAAATAATTTTGGGTGTCATTTCTTAATTGGACAGTTTATCCTTAAAAGACCTGGTAGAGAGAGAGATGGGGCTCCGTTTTTAGTTTGTTAGAGTGGAGTGCTGTAGAACTCAGGGTTTGTGACTGTAACAGAGATAAGAACTAATAAACATCTGAGTCCCAACAAGAAATACCAGCTCATTTCATGAGATCTACATTTAATCCCAGCCTTAACAAAAAAGAAGCAAAGATTCTGCGCAGTCACCATCCCTGGTGGTGTTTTAAAAAGCCTGGATTCCCACCTTTTGTTTCCATCTGAACGAGGGCTTCACTCTGATGGTCCTGGCTGGTGATTTACTGACATTAAAAATGGGCCTGCCACACTGTTATTTTAAAATTCATTTGAAATGGTTTTGGATAATTCAATCAAGAGGTTTGAATACACTTGTGGTTAATTCTGATTGATGTGCCAGGAACCCCTGTGATTAAGGGTCTGGGGATATGTGCCATTCTTGCACTATTGGAGGTAATAATTAAAATTATACAATGATAGAGTTGTTAAGGTTGGAAAACACCTCTAAGATCATGGAGTCCAACTAAGGCCACCACTAAATCATGTCCCCAAGGGCCACATCTACATGGCTTTTAAATCCCCAAGGGCTGGAATGAAATGATCTTTGAAGTCACTTCCAACACAAACCAGTCTGTGATTCTCTGAATGGAGAGGACCAACAAATTGTCTGGTGTTCCTGGAAGGAAAAAAAAAAGCATGAGAGACATCTTTGGGTCACTAAAGGAGTTTTTGGGGGCACAAAGACCTCAGTGGGACCTTTGCTGAGGTTGGCTGGTGGAAGAGCTGGGGCTTGCTGGGCTCAGTGCTGCTCATTTGGGGCTGGATGGGGAGAAAGGAGTCTGTGCTGGGGCTGTGCTGCAGAGAGTCCTCCCTGGTCAGGTGTCAGACACAAAATCAGAGAACCTGTGGTAGATTGGTAGCATCCTTTAGTCTATGGGACATGAATGGATGAGGCCTCGTCCACTGTTTCAGTGCTGGATCAGTTTTCTGGCCACTTTCATGAGAGGGGAGAAAGGTCAAATGTGAGGTTTTGTCCCCAGATGGTGCTTCCCTTTTATCTGAGGTAATATTGGAAGATAAGCATTCGCTTTCTCTTCTTCTCTCCTCCTTCTATTTTCTGTGGATAAACATAGATTATGAAGGTTAAAAAAGCTTTGAGGGATGTTTTTTTTATCTGATATTAAGTTCTTAATAGGTCACCTTGGCATTGAGGAGCCCAGGAGCTGAAAGAGTCAGCAATTGAATCACAATAACCTTTTTGCAGAGCGCAGCCCTGTCAGTGGGGCTGGGGCCCAGAGATATGTGGGCCCTCATTATCTCAACCTTAGCCCCAGGGGTGTCAGCTGACAAAAGGGGCTGGGGACAGCTTTTCTTCCAGGTTCCCCTTTCCCCTGGCCCTGGAGATAACATGTCCCCATTTGCTGACAGGGATTGTTCCCGTGGCACCCACCCAAACCCAGTGCTCTCAGTGAGGGAGTGAGGAAAGAGCTGTGGGTCCCAGATTTCTCTCTTTTCAGTGATGCACTCACAGCCCATCACTCTGCAATTCTGAAGCCATTTAGCACCAGCATCTGACACAAATATCAGTGCAAGAACAGCACTGTTCTCACTTGACCGGTGATATCATCTCTGGGATACGACTTTTGATATTTTTTTTTTTAAGAGAAAGTGCCCAAATCCTCAGCAAAGCAGGAGCTTTGGTCTGCCTCTCTTAAGCTTGAAAGGGAGATTGCAAATGTGTCTCTCTATCTCCAAGATTGAATGTGACAGGCTGTGATTGAGTTCGCTGCCCTTGCTGGTGCCTGGAGCTGCCCAGGGCCCTGCGCCACACAAGGTGTGGAAATGCCCTCCTTGGGATCTGATCCCTGGGTTATCTATCCCAGCTCCTTTTGGGGGAATGCCTGTGGTCTCCACAGGGTCTCCACAGACTCTGCTGGGTGTGATAGGACAAGGGGTGATGGTTTTATCCTGAAGGATGGTTGATTTAGATGAGATATAAAGGAGTTTTTACAACTGGCTCACGTTGTACAGAGAGCTGGTGGATGTACCTTCCCTGGAATCATTCCAGGCCAGGCTACACGGGACTCTGAGCAACCTGATCCAGTTGGAGATGTCCCTGGCTGTTGAACCATGTGACCTTTAGAGGTGTCCTCTCCAGCCCAAGTATTCCATGATTCTGTTTTTCTCTCATTTTTGGTCAGCACATGTGTGTGCTCATCTCTCCATCACCCCTTGGTGATCACATCCTCGAGCCAGGAGGATGATCCTGGATGATCCAGGTGCCTCCACACCCCCTGTTTTGCCTGCCTGGATACCCTTTCACACTGCTGTGCTGATGTATGCCCTGCTGCCTGCATCTCCACAAGAATTCCCGCGTCTCCATGAGAATTCCCGCGTCTCCACTCTTCCCTCCCGTTGCCAAAGGGCGGCTGGCTCCCTCTCAAGTGCCACAGTGTGGTGAGGATCCGTGGGTGTCTCCAAGCTCTCCCTGTCTGGCCACACTCAAAGGACCCTTTGTGGTGCTGCCCTGCACCCCCTCCCCATGGCTCCCAACCCTCGGGGTCAGCGCGTTCCTGGCGGGATGAGCTCATCCCTGCCCGAGTCTGGTCCCTCAGCCCCGTGAACAGACACTTATAAAGGGCTTGCATTCATCATCCAGCCTGTCTTGTGGTGCATCTGTCTTCATTCCATGCCATATTACTCCCTGACTGGGTTTTTGAGCTGTCCCACAGAAGGGTTTGTGCTCTGGGCCAGCTGCGTTGGGATCGTTGTGTCTGGTCAGTCCTGGTCACACACACTGGGTGAAATTTCTGAGGCAAAACTCTGAGTCTGTCTGGTGTTGCAACTTGTCTGAATTATTTTTATCTAGGGTTTGAGCTTTGCTGAAGAGCTGACCAGATTTGAGGGAGCATTTTGGTTTCTGCAGCTCGCGAGCTGACATCCATGCTCTCATATGTAAAAATTTAATTTTCATACTTTTTTTCATTATTTTTCCCTTAATCCCAATCAAAGCCACTGTGACCCAAAGCAGTCTCTTTATGAAGAACCAGGAGTGATGGTAATAACAGCCATAAACATTTAAAAGTTAGGAAGTTCCCAAAATATTGGTCTTTTAAAAGAAATTCCACCAGTTTGGGAGAAACAAAAGCACATGAGTGGCACTGGGGTGACCTTTGAGATTATCCACTGGGATCATAAATATGAACATCCAGCAGCAGGACCCTCTCTGTGAGACCTGAACTTTAACTCTGGGAATGTCAAACAGAGAATCCTCATTTTCCATGAAGGACCTGGAGTGGCTCTGCAGAGCACCCATGGCAGGATTTGTGCCTGAGAATGACCCAAGGATGAAGAGACTCCTCTGTTGCCAATGGGACTGAAATCCTGCAGAGCTTGGGAGGCAGACACAGAGCCTGGATGGGCTCCTGTGGGACAGGAGCAGAGTTGTCCCACCCTTGTCCCTTCCACAGGATGGTCAGTGGTGACATATCCTTCCCTGATGGAGTTTCATTCCCCCAAAGCACTCACTCAGCTGGACAGAGCTTGTAAGAGTCTGAGGCCAGAAATTTGGATGTTAAATCTGGTGGCTGCAGCATTCCAATGGCCTCTTTATTCGGCCAGGCACAATTTGGTGCAGTCATTGTCCTTTAGAGATGCCACTGATGCCAGCATGGGCTTTCCTAGGACACACCTGCAGGTCAACACCTTGAATACCCACCTTCATTTTCCATTGATAAAGGACAGAACACAGTTTTTCAAGCTTAAATAACTTCAATTTTAGGTTGCAAGGTTGGGGTAAGTGGAGAACAAATGTCCAGGTGATGCCTTAAGAAGGCTGAGCTAGAGCAGAGGCTGGGCAGAGTTCCAGAATAAAGCAGGGATTCATTCACAGCATCTCCTGCATGGCTGCACCTTGGGCAGCACCAGAGCCCAGCCAGGGCTGCACCCAAGATGACCCAAAATGGCCCCAAAATGCACGAGTGCTGCCGGGGTCTGTCCCTGGGATCAGCTCTGCTCCATTTGCACCTTGCAGTTCATTGTCCCATTGCAGCTTTAGCCCAGGCAGTCCCACCCTGCTTGTTTTTCTCTCTCCAGCCCACGGGGTTTGTGCTCCTGGGCTGAGATTTGGCTCATTTGTTGTGGTATTTGCTGGGTGCCCAGGATGAAGGAGGAAATGGTGAATCTGACTCCATGTTCTCAGAAGGATAATTTATTATTATATTATATTATATTATATTATATTATAATATTATATTATATTATATTATATTATATTATATTATATTATATTATATTATATTATATTATATTATATTATGCTATACTACACTATACTAAAGAATACAGAAATAATACAGACAGAAGGCTAAAAGCTAATAATGAGTACTTGTGACTCTCTCCGGAGTCCCAACACAGCTTGGCACTGAGTGGTCATTAATCTAAACAATTCACGTGAAACCAGTGAAAAATCACCTGTTGGATAAACAATCTCCAACCACATTCCAAAGCAGCAAAACACAGGAGAAGCAAATGAGATAATATTGTTTTCCTTTTTCTCTGAGGCTTCTCAGCTTCCCAGGAGAAGAAATCCTGGGCAAAGAGGATTTTTCAGAAAATATGACAGTGACAGTTTGTCCTTGGTGCCCAGCTGGAGCAGGAATTGTTTTGTCTCCCTGCTCTGTGCACAGAGATCACCATCCCATAATATGAAGCCCAGACCCACACACTAAAGCAGCAGGGAATGTGAAAAATATAAAAGCTAAAACCTGATGCATCACAGAAGAGAATCTGAAAAATATAAAAGCTAAACCTGAGGCACCACAGGGTCTGTGGGAGCAAGTGCATTCCAAATGTCTGGGTCTAGGGTGGCCACTGGCAGCATGAGCTGAGGAGGAGGAGGAGGAGGAGGAGGAGGAGGAGGAAGAGCAGGAAGAGCAGGTTTGGAGCCCTTGCACTGCTCACAGCCCTTGGTGGGGACTGGAACGCAGAGGCCTCACTCAGCCTGGTGCCATAGGTGAGTGCCAGCAGCCCCGTAATGGATTGCCTGGCAGGGCTCAGAGCTGAACACGGATGCTTGGCAGGCCATTACCTTGAAAAATGAGCCGTGCCGAGCTTGCCTTGTGTTGTTACAAACTAATGATTTGCATTGATTAGCACATGGCTCGTGAGTGTCTAATTTATCAATCAGGGAGCGCCGGGGGAGCGCGTGTAAACCACGCTCTCAAAAATGATGTCATCTGTCAAGGGGCTCCTGCTTGTGAGAGCTGCATATACCTGACAGCTCTCCCTGCTGGGGGACAGGGACCTGCTCATGTCCTTCCCTTCCCTCTGCTGTTTCACTGTGGGGTGAGCCCTGCAGTTCACTTCAAGCTGTAATTGTTAATTTTTATGGTGCTGGGAGCAGCAGTCAGAAGCCCTCACTGTGTTAGGTGATGTCCAAGCCCAGAATGAAGGGCTTGAAGAGAAAGTCATTCTTTGTAGGGGGATAGAATATAAGAAAATAAAGATAGTGTAGAAAGTAATCTCACCCCTAAGGAGCTGCAGCTGGGCCAATTATCAAAGATTAGGAACAGGCCTGACTTTAACAGGCCACAGCTGTAACCAGTGAGAAGAAGATGCTATAAAAGAGTGGGGTGGTGTTGAGAAGGGAACTGGAGTCAGTTTGCTGCTTTGTGAAGAAGAAAGAGTCAGAGCTCTGAGGAGCTGCTCAAATGCTAAGAAAGTATGGAACCCCTGCGATAAGATGACAGCAATTCTTTCACTTTGTCTAATTTAATTCATAACTCCGTTGCAGCCAGGAGTATGTCTTGCAATAAATGTTAATGGGGATGGGGCAGCAGTCCTGTGCTGTGGACTGGAAAAAGGGGATTTCTGTCAGCTGGGAATTTGTCTTTGGGCTTGAAGGACTCTCTGGCCCAAAGAAGGTGGCTTTAAGCTGACAAAGTGTAGATTTAGATTGGATATTAAGGAGAAATTCTTCCCTGTGAGGGTGGGCAGGCCCTGGCACAAGGTGCTCAGAGAAGCTGTGGCTGCCCCTGGATCCCTGGAAATGTCCAAGGCCAGGCTGGACAGGGCTCGGAGGAACCTGGTGTAGTCAGAGGTGTCCTTGCCCATGGCAGGCGGTGGAATGAGCTGAGCTTTAAGATCCTTTCCAACCCAAACCAGTCTATGATCCCAGTGGATCCCACTGTGCTGGATGTGTGTGAGACAGTGACCCACCATGGAACCCCAACACCCAGGAGCTCTGTCATGCACAGTGACCCACAAGTCCTCAGAAAACCAAGCAGATGCTGCCAGCATCTTGTCCCCTGTTTCTCTTGGGCCTCCTGAAGCAGGAGCCCTCTGCTCTGGCTCTGCAGGGTGATCTCCTCCTATCCAGCAGCCAGGCACAGCTGTATTTGACCTAATTTTCCAGGATTACACCAGAGGTCAGTGGGTGACTCCAGTGCAGGGATTAAACCTTGTGGCCTGCCCAATGCAGGCCCTGTGCCCCCTGGCCTGGGGTGGGGATTACACTGCAGTGCCTGCAGATGATCAGGATTAGACAGCAGTTATTCTAGGAAAGCTGTCTTCTTCAAAACCCTGTATTGCTGCTGGGAGAAAAGGGCCTGGGGGAGAGCTGAGGAAGAACCATTCTCCCTGGATGTTGCTGTGCTGTAGGTGCAGCAAACAAGCCTTGTTTGCTGACAGTAAGATTTGTTCTGTGAGATTGGATTTGATGATCTTGGAGGTCTTTTCCAACCTTAGTGATTCTGTCACATGAGAACTGGACAAAGGAAATACAAACCAGGAACCTCATGGGATTGCAAGGCCAGCCTGCTTTGCTGTCCCTTCTGTTTTGTGGGTGCACTCAGGGGCACCTACATTTTGGGACAGTGACTTTTACCTGGGTGATAGAGGAACCCTTTTAAAGTAAAAGAGGAGGGATTTAGATAAGATATTAGGCAGAAATTCCTCATTGTGAGGGTGGAGAGGCCCTGGCACAGAGGAGCTGTGGCTGCCCCTGGATCCCTGGAAGTGCCCAAGACCAGGTTGGACAAGGCTTGGAGCAACCTGGGATAGTGGAAGGTGCCCCTGTCCATGGCAGGGAGGGAACTGGATTGTCTTTAAGGTAACTTCCCACCCAAACCATCCCATGATTCCATGACTCTCCTGTCCAGATCAGCTCTCTCCTCTGCTCAGAGTGGCTCCTGTCATGGCACTTGGGGTTCTGGACTGCACTGAGAGCAGGAGCTTCAAGAACACTGGAAACACCAGGATTTCCTGGTGTCCACATGGCTGGAGGTGCTCTGAGATCTGTGTTTGGCTGGGCTGGCATGGTCCAGGCACACAGCACTTTAAAACACGTGTACAGGAGAAGAGAGACAGCTGATGGCTGAGGCAGGAGTTAAGGATACCTCATGCCTTGCTTTTTCAATTAGTGTTTCTAAAGGTCTTTAGGATCCGTGGATAGACAGGGCTATTGAAATGCCATGTTCTATTAGGAATTGATCTCCTGTTAATAGGCTTTAGGCAAATTAGAACAGATTATTTTACTGGAAAAAGGAGGGAAATGGGCAGAACATGGAGTGTCACCAGCCCTTTCCCTGTCTTTGCTGGGATCAATAGAGCTCCATAATGAGACCCAAATCAATGGAAAAGCAGGAATAGGTGATCAGCAGAAGGGCCTGACATGAGCTCATGTTTGCTGTGTCCTTTCTCCCTCTCCATGCCAGGAACAGCAGCCAGCAGTCCTGGCATCCTCTGGGGAACATTAGGTTCATAAAAGAGGGAGGAACTGCTATTGGAAAAGCAATGAAGTATTAGTGGCCCCTGTGCAGTTGTAAGGCTCTGGCTGGGCCCTTCTCAGAGCAGCCTGGATTGATGTGCTGGGCTCCAGGACTGCTTGGATGCCCTGGAAATGGTGTTTGGAAATGGTGTTTGCAGATCCTTAATCCAATAGTGAGAAATGATGATGGTGATTTGAGTGAGGTACCCTGCAAGAAGGAGAGGCAGGGACAGCAAAGGAAGGCTGCCTGAGAGGATGGGGAGGATAAAGCTTGTCCTTCCACCTCTTGCTTTCCCTGCCCAAAACATTTTCTCTACTTTCCAAGGCTGTACCACAGTCATGGTTGCTCCCTTGCACCCTGGCAGAAGCAGCAGGGCCTGATTCCATGACCTGAAGGATTTTCTCTTTGAAATCCACCCTTGCAATTTTCCTGGCAGCCCATTTAATCCCCTTGTCCTAGGGTGATGTTATGATGCTTGTATCCCCATTCATGTGTTCTGTTTATGCTGGTTATTATGTTCTGTGCCTTTAAGACTGGCTCTGAAGAGAAAAAGTTTTGTTTAAGTTTTCTTATCAGCTTCTCCCCCACGGCTGGCGGAACACAGAGATGGGGCAGTGCATAGTGCTGCTTTTGCTTTTTGCTGGGCTTTTTGCTTTGCTGTCTTGCTCTTGCTTCTGCTTGCTCTTGCTTCTGCTTGTTAGCTAGTTTAGCTAAACAGTCCAAGTTTCTTCCTGGACTGTTTCTCCTTTTCTTTTTTGAACCAGTTTGAACCTGCTCTGGACTGGGGCCTGGGAACACTGAGAGTTTGCACCTTGAGGCCTACTGGGGCCTACTCTGGGCAGCAGCCATCCCCAGCACCTGAGGGACTGATAACAGAGCAACCACCCCCATGAGAGACTTTCTGAATTTGTCATCTTTTTCAGAGCAGTGAAAGAGTGGTGTCATCTGGTATTGTTCATTTTGTGTGCTGGGGGGTGCTTTGCCTGTTAAATAAACAGGTTCTTTCCACTTCTCTCCGAGGAATCCTTCCCAAAGCAGTTGAGGGGAGGGGTTGTGTGGGCTTGCTTTCTGGAGGGGCCCCTTTGGAGATTCTCTACCAAATTTGCCCTAAACCAGGACACCCCTCCCTGGGGAACTGGGGCAATTTCATGGCCAAAAGAAGCCACCAGCATGACTTGAGTGAGAGTGGCTGGAAGCGCTGGGGCAGGATGTGATGAATTCCCTGGAACTTCGTCAGCCCAGGGGCTGCTGACACTGCACAAAAAGCAGAGTGGTGGGGAGGGATGGCTTGGCCGAGCGTGCCATGGTTCACCGAGCTCCTCTTCTGCTTAGTTATTGGTTTAATTATTTGTAATGACTCTCATCCACCCAGCGTCTGCTCCTGCTGCCTGCCTGGCTGGTCATTGTGATCTGCTCCCCACCATGCTCCCAGCATCACTAGATGGTTTTAAAGTGCTTTATACAGAGATATTAATTGAAGGGGACCTTATTTTAACTCTGGTGGGCCAGGAGTGATGGTTTTAAAGGAGCAGGAAACAGCTGAGCCCAGTTGGCACAGTGGAAGTTTTCCTTTTTTTTATTTTGCTGCCAGAGACCAGTCCAAGCTGCTTGGACAAATAAAATAGAAGTGAGGTTGCAGCAGGAGATTGGGTTAGGAGTGTGTTTCTGAAGTGAGTCTGGAGATAATTTTGAAAGGACACATTGCTAGATCAGGCTCCAAGTCCCATCCAACCTGGCCTTGAACACTTCCTAGGATGGGACATCAAAAACCTCTCTGAGCAACCTGTGCCAGTGCTTTTTCTTGAATAAACCAAAACTGGATAATGTTAACATGCTCCAAACACTGATTCAGTCTACAGGATCAGGCTTTGATGGGCCTGGAATAAAACTCCTGAAGTATATCTGTGTGGATGGATTTTAGCAGGAAATGTCCCTTTATAGGAAAGAATAGAGGTGCTAACAGAAGTATGTGGCCCTCTCTGGAAGGCAGGTGTTTCTGTTGCTCTGCTGAGCCTAAAAATATTTTCTTTTTTGCCACAATCATGATTTATCTTCCAGCAAAGGCACCACATGCTTGCTACCACCAATTCCTTTTGTCCTCCAATCCCACTGTTCTTTCCTTGACAATTTTGAGTCCATCCCCATGATTTGGAGGATTTATTGTGTCCCTCTCTTTGATAACTATGTGATACCAACCTCCATGCCCCTCTTAGAAGTGTGATTGAGGCATCTGCCACCAACTTGCTGGGGAAACTGTCCTTGAGCATCAGCTTCCTGTGGATCCCTCAGCAGCTGGGGAGGCCCAGATAAGGCTGAAAACCACCAGCCAAGGGATGGAAGGTATCTTTTACCTTCTTTCATCTACCAGACCCGTGGGCTGCTTGCCAGGGATGCCTGTGGGTGTAGCCATGGCCAGGGTGGGAGCTCAGAGAAGGCCGGAGCCTGTGTCTTTAAAGATTAATGGTGTTGTTTGCTCATTAAGGAGATCTTTTTGAAGCCAGAACATTTGAGTGCAAGCATCTGTTTGCTACTGGGAGAGGATATTTATTGTCTGATACTTCAATGGATGTAAATAAACAGCCAGCCCTAGATAATGTTCAGACAAACAAACAAACAGCTGCCAGAATGGGTCCCTTGGTAGTTGACCTTCGGGAAGCATCACGCTGATGTTTTAATAGCAGCCAAGCCCAGGGAGTGAAGCCTTCCAGGAAGAAACAGGATTAATGTGCAGCCTGAGAGTGCTGGGCCCTCCCACATGTCCGGGGTTAAAGGAGGACAAGGGAGCTGAGCTGAGTGTGACCGTGTTCACAGGGGTCTCAGGTTGAGGGAAGAGACGAGAATGTTGACTCCACGTTTCAGAAGGCTTGATTTATTATTTTATGATATATATTATATTAAAACTATACTAAAAGGATAGAAAAAAGGATTTCATCAGAAGGCTGGCTAAGAATAGAATAACAAAGAATGAATAACAAAAACTTCTGTCTTGGACAGAGAGTCTGAGCCAGCTGACTGTGATTGGCTATTAATTAGAAACAACCAACAGGGGCCAATCAAAGATCCACCTGTTGCATTCCACAGCAGCAGATAATCAATGTTTACATTTTGTTCCTGAGGCGTCTCAGCTTCTCAGGAGGAAAAATCCTAAGGAAAGGATTTTTCATAAAAGATGTCTGTGACAGCTGAGCATCTGGGGCTCTGAGGGGTGGGCATGTCCAGGACAGACATTCAGGGAGGGGCAGCAGGTGGATGATCCTGTTGTGGAGGTGATGGGGGTGTTTGTGGATTGTGGGTTGTGGTGGACTGGGTGTTTTGAGACTGATACATGGTCCTGGAGCCCTTCTGTCACTTATTGTCCCCTTCCCTCTTGCCCTGCTGAAGAGCTCATGGTTCACAGGCAGCTCCCAGAAGTGGTCCCCACTTGGACTGTTTGTCAGGTTCTCATCCCCCACAGCCCCCAAAAAACATCTTGAATATGGAAATGTCCATAATTCAGTCAGAAGAAAACTCCATCCATGCCAGCACCCCAACTTCAGGTGGGGCTTGGGGCTGAGGCCAGCAGAGAAGAGCAGGAGCAGAAGGAAGGGGTGGTACATTCTTCAAATTCCCTGCAGCTGGAAAGTTGTGTTTCCGAGCAGAGATTGTCTCTGGCTCCCTGACTTTAGTGGTGATCACTGCAGGCTTTGATGAGAATATTCCCATTTTTCCTTCACAGACTCTTCTCTGATTTTTTTTTTTTTTTCACCAGCCCAAGTGCCCTGGTTCTAGCAGGAGCCTTGGAGCCAGGAATAAATCTCTAAGAGAAAATCCAGTTGTGTTGTCTGATGCTCAGGACTGTGAAGAATGTGCAGGACAGGTGGAGATTCTCAGGGTTCTGTGCCTGGGGTCCAACATAGGAGAGAGAGTATTTAAGACAGGTAAAGGGATGGTTGGAGTTAGAGGCTACACTTGTGGCTGCAGTCTCCAATAATCACCTCATTGCTGGCACAGGGCTCGCACAGGCTGTGCAGCGTGGGTTGGTGTCTGCCAGATTTTCTGGCCTTTTTCTGAACTTTCCTTTTTATTAGCCACTAGATTTAATAGAGAGAGGGCTTTCTGTATGTGGAGCTCTGGGTGTGTGACACGTGTGTGTGTTTGCACATGTACAGCACAAGGAGCCGTGTCCCTCCTTCCCTCCCTCCCCCTATGCCAAATAATGACTTTTCAGGCTATTAGGCCAGCAATAGCTGTTAAATCACTTCCGAGTAGCTCTGCATTCCTGGTGTGAAGCCTCTGCAATCTTTTACCTGCACCAAATGCACAGGGGAGATCCCTGGGGGCTGTGCCTCCTGTCTCCATGGTTTGTTAACTCCTCTCCAGCCTGCCTCTTCCATCTCCGTTTTCTTTCCCCTCTAATGGGGCCTGGCAAAGGCTGAGGACAGTGAGTGAGCCCTGGGGTGATAATTGGCTGCTTACATATCTGGCAGCCTGCAGATCTGACCACGGTGGTGCTGGAAATTCAAGGTCAAAGTGGAGATGTGAGGTTTGTTTAGCACAGGGATCAGCAGAGAGTGAGGATGCTGTGATGGGAATGAGAAGCTGAGGGACTGAGGGGAGGCAGAGTGGAGACAGCAGAAAAAGCTCTCTGAGAGGTAGAACTTGGAGCTGGAAAGGCTCCTGTCCTGAGGGTATTTGGTGTGCTTGGAGAAGAGCCCCAACAGGGAGCCCCCTGTGCTCCTCAGCCTGCAGCTCCTCCTGCCTCCTTCCTTTCCCCTGCTTGTCCTAAGGGGAATGAATCAGCCCAAGCCTCTTGGCATCTTTGCCCTTGACCTCATGGGTGATTTACATCAGGGTCCACTTTCAAGAAGGAAGGACTCAGAGGAGCTGAATTTCCCTGTGAGAGACCACAGAAATGAGCAAGTCTTGGCTCCCAGGCAGCTAGAGCTTGTGGGAGTCAGGGATGTTCAGTGCTGGCGTTTAGGTTCTGAATTCTTTGTGTTTCAGTCATGTTCAGTGTTTGGACCCTGAATTCTTTGGGATTCAGACCCCAAATTCTTTGTGTTTCAGGGATGTTCAGTGCTGGACTTCAGACCCTGAATTCTTGTATTTCAGGGATGTTCAGTGCTGGGCTTCAGACTCTGAATTCTTTGTGTTTTGGGGATGTTCAGTGCTGGGCTTCAGACTCTGAATTCTTTGTGTTTCAAGAATGTTCAGTGCTGGGCTTTAGACCTCGAGTCCTTTGTATTTAAGGCATGTTCAGTGCTGGGATTCAGTCCCTGACCCCTTGGTGCATCAGGGATGCTCAGTGCTGGACTTCATGCCCTGACCTCTGTTTGTTATGCTGTTGGATGTGTGTTGCTCTCATCAGCAGCTCCATCAAAATGACAAATTAACTGCAAATCCTCCCCTGTCATTGGGGCAGCCCAGCAGCCAAGGCCAGCACGTGCTCCCACTTCTGGGGAGTCTGATGGATAATATGCAGGATCTGAGCATCCCTGAGCACCCTCCACGCCCTTTGCTGGCACAGAGAGCCCCTCTAAGTCCTTTCTGCTTCATTTTCCTTATCTTTCTTGGGGAAATAATATTCCTTTGTTGTCCCACAGCAGGTGAGCACATCAAGGAAGGACAAAGATAACAATCTGTATATCACTGCTGTCCTTTCCTCATACAGACTTTCCAGACCCTTTATCATTCCCTCTGTTCCCTTCTCTTTGACTTTCCAGTACAGAAGATGATTCAGGCTCAGTTTCTTGGCTGAGAGGTTGATACAGAAGGAGCAAACCCAAGGACTGTGCCCTGTGCCAGGGAATAGTGGGAACAGGTCTTGACACCATAAGTTCTCCACAGCTTGTTATTTCCCTTGGATGGGAAGGGTGCTTTTTGCTCAGCTATCCAACTGCAGGCTGGGAATCTTTGGTCAGGAAGGAATGGAGATGATAATGTGGGGCAGGATGAAGATCTCCTACAACTTTGTTTCTTTCAGGGAAAGGTGCTGTGGTGTTTGTGTTGCTGCAGGATAGAATATTTTCAGGAAGTGAAAGGCAACACATGGGAAATAGAGGGAGATAAGGAATGTGGAAACGTGAAACTGCAACATGATTGTGGGGTTTGCTGCTGTAGAGAGCCTCACAAGGTTCAGGAGAACTCCTGAGAACACCTATTTTATCATGACTTGCTCTATATTGAAAGAGGTTGCAAACCTTCTCCAGCTGCTTTTGAGCCCAAACTCTAGAAATTGTTTTTAAGCAGGCAAAGAAAAGTCTGTAATTTTCTGCATTTTCTTCTGCATCACTGGATCACTGTCAGGGACAGACTGGGACTGTTTGTCTGGTTCCTCCTCATAATCCCAGTTATTGATGTCCCTCAGTGACACCCTGTTATGAGAGGTGTCTGGAATCATAAGGTGCCACACTGGTGCAGGACTGATTTCAACACCTGATATATGCAATCAACAAGAGAAATAGTCTGTGTTGCACTGAACACCCTGCAATAATAAATTGCCCCGTGGAACATTAGCAATAAGAGCAATAATATTATCTGAGTGGCATGCCAGTGAGTCACTCCTGCAGATTTACATGGTTTTTTATCTCCTGCTCATCACCACCACAGATCCTTCCCTCATTGCCATCATTTTGAGCGTGGTGGATTTGTCCAGGCGGTGACAGGAGCATAGTGACAGTGCCAGATAAAAGCCAGCAGGATCTGCATTGTTCTTACAATGCTCTTGTGTTGATGGGAGCAGCAGAAGTGATGAAATCTGCTCTGTCCTTTTGGTGGGGAGGCTGGGAAAAGTTCACTTTTTGTTGGCAGTGGTTGTAGTCTGAAAGACCTGGGGCACAATGCGTTTGTCTAGTGATTATTTTGTGTAATATATATATAATATTGTATATTTATTTATATCTATCTATCTATAATATATATGTACATAGATAGATATGTATATATGTAAATAAATATACAGTATATGTTATATATTATATATTGTATTATATATTATGTATACACACTATATATTATATATCTATGCATACGTATATATTTATGATAACATATAATATATGCATATAATATAAATAATGTGCATATATAATATATCATTATGTATAAAAATAAATATATAACATATACAAAATATAACTAATGTAAATATTACTATAACTATAAAAACCATATAACTATAAATAGAAACATATGAATAAACCTAGGAATATAAATAAAAAAATAAAAATAGATATAAATTTTAAAATAAGTATATAAATATATAAATATATAAATATAATTTTGTGTATATATTATAGGTAGATATATATTACTGTGAGTGCAGTGAGAGAGAAGGCTTCCCAGAGCAGCTGTGGTTGCCCCTGGATCCCTGGCAGTGTCCAAGGCCAGATTGGACAGGGCTTGGAGCAGCCTGGGATGGTGGAAGCCGTCCCTGCCCATGGCAGGAAGTTTGGAATGAGATGGTCTTTAAGCTTCATTTCAACACAAAGCATTCTGTGGTTCTGTAATTATTTGTTTTCAGTGGAAGGAGGGGAAAATCCTCATGTTCTCCCTCTGCTCTTATTTTTGCCGCACAGATCCGCGTGGATGGCACCACCAAGAACACGCTGGAGTACGAGATCGTGCAGGTGGTGGACACTGGCCCCATCCTCCGGGACATGGCCTTCTCCATGGACCATGAACACCTCTACATCATGTCTGAGAAGCAGGTAAGGAACTCCAGCAGCCCGGGGTGCTTTATAAACCTTTCAGCACCATCCTGCTGTGGACATCAGGCTGCTCATGAATTCATGAATTTACTACAAGGATGTGCTTTGTTGTCAACCTCGGGGTTTTTATGCCATAAATCCATGGCATTTACACACTTTTGTAATATTGAGGGACCAGGGGTACAGAGCTCAAGGGGCAGGAACCACCCACAGAATTGCTTTGTCCTGCTGGCTGCTGGACAAGGAATTGCTGCTGCATTGTTCTCCATCCCCACCCAAACTGTGGCTGCATCTGCCACAGACACAGGAAGGTGTAGCATTGAATAATTTGGCTCTAACTGGAGTTTTTGGAGAGGCTGGAGCCTCTTTGGGACACTGGGCAGGAGTGCAGGATGCTACCAGCCAGTGTGCAGGCCAAGTTTAGTGTGGTGTTTCTGCTGTGTTGTTGGCATTGTGATTGAAAATGCTGGCAGCCAGATCCCAGGGAAGGAATCTGGGTATTCAGCATGGAATCCTGGCTGATTTCACTGGAATTCATGGCCTTGGGAAGTTTGCTGCTTGGGATGATGGTGGGAGGAGGAGCTACTTTTACATGAAGAACTCACTGTTTATACTTATTCCTGTGGGTGTGCAGGATTACTTGAGCTATCATACCTGGCTGATTCACAGATGCTCGTGAGGAGCTTTAAATCCACAAAAAGAATGGGAGCAATGAGGGATTGTGGTGGGTGATGGCATTTGCCCTGTAGTGGAGGCCTGCAGTTTGAGTGAGACATGTTCACCCATACATGTTCAATGATTTATTATAGGAGTAGTACTGGTTATATTTTTAATCTACAAGTGTCATTTCTTCCTCCTGCATTTCTTCCTCCTGCATTTCTTCCTCCTTCCAACCATTTCCCTCTACTGTGCATATTTATACCTGAAATTTGGTGTGGGGTGGGGAGGGGAGCAGCTCTGTAAATTCCTCCTGATTAAAGAGAGGTACCATAACTCAGGAGAAAGGACAGGATGACAGCTGGGATTCCTTCTCATCTGCTCCGTGCTGGGCACGGATGGGATTTCCCTTCCAGTCCTGAAGGGAGAACAGTTCCAATCACTTGTGAGATGGGTGAGAAGCTGGAGGCAGGTGATGCTGAACTCCTGTAAGGCTTTGAGCATGACACCATTCCTTTTCCTCATCTTTTTGCTCTCTGGGCACTTTCTTTTTCCTTCTGCACAGAGTGGGGCTCCTTGAGGGCCAAAACCCTGGAGAAGAACATTGAATGTGCCAATAACCAACCCAGGGTTTTCAAGTGTGCTCAGTGTCCTCTTTGTGCAGCCCCACCTGAGGTCACCTCACATGTTGGGACCCAGGACATTCCTCTGGCTGCCCTGGGTGATTACAGACCCTGGCACAGAGTCACAAACACCTGTGCCTTTGATTTTAGCCCATGGAAACAATTACCAACTTTGTGTGAGGAGTTACAAGCCACAAGGGTTTGAGTGGAATGATAGTGAATTTGTCACAGGGTGAAAAAGTAGAATTTTGAGGATTTAGAATGGGGGTTCAAGAGGCAAGATGGAGGAATCTGGGTGTGTCCTGTCCTTCTTCTCCTTCTTCTTGTCCTCCATCTTCTGCTGTGATGGTGGCACTTCTGGATTGGTTTAGAGTAGAGACAGACTGTCTAACATAGGTGATAGGTATTGGGAAATTATTATAAAGTACACGTAGTTCTTAGTATAAAAAGCCAACACCACCCCAAGGACAGGGACTGTGCCACAACCCAACCTGCTGGACAGATCTCAGCAGGTCAGAGAAAGAATGTCATAGATAAGAGAAAATAAACAACCTTGAAAAGCAGAGCAGAGAAATCTCGATGACTTCTTCAGTCATGGGGCTGGGAAAAAAGGCTTTGAATACCTTGGGGGTCATTTCAGGCACAGAAACCCAAGACTCTGCACCACTGCTGCCTTTGCACAGCCCTTCAGATTTACAGACACTCCCAGGGGCTGCCTCAAGCCTCTGGGGTAGAGGGCAGTGGGACAGCAACCTTCATTCCCTCACATCCTTAAAACATGAAATCTGGAACAAGAGAAACAATTCATTTTTCCTCCGGAGACTTCCAAAAACAACTTCCTGCTGGTCCGTTGACTATCTGCACTTCCCTGACCATGACAGCATGAGCAGGTTCATTTTGGACTTGGCTGTTCCAAAGTACAAATCAAAGCTGGTGTTTTTGGGACTCCCAAGCCCTGTAGAGAGCTCTTGGCACCTTAGTTAAGGTGTTTAGGGCATGGGTTGGACTTGATGATCTCAAAGGTCTCTTCCAACCTAGCTATTCTGTGATTCTGAGCTCTGAGCCCCCTGTGATTTATCAATCATCTCCTCCCACTCACCTTTAACGCCCATGGGTGTCTCTGTGAGAGAGGCTGGTGAAAAAGGCAGTGGCTGTTGTTATTTAAAATCTGATGTGAGCCTGTGAACACTGAGCACTACATCAGCCTTTGCCCAAATCTGATTTTATCTGAGGCAGGCAGTGTGAGTGACAGTGCTGCCATCCCAGCAGTGCAGTCACTACCTGTGTGCTCATGGCAGAACACACTTTAATGCTGGAATAAATTAACATTTGGAGAGCCTCAGTGAGTGGGTGCAGGGGTTTGCCTTTGCTGGAGGCAGGATTATGGAGAGGCTGCCCTTGGGGAGCAAATATCCCACCCACTCTACAAACCATGTACACATCTTTTATGAAAGGGTGAAATCTGACTTATCAGAGGTTTTCACTGCCCAAAGTGGTACTGGGGGATCTGTGGAGATGAGGGACAGGGGGGTGATGACTTAACCTGACCTTTTTAAAGATAGACAGGCACCAGGGCTTCTGCTATCCCTGGGGAAGGAGGAGGTTTCTCCTTGTTTTGTATTTTTTTTTTTTCCTCAGCTCAGCCCTGTCTGTGCCCCAGAGATAAGAGTGGTTCTGTTATTACCTGTATGGTTATTAAAAGCTGTTTTCACAGAATCATAAAATCATTAAAGTTAGAAAAGTCCTCTAAGATGATGAAGTCCAACCTTTGACCAAATACTCCTGTGTTCACTGAACCATATTATGAAGTGCCACTTCTACTTGTGTTTTGAACACTTCTGGAGATGGTGACCCCACCACTGCCTTGGGCCTCTTCTGTGACCGTGTTCACAGGGGTTTTTGGATGAGGGAAGAGATGAGGATCTGACTCCATGTTTCAGAGGGCTGATTTATTATTTTATGATATATATTACATTAAAACTATACTAAAAGAATAGAAGAAAGCTAGCCTTCTGATGAAATCCTAAGCTAAGAATAGAAAAGCAAGAATGATAAAGGTTTGTGTCTCAGTTTTGTGTCCAAGCCAGCTGACTGTGATTGGCCGTTAATTAGAAACAACCAACATGAGACCAATCACAGCTGCACCTGTTGCATTCCACAGCAGCAGATAATCATTGTTTACATTTTGTTCCTGAGGCCTGTCAGCTTCTCAGGAGGAAAAATCCTAAGGAAAGGATTTTTCATAAAAATATGTCTGTGACAAGCTTCTGCATGCGAGAGTTTTCCCCAGTGAACCTGGGGGTCCTTGGTTTGCACATGGGGGTTTTCCTATGGAGCTGAACTCCCTGGGCTCCAAGGAAGATGGAACCCAGCTCAGCCTTGTGGTCTGTGGCTGAAACAAGCCCTGCCTTGCTGTTCCTCTGGGATATGAGAGGTGACAAGCAGCATTGCCCACTCAATCAGAGGTGCGATGCTCTGAGGAGCAGAGTCAACAGCTTTTCACCATTATCTAGGAATACATATTTTATACAGACAGTGATTGAAGGAGGGAGAGATTTGTCAGTGAGACCCAGAGACCGAGCATACAGAGGTCCCATCATTTCCCAGAGGTGTGGACATCTCTGTGCTTTAGGTGTGAATGGGTTTCGAGTCCCTGTTGACAGAACAGGGAAGGGTTGGTGCACACATGGGAACTGCCAGGATGGATCAGGAGATCATCCCCGTAACTTCAGCCTTCATAAACACTCTGATGGAGCTACAGCCACTATCCCAGCTTGCTCCAAGCCCCATCCAGCCCAATCTTATATCTTGCATGCATCCAGAGGCAGCCACAGCTTTTCTGTGCCAGTGCTCATCCCCCTCATAGCCAAGAATTTCCTCCTGATATCCCATTTAAACCCACTCCCTTTGTCTGAAGCCATTCTCCTCCTGTCCCACAAACATCTCCTCTCCACATTTCTTATGGCAGTGCCCTGGAGGCTGGGGCAGTTTCTTTCTCCTTTTTCTGTTTCTGGAGTGCAGAGGAGCCTTGTGCCTCACATGCTGATCTTAGGGGATGAGGAGCAGATGGGAAATGCTGGAGGAACAGGAGGGTCTCTGCTGCAGCTTCTCTGCATCTTCCCTGCTCCTCGTCACACATGCCTGGGCTTCCTTCCCTCACCTCATCATCTCTGAATTTCTTTCTCTTCCCAGATGAGGAACTCCCTGGAAGTCCTTGCAGGGATGGAGATAATTCTTCCACCCCTTTCTCATTCTCCCTGCCTTTATCTCTGATTCTTTGCAGCCCTTTCCTCTAATTTCCAGGCTTGCACTTGCTTTTCCAGCCCTCCTGTGTGACCGTGTTCACATGGGTCTCAGGCTGAGGGAAGAGATGAGGATCTGACTCCATGTTTCAGAAGGCCTAATTTATTATTTTATTATATGTATTATATTAAAAGTAAATGATACACTAAAACTATGCTAAAAGAATAGAAGAAAGGATTTCATCAGAAGGCTAGCTAAGAATAGAATAAGAAAGAATGTAACAAAGTTTTGTGGCTCGGCTCTCACAGCCAGCTAACTGTGATTGGCCATTAATTAGAAACAACCACATGAGACCAATCCCAGATGCACCTGTTGCATTCCACAGCAGCAGATAACCATTGTTTGCATTTTGTTCCTGAGGGCTCTCAGCTTCTCAGGAGGAAAAATTCTAAGGAAAGGATTTTTCATAAAAGATGCCTGCGACACTCCTGCACTCCTGGCATCCCTGTTTCTCTGCTCTCCTGGCTGTCTCCACACTGCTGTCTCCTTGTTCCCTTGCTGCCCAAGTGTTGACACACACACAGAGCCCACCTCTGCATGCCAGGAGGTGCAGGATGCTCCCTCCCCTCTCCAACCTTTGGAAGGTCACCTCCATCACCCCTAAAAAACTGTTTCTGCAAGTTGGGCCCCTGGATCTCTCCCATCATTTTTCAAAGCTCATACAACACATGGAAGCAACTCCAAGACAGGAATCTCAGCCCTTCCTTTTGATACAGAGGTATCAAAGGCAAGAGTTGGAGGAAATAACCTTAAAGGCTCAAAATCCAGAAGGTAAAGGGAAAGAAGTGTCAACTTCATATTATTTAAATCTCATGGTTCTGAGCTTGCTCTTACTTTCGACTTACTGAAGGTTAGAGAAGACTGTTCTGCAACCAGGTTTTGAGCAACCTTGTGTTACTCATAAGTAACTTTACCCATCCCTGGAAGTGTCCAAGGCCAGGTTGGATTGGGGTGGAGCAACCTGGGATGGTGGAAGGTGTCCCTGCCCATTGCAGAGGTGGAAATGAGTTTTTATTGTCCCTTAAAACCATCCTGTGCTTCAGTATTTGCCCCAAGGAAGGAGATTTTCTGTCCCTCCCTGTGCAGGCAGGTTTGTTCTGTGGGTCAGCTTCATCCTCCAGTGGAAAGCTGTGCTTTTTCCCCTGTAAATTAGCAGAAAGTCACCCACAATCTGTGAATAAATCACATCTGTGCAGTGCTATCATTCCCTAAAACCATTACAGTGTGTCGGAGGTGAGGCTGGTAGGGTCATGCGTAGCAGAAGCAGATGGGTATTTTGGAGGCTCTTTTAAACTGTGCCAGCGAAATATCAAATAAATATGTACTTCAACTAAAGCGTGGCAGAAAGCACATTTGGTAAAAATTAAGTAACTGTACTGCAAATCATGTTGACAGGGTCTTTTTGGCCTTTTTGTGTCTGTTTCTCATTAAAATGGGGAAGGCTTATACCTATTTGTCTCCTGAGATTTATTCTTCTCCCCTCAGCCGCTGAGTCACTATCAGCAGCAGAATTATTGTTTGCAAATTAGCTGCCAAAGAGGAGGGGGTGTCTGGCCAGTTTACTTCTGGTTTCATGACCACTGTGATTAAAATCTTGTCTGCTGCTTATGTAATCGTATCAATTAGTTAAAGCAATCATTAATAACTTTGCTTAATTATGGCTTAATTTCTTCAAATGTGGTCTTTGCACAAGATATCAAGCAGCATTAACTCCCAGGGTTGGAGTGGCTGTTTCTAGGGGATTGTCAGTTTAAGGCTGTCCCCAAAAACACTGGCTCAAGATCACAAGTTTTAAAAATAACTCAAGAGATTTTGTTTGTTTTTTTTTTTTTTATTTTAACTTGAATTTGTTTGGTTGTGAACCATCAGGTTGTGTGCAGACCATGTTTTTCATAATTGAACCAGATCCACAAATTGCAGAAAGATCTTGTTTGAAAACAGAAAGCTGAGATTATCTCATAGGTGTGACTTTTTAACCTGGGGATTTAAAAGCAGCAGAGACACCCAGAAACTGTAAATTTTGGTGCTGTTGTTGCAGATTTCTGTTATTCTGCCATTTTGGGATGTTGATTTAGAAGGGACTGTGAAAGATGGCCACTGTGCACATCCACTCTTTGGAGATGCTCAGGTCTTCTGCAGGACTTCACTACTCAACTTCTGGAAGGGTATTGTCAGCATCATCTCTTCCCTTGATTAATTATCAGGCAATTAGGAAGAAATTTTTGGCTGTGAGGGTGGCAGGCCCTGGCACAGGGTGCTCAGAGCAGCTGTGGCTGCCCCTGGATCCCTGGAAGTGTCCAAGGCCAGGTTGGAAGGGGTTTGGGCACCCTGGCATAGTGGATGGTTTCCCTGGTGGAACTGCATGATCTTTAAGGTCCCTTCCAACCCAAACCATTCCATGATTCCATAACTGGCTGTTCCTAAACAAGTCTGGCATCCTACATAAGATCAGGGCCACCAGAGCTTCTAAGGCATCCAAAACTTGGTCGAATTCACCATTCCATGATTCCATAACTGGCTGTTCCTAAACAAGTCTGGCATCCTACATAAGATCAGGGCCACCAGAGCTTCTAAGGCACCCAAAACTTGGTCGAATTCACCATCTTTGCAAAAATGTGTCACATTCCTCTCCCTCTAAATCCTCCAAAGCAGAGGACTCCAAACCACCCATCTCCTTGCCAGCTGTCCCGCTCTTGGGCAGCCCTGCACGAAATTGATAGGCAAGAGCAGTTCCTAGAGTTCACTCAACCCCTCTCAAGCAATGAGTGTAATCCCAGTTGGCAGCAAAGGCAACTTTTGTTCTCTTTGATTGTTCTTTGCTGCCCCTGGAACACTCCTCATTACCCTCAGCAATATCAGAGGCTGAACTCCGCTCTCCCTCGCATTTGCTTTCACCTAATTAAGGGCTTGTTAAATAAGGTCAGATGCCCTCTGAGAAATGGATGAATAGATGGAAAATCCCGCATGGATGCTCAGCTATGGATGGAAAAGACACTGTGTGAGTGCCTGTGTTTCTCAGCCAAGAAGGATAAAAGTGATTTGGCCCACTGGCAAAAACAGCAGTGCATTGTGCTGCTGACTCTTTTGAAATAATTCTTTATCAGCAAAAGGCAAATTATTGCAAAAAGTCATAATTGAGCTTGATTTTAACTCATTTGCTGCTTTAATGTGGGCATTTTGGAGTAAGCTGGGATAATTCAGGGAGTAGGGAGTCCCTTAACCTCCTGCTGGGTTGGTTGTGTGTTCCAGAAGGGATGTGAATAACTGAGAAAGCTGAGCAGGAGAGGAACAGATTCGAGGTCTTGGAGGTGTCCCAAATGCATCATTCATGGCAAAGGAAGGAATTCCACTTGGGGCTGTCTCCATCCCATGAGATGCATTGGCAGCTGGAATTCCAGCTCTCACTTTTCCACAACCTTGGGTTTTTCACACTTGAACTAAGCTCTTTTTGTGCTTTGGAAAGGTTTTCATGAGCCAGTTGATGCTGTCTTCAAGTGTCTCACTTTGCTGTAAAACCAGGACTCTGCAAAGTGCGCTGGGAAGGAGGAAAGGCTGGGAGAAAGTCCTGGATTTGGGAGACCTTGAGTCATTCCCTGCCTTGCTCACAGACTCCTGGCACTCTTAAACACACAATATGATTTTTGGGGTTGGACTTGGTGATCCTTCCGACCCAGGATATTTAGGAATTTATGATTCACTCACAGTTGAGGGCAACAAGGCTGGAGAGGGGCTGGGACACAAACCCTGAGGGAGCCCTGAGGGAGCTGGGGGTGCTCAGCCTGCAGGAAAGGAGACTCAGGGTGCCCCCAGCACTCTCACAGCTCCTGAAAGGTGCCTGTGCCCAGCTGCCCCTGGGCTCTGTCTGCAGCAGCACTGGCACACCCAGGGCACACAGCCTGAGCTGGGCCGAGGGAAATCCAGCTTGGAGAGCAGCAAAAAGCTTTTCCAGCAAGGGGGAGAAAGTTCTGCAATGGCTGCCCGGGGAGGGGGTGCAGTCACCACCCCTGGGTGTGTTTAACCAGCCTGGAGGTGGCACTGGGTGCCAGGGGCTGGGCTGGGCTCCAGGGCCCTGAAGGGCTCTCCCAACCTGGTCATTCTGGGAATTCTGTGACATCAGCTGTGGGCAAACAGCAAAAGATCAGGACCTCTTTTGGAACTCTCTGTAGCACCTGCCACTGACCATTGAAAACTCAGCTGTCCTCCTGTCCATGCCCTGATGAGAGCTTTGGTTCCCAAAGGTCAGAAAGACTTTTGCTTTGTCACCATCAGATGTCCAGTCTGAGTTTTTCTGTGCATCAGAGAGAAATGCTCCTTCAGAAAACAATTTGTAGCCACCCTGTCCTCTAAGTGTCATGAGTTAGAGCTTCCTTGATCCCATCTAGAGGAACCTTGATGAGCCAAATCTGTGTGGAGAGGACCAGCAGGGAGCAGTTTGACAGCTGCTCACTGGAGGGAAGGATTTCACACAAAATGCAGGTTGGGATCCCTTTGCTTCGTGCTTGGCCTTGCTGATCCATGCCAGAATCATCCCAGAGAAATCACCTCCCTACAAGCACATTGCATTAATCACTGGGCCCAGCTGTGGGGGAGGATCTGCAGCTGCTGCAGGACTTTGGGTTCATGGATCCTGGTCATGGGCAGAGCCTAAACCCTCCCTGCTGGCAGGACATGAATTCCTCTAACTCTGGATTGTCACAGACATCTTTTATGAAAAATCCTTTCCTTAGGATTTTTCCTCTTGAGAAGCTGAGAGGCCTCAGGAGTGAAATGAAAACAATTATTTTCTGCTGCTGTGGAATGCAACAGGTGCATCTGTGATTGGCTCATGTTGGATGTTTCTAATTAATGGCCAATCACAGCCAGCTGGCTCGGACAGAGAGCTGAGCCACAAACCTTTGTTATCATTCTTCCCTATTCTATTCTTAGCCAGCCTTCTGGCTAAGAATATGATGAAATGATGAAATCCTTTCTTCTATTCTTTTAGTATAGTTTTAATATAATATATATCATAAAATAATAAATCAGCCTCCTGAAACATGGGGTCAGATCCTTCATCTCTTCCCTCATCCTCACACCCCTGTGAACACTGTCACACTGGGTCAGAGCACTGCTGGTGAAATTTTGCATCTGATGAGCATCCTTGGTTGTGCCTGTGAGAGAGCAGAGCAGCAGGACTGAGTCTCTGGGTCCCCCTGGGCCAGGATTTGGGTGCATTTAGCCCACATTAACACAATTTATTGCCTGTCACACTAAAAGACCTGTGTTCAGACACAGTGGTGGCATATTTGTGCCTGAACTCTCCAGTTGTATCCTGCTCTGCGTGTTCAATATTTGAGGGTAGAACCACAGCTTTCCCAGTGCCATCTGTGGATCTGCATTTGGCTCGAGCTGCAGCCTGAACTAATGTCAGCATCCATCTCTCAGCCTGCCAAAAAAGCCATGTCCCCATGCCAGGATAGCTCCTCCACAGACTGCTCAAAGAAGCAGCACAGGAGCTGGAGGATTCCTGGAGGGTTCTGAGGGTGCTGTGGTATTTAGAGATTGGTTTAATTCATCTTTGGGATTCCTTGCCTTAAGGTGAGGGGGATACACCTTCAGGGCTTTGCCTGCTGCCAGGACGTGAGGAATGGGATGGGTCATTCAGTCTAACCAGGTCTCCTTCCTCCTGCACCTTGTTTGTATGTTTTAACTATTCCCTCTAGTTCATGGGGTCTGCTGACAGCTCCCCCGACTTGCAGAGGAGACAGAAAACAACAAAGGGTGGAGGAAGGAGTGAGCAATGCCCAGAAATGCAGAAAAAAACCACTTTCAGAGTCACCCCCTGGGTGAGGAGAGCAGGGACTATTGATCCTGGGGTGGGAAGCCATGGAGATGTGTCCCCTGGGGCACAGTGCTGCCCAGCTCATGGCCTGGGGGTCACCTGGCACTATTGATTGTGCTGCTGCTCCTCTGTGCAGTCGCACACAGGCTGCTCACTGCAGCTGTTCTGGGAGAAAGAAGGTGGATGTGTGGAGTTTAATGCATCCCTCTCATGTTTTAAACAAATAAAACCACCCACTCTTATCTCCCTGAGTCCTGTCAGACTGGTAGGTTGTGTTTTCAACTAGGAATAGGTCACAGTATTAAGGGCAGCTCAAGGAATTGAGCTGGAAATCTGAAAATCTCCCTCCATCCCTTCCCCCAGCCTTGACCCTGTAACAGACCCAGGAGAAGGGGAGAAGAAAGAGGAAACCTAAGAAGTTGGTGATTACATGTGAAGCCTGGCAGATGTGTAATCCTGGGCTCCATTAAACATCTGTCTGCTCCAATCTCCCTGACAGCCAGGTCCCCTCCTCTGCTGCCCTTGCAGGTCACCCAGGGGCAGGGGTTGTTAATCACCATCCTCTGCTTTGGGGTTCCACAGCCCAGCCAGAGCTCCCAGGGAGGGGGATTTGGGCAGGACAATGCCTAAATTGGCAGGATAATGCCCCAAAAGGCACAGAGCTACAGGCACATCCACAGATCTTGGGGTGGAGCTTTTCCATCTAACACATCCTTGAGTGCTTTCCCAGATCCTGTGATGCCTCAGGTTTTGGGTTTATATTTTTCACATTCTGTGCTGCTTTAGTGTGTGGCTCTGGGCTTCATATTATGGGATGGTGAGCTGTGTGTACAGAGCAGGGAGACAAAACAATTCCTGCTCCAGCTGGGCACCAAGGACAAATGCCCCAAATCTCAGCCCAGGAGCACAAACCCCGTGGGCTGGAGAGAGAAAAACAAGCAGGGTGGGACTGCCTGGGCTAAAGCTGCAATGGGACAATGAACTGCAAGGTGCAAATGGAGCAGAGCTGATCCCAGGGACAGACCCCGGCAGCGCTCGTGCATTTTGGGGCCGTTTTGGTTCATCTTGGGTGCAGCCCTGGCTGGGCTCTGGTGCTGCCCAAGGTGCAGCCATGGAGGAGATCCTGTGAATGAATCCCTGCTTTATTCTGGAACTCTGCCCAGCCTCTGCTCTAGCTCAGCCTTTAGAAGGCATAAGGTGCCCAGTGCCTGTCTGGGACCATTCTCTTAATTATTGTATTTTAAACATTTTTCCAAAGTTCTTTCCATTTCAGGCTCATGTGTCTTATTACTTTCTTTGAGGCAAGTTATTTGCTCTCTTGGGGCATTTCCTTGCACCATAAGTGCACAGAGTTATCATTTTCTAATGCATTTTCTACTTTTCATGTGATATCCCTGAACTCCTAAGCACACTCTATGTTAGTGGATTAATAGGAATTTCATTGTAAGACTCGGGGAGAATTTTTTTCAATGTTCCAGAGTTTGCTGTGTCTTCTGCACTCATGGCTTTGAGTCTTTCTTGCTTAAGGCCCCTGCTAAATATCTTTCATCACTTTATATTACTTGATACAGTCATAATCATCATATGTAGTAGGAACTGGAAAATGAAATTCATTCCAGAACCTGCCCTTGAAAGGCAAACTGGCTTTTATGTTCTTTTCTATTAAAAAACCTCTTTAAAGTCATACTGTAATGTTATTTTTTCCCTATTTTTTCAGGGTTTGGGTTTTCTTCCCAGTTCTTGTGATTTTCCATTTTGTGATTGGAGACAAGAGTACTCAGCTACCCTGAAAATTATTTTCTTGTTTTATATCCTAACTGGATGAAGAAATAATGGGAATACTTGAGACCTAAATTAGTCTGTCTTGCTCTGTTGTTTGTTGTTTTGGTTTTGTTTATTTTTTGTTTTTATTTTTTCCTTTAGAAAGACATTTTGAATCAGCAATCTGAGCACTTGGTCAATACTCTGCTGTATTTTAGTTTGTAGTGTAAACTTGGCTTTCATTCGTGTTTGGGTGGTTGAGAAGATTTGAGGGGACAGCAAAATCCATGCAAAAAGTTGTGTGGATGAATCAGTGGCTGTTTGCACACAGAAAAGGGAATTTCTCTGCCAAATGTCCCTCATGTCCTTGCCTGGATAAAGGCTGTGTTAAGATTTTTTTTAATAATGGGATTTTTTGAAATAATGGTCCTTAAACTTTTAGTTTTACTGTCTCATCCCAATTGCAGCATTTCTCACATCATTCCTAGGAATCCTTTCCTTCAGTTCACCTCCTGAATTCACTTCTTTTCCTACATAAACACCTGCTCTTGTGTCCCTCCTCTGAGAGCCTGGATCCACGGATGCCTTCGTGATGGATTTATAACTTGCAAAGCCCTTTGGGTTTCTGGAGGATGAAAGACAGTGTTTGTACAAGATCCCTGCCCTCGTGACATAATTTGGGAAGCTTTCCCTGGAAGGAACCTTCCAAGCACTTGTGAGTTCATGTGTCAGTAGTTTCTGCCCCTAGGAGGAAAGGTAACCCAAGCATCACACCAGGAATGTGTTTTGATGGAGCATGGACCCCAGGGTGATTCACATAATTAATGCTGGATTCATGGAGCACTGGAAAGAGGGAGATGTTTGCACTGACCTGGGCTCCATCAGGACAAAGCTTCCTTTATTCCCACAAGTTATATCCTTGTTTTATTCCACTTTTTGGTTAAATGCAATAAAACAGTGAACAGTGAAGCCAAAAGTTGCCTTGTGTCTGTAGATCTCAGCTTTCTTCTCTCCCTGAATAAAGGATAACCCCATTCAAATTAATAGGGAATAAACCCAAGCCATCCCTAGACTCTTGGATGTTTCCTCTTTCTTCCTTTCCCCCAGAAAAGGACAACTCCATTCAAATTAATAGGGAATAAACCCAAGCCATCCCTGGGCTCTGGGAGGTTTCCTCTTTCTTCCTCTCCCCCAAAAAAGGATAACTCCATTCAAATTGATAGGGAATAAACCCAAGCCATCCCTGGGCTCTGGGAGGTTTTCTCTTTCTTCATCTCCCCCCAAAAAAAGGAAACCCCATTCAAATTGATAGGGAATAAACCCAAGCCAACCCTAGACTCTTGGATGTTTCCTCTTTCTTCCTTTCCCCCAGAAAAGGATAACTCCATTCAAATTAATAGGGAATAAACCCAAGCCATCCCTGGGCTCTGGGAGGCTTCCTCCTCCTCTCCAAGAGCATTATCTCCTTCTGAAACTTAATTCACATAATTAATGCTGGATTCATGGAGCACTGGAAAGAGGGAGATGTTTGCACTGACCTGGGCTCCATCGGACAAAGCTTCCTTTATTCCCACAAGTTATATCCTTGTTTTATTCCACTTTTTGGTTAAATGCAATAAAACAGTGAACAGTTTTACTGCCTTGTTCCTCTACATCTCAGCTTTCTTCCTTTCCCCAAAAAAGGGATAACCCCATTCAAATTGATAGGGAATAAACGCAAGCCATCCCTGGGCTCTGGGAGGTTTCCTCCTCCTCTCCAAGAGCATTATCTCCTCCTGAAACTTCCACCTCAGGCCATGAACTGGCAGCTTGGCCATTAGGACCCCCTTGGCAGTGACTGATGGTGGGGATCTCTTTTGCTGTGGAAAATGTGGAACTGATTGTGTGGGCGACCCCACTTGACCTGGGCAATTCTGCATTTAACCTGGCTTTAGACATAATAAACTGGAGTAATTAGCAGGGAAATTCAGTGGTGACACTTGTAATTGATTGGAAATGCCAGTCCCCGATGAGAGCAGAGCTGTGGTGAGGGCTGTGCTGGGAAGGGGTGGTGGGGATGCTGTCAGGAGGCAGGAAAATGCAGGCAAGGAATGTGGAGCCTGCTGGAGGTTTGCTTTTCTTTGCAGTTGAGAATGCTGCAGGTTTGCTTTTCTTTCCAGCTAATGGCCTTGGTGAATGCACTATCCATCACTAATTACTGATCCCTCCACTCAGCACTTTCCCAAGGTTGAGCTCACACCTCTGGGAAAATCCACCTCAATCTCTGCACAGCCCATCTCAACTGGGTTTGCAAAGAGAAAAAACACCTTTTGTGCTGCTCATCTGAAAATCCAGCAGTTTGTGGCCCACCAAGGAGGCAAAGATGGGGCTTTTTTGGGAGAACATTTATTTCAGATCATGGACTGATGGTATTCTAATCTCCTGTGTCAATGTGGATTAGTGATAGCCCTTCCTGGGCTTTGTGCTTCTAGATTGATGACAGCTGAAAAATAAAATATTTAAACTAATTTCTCTTTCAGAATTGTGTTTAAAAGTGGGAATTTTGCTGTCCTGGCTCATGGCAAGGCGTCAGGTCTGTGTTGGAGCAAGGTACCTGTGGCATGGGAGCAGGAATGGCCTGGGAGTGACTCCCAGACAGTCTTGGACATGGTTCAGAGATGACCACAGCCAGTGACAGTTCCTGAGAGGCATTTTGGCTGCAGCTGCTCCATTTGCAGGCTAAGGGAGCCAAATGAGGTGTAATTCTGATGTTCTGTGTTCGCTGGCCTTAGGAGCAAAGTGAGGGAGGCACACGAAACTTCCCAGTGCAGACAAAACTGTCCAGACTGGTACAAAATTGTATTTGCTGGGAAAGGCCCTGATGGAGGCAGGAATGATGAATCTGACTCCATGCTCTCAGAAGGCTAATTTATTATTTTATGATACTATGTTTTATCAAAGAATGCTAAACTATACTAAAGAATACAGAAAAGATATTTAATGCTAAAAAGATAATACTGAAAAATTGTGACTCTTTCCACAGTCCCAACACAGCTTGGCCCTGATTGGCCCAAGAGTGAAAACAACCCACACCAGAATCCAATGAAACAATCACCTGTGGATAAGCAATCTCCAAACACATTCCACATGAACAAAACACAGGAGAAGCAAATGAGATAAGAATTGTTTTCCTTCACTCTGAAAGTGAAGGAAAGCTTCTCAGCTTCCCAGGAAGAAAATCCTATGTGAAGGGATTTTTCCAGAGAATGTGAATGCCACAGTACAGGGCTGTGTGATTTGTGCAGGAGGGTACAGGGTCTCTGCTATTCTAGTGCTTAAAGAGAGCTTATAAAAAAAGAGGAAGAATGATTATTTACATGGACAGGAAGTGATAGGACAAGGGGACGATGGTTTTAAATTAAAAAAAAGGAAGGATTTTATTTAGATTATGGGAAGGAATTCTTGCCTGTGACGGTGGGCAGGCCCTGGCACAGGGTGCCCAGAGCAGCTGTGGCTGCCCCTGGATCCCTGCAAGTGTCCAAGGCCAGGTTGGATGGGGCTTGGAGCAGCCTGGGATAGTGGAAGGTGTCCCTGCTCATGGCAGGAGTTGGAATTAAATGATCTCCAAGATCCTTTCCAACCCATTCCATGATTCTGTGATACTTCACGGGACAGGAGCCATTGCAAGGTGTCAAGCATTTAGTGTTTTTTTCCCTTGTGGTGCTAATTAAACATTTAAAATCTTGATGAGGAGCTTCCTATAAACAGGAGTGAAAGAGAAAAGTGGGTCCCTGTTTGGGGAAAGCTGAAGCAGCCTTGGGAGGGAGATATATCAACCGAATCTTATAGAAAAAGGTGAGAAAATAAAATGTGGGGGTCATTGGCCTCTTTTATCTCATAACAGGGACACAGCCCCAGAGGTTACAGCTGTTACACCATGAGAAATCTCCATTTGCTGAGGTTTTTTTCTTCAAGGACTGGTTTTGTTGAGGTGCACCCTCCTCCCACCAACAGGAACCTCTGGAAACCAATCCTGGGCTTGGGGAACACTTTCCTGTGCTGGATCAATAAATAAAAAGGGAAAAGGCAATACAGTGACACCACCATATGCACTGAAGCATCCCGTGGAGATTGTGGAGTCTCCAAACAAACATTAGATGTGCAAACAGTGGAACAGCATTCCTTCACTGCAGACCCACTTATTGCCTTCCTGATGATTTATTTTCATTAATTTTCATAGCTAAACAGACAAAAGTGCTTGTGGCAAACATCCCTGCTCCCACACAACTCAACATCCCCCGTTCCTCTTTTCCAGATTTTCTTTTTCTGCTGACAGCCAATCCAGCTGCTGCTTCTTTGCGGCACAAAGTTTGCGCAGCCCAAAATTTGTAGGGACTCCTTTCCGCAGTCTTCAGTGCTCTGACACTTTTGGGATGTTATTCTCTCTACTTAAGAGGAGCAGTGGTAAAGGTGGAGATGCAAAAGATCTTTTAAATACTGAAATATTTTTGGGTATTTTTGTGTTTGTGGCCTTTTGTTTGCTTCCTCCTGCGCAGTTTGGAAGGAAGGAGGATTCACACCTGACAACTGCACTTTGGAATAATTTTTCCTTAAATCAGAGGGACTATTTGTAGGTTTAGGCATTGGCAGTTTTACCCCAGGATCCTGGAAAAAGAGAAAAAAGCATTTTTACTGGGTGCCTGGATGTGGCACTGGGTGCCAGGAGCTGCCTGAGGGGTTGGGGCTGGGCTGAACTCCATGGCCTTGAAGGTCTCTCCCAACCTGGTCATTCTGTGAATTCTGTGAAATTCTGTGATTCTGTGATCCTGTGCAATGCTTTTCCTGGCACCATGGCAGGTCCCACAGGCAGTCACAGGCCCAGAGAGCTCAGCTGGTGCTGCCAAACCACAGAGCTTCCAGAGGATGGAGTATTTTATCCACAGCAAATGTGGAGAAAACCAGGTTTCTAAACAAATCTGGAGTCTCCTCCACCTGTATTTGCAAGTTTATTTCCTGTTTGATGGGGAAGATTCAGTTTTAGCACACAGCACCCTGTGGATGTACCTCAGACTGGGTGCCAGGAGCTGGCTGAGCTCTTGGGGCTGGGCTGGACTTGATGCTCTTGAAGGTTTCTCCCAACCTGGTCATTCTGTGAATTCCGTGAATTCATGTCACAGAGGCATTACCTGGCACTTTTAGACATTTCTATATCCAAACCCAGCGGGATCACCTTATCTGCCAGGGAAGCATGGCTGGGCTGGAAGGCAGCCTGGGCCTGGCAGGGCACAGCACCATTCCAGTAATGCATCCACAGATGGGAGCCTGCCCAGGGGCTCTGGGGATAATGGAGTGCCTGGGCTAATAAAATTAACCTGGCATTCACAGCCTGAGTGGGGAGGAGGGGAACTGTCCCTTTCAGTCTTCCCAATCATCCCCTGACATCTCATTCCAGCCCAGGAAGGGAAGGAGGCGAAGGGGAGCCTTGCAGCAGAGTGAAAATGTGCTGCTGTGTTGGAGTCTTATTTTATAATGAACTGACCACCCATGGCCTGCAATGGGGACTTTTTTATCCAATTACACAAAACCACCCAAACCCCTGGAGAAGAAGGTGAAGAAGAAGGACCAGCACTGCCCCAAAACCTCCATCTTGCTTTATATCCATTACTGCAATCTAAACCCTTAAACTCTGGGTTTCCCAGCCTGTGATCTCACACACTCCTGTTCAAACTGCACACCCACAGTCCCAGTTCCATCATTCCATTCTGGAAGCTTCTCCAGGCCTCAGGGCAGTGCAGGGTTCTCTGGGGGTCAGTGCTGGCAGCACAGAAATCTCCAATTCCCAGCACCCAGGGTTCCAAAGAGTTAATTTCTGATTTCCTCTGGGATAATTAGGAATTGAGGGACAGCAGGTTGTTGAGTTTATCTTCTTTTTGCCAAGGTTGGGATTAAATATGTGAGATGATATTTTTTGTTGGGACTCATGTTTATTAGTTCTTATCTATGTTACAGTCTCACAAACCCTGAGTTCTACAGCACTTCAATAACAAACTAAAAATGGAGCCCCATCTCTCTCTCTACAAGGCCTTGTAAGGATAAACTGTCCCATTAAGAAATGACATCTGAATTATTTTTATTTTTAACCCAATAACCAACTACTCATGGCCCACAATGGGGACTTTTTTATCCAATTACACAAAACCACCCAAACCTGTGGAGAAAAAGGTGAAGAAGAAGGACCAACCCAAAACCTCCATCTTGCTTTATATCTTCTACTGTATTCTAAACCCTTAAACTCTGAGTATCACACACTTCTGTTCAAACTGCACACCCACAATCCCAGTTCCATCATTCCATTCTGGAAGCTTCTCCAGGCCTCAGGTCAGAAGAGAACCTTCTGTTCTCTTGGGGGTCACAGAAATCTCACATTCTCAGCCCCCAGGGTTCCAACACTGCTGCACTGATGCAGTGCTGGGGCCTCCTGAAGAACCAAAGGGGGCTGGGCTGTGGTGGCTCCAGCTGGGTGACAATGTCAGCACAGGCTCGGGGAGCCCTGAGCCACCATCACTTGGCAATACATTTGTCACCCCAGCTCCAGACAGCAAATGAGGCTGATTTAATTAACCCAGGGAGCCCGGCTGGCCTTGTCTGTGAGAGCTCTGGACAGCAGGACGTGGATGAGGGGAGGCAGGGAGAGGAGGGAGAGGGGAAGAGGGCAAAGACTCGAGGCTGGTGGAGCGTCAGGAGCCATCTCAAAGCACTTTGCTTCTTGCCACTGAAAGCCCTTCACAATTAGTCTTGATGTGATTTACATTTACTTTAAGGCATCTGCATAATGGGATGTAATGTGCAGGAAATGCAGTCATGAGCTCCTGAAAGCTTTTGGGGACTGACAATTCCTGCAGAGCACGAAATGTCCCTTTTCCCTGCAGCTGGAATTGAGTCTGGCCTTTACAGAGCGTGTGCTCATGGGCTAAAATGCCCAAAATTTCCCTTTTTAGTGTGTCTGAACAATCAGTTCTATTCATGAAGCATCCAGACTTGCCTTTCCTTTCCCACCTTTCTGAGGGATTTATTGGGACCTTGAACTTCTTACTTAAGCACCAAGCAGGGGGATTTTCATTCTAGATTTTAAAATTCTAGATCTAAATTCATCTGGATTCATTTTCAATCTCTAGATTCCCATTCTCATCCAGGTGAATGTTGCTTTGGGGCAGACCTGAGGCTGGGGGGAACTGAACCACCTCTGCCCACACCTGGCAGAGCTTTGGTGGGCAGGTTTGCTGTGAGAGACAATCCCTCCTGCCTGTAGAAAGTCACCTTGGCCAAGGAGCTCTGAAATTTTAATGCTCCCCACCAAATATTGACTCTCTGAGGGCGTCTGAGTAAGCCCTTAGTGGAGAAGTCGATATTTGTCTGATGTTTCAATGGATAATGTTGCTTTTCTCTGAATTTCCCCTGGACTCTCCCAAACTCGCTGCACAGTGGCAGAAGCAAGATAAAAATGTGGGAGAAGGAGGAGGAGGGAGTGATCCTCTTGGAGGGTTATTTAGTGCTGTCCACTTCTCCCTGCCTTAATGAGGCTCTTTGGTGGGTTCCTCTCTCCAAACTCAGCCTCTGAGCCTGGTGTAATCACTTCCAGCACACAGCAATCCTTCCCCATTTGCCTCTCCCTGACTCTCTGAGGAATTTGGACAGCCAAATTTCAACATGGACACATAGAAACATTGCAAGAAATGCAAACACATCAGCAATTTTCCATGACAAAAATTTCCTCTTTTCACTGGAGATCAGTGCAGGATAATCTTGTCACTCCATCCCAGTGGGTCTCACCTGTCCTGCTGGCAAAAGAAGCTCCAGGTGAGATTTTAGGCAGGGTTGTAGCCATATATTGGTAATAGAAGGCAAATGTGTCACTGTTTCCTTGCTTTACTACACAGCAATCCTTCCCCATTTGGCTCTCCCTCGCTCTCTGAGACATTTAGACAGCCAAAATTTAACATGGACACTGCAAAAATATTGCAAGAAATGCAAACACATCAGCAATTTTCCATTAACAAATATTCCTCTTCCCACTGGAGATCAGTGCAGGACAATCTTGTCACTCCATCCCAAGTGTGTCTCACCTGTCCTGCTGGCAAAAGAAGCTCCAGGTGAGATTTTAGGCAGGGTTTTAGCCTTATATTGGTAATAGATGACAAATGTGTCTCTGTTTCCCTGCTTTACTGCAGCTCCTCAGTTGAACTCTGCAGCAAAGGCTCCATCCTGCCCTTGTACATGGCCATTCTGCCTCCTTGGGCAATTTAACATCTGTCCCCTACAAGTCGGAGCTGCAGAGGTGTCCCAGTGGGGTACAAGTAAATACATTGCCTTGCAGGTAGCAAAATCACTGCTGCAGGTTAAATTTCTGCCAATTTACCAACCATTAGGGACTCAGTCTAAGTTGGCTGTGCCTCCTAAGAAAGAATAATCCTGTAAACAGTGTAGCTCTAATATACTGAACAATTAAAGAACTTGTTTCTGATTGAAGCTGAAATTCATTATATTTCCGTTTGCAAGGCGAGCTGGGCAGGTTTCAAAATAAGTGAGAAAAGGAGCTAATTTATATTTCTGTTCGTGCTTGTAGCAGCTAGTAAATAAATCCAGGTGCTCAAGGGGAGCTGGGGGAGACTTTAATTTCAATGGCAGCTTGGGTGTTTGGTAACCGTGGGAGTCTGGAGCTAAAATAAATGCAGAGGAACAGTTTTGAGCAGCAAAGAGCACGGGATTTGTGGGTGCATCTTCTTTGTTGTTTTAAATTTGTTCACAGAATCTCAGAATGCTTTCTGGTGGAGGAGACTTAGAGATTATCTCATTCCAAGCCTAACTCCCACTATCCCAGGGTGCTCCAAGCCCTGTCCAGCCTGGCCTTGGACATTTCCAGGGATGGGGCAGCCCCAGTTTGATTCCCCAATAGAGATTTTATCCCACCCAACTGCTGCTGGATGCCTCCCCAGCTCTGTGGCACATCTGAAAGGCATCCCAGTCTGGAACTGATGTTTTTGGGGTGGTCATCTCAGCAGGGCAGGCTGGGCTGGCAGGAGGTCTGATCAATATTTATGTGGCCAAGAAAGGGAGTGAGTGATGCTGGTATGAGCAGTGTCATATTTAAAAGGTGTCTCCACTTAACTGGAGGTCACAGTGTACACTCTCCTTGAGTGGTGGCATCATTTCATAAAAAAGCTTTTTCATTAATTAAAGTCCCTTAACCTTGCTTCGTGCTCAGGGTTTGCTATAGAAGCTTATTTTTTTTCTGATCAATATATATTACCATATTTCCTAGAAAGAAGCTTTCACCCCCTCAATTAGCTGAGGAAAAAATAATTGTGTGCATTTGAAAGCATTTTTGTGCCTCTAGTATCCATTAAGTAGATCATAGCTGCAGTTTGCTTGTTCTGATGGACTTTTGTCCATATCAGTTACCCAAAGGAGCAGAAAACATTGTTTGCTCTCATTCAGATGACATTTCAATAAATGCCAGAGGAAAATGATGATTCTGTTCTGCCTATTTTTATTTTATTTTTATTTTTATTTTTATTTTTATTTTTATTTTTATTTTTATTTTTATTTTTATTTTTATTTTTATTTTTATTTTTGCTTGAGAGTGACAGTATGAACTCATGAAAACACCCTAGCCCATAAATCAGGAGTTTTCGGGTTGTGATTTCTATGTGGTCTCCATGTGATCCCCAAGGCCACAAAAAGCTCTTTGCAGCAAGGTTTGGCATTTATTCTTACGTAACACCCAGAGCCACTGATTTTGGTGAGGTTTCCAGGCAGGAACATGCTTATTAATTTATTCTCAGAATTAATGGAATTGAGCAGGAGAGGAGAACTTGTTTCATCTCCCAAACCTTGCCTTGCTTCCAGCTCCCAGCACTCTGGGAAGCCTTTGGGCAACTCTGCACTCCCAACCCATGGGCAGAGCCCTGCAGGTGCACTCACCCCCCTCAGCAAAACGTCCTGCTGGGCTGGAATTAATATCCTTATTTCAATCCCTTTGTACAGGAAAAGCTAAAAATTAATTGCCTGTGCACAGGAGAGGTGAACAAGCAGATGCCCAGGAAAGCACAACAGAATTATTGAGTGATTCTGCTTTAATTAAGTGCATCAGAGAGCTGGGAATGGTGGGGCCCCGTGCTTGGTGCCAGGAACATCATTGAGAGGAGGATGTGAAGGGATGGCTGCTGCCAAGGGATGATGGAAGGTACTCAAGGAATATAGAAAGCTATTTTAATTCTGGCTTCCTTTGAGAAAGCTGCAGCTACGGCCAATAACCATAAAACTACTGGGGCAAAGCTGCAAATGCACCGAGGGCATCCCTCAAGCACTTATCTCTGTGAGCCCTGTGAGCAGGGACACCTTTTATCAATGAGAGGGGAGCACAGCAGAGCTGCAGATGTGTGTTCCCTGCCAAAAAAAGGGCTGCAGGCAGCATCTTTAACCTCTGTCTGGAGCTGGCAGCATCCAAACCCACCCAAGAGGGAGGAATCTGGGGGCATCCTCCCTTCTGAGCAGGTGAAGCATCCAGAGAAAGCATCCAGACACCTGCTGCTGGTGGGAGTGGGAAATTGGTGGGAATTGGGTGAAATACGCTGGATTTCCTGCAGGTTCAGCTTTAGGATAACATGAGGGACCCTCAGCAGTGGCTGCTTCACAGCAGTGCTTTGCAAAGAGAGCCAAAGCAGCTCATTTTAGGGAGTTATTTGCAATGTCTGTCAAAAATTATTTTTACTTCAAGTCTTTATAGCACAGCTAAGGGATCTTGGCTTGTCTCCAGTGTCTGTGTTTTTACTCCTCAGGATTCCCTGAGATCCTTACAGAGATGTTGGAATCTCTGGCTCTGCCTCCAAGGAGCAGCTCAGGTTTTTGTTTAAGGCTCATACCCAACAACACCCAATAACCAGGGTGTTGACAATTATTCCAATCATTCTGCCACAGTGGCAGCACATGCCTTTGTCTCTGCTGGGCAATAAATACATTTTCCCCCTCGAGGGAATGCATTCTCATCCCTTTGGGAGGGTGCAGCATTTCCCTTTTCATTTCTTTCCATCCCCAGCTTGCCCAGGTCGTTGCTCTCAGGTGGCCTGAACAGTGATGATTTTGGGGTCTGCCACCCAAAGAATGGCCAGAAATGGGTTCATCACTTCTTCAGCTTTAAATCTGAGTGCTTGGACTGAACATTCGGTCAAGCTCAAGCTGTGCTTTTCTTTAGAGTGTCATGGTTTGACACTGGTGCAATGCCAGTGCCCCCATGAAAATATATTCTTAATGTCTGCTGTGAGATGTGACCAGAAACAGAGCAGAGCAGGTTCAAGTGTGTTTCCTGGGGAAGCCTATGGTACAAGAGGGCCTTCTCTCACCTTGATGAACTGGGAGTTGATTACCTGAGGGGTGGTAACTGGATTGAGAATCCAAGGTTCTGTCTCACTGTGCTGTGGTGGAAATTGGGAGGAGGAGTCTCAGGTCTCTAGCTGCTCAGTGACCCTGAGATGTGTCAGAAAGTCTCTTTTCCCAGCCTGGCACTCGAAGGAGGAGTCAGGACTCTTAATTTCTTGGTCTCAAGGTTGTTTATTGTTTCTTATCTATAAAATTCTTTCTCCTGTCCAACCGAGGTCTGCTCAGCAGGACAGACAGAGGCACACTGCCCACCTCAGAGGCGGTGTTATCTTTTTATACTAAAAAAATATGTGTACAATATTTATAATTACTTCCCAATACCTATCACCTATGTTAGACAGTGAGCTTCTACCTTAAACCAATCCAAAAGTGCCAACATCACAGCAGAACATGGAGGCCAAGAAGAAGAAGGAGAAAGGCTGGGCACACCCAGATTCCTCCATCTTACCCCCTGAACCCCCGTTCTAAAAACCCCAAAAATCTATTTTTCACCCTGTGATAAATTCACTATCATTCTACTTAAACTGTCATGGCCTGCAGATCTTCATATGAGGTTGGTAATTTGCTCCATGGGTCATAATCCAAACCACAGGGGCATCTTTGGCTCTGTGCCAGGGTCTCTGAGCCCCCTGGCAGGAGTTTGGGCAGTCCAGGACAGCCAGAGAGATGTCCTGAATTCCAACAGAGGAGGAGGAATGTTTTGGAAAGTTTTCATTCTGAGTCCTGTGTGTGTTCCTTTTTTCACATGGTAAATTAATACTTTTTTTTTCCTTTATTCCTAAGCTGGAGCCTGCTTTGCTCTATTACTGGTCACATCTCAGAGCAGACATTAAGGGGAATATATTTATATATTTTCATGGGGGCACTGGCATTGCACCAGCATCAAACCATGACATTAGCTATTGAGATTTTCTTCTCACCTCCTTCTGTTCTGGCTCCCAGGCACTCTGTGAAGGACACATCACACTCCAGGGACACAGACCCCACACTAGAGATGACCCACCTGGAATCAGCAGCGTGGCTCAGACATCAAGGGGTGTCAGGATGACTGCACATGATCTCCCATTAATTAAAGCATTTTAGCCCTCAGTTCCACGGCTTTAAAGACCCAAACCCACATCACTGCTGCAGGAAATGTGTCTGGGGATGCCAGAGGTGAAAGTGCTGACAGAGAACTCCAGAGAAATTAGGAAAATCAGTGATCCATGGCAAAGCCCTTCAAGGACATTTGTGGGGTTGTTTCTCTGAGTGCATCAAGCACAGAGGGAAGCAGGGAATTTGTGGGAATGACTTCCTGGGGGAGCTGAGGTGTGGAAACTCCTTGGCTTGGTTCTTAAGGACAAATTGCAGTAGGGATCAGGACATTCTTCCTAAAATTTTGTTCATCCCCTGGGTTATTTCCATCCTCCTCTGACCTTCTGGGCACTGCACTGGTTCAGCTGCTGATTCTTAGATGTTGGAGGATATTCTGTTAAACATTGCAGTGGGGCTTCAATGCATAAAGTTGTTCTTCAAAAAAAAAAAAAAAAAACAAAACCAAAGTTGTTCTTTTTGAACAAGTTGTTGAAAAAGTAAAGTTGTAAAGTTGATCTCCAAATCACAGAATCATTAGGGCTGGAAAAGCCCTCTAAGATCATCAAGTCCAAGCATCAACCCGGCACTGCCAAGCCCAGCACCAAACCATATCCTTAAGAGCCCCATCCATGCATTTTTGGAACACTTTCAGGCTTATGTGTAACTGAAGGATAAACTTAACAAAAGTCCCAGATCAAGTGCTAAGGGTCTAGAAACAGTTAAAGGTGGACTTAAAGTTTAAACCAAGCTGAAGGAAAAGAAAATATAAATTATCTCCATTTATCATCATAACTGGAACCTCAAAGGTGCTGTCAAGCTTTGGTAGAGGTGCAGTGGGGAAGCTGGGCATGGCCTGTGGATGGAAAAATAGAGCTGCAGGAGAGCAGTAAAACTGAAAAACAGCTTCAAAACTGTGGAGATTTTGGCACATCCACTGTGGTGTTGCTACCAACCAACCTGGGACCATGGGGAGTCTTTGGGCACATTTGGGATTGTGTAGAGAGGAAACTGCAGGGAAAAATTAGGGAGATATTGGGGTCTTCATTGGTGTTTGTGCACAGTGGCCTTTTAGGGCAGCCCTAATCACATTTTGTGCATTTTGTGGGCATTGTCCCAGGTCTAGCACAGCCTGAAGATAGAGAGGAGATCATCTGGCAAAAATCACCTCTATACCCTGAAAGTGAACAGCCATTTCCAGTATCCAGAGCAAACTGGACCTCTTCCTTTTTATGTGCCCACAAAAACACTGCAATTCTGCACTGCTCTTTTAATTTTTATGGCATTTTGCTTCTTTCTGTGGCGTGCAGGAACTTGCAGCCTGCTCATAACAACATAAGATCACAGCGTGGTCTGCTTTATATCTGCATATGTACAGAGACACACAATGTTTCTCCCAGCATGCAGAAAGAATAAATTCTGGAGTAACTTTTTAATTGTTGCCTTTATGAGCTTCAAGAAAAAAAAAATAAACTCCAAAAGCCTCAAAAACTAATAAATAATTTATTCTGAAGAAATTGCAGTTTATTGTGCCAGACTTTAGATAGCTTTGGAGTGCACGTGGGAGCTGGGACATCTTGTCTATATTCTCATTATATAATTTTTATTAGTTTTTTTCAGGGAGTCCATGAAGTTTTTGTGTGTGTACTTGCATTTGTGGGAGAGCATGTGCATGTGAAGGCAACAAACAAGAACAAAGAAATGTAATTTCTGTCTGTACATGAACCATAGAATGGTTTGGCTTGGAAGGGATCTTAGAGAACATCCAGTTAATTATTTGTAAAAAAAAAGATCTCCAGCCCTCTGTTTTGGATGTGCAGGCTCCCTTCATAATCCAACACAAATTTGGATTCTTGACACCTCTCTCCAGAGCAGGACTGGTCACTGGTGGTCACTGGGACTCCTGGTGAGCTTTTTTTTTCATTCTAAACAACCATTTAAAACACACCAGATGAACTGTGTCCTCTTTATATCGGTACACATGTGTGGGGTTTGTGTAGTGGACCATAATAATATAATTTTATGTGGCTGTATAATTAGCAAATTGCAGTTTTCCAGGTGAGTGCCTGGTATGGGGATGCTGCATGGACAGAAGTGTCTGATCACAAAGCACTTTATAACACTACCCAGTGTAATGAGACACCAGAGAAAATAAACCCAGAACAAAATGACAAAATACCCAAATCTGTGGGGCCTTTTTGAGGGTCTGCCTTAGAACCACCAAAAAGGTGACATTCAGGGTCATCTTCTGTGACCGTGTTCACAGGGGTTTTTGGATGAGGGAAGAGACGAGGATCTGACTCCATGTTTCAGAAGGCTGATTTATTATTTTATGATATATATTACATTAAAACTCTACTAAAAGAATAGAAGAAAAGTTTTCATCAGAAGGCTAGCCAAGCTAAGGATAGAAAAGCAAGAATGAATAACAAAGGTTTGTGTCTCGGCTCTCTGTCTGAGCCAGCTGACTGTGATTGGCCATTAATTAGAAATAACCACATAAGACCAATCACAGATGCACCTGTTGCATTCCACAGCAGCAGATAACCATTGTTTACATTTTGTTCTTAAAGGCTCTCAGCTTCTCAGGAGGAAAAATTCTAAGGAAAGGATTTTTCATGAAAAGATGCCTGCGACAATCTGTAGCTGAGAGGCTGAAGTTACCTGTGGAGCCATGGAATCATGGAATGGTTTGGGTTGGAAGGATTTTAAAGCTCCTCCAGTCCAAGCCCTGCCATGAGCAGGGACACTTCCCAGCAGATCAGGGTGCTCAAGGTTTTATTCAACCTGCATTGGCAACCAGGCCTTCCAGAAACAGGGCTTTGCCACTGACCTCAGGGTAAATCATTTCTCTTTTCTCTCTTTGGTATTCTGATCTGTAGGAGATCAATCTATTAAATTTCCAGTGCCTTGTGACTCTTTTCTCCCTGAATTTTCTGCCTCTCTCATCATTTAGATGTGGACCAGAATGTCTTTTACTCCATGTGTGCAGCAGGGTTGGGGTGGGCTGGCCTTGGCTGGACACCAGGTGCCCTCCACCCAACCAGTCCATCACTCCCTTCCTCAGCAGGACAGAAAATGAGATTTTAAAACCTGGTGAGTCAGCATAAAGGCAGTTAAATAAAGCAGAAAGGAGAACTGTGCACAGAAGCAAAGGAGGATAAAAGATTTATCCTTTATTTTCCATCAGCATGTGATGCCCAGGAAGTAGGACTTCAGTATGTCTGGCAAATATTTTACTAACAAACCCAACTCCTCTTCCTCCTTTTTCTTATCTTTTATTGCTGAGCAGACACCATATGGTCTGCAATATCCCTCTGGTCAGTTTGGGACAGCCATCCTGGCTGTGTCCCTCCCAGGATCTTTCCCACCCCCAGCCTGCTGCTGAGGGGGAAATGTTGGAGAGACAGCCTTGATATTGTGGCCAAAACACTGGAGTGTTACCAACACCTTCCCATCTGCCAGTCCCCAGCACTGAGAGGGATCTGGGAGAATTAACTCCATCCCAGCCAGGCCCAATTGGAGGGCACAGCACCTCCCAGCAGGGAAACCTTGGCACATCAATAAAAGAGCAGAGATAAACGACTGCTTTGCCACTGGATGGTTTGATGCCATCGTTTGATGGTTGATGCTTAAAATGAAACAACCCCCAAATCTGCACGGAGCGGAAAAGAGGGAGCTGTGGAAAGCAATTCCTGAGCTCTTCCCTTGCTGATTCCAGGGGCTGGTTTGCATTGGTAAAGCCAGAGCAAAGCCTGGGATGTGACATCCCTGCGAGATGAGGTCTTAGGGAGATGAGGCAGCCAAAGCAGAGGGGCACGGGGTCGCTGCTGCTCCCGATTGCTGCTGCCCATTGCTCAGGCACGCTCCAGGATCAGCATTTCCAAGCAAAGCCGGATCTGTATTTCCCTTAATGTGCCACTGGCTGCTTGTCCTGACCTCTTCCATGCTGCCTATTACCTCAGCTCTGCTTCCCCTCCCTTCTGATCGAATTACTAAAGCACACAGTGGAGTCTCTTGGCTCAACAAAATTTAATGACAGTGACAACAGAGGAGGATAATAAAGATAAATCAGCTGCTCCCAGGAAGGAAAGATGAAGTAAGAGCAGAGTGAGTTAGAAGGATACACCATGTGGTGACCCTGGCGTGTGCACGTTCCTCATCATCCCTTTTCTCCAAACATCTGTGAGAGGAAAAGCAGATTTTCCTGCTTTTTGGGGGGATTTGACAGGGAAAGCAGGGAGCAGAGGGAACCAAGGCACTGGAGATTTCTGCCTTTGGCTTGTATTTGCCATGGAATTTGGGATACATCACCACCTCTTCCCCACCTCCTTGCCAGGCTGGAGGCTAAGAAGAGATCAGGAGAAGTTTTTCATTATGGAAAACCGTAATGAAGATCAGAGCTGGGGTTTTCATCTCATCCCTAGCCCTGAATACACATTACTAACTCAATTTCCCTTTACTAACTGTGTGGATCACATGAATACACATGGATTACATGTGTATTCATGTGATCCACACAGTTAGTAAAGGGAAATAGAGTTGGTAAAGGAGCTCCTTCATTCTCAATGCCTATAAACCCCTGGGCACACCAAGTCTTGTCAATCCAGCCTTTTCTGACAGGATTTCTCATGGAAGCCAATGGAAGCAGAGCCTTCAGTGACTGTGACTACTGAAATCTCTTCTCTGACATTCCCCATGTTTCCAGTTGCAGAGAATTTAGTTTTTAATGATAATTCCTGGGGAAAAAAAACCCTCACTCTTCAACCGCAATCCTCTCTCCCCTCCCATCAGGTTATTAAATGTTTACAGCCTTGCCCTAAACAGTGAGCTGTAGCTGAGACCTCCTGCAAGCTCAATAAACTTAATGGACGTCCTCAAGAACTTTTAAGTGGGAAGATTTAGTTCCTGAAGAAGAAGAAGGAAACAAACAGCCAGAGCAGCTTTGTCTGCCTGTTGTCCCTCATTTTGCCAGAAACAGCTGTTCACGCTGGGATTAGCTCAGAGGTTTGTACTGAGCAGAGTCTGACTCACAAGAACAAAAACAGGAGATCATTACATCTCAGTGCAGGCTCCAACTGCTGCGGGCTGCACAGGGAGAGAGAAAATTAACTGGAGTGGGAGCTCGATCTGCAGAGATGCTGCACAACTTGTGTGTGTGACAAAGCGCAGGGAGGAGGGAGCACATCCAGCACTGCAGGGCTGGGATGGAGCTGCAGCCAGGGGCATGGAGGAGATGACTGCCAGACTTCCCTCAATGCAGCCCCTTTGGTCAGGATTCCTGTGAAGCAAATGCTCAGAAGAGGAGGAACAAAGTTAATTATTTTACAAAGATGCTGCTTACGCAGAAATTCTGCTTCCCTCCAGACGGTGAGTGATGGGAACAATTTCCCCATCTTTTTAAGGCAGGTGGCAGAGTCTTCACCCTCACATGAATTTCTCAGTGAAGGATAATATCTGAGTTAGGTTTGAAGCATTATTTCCACACTTTAGTGAAAGGTGTCCCTGTGTGTGGCATTCACATTCTCTGCAAAAATCCCTTCACCCAGGATTTTTCTCCTGGGAAGTTGAGAAGCCTCAGAGAAAAGGAAAACAATATTATCTCATTTGCTTCTCCTGTGTTGTGCTCATGTGGAATGTGGTTGGAGATCGTTTACCCACAGGTGATTGTTTCATTGGTTTCTGCTGTGAGTTGTTTTCACTTTTTGGCCAATTGGGGCCAAGTTGCATCAGGACTCTGGAAAGAGTCACGAGTTTTCATTATTATCTTTTTAGCATTTAGTAAGTATCTTTTCTGTTTAGTATAGTAAATATTCTTTATTATAACATAGAATTATAAAATAATAAATTAGCCTTCTGAGAACATGGAGTCAGATTCATCATTCCTGCCCTCGTTGGGACATTTCCCAAAAATGTCCTCACTCTGTGAGATGACAATGAATCTGTTCCAGAAGGTGCTCAAAATAACCCTTGGAGACTTAACAGAGGGGAAATCTGAGCATTCATCCATCTCCCCACTTGAGAAGAGAGAGATGGAGCTGGGGTATAAATAACCACCCCTGCAAGGCAGAACTGGTGGGGCTGAGCACTAAAACACAACTCCAGGACTTTGGCCAATGTGGAAGGGTTGCCAGGGCTTCAGGAGCATTAATTACAGGCAGCCAAGGGGCCTGGTACCCCTGAAGCAGCAGCTCCAGGGCTTGTTGTCAGGAGGGTTTTCTCATCAATTTTGGCATTGGGGCTGGAAAGAGATGACCTTGAAGGTCCCTTCTAACCCAAACCATTCCATGCTTCCATGGAAATGGGTGATCTGCTTCAGGAAGTCATGTCGGACAAATATAAGGCTTGGAACAAATGTCTGAAACACAAGACAGAACCAACTGAGAGCTCTCCATCCTCACCTTATTATTGCTATAAAGAAGGAACCAGCATCCCTCTACCCAACATGACAATTTAATAGCATGTGGAATATCAGAGAGCAGCTACTGATTTAACAACAACTTCCTTTCTTCTAATAACTTCTTTTCTAACAGTGATGAAAGCCCTGGAGGTGGGGAGAGGAAAGCAGGAGGTTAAAAGGTTGCTTGGACAGTCTTTCACATTAAATCTGTGCTTGCAGCTCAGGGGCTCTGCTCTACTCATCCTTGTCAGGGGATGGCTTGTGGGTGGGAACAGCTCTGCAGACTGTTCTTATAAGTCCTGAGGAGCCCACAGGGCTTCACCAGACAGGCTCTCAGCCCCAGTTCAGTGCTGATGTGAACTCGGGGTCACCTTTCTTTTTCTTTCTGTCTTTCAGCCCTGTAACATAATAAACAGTGCCCCGAAATGCTCAGTAAGCCCATTCCTCCATGGGTAAGCCATCATTGCCTGGAACAGAGCAGGCTGCACTTCCATCATCTGCTGATGGCGGCTGCTAAGTAATTTTATTTTTTTTTTGGCCTTAATTTATTTTTGTACTCCTCATTAAATAACTCAGTATTGTCATGGCCCAGTGGCTAAACCACAGAGCACCAAAATTGATGAGAAAACCCTCCTGACAACAAGCCCTGGAGCTGCTGCCTCAGGGGTACCAGGCACCTTGACTGGCTGTAATTAATGCTCCTGAAGCCCTGGCAACCCTTCCACATTGGCCAAAGACCTGGAGTTGTGTTTTAGTGCTCAGCCCCATCAGTTCTGCCTTGCAGGGGTGGTTATTTATACCCCAGCTCCATCTCTTTCTTCTCAAGTGGGGAGACGGATGAAAGTTCAAATTTCCCCTCTGTTAAGTCTCCAAGGGTTATTTTGAGCACCTTCTGGAACAGATTCATAGTCATTTCACAGAGTGAGGACATTGGAAGGCTCTGCCACGTGCTGTATTGATCCCTTGACTTGATTAGTTGGTGTATTGAATACCCCTGCTTTTCTAATCTAATTAATGCAAGATAAATACTCCATGCAGGGGCCTGGAGTCACGTTCCAAGAGTAATCAGGGACTGGGACTGATTAAAACCAGAAGGCTTCAAGGATAATTTATGGACTACTTGACACTGCTGGCAGGTTGGGGTATTTTGGAGGGCTCTGTGTTGTCTCTGGCTCAAAATTGCCTCCTTGGCGAGCTCCACATCCAAATTCCTGCTCAACCCTCAGTAAGACAGCTTTGGGTTTGGAGGGGTTTCATCTCTGGGGTGAGACACCAGCCTGGAGGTGAGGACATCTGGTTTCACATCTCACCAGCAGTGAGGACACTGTGCCAGAAAGGCAGATGTGTCACTTCATCTTTGACCTTCAGAAAATCACGTCATGGTCTGGTAAAAATGCTGAGCACCAGGCATGCCAGGACTTCACTCTTATTTGGGAATCTGTAAGGAAATATGGCTAAATTATTGAGGTGGAGCTCAGTTCCAGTTTGTCCCTGTTTCAATCCAGATCTTGGTGTTTCAGCACAAATGAAGGCTCTGGATCAAGAGGAATAACTGGAGCTGGGAAGGTGAGAGTGGCAAATCATGTATCATGAATTAATTAATTAACTCACTAGGAGGGAAGGAACACAATCACTGCTGTGAGGAGCAGGGAAAAGACACAGAGGGGATTTTCATGCCCAAACCAGTGTGCTGCAGATGTGGTTGAGACCTTGGAGGTGAATTTGGTTCCAGTCCCCTCCTGAGGTAAACCCTAATCCTATGGAAGGAAGTCTGGCTGGGTAGGTTATGACAGAGAATTCATCTTCCCTCTGCTTTGTCCTCCAACCATGGTGGCTCCTGTGACACCTGGCCATGGGATGTTCACCCTCCCGTACCTGGATGAGTATGCAGGAGGGGAAGTGAGGAGTTGAAGGGTGGAATTCAGTGCAGTCTGTGGAGAAAAGGCTCTAAAATGTCTCCAGAGCGTGGGATGAGATTTCTGTGAGAGGTGGTTGGGCCAAGCTCCACCTGCCCCAATTGCAATTACTCTGTGTCACTGTCATGTTTTCTGGAAAAATCCCCTTGCCCTGGATTTTTCTCCTGGGAAGCTGAGAAGCCTCAGAGAAAAAGGAAAACAATATTATCTCATTTGCTTCTCCTGTGTTTTGCTGCTTTGCAATGTGTTTGGAGATTGTTTATCCAACAGGTGATTGTTTCATTGGTTTCATGTGAATTGTTTTGACTCTTTGGCCAATCACATTCAAGCTGTATCAGGGCTCTGGAAGGAGTCACAAGTTTTCATTATTATCTTTTAGCCTTCTGTAAGTATCCTTTCTCTATTTTTTAGTAAAGTTTAGTATAGTGTTCTTAATATTTTATCATAAAATTATAAATTAACCTTCTGAGAACATGGAGTCAGATTCATCCTTCCTGTCTTTGTTGGGACATTCCCAGCAAATGCAATAATGTAGTGGTCCCTTCTAATCTTAAAAGTTTTGCATTTATATGATGCCTGAATTAAATATCCTTGGCTTTTGTTTTATGTCTGGGAACCCCACAAACACAAGAACCCTGTGGTTGGAACAGCATGACCATTTTTTCCAGGGAGCAGGGAGCCTGGGCACGGGGTCACTGATAGGAATGGCAGGGCCATCTATCCCAATCCCTTCCTTTTGCATGGCTGTTTTCCCAGGCGGGAGCACAGCTCGTACAGCCAGGGGAAGGCAAGGGCAAGTTCAGCAGCCAGATGTAATTGCATTTTCTTCCACAATTGCCTGCAGGGCTAGACCACGGCCCGCCTGCGCCTGCCTCTCTCCTCACAATGCATCAGAGAGAATTGGTGTAAAATCCAGTTAAAAGGCCACTCTGGGGTCTCAGCTGCTGCTACAGCACAAATTGCGGATGAATTTCCCCTCTCCCGTATCTGCCTGATGGGTTTTGTCACCCAGCCCCATATGGCTGGGTTGGATTTCTGCTCTCAGCCTGCTCTGTTGGTCTCTCCTCACAGCCCCTGTAGCTGAGCTCTTTCTGCACTTCAGGCTCCCTGTTTTACAGCGCTGTCATTACACCAAGATTTCTCTCCCTACACGTGTAAAAGGGAGCCTGAGATTAATGGGGTGTTGGAGTGGATAATCACAAATCCAGCTGCCCCAAGGTAGCTGAGAACAGAGATGGTGCAGGGCAGGGGGAAAAGGGTAGTGGGGCCTGAGGGAGCTTTGTAGGGTGCATTTATCACACTGTTGGCAGAGATGCAATTTATATGGACGGAGCATAAATCCTGTTGGAGTTGCAGGAGGCTCCATATGGGCAGCTGAGCACCTGGGCCTGTGTTGGTGCTGGAGCCTGAAATGTGCTGCTGTGGCCGTCCTGCCAGCTCTCTGCTGCTCCCCTTCCCTCTCCTGCATTTCCTTTTCCCTTTCACGTCCTGGTAATTTCCATTCTCAGCCCTCCCTCTCTGTGGGTGCAGGTGAGCAGGAAGGGCATTTCCCTGTGCTCTGCTCACAGGGACACATCTCCGCTGGAGTTACTGAATTATTGGAAATAATTGGAGTTAGTGGATTACTGGAAAAGCACTGCTCACCAAGTTACCAACAGATTCTGCTCCAGGGATTGCTCTCCTAAGATCTCAAAGAACCACAGAATGGTTTGGTTGGAAGGGACGTTAAATCTCATCCAGTGCCACCCCAGCCATGGCAGGGACACCTCCCACTGTCCCAGGCTGCTCCAGCCCCAGTGTCCAGCCTGGCCTTGGCCATTGCAGGGATCAGGGGCAGCCCCAGCTGCTCTGGGAATCCCTTCCCAAAATCCCACCCCAGGCTCCCTCTCCAGGGAATTCCCTCCATTCCCAGCTCTCCCAGCCTGGCATTGGATCCATCCCCACCCCGACTCCTCTCTAGGAAGGGATTTTGGGGTCTGGGGGCTTCACTGGCAATCTCAGCACTCCAGGAAGGGTCTCCCTTCCCTTTGCCATCCCCAACTTCCATAAAAACCCCTGGGGATGGATTCTGAGTGTCCCAAATCCCAGAATGGTTTGGGTGGGAAGGGCCCTTCAAGCCCATCCCATTCCAATGCCACCATCCCAGGCTGCTCCAGCCTGGCCTTGGGCACTGCAGGGATCAGGGGCAGCCCCAGCTGCTCTGGCAATGCCAGCCCAGGCAGGAATTCCTCATTGCCAAGATGCCACCCATGGCTGCCCTCTGGCAGTGGGAGCCATTCCCTGTGTGCTGTCCCTGCAGGCCTTGTCCCCAGTCCCTCTGCAGCTCTCCTTTAGGCCCTGGAAGAGGCTCTGAGGTCTCCTTGGATCCTTCTCCTCTCCAGGATGAAGAGCCTGGGAATAAGGATGGTGTCCCACTGGTTCTCCCTGGGTTTTGTGCTGTACCTTCATACTCTTCCCAAAAACCTACCAAGCACATCTCTCCTATATCATTAATTGTCCTCTTAACATCTTGTTAAATCTTGTTTGCTTTTTCACAATCCTGAAAAAAACTTCTCCTTTTGGTTTTAGGTTTTAGAACACAGAGCACCAGTTTCTCCATTATTCTGTCCCTGTCACTATCCAGTCACTCTTCCCTGGATTTCAGCCATCCTTTGTTGCACCCTCATCTTCTACTCCCGATTTAACAACCACAAATTCGTTATTCAGCTCCAGTCTGCACACACACACACATGGAGAGGTCCCAAGAACTTGGAATAAGGCTTGGAAATGAAATAATAAATAGAGACCCTCCTCCCTCCCTTCCTTCCTCACACGTGTTGCTCCAGCAAACGTTGAATAAATCACTGAGCTATGGGGTAATAAATCTTTCATGAGATTAGGACCATCTGAACCTCAGCGATTGTGTGGGGAATGTATAAATTCACATGCAGATATAGAGTGCAGGAGGGGGAAAAAAAAAGAATCTTTAGATTAGTTATTAACTTTGGAAACACTTGATGAGTTTTGATTCATTAAGTGTTTCAAAGTCTTGTTAATTTAATAAGTACCGATGAGGCTGTAATGTAAGACAACAATCAGTAATTTGGAGGGGGGAAATAATAAAGTAGTCATTACACAGCAGAATGTTTAATCAAAGAATGTGGAAACTTACAGTTTCACATTAATTTGAAAAGGTTGGAGATTTAAAATTAATATTAGCTCTGACACAGGGAGGCTTTCTCTACAAGCAGATAGGGTTTATATAATTGCCTGGAATTAAAATGCCTGTAAATTTAATGGCTTCACCTCTATAACTGGATCCTCAGGCTCTATAGAATTGAAATAGACCTAAACCAGTCACGGTCCTTCAAATCCATTTGGAATTTTGGCTGCAAACCTCAGGCTTTGGTATTCTTCTGGTGTCCTGTGCTGGGATGGAAAGAGGAAACTGAGACACACCAAGGAAAACTGAACTAACTTTTGTCTACCATGGAAACATCTCTTCTTGCCCAGAAAGTTTTGGATGATCTTGGATCCCTGGAAGTGTCCAAGGCCAGGTTGGATGGGGCTTGGAGCAACCTGGGATAGTGGGAAGGGGGATGGAACTCAGGGGTGGAACTGGATGATCTTCAAGGTCCTCTTGATCCCAAATCATTCTGGGATGATTCTGTAATGATGATTTTCATAATTCCTTAGAATTGAAATGCCTGTCAATTTAATGGCTTCACCTCTATAATTGGAAGGCAGACACAGATCTTTAAGGTCCTGTTGAACCCAAACCATTCTGGGATGATTTTGTGATGATGATTTTCATCTGGTTTGTTACCTGAGACTCCACTGGCAGAGTTATTTTTATGCTGTGACCTCTCTCACTTCCTTAGCTGTCCGTACCAGGATTCCACCAATCCTTCCCCAGATCCTTCCTGCATCTCTGTGCTCCCCAGGGAGGCAGCATGGACAGCTTGTTTGCACACAGCCACGGGCATTTCACACATCCAATTTTATCCCCAGCTCTGTGTCTGCCTGTACCTGTGAGCGTGTGGGATGTGTTTGTGCTGTACCTGTTTGTAGGACAGGGAAGGCAAACCCAGGTGGGCACTGGTGCTGTGTCCAGCCCAAGACAAGCAAAGTCATTGCAAAACTACCTCTGGAGCAAGGGCAGCTGGATGAGTTCTTGGAGCTGTTGGTGCTCCACCTTTTGCCAGGCAAGCCCCATAATTCTAAGACTCATTATTTTCACATTTCTCCCCATCCTGACAGGGTTCACTCTACCCATGACTCTTCATTTGGTGTGGCTCTGTAGAGGACAGGGTGACACTGTCCAGCTAAGCAGAGTGGGAATGATGGTCTGACAAGCAGCAGGAGCAGATAAATGTGATTTAATTTGTCCTCTGTCTGGACTCAACTTAGGTAAGCAGGACAAATCTGTCCAGACACAGTTTGTCACTCTTTAAGTGTCTGTCCAGGCTTTCTCCTGTTCAAGGGCAGAAGGAGCAGGGAGCAGCCTCCTCTCACAGCCAAGCTGCTGGAAAACCCAGTTGGGATTCAGCTTGGATTCACCATTAGCAGGCTGGAAAGGTGGGCTAATTAGATGGATTTCAGGCCTGTGTGGGCTCAGCTTTGCCTTGCTGCTGCTGCTGGTGTCCTATGGGACTGCTGGGTATGGAAAAGAGCTGACTTTGGGAAAAGCAGAGCACAAGCCCTGCCTGGCTCTGCAAGGCTCTGCTTCCAGCATGCAAACCACCAGCTCCGCTCTTTGGGTGCACAGGGAATTTCCCCTCTGCAGAAACTCAAGAAATTCAGTGTGTTTCTGCTCTCCCTGGGGAATCCTCATTGTGCAGTGGAAAGAGAAAACCCTGGACAAAACAAGTTGGGCTATTTGGAGGAGTCAGTTTTTTTTGTAAAGGAAAAGTCTGTGTTCAACCACTTTGGAGAACAACCAATCTTGGATGCATATTTTGTCCTGAAAGCTATTGTTTAAAGACATGTTGACTTTCTCCTCTCTTATAAATAGAAGTTCATTTCTTCCCTTTCCTTGCAAGAGACAAAAATGAAATTATTTTTTCCTTTACAGACCACTTCAACCATTCTTAATTTTTTTTGTTACTGTCCTTTTGGTAAGGGGAGGGAAAAAACCCCACAAATATCCAAATTTCAGTTTGATCCCAGTTCCTAGATTTATTCTGAGGGCTGGCAGACATAACAAGAGAAAATTTGTTTACTATAATTTTTTTCCCTAACTTCTGCCCTTGTACAGCTTCAGTATTCTCCCAGTTTTTGACATTATTTCCTGCGCCCACTGAACACTTTTGCTCTGTATTTTTGACCCAGTTTCCATTGGCTGCACCATTGGGTTGACAGGTCATGCTTTCAAATGATCCCTGTTCTTCCAAATAATGTCCTCTCTAAGACTTTTTTTTTTTTTAACGATTATTTTTATTATGTGCTTTCATGGCACCAGGAGATGAATAATGATAAGGAGACAAAGACACCTAATATTTATAAGATTATTTCAAACTACTGTGTGTCCTCAGGTGGTTTTATGCTCAGCAAAGAGATTTATTTTGGGGTGAATAGTAGTTTCCAAATATATCTATATGGAGGCATGGATGATTTGTAAGCTCTACTGATCTTCCCACAAAAAAAAAAAAAAAAAGAAAAGGAGATTTTTTTTTTTTTCCTGAAAGAACTGAGTGTGTGATTTTTATGGCATTCCCTTGATGTAGGGATGCACTTTGTTCTTCCTGTGCTATCCATTAATTCCATGCAACGTTCAGGTAAACTGGAGGGCAGGCAGCCTCCAGTGCTGACCTGCAGCATCACAGCTCCTGCCACTTTCTGGGCCAGCAGATAGGGAGGGCAGTGAGATGAATTGTAATAAAATTTGTCATTTTCCTTTGTCCAAAAGTCCTGAGTCCTCCCATGACAATGGAGTGGGAATGAAAGGATTGGCTTTGAAGAGGGAATCAGAGGGAGCAAAAAGCTACAAAAGCCTCTAATGACCATGGGCACAGGGAAAAAACGTTGATGTAGGTGAGATGAAACTGATGATTCCTGAAGTGAGTTTGATCAGAAAACTGGCACAGAAGGAGCCCTGGAGGGGCTGGGAGTTGGGCTCTGTGCGCAGGCACATGTTGAGGTGTTGGCGACAGTGTTCAGACACCTGGTTCAGCAGCAAGTTGTTACAAGAGTTATTTTGAGGCTGGAATTGATAATTTAATTTCTTCTGCTGTTCTGTTTTATTTGTGGGGTGGAAATGAGCATATCCTGCAAGAGAAACTTGAAACGCAGGTTTTTCTCTGGCCTGAAACTGCATTTTTAGAGCCTTTTCTGTGCAGCTAAATGGTCAGAGCCAGACAGGGAATGCTCTAGATTTGAGTCAAATTAAAGAATAGGAAGAAAGGTCTTGGAATGCTGCACTGGCCCCCTTCGAACTTGGAGATTTAGTTTGATTTTTTTCTTTGAACTTTCTTTAAAAATTATGGAAGTTACAATGCGGATAGAAAAGATGAGAATAGGTTAAAAAATGTTACAGTGGTGCAAAACACTCTTCCCATTTACCTGTCTCTATAAATTCATCAGTGCTAACCCATTAGTGCAAATAAATGATGGTGTGCATGGGGAGATGTTTTCAGCAGCAGATGTCAGATTGTACCACAGAATGAAGATAAAAACCCAAATTTCCTGGGTTTTTTGGGGAGCTCTGGTGCCCAACCCAGAGCCTACAGGAATCTCAGCTCTTTGGCTGCCCTGTGGGGTGTGGGGGGAGCACTGTCCTCACTCTGACACTATTTCAGGATGAATTTTGTTCCTGTAGCCAAACTGCGTCCGTGACTGGCTTCTGTCATCATCACAAAGGTCCAGTTTCAGGGAGGGATGGGCAGTGATGATGTTGTCAAGAGCTGTGTCTTACACCTGCAGAAAACACTTCAGAAAAGGAGGAGAAGCTCAAATATTCCAGTAGAGAGGTGGAGGAAGGAGTCCTCAGGTGACAATGACAATTTTCAGTGATGGTCATCCCTTGTGGTGGTGTTTGAGGGGAGCCAGGATGAGGGAAGAGATGAGAATCTTGACTCCATGTTTCAGAAGGCTGATTTATTATATATATTATATTAAAAGAATATGATATACTAAAACTACACTAAAGAATAGAAGAAAGGATTCCATCAGAAGGTTTGCAAAGAAAAGAATGGAATGATAAAATCTCACAGCCTCGACACAGGTGGCTGTCATTGGTCATCAAGTAAAAACAGTTTCACACGCTGGGTGAACAATTCTCCAAATCACATTCCAAAGCAGCAAAACGTGGAGAAGCTGAAGCTCCTCAGGAGAAAAGATCCTGGCGAAAGGATTTTTCAGGAAATATGTCAGTGACAATCCCTAGGCTGTGTCTTCACTGGTTAGCCCCTGTCATGGCTCAGGGACTCCTCACAGGTGGGGAAGGTAAAAGTGGGATGAGAGCAGCTTTGTGTGTGCCTGGTGATGGATCTACAGGGAAATCCTGCAGCTCCTCTGCAGGGAGGATGCTCTGATCCCACAGTTCTCCAGCACTCAAATATCAGGCACAGCCAAGAGCTCCAAACAACCAGGAGCTTTCAAATCCACCATCTCCACACCACCTTCCCAGAAGGGATGGCCAAGACCATATTTTGGCAGGAACAGGGCTGATTTTATCTCTCACACCAAAGGATTTGGCTCTTTGACCTTTAGGGTGCCGCCTGAGCTCGTTGGGATAGGGACAAGGACATTCCCTGTGATCTGGTGTCACAGTCATATTTTCTAAAACATCCTCTTTGCCCAGGATTTTCTCCTGGGAAGCTCAGAAAAGAATGAAAACAATAATTATCTGATTGCTGCTCCTGTGTTTGCTGCTTTGGAATGTGGTCTGGAGATGGTTTCCCAACAGGTGAATGTTTGATTGGTTTCATGTGAATTGTTTTTCATTAATGACCAATCACAATCAGCTGTGTTGGACTCTGAGGAGTCAGTCACAGGTTTTTATTATTCATTCTTGTTAAGCCTTCTGATGTATCTTCTTCTTTAGCACAGTTTTAATATAGCATAATATATAATATAACGTAATATGGTATAATATAATATAATGTAATATGGTATAATATAATATAATGTAATATGGTATAATATAATATAATATAATATAATATAATATAATATAATATAATATAATATAATATAACGTAATATGGTATAATATAATGTAATGTAATATGGTATAATATAATGTAATATAATATAATATAATATGGTATAATATAATATGGTATAATATAATATAATATAATATAATATAATATAATATAATATAAATCAGCCTTCTGAGAACATGGAGTCAGATTTTCATCTCTCACCTCATCCTGGGGACCCCACAAGCACCACAGTCTGTGCTTGGCCCTGCTGAGGAGTTTGGGATGCTGTGCTGAGTCAGGGGCAGCATTGCTGATGGGGAGGCTGTTCCTGGGAGTGTTTGCAAAGCAGAGGCTGGCCTGGAATTCTCTCCATCTGCTGCAGAAGCAGGGCTGGTGCTGCCCATGCCATTTAATGCCAGGGATTTTCACACCGAGCTGAGCAGTCCTGGGCCACCTTCCAACAAACTCCAGAAGCCTTTGCAGGACAGCTGTCCCAGAGGAGCATCCTGCTGTGGCCTGGATGGACACACAGACCTGGCCAGACGGGCTTCTTGATCGAAGCCTGCAGGAATTTCTGCAATCCCTCTGTGGTCCCAAACCACATTGGACACACCAACTGTGATAACGGGAAGGGACAGTCAACAGCCCAGCCTGCTGCTCCTCGGTGCTGCCAGACCCTGCAAGCAGCACAGGAATGCCAGAATTCTCCTCAAAGCAGTCACATGTTTCAGGAGTGTTTCTCTCTATTCACCCTGTCAGGGGGCAAAGCCTGGCATTCCTGGCTAATTGTACATCTGAAAGGGTCATCAGGGGCACTGGAGTGGATTTGGTGTCTGATTGTGGCACAGGCAACACGTTTTGGGGGTTGATATCCTACCTCCCTCTAAGATATTACATAGACCATAAGATACTCTTATTTTTATGAATTTTGAATTCCCATCCATGGCATGCCTGGCTTTATCCACGACTTAACCTCCCTTGCTCCACTGTCTCTTTTTACCAAACAAAGCAAATTAAACAACCCTCTGTCACCATTTTCGACCTTCCACTATTTTTTGCCTTTTGCTGGGAATCCTGCTGAAACACTGGGATGTGCAGTGGTGGATCCTACAGAAGAGACTCCTGCTGCTGCCCAATATTCCAGACATTATCTGCCTTTAAATTTTCATAATTTTCCTTTGGGATACCTCAGCCAAGAAGGGATCTTAAATCTAGTGATGCTGCATCTATGGAAGGGTTTTAATTCTGCTCATCATGGACAAGTCCATCCCAAAATGCCACACAGCCAGGGCTTAGTGTGAATAATAATTGAGAAAACCAGGAATAAATGGCCTGTATATGCCACAGGATAAATGTGGGGGGATTTTTCTACATCTACAAGTCAGATAATGTGTTTAGAGAAAATGAGTTAAATGGAAGCATCGCCCTGTAGCAGATCTAATAATCAGCTTAAATGTCTGCAAAAGAAATGGAGAAAAAAAAGTGTGGATATTCAAGTCTAGCCCAAACCTGCACATGATTTATTCAATTTTGAGTTTATCCAATAAAAGGTGGGAATTTAATCTGTTCTATTTAACATTTTATACACAAAGACACAGATAGAGAGGAGCAAGAGATGGGTTGGAAATGGCTGGTCAGCTTGAGATGGGAGTTGGGCCTGCACAGTCTGACAATCCTGCTAGAAAAGGTAATTTCTAGCAGTAGAGCACCAATCCTTCAGTCATTGTAGGAAGAGAAGACAATCAAGAGGTGAGGGATGAGACTGAAGAGAGAATCAACATTGTTAGGGGCAGTGTGACAACCCAGCTGCTCTGATCACAGCTTTGTCCTTTTGTTATTTCATTTCCATTACTTATATTCACATTCATAACTTCCTCTTTTTCCTGCTTTTTTTTTTTTTTTTTTTTTCCTGTCCTCCTGCCTCCCTCCATGGCTGATAACACTTTTTTTTTGGAAGGAATGAGACAGAGAGTGAAGGTTCAGAGTGTCTCATGCATGCAGAGCTTTCCAGACTGCTGCTTTTGCCATCCCCATCCTGGAGATGAGATGCAAGATGGATCTCCTTTTCCCTTGACTTGTTTGACAAACCTAATGTGCAGCTGCATAAAATATTTTCCCTCCAGGCCGTGGAAATGTCAGACTGTGTCTCTGTTGGTGACACGAGCATATTTAAATTGGGTTTTTCTTACCAGACAGCACTTTAGGGGACTTTGTCCTGTCAAGTATCCCCCGGTGTTGGGCACTGCAGGGGATCTGGGGCACACTGCACACACACATGCCTGGCACAGGGGTGATGCAGCACCGTCTCTAATGTGTATTTGAACATTATTATTGCAGGATTCATGCGGTTGAAGCACACACCTCAATCTAGATTACAAACACTCTCCCATGAAGATAGGCAGAGAGAGTGGGGGAATTCAAGCTGGAGAAGGGTCTGGGGAGATCTTCCAGGGCCTGAAGGGGGCTCCAGGAGAGCTGGAGAGGGACTTGAGACAAGGGCATGGAGTGATAGGGCAAGGGGGAATGGCTTTATATTGACTGAGGGAAGGATTAGTTTGGATAGTGGGAAGAAATTCTTATCTGAGAGGGTGGTGAGGCCCCGGCACAGGGTGCCCAGAGCAGCTGTGGCTGTTCCTGGATCCCTGGAAGTGTCCAAGGCCAGGCTGGATGGGGTGTGGAGCACCCTGGGATGGTGGGAGATATCCCTGACTATGGCAGAGGGAGTGGAATGAGCCCCATCTCTCTCTCCAAGGCCTCTTAAGGATAAACTGTCCAATTAAGAAATGACACCTGCATTATTTTCACTTTTAACCCAATAACCAACCATCTGTGTCCTGCAATGGGGACTGTTTCATCCAATTACGCAAAACCACACAAACCCATGGAGAAGAAGGTGAAGAAGAAGGAGCAGCCTTCACCCTAAAACCTCCATCTTGCTTTACATAAATTACTATATTCTTAAACTTTAAAAAGTTTTCCCACCCTGTGATCTCACAAACTCCTGTTCAAACTGCACACCCACAGTCCCAGTTCCATCATTCCATTCTGGAAGCTTCTCCAGGCCTCAGCTCAGTGCAGGGTTCTCTGGGGGTCAGTGCCTGGCAGCACAGAAATCTCAGATTCTCGGCCCCCAGGGTTCCAACATTTTGTGGATGAGTTTTCTGGCAAGGATGAGTTTTCCATGTGTTGCAGATGTCAGCTCATGTTGTGGGGCATGTTCCTCCTTGTTTCTTAAATTGCTGCCCCTGAATTTTTTTTTTTTTTTTTTTTGTCCTAGAGGTGTTTTCATGCAGAAGAGGAGATTTTGAGCCTGAAGGGGAACACATAAAATAGAAACCCACAGGGGAAATGGTGAATCACGCATTAAAACATGCTGGGAGTCAGGGATTTCATTCTAATGCCATGGGACAACATGCACATGCCAGTGCCCCCAGGATGGCCAGAAATGCCTGGCAAAATTCTTTGCCCAAAGAATCTTGTTCTGTTGTCTCTTCTGATTCTCTTCTGACTCTTTAAGCAGAAGAGTCTGGCTTCCTCTGATGATGCCCATTTGAAAATAGTGTGATCACACAGGGCCGTGCTGAACTCCCAGCTCCTTCTCCCCAGGGAATCAGTGTCAAGCAGCTCTGGCTAGGAGCTGAATGGAATCTTCCATCCTTTTCTCAGGAGAAAGCAAAATAAGAGATTTTCAAAGCACTCCTAGGTGCCACACTAAAATCCAGACACTCAAGATTTATTCCAGTGTCCATTTTTAAACTGGTGTGTTTAGATGTGCTCAGCATTTTTTATGGTCCTGTTCTATTTATTTATTCATAGTTTCTATGTCTGTTTAGCTGCTGTTGGATGATGCAGAGCAGTAGCTCAGCTAAAAAAAAAAAAAACAAAAAACAAAACAACAAAATAAAGTTTTAAACTGAAATAAAAGTCAATGAACAACGTGCTCAGGTTGAAATATGCTAGTTGAAATTAAATTCTGGTTGAAATATGCTAGGTTAAATTAAATTCACATAAAGCTTGTGTGTAAACAAGACCAAAGTCTAACTTCACTTCTGTGGACATATAAACTGGTGGTTTTGGATGAGCCCTGCACTCAAATATACAGTTTATAGTGCTGAAGTTTTGCCCCACAGTGTGTGAGCTCTGATGATGAAATCCACATTTTTACCATGTTGTAAGAGGAGAAACCAATGAAAATGGAGGTTTGAGACTTAGTACATAGAAGAACAGAGTTTTCCTTTGCTTTTACTGGTTTATGACTTTTTTACTAAACTGAACAAATGGAAATTAAAGGAAAGCAATGCAAGCAAACCTTTTCCCAGGGTGGGGACTGCAAAACTTGTGCAAACAGCATTTGCAAAAGCAGCCCTGCAGGTTTTACATCTTGTCACCAACACCTAGAGCATATCAACATTTTGGAGTTGGCTGTAACACGTGCCTGGGGGAATAAACACAAGGATACAGCTAAAGGAATATAAATATAAGACTAAATATAACTCAGAGGAAGAAACGCAGGAGCTGCAACTTGTCAGGTATTTGCTCTAATGAAGGTTGATCTGTGAGGAATTAGCACCAGGGAGATCTGCACACCAGATGCTCCACAGTGCAGGGCTGGGGAGTTTTAACTCCAGAGTCCACCCAGGGCCAGCTCTGTGTGGCACAGAGGTGTCAGGAGCTCTCAGCTGCCTCTCACCACTGTGGATCTGTGGTTTAACTAATCCAGAACTCAACCAGCCCCGACTAACAACATGCTGATGTGGGTCTGACCACTTCTCCACAGCTGATCTTAATTTTGGCTCTGTTTTGGCCAGTTTAGGTTCAAATCAAGGAGCAAGATCTGATTTGTTTCTCCTGGAGAACATTAATGGACAGCTGTTTGTGGGGGGGAAGGGTTGTTTGATGATCAGTGAGCTCTGGAATTCAGCAATAGGTAGGAGACAGCTAAAAACTCTCCCATGGGAGAAGGAAGTCTTTGGTTTTACTTAGAGCAGAAAAAAAAGAAACCAAAAAATCAGAAGTACAAACCCCCTTCTGTCAGTGGAACAGACGTGGCCCAGTTTACCACTGTGCTGAAGGACCTTGGTGGAAATGCAGAAAATCAGGTCAATGGTTAATTTTCATCCTTGGACCTCACTGACCTCCTGGCCTTCAGGCCTTGCTAGTGCTGTCTGAGCTGTTTGCCTTCCCCTGATGCTCATCTCTTTTTTTTCCCCCTCTCCCTGTTCTCTCCTTCTTCCCATCCTCCTGGATCTGGTATCCAAAGGTTCCCTGTGTCCCTGCCCCTGGCAGAGGAGTGGAGCTGGGTGATCTCTAAGGTTCTTCCAGGCCATTCTGTGATAACCCACAGAAATCCACGGATTTCTGTGATAATCTGACTCAGCACAAGCAATTCTCTATGCTGGGTCCTCTGCAGTTCTGGGACGGGATCAGACACAAGGAAATGGGTCCAGGACAAGCTGAATTACAGATGTTTTATCCAAGCACCATTTCATTCCACGTCTCTCCAGCTGGCTTTCAGCAATTCCTTGCAATTCTGCACTCATTCCTCTAAGTTAATTCCAGTGATAAATGCCTGATATGCAGCTTAACAGGGAATCTGTTAATCAGGTAAATAATTGACTGTTAGCCAGGATTCCTGGAAGTCTTGCTGGGATTGCCTCTGCGTGGGGACACAGCAATGCATGCCACCAACAGGATCTTTACCTGGCATGAAACCATTTATTAAAGCAGGATCAGGATTATGAAGCATAAATTGCTCCTAATTTCATCAGCTTTCTCTGCTGCCCCAGGAGCCTTTCCTTGTTTGTCTTCCAGACTTTGTTATTTAACCAGACACTGATCAGGTGACGATGAGATAATTGCTAGGTATCAAAATTAACAAATCAATTAATTAAGAGGAGACCTAGGACTTCCTCTGGCCAGCAGTTCTCCACTTTGCTGAGTTGGAACAGAAATCACTGCCAGCTTTATTTGGGCAGAGTTGTGTGATTATCTGGGCAGTACTTGCCCTCTTGGGAAAATTACATTTGTTTGCATTTGCTATGCTTTTCCAGAAGTCCTCCAAAGGTTTGTTTGGGAATACAAGCCAGCTCCAGATGAACAAGCTGAATAGATAAGGTTGTCCCAGCCAGCTGGGGTCCAGGAGTTTGCTCATTGTCCCCTGCCACTGACCCTGCTGTCACCACCCAGCCCATGGAAATTTGTGGTTATTTTCCATTCAGAGACAACTGGGAGAATTTTCTGGAGGATATTCATCTCCCAAACTTGCAGGCTCCTGCCTGCCCACGGTCCCCATTCCCCATCTGCTGCACAGCCTCCCATTATGCAAATAGAGGCAGCTCGCTTCAAGTTTATTTCTTAATTTAATAAATGTAATTTAATAAATCTTAACACGATACATTTCTGGTGAATGAAAGGATAGCTGAGTGCACAAAACAGCATCAGCTGTCAGACATCCCGAGTGTTCTCCAGGAGCTCCGACTGCTCTGGGAATTGTTTCTTTTCTGAAGATTTTGCCAAATCAGATCTGTAGCTGTGCCTGGGCCTTGCTTTTGATCATGGCTAGGGGGAAAAATTACCTGACTCATCACTGAAATGGAGCCAGGAGAAGGAGGAGATGGCTGGAAGGAGAGGGAGTGTGTGCAGTGTGACCCTGGACGTGGTTTTCTGCCTAGGACAGCAGTGTCACCTCTCCTTGATCTCCCCTCTGTCCCTGCTCTAGAGATTCCAGCTCAGGGCTTCCCTGCTGCTTGTGACAGCAGAAGTAAGTGGGCACTGCATTTATCCCCTTCTGCAGAATTAACTCACTTCCTGGTGCAGCCCACCCAGATTTGGGTGTGCAAGGCACCAGATGTTTGAAAGGAACTTCTTTTGGGGTGTGACAGTTCAGCCTGGTGATCCCTATTTCCCAGGAACGCCCTCAGGATCTGATAAGACTTCAATCCTGCAAGGTGGGAGTGGACTGTGGCAATCTCCTAACCAAAAAAAAAAAAAAAACCCCAATAAATCAAACCAGGGACTCCCCTGAATGAACTCCTCTTTGAAATAGAGCAAAGGGTAAGAGAGGCTCAGGTCTTTTTCATGTCTCCACCAAGGGGACACATCAAGGTGTCCACTCTGGGCTAAACACCTGCTTGAAGGCCAGCTCAAGTGAGGTTTAAAGTCCAAATCCAAAGAGGAGGGTCAGCATTTAGGAGATTTTGCTATCTTGCATCAAGGCACCCCAAAGAAATTTTAAGGTTTCTGCACTGGGGGGCTTTACTGTACGTGTTTGAATAATAAAACAATCCCCATGCTGATAACCATAAAACTGTCTAAATATGATAAAAAACCCCATCCACAAGTAAAATTTCTCTGCCAAGTAGCAAGGATATATCCTTCAGCTGAAGCAGGAAACCAAACTGGGGACTGAACTATTGAAACTTTGGCAAAAATAAAGAGGAAAGAAGCAACTCATTGGAATCTCATTATGTGGATGCCATTCCTGCAAGGATGATTTTTCTGACTTGTCCTGTGCCATGATAACCTCATGCAGAAAGAGGGAAAAGTCCAACTTTTGTTTTCCCCATTTTTCCCTTTTTTGCATCATTATCGTAAAAAAAACCCCAAAACCCAATCAACAAAAGACTGCTCTGCCTTCATAAGGAATCTTGGGTCAAATGTTCAGCCACTTGAAAAAAATATATAAAATAAAACACATGTATGTGCTGTGGAGGCAGTTGCTGGGTGATGGGTAACATATGCAAGAAACCAGCATCCAAATGCAAAAGGAGGCTCTGGAGGCACCAACAAAGATAGATATTTTTGGTCACAGAGACAATTGTGCCTTTTATTTTTTACCTCATTCAAAATTTTTCATGAATGCATTCATCTCCCTCTTAATATCAGTCTTTTATTTATAGATTTTTATTTAAAACTTGACTGTCATTGTTTGGGAAAGACAATGAGAACCAAATTTGTGTCATTTCTTACTCTTGTTCTGTGATTTTCCAGGAAGAAAAAAAATTCTGTGTCTCTGTGAAAAAATTTCTCTGTGTGAATTTATTAAAGTGGAAAAAACCCAAAGAAATGCAAATCAGAAAAAAAAAACCCAAAAAAACCAACCAAAATACCAAACCCAGAAAATCCTTAAATTTCTTTTTCTACAGAATCAAAGAACTGTTTAGGTTGGAAAAGACCTCCAAGATCATCAAGTCCAACCTTTAACAAAGCATTTCCAAAGTCACTACTAAACAATGTCCCCACATGCCACATCTGTAAGTCCTCAAACACAGAGCAGAAGAACCATTATTCCACCTGATGGTCCCTTGTTAGGGTTTAGGATTATTAGGAAGATAAAAGACAAAATTCCTCTACCTGCTGGGTTTCAATGTTTGGGAGGAGGGTTTGAGAACTCATATTTGAGGCCCAAAGCTCTTTTCAACCATCCAGCAAACCCTTGGCCCCTTTCCTGCAGGTGCCTCCAGCAAAACTTCATTTGTATCTTGGTTTGGAAAGCCAGGTGCCTGCTAAGGAAGGCAGGAGCCTCCCCTGAAATGGAAACTGTAAACCCTCCCTCCAAATTGCTACAAATTTTAAATTAAGGGGCTCTCAGGCAAAAAATATGGGAGCAGGAAATAACAGTTCTTTAATAGGGAAGAAAATAAAAAGATAAAATAAACAATGCAGTAAACTAAAACAACACTGACAGAGTCAGAACACAACCTGACACCCTGTGGGTCAGGATGTTGGCTGCAGCCCTCCTGGAGTGTCAGGGGTGGTTCTGTTGGAGCAGAGATCCTGTGGAAAGGTGCAGTCTCTTCCTCTGAAGATCCAGTGGCAGAGACAGCTGCTGTTCCTCTGGGAAATCCAGTGGAGAAAGCCGTGCTGGTGTTCCAGAATCTCCAGATTATATCCAGGTAGGAATGCTTGGCTCCTCCCTCTGGGCTCACATCTCCCAATGGGATGCTGTAGTTCTTATCAGTCATGCAGTGACATTCAATAGCCTGTTATCAGCAGATGTCTCCCCAGTTGTGGAAGAGATAAGGAAAACTGCCCCCTTAACGGAAGACAACTGCCATCAGATAGCAAATAGAATACAATTTGCTTGACAACCCAGGACACATAGGAAGCATGGGAATGGAGTGCCTGGCTAATATTAGCATCTGGGAAGGGCCCTGAGCACAGCAATCCTCTGTGGAAAGGAGAGCATGGCAAGAGGGGCCATCTGTGGAGGAGCAGAGTCATCCTCTCTTGCAATCACTCAGCGCTGCAAATTCCCAGAAAATTCCTCCCTGTGCATCAGTCCCGGGCGTTGGGAGAGGACACGTGGGGCCGTGGGTGGGTGAAAAGCACACAGACTTCCAGCAGCTGGCACTCCTGCTGCCACCCACGGCAGAAAAAGGGCAAGGGAGTTGGAAAAACACCAGGCCCAGCAGAGAGAAGCTGCCAAAAATCCTCCTCATTCCTGTCGGCCGGCTCATCCGCACCGGGGTCTTGCTGACACAGGATTGGGTTTTTCCTGTCCTTCTGTACCCTGATTCACTCAGGGAATGCTCCTGCCCCAAATGGAGGCTCAGCTGGTTGAAATTCTCATGGTTTATGTGATAGAGAGCTGAGATGGCCTCGTGAGGTTACAGAGAAAAGGGATGCAGGCCCTGGAAGCTGCATCCAGCAAGGGCCCAGCTGTGTGTTGTCCATGCAGGATGAACAGGGGGGGATACAATGTGAGGAGATGGGCTGTGAGAGGGAACTTATCACCTCCAATAACTCCTGGGGGTTTAGCACTAGAGGAAACTGCCAGAGATCCAGCCAGGAGCTGTTATCACCTCTGGTGGGAAGATCTGACTGGGCCATCGCTGACCTCATTTCCCTGGCAGCATCATCTGGGTGCTCATAAAAGTATCAGGGAGATAAAGGAGGTATCTTTGCAAGAAATGTCTCTGTTGACTGCCAAGGAAGCTCTTTTTCCTCACAGATGGAGAAAACAAAGCTTCCTCACAGGAGCTTTGTTTTCTCCATCTGAGTCTGAGTTTGTCTGACTCTCTCCAGTTTGGATGCAGTTCCCACATCCAGGATGCAGGAGAAGGGTGTAGGAAGTCTCTGGGCTTTTCTCAAATTCACCATCTCTCACCTCTCTCTTTTTGGAACTGCTTTCTGTGTTTCTCCTGTTTCTGCCCTGATGGGAGTACCATTTATTCCATTAAATTCCAATTTATTTATTTATTTGCTCCCTGGTACCCTGCCTGATGTATCCATTAGAGGGGAATTGAGAGCCAAGGGAGAGCAACTCTGATGGATGAGACAATGTGGGTCTGTTCCCAGGTGCTTCTGGACAGCTCTCTGAACACAATTTTTCCCCCCAGTTTTTCACCAATTGTCCCTCACACTTGGTCTAATTTTGCAAGGGAAGATGCAGAAAGTCCTTGGCAGTTATACATCAGGAAAAAAAAAGACAATACTCAAGCTTTTATTTTAATTAGACTTTCCTCAGGAGATGCAAATTTATATAAATCCCCAGGGTTTGGCCCTGATTATGTGGATTCCCAAAAGGCTCAGCCCCAAGTGCTGAGAAGTGTCCAGGGAAAGGGTCTGGGGCTGACAAGAGCAGTGAAATTCTTGTGTCTGTCTTGGAGAGTTGGTGTGATCATGGCTTTCTGCTCTGGGCTGATCTCAGATTATTTAATCTTTTTCTTCACTCTGATGTCAGTGATGGCAACCCTCTACATCCCTTTGTGGATCTGGACACGAAGGTGCATAAATAATTGTCAAATAATAATTGTCAAATCAGGCTTGATTTGTCTATGGTGGCCTCTCCGAGGGTGCCTGAAGTTTGGCACTGGGTGGGCCTTGGCTTTCTTCTGAAAAAAGATTTATCCTTTATCATGGTACAGGAGCCAAGAACCTTTTGGGATACCCCATATCCCACCCACCCTCTGGGTTGGAGCCTCTTTCCTCTTCTAGCTTTGGGTCTGTCTTGAAAAATAGAATAGAAAGAATAGAAAGAATAGAAAGAATAGAAAGAATAGAAAGAATAGAAAGAATAGAAAGAATAGAAAGAATAGAAAGAAGAAATGGAAATAGAAAGAAGAAAATCTCTTGAAGCAGCACATGCCCCAATAAGGCTGACTCTGGTAGAAATGGTGATGGGTAATCACAACTATCCTAAATATGTATTTTTTTAAAAGCTCTGGTCAGGAGGTCACTGGTTAATCAAGTTTCAGCTAACACTATTTGCTTAAAGCTAGCTCCAGTTTTATTCATGTCCCTTTTGTAGCTTTTTACATATTAATACGAAAGATAATGACACTGATGAATATTGTCCAGTGAATGCAGGGGAAAATGAGCCATTATCTCCAGTTCACATCCAGGTGCAACCTTCTGTCTGTGTCTCCAAGAGGCCCCAAGTGATTTATTGATACAGCAATCTGATTTTGGTAATTAAAATTGATTTTCAGCTTAAGCTTTGTAAATACAATGATCCATAACAAACGTGGGTCATGTTGTGGGGGAAAGGGGGAAGAGGGAATCAGGTAACTGAGGATGCCAGGAGGAGTGATGTGGATGACACACAGTGCTGGAGGAGGAGAGAGGCAGGGTGAGGTCTGTGAGCTGGGCTGGGCTCTGCAGGGCATCCCACAAAAGCCTGGCAGAGTCCCTGGGAATGTGCTGATCCCACTGTTGGGTGGCAGCAGGGCTGCCCTGAACCTGGGTTCCAACATTATCAGCTCTGGAGGCTCCAAGGGCAGCCAAGAAAAGCAGCTGGGCCTGGGAGTAAAATCCTGCTTGCTGCTGAGACATGGACTGGAAAAGGAGCACAGGGAACAGCTGGCTCCTGGGATGAGCTTTGGGGACTCTGGTTGAAATCCCATCACTCACACCCTCTCCTTTAACCTCCTCCTGATGGAAATCCACTGATCTCAGAGCAGGCCCAGAGATGGGAGAGCTGGAGGTGTCCGGCCTGAGGAAGAGAAGGCTCTGGGCAGAATTTATTGTGGCTTTTCAGTACTTAACGACGGCTTAGAAGAATGCTGGCCAAGTCCTGATAGGAAGTAGTTTAAAACTAGAAGAGGAGAGGTTTACATTTGATGTTAGGAGGGAATTCCTCACTGTGAGGGTGGGCAGGCCCTGGCACAGGGTGCCCAGAGCAGCTGTGGCTGCCCTGGATCCCTGAAAGTGCCCAAGGCCAGGTTGGAAGGTCTTGGAGCAACCTGGGATAGTGGAAGGTGTCCCTGCCATGGTAGAGGTGGCACTGGGTGATCTTTGAGGTCCTTTCCAACCTAAACCTCTCTGTGAGTCCATGAAATTTGTCTGTGGCTACAGCTGAGGGTTGAGAGCAGAGCATCTCCTGCTGCAGGGCTCTGCCCACTCACTCCCTGAAGCATCCATCCATCCCAAAACCTTTCCTCTCTCCCTGTGGCAAGGACAGGCTGTGCCCACCCTGCACATGCACAAACCTCCTCTGCTTTGAGCCAGAGGGATCTGTGCTCCTTTTGTCACTGATCAGGGCGAGCCCAAGCACCTTTTCCGGCTTGTGCTTCAATTTCCTCACTCATTCAGGGCAAGGAAAGTTGGTTTTTCCTTCTGTGAGCAGCCTGTGCTGCCTTTGAAGAGTCTGGAGGAGGAATGATGTCCCTGGGCTGTCCCCATCCTGGGCACTGATAAACTGAGCTCTGCTGGCAGATGTGCACGTTGCAAAGGGCTGCGAGCTCTCTGAAATCCCAGCACAAGAGATCTCTAAGCCTGGAGCCCTCCACCTCCTTCTTCCCCAGGCCAAGCACTTAAATCACTCCCTTTTGAGGTTGAGAGGGAACATGGCAAGCCAGCCCACACACTGGCTGTTTTCTGCTTCTGAGCCATTTTTCCAAGCCAGCCCACTTTTGTAGCAGGGCTGCTTCCATTAGCAGATAATCTCACTGTACAACTTGTGCAATTGCTTTTGGGAAATCTCAGTGCATAACTTCTATTACATTTCCCTTGCCTACCTTGGCAGTAATGCTGCAGCTTCAAAGAACTCCCCACAAGTTAGTTAAGCAAAAAGACCTCCTGCTTGTAAATCCATGCTGGCTGTCTCCTCTAATCCAATTATGCTTTACAAGGTGCTTCCCTCACTAAATCCTGAAAAATTGTTTCTGATATTTTTACCCACAATTTATGTTAAGCTCCTCGGTGTATAATTGCTTGTCTAATCTCATGCTCCTATTTTTGAATAATGGGGTTAGGTTTGACATTTTTGCAGTTCTCCTGTGTCATCTGAGAACTGCTAAAATGTTATTACTCCTGACTTCACTCACGTGTGTGTGCTTATTTCCTCCAAAACTGAAGTTCATGCACCTGAACCGTGCTTGCACTGATGGCTTTGGTTGCCATTAATGTCCACTCATCAGCTGAACCCTCTTTTTTGACTCAAAACAGGTGGGAAATGCAGATGAAGTAGCACAAATCCTACTCACAGTAGTAATACTGCTTTTACTCTGAGTATGAGAGCTGGGACTTAATTCACTCTTCACCTTCAGGCACCAGGAACCATCAGCAAAAGATGTGGGGCTTTGTGCTGAGCAGAAAGAATAATTCCAATTATTTTCTGCATAAAATGATGCTCAGGGGAGACTTTATTACACCCTACAAATACCTACAAGGAACTTGTGGTGAGGTGGGTCAGGTTCTTCTCCCAGACAAGTGACAGCATGAGAGGAAACAGCCTCAAGTTGTGGCGGGGGAGGTTCACGTTGAATCTTAGACAAAATTTCTTCAATGAAAGAGTGGCTAAGCATTAGAAGAGGCTGCCAAAAGCAGTGGTGGAATTACCACCTCTGGAAACATTCAAAAACTGAGCAGATCTGGCACTTCACCCCATGGTTCAGTGGGTTTTAGTGGTTCTAGGGGTATTTTGATTGAAGGTTGGATTTGATGGTCTTGGAGGTCTTTCCCCACCTTGATGATTCCATGGTAAAGGACAATTAAATGGGTCTCCCACACCCCAGAATCTGAAGGTTTTGCCGCTCAAATCAGGGATTTTTTTGGGTTCTAGGGCTATTTTGATTGAAGGTTGGATTTGATGGTCTTGGAGGTCTTTTCCCACCTTGATGACTCCATGGTAAGGGACAATTAAATGGGTCTCCAACACCCCAGAATCTGAAGGTTTTGCTGCTAAAATCTGGGATTCTTTTGGGTTCAGGAAGACACAATACCCCTGATTAGGAAGCTGGCTTTAAGTTTTGAGGACACCAGCAGGTAGCAGGCAATATTAGAGGAGGGAGCTGAGCAGGAGGAGGTTTATTTGCCTGCCCTTTTCCTGTTTTCCAAGGCAGCAGCAACTTCCCAGGCAAATGTCTCTGTCTGTGATGGTGGCATCAGCTGGGAGTGTTTTTTACACAGCATTGGCAGGGAGCTCTGTTGAGATGTCACATCCTCACACAAGCAAGATTTAGGGAATAATCCGTGCTGTACCATCAGCAACACCATGGGTTTGAGCCAGATGAAGGAAAGTGGCATCCTCTGTGCTGGCAGCCAGGCAACAAAAGGGATGGAGCTGCACTGGGGATGGAGCAACAGATGGGTTTGAACCTTAAATAGACTGGTCTTTTCAAACCAAGAGGAAGAGTTGTGGTTCCTCGTGCTAGAATCCTTCCTAGCCAAATATCACATTTGCAATCCTCAGCCTTTCCTTAAAGTTTAACTGAAAAAAAATTTAAAAATGAGGAGAAAAGAGCAGAACAGCTTCTCTAGCAAATCCCTCCTTTAAGGTTTTAACCTCTAAAAAGGAGGAACAGCTCCTCAAGCCTGAGCTCCAGGTGAGATCCTGCCCCACAAGCAGCACCGAGCAGATTCCAGTTCCCAATCCTGCTTGGTGGCTGCAGGGACCTGGAGAAAACACAGCAGAAAAGGTAAAAACTGAAAACCAAACCAGTTTGTTAAAGGTGGATCTGCACTCTGACCCCCCTCCTTTCCCAATGATCCATGGGGTTTGTCCTGAGCTTATCAACATCCAGCAGCCAGAGGAGCTCAAGGATGCTCTGGGAATTCAGCTTTGTTTCCCAAGCCTGGGAATTCTGTAACAACCAGGAGAGGTTTTAATTTCCTTCCTTTTGGTGCACAGTTTGAAAAGCATCTCTTGCTCTCATGAAAGGTGAAAATTACCTGTCCTCACTCACCATTTCTGCCTCTCAGGATGTGCAACCCAGGATTTCAGTGATCTCTTGTAACAGGGACAGGTTCTGCAGAGAGATCTCCCAAACTTCTACTCATTAATGACTTATTAATGCTGGCTCATATATATTTATCCAAATTATGATCTCTGGAGGATTATTCTGCATCAGATCCTTCATCTCCTGTGCTTTGGGTCCAAGTTCTTCCCACCTCCCACCCCTCCAGCTGTCCCAGATAAATTGCTACCACAGATATTTCCAGCAGAACTCCTGATCCTCTAATTCCTTTCTGGGGGGAAAGGTTTATTTTGGAAAAAAAGATTATTCTTATTGCTCCTAAACCAGCTCAGCATTTCTAAGTTCAGGTGCACAACTTGCAAATTACAAGTTTTTTTGCCTCCTCTCTGATGTGCTGAGCCTAAAAACAGCTCCTTGCAATCTGTCAGGGCTCAGTGGACTGAATTCTGTGAAGAAGCCTCTCCCCATGGAAGTTTAATTTTTAGCCCTTGCAGTGGGTCCTGGCAGTGATTCTCTCCATTGCTGGACAGCATTTCCCCAGGACAAGGACTGAGGTGGTTATTTATGTTTTAGTCCTCATTCTTTCATTCTAAACAACATTCCTGGAGGTGCATTTGTAAGAAAAGACTGGAAAAAACCCACCCTCAAAACAAAAAGGAAACATTTTGCAGCTTAATGCTTTAATGTGATTTTTAATTTTAAAAATATTAACTACCTAGACATTTAGAAGACTTAAAGTATTCAGTTTATAAACCATTCTCTAGGTGCTAGAAAATGCAGACACCTAATACAAGGCCCTGGCTTTTATAGGATACTTTCCCCTTTTATGAAGCATCTCACTGGAACTGACAGCAGAAACAGGAGATGGAGAGGGCTGGATATTAGTTTTTATTAAATCTGTCGATTTCTAAATAATTAAGGAAGCATTTTATATAAATTGTACTTCTAAATCACGCTTTAATCTCAGTTATTTTGCCAAAATGGTTTCTTAGTGAGCCTTTATAGCTAAAAGCACCCCAGGGCATTTGCTCCCATCTGTGGGGTGATGGGGGAGCTGGTGGCCTTTAGCTCAGCTTTTGGCTTCCCCCACCTTGTCACTCAGAGGATAAACCCCCTGATAGATGGCAGAGTCCATAAAAAGGTTAATATTTTTAAAAGCTAGATAGATCTTTGTTCAGCTGCCATTTTGTGGCAGTCCTGCAGTTGTGTTAGGAGGAGCTTGCCCATCCCTGGGTTGACTAATTGGTCTCTGAGCTATCCTTTGCAAGGAGGGCCATGCATCAACTTCTGCCTGACAAATTGTATGAAAAAAAAATAAATTAAAAACCACAAACAAAGCCAAGGAAATGGAGAAGTTAATTCTAAACTATGACTAAATGTTCCGGTGAGATGGAATTTTACGGGAGTCATAGGATAATGAATCAATTAGATTCTTTTATGAAAGGATTATGATTTCTGCAGATATTATCTGAGAATAACTGTTCAGTCTACATTCAAAAAACCAGTTTTGATGATTTTTCATGGGCTATTCTGAATTTGAAGTTAGAGATTCAGATGTGGCCAAGTTGTAGGAACTACCAGTGATGGTTTCACTGATGCTACAGACCAACATCTTGGAGGAAAATAAATTTGGGCTGCCCCTGAATCCCTGGAAATGTCCAAGGCCAGGTTGGATGGGGCTTGGAGCACCCTGGGATAGTGAAAAGTGTCCCTGCCCATGGCAGGGGGTGGCACTGGATGATCTTGAAGGTTCCTTCCCATCTAAACCATTCTGGGATTCTGTGAAATCAGTAGGAAAAGACTGGGGTGTTTTTTTAAACCCTGGTCTAATTAGGTGGGAATAGATTTAATTACTCTCAACTTGGTAAATAATCTTTTACACCACCAGCCAACATCCTCCTCTTTCCCAGAGTTTCCAGCGTCACAAATGCTCTAAATCTGTGAGAGATTCCAAACCAGCAAAGAATTCAGATTTATGAACTAATATTTGAGGAATTTTGCTGGAATTGTGATAGAATCACAGAATTGCTCAGGCTTGGAAAAAACCCCTCCAAGATCATCAAGACCAACCACTAACCCAGCACTGCCAAGGCAAACACCAAGCCATGTCCCTAAGTGCCACATCCAGGTGATTTTGAACACTTCCAAGGATGTGATTCCTTGGGCAGGCTCCAATGTCTGACCACTCTTTATTTCCCTGTGAATTGTCTTAAAAGCCTGTGCTGTCAATAGGCCATAAAACCTCTGACATAAACAGGAAAATGAGGTGGAAAAGGGAGCCCCTAACACAGCAAGCTAATTGCTGGGACGTTTATGCATCAGCAGAAAACAAAACACATCTAGGGCGATGATAAACTTCATCTCTGCTGTCTGTGAGGCTCATCTGGAAGAGGCAATTCATCCTTGTCTGGCAAATATGGCAATTACTGTCCCAGTCCCATTACAGGCCTGGTCACAGGGTCAGGCAACTTGTCTTGTGAAATCTGCATCCTGATGGAGAAAATGGAGTTTAAAGCTGAGCGAGACGAAACCCGTCTGCTATAAAAATAAAAATAACAATAATAATAATAAAAAAAACCCTTTTCACTTCACATAAAGCCTGTGTGCCTAGCTAAGCTCTTTTCAGCCCAGGCTGACAATTATGGTTGGAACTATTTGGTGGCTAGTTATAAATTCATGGGATTGAAAGCAAAAAGAGACTGGTGTGATTGTCTAATGTGATCTGCATAACTCGGGTCACAGAGCTCCTCAGGGAGATGTCTGCTCTGAGCCCTCAGCTCAGCAATATTTCATATCTTTTAGGAAAACAAACTGAGCTGAGCTAAATGTTTCCAGGGATTCAGAACATGCTTTTCTAAACATCCCCCATTAGCACCAGGCAATCCCAGCAGTCCTGGAGCCTCACAGCATCCTTGGGAGCTGCAAATAGGATCTAACTCTTGCTGTGCATGTGAAAGGGAAAAAAAAATAGAAAAAAAAAGCCTGCTCCAGATTTATCCCACCTCCCTTCATAAGGAATGGGCAGAAATTGTCCTGGGTGGGGTTTGTGTCCATTTCAGAGATTCTTTGGCTGCATGGAAGGAATTGGAGATTAAATAAATTCTAAATAAAGGGTCTCTGGCCAGGGAGGGATTAGAGCTGGGCTCCTACCTGGCTTGTATTCCTTTCTTTCCAGACTATTTCTGTTTGCAAAGGTATAAATAAGATCTTCAGACAGGAAAGGATGTTTGGAGTTGCTGATTCAGGGAGTGATGGCTGAAACAAGAAATAAAATAAGTGTTAAACCTCACTTTTCCTTCACCTCCTTTTGGGACAAACACCTATAAAATCTGCGTGTCCTCTGGAGGAGATAAAGGAACAGGGGCATGAACTCTTGTGTTTCCCTGAAACGTGAGCCAAAAAGGTGATATTGTAACTCCTGGCATTAAAGCAGGACATCTACAGCTCTCCTCAGGTAAAATCCCAGACAGCTGGAAGAAAACTCTCCTCCTCACCCATTATTTTGGTGAGATTTGAACCTGATCCTCATCTGGCTTGGTAACACATCCCTAATTTCCTGCTCTCCATAAATGCTGAGGAAACCACTCTCCTGCCTGTGCCGGGTGAGGGCTTTTCTCCACGCCTGCTGTTGGGTTAATAAAGCAGGGGCAGGGATTGCTGCTTTGGGAAGAGGCAGCCTGTAATCCTGGGGAAGCAGAGGTGAAATTGCTCCTTCAGGACATCCATTATTGCCACCAGGCTGCACCCGTGTGGGTAGGAGGGAGACAGACAGACAGATGTCACAGATCCGTAACGGGCCGGCGAAAAGCTGTGGTTATAATTTTATGGTTCACTGGTGTGAAATGGAATCTGAGAAATAAAAGAAATGTTCCCCACAGCCCCTCTGCTGTGCTGTACAAACCTGACAGGGCTTACAAACACCGTGAGCTGGCTGCCAGGGTCAGGAGGAGTGGGACTGCGGATCATCAGTTTGAAAAACACCAATCAGTTTTAAAATTTTAAAAAGTTTAATGGTAATAAAATGGTTATAGAAATAGCAATGTAATTAGAGTAATAAGAGTTTTAGACAATTAGGATTAGGACAATATGAGACAATAGAAACTAAGAGGTATGGACAGTCAGACAGACAGTGGGATTGGGGGTCATCAGTGTGAAAAACACCAATCACTTGGTTTCAAAATTTTATAAGTTTAATAGTAATAAAATGGTTATAAAAATAGCAATGTAATTAGAGTAATAATAATCTGGACAACTTGGATTAGGACAATATGAGACAATAGAAACAGAGAGTTATGGACAGTCAGACAGTGGGATTGGGGGTCATCAGTGTGAAAAACACCAATCGGTTTTAAATTTTTAAAAGTTTAATAATAATAAAATGGTTATAAAAATAGCAATGTAATTAGAGTAATAATACTTTGGACAATTTGGATGAGGACAATATGAGACAATAGAAACAAAGAGTTACAGACAGTCTGGGTACCTTTTCTGGGCAAAATAAGCCTGAAAAAGGACCCACGTTAACAGAGGATTAACCCTTAAAAACAACAGCCTGTTGCATATTTATACACCTCATACATGATGCATAAATTCCATTCAAACACAGGATTCTGTCTGGGCAGGGTCAGCTTCTTCCTCTGAATCCTAGAGGTGTTGTCCTTCTCAAGCAAGGCAGGAAGAAGTTCATTTCTCCTGATAATGGGGCAACAAATTCTCTTTCTCTGAAAGATTCAGGTGTCCTGTGGCTGCTGTCTCACTGCGAGTCCTTTCTTTAGAAAAAAAGTATCCTACATAGCATAGTTTCTATTTTAACATTTTGTTATAACCTAAAACTATATTTACCACACTACTTAAGAGAATCAACACAGCATAACTTTCTAACACAACATATATAATATTAATTTTAATATTTGTGAAAAGCCAGTCATAAAATACACATTTTTCACAATCAGCACCTCTGCTGATCCTGTGCATGCCTCAAGCCTGTTGTGGCTGGAAGGAGGCCAGGGCAGTGTCCAGAGCTCAGGAGAAGGGATCTCAGCTTGCCCAGCTTCCCTGCACTTCAGCCAGTCTGTGCATCAGAGGGTTTCTTAGCCAGGCCGTGTGTGGCCATAGCAGTATTTATTCAGTGGCCAGATTGCTTTAATAAAACTGGTGTCAATTCTCATGCCAATCAAAGGATGAGTGTGTTTGACCTTCAGGCAGCCACTTCAGTGCTAGGCCTGGCTTTCTCCTCATCCCTGATGCTTTTTATTCCCTGTTCCCTTCCTGGAAGGGCCTGAGAGGCACAGGTGAAAAGCACTGGCCCTGTTGTGAGTGTGTGCGCATTGGCTGGAGAGAAGGAGGAGTAAAGAGCAGCAATGAGAAGGTCACCTCTGCTACTGAGATGGAGAAGGCAAGTGCCCTGAGCTCTGCAAGGAGACTCCAGACTCTTTGAAGCCACTGGTTTCTTTTTTGGGGTGAGGATGAGACACAGATAAAGGGATTCAGGAGACTTCAAAATCTTTGAAGATACTGGCTTCTTTTTGGGATGATGGTGAGACATGGATAAAGGGGTTCAGGGGACTCCAAAATCTTTGAAGCCATTGGCTTCTTTTTGGGATGTGGGTGAGACATGGATAAAGGGGTTCAGGAGGCTCCAAACTCTCTGAAGCCATTTGTTTCTTTTTGGGGTGAGGGTGAGACAGGGATAAAGGGGTTCAGGAGACTCCAAACGCTTTGAAGCCACTTCTTTTTGGGGTGAGGGTGAGACAGGGATAAAGGGGTTTAGGAGGCTCAGCAGTGTCCTGCCAAGAGGCAGAAATGTCACCTGCCTGTGAGCCAGCCCTGCAGGGAGGTGCTGGGGCAGTGAGGAAGCTTTGCCCTCCCATCTGCTGGAGGTGGAGGGCAGGAGAAAGTCCTTTGAGCTGCACAGGGTGTCTTGTGTTTCAGAGGTGCTCTCTGAGCACCTGGCACTGCTCCTTGCTCTCCTTTCTGTCCCCTTGCATGACAAGCCAAGCACGGCTCCCTCCTTTGTGACCAGGGACAAAAGGGTATGTAGGAGTTGTATTATTAGGGTTTTTTTTCTTTTGGTGAGCACTGTGAAATGCACCTGAGCAAATCCCCCAGCCCAAACCCTATTGTAAGGGAGGCAGGTGTAACCAGAGCCCTGGAGCCAGCGTGCCTTTGATCTTTGAGGTGGAGGGCTCCTTTAGGGTGCCTTAGCAGGATAATCCCGCCCTCATTCAGGGTGCCACTTTGGGAACCACATGGATGGAGCTGGCAGGGGCTTTGTGGGGCCTCTTGGGTCTCTGTGCTTTGTGCACAGGCCAGCTGGCAATGTTCACCTTGTTCATGAAATTTTTCTATAGATTTGGGCCCAGTATTGATCCCTGGAGAATACTACTAGGAAAACCCTCAGGCTCTTTGAGAGCTACCAAGTATTAAGCCATTTCAGAGATCTCTTCATGCTATTTTTAGGGTTTGGGACTTTTTTTTTTTTAATGGGAACAGGCTGTGGAGTTTTCTCAAGCACTGTGTGGAAAAGTAAAGACTGGGCATCCACAAAGAAAACTTCATTATTTCCTTCCAGAGTGGATCACCTATTTCCTTACGGATTGACAAATATCCTATTTTTTCCTAAAATCATACTGCCCAGATGCCATTTGGCCCAAATCAGGAGCTCCAGATTTATTCAACATTCTTTAATATTGCCCCTTGTAGCCCTCAGGAATCAGTAGGGCAGGAGGCTGAATGCTCCTAAATCATGAATGTAGTCCCCAGCATTTTAGATGTAGGACAACAAAGAAAATTTCATTATTTCCTTCCAGAATGGATCACCTATTCCCTTACAGACTGACAAATATCCTATTTTTTCCTAAAATCATACTGCCCAGATGCCATTTGGCATCCAAGAACACCATCCCCATCCCCGTCCCTGCCTCCCTACACGGCAGCTTTTGTGAACTCAGGGCTTGGCTGGAGGAGCTGAAACGGGATCTCCCTGTTATATACAGCACCAAAGCCGTGCCTCAAATCAAATTTGAATAGTTCCCTGCAGGGACAAAAGTTCTGTTTCTCTGCAGAGCCTCATGGCAGCTGTTTCTTTCCCCAGGAAATCTGGGCGCCGGGTCTGTCGCTCCATAAAAAGAAAGGTGCGGTGGGAGTCTCATCTTTCTGCTTTGGCTGGGGAGGAATGCGAAAAAACTCACCAGTGTACGAATGAAACTAATTGGAGGAATGAGAACCTTGTGTGCTGCTGCACAAGCTTGGGGATGGTGAAGAGGCCTAAATTTGGGGTTGTTACCTGGAGTCAGGAGGGTTTTGCAGCTCCACAGGTTTCCCAGGTTGATCCTGTGTAACTTTGGGATCTTCAGCAGGGAATTTAGGTGTAAAGCTACAATAAAGAGGCACTGGTTAATGCATGGCTCTTCTGAGGATCACCTTGCACACCGGAGACCTGAGTTATCTGACCTCTAAAATGCTGGGGACTGCATTAATGATTTAGGAGCATCCAGCCTCCCATTCTAAGGATTCCTGAGGTCTAGAAGGGGCAATATTAAAGAATGTTGAATAAATCTGAAGTTCCTCATTTGGGCCAAATGGCATCTGTTCAGTATGATTTTATGAAAAATAGGATATTTGTCAATCTGTGAGGAAATAGGTGAGCCATTCTTGAAGGAAATAATGAAGTTTTCTTTGTGGATGCACTGTCTTTACCTTTCCACACAGTGCTTGAGACAACTCCTCAGCCTGTTCCCATTTACAAAAAAAAAAGCCCCAAAACCCTAAAAATAGCATGAAGAGATCTCTGAAGTGGGTTAAAACTCGGCAGTTCTCAAAGAGCCTGAGGGTTTTCCTAGTAGTATTCTCCAGGGATCAATACTGGGCCCAAATCTATAGAAAACTTTCATGAATGAGCAGGAAGTTGATATTAAATCCCACAGATAAAATATTCAGTGGAACAATGATTAGCTCAGCATTAACCACCACCAGGGCACAGAGGCTGGGCCACTTTGGCTCCCTCAGACAAAACAAACTTTGCTGTGTCACAGGAAGGAATTTAGGTCAGGCTGGGGATTGAGAGACTGAAATGGATGAGGGGCCCATTTCTTCACATCCTTCCAAAGGGTTTTTTCCTCATCTGGCCTGTTGTAGAAGCAGGTTGACATCATCCTGCACTTTGAGGAGAATGGGAGAGCTGTAGTCATGCTCTGTGGCCAGGTGGGAAAAGCAGGACTAAAGAACCACAAAAATTATTTGTAGGAAGTGGGCAGGTCCTCATGGCGTTTGAAAGCATCTCAGTGCTAATTTATCACTAGGAATGTTGAGGGATAACTTGATCAGGATCTCTGAGCATCTTCATGGGGTGAAAACAGCATGTAAAAGGGCTTTACAACCTGGAAGAGAAAACCAAAACAAAGATCAGTGGTTGGAAGCCAAAGCCTGATGAATTCACAAGAAAAGTAAAGCATGTGCAAGCTTTTAATGGTGTGAGTGATTAGCAACCCTTGCTGCACTCAGTAGGAATTCTGCATTTGAAGACCCCTTTGTGAGTTAAAACCACCGAGAGAAGGAGCTGTGTAAGAGCCTGAATGAGAGATGTGGGACTCCAGGGGCTGTCCAAAATGCAGTTTATTGCATCCAAAATGCAGTTTATTGTATCCAAAATGCAGTTTATTGCATCCAAAATGCAGTTTATTGTATCCAAGGTGTCACAGCAGCCCAGGGTGGGTGACAGAGCTGTGCCCACAGCTGTCAGCTCCAGCTGCAGGCAGGCCTGGAGCCCCTTTGGTTTTGGTCACAATGCATTACAGACTTTTCTTTGCTGAGCATCTTCATGCAGTAGAACCAATCTATACCTGAACTGTTACCTACAGCCCATCATAACTACTGTAATTACCATATTCATGTTACTGTTCTCCAATCATTCAAAGTCAGTACATTACAGTTTAAGCTAGAAGTTGTTTTTCAGTTTTCTTGCAGTGGAAAATTCTGAGACCTTTTTTCTACTTGCAGCATTTGCTGACTTGTTTGCCTGTGCTCTCTTTGTGCTTGGTAAAAACATCTTCTTGTTTGGGGTGGGTTTATCCTTTGCTCTAAGCCATAAAACCCCTTCTAACTCACACACCCTTTGCCTCCTTGGTTATCCAGTCAGACTGGCTCAGCAATTCTTTTCTTCTAGATCAAAACTTGCTTCCAACTCTATTCCTTCATCAGACTCAAGATTTAAAAATCTTTCTGCTAGGCACACATATCTGTGAGACCTTCTTGTCAAACTTTCATCCTTCCCAACAGAGCTGGGCTTTGCTGGTATTTTCTTCCCTCTAATTCCACGCCAAAACAAACATCAGGGATATCTAAAGACAAATGGATGTGCCCCAAAATTGTGGCTGGCATCTCTGCCTGGCCACTGCCCCTTTTGGTAGCACTGATTACCCGCCAAACCTTGAGGGATCCCACAGGCACCAGCTGAGCAGGGAGTGCTGTCTGCTTTTCTCTCCTTTAATAAACTGACACACACATTTAAAGGTCTGGGAATTTTCACATCTTCTCCCTGAATCCTGCTTAGCTCTTGAGTGAAACCCTCAGGAAGGCTGCTGGTGGTGAGAGCTCTGCCGAGGCAGAGGTGCTGTGATAGCCCTGAAAACCCCAATTTTGGGGCTGTTGGTGTGTGTCTGCTCAGGAACAGCTGCAAGCAAACGTTATCACGGCTCTGCCTGCCTCACATCTGAAGATTCTGGGCTGCAGATTAAGCAGTGTGACCTCAGAACTCTCCAGCTGATGTTATCACTCTGATTGATGCTGCCTGTGGAGCTCCTGTCAGAGAGATTTGAGGGCACTGCTTGGAGAATGACGTGTGAAAGGAGAGGGGGTAGTGATAGGGGGAGAAAATTTGGGATGGGGTGTGTTTGAGGGTGTCTCCAAATGCCCCTTTTTGTGGGCTCTGAGGAGCTTTGTGAAGATCAGTGCCACTGAACACTCACTCTAAAAGCAATCAAGATTTATGAGCTACCTGCCTCTGATAAAACAGTCACAGGTCAACCTGATGTGCTGTGTTTGTCACCTGGGATGAGCCTGAGGGATGTGGACACCCCTGTGCATCAAACTGAGAGGTGACACCCTGCTAAAGGCAGTGATTTAGTAAGCGATTTAATAGCTTTTGGTGAGATAAGGGCCTGAGAGGGAGGGGACAAGATGGTGAAGGCTACAAAGAGATGACCGCCATGTAGCCTCTCCTTTTGCCCAACATGTGGCTAAAAAGGGTGAATAAATGGTTAAAAGAGAAAGGATGAGTAGAAGTCTGATGAGAAGAAGCTGAGGGAGCTGGGAAAGGGCAGAAAAGGAGGCTCAGGGGCCCTTGTGGCTCTGCGCAAGTCCCTGCCAGGAGGGGACAGCCAGGATGGGGTCAGGCTGTGCTCCAGGGAAGAGGGACAGGATGAACAACCTCAGATTGTACCAGGGGAGGTTTAGATTGGAAATTCAGGAAAATTTGTTCATGGAAATGGTGGTCAGGCATTGGAACAGACTGCCCAGAGCAGTGATGGAACCACCATCCCTGGAAATGCTCCAAAGCCCTGTGGATGTGGCACCTGGGGGCACATCAGTGGTGGCCTTGGCAGGGCTGGGTTGGACTCCATGACCTTGGAGGGCTTTTCCCACCTTAATGATTCTTCACCTTAATCTGATCAGAGGTTGTTTCCATGTGGGAGGTGACTGGAGAAGCAGGAGCTCCTCAGCCTTGAGGGAGGTGAGCTGGAGACATTGGCAAACTCAGGAGTGGCAGGAGGGGATGGATAGGAGCTGACTGCTCAACACCTCTGCAAATACAAGAATTACAGGGCATGAAATTAAACTGTTGAAAAATCAAGCCCTGAACAAATGAAAGCAGGTGATTCCTTCAAGCAAGAGGGGCTCTGTGGATCTGTGAAAATCCCTGGCAAAGCATACTGTGGATGCAACAATGCAATTTCAATGATAAAGCAGAATAATAAATAAATAAAGAAATAGCTCTTGGGGTTATGATGGAGAAACAGACAAAATACAGAAGTTCTCCTGAATGGAAATAGCTGAAAGCTGGGCAGCTGCTGGGGACATAAATGTGTTTACTTTGGTCTTATTCTTTCAGGCCATGGCTGATGGAACTGGGATTTTGGGGTGTTGCCCCAGCCAGCACAGCTTTTCTTGTGTGTTATTATGGGGGATTTAAAATCTGATTTTAAAGGGGCATTTATCAAACTGCCCCAGTTTCTGTAGCCTGGTAGTGCTGGCAGGGGTTGCATCCTGCCCAAGGGAGTTGGATCAGCACAGTCCTTCAGGAACTGCCTGGGTCCGGAGTGGTGGAGCCAGAAACCTGGGACAGGGTCAGGGTGCCAGGGCAGAGAGAGGAGGCAAAGTTCCTACAGGCTCTTGGATGAGGATGGAACTTCATAGCCCAGGGAGATATTTTACTGGTTTTGTGTCATTGAAATGGCTCCCAAGGTATTAGAGAGTCTTTTTTTTAGCCCCATGACTGAAGAAGTTGTTGAGATTCTTCAGCTATGGCTTTTAAGGTTATTTTCTCTTTAATACATTCTTTTTTGGACTTGTGGAGATCTGTCCAGCAGGTTGGGTTGTGGCACAGTCCCTGCCCTTGGGGTGGTGTTGGCTTTTTATACTAAGAACTACGTGTACTTTATTTACCATAATTTTCCAGTACCTATCACCTATGTTAGACAGTCTGTCTCTACTCTAAACCAATCCAGAAGTGCCACCATCACAGCAGAAGATGGAGGACAAGAAGAAGAAGAATAAAGACAGGACACGCTTAGATTCTTCTATCTAGCTTCTTGAACTTCTATTCTAAATCCCTAAAATTCTACTTTTTCACTTTGTGACAAATTCACCATCATTCTACTCAAACTCTTGTGGCTTGTAACTCCTCACACAAGGCTGGTAATTGTTTCCATGGGCTAAAATCAAAGGCACAGGTGTTTGTGACTCTGTGCCAAGGTCTCTGAGCCCCCTGCCAGGGTCTGGAATCAGCCAGGGCAGCCAGAGCAATGTCCTGAGTTTTGATAATGTTAAATATGTAAAGATGGAATCTGTAGTGGTGACAGGATTGAATAGATGGGAATGGACACAATGAGATACCTGAGAGGGCTGCTGAGGGGAATTAATTTACACAAAGACGCTCACTGATAACTGAGGATAAGGATCCCTTCCCATGATGGGGTGTTGGACCAGATGATCTTTAAGGTCCCTTCCAACCCAAGACTTCCTCTGATTCTGTGGTGGGAACATCTGGAAAGAACAACATGACCTGCAAAGCACCATCACCAGCAGAAACAACTCCTAACTTCTCCCTGTGTTTTTTAACTTTCCAAGCCTCCACCAAGAGCCTTCAAGGGTTGCTGAGCTTTAACAAACCCATTGCAGTGGTATGAATTCCTTCAGAGGCCCCAATTAAATCTATTTATAGCCTTTTTGGAGCCTGGGTAACAACCTCTCCCTTGCTCAGCAGCCACGCTCCAGTGGCCACACAGGCACCAGCTCTCATTAAGCCTGGGCTGGCCCTGCATTAATTGTGACACGAATCTCTTTTTTTGAAGGCTTTTGAACACAAATGCTTAGCCAAACCTCATTTGTTTCACAGTTTACAGAGTGAAACACTTGACCAGGGGATCAAGATTTATTGTAAACAGGGCAGGGGGAGTGTGAAGGTACCTGGATGAAGCAGGGAGAAACAAGGATGGAGTGGTGCAGGCAGGGGAAATCAGGCAGAGCTGATGGTTTGTAGGGTGGGGAAGAAGGTGGTTGGTTTCATCAGGTTTGGGTTAAATCATCTCTGTCTCCTTCCACACCTCTGAGCTGGTGAACCCTGATTTTTACAAGGAAAATTAAAGATTTTCCTGCCTTTTGCCAATGGGATGCAGTACCATATGAGGAAGGGTTTGGCACCCTTGGGTAAGGGAAAAATGGGTTAATTTGGTGGAAATCTGAACTGAAACCTCTGAATGTGTGAAACACTTTTCTATCACTGGCCGAGGTCTCTGTACAAATCCCCAACAGGGCAGGGCTGCTGGGAACGTGCCTTGAGCTGTTTGATTTTCCAGCACCAGCCTCATTCCATGGCTATGGCAATGGGAAGATGCCCTCAGCTCACACCCCAGGCAGCAGACACAGAACTCAATGTCACAGCTCACTTTAACAGTTTTGTGACCAATCCCACACAGCAAAAGCACATTGACAGCAGCTCCATCCAACCACTGTAAGCACAGGTACCTTTGGTTAAACAATGCTGGCTTATTTCAAATCCAATCCCTGCTTGTGAGCCTTAAACACAATGCACAGAGCTCCATTATTAAGCTTCAAACTTCTTAATATCTTGCTAGATGAACTATTCTGTAGCTTAGAGAGTTATTCTAGACAAGTGTTTATACACAGACCATTGCTCTATTTGTCCTTGCTTTTCTACTTTTTAAAAAATTTTCTGCTAACCAATCTCATAGCTGCTGCTTAGCTCCAATCACAGTTCTGCTGCCTCTGAGGCTGCCTTTTGCAGATTTCCTAAAACCCCTTAATTTTGTGGATTCCCACACTTTTCAACCCTCAGGATGCCAACCAAGGTCCCAGCAGGATGCTGTGTCCCTGCTCCTCCTGGACTGATGTTTTTGGGAGGTCAGTCACCAGGAGAGGAGGAATTCTTTGAAGAAGGGACAGCACAGGGCAGAGGCTGAGCAGGGAAAACTGGCAACTTGCCAAACCTCTAAGAAAAGGACTGAGATAATCTTTGTTATCTGTCCGTTCCCTTGTAAATACAGCCAGGAGAGAGAGCAGGGATGAGGTTGGTGTGAGGGCTGTGATAAAGCAGATGGAGAAAGGCTCTTGCTCAAACCCCTGTCACCACACAGGGGTTTTGGAGTTCTGCAATGGTTCACAAGCTGTGCAACATGGGGGATTTCCTACAGCACTCCCCAGGAAATTTAAGAAAATATATTTTATGTTGTGACACAAAATTCTGTTATTCTGGTGCTGTGATTAGGAAGAGGAAAGGCCTGAACACATCTGGGGATTGTTCTCAGTGATAAAAATTTGAGGATGAGCAGAAAATGTTCTTCCAGCAGTGTGGCATTGGTGTGGGAGTCACCTCAGCCAGTGACTGTGGTGTACATTGTGTCTCCACCTGACCTGGCTGTCCTTTCTATTCACTGAACAGACACAGAAACATCCAGGGTGTGATTTATCTCATCCCTGCTTGACATCTGAAACAGAGAGCAGACAAATCCTGCCCTGCAAAAGGCCTCTCCTTCAACAGAGCACGAGTTCCTAGCTCAGAATTGGACTCTGATGTTGCAGACAGAGTTTAGTGAGAAGGCAGAGCCCTCCCTTTTCACACCTGCCATGACAAAGCTGTTCCCTACGAGCTGCCAGACTGACAGACCTGATAGATCAGAAATGCAGCCCAGCATGGTTTACATAGAAAACCCCTGATCTGAGGGGTTTTCTGAGCCAGCTGCAGGGCAGGGTCCTGCCAAGGGGTGGATGAAGAGAAGAGCTGCACTGCAAGGTGTGCAAAGCCAATTTCACTGCTGTAGGAGCAGCAGTCTCATCCTGAGAGCTTCTCAGGGGAGCTGCCAGCACTCAGCCTCACCTCAAAGCTTCCTGGAGCTGTTGCCACAGACGCTGTGGGGACCAAATCATTCTGTTCATCTTTTCATCTTCTTGGCGTGCCTCTGTTGGTGTGAGTGTTGTGTGGTTGTGACTGGAGATTTGCTCTGGCAGTGCCAGAGTAGAGAAATCTCTCACCAAAGGTGCCCAGAACAGAGACAGGAGAGGAGGAGGAGGAGGAACAGCAAACACACAACTGGAGGTAGGGGTGAGCAAGGATATTTGATCAGGTAATTTATCCTGCCACACAGCAGGACACTGACCCCCACTTTAATTATTGTGTCATTTGTCCTTGACAGCTACTGCTGCTTCCAATTAACACCCTTAATTAAACCCCCCAGTTTTCCAAGGATGTAAGCATGGATTTACTGGGAAGAGAGCTACAATGAAGAGGCAGAGCTTGGAGGGGTCTGATGAGAAATGACATTCCCTGTCCCAGTGGGACTGGCAGGTTCTGTGCTTATCCTGCAGACGTGGCAGGCTGGGATCACACCCAGCTCCTCTCCCAGCAGTCCGACATCTCCCTGTCTGTGAGTCCTGTTTCTCACCAGGGTAAATAAATAAAAACTATTTATTTACCCTGATGATATATAAATTTAAACGAATATAAATATAAATATAAATATAAATATAATTTTTTTGCCTTCCTCTATTTAATAAACTGTATTATCATGAACACTCTACTCAGGGCTTTGAAATCAAATCAGCTCCACTCCTAATCTTCCTGCAGTTTTTCAGGGGTTCTCACCACGGTAAATAAATAATTTTTATTTATTTTTTTAATACTTATTTGCCCTGGTAAGATATAATAGTACTAATACTAGTACTAGTACTAATACTAATAATTTATTTTATTTAATTTTTATTTTATTTAATAAATTATTAATGTTAATAAAATATATCAATATTGATATTAATATATTATTTTTAATAATATATTTTATTTTTATTTATAGATATATAATTTTTATTTATTTACCATAGTGAGATATAATAATACTAATACTAATAATAATTTATTTAATTTCTATTTTATTTAATAAATTATTAATGTTAAATTCTTTTATTTAATAATGCATTTTATTTTTTTAATAGAGATATAATTTTTGTTTATTTACCCTGGTGATATATATAATAACAACAACAATAATATTCAAAATAAAATTTTATTATTTTTTTTATTTTATTTCATTAAATAAATTACTACTATTAATAATTTATATTAATATTATTAATAATAAATTAATTTATTTTATAGTTATTTTATTTTATTTTTTATTTATAGATATATAATTTTTATTTATTTACCCTCTCTGGGCTTTGCTTTTCCCTGTTCCTGCTTTTATTACTGGGTCTCTAGATCAGGTAATAAGGGCCAGGATATCAAACATGACAGGGAAAATCCAAGTCCCTTTGTCCATAATTCAGGCCAGAATAGAATCAGCATCTTGGGATGCTGTGCAGGTGATTGAACACCCTCACTGACTGCTATAAAGGTGCAGAAGTGCTTCAACCTGTGCTTCCTTCAGGTGGTTTTTTTGCCTTCCTCTATTTAATAAACTGTATTATCATGAACACTCTATTCAGGGCTTTGAAATCAAATCAGCTCCACTCTTAATCTCCCTGCAGTTTTGTGGGGCTGGCTGAGCCTTGAAAGATAGCAGCATTCACAGAACCCACATGGCTTGACAGAGCCACTGTTCAGTGTTTTGGAAATGTATCTTTTGACTGTTGGGAAGGAAATTGGCTACTTAAGATGCCTTTTTGTACATTTAAATTAGCTTAGTCCATCACACTGAATAAATCCTGCCGCTGTATTAACATCCAATTATAACAACAGAGATTGAGCAATGATTCAGGTTTTGACCAGAATGTTGGCAGTTTAAGGGGGAAAAGAGAAGTAATGTATATTGAAACAAAAAAGTCAAAAATGGGAGCCAGAAAATTGTGACTGAGCACATAGCAGGAGCTTTTGTGAATGCATAATGGCAGAAGCAGGAGCCAAATTTCTAACAGGATTAGCTGTTCCTGTCTATCAGATCCAAAAAAACTCAATCATTTTGTTTTAAACGACTTTTTATAACTCATTCATACTAGGAATAGGGAGGGGAAGGGAGGCTGGGAGCTGGGGAATGTGCAGTTTGGAATTTAGGCAGAATCAGAGGTGAGTGTTGTGTGAAACACCCTGAAGCAGCAGTTGAGCCCTGAACCATTCAGCACTTTGCAGATTTCGCCAGATTTTAAAGATGTCATTGTGAGCCAGAAACTTGTGTGTGATTTCTTTGGGGAGCAGTGAATGAATGTGTTGATGAGGTGAAATATCTCTTGCAATCCTGATGCAGCCATGGCAGCTGGGCCTGCTCATTGTCCCTGAGAAAGACACAAGAGTCACCTTCCCCTTGTCCAGCCCTGGCTCTGGGATTGCATCTCACTGGGACAGGGATCATCTGTCATCACCTTACCTTCGTATCTTCAATATTCCAATGAACCCAGAGCCTGAATATATTGTATTTAATAACCTAATTTACAGCAATTTGCCAAGAAATGGCAAATTTCAGTCCTCCAGGACTTCTCTCTTGTACCTATATCAGAGCCAGCAGCTGCTGGATGTCCACCAGGAGTGTGGACAGGCATCTGAAGGGACCTTGCCTTCACATCTTCAATATTCCAGTGAATTCAGAGCCTGAATATATTGTATTTAATAACCCAATTTACAGCAATTTGCCGAGAAATGGAAAATTTCAGTCCTCCAGGACTTCTCTCTTGTACCTATATCAGAGCCAGCAGCTGCTGGATGTCCACCAGGAGTGTGGACAGGCATCTGAAGGGACCTTACCTTCATATCTTCAATATTCCCATGAACCCGGGGCCTGAATATGTTGTATTTAATAACCTGGTGCTCAGTGAGTGGGTGTTACCTGAACTTCCTCCTCAAATGTGCTCAGATTCCTCTCACTGGGACAGGGATCATCTGTCCCTCTGCTCTGCCCTGGGCAGATCTTTGGAAGCACAGCAACTCCTGGATGTCAACCAGGAGTGTGGACAGGCATCTGAAGGGACCTTGCCTTCACATCTTCAATATTCCAGTGAATTCAGAGCCTGAATATATTGTATTTAATAACCCAATTTACAGCAATTTGCCAAGAAATGGAAAATTTCAGTCCTCCAGGACTTCTCTCTTGTACCTATATCAGAGCCAGCAGCTGCTGGATGTCCACCAGGAGTGTGGACAGGCATCTGAAGGGACCTTACCTTCATATCTTCAATATTCCCATGAACCCGGGGCCTGAATATGTTGTATTTAATAACCTGGTGCTCAGTGAGTGGGTGTTACCTGAACTTCCTCCTCAAACTTGCTCAGATAAGCCCAAACCTTCAGAGACACTGAGACAGCTCCTCCTTCTGCTGCTGAGACCTCACTTCCAGCTTCAGCTCTGCTTGATGAAATGGGGAGATGTGGGGATGCAATCAGGGAATATTCTGAGCTGGAAGGGACCTGTGAGGATCATCCAGCGCAGCTCCTGGTCCTGCACAGACACCACAGATGCCACCCTGGGCATCCCTGAGAGCATTGTCCAAATGCTCCTGGAGCTCTGGCAGCCTTGGGAATGTGACCATTCCTTGGGGAGCCTGTTCAGTGTCCCACCACTCTCTGGGGGCAGAAACTTTTCCTGATATCATGTATTTTCTTAATATATGGGATTTAAGCCCTGAGGACAACAGCAGTCTGTTCTTACATCCATATATTGCTCTGGCACAGTGAGACTAAAATACCAGTGAAGCTGTGACCACTGCAGGAATATAAATTACTCCAAACTGGCTCCTAATGCCCCAAAATGAAAGAAAGACGCTTTCCTTTTCTAATCCTGCTGAATCCCTGGTTATATGTGGGATATATCTCAGGCATGTGGTGGATTCTTGGAGTTGCCCTTCAATCAAGGACTGAACTTCAATGATCCTTGTGGGTCCCTTTCCAACACAGGATATTCCAGGATTCTGTGATATTTGTTGCAAAATGTTGAATCCAGGTTTCACCCCCACTAAGAACCAGGGGTAGGGACCCTCACCAAGGTCAGGGAATAACCTTGAAGAGTTTGTCAGGCTTTCCAGGGATGGAGAAGGGGTGGAGGGAGTGAGCACAGCCTGGTTTGCCATGGAGATTTCCACCTCCAGCACTGCCTTGGTCCCTTCATCACTATTCATCAAGTGAATAATGGCAAGGCTCTGTAACTGGGAGGCTGCATGGACTTCCCTTGTGCTGACATTTCAGTGGCTGTTCCCTGGAGGGACACAGTCAGCTCTCAAACCACTCAAACCCTTCAACGTGGAAAGCTGAGCTGAATTAATTACAGTTTATGCTCCAAAAAGGAAAATAAGACCTCTGATGTGCCTTATTTGCTTGATATTCTTCCTCTTTTCAGCAGAGGACCCTTAGGTGGCTTTTCTTTCTGCTGCAGCTCCTTTGTTTTTTTGTGTTTTCTTTCTGCATTAATTGGAAGGTCTGACACTTGCAGCCCGAGACATTTATCAGCGTGGTACAGTTTTAATTAATCTCACAATAAAGCTGCTAGAGGTGAGCTCCTAAAAGGACTTTTAGGGCAGGAATAATGCACACAGAGACACACCCTGGTGGGATTGAGAGGATTTGGGATGTGGGCAGCTCCTGACACATCCCTGTGGGCTCTGGGGCAGCAGCACAAGCCAGGTGTGCTCCTAAAAACAACAAATATCCCACAAAATATCCCCAAACACACTGAAAAGAAAACATTTCTGCAAAGATGAAGTCTGGGTTCCCAGTAGGTTTCTCCTGCCAATGAGCTTGGCTGTCCTTTGATGGCTAATTAACTAATAAGAGTAAAACATACAGAGACCAACTTTTATCTCCTTTTTTTACAGCAATTTGCCAAGAAATGGCAAATTTCAGTCCTCTAGGACTTCTTTCTTCTACCTATATCTGAGCCACAGGTGGATTTTAACTCTGAACATTCAAGCCAGGATCACCAGGTGTTGGAAAAGTTCATTTTCTGATCTAAACTTCTCAACCAAGGCTCACTTTTACCAGACAGGTGTAAACTGGCTCAGAAATGAGGTTGGATGGAACTATCTAGAGCTAATGAGGATAAATCAAGCAGCACCATATGTCAAACTGAGGGTGGTTTGGGTGGGAACTGCAGAGCCAAACCCAACTGTGCTCACAAAATTCTAATTACCAGGTGGGAATTGCATCTGGATTGAGGAATGGCAGGTTTAGAGTCTTTCAAAATTAAATTATCTGCTTCTTCTTCAAATCTTCTGGTGGCCACAGTGCAGACATGGCCAAGCTTGATGTGATTGAGATAAATCACAATGTATTTTTCTCAGGTGGAAATACAACATGGGAATGGCGGACATAATGAATTATAATGTGAGCCTGATAGATTATAAATTTATAAATAATAATTTGTAAATTACAAATTATAATGTGATATAATATATAATATACAATATATAATATATTGTATATTATATATTATACATTATATATTATATATTATATGTTATATATTATATATTATATATTATATATTATATATTATATATTATATATTATATATTATATATTATATATTATATATTATATATTATATATTATATATTATATATTATATATTATATATTATATATTATATATTATATAATATATAATATATATTATATATATTATATTATATATTATATGATACCTTTTGGTATCTTCTTGTAAAAACTTTTGTCTTTTTGGAATTTGGATTCAACACAGACTATTGGGTTCAACAAGTTTAATTGGGTGAAAACCTGAGGCATAAAATTTGTTCTTCATAAATAGGTGATACTTTCTTGATCGGAAGCTTGAGGAAGGTGAAACAACTTCATTCATGGCCAATCTTAATTTTTAAGCTTCTTGGAAGAATCATAAAATCTTGGAAAATACCTTTAAAAACATCAAATCCAACCATTAATTCACCACTGGCAGGGTCATGATAATTAGAGAAATCTCAATTACTCCCTCCCTGTCTTGTTCTTATAACTTTTACTGCTCTGTGGTTTGTTCTGATTGTGTTTTTATGCTCATGGCTATAGATGCACTTGAGAAAAGTGAGTTTGTGTTGGTTTTTGTTTGAGTTTTTTCCCCCCATTCTCACGTTTTCATTAAAGGCTTTCAGTAGCCGCAGTTGGCTCCTCTGGGTGACTTGGCACAGGCACTGGTGCAATGGTAAATAAATAAACTCCATCGTGTTTCTACCTGGAGTTTTCTAAAGCTTCTGCCACTTGCCAGAGGCAAAGCTGCACATTTTCAGCTTGTGCTTGTAGACTATCAACTGGGATTTGGGGTGAGAAAAACAATTTCTGATACAACCAGAAAAAGGTCTTCGTACGGAGCTGGAATTTTGCCTGTTATATATATATTTATATTAAAATAGATAAATATGAAAATTTAAAAGCCAGTTCTTAGTTCATTTGCAGACACAGTCGAGATGGATCTTAGTCTGTCACTCCACAGCTCAGACTCTCCTGAATGCAGTGCCAAGTAAAAAAATTGTCCCTGGGATCCAGGTGCATTCCCTCGTCATTTGTCAGGAGTAACTGTTCTGCAGTTTAGAGCTGGCAGCTCTCAGTGGCGTTTCATCAGGATAATGCCTCACTCCATCATCTGCGGGAATAAACTCTCCCTGCTGACAGGAACTGGGGTGAAGACACCAGCAATTGACTGGATATTACAGAGGCTCTCTGAAGCTTATTGAATGGAAAAGGGACTAGCAGGTCATTGGGCCCAAATTGTGTGTTTGGCTTCAAAAGCTGTGAGGGGCTTACAAAATGTAAAGGGAATCAAAATCTGTGAGACAGGAGGTCAGGCTGGGCAGTCCCTTCAACCTTTGAAACCTCTCGCTGAAACACTTTAATTAAAAAGGAAAAATAAAAGAAAAAATAGATGATAAAATGAGGTATTTTGGCAGTACCTGGATGTTTCAGGTCCTACTCTAATGCCTTCTGAGCTGCAAAAGCAGGGCTATAGGAAGAAAATATCCAGCCTGGTAGCCTTTGTCCCTTCCCTGCTGGGAGCAACCTCTCCTGGGATGGGACAAGAGATGGTTGGAAAGATGCATGGACAAAAGGGAGTGGAGTTAATCCTTCCCTGGGACCAGCAGTGGTGGTGGCAGTGGGAACTGGGGGTGGCAGGAGGTCATGGGAGGCAGACAAAGACATCACAAGACCTCAGTTCTCACAGGAAGCCAGAAAGAAACAAGAGTCCAAAACCAGAGAGATCAATGAGGTCCAGGGAGTTTAACTTACTGCAGAAGATCTCAAAATGAATTAACTTAATTTCACAGTACCACATCCCCACAGCTTGCCTAATTTGCTGATTGCTGGGAAATCCTGCAAGGCATGAAGGGCTACAGGGAATGTGGAGCAGGATATGCACAGGGATTGCTCCAGGCTGAGCTCTGGAGAAAACCATCCCCATCCCCATCCCCATCTATCCCCATCCCCATCCCCATCCCCATCCCCATCTATCCCCATCCCCATCCCTCTGCCTGCCAGCCGTGCATGGGTGTTCCTGCAGGAGGACAGGTGTGGCCACGTTTCTCTTCACAGAGAAAAGCAAAGCACAATTTTTCAATAATATTTCTGGGTTTCACATTCTCTGAACCTCAGAGAAAGGAAAAACAATTCTTATCTCATTTGCTATGCCTGTGTTTGTGCAAAAGTGGAATGCAATATGGAGATGGTTTACCCAAAGTGATAGTGTTTGGTTTCCTTGGGCTATCAGGGCCAAGTGTGTTGTCACAGACATGTTTTATGAAAAATCCTTTCCTTAGGATTTTTCCTCCTGAGAAGCTGAGGCGCCTCAGGAACAAAATGTAAACAATGGTTATCTGCTGCTGTGGAATGCAACAGGTGGATCTTTGATTGGCTCATGTGGTTGTTTCTAATTAATGGCCAATCACAGTCAGCTGGCTCAGACTCTCTGTCTGAGACACAAGCCTTTGTTTTTCATTCTTTCTTTTTCTATTCTTTACTAGCCTTCTGATGAAATCCTTTCTTCTATCCTTTTAGTATAGTTTTAATATAATATATATCATAAAATAATCAATCAGCCTTCTGAAATATGGAGTCAGATCCTCCTCTCTTCCCTCATCCTCAAACCCCTGCGAACACGGTCACAGTGTGTAGCCCCACATTTCTCTTCACAGAGAAAAGCAAGGCACAATTCTTCCCAAGAATATTCTTATCTCATTTGCCGTGCCTGTGTTTGTGCAAAAGTAGAATGCAATATGGAGATGGGTTACCCACAGTGATGGTGTTTTGGTTCATTGGTCTGTCAGGGCCAGGTGTGTGTGTGTGTGTCAGGACTGTCAGCTGAGATTCTGTGCAGTGTGTGCAGAGTTGAATGCTTGGCAGATTCAGTTTAGATGTAATGTAATATAATATAATATAGACTAATATAGTGTAATAAAGTGATTAATTAGCCTTCTGATACCCATGGAGCCCTCCTCCACCCCCCATTCCTCCTTCATTGGGGGCGAAAAAATATCCACTATAAGCAGGCAGCAGGGGAAGGGGACAGGGAGGGTGGCACTTCCACCAAGCCATCCTGAGTTATGTAAGGAGCCTGACAGGTTTTCCCTTTCCTCCTGCAGCTCACCAGGGTGCCCGTGGAGTCGTGCAGCCAGCACGAGACCTGCAGCGAGTGCCTGGGCTCGGGAGACCCGCACTGCGGATGGTGCGTCCTCCACAACACGTGAGTACCTCTGGGCTCTGCCACCAGCCCAGCCCTGCCTGTCCCACCTCCTGCCCTCACAGAAACACAGCTGAGGCCTGCAGAGGCTGCCTAGAGCAGAGGCTACTCAGGAAAACAGTAGTTTTCTTCATTAAGTAGGGATTTAAGTGGTTACATGAAGGTAATACGTATACCTGAAATCATCTTTCATGAAAAACCCGACTTACTTGGTAGCAAAGCCATATCCAGCAAAATGAAGTGAGCAGTGGCGTTATTAAAACCTAAGAAAACAGTGATGGTTGGATGATGATCCAACCCTTTAAGATGATAATCTTAACCCTTGATTCTAATGCAAACTCTATAATGGAAATATTTCAAAACTAACAGGTTCAGGGTGTTCAGTGTAACAGTTTTCTTTGGACCAAAATGTGCTTGCTTACCTCACTGCATCATCTCTTACCATTGTGAGGAAAAATGTGAGTACACTTCATTTTCTTATGTTTTGCACTTAGCAGCACACCATACTATGGTTTATTTCAACAGCCTAAATAATCACTCAACTCAATCCAGATTATTTATCTACTTTCCTGCATAGGGATTTCCTGTTAAAGGAATAAAGTAGGGATTTATTAAAAGGTCTTCAAAGGATACACCTTGGGCAGTGCAAGAGCCTGGCTGTGGCTACACCAAAGATAGACTCTGAGTCATGAGTTTTCACACTTTTACAAGTTTTGGTCCATTTCCATATTGGGGTCAATTGTCCAATTAGAGCTCCAGGTTATGCAGTCCCATCCTCCCAGATTGCTCTCTTCAATGTGCTGTTGTTTGTACTTTTTGGGTCCGAAGCTACAATGGTGTCCTTGGTTCTGGGGCTGGAAAAGGATTGTTCTGTCTGACTGAGCTGTGAGGAGAACTTGAAGTTAAGAGTTGAAGTTATATGAAGTTAAGAGTTACACACCAATGCAGAATCTGGAAAATATGAAAGCTAAAACTTAAGGCATCAAGGTAGAGGGGCAAAATGATGTCTCAGTCCCTGGCTGAGCCAAGAAACTCCAAAAAAGTCTCTGGGATTTGCTGGGGAGTGATTTCCAGGGTTTTTTTGGAAGAGTTTTTTTGGAAGACTCAGAGAAAGAAGGGTGGCAGAGGCTGGACAGAGCTTCTCCACCAGTTGGCTGTTTTGAATTCAGCACTCCAGCATCTCTTCTCTGGGTCACATTTTCCTGGTGGTTCCCATTCCATTCGAAGAAATTTGACTCTGGCCATCAGGCCCTGTCCCAGCACCTCCAGCTTTGCAATGCTGACCTGAACCTCTCCTCTTCTGGACTTGTCAGGATCTCCATCACCCTTAGAGAGGAATCCATGGGCGTCCACTCCAAGGGGTCCACTCCAAGGTAGTTTTCATTGGTACCTTATGGTTTAACAGGCCAAGCAGGGGCCTCATTCCTCTCTCCCATCACTTTGTTGTACTGGTTTATCCACTGCCTCACAAGGAATATTGGATCCAGGTGTCCTCAGTATTGGGATATCAGTTATTGGGATATCAGTTATTGGGATATCAGTTCATTGGGACATCAGTTCATTGGGATATCAGTTTGTTCTTGTTTTTCTTTAAGCTTTTTAGTGATGCCATTGATCTTGAAGATGCCTCTCTGCAGCCTTTCCCTGAGTGATCTCCTCCTGCCAAAGCCCTGCAGAGGGAGGTGTCAGCTTGGCTGAGCTCCTGGCCATGAGTGGCAGGGAGGTCTCCTTTGCCAAGCCCCCCTGAGCACAGACAGGGGCTGGGAAGGGCTGGGATCTGTCCAGCCCAGGGTTCCAGCTGAGAGTGGTTCTGCAGGATGCTGTCACTCCAAGGCTCACGGTGTCCTTGGCAGCCTTGGAGGGTTTTTCTGATTGTCTTGTTGGTCTTCACCCTCTGAGCTCACCTGAATGGTTCCTGTGAAGTTGCAAACCCTCCAGGTGGAGACAGGGATCCAGTTGATGTGATAGACTTTGCTGCCTCTCCTTGCAGGAACAGAAGGGAACAAACCTGGACCATATTCCAGCCTTCTGTCGGTGCTCTGAATGCTCTGCTTCTGTCAGCTTGTGTGACCCTCATCCAAAATCACGGCAGTCTGCCTGATTCCAGATCAGATCTGGGGGATCCATCCCAAAACATGCCCAAAAATGGGGCTCATGCTCTGGAATTGTTCAAGAGAACCTTGGCAAACCAGCCCTGAATTGTGGTGCGGTGGGTAAGAGCCCAGAAAACTTTCATACTGTGACCTGAGGATATTTCCATTTGACACAGAGCTTTATAGTGTGTTCCCACCCCATCTCATCCTGCATCCATCCTCCAGTGTGTTTGCTGTCAGTGAAGGGACAGCACAGAGATGTGCAAGCAGCGCAGAAAGGCATGAATTTGTTCACTGGTTCTACCACAGCCATGCTGGATGTTTCATCTCCTTGCATCCAAGGTCAGTGGCAACAAAGAGTCAAAACTTGCAGCAATAAATCCCCAAAGAGAGAGAAGGGGCACAGACAATGCAGAGTGAGGAGTGCTGGAAATGGAATGGAGGGTGATGGGTGGGTCTGGCAGATTGAATTTGGTTAAAAACACCTCTGTGCAGGCTCAGTCCTTGAGGGAGAAGTGAGGCTGGAGTCTGGACCTGGCTGATGGCAGTGTCCCCTCCTCCCTCTGGCCACTTAGCCTCTGATTCCTTTTCTGGAAAAGAGAAACTCCTCTTGTTTATGTACCTCGCAGCAGGGTCACTCAGATTGACTCCCCGAGGGGTTTTCTTGAAGCACTTTGAAGGCAATCGTTATCAAATCCCCCTTCAAGTCTGTTGCTTCCCTCTCAGTTAAGGAATCTGATTTTCAGTCCTAGTTTGGGAGGGGTTTTCAGGGCAGCCTCAGGTGCTCCTTTCTGAGTCTCAGTTTCCTCATCCTTTTGGGCAGCCCTGAGAGCAAAGGAGCCAATTACATCCCACTCAACAAGTTTTGGCTGTGCAGGATATTCAGGCTAAGGACACTGGAATACTGAGTCTCTAATTAGACATTTTTGCACATCAGAACCCCTCAAGCCTCATTAACAGACTTTTCCTCGAGTGGGACACGCCACCAACAACTCCTGCACGAGAATCCCTGGGGGTAAATGCCACAAACATTTCCCATCCTGGCTGCCAACCCTTCCCTCTGCCCTCCCAGTCAGGAATCCCAGGGGATTCTCAGTGCAGGGCTGGATCCAGTGATGTGGAAGGCACGGAGGAAGCAGCTGGGCTGTGCTGGAGCTGGGGTACAGCAGGGCTGGGAGCCAGATTATTGGGCAGAGCCACAATGTTCCCTCATCCTCCTCCAGTATAAACCGTCAAGAGGAGCAGAGGTGGACTGGGAGACAGGTGAAATCTGCCCAGTGGGTTACAGCAGGGTGGTTTTGTCTCTCCCATGCACTCTTCTGTCACTACAGAACATGAAATAAAACTACATCTACACTGGAACTTTTAAGGTAAAAAGAAGGGAAGTTTATTGTCACAGGCATCTTTTCTGAAAAATCCTTTCCTTAGGATTTTTCCTCCTGAGAAGCTGACAGGCCTCAGGAACAAAATGTAAACAATGATTATCTGCTGCTGTGGAATGCAACAGGTGCATCTGGGATTGGTCTCATGTGGTTGTTTGTAATTAATGGCCAATCACAGTCAGCTGGCTTGAACTCTCTGTCCAAGCCACAAACCTTTGTTATTCATTCATTCTTTTCCTATTCTTAGCCAGCCTTCTAAAGAAATCCTTTCTTCTACTCTTTTAGTATAGTTTTAATATAATATATATCATAAAATAATAAATCAAGCCTTCTGAAACATGGAGTCAGATCCTTGTCTCTTCCCTCATCCTTGGACCCCTGTGAACACAGTCACAGTTTATTTTTTGATTTTAACATTTATAGATTTTCAAAAGTGACAGTGGATTGGAGGATGAAAGTGCTACTTCTTTAATAATACTGGACAAACTAACAGTTTAATAAACTTTTCTTCTTCTAGAGAAGAATGTAAAACAATAATTATTTACATTAAAATGCATGAGAAAGTTTATTACAAGAATGTAAACATCAGAAGGTTTAGAAGAGCAGGGTGACACACCTCTCTTATTTTGGGATATTCCCTACAAGGGCTGATGTAACTCCTCTCCCCCAGACCCCCATTTCCAGCTCTCCTCAGCTCCCTCTCCCCATCCACGTTTTCCCAGCAGAGCTGGGCTCTCTGTGCCCAGGGCAGCACGCCAGGGCTCAGGAATTGATTTCCACAGCTCTGCTGTCCTAGCCTTACACTGAGAAACTCGAGTCCTCTGAGAGAGAGGCAGAGACAGACAGAGCCACAGACAGCAGAGAGGGGGGAGCATTGATTGGCTGCTGCCCCGAGGAGAGGAGTGATACAGAGCAGGTTAACCGAGCTTTTCATCTCTGTATCTTTACCCCCATCTTGTCCCCCCTCCTTTTCCCAGCCCTGCTCCCTCCCGGGCTCTCTCCGGCCTCTTTAGGTGGTGATGAATCATTTACTTGGTGTAAATTGAAATTGTGGCTTTGCTGGCTGGGGTGGGAGCAGTGGGGATGGAGCAGAGCTGGCACTGGGTGCCTGCTGCAAGGTCACAGCAATGTCACCAGCCTGGATGGGCTCTGCACAGAGGGCTGGGAGCAAAGGGAAGTTTACTGCGAGCCTGAAATGAATTCAGCAGCTTCCTCCTGTGTCAGAGGCAGCGCTGCCCAAAGATGCCACCCAAATCTGACCGCTCTTGTAATCCCCTGGCAAGTCACTCCTGCCTCGCCCACACCCAAGCTGTAACCACCCCTCTTCCTTTTTTCCCATCCATAGTTCAAACTCTTTATCCCCAGAGCACAGGTAAACCCTTCAGCTACTGAAAGAGCTCTCCTTAATTGGATATTTGGAAGGAATCCTTCCCTGTGAGGGTGCTGAGGCCCTGGCACAGGGTACCCAGAGCAGCTGTGGCTGCCCCTGGATCTCTGGAAGTGTCCAAGGCCAGGCTGGACAGGGCTGGGAGCACCCTGGGACGGTGGAAGGTGTCTCTGCACATGGCAGGGGGTGGAATTGGATGATTTTGAGGTTCCCTTCCAACCAAACCATTCCAGGTTTATTCTATGTACATTCCCTGGTCCATCTGCATGTGGTCACCACGCAGCTTTTCAACCCTGCACAGCATCCCTGGGTTGTGCTTATCACCCCAGACTGGAAATTTGGGGCAGAAAAGCAGCATCCCAATAGAGAAGGGCAACATTTTATTAGAGGGAAATCCCCTGCTGGGGGCAAAGGGACCTGTCTGTCACAGACATCTTTTATGGAAAATCCTTTTCTTAGGATTTTTCCTCCTGAGAAGCTGACAGGCCTCAGGAGCAAAATGTAAACAATGATTATCTGCTGCTGTGGAATGCAACAGGTGCATCTGGGATTGGTCTCATGTGGTTGTTTGTAATTAATGGCCAATCACAGTCAGCTGGCTCAGACTCTCTGTCCGAGCCACAAACCTTTGTTTTCATTCTTTCTTTTTCTATTCTTTACTAGCCTTCTGATGAAATCCTTTCTTCTATTCTTTTAGTATAGTTTTAATATAATATATACAATAAAATAATAAATCAGCCTTCTGAAACATGGAGTCAGATCCTCGTCTCTTCCCTCATCCTGGGACCCCTGTGAACACGGTCACAGCTTTCCCAGGCTCTGCTGTGTCAGTGACACTCCTGGATTTGGGCTTTGCTGCCTCATTCCATCCCATGCAGCATCCATCCAGTTCCAGGGGGATTAGCTGAGCACACACAAGCTGTCCTCCAGGAGGATGCAGCCCCAGGCAGGAGCCTCCTCCTGCTCTGGAATCTGCCCTTGCAGGTCTGGGGACTCCTTGCCTGGCAGGTCATTAATTGCAATCAGAGAGGGAAACAGTCCCATTTTCTGGGAGAACTTGTGATATTTCAAAACTTTTTTTTTTTCCCCTCCAGCTCGCAGTGGCCAATTATATTTTTAATAAGAAATGTTCTTGAAAGCTGTTCTGGAAGGGGCTGATTCTATTTAGGAATTGGAGAATGATTCATTTAGACTTTGGAAGTCCTCGTTTTGGGGTTTGATTTCAGTTTTTAGCAAATTGCTTGAGATTTCAAAATAAAAAATCATTCTGGAAGGAAGCATTATTACTTTTTAATTTTATTTTTTTTCCATTAGAATGAAACATTTGGGCATCTGTGATTTCTTTCTCCCCCAGAAACCTTTACCAGCCCTTGAGACTGAGCAAAGCAGTCAACAAGAGCTGTTGGTTTAGAGAAGCTGACATTTGCTGTGGAGGGAAGAGGGATTGTTTGGGCATCTCCAGTCTGTCCTGTTTGGAGATATCTGAGCCAGGAGCTGGCTCTGCTCCCTGCACTCCTCTGCTCAGCTCTGAGGAGCTGCTCGTGTCCTCTGTGTGTCCTTCTGGCACCCAGAGGCTCCCAAAGGCACCCAAGCTGGCTCTGTTGGCTTTGCAGAGCATGTGCCAGCAGATCCTGCTGCTCCTGAGCCTTGGGAATGGGAGCCAGTGGCCCCCTGAAGGCATCCTCACCCCATGGAAGAAGCAATGAGATAAATCCAGTGATCTCTAATGTCTGGGCCACCTTCCTGGATCCCTCTGACTCTGGGTCAGTCAAGGGATGGCCAAAATCTCCCCCACACAATTCCTCAGGTGGAGCTGGTCTGGATTAACTATTTAATTTTTGGATCCTGTTATAAGATGCCTCAGAAGTCGCTGTGATGCCTTGTGCAGGCTGAGCTAGAGCAGAGGCTGGCAGAGTTCCAGAATAAAGCAGGGATTGATGAAAAGGATCTCCTCCATGGCTGCACCTTGGGCAGCACCAGAGCCCAGCCAGGGCTGCACCCAAGATGAACCAAAACGGCCCCAAAATGCACGAGCGCTGCCGGGGTCTGTCCCTGGGATCAGCTCTGCTCCATTTGCACCTTGCAGTTCATTGTCCCATTGCAGCTTTAGCCCAGGCAGTCCCACCCTGCTTGTTTTTCTCTCTCCAGCCCACGGGGTTTGTGCTCCTGGGCTGAGATTTGGGGCATTTGTTGTGGTTTTTGCTGGGTGCCCAGGATGAAGGAGGAAATGGTGAATCTGACTCCATGTTCTCAGAAGGCTGATTTATTATTTTATGATACTATAGTATATTAAAGAATGCTATACTGAACTATATTAAAGAAAACAGGAAGGATACAGACAGAAGGCTAAAAGATAATAATGAAAATGCCTGACTCCTTCCAGAGTCCTGACACAGCCTGGCACTGATTGGACATTAATTAAAACAATTCCCATGAAACCAATGAAACAATCAGCTGTTGGATAAACAATCTCCAGCCACATTCCAAAGCAGCAAAACACAGGAGAGGCAAATGAGATAATATTGTTTTCCTTTTTCTCTGAGGCGTCTCAGCTTCCCAGGAGAAGAAATCCTGGTGAAGGGATTTTCCAGAAAATATGACAGTGACAATTTTTCCTTGGTGCCCAGCTGGAGCAGGAATTGTTTTGTCTCCCTGCTCTGTGCACAGAGATCACCATCCCATAATATGAAGCCCAGACCCACACACTAAAGCAGCACAGAATGTGAAACATATAAAAACTAAAACCTGAGGCTTAAGAGGAGAATATTTTTGGTCTCCCAACATAAACCAGCCCTGTCCAGAGGGGTTTGATGCCATTCTCTGGCACAGACACCCACTCTGGTGTCCAGGACTGACCCTCCACATCCTCCTGCTCTCCACCTCTTCCCATCCACCACAGCCCCTTGTGTGAGCAACTTATCCACCCTGAAACTACAGCTCTCCTTTATAACATGGCATGAAGAGGGAAAAAAAAAAGCCATTTAAACAAGCTGTTTTCCAGTGATCACAGTGGAGGGGGAGGGAGGTTTGTTTTCCACACTCAGACTCACTGCCAGACCGGGAGGAAAAAAAGGAAAAAGTTCCAAAGTGCAGCTCGTGGTGCCTGGGCTCAGCAGGTAACCTGATGCACTGCCTCTGGCAGAGCTCATTGATCGACCCTGGCTTTAACTTTCTTGGTCAAAGTCTTCTGAACCACCAGAGAGTCTCAGGTAACCCCAGCTGCCTGCACAGGCTGCAATAAGACCTTTCTTGAAGGGTCTTTTTCTTGTTTGACTTTCTGCTGTCTGAAAGCCAGTGACTCTTTCAGGCTGAGGGGTTTTGTTATTTCTTTTTTTTCCCCTTTTTTACCTCCTTGTTTTTGTCTCACAGTTTTTTCCTCCAGTGCTGCTTCCAGAAAGGGATGTGTGGGTCAGGCTGCAGGGACTCAGTAGGGCAGGAGGTTGGAATATCACTCCTGAGCTTTATCAGTGAGAAAAGAGGGATTTCCTGACTCTTATAGGGGTTTCTGATCCTGTAAACACTCAGCTGTCCCTGCTTGGTTCTCCCCACACTGTTTTTTCCCAACGTGCAGACTGGAGTCTCTCCAATAAGGCAGAAATTTGTGGGCACTTTGCACTCGCCTGAAATGATGAAAAAGTCATAGAATTAGGGAATATCCCGAGCTGGAACGGACCATATTGTCACAGACATGTTTTTTTATGAAAAATTCTTTCCTTAGGATTTTTCCTCCTGAGAAGCTGACAGGCCTCAGGAACAAAATGTAAACAATGATTATCTGCTGCTGTGAAATGCAACAGGTGCATCTGGGATTGGTCTCATGTGGTTGTTTCTAATTAATGGCCAATCACAGTCAGCTGGCTTGAACTCTCTGTCCGAGCCACAAACCTTTGCTATTCATTCATTCTTTTCCTATTCTTAGCTAGCCTTCTGATGAAATCCTTTCTTCTATTCTTTTAGTAGAGTTTTAATGTAATATATATCATAAAATAATAAATCAGCCTTCTGAAACATGGAGTCAGATCCTTGTCTCTTCCCTCATCCTCAAACCCCTGGAAACATCGTCACGCCATATGGATCATCAAGGTCCAACTCCTCGCCCTGCACAGAACAGCCCCAAAAATCACATCAGGTGATTTTTGAGAGAATTGTCCAAACTCTTCCTGAGCTCTGGCAGGGTTGGTGCCATCATCACATTTCTGGGGAGCCTGTTCCACTGCCTGACCACCCTCTGATTCTCACAATCATGGCTGGTGCCACTTTTATAGGAAAATCTTTCTCCTTTCCTGCCCCAACACATTCCCATCCTAAAACCCCAAAATTCTACCTTTTCACCCTGTGACAAATTCACTATCATTCTACTCAAACCCTTGTGGCTTGTAACTCCTCACACAAAGTTGGGAATTGTTTCCATGGGCTAAAATCACAGGCACAGGTGTTTGTGACTCTGTGCCAAGGTCTCTGAGCCCCTTGCCAGGGTCTGGAATCACCCAGGGTAGCCAGAGGAATGTCCTGGGACAGTGATGGGAACTGGAGCTGGTGTTTCAGAGGGAACCACAGCAGGGGGACATCAAAGCATCCTGCCTGAGCCCGGGGAATCTCTGATCTGCCTGCTGAGATACAGCTAAAATACCCATCCTTTCACACCTTTGGACAAGGAAATAGCCCCAAATGGGACAGCTCTGCAATGGCCTTTTGAAATGAGATCCCCAGGGAGGAGGAGGAGGGAATTCTCAGCACTGGGAGCGTGGCTATTGATGGTGATAAAGCCGTGGGTGAATCAGAGGCTCCTGGGAATCCTGTTTCTCTGCAGATATCTCTGAATAAACCCCTCTGAGCAGATCCCCAGCCCTGGAGTGTCGCCACATTTCTCTTCACAGAGGAAAGCAAGGCATGACTTCCCAAGAAATTTCTGGGGTTCATATTCTCTGAATCTCAGAGAAAGGAAAAACAATCTTATCTCATTTGCTGTGCCTGTGTTTGTTCAAAAGTGGAGGAAAAGGCTGACCTCTCATTGTCAGTTCAAAGTGCTGGAAAGCCACAAGTCAGCCTCAGCCCGAGTGGTTCAATTAAGGGCTGTGGCCAGGGCATTCCAGGAGTTTTCTCAATGTTTTTCAATACTATCAATGGATTTCTAATAGTTATTTGTGACGGTGTTCACAGGGGTCCGAGGATGAGGGAAGAGACAAGGATCTGACTCCATGTTTCAGAAGGTTTATTTATGACATATATTGTATTAAAACTATACTAAAAGAATAGAAGAAAGGATTTCATCAGAAGGCTGGCTAACAATAGAATAGGAAGGAATGATAACAAAGGTTTGTGGCTCGGACAGAGAGTCTGAGCCAGCTGACTGTGATTGGCCATTAATTAGAAACAACCACATGAGACCAATCCCAGATGCACCTGTTGCATTCCACAGCTGCAGATAATCAATGTTTACATTTTGTTCCTGAGGCCTGTCAGCTTCTCAGGAGGAAAAATCCTAAGGAAAGGATTTTCCATAAAAGATGTCTGCGACATCTTTTATTAGTGACCTTTTTTTTTTTTTATCAGAACCTTTCTCTGAGATTCAGAGAACATGAACCCCAAAAATTTCTTGGGAAGCTGTGCCTTGCTTTTCTCTATGAAGAGAAATGTGGCGACACCGGAGAAGCGACCCATGGCTGCATCCCTTCCCTCAATGCCATCGTGTCCCCTTTGGGAGCACTTTTCCTGCCCTGGTGAGCCAGGCAGTGCAGGGCAGAGCTGTGCCCTTCACAGGTTGATTATCTTTGTGGCTGTACCTGCCTGAGGCAACTCAGGGACGGCACTGGGCACTGTGGGCCATAAGACGCAGGCGTGTGGTAAATGTGTTTTGATAACAACCTTTCCTTTGATTAGCTTATTTTGCTAGAGGGCAGTGGGGAAGGGTGGGAAGATAATTAGTTTGTGCAGTGGGTTCCAGCAGAAGCTTTCTCCTCCTGCAGCCCTGTTAGTTTGGTGTCCTACTTGGGATTTGTCTCCGTCACAGGAACGTTGGCAGCTCGGGTTTAGCGTTGCTGAAAGTTCAGCCCCTCCAGGGGAAGGTTTCTGGGTGAAATGTCTACATATCCCACAGGAGACATCCAGGGAGGGAACAGGGACAGGGGAAAGCTGCATGGCCACCCCAAGCAGCTTTAAAAATCTAAAAATCATCAGACATGAGATGAAAAGTTACAAGAAAGGGGTATTCCCTGACTGGAATTGTAACGTGGATGTTGGCAAAGCCAGCAGGGAGATTCAGACCCTAGGAAGCAGCAAAATAAGGAATAATTCAGGTGCTTAAACACAGATGGATTGAGAATATAAGGAGACTTTGAATTATAGGTGGTTTTATGTACAAAAGGAACTCAGTTCAGTGGCTCATCCCTGTGACGGTGTTCACAGGGGTCTTAGGATGAGGGAAGAGACAAGGATCTGACTCCATGTTTCAGAAGGCTGATTTATTATTTTATGATATATATTATATTAAAACTATACTAAAAGAATAGAAGAAAGGATTTCATCAGAAGGCTGGCTAAGAATAGAATAGAAAGGAATGATAACAAAAGCCTGTGGCTCGGACTCTCTGTCTGAGCCAGCTGGGCTGTGATTTGCCATTAATTAGAAACATCCAACATGGGCCAATCCCAGATGCACCTGTTGCATTCCACAGCAGCAGATAACCATTGTTTACATTTTGTTCTTGAGGCCTCTCAGCTTCTCAGGAGGAAAAATCCTAAGGAAAGGATTTTCATGAAAAGCTGTCTGTGACACATCCCTGCTGTGTGCTGCAACTGGGGGACCTCAGGTGTGAGACCTGGGGCTGACAAATATGGCACAGAGTCTACATTTCTTCTGCAGAATAAGATGGGATCCTGAGGACATCTCAAGTGACTTTAGAGCTCTGCATGTTGGCAACACAATAGAGCCTAACCCCAGTTTGGGATGTTTTCCCCTTTCAAATTCTCAGAATGGACAAATTCTGTGGTTTTTGCAATGTGATCACTCTCACCCCTCCCCTGAATTTTAAAGTCTTGAATGCCCTAATTTGCAATGGAGCAGGGCTAGGCTTTGCTGCAGGGTTGTGGCTCTCAGTGAGTGCCAGGGAATACGGATGGTTCAGGGAGCTGGGCTGTTTGTAGGGGATATCTCTCTTTTAAGGAATCTGTGTTGCTGTCAGGTGTTCCCTGGCGTTTTTGCAGCCAGTGAGCTGCCAATGAGGGAAAATAGCACATAAAACCAGGGTGGGGAGGTGGGGAGGCATGGCCTTGTGCTGCCACTGCTGCCTCTGTGACATTTCATCAGCCTCCACCCGTGACAAGTCTCAGAAGGGAATGGAGCAGAGGGGGATCAGGGAGAAATCCCTCCTAAAGAAAAGCACAGCAAACCTTTAAGGTGTTTCTTTGACCAGCCTCAGTCTCTCCATGGATCTGCTCACACTCCTGCCCATAAATTCAGGCCATCAGAGAACCATTTGTGTGGGAAGAACCCTTCAAAAATCATCCCATTCCATGCCCTGACATGGCAGGGACACCTTCCACTATCCCAGGGTGCTCCAAGCCCTGTCCAACCTGGCCTTGGACACTTCCAGGGTTCCAGGGGCAGCCACAGCTGCTCTGGGAATTCTATTCCAGCCCCTTCCCAACCTCTCAGCCAGAAATTCCTTCCCAATATCTTCTGTTGCACATTCCCACACTCAGTGACCTGCCACCCAATCTGTCCTTCTGTCACCAGCACAGCCCCCAAATCTCCCCATTGCTCCCACATCCCCTGCACCCCATTCCCCAAGCAGAGCTGCAGAGGGAGATGCTTTCCCTTTGACTTCTGTACCAGGGAAATATTATTATTACTACTACTACTATTATTATTATTATTATTATTATTATTATTATTAATAATAATAATAATAATAATAATAATAATAATAATAATAATAACCACCTTTTGGATACAAGAATTGGGTATTTTTGGAACCGACTCTGCAGGGCAATGGTGACAGCATGAAGCCTTCCAGAGCTCAGGAAGAGTTTGGGCAACACTCTCATGCCCAGGATGGGATTTTTGGGATATTCTGTGCAGGACCAGGAGTTGGATTTTTGGGGTGTTCTGGAGTTGATCCTTGTGGGTCCCTTCCAACTGAGGATTCCCTTCCAAGCTGAGCTGTGGTTCCAGAGGGAGGCTCTGAGAGTTCACAGGAGCTTCTGGGCTTGAAGCTGATTCTCTCATCCTGCTCTGGGGCTTTGTTTTGTGGAGGATCCTCCTCAGAGTCTTGTTCTTTCTAACCCCAGCAACATCTGCATTTCTTTTGCCTGGTGAGTGGCTCTGAGCAACTCATTGTCCTGTTTCCTTGAACATCTTCTCTTCCATTGCTTCCAACTTCAGATATGGGTGCAAGAAACCAGGATATTCAAAGAAAACATGTTTTTTCTGCAGGGAAGCCTGAATTCCCAGTGAAGAACAGAGGTATTGGCTCTGAATTTCTCCTGCCACTGCTTCCTTGTGTGCTGTAGGGACATGGGGCAGCCCCAGAGCAAACAGCTTGGCTGTTTCTTGCAGAAAAGCATCCACCTGGTAATGGAAGGACGAGCAGGTTTCTTTGCATTTCCCTCCATCATCTTCCCTGCCTGGGAAGTTTCAGCAGCAATTAGCCCATCTTTTTGTGGCAAAAAAAAATAAAGAGGATAAAGAGGAATCTGAGGAAAAGTTGACATAAATATTCTGAGGAGGGGAAATGGGAAAGGGTGGAGGAGCTGGAGGATGATCCTGCCTAGCCTGGATAAAGGGATTTGAGAGGTCAGGGATGTAGGAATTGCTGTGGGCTGAAGGACTGAGTCACTGTTGTAAGACAAGATCTGGGACAGGTTCTGGCTGCAGAAAACACGTCCTAAAGCCCTTGGAACACTGAGAAAGGAACGTCAGCATGATCCACTGCTCACAGGGTTTTCCTTAGGCAAGAGAGAGCAGAATTAATTTCCTTGCTCTGCCATGGTACCTTGCGTGAATCTGGACAAATGACTGAGGATGGGATTTATCTCATCTGCTCCTTGGTTTCCTGTCCCTGCACACAGTGGAGACAGGGACTTTTCTGAGCACATTCCTCCTAACCCTGAGCTGTTGAAGGCAGTGGAATAATTGCCCTCTGGAAGTGCCAGTTTCTTTTAGTAGCCATTGAGGAACCTTAAAGGACAATTTCAAACAATGCCTGACTTAAAATGACTCCAATCCTTAATTTCCTTGTGTTTTAGCCCCTTTTTTGTAGGACAGGAGCAGCTCATGAGTGGGTGTGAGATCCTAAGGCTTAAAGTATTTTGGACAAGGGGTCGATTGCAGAAGTCCTGTCAGGAGCTGGATGTGATGACTGCAGTAAAACACACACATATATATATATAAAATACTATATATATATATATATATAAAATATATATATATAATGTATTTTATATATTTATTTTTATATATAATGTATTATATGTATAATACATTATATATATAAAATACATTATATGTATTTATAAATAAAAACATTATATATAATACATTATATATAATATATATGCATATATATAAAATGCATAAATATCTATAAATGCAGTAAAATATATAAATATATATAAATAGAAAACATATATAAAGCATATATAAAGCACAAAAATAATAATTTTATCTCACAAGTGTCTGAGTAAGTTGTGAGTTTGTGTAATTAGAGCAGAAGGAGCCTTGGCAGACATGACAAGGTGCAAACACACGTGCAATTCCTTGATTATCCCAGTGAAGCCCCTTCTGTCAGAGCAGGGGTGGCAGCAGAAGGGTTAAGGCAGACAGCAAACACTCCCCATACCTTGCTTCTCCCTCCCACATCTCATTCCCAGTGCCTCCTGCCCCTCTGCCCCAGGCAGTGGAGGAGATCTGCATTTTAATTGAGACGTGAAGAAAATAACCTCAATCTAACCGAGTCTACCTTCCCATGCCTGGAAGGCTTCTCCCTTGCTAGCTTGGTGCATATTTTGGGGTGAGGGTGGTTTAGAGCCCCATCCAACCTGACCTTGGATGTTCCCAAAGATCCAGGGATGGCCACAGCTTCTCTGGGCAGCCTCTGCCAGTATTTTACCACCCTTATTGGAAAAAAAATCTTTCTATATCTCACCTAAATTGACCCTCCTTCAGTTTAAAACCAGCATTAATGAGGGCCCTGTATTGATGAGGCCCCTGGATTAATGAGTCTCCTTTATTAAGGAAACTTCAATCTAATGGCACAGAGCTGAGGTGAGATGACCACAACAAAACCAAGCTCCCTTTGTCCTTCAGACCCAAGCTCCCACCACAAAGAGGTTTTGCCTGCAGATTTTCTCAGCTGTAGCTGAGGGACAGGAGCCCCCCTGTGTGCATTCACATTCTCTGAAAAATCCCTTTGCCCAGGATTTTTCTCCTGGGAAGCTGAGAACCCTCAGGGAAAAGGAAAACAATTCTTATCTCATTTGCTTCTCCTGTGTTTTGCTGCTTTGGAATATGGTTGGAAATTGTTTATCCAACAGGTGATTGTTTCATTGGAGTCTGCTGTGAGTTGTTTTCACTCTTTGGCCAATTGGGGCCAAACTACGTCAGGGCTCTGGAGAGAGTCAGGAGTTTTCATTATTATCTTTTTAGCCTTCTGTAAGTATCCTTTCTGTATTCTTTAGTACAGTTTAGTTTTCTTTAATAATATATTTAATAATGATTTTATTTTTATAGATTCATATTTATTTATTTATGTTTATGTATTTTACATAATAATATATTTAATAATAATATATTTCATATGAAAATATAAATATTTTATATTTATATATTTTTATAAAATATATAATGTTTTATATAATACATATTATTTATTTTATAAATATATAGAAGTAGATAATAGTAGTAAGTTATAAGGTTAATAATAATAATAATAATAATAATAATAAGGTAATAAATTAGCCTTCTAAAAACATGGAGTCAGTCAGATTCATTATTCCAGCAAATACAATACCCTTAGACCTTGTGCCTCCCCATAGCTGGGAACAGGCAGCCAGACACGTCCTGACCCCAACACCACTTTGGAAGGGATGCCAGCCAGCCCTGCCAGGGAGCACAGGGTTATTTTGTGCAGGGCTAGAGGGCAGGGATTCAGTTCAGATAACATTTGCCCGCTTTGTCTGCTCTCTCAGAGCTTGCCTGGCCTGATAAGGTGTTATCAGAGCAGAGCATCTCTGAGATGTGGCAGGGCCAGAGGTGGCTTTTCTGCAGGTGGTCCTGGCCCTTTTCCACCCAGCACTTCTGAATAGGCAGCCAGTTAATAACAGGAGGAGGAGGATGGTGTTGGGATGATTGCCAGGGGCTTTAGCTCTCTGCTTTTCTCAGGGAGAAGAGAAAATGCAAACGTGGATACAAACAAATCAACCTGATCCCTTCCTCATTCTCACCCAGCCCCAGCCCTGCAAACAAGCTCACAAATAACTTTCAGTGTATGATTAGCCAAGAAAGCAGAAATGATTTCTCCATCTTGAGGCTATTGCCTATTTCCAGAAAATTTTCTGAATTTTGGAGTACTTCTGGGCAAGGTCTCAGTGTACCTGGACCTGTGTGGTGGAGAGTTAAATTTTACCAGAATTGTAGGGCAACAGTAAATCTTTGTTCTTTGTTCCCCTCTCTGCTTTTAAGGACATAAAAAAAAAATCCTGACCTGAAGAATTCCCTCCTGGGTTTATCTGGTAGAAGATAATAGATTTAGAGAATCCTAGGATGGTTTGGGTGGAAAGGGACCTAAAAGATTATCCAGTGCCACCCCTGCCATGGGCAGGGACATATTCCACTATCCCAGGGTGCTCCAAGCCCTGTCCAACCTGACCTTGGACATTCCAGGGATCCATTTGGATCAGGATCAGAAAGGGCTGATGAGAAAGGAAGGGGAGTGGACACACAGCATAAACTCATCTGTCCAATTGACAAAATATCATTTGATGGCCTCTTGAGCTGTTGAGGAGCACATCAGTCCTGTTATTGAGTGTTATATTTGATCTGCTATTGATTGGGGTGAGCTGGAGAGGACAGCCTTCCCCACTTCCCCCATCCCCAAATTTAAAAATAAAATAAGTAAATGCTTTGACTTTTTCATTCTGCCTGGATGTTTAGGGAATTTACTGCTAATAAAAAAAAAAAAAAAACAAAAAACAAAAACCAAAAACCAAGCAAGAAAAAACTCAACCCTTAAGCGTGAAAACATGAGTAGAATGAATTATAGCAAAATCAATTAATACTAACAGTATCTATTAAATATTGCACTCTGGAGCTTTGCAGGAGTACATTGCTGCTCTGATATGATCATGACATCATTAACATAATATAAAGAATCAAAAAATCAATAGCTTGCTGGAGCCCAAAATTAAGGCCAAGCAGTGTGTTATAGCATATCTTTAAAAATCTGAAATAGCAACTTGTCTCTGTCATGTACAACCCATTTGCAGATGAAACATCTCTCCCAAAGTGGATGGGAATTTGTCTGGCCTGCCTGCCGCTCCTGCAGCTGCCCCTTTGCGATACTTGGCATGAAGTTATCTCACATTTTCCAATACAAATGGAGCAGGAAAACTGAGCAGGGTTATATTGGCATAACCCTGGAGGAGAAAATCTGAGCAGGGTTACGTTGGAGTAATTCCGGAGGAGAAAATCTGAGCAGGGTTACACTGGAGTAACCCTGGAGCAGAAAATCTGCTCCAAGGTAACATTGGAGTAACCCTGGAGCAGAAAATCTGGTTCAGGTTTACACTGGAGTAATCCTGGAGCAGAAAATCTGAGCAGGATTACTCTGGCATAATCTTGGAGCAGAAAATCTGTTCAAGGCTACATTGGTGTAACCCTGGAGGGATCCAGAGCAGGCCCAGGGTGACTGCACTGCTGGACAGACTGACAGATCTCTGTAGGGTGAGAACATGGGCCAAGTGTCTTCTGCTGCTGCCTTGGTTTCTATTTTACAGTGTTCATGTTGAGGATGTTCTTTTCCCTGCCTTACCAGGTTAGGACACTTCAACTCTTATGTTTGCATTGGGGAAAAATATCCAAAAAACCCACAAATAGAGATAGGAGAGGTTTTCAGGTGGGCTGGGAGAGATGTTTGGGCAAAAAGAGACTGGTGCGAAGAGTAAAATGGTTTGGGTTGGAAGGAGCTTCAAAGACCACCTCATTCCACCCCTGCCATGGCAAGGACACCTTCCACTGTCCCAGGGTGCTCCAAGCCCCATCCAAGATGGCCTTGGACACTTCCAGGGATTCAGGGGCAGCCACAGCTGCTCTGGGCACCCTGTACCACGGCCTCCCCACCCTCACAATAAAGATTTTTTTCCTAATCTCCAACCTAAATCTGCCCTCTGTCAGTGTGAAGCCATTAGTTGGTGGCAGGAGAACATCTCTGCACATTTCTGAGGGCAATCAGAGAGACACCAGTGGGAGGAAGCCCGTGGTGCTGGGCCATATAACAATATATTTACAGCAGGAATTAAAACAACTCCATAGAATATTATTAGACACTGGAAGACAATTCCTAAAGCTGCAAATTTATTAGGATGGAGTTTGCCTTGGGCCAGCTATGGCTCCTTCAAACAATTCCTGGACGTGTTTGGGCATTAAAAGGATCAGGGAGGGTTTCCAGGAGGTGTTTTGGAAGTTAATAGAGTTCAGTAACATGGCTGTGATCAGACCATATCATTTGCCCCCAGAATTAGGGAATATTTCCTGGTATTGTTCAGTGCACTAATGGGATGTTGCCACAGCTCCCAGTTGCAGGGGGACAGTGGGAGGAAAATCCTGAAGGAAAGACTCACACTGTTGAGATAACGGGCTAAAAATCAATGTTTTTATGGAGACATTTTCTCAAATGCAAAGCCAGGGACAGAGAAAATGTTTCACTGCATTAGTTAAGAAAACAGAGTAGGAAAAATCTGGGAGGAATAAGGAAACCTTTTCAAAGAATGGGAACTGACAGAGGAAGCAAGATATTTGTTGCCAGTTAAATAAAAATTAGGCAGGGAAGAGGTTTTAAAGGTTGAAACTCATTGTCTAAAGGTGAAGTCATAACATGCCTTTATCCTTGGAAGGCAATTGGATTGGAACTTGATGAAATTCAGGTTAAAGCATCAAAAATCAATGCCAATGAATGTCCCTTTTAATCAAGGCACGTGAGAATAGGCAATCAGGCAGAATTAAATATATACTTGCTCCTGTGCACAGACTGCTTTAAATGAAGATGCTAATGGGATACACAGCCTGAAACCTCGATAAAGGGAAGCTCATTTATGGCATAAATCACCCAGGAACAATAGAGGAGGCCAAAATGATAAAGGAAGGGCTTCCGTGTTAAAGAAAATGTAAAATCAAAGAAAGAAAATAAGGTCAATGTGCGCACAAGTGACAAGGTGTCCCCAGGGAAGTGCAGGGTGTTAAGGCTGCTTTATTGACCACTTGAAGGCTGTGACAGTGACAGTGACACGCTGAGAGAAATGCAGGAGGTTGGGAGGGCAGAGAATGTGGTAATGAGAGGCTTCAAGTGGCCTCGGTACCGAGCAAATGTCACAACGCTCGGAGCTCCTACCTGTGAACCCAGGAAAAGAGACACAAATGTGGGTTTATTCTTGATTTACTCCCAGGATGTGCTGCAGGACACAGATATTCAGTGCATTGCTCTGAAAGGGCGACCACGTGGTGCTCAAATCCTGTAAAGGCAGAGTAAAATAAATAAATAAAAATTAGCGGAGTTCAAAGTGGAGACAACGTAAAATTGAGTAGCTTGTTAAAAGGACCAGATAGGGTAAAAAAAAAAAGGTGCAGTGCCTCACAGTATCCTGCATAAAAACATCATGTAACAGGCTTGTGAAGTTATATGAGCTGTGAAAAAAGACCTAAAGATAGTAAAAGTGAATGAAAAAAGAATTAAAATACCTACTTAAATGGCAAAGTCAAGAGACATTATTTAAAATTAGAAGTTGCACTCAATGAAAGATAAAAACAAAGAATAAAATGATCACTGAGTCTGGGGTGTGAATTGCAAAGCAATCATCAGGCAGCCCACATAGGAAACACATTGCTAACCTCATAAAATTAACTGATTAAAATTTAACGAGGTTCCCCCGGAAGTTTACTTTCCAAAGGGCACAAGCTGTGTGAAGTGGCTGAGGCCTCAGCAAAAAAATGCTTTTACAGCATAAAAGTGATGTTCACTGTAAGATCTTGGGAAACTCTGGTGTGAAATTGCCACGTTATTGAATCTGCTCTACACCTCATTGCCTATTCTGGCTTTGATGGAAGAATGAAAGGTAGAAAACATATATATTTGTTGTTTTATTTTTTTTTTTTAATCAAACTGCTGAAAGGTTCAAGATCTGGAATTTGAAACCATGAAATTTGAATCCAGCTTTAGCTGCCCCATCCCTGGAAGTGTTCCAGCTCAGATTGGATGGGGTTGGGAGCAACCTGGGATAGTGGAAGGAAACCATGGCAGAGGGACTGGAATTAGATCATCTTTGAGATCCCTTCCAAGCCACCATTCTGGGATTTTATGATTCCGTGGAATATTTTTATTCCCATTGATTTGATTGAGCCATGATTAAGAATAGATGAAATAAAAAAAGAAGCACATGACACGCTGGGGGAGGGCGGTGGGTGTCACGAGTCAATTATTGCTCTTTAAATAAATCAAAGTCCATGTGATAGGGATGATGTGGTTAATACAAAGGAATTTATGCTTTTCCCATAGCTAGGAACCTCAACAATGCTGTCATGGGACAGGAAGATGAGTCCTCTGATAGATCAGCAGCCAGTTCAAAGGTGGGAAATAAAGATCATGAATAAAGGGTTGTGGTGGAGGGAGGGAGACTCTGAGAGGGTCCCATGGGAATGTCTGCTGCGGGTGTTTGGTGTATTTATAAATGGGCTAAAAATGGGTGAAGAATGAAGTAGAAAAGATAATTTGTGCTAGAGGGGGTTTTTCAGAGTTGTCAGAGGTACACAAGGAGAGATTGTGTGACTTGGCAATTTTCATCTTAAAAGAGAGATGACTGAGAGGGCCACAATAGATCCAGACAATCAGGAGGGCAATGAAGACAGGGAAGAAGGGATGATTACTGCCCATTTCTCATAACACAAGATCTGGGGAACTTTATATGAGCTTATCAAGCGGAATATTAAAACAAACAGAAGAAAGGACATTTTCATACAGTGTATCATTCATCTGTGCAGCACTGAGAGGCACATTATAGAGACCAGCAACACAACTGGCTGGAAAGCAATTAGACAAATTAATGAAAAAAAGATCTGTTGAGAGCTGTTCAATACAATGACATCAGTGCAGGCTCCAGGGCAGGCAGTCCCTTGCCAGTGCTGGCTGGAAGCTGGGAGCTTAAACCAGGAGAATTTTCACTTTATTATCTTTGTTTTGTCATTTTTATCCTGCCATTGGAGCGGGAGAATGAATGAAGGGCTCTATGGATGTTTGGGCTGAGCTGTTGCAGCCATTTCTACTTTTCTGCCTTTTCAAGATCCTCTGAAATGTAATTTTGCTCATGAAAACCCCCTGATCTGTGTCCTCAGCTCTCAGAGTCTCTCTCCTGCCTTCACCCAGGTCTGTGTGTGTGTCACTGCAAACTGGCACTGTCACTCCTCACATGTAAGGATTTCTCCTGGGAATTAAATTATTTAATATCTTTAGAGCTCTCTGAGTCTCTCTCCTGCTTCCCCCCAGGCCTATGTGTGTGTCACTGAAAACTGGCACTGTCACTCCTCACATGTAAGGATTTCTCTGAATTTTGTGGTTTTTGGGCCTAGGGAAGGAATTAGGGCTGGAATTAATAGCCTGGGCCTGGCTGAGCATTCCAGTTTGTCCCTGTCCTCCTTGGCAAGGCCATGGGCAGAAATCTCTGATTCTTTCCTTGAAACACCCATGAAATCAGAAGGAACAATTCAAGGCTATGACAGAAGCACAAAAAATACTATTTGTACCTCAGGGGCTGTGTGAGACCAGAGAGTGGGACATTTCCTGGGTGGGAATAGGAATTAATACTTCTCGCAAAGTTCTGGACCAACTGTTGCTTCCTCAGACCAGCTCCAACAAATCCCTCCATGGGTGCTGCTCATGCTTTAATTAGATATTGAATCAGTGACTAATAATGAGACCCCTCCATAAATGTGTCCTTGCCAGTCCAGCCCCCAGCACTGACCCAGAGCTGCTGATGTGGAACCTGATGAGCACCTTGGCCTTGCCCATCCAGTCAGGAGGAGTCTGGACACTCTTTGCAGACATGGAGCCACCAAACTGCTCTTCCCCATGCCCAGCACTCCTTGGAGGTGGCCCTGGCTCTGCTCTTGCAGGTTTGCTGCTCTGGCTCTTTGGAGTGGTGTTTGGCCATTTCCTTTGTGGCATTTCCCTGCAGCAGAGGCTTCTCTCCCATTCAGCCACCCCGTGCTCCTGCTCCAAACTGCCTCTCAGCCGCTGTGGATTTTGCTGGCTCACAGTCCAGACTGAATTGTGTTTGATTAGCTCAGTAAATCCAGGAAGGGGAAGCCAAGATTGTTGCAGAAGCCTTTCAGCAGCAGCAGCGGGGAGTCCAAATCCCCATTAAAATGTGTGCTCAGCTCATCTCCACTCTCTCATTTTTGCTGTGTCCTTCCATCCCCTCCTTTGTTTTCCTGCCTTTTTTGATTGCAGCTGATGAAGTTTGGATCAGTGCTGTCATGCTGGGTTCATTTTAAGTGGTCTTTTCCCTGCAGAATCCATCAGGATTCATGGTTTCCATCTAAAACTTGAGGTTCCATGGGTGAGTGATATTTCTCCTGTGGATCTCAGGTTCCACAGCCTGTAAAATAAAATAAAAAATTGACTAAAAGTTTTACTCCCCTCCAGCACAGGGGAGACATGTGCTGGATTTATGGATTCCCTTTGGACGTGTGATGGGGAATGCTTTAAGGGTGGATTTTGAAGGACAACTTTATCCGCTCATCTAAACGGTTCCAGCGTGAGGCGTGTCAATGTCACAGCCACCAGCTGGGCTAAAATTCAACCTGCACTCACTGTGACAAGGTCGTGAGAGATAGCAGGGTGGAGAAGTCCCTGAGCTGAGCTGCAGGAAGCCTTCAGGGAATTAGTGCATGCATCTTGCTGGACCTCAGACTTAATGGTAGATTTGAGAAAACTCTGAATGTGGATGTCTGGTGAGATCTGTGCCCACTGTGAGCTCTGAGATGAGCTGGTGGGCACCAATTCTGGTCAGACTGGGAATAAAGGAAGAGTTATTTTAATAGGATCAGTTTCTTGAGCCTGAGAGGGATCTGACTTGCTGCTGCTGGCTCCTCTTTTCCAGCCACCTCCTCAGTGCTGAGGATCTTTCTGGAAAGAATCCCCTTTCCTTCCATGTGACAATTGCCTAAGACCTGAAGGGGAAAGTATGGAAAGGAATCCATAAAGCAAACACAAACTGGGACTGAGCTGTTTGAAGGGATGGAAGGAAAGTGCAAAAAAAAGAAACACCAACCTTGCAGCAGGATGGAAATAATGATCAACAACCTGAATCACCCAGCATCCCACAGACCCTCCAAGTCAATTTCCTCTTGTGTTACAAGAAAAGCTCCTTAGAAGAGCTTCTCAGGATGCATCACGATCCTTGTTCCAGAGGAATTAAGTTTTTAAATATCTTTAGAGCTCTCTGAGTCTCTCTCCTGCTTCCACCCAGGTCTGTGTATGTGTCACTGCGAACTGATGCTGTCACTCCTCACATGTAAGGATTTCTCCTCTGAATTTTGGTTTTTTGAGCCTAGGGAAGGAATTAAGGCTGGAATTAATAACCTGGCTGAACATTCCAGTTTGTCCCCATCCTTCTTGGCATAAATCTCTGATTCTTTCCTTTCAACACCCTTGAAATAAGAGGGAACAATTCAAGGTTATTACAGAAGCACAAAAAATACAATTACCTCAGGGGCTGTGTGAGAGTGGGGCATTGCTGGGTGGGAATAGGGATTTGCTTCTCACAAAGTTCTGGACCAACTGGTGCTTCCTCAGAGCAGCTCCAACAAATCCCTCCATGGGTGCTGCTCATGCTTTAATTAGATATTGAATCAGTGACTAGAAATGAGACCCCTACATAAATCTGAGGTCAGCATCTCCCACCTGCTGTGCCTGAGCTGGCTGCCTCAGTGCAGGCAGAAGGTCTGTACCTGCCCCTGACCTTCCTCTAATTATTTGGAATCCATATTATGGACCTTGCTGCACAAGGCAGCCAAGGCCAGGTGTTAAATTAATAAGCTGAACCCGGTTTTCTGATCAGTGCTCTGGGCTGTGTGCCATTGCTTTTTCTCCTCAACATCTGACAAAATAACCCAGGGCTTTGGTAAAAAAAAAAAAAAAAGTATTTTGTGATATTGATAGCACTTTGAAAGTGTTGGGTATTTTTTTCCTGCTGGGTAAGAAAGAGAGAAAAAAATGGGGAAAACTGATCAAGTCAGGGAAAAAAGTAGGAGGGAAACTGATCAAGTCAGGGAAAAAGTAAGCAAAAAGGTGTTGGGGAGGACAGTGTGTAAAGGTGATCACAGACATCTGCTGAAGGTGCAGTGCTGGTAATTTAGTGCTGTTGAACTGAAAATACAAGGAGATAAAGTGCTGGGAAGATTTTAATCCATCCTGGCACACATTCAGCCATGGAATGAGCAAGGACAACTGCCCAGCTCTTACCAGTTCCATGATTCTGAATTAAGGTCTTGTTCGAAAGCAGGCTGAGGAACATCTCATCATTATGGCCAAAACAGCTAAGTCCACGTGCTGGAGGTAAAGAATTAACAGACTGGGGGAGGGAATATCAGTGTGGGACAGGGATTCTGCAGAGTGGCTGGTTGGGAGTGAACCTGTCACCTGAGACTGCCACCAGGGAAATCCCTGACATGGGCATTCATTTGCTTGTGGAGTACTTTTCCTAATAGAAGAGGCAGCAACACGTCAATAAAGCATCCAGGAGGGGCTGGAGAACATCATGGACTGGAAAACACAGAGAGGGTGGTTTGATATGTTGGCTCCAGGTTCAGATTTTGGGGTGAATAACTAAGAGGGGCCCAAGGAGCTGCTACAGGCAGAGCTACTGGGCGGGACCTACTGTGTCACTGATTTGCTGGTTCTCTGGAGAGATTTTGTGGCTGGTTTTAGGGCTGTGTTTGGGGTTGGAAGGCTCTGGTGTGCTCAGTGTGGTTTTTGGGATGGCTTGGCCACCTTCTCCCTATGGAGGAAGGTCCTACCACTCTCATCCTGCAGGGTCTCCCATGGGGAATCTCATTTTGGACTCAGTGATCCCTGAGGGTCCCTTACAGCTCAGGATATTCTCTGACTTTCTGGTTTTATGCTGCTTCTGGCAGCAACAGTTCAAGGTTGAACAGTTTGAGGCAGAGCATCCTCCTTGCGCACCATAAGGAGATTTTTGGCATCAGAACATGGGGTTGGAGGACAAAAATAATTAAGAAAGTAATAGTTGATTGATGTCTCTAAAGTTCACAGATATATCTGTTTTTTACATCCAGTACCCTCCTTTCGGTCACTATGCTGGCTGTAAATTTATTAAAGAGAAAACAGAAAGATTACAGAATTGTGGTATTTTTGGGGTCCCCAGGATGAAGGAGGAATTGATGAATTTGACTCTATGTTTTCAGAAGGCTAATTTATTATTTTATGATATTATATTATATTAAAGAATGCTAAACTAAACTATACTAAAGAATACAGAAAGGATGCTTACAGAAGGCTAAAAGATAACAATGAAAACCCGTGACTCTCGCCAGAGTCCTGACACAGCTTGAATGTTATTGGTCATTAAGTCAAAACAATTCCCATGAAACCAATGAAACAATCACCTCTGGGTAAACAATCTCCAACCACATTCCAAAGCAGCAAAACACAGGAGAAGCAAATGAGATAATATTGTTTTCCTTTTTCTCTGAGGCTTCTCAGCTTCCCAGGAAAAGAATCCTGGCAAAGGGATTTTTCAGAAAATATGATGGTGACACAGAATTTCTGCTGGAATGGACAGAGGGGAAGGTTCCCTCTTAAAGACAGCAGGGATAAAAACAGATCTTCTGTCCATCCATCCATCCATCCATCCATCCATCCATCCATCCATCCCCCGCGTGTAATAATCCTGATTGCAGCAGACATCTACCTCCAGGTATCTCTCCACTCCTCCCCATCAGAACAGAAATCCATTCAGAGCACAGGGAGAGTGATTGGTGTTGTGTGGATGCTCCTATGGATTTTTTATTGCACTTCCATGCAGTTTGCAAGCCCCCAGCCATCCCAAGGCTGCCTTTGCTTCATCAATTCTTGTGACTGCTTAATGCTGATGCTGTAGAGTTTGGCAGCCTCCATTAGGGATGGCTTTCCCCATGATATTAACAGGCAGGGGAGCTTTGTGCTGATGGATAAAGCCTGGTGTAAAACCTGATTGGAATCAATCAGAGTAATTGTCTGGATGTGTGGTGGTTAATAGGAAACCTCCTGCATATTATTGGCTGGTTTATGCAGCACAAGGATTAACTTCTGCTGCCTTTCATGGCTCACATCCTCTCCCGAGCTGCTGGGGGAGGTGATGGATCTGTTGGGAGGCTCATGGAGCTTGGGGAGTGCCCTGCAGCTTTTATTTGTCCCAGTGATTATTCTGCTTTTCTGTCTGTGGCTACCAACTGGGCAAAGGGCGACTGGCAGCCTGTTCCTTGGGTGATCTGAGCCCAGAGCAGGGAGCAGAGAGCAGGAGCAAGGGTGGAGCAGAGGTTCTTTGAGCCTCATGTGTGCCTCAGACTCACACACTGGCCATTAAACACAGCCCTGAATCCATCCAGGTGTTCCCATAGCTGTGTTTGGGAGGAAACACACGGAGAACCCACCAGGATCCCTCAGGATCAGGGTGCAGAGCCAGCCTGGCAGGGCTGAATGTGAGCAGGCACTGTCTCATCGAGCCAGGGACCACCACAACCGCCCTGGAACAGGCTTCAGAGGCAACAAACACAGTGAGGTGTCACCCACAGCCCAGGAGGACCCAGACAGCTTCTGCCTGGTGAGAAACTCTGTGATCAGACACTCAGCTAAACCCTCTATGGCTGCAGGAAGCAACTGGACCACAGCCTGGAATGGTTACACATAAACTGGGAGCAGCTCCCTTTCCTTTCCCTCTCCTCTCCTTTCCTGAAATTTCCTTTCCTGAAATTTCCTTTCCTGAAATTTCCTTTCCTGAAATTTCTTTTCCTGAAATTTCTTTTCCTGAAATTTCCTTTCCTCCTTTTCCCTCTCCTCTCCTCTCCTGTCCTCTCTTCTCCTCTCCTGAAATTTCTGTCCTTTTTCTCCTTTATTTCATCCTTTTTTTCCTCCTTTTCCTCCTCCTTTCCTTTCCTTTCCTTTCCTTTCCTTTCCTTTCCTTTCCTTTCCTTTCCTTTCCTTTCCTTTCCTTTCCTTTCCTTTCCTTTCCTTTCCTTTCCTTTCCTTTCCTTTCCTTTCCTTTCCTTTCCTTTCCTTTCCTTTCCTTTCCTTTCCTTTCCTTTCCTTTCCTTCTTATCAAAAAGCACATTAATCTTCCTCGGGGAAGCATCTCCCCAGCTGCCTGGCAGCTGTGGGTGCAGCATCCCCTGACCTGCATCTGTACCCCCAAATTCTACTGAGGCTGTTCTTGGCTGGCCTCTGGGTCAGTGAGGACTCAGCTTTCTCCCTGCCACAAAGATTGGGCTTTTCTCCCACTCTGCTTTGGAGAATTTATCATTTTTAAGGTTGATAAATCCCCCCAAAGCACAGAGACACCACTGGCGTTTCATGAGCAAGGGGCTGACTCTTGCCTCAGGTCAGGAGTAGTACCTTTAATTTAAATTCAGTGCTGGAAACTTCTGAATTCCTTAGAAAGAGATCTTGCTTGCCAAAGAGCAGGAGGGGAGGGAGGGCAGGGTTTGGCTAGGAGAGGCCAATTCCCCTCAATGCCCAGAGCCCTGGGTACCACCTGAAGTGCAGCAGGCTGGGATTTGAATGAAAGAGCTTCCTGAGCACTCCTTTCTTCCCTCAGTGAGTCGAATACTATTAACCTTTAAGGCAAAATTATATTTTGTGCCTCTGGGAAGCAGTAACATTTCACAGAGCTGCACTGGGGAATCAGGTAAACAATTGTTAACTCTCTCCAGCCCTATTTCGAGGCCGTCTGTGCAAACCCAGCCAGGCTGAGAAGGTCCCTGAGCTCAGGAACCCCTGAGATGGAAGGCTCAGCTGGAGATCCTCTGTCCCTGACTCAGCCTGAGGTCCCAATTTTGTGTGGCTGTTCAGTTGAACCCATAGTCCTGGCACAGAATTATCAAATCCCAGAAGGGTTTGGGTTGGAAGAGACCTCAAAGATGATCCAGTTCCTGTCCCATGCCATGGGCAGGGACACCTCCCACTGGACCAGGCTGTGACCAAAGGCTCAGCATTGTTATTTTGCCATTTCTCTGGTCCACACAGACTTTTGGGGAAGAGGCCTGGCATTTCATGGCTGAGGATGTGCTTTTTGCAAGTCAGGTTGTAAGAAACCATTCATGAACCTGTGTTGAGACATCTCTGACAACAGGGGACAGATCTGCTGTTTGCATCACTGCTATTAAACAAATACATGCTGGCTTTGAATTAAATATCCAGCTGTGCTTAGAAGCTGCTTCACAAACAGCTGTGACACTCCAGAGGCTCTGACCAGGTCCTGTCCTGTCCTTGGACAGAGTGTGGGACCCCAGCCCACCAAAGGCACGTGGACATTTTACTATCAGGGTGGAGCTGGTGTTGGCTGTGAACACCACCAAGCCTTAGTGTGCTTTGCACAAGAGCTTCTGAATCTGTTGAATGCTGGGATCCATTCCTGTGGGGAATAATTAAAAAAAAACCCAAAAATCAAACCCAAAGAGAATTAAAAAGTGAGGCCTTACCCTTCCCAGCAGCAGGCAGTGCAGGTTGGGCAACCAGCAGCAGTGAGGGGGCTCTGAGCCACTGCAGCCTTGGCAGGAGCCACAATCCCAGGACAAAGTCAACACCTTGGGTGGAAAATTAAATCAGTGAAGCAGCAGGAGCCAGAAAGCGAACGATGCACCAGCAGCAGAGCTGGCTTCCAAATTGAAATATGTTTGCTGGGGATTGTCCATTGGCTTGGGGAGTTGTTATTTCCATTTCTCTAGTTATGAATTAATTTCTAGAGGACTTAATCATCCCCTCCCTTTTCCCCTCCACAACCCCCTCTTCCCTTCTCCTTCTAATTTTCCACTTGACTGGGGATCCTCTGACAGTGAAAATTCAGGCTTAGAGGAGGTCCACGCAAGCTGCTCCATTAGGCTGGATAATCTCATTGGAACCAGTGGCTTGGATAATAACACCTTCACCTCCTGCACAGCACCTGATTCCAGTGGCACTTAACACCCTGGGCTGGAGGGATGGATACACAGGAGAAGGGGAAGGGGCAGAGCCTGTAGCCAGCACCCTTTGTGCCCTGTATTTGCCAATCTGCCAAGAACACTTCTGCAGTTTGAGGTAAAAGCCTTCTCCACTGCTGGGGCATCACAGAATCATCATGTTGGAAAGACGTCAAAGATCATCAGACTCAAACTTTGTCTTGAACCTCCCTGCCCATAGAGCCAAGTGCCACATCCACTCATTTTTTGAACATTTCCAAGGATGGTGATTCCACCACTTTCTTGGGAAGCCTGTCCCAATGCTTAACCACTCTTTCAATGAAGAAACTTTTCCTAATATGCATCCTGACCCACCTCTGGCACAACTTGAGGCCATTGCCTCTTGTCCTGCTGCTTATTACCTGGAAGGAGAGACTGAAAACTGGGAGGTGCAATTAAAAACCTAAATTCTGCCACCAACCCATAAGATGGATAGCTCAAATCCGGGATTCTGGATTGGATGTTGATCCTGAGGGACTTCAAGCAGGACATTTTTGCCCTTCAAGTACATAGATGGACTTCTGTCCATCACAAATGATCAGGTTGGGAGAAGATGTCTTGTATGGGTGGATGAGGGACAACACTTGAATTCCTGCCTCCTTCAGCATTCCCAGCCTTTTCCAACCACCTGCCCACACTGGATGCCTCCTGTGTTGTAGCACTGTATTGTATTTGCAGGGTGCCCCATGGCAGGAAGGAATGATGGAATCTGACTCCATGTTCTCAGGATGCTAATTTATTATTTAATGATGCTATATTATGTTAAAGAATTCAATACTAAACTATACTAAAGAATATAGAAAAGATACTTTCACAAGGCTGAAAGGATAATAATGAAGACTTGTGACTCTCTCCAGAGTCCTGACATAGCTTGGCCCCAAATGGCCAAAGAGTCAAAACAACTCCCAGCAGAATCCAATGAAACAATCACCTGTGGATAAACAATCTCCAACCACATTCCACATGAGCAAAACACAGGAGAAGCAAATGAGATAAGAATTGTTTTCCTTTCCTCTGAGGCTTCTCAGCTTCCCAGGAGAAGAGTCCTGGGCAAAGGGATTTTTCAGACAATGTGAATATGACACAGCACTGCATCAGCCAGAAGAAATAACCCCTTCCCACAGTCACTCCCATCACATCCTCTTGTCTGGCTCACCCAGCATCCCCAGGCATGCCCAGAGAGCAGCACCACATGAGCTGTGTCCAGAAATTCCGTGCTTTTAAAGGACAGGGAACCAGGAAATGAGTCTGGGAGAGGCACACCTGGAATGTGTAATGGATGGCTCCATCACCGTGCATCCGACAGCCCAGGCTGCTGGAGGTCACCCCCAGCACCAGGGCGATTTCTCAGTGCTTAACCCACCCCCTCCAGCCATGCACACAGGGGGGGAAATCCATCCATCACCTGCTGACAGCGTTTTCCTGGCAGCTGGAGTGTGAGCAGGGGTTCCTGGGGTAGCCTCAGGTCAGGGAGTGCTTCCCAGAGCCTCACGGTGTGAGGGGGGCTGTGCCTGACCTGATTGCTTCAGGAGAATTACTCCTAAAATAGGAATAATTAAAATTTTAAAAAAGCCAAAACCAACAACAACAAACAACAACTATTATTATTATTATTATTATTATTATTATTATTATTATTATTATTATTATTATTATTATTTATTTTGGCTGCATATTTAAACTACCAGAGGGATGAAGCCAGGATTGGTTTTAAGGTGTTTTGGAGCCCCAAAATTTTCTATTTCTGTTTCTTATGGCTTGGTTCTGGATGGATCCTCCCTCCACTCCAAACCTCTCTGCAGACCCAGCCCAAGAGGAGGCTTAGGAAGAGAGAAACTCAGCTTGTTCCTTGACTTTTTGGCTGGATCAGGCTTGGGCAGAGAAAGGCAGTGAGACTAAAATTAAAATCCTTCTTGCTCCATTTTTCCTCTTATCATTCTGCCCCCCAAATTCCCATTCCTAGAAGGAGCTGGGGTATGAAAGCCAGAATTCTTATTGATGTTTTTGTCAGAACTGGGGAGAAATGCTGATTTAAGTAGCTGGGTAGCTGCAGCTCTGATCCAAAGCCTGTGCATTGGTCATGTGAGGATCTGAAAACTGCCATGGAAACATAGCTTCTCCTTATTTCTGATCTCTGTTCACCTGTTGAAGGCTGTGCACCCAGCTCAGCCCAGCCTTTTTCCTTGCTCCAAGGAAACAAATAGCTTAGGGATGGATCCAGAGCCTCAGGCATGGTCTGAGTGGGGTTGGTGGAGGTGCATGGGTGCCTTTTTCAGGTAGCAAATCCCATCCCACTGATTTTACAGCCCACAGGGAAAGCCCAGCCTGGGCTGAGAGGTTCCTTGGCTTATTTTTCCCAGTTCCCTGCACAGTCTCCTCTCCCACCAGAGCCACGGAGCTACTGGAGAGTTCCTTCCCAGGCCTGTGAGGGAATGGGGACTCAATGCAACTCCCTCTGTGCTGTCCTCTGGCTTTTCTGGCTGCTCACTGCAGAAATTCTGCTTTTGCTGCAGAAAAGTCTGGGCCCAGAGGGAGGAAATGTCTCTGCCAGGAGCAAATACTGGAGTTACAGCACCCATCAGTGTGGGCTCTGCTGCTGGGGGATGGACGGACGGACAGACGGACGGATGGATGATGGAGGGATAGATGGATGGATGGATGGATGGATGGATGGATGGATGGATGGATGGATGGATGGATGGACGGATGGAGGGATGGATGGATGGATGGATGGATGGATGGATGGATGGATGGATGATGGATGGATGGATGGATGGATGGATGGATGGATGGATGGATGGATGATGGATGGATGATGGATGGATGGATGATGGATGGATGGATGGATGGATGGATGGATGGATGGATGATGGATGGATGGATGGATGGATGGATGGATGGATGGATGGATGATGGATGGATGGATGGATGGATGGATGGATGGATGGATGGATGGAGGGATGGATAAGGAGGAGGAAGGGAGGTTATCAGCAGTGTGAAAATAGAGATAGTGATGAAGATTAAAAGGAGCAGTGGATTGTGAGAATCAGGTTTGAGGAACTCTGTGGGATCCCCTCTGCCTCGCACCTTTCTGGGTAAAACTGCTCCAGAGGTTTCCAGGGGTGGGACATTTGGATGAGAAGTGTTCAGGCCTGATCAGCCTGTGGGTGTGGCATTCATATTTTCTGGAAAAATCCTTTTGCCCAGGATTCTTCTCCTGGGAAGCTGAGAAGCCTCAAAGAAAAAGGAAAACAATATTATCTCATTTTCTTCTCCTGTGTTTTGCTGCTTTGGAATGTGGTTGGAGATTGTTTATTCAACAGGTGATTGTTTGATTGGTTTCATGTGAATTGTTTTGAATTAATGACCAATCAGGGTCAGGCTGTGTTGGGACTCTGGACGGAGTCACAAGTTTTCATTATTATGTTTTAGCCTTCTGTAAGGATCTTTTCTGTATTCTTTAGTATAGTTTAGCATAGTATTCTTTAATACAATATAGTATCATAAAATAATAAATTAGCCTTCTGAGAACATGATTCATCATTCCTTCCTGCCATGGGTCACCCCACAAATACAATATGTGAGAATGTTTTCCCTCTCCTTGCTGTGCTCCCCCAAGGCAGGACAGCAGATGCTGACAGGAGAAGAGCAGTGAAACGAGATGCTGGTGAGCCTGGCAGGGATTCAGTGTCTGTGTGAGTGGGGACTCCTTCCCATGGCTCCCTGACCTCCTGGAAAACCTCCTTGAACACAAATCCTCATTTGCCTTTTAAGAGACAAGGCTGAAGTGGCACCAAACCTTCCCACCTGGAGGACTTTTTGGCCACATTTTCAACAGTCACTTCAAACTATACCGCCTTGAGAAGCAGTCCAATCATCTGGCTCCAGCTGCTCTGGTTGTTCCTTTATCTTCTCCTTTCCTCCTGCTGGCACAAGTGTTTGTGGAGCCAAGTGGGAAGGAGCTGGGGCCGGAAGGAGCCATTTTCTGTGCTGAGCTCATGTGGGTTGGTTCCCAGTGTGGATCACCCAAGAGCTGTGGGGATGCTGGTGCCAGCAGGAGGAGGAGGGCAGCACGCAGGGCTGGGTCACTGCTCCTTCTGTTGGCTTGCATCTCTTCCAAGTGTTTAAGACATCTTTTTAGCTTGAATTTTGAGCATTGGTTTCCAAATTCTTGTTACTGTTTGCCCTTTGTCTGCTGCAACAAAAGGACCTTGAAGATCAGCTTGTTGCTTGTGAGTGTTTGCAAGTTGTTATTTACAGATCATCCTTGAACACAGACCTGATTTGCCTTCTAAGACAAGGCTGAAGTGGCACCAAACCCTCCACCTGGAGGACTTCCAGGTCTCACTGCAGCCTTGAGGAAGCCTCAGCACCATTAATCAGGCACAGGACACCCCAAATTTGACCTTTCTGAAGGCAAGGGTATCTCCCATCATTTTCACCAACAGATATTTTGCATTTGGATGACAGTGACAGGGAAAATACCAAATGAATTTCCTTGGAGTTACTTGAGAGAAGCTCCCACGAAGAATTTGGGGATGATTCTCTGAATCAGGCCAGGAACAAAGAACCTGAGCCCCTTTGAACAGATCATTTGCATCAGCCTTGCAGAGGAGAGCATGTAGGAGCACAGGAGAGTGTAGGTGTTATCAGCCCAGGTTCTGGGGAAGACACTCACAAATATTATTAGCATGAATAGGAAGCACCATGATAGGATGCTCTCTGGGAAAAGTAATTTTGTTCATTAATTACTTGCCTTATCTAGCAGCCTCGTTCCCTTTTCTCTCTCTTTCGTCTTCTTTTAATTTTCTTTAAAATGCCTCTAAGTGAATTCAGTGTGGGGAAAGTTATTTTGCTGCCTCCTCAGAGACAGGAGCTTGTATTACTCAGGTAGCCTTCAGCTGAGCCTCCAGGGGTTTCTCCATCTCCATTTGAAGCTCAGCCATTCACAGGCAGATGGCAAAAGGCAGATTCCTGTGATTCCTTTTCTGTCCCCTGGACTGAGTGCAGTTCTCATGCCTTTGGCTCAAGTTCTGCCTCTTTTCTGTGGTTTTTGTGCTCTAAGATTTTCCTCCTGCTTTCAGCTACCAGGCTTGTGTTGTGCCTGGTAAGTTCAGCAGCAAAAGGAGCTGGAGGGCTGTGACTGAAGGGGCAGCAAAGCAGAGACACTGCAGCTTCAGAGATGTCCTTTCCTTGTGTCTTTGACCCTTGCAGAGGTTGGGAAGGGTCAGAGGATGGAGGGAGGAGATCCCCCATGTGTGCTGGCTGTTTTAAGGCTGCTTTCTACAGCAGGAAATTATTTAGGAATGGATTTTTGAGAGGAATTATTGGCTGTGAGGAAGGGGAGGCCCTGGCACAGGGTGTCCAGAGAAGCTGTGGCTGCCCCTGGATCCCTGGAAGTGTCCAAGGTTGGGTGAGGCTTGGAGCAGCCTGGTGTGGTGAAAGGTTCCTGCACATGGATGATCTTTATTGTCCCTTTCAAGCCAAACCTGTCCATGATCCTGTGATTCACTGAGGAACTCCACTTTTCCATGTCAACCAGCTGAGGAGTTGATATGGATGGATGGATGGATGGATGGATGGATGGATGGATGGATGGATGGATGGATGGATGGATGATTTCAACAGCTTATTTCAGCACCACCTTCCACAGAGCCCCTCCCTCATTCTCCCTCATTCCCACACCCTCCTTCCCCTGTGCCAGCAAACGATTTTCACTCTTCTATCGGACAAAGGCTCCAAATTTCCAGGGATTTGCATGTGAAAAATGCTCAAATCCCTGGTCCCTGGCCACACCCCAGCCATGCATGATCTGGGTTGGTTCTTGGGGCCACCCCATCTTAGATTGCAGATCCCCAATTTTGATGATCTGTTCCATTTTTCCAGTTTGGACTCTTGCCTGCAGGTACAGCCTGGCTTGCCATGGGCTCTGGCTGTGGTGGAAATTCTCAGATTTTCCCTTGGAGATGGGAAAATGGAAAATCATTGTCTCTTAGCCTGTCTTGATGCAGGACAGGATCTGGGCTACTCGTGGTTGCATTTGATGCTCCAACCTCGCCTCCCCTAGGCAAGATTAGCAGGGCCAAGACAATGCACAGCTCTGGAAATTTGGTGAGGGGGCTGGCAGAAAGGAGAAGGGGCATGAAATCCCCCAAAACAGGGGGGAGGGATGCTGAAAGTTGGGCGAAAGGAGAAGGGACATGAAATCCCTCAAAGGAGGGGGGAGAGATGCTGAGACTTGGGGAGGGGGCTCAGGGAAAGGAAAAGGAGCATGAAATCCCCCAAAGGAGAGGGAGAGGGATGCTGGGGGAGAGGAGAAGGGGCATGAAATCCTCCAAGGCAGGGGAAGGATGCTGTTTGTGGATCTCTTGGCTTTGTAGGGCGGGAGATGGAGGATAAATCCCTTGCCCCCACGCCCCGTGGGGCTCCGGGGGTGGGCTGGCACAATGGCTGGGCTGCAGGGAGGAGCCCACCTGGGGACAGAGATAAGGGGCGGGCGGGGGGATTGCGGTTCCGCAGCGTGAGCCGCACGAGTTATCAGGGCAGAAACTCGGCTTCTATTACCATGCATTAGAATAGATTAGCAGGCAGAGCAATTAGCAGCCTCGATCCTCTTTGGCCAGGCGACAGGGGCGGTGATGCTGGGGGGAGCAGCTTTGGCAGGGCAGATTTTCCCTCCCCAAACTGCAGCACAAGGACAGGGATGGAGTTCTGCTCTTTCAAACCAGGACTGGCCCGCTGGGACATTGAGAAGAGCAGCTTTGGATGGTGGTTCTGAAGAATTTTGTGGCTTGTGGCCCCTTAAAAATTGCATCCTTGGAAGATGCAAAGCTCCAAAGAGTGAAATTCCCAGTGATTATTCCCAGCAATAATCCAGATTTTTTGAGTTTCTACTTCCAGGTCCTTTTGGAAAAATCTACAGATCTCTTGGTGCCCATGTTAAAGACCCTACAGCTTTTACTTCCCCCAGTGTCTTTCCCCCCTCTTTGTCCAGTTTATCTCAATGCCCCACTGGGACGTTGAGAAGAGCAGCTTTGGATGGTGGTCTGGAGATTTTTGTGGCTTGTGGTCAATTAAAAATTGCCCTGAGGAGATGCAAAGCTTCAAAGAATGAATTCCAGATTTTTTGAGTTTCTACTTCCAGGTCCTTTTGGAAAAATCTACAGATCTCTTGGTGCCCATATTAAAGACCATACAGCTTTTACTTCCCCCAATGGCTTTCTCCCCTTTGTCCAGTTCATCTTTGATGCCCAAACAGCAGCTTTTGGTGAGTTGAGCCTGTTTGTGGTTAGAACCAAAGATGAAATATTCAACTCCTTCCTCAGATACTCATGAAGTTGCTGAGAAAACTCCTCGCCAGCAGGACAGGTTTCCCAGCAATAATCCTGTGCATTATCCCAGCTCAAGTTTGTCACTTTTCCTGGAGCATCTCCTGCCTTTTTTTGTCCAGAATGGAGTATCCTGGGCAGTTGGTCAAATTAAACTTCTTGGTGCCAGGGAGAGCTAAATTTCAGCCATGCCCTGGGCAGCCTGGAGGCCAAACAGAGAGGGCAGGGAGGGAGTGGGGTGTTCACCACATGGCCATGTAAAGTTTAAGGTCAATTATGTCTGTGTCTCGACATTTATGGCATCCCTGTTCTCAGGACCCCCAGGGAACCTGGAAAATGTCAAAACATTGCTAAAACTGACCTTAAACTTTACATGAGAGTGGGACTGAGTCTTCTCCCTTTTCCTGGCTCCAGCCAGAAAATTGCTTTGGCTGCAGCAGAGGGAAAGGCAAATTTCAGCTGCTCCCTCCTTCCCCAGCCTTGCTCCCCCTTGGTGATAAATCCACCTCAGGAGACCCAAAGCTGGCTCTGAACATTGGTCAGATTTGGGCTAAAACAAATTTCTTCATGCATCCCCAGATTCCTTTAATTGCTCTGTTCTCCTCTCACCCTTCTTTCTGACTGGAAAATCAAAAAAAAAACTTTTGCCCACTAAGGAATGAAGCTGTCACATTTCATCTCACCCTGAAAGAGGGACCAGACTGATGAGCCTGAGCCGGATAACTTAGATCTCCAGAGCCTCCCAAAGCCAAGCATCTCTGTCCTGAATCTTTCCTAGATTGCTGCCCCCCAGTTCTGGCTGAAAATTCCATTCCCAGGGTTTGCACTTGGCTTCCACTGAGCTCCCTCTGCTGATCACTCCCCAAAGGCACCTCAGACCTATCTGTTCCTCATGGGAACAGGGACAGGCACCCCTGGGTGATGCTGGCACAGTGCTCTGGGATCCATCAGTCCGTGCTTGCTTGGGGAATGTGGGGAACAGGCACCTCAGTCCTACCTTTTCCTCATGGGAACAGGGACAGGCACCCCTGGGTGATGCTGGCACGGTGCTCTGGGGATCCATCAGCCTCTGCTTGCTTGGGGAACTTGAGGCTATGTAGAGAGAGAGGGGGATCCCCAAGGGCTGCAGCAGTGTCAGTAACCCCTTTGCCACCTCCTAGGTTCCCTGCTGCTCCAGCTTAAAGTATGTCCTGGTTCAGGGCAAATTTTGGAGAGAACCCCCCAAAGGGGCTCCTCCAGGAAAGCAGATTCAATCGGCCTCTCCCCCCAGCTGGCTTGGGAGAAAAGACCTCCTTGGAGAAAAGTGGAAAAAAACTGTTTATTAAACAATAAAACCTAAACAATATTAAAGAATAAAACCTCTTGCTGCTCCAGAAAGAGAGACAAACTGACAAAGTCCCCTCCCTGGGTTGCAGCTCAGCTCACTCAGTCTCTTATCAGTCCCTCAGTGCTGGAAATGTCGCAGGCCTGGCCCGGCCCAGTGGGCCACAGGTGGGAGCTGCTGTGCTCCTCTGGTGTTCAGGCCAGAGCAGGTTTAAACAGGTCCAAAGAAAAGGGAAAAAAGAAAAAAAAAAAAAAAACAAAATCCAGGGAACTTCTTTGCCTCAGCAATGGATATAATAGAACCTTGAGTTTACCAGGACTTTGAGACCTTCCCGACGTGACTAGGCAAACTATTGGCTGGACTATGAGGACTTAGTCTCTTCACGTTTGGTAGCTATACTCCTGTCCTGGTTCAGGGCAAATTTTGGAGAGAACCCCCAAAGGGGCTCCTCCAGGAAAGCAGATTCAATCGGCCCCTCATCCAACTGGTCTGGGAGAAAATACCTCCTTGGAGAAAAGTGGGAAAAAACTGTTTATTAAACAATAAAACCTAAACAATATTAAACAATAAAACCTCTTGCTGCTCTAGAAGAGATGACAAACTCAGAAAGTCACCCCATGGTCTGTAGCTTCCAATCTCTTATCAGTGCTGGAAATGTCGCGGCCCAGGCTCGGCCTGGTGGGCCACAGGTGGGAGCTGCTGTGCTCCTCTGGTGTTCAGGACAGAGCAGATTTAAACAGGTCCAAAGAAAAGGGAAAAAGGAAAAAAAAAAAAAAACTCACAATCCAGGGAACTTTTTTGCCTCAGCAATGGATATAATAGAACCTTGAGTTAACCAGGACTTTGAGATCTTCCCAACGTGACAAGGGGAGGACCCTACACCACAAAGAAGCTTAGGAATGAAGAGTTTGGGGGTGAAAATAAGAATTCCAACGTGAAACTTGTATCTTATCAAAATATCCCACCCTGGCCTGGTGACCCCTCCTCACCCTGATTGCCCCCCAGCACTGGAGGGAAGGTGTGAGGAAAGGGGGGCTGAGATGATCCATCAGAGGCGAGAGAATTTATCCCCTGAGGGAAATAGGGAACCAGAAAGGAAAACTGAAATGTCAAAACCTTTTGCAAAAGCGTGATTCCAGCAAATTACCTGTTTGGAGGTGGTGGAAAGGTGTCATTTGGGGCTGCTGGGTTGACCCAAACCATTGAGCTGTCTCTGAGCTTTGCCATCAAACACAGATTTTTCACATCCCTCTCCTTCCCTGAGAGGCCACTTGAACACCCAGAGTCAAAAGAAAACTGCTGTGCATCAAATGGTGAGGCTTCTCCAAAAAGGATTAATTTCTTTAGAATTTATTTCTGGGAATTAAAAATTTTTGATGTTTTTTTTTCCTCACTGAATAAAAAAAAAAAATTACATTGTGTGCTAATTACCACTTGTAAAAAGCCCCCAAACACTCTGTTCTGAGTAGCAATTTCTGATCAGATCCAATCACCGCTCTTTTGTCTTGAAATTTGTTATTAATTAACAGAATTGCAGATAAGACCTTTTCCATTGCCAGAAAACTGACTTTTTTGGGTCTCACATTCAAAAAGCTGGATATTTTAGTCTGCTTCTTGGGAAATCATGGGGAAAAATGTCAAACAGAATCCAAATCTTCTCCTTTTTCAACAGTTATGGTTATGAGCAAGCAAGGCTTGGTCAGGAGAAAAATAAAGGTTATTTTTGGGGGCTGGGGGGGGTTATGTGTGTTACGTGGTGGTTTGGGGTTTTTGTCTACAACAGGATGATGGAGATGAGAGTCTGGCTTGGTTTGGCCAAGATTTAGGGAAATAATGGCTGGATGTAGGGAATTAATGGCCTGATTTAGTGATTTAATGATGATTTGGTGTCCCAAACCAGGACCTCCACCTCAGACTTTGCCTTGCTCTCAGTCTGTGCCTCGTTTTCCTGTCTCTGCCTTCTAATTCCAACCTCATGGACATATCCTGAAGTTTAATTAGCTGCAGGCAAAGCCCTCTGAGGTTCTCTTGGGGGAGAGACACGAGAGAAGAGGAAAGTATTAATTGAACATTATTAAAATAATTGGTTGGCGGCTGGCGAGCAGAGGGTGAGCACCAGTGGTATTTATTCTTAATGGGAGATGAGGAGGAAATCACATTCCTCATGGTTCAGTGGTAGGAGCAGCTCCTCAGTGTTTGTGCTGATGGTTTTGGACCAAGCAGGACACTTGGAATTGTTGAAGTCACAGCTGATGGTGAAAGAGAAGCTGCTGGTGAGGCACCCAGAGGTGTGTGGTGTCTGCACCATGATCAAAACAAGCTCAGGGGTGGGAAATGCTCTTTTAGTGGCCTGGAGTGGGATGTGGTGCCACTGGGTGGGAGCTACACATCCCCCAATTAAGGAATTAGGGAGTGTGGCAGTGGAAATAGATCTTGGAATGTTGGGGGTACAGAGATTTTATTATATATACAGGTGTTTTTTTATTTTATTATATTAAATTTGGCAGTAAAAGGGTTTTTTTCTGTGTAAACAATTATAAACACAGCAGGTGAGAGCCACAGGAGCTCCCAGGGTAGACAATGACTGCCACCAGGGACAGCAGAAATGATGAGTTGAGGTTAGGATATTTCATTATCCCTCCCTCAGCCCAGCTGCCTGCCAGGTGACCACTTTCATCAGCAGGGCCTGGATGTACTTGTTTATTAAAAGTCCATCTGCCTTTATTTACAGTTTGGTGAACTTCTGGGGCTGCCACATCCCCTCTGGGCAGATCCTTCTGTGACCAGATCCTTTGTCACTTTTGTTCCTGTGTCTCAACCTCACCACCCAGGGATCTGAGGCTGCTGCTGGAGGGAAAGACTTTCCTCTGCATGTGTTGGAACAACTTTCTCTGCTGTTTTTTCCTCATTTGGGGAGGGCAGAACAATTTTGGTGGTTCAAAGGAAGGCTGGAGGGAGAAGGTTGCTTTGTGTCAGGTATCTTTTTCTGAATTGTAGGATCACAGAAGGATTTGGGGTGGAAGGGACATTAAAAATCATCCAGTTCCTCCCCCTGCCAAGGGCAGGGACTATCCCAGGCTGCTCTAAGCCTTGTGCAACCTTGGACACTTCCAGGGATCCAGGGGCAGCCACAGTTTTTCTGAACAACTTGTGCCAGGGCCTCACCACCCTCTAAGAATTTTTTTCATAATATCCAACCTAAATCTCCCTTCCTTCAGGGCAATCCATCACAGGAGAACCCACCACATGGAGAACTTCAGCTGCAGTGCTGGGCAGACACCTTGGGTGATGTGTGAACCCACAGGGTGCTCCAGCTTAGGAGAGATGAGGTGGTCATGGGAGAGGGGATGGGGGAAACCATGGTCAAAATGATCTGAATAGGAGCTCTCGGAGTCTCTGTGGTCAGGATGACCCCGAGATGTGTCAGAGAGTCTCTTCTCCCAGCCTGGCAGCCAAAGGAGTCAGGATTCTTCTGTTCTGCTTTTCAAGGTTATTTATTTGCTGTTAACCATTACATTCTTTCTCTGACCTGCTGAGATCTGTCCAGCAGGTTGGGTTGAGGCACACTGACCGCCTTGGGGTGGTGTTATATTTTTATACTAAAATGACATTAATTACAATAATTTTCCAATACCTATCACCTCTGTTGGACAGTCTATCTCTATCCTAAACCAATCCAAAAATGCCACCATCACCCAGAAGATGGAGGACAAGAAGAAGAAGGACAAGGCACACCCAAATCTCTCCAACTTGGCTTCTGAACCCCCATTCTAAAAACTCAAAATTCTACTTTTTCACCCTGTGATAAATTCACTAACATTCTATTCAAACTCTTGTGGCTTGTAAATTCTCACACAAAGTTGGTAATTGTTTCCATGGGCTAAAATCAAAGGCACAGGTGTTTGTGACTCTGTGCCAAGGTCTCTGAGCCTCCTGCCAGGGTCTGGAGTCCTCCATGGCAGACAGAGGAATGTCCTGGCACCACCATCACTCCTTTCTGCATGCACAAACCTCCCAAAGCCACTGGCAGGTGGCTCCATCCCTTCATGTTTGATTCCTGAGGCAGCTGTGGGTGCTGACCCCAGAGCCTGAACCCTGACCCAGAGCCCAGCTCAGCAGAACTCCCCCACCACCAGACTCCAGCTCCAGGTATTTAGAGCTTTTCCAACTGAGGAATTGCACTGAAAAAGTCAGACAGTGAAAGTCAAAAGTTAGGAAGTGGCAGAATTGAGGTCACCGTGGAAAAAAAGGAATAATAACCTGTGATCCTGTAGTTAAAATCTGGCTTGCAGTGTGTGAGTGCAGGCAGCAGATTTGGAAGTACAGAAGCTGCTTTCAGTCTGGCAGTCCCTAATTCCTGAGACCCTGACACAGCAGCCTTAACATTATGTTAAACCCAGGCTTAGTTTGGTTTGGTTTTTCATAAATTCATGCTTTGGATGACGTTATTTTCACCTTATGGCAGATGATATCAAGGCTGCAACGCACATCAGTCTAATATGCAGCAAGAGTTTGGTCTGAAAAGTTTCATTTTTTAAATATGTATGACCTGTAAACAGCAAGGTGAAATGTGGATTATTATATTCCTGCTCAGTGGTGGGATTGGGAATACAAACCACAGTCCTGGATGCTTAATCCATATCCACAGATTTGAACTGAGCCTATTTAATTTTAGAAAATCCAAATATTTCTGTTGTGCTGCAGCTGAAAGAAATAAATGGGAGATAACTGAACATCTTGAAGAATTTGAGCGCTTGTGTTTTGATTCTGAGCCCAAAAAGGTTTCCCTTCCAAGCTATTCCTGGGAGAGGAGCTCCCACACACCCTGTGGAGCTTTAATGGCATTGCTGTGGCTGTTTGTTTTATGGAAGTGCTTGGAAAAATCTCAGGTCAGCATTTTGCCTTTTGGCTTTTGTCCCACCATGGGGGACTCAGAGTTTTGGGGATATTTAATGGGCTGTTGGTCCAACCCTCTGGAGAGTGCCCATTTAAAATTCCTGATCCAGCGTGTGGCAGTGCCAGAGGAGATTTACTGGGATGAGGACTCGTGGGGAGCAGAGAACAGGAGCTGCAGTGCTCCTTTTGCTCTCTCAAACCTGCAAAGTGTGCTGAGAATGGCCTAAATATCCCTTTATGGGTTCTTCCTCTGGAAATACAAAACTTTGCCAGAAAGATGGAGAAACTGGAGTTTGGAGTTGGGGTTATCACTTTATCTAGTCATTCCATAGAGAGAAGCCAAGCCCTGAAGTTTTAGCCAGCCTCAAGCTTTGTAACATTTGGATTAACCACATATAAAGATTTTTTGTGTGTGTTTCCATGGATCCTCATCTGCAAATCCCCGTGCACAAGGGTGCAGTGTCTGCTCCAAGGAGCAGGGATGCTGAGGGGTGATCTTGGAGCTCCAGCAGCCCCCAGGTTCTCTCACAAGTGAGACTCTGAAGTCTGGGAGCGGGTGAATAATTTAACATCCGCACTTAAGTCTTTATAGCTGCTTTTAATGGGGGGTAATAGCACTGCTAATAACAAAATCCATTGAAGACACCCTGTGCAAGTCCATAACATTAACTTAATGGCAGGAGGTAATTGGCATACAGCTGGAGCTGTCCTTTTGGATTAACCCTGTGGATTTCCAGGCAGACACCTTCCTTGGAGCAGTGGCCTTGGCAGCGGGTGTGGAGTGAATTACAGATGTGGTTTATGTTAAACGAGTGCAAACCTGGGTAGAAACGGGGGAAACAGCCACCAATCCACTTTTCTGGGTTGTGTTTGCACCTCACAGGTGAGATGAGGGGTAGTGACAGCACTGAAAACATCAACAATTAATGAGTGGTGTGAACTTCATGCATTTGTGCAGCCCAAGTGTGTGCACACAGATTTCACTGGGCTGTCACTTACTGGGGACACCTAAATTTTTAAGATTCAACTCTCAGCACTTCTAGTCAGCCATTTTCAATACATGTAGAATTATACTCTTTTCTGACCTAGAGATGGGGCAACTGAGAAGTGTTTTAAAAACTTTTATTCTATTTTTAGTCTTATGAGAAAGGTGAGACAACACACATGTTATCATTCACACCATCACAATCAGAAGCTAACTACTTCTGAATTACAATACATTATAAGTATTTATTGGTCTATCCCACAAAGGCAGATGCAAAAAACTCCTTAATCTGCAGGCATAACTGCTTGGGGGCTGGGGCTGGCTCCATCCCAGAGGTGAGGTACCAGCAGCCCAGAGGCACCACAAGTGCGCAGCATTCTCAGGAGAAACAAAAACCATGGGCTGTGCATGGCTTCCCTACAAGGACAGCCCTGCCTAAGGTGTTCCCCAGCCCTTGGGCAGCAGAGTTTGAAGGGCTGGGGGTTTGGCCCAGGGAAGGTTGTGCTGGTGTGTGGGGAGACAGAGAATTCCTGCAGCTGGGATGGAGCTTTCACCCATCACACTCCCTCCTCTTACAGGTTCCTTGTGACTCCTCAGTCTGCTTCAGCAACCCCACAGCTGCCAGCAGCAGTTAATGCTCTCAGACCCATGGTGGGGCTCTTGGGAATCCTGTGCAGGGCCAGGAGTTGGGCATGATGATCCTTGTGGTTCCCTTGCAGTTCAGTATATTCCCCACGATCCCATCAGCGCGCCAGGGCGCAAGTGTGGTTTTCCACTTGTGCCCTCCCAAAGAGCACAGAGCTGATTTTCTGTCCACACTAACTGAAATAGACACGGGCAGGAGACCTTTCTCCTTTTTAATGCCTTTATTAAAAGTGATCAGCTCGGGTGGGGAAAACTAACGGGTCTGTGCTCACGCCACCGCTACTCCCAGGAGTGACTCCAAGGAGGAGGAAGAGGAACAGCGCAGCTTTGTCCACTGGTCTGTGGGCAGAGCTGGGAGTTCTCTCCTCATGAGAGGATCAGGAGATTCTCTGCTTTCCTGGTTTAACATTTGAGGTCCTCTGTCTATCTGACAGGTTAGGGTGAGGGGTAAAAATGGTCTTAGCAGATACTAGATCCTGTTCTTCACGTCTAGACATCACTTTGATTCATCCATTTCATGTAAGCTCATTTTTTGTAGGGTTTTTGGCTAGGTTTGGTGAGGGGTCTCTCCTGTTGCATGAGGTCATTTGCATGCTAACTTCGAGGTCTCCTCTTCACCGTCTGGGTGCTATCCTCCAGGAAGCAGCAGGGTGTCACTCAACAAAATGGGGAATTCTTAACCATCAATGACAAGTGATTACAATAACAAACAGTTAGAACTCCACCCTGGCAGCAACTGGCCCAACCTGAGAACTCTGCAACATTTTAAAATAAATTGGCAGCTTTTTCTACTTATAACACCCTGCAGCTCAGGATATTCCCCATCATCCCATGAGCCGGAGCGCGCCAGGGCGCGAGCATGGTTTTCCACTTGTGCCCTCCCAAAGAGCACAGAGTCGACTTTCTATCCCATAGTGCTGCTCCCACTGCCCAGGTCTGTCCCCACACTGCCAGCCTGGCTGTGTGCTCACCCTGTCCCTGTCTGTTCGTGTTTCCCCAGCTGCACGAGGAAGGAGCGGTGCGAGCGCTCCAGTGAGCCGCGCAGATTCGCCTCAGAGATGAAGCAGTGCGTCCGCCTCACCGTGCACCCCAACAACATCTCCGTGTCCCAGTACAACGTTCTGGTGAGCAATGACAACCCCTGCCCCCTCTCCTTGGGTTTCACCTGCCTGTGCAGCATGGTAGATCCAGAGATTCAGCAGCAAGAGGTTCTCCAGATTGCGGTAACTTCCCCAGTGGCTCTGCTGGCGCAGGGAAGGATTCACCACAGGAGAAGGTTTTGGCATTGGTTATTCTCTGACATTTTGCCATTGGTTATTTTCTGTTTAGAAGTCTAGAAGTGGACTAGGAAGAGTCTTCTTTGTTGTCTATGAGGACAGGTCTGAAGGGACTCTGTGTCCTGCAAGTGTTTTGTGTTGCCATGGGAGAGGAATTAATGAATTGCTTCAGGCAAGGGACATTTTTGTGGTTAGAAATTGCATTCTAGAAGAAAGCCAAGTGAAGGATGATGTTAATTATGTCAGTGAGCTCCAAGTCCTATCATTTTGGGTGGAAATGTCTCCTTCTAAGTCCCCAGGAAGTCCATCCTGCTCCAGCACTAGGGAGGAGAGAGGCAGGAGGCCGTGTAGAGGAACCTGAGGTTTCCAGGGCTCCTGCTGTCTCCTGTGACTTTCCACATCACAAGGTTTAGCCTTTCTGGCTTCCAGCTACTCAGGCAGCAGCCAAGGAAACCACACAGTGAGTGCTGGCAGAGCAGCAGATGATCCTGATCATCCCTGGACTTGAGGCAGGAAATCTCTGCTGAAAACCTGACCAGTTTGTGGTTTCCCTCCTGACTCATGGCAGCAGCACCAGATGTGATAAGATCCCAACATGCCCCAAGAAGAAGACAAAACCCCATTTCTCTCGGGCTACCAGTGCTCTGTCTTTTTGACCATGCTAATTTGGGCTGCAATTAAGTTAATAATGCAGGCCCTAAAAGCTCCATCCCTAGACAAGCTGGTCATTAGCCCCACACCCTGAAAGGCCTAAATGGAATTTAGGCAGCTGCCAGACCCCTTCCAGCAGGTGACAAGTTTGGATTTCTCCAGGGATAATGAAATCAGCCTTTCAAAGCCTGCATGTCCAATCACTGCTGCTTTGTTTCAGCCTCTTAACTTTGCTGTGACTTTACTTTCCCCAGGCTTCAAACAAAACTGATCTGAGACATCTTAAGTTCTTTGTTCTTCTGGGAGTTCAAGGTTTCCTTTCCGTATTCTCTCAGTAGCTGTTGAATTCTTTCATGTTGGAATAAATCCTGGGGGACTGGCTGGCTCGGGGAGACTGAAAATGATAACAGAATAAGAGACCTTTTCCTCTGGGTTACTCCCAGGGTGAGTCAGCCCAGAGCTGCTGGGATCAGAAGTTGCCATCATCTGTTACCCAACATTCTGCATGGGCCTTTTGATGGAAGTCTCAGCCCAGTCCCAGCTAAACTGGTGACCCAGCTCATCCCATCACCAGAGGCAAACCAGGAGGGGAACAAACAGAGGGTTGATGGTGTCCTTGGCAAATCTCAAATCTAGAATGCTAGGATCTTGAGTTCTAGCAAAGTGTCAGTGACAGTGAGTTCTTGCCCATGGAGGCAGAGCAGGTGTTTGTGTGGTCAGCCATGCTTTTAAATTTTGGGCACTAACAGAGCCTTGGAAAATCTTACCTGAGTCTGTTTCACTGCTCTGGGCTCTCTGAGAGGAGCTGCTTGCCGAGGGAAGGGTCCAGGCTGTCCCAGGAGTGTGGGATGTAGGACTTCTTGTCTGCTTGGGGTATGCCCTGGCTCATGGAGGTTGTGGCCAAGCACTGCTCTGCCCACCAGACAGTGTCATCTTCTGCATGGCACAGCTTCCTCCTGCATCACCCATGCCCAGAGGGAGATTTGTTAAGAGGACAGATTCCAGATTCCACTGCTAGCAGGGAGAATGAATTCAGCCTCAGTATTAAATCCATCAAAATAACCAAACATTTTTCCTGTTCCCCATCCAAAACAAAAAAGCATCTTTCCCACTGCCATTCCCATGGCCCCAAAATGATCCTACTCTCACAAAGGCTTAATGGCATCCAGGACTAAGGCCTGTTTGCTCAGCCTTCCTCCCTGATGGTCCTCAGTGTGGAGAAACAGCTCCAGCCTTTCCCTAAGAGAGGAAAGCACAGTGTGTGGGAGCACTGAGTGTCACCTTCTCATCTGTCCTGGACTGACCCCTGCTCTTTGTGCTGGTACAACAACACCTCAGCATGCACCTGTGTCTCCTTTCAGTGGCTGTCACCGCAGAGGGACCTCAGCCAGCTCAGGGATGAGGCAAGTGTGGAGAACATCTGCAGTTGATCCTGTGCTGAGTGGTTGGCTCCAGTGTTTGGTCACAAAACCATTAAATTTACACTAATTACCAGGTGCTGGGGTCCCCTGGGGTGCCCTCTGTGTTCAGGCATGGCCTGGTGAGTTGAGCAGGACCCTCAGTGATGGAGAGCCGTGGGACAGGACCTTTATTTGGGAAGCTGGCAGCATGACTGTGCTCTTCCAAAGCATGGACATGGTGCAAACCAGCCCTGAGATTCATTTTCCCATGAGCAATGCCAGAGGATGCTGTGAACTCCAAAAACACGGGGAAATCCTCCTTCATGTTTTTTTCCCATATGGAACCCCAGGATAGCACGAGGAGCCAACTGGTGGGATGAGCAGGAGAGGTTTCTGTGCCTGTAGAGACAGGGGATTTTTTGTGGTGGACTGAAGGCTGTTGCGACCGTGTTCACAGGGGTCTCAGGTTGAGGGAAGAGATGAGGATCTGACTCCATGTTTCAGAAGGCTGATTTATTATTTTATGATATATATTATATTTAAATGATACTAAAAGAATAGAAGAAAGGATTTCATCAGAAGGCTGGCTAAGAATAGAATAGGAAAGAATGATAACAAAGGCTTGTGGCTCAGACAGAGAGTCTGAGCCGGCCAGACTATGATTGGCCATTAATTAGAAACAACCAACATGGACCAATCCCAGATGCACCTGTTGCATTCCACAGCAGCAGATAATCAATGTTTACATTTTGTTCCTGAGGCCTCTGAGCTTCTCAGGAGGAAAAATCCTCAGGAAAGGATTTTCCATAAAAGATGTCTGTGACAGGCTGTAACTAGACTCTCCTCACACAGGAAACTTGGGGACAGAGTGCTCCCCCCTGCTGGTGCTGGCAGAGCAGCCCGTAGAGAGTTAGACTGGAGCGCTCCAGTTTCTCTGGAGTCTGCAGAGTGCCTCTTGTGAGTAGCAGTCACCTTCCTCAGAAACCCTGGGGGCCACCACAGCCCTGGGACCCACGGCTGGCTCCAAAGACTCCCTGCCTAACCTGACACCTGCATGACAGACAGCGAGCACTCCCTGCCCTGCACCTCCCAGCCAGCAGTGGGACACTGCAGTGCAGGTGTCCCTGCACAGCCACCTGCCACCTGTGCCAGCACCAGCATCTCGTGCCCTCCCCTCCTCACTCGTCCCTCTCCCCAGTCGCTGCTTTCTGCTGAAGGAGGATGCTCTCTCTAGCAAGAGGCTCTTTGTGCGACCTCTCCAGTGTAATTCTCTGCTGCTGGCCCAGCTCTGGTGTTTGGCTGAGTGTTCTTTCTTCTCTCTTTTTCTGCTTCTCCTTCTCTCCCTCCGTCTTTGCCTGCAGCTGGTCCTGGAGACCTACAACGTCCCCGAGCTGTCTGCAGGAGTCAACTGCACCTTCGAGGACCTGTCGGAGATGGATGGGCTGGTGGTGGGCAGCCAGATCCAGTGCATCTCTCCAGCTGCCAAGGAGGTGCCCCAGATCATCACAGAGAATGGTGAGTACCCCACAGCTCCTCCACCTGCACCTCTCCCTCCCATCCTCACCCCACACCCTGCATCTGTCCTTGATGCCCTGTGAATCTGCCCTAGAGCAGAGGCTGGGCAGAGTTCCAGAATAAAGCAGGGATTTATTCAAAGGATCTCTTGCATGGGTGCACCTTGGGCAGCACCAGAGCCCAGCCAGGGCTGCACCCAAGATGAACCAAAACGGCCCCAAAATGCACGAGCGCTGCCGGGGTCTGTCCCTGGGATCAGCTCTGCTCCATTTGCACCTTGCAGTTCATTGTCCCATTGCAGCTTTAGCCCAGGCAGTCCCACCCTGCTTGTTTTTCTCTCTCCAGCCCACGGGGTTTGTGCTCCTGGGCTGAGATTTGGGGCATTTGTCCTTGGTGCCCAGCTGGAGCAGGAATTGTTTTGTCTCCCTGCTCTGTGCACACAGCTCACTAATATGAAGCTCAGACCCACACACTACAGTAGTACAGAGTGTGAAAAATATAAAAGCTAAAACCTGAGGCATCATCCTGCATCCTCACAAAGCAGGATTTGGCTCCTGAGAGCCTGAAGAGAGGGTAAGAAAAGCCCTGGGAGCAGGAGGGATTCTGGAGCTGCACATCATGACACGAGTTGTGTGGATGTGAATGTTTCAGAAGCGCCAGCCTTTAGCTGCAGCCCCAGCACCTGCCCTGAGGTGCTCCTCTGTGTGACACGAGGTGTTTGCAGGCTGCCACCGAGTGGCAATTGCACGAATCCAGCAGAGACACGACATGGATGTGAGATACTCCCTCTCCTTTTGGCCAGGCTGGAGTTACACACCAGGGGTACAGGCTTACAGGCTCCCAACACATCCCATCCCATATAACAGACAGAAATTCCTCCAGAGCTGGACAATCCTGCCTGTACTGCCTGTAATTTCACCCTGCTCCTCCCAGATTTAAGTCTGTGTGATCAGCTCCTTGTCTCCATTCCTGGCTTTACTGCCTTCAGTTGTTCCAGGTTTGCTTCTGGCTCCTTCTCCCACACTGGTCCAGCATAGAAAAATGCCTTGTCTCCAAGGGTGCTTCCCCTATCCACAATTTCCTGCACTTTTTTCTTTCCCTTTTTGAACAAACTTTCTAGGTAATTTCAAGAATTCCTGTGACTCTTTACAGGGACTTACTACAAAGACCTTTACCCTGCTATCACCCCCATCACAGAGAGGATGCTGCCAATTTTTGTCCTTGGCTTCCTGTGAAAATTTGCTGTAAAATTTCCCTCTGGGGATCCTCAGACCGCAGAAAATGAGGTGACAGGGACTGTCACCATCACCTGTGCTCTCCCTGAGCTGCGCACAGCTGCTGTGCTCTGCACTGCAGCCCCAAAACAAGCTCCCAGGAGGCTGTCACCACTTTCAAGTCCCACTGAGTTATCAGTCATGTTTGCTTACCAAGACAGGCACCAGAAATTCTTTCCTTGCATCTGTCCCAGGCCAGGCTATCATCAACCAGCAAACAAAAACAGCAGTGAAAGGTGGAGACAGGAAAAGAGGGAGAGATTTATCTGCTTTCAGGGCACCTGCAGCTTGTCTCAGCTTCAGAGGTACTGCTCTGCACCTCTGCAAAAACCAAGTTCTCCCTGCAGTGCCAGAGGCTGGATTTGAACCAATGGATGTGCGACTATCACACCTGGGGCCATCCAATCCTCATATCCTGGTTTAAAATCTGCAAGATGGTGGCAAAGTCATTAAATATGGCAGAGCAGATGTGCAGCAAGGCCAAGCAAGATGTGTCCGGTGGAGTGTGTGTGGGGTGTGTGTGCCCCAAGGTGGGTGAGAGAGCACCAGGTGCTCATTGTGACCCCTTGTCAAGTTCACTCTAGCCTCGATGATTAATGAATCTTCCAGGTGAGGAGGAAAATTATACAATTATAGACTGGTTTGGGTTGGAAGGGCCTGAAAGATAATCTCATTCAAACCCCCAGCCATGGGCAGGGACACCTTCCACCATCCCAGGGTGCTCCAAGCCCTGTCCAGCCTGGCCTTGGACACTTCCAGGGATCCAGAGGCAGCCACAGCTTCTCTGAGCACCCTGTGCCAGGGCCCCCCCACCCTCACAGGGAAGGATTTCTTTTTAATATCCCATCTAAATCTGCCCTCTTTCAGTTTAAGGCCATTCCCCCTTGTCTTATCACTCTGTGCCCTTTTATAAATAACAAGGAAAGGGCCACCCAGGTGAATCTTGAATTAAACCTGGGTCACTTCCACTGCACCCATTGATTGCCCTGTCTGAACTGTGGGGAGAAGCAGCAGCTGACTGCCCAGCTTGGGAGCAGTGGGAAAAGGGATGGGGAAATGGTATGGAGGAGCTGAGGTGAGAAGGGAAAGCTGCAGAAATGGGTGGGTCCCCCTGGAAGTGCAACGGATTTCACATCTCTCACACTGAGATGGGTTCTTTGCAGCCACAGGCTGAGGGGAATGGAGCTTGGGGTGAGTGGGGCAAGTGAACATTTAAGGAATGTCCACATGCTCTTTTTCTCTGGGAACATTGAGTGAACCAGCAGTACAGACCAATTTAAGGACAAAATTTTATTTTAATAGCCTCCAAATTCCAGACATCTGCACTCATTCGTTGAGCTTGGTTTTCCTACTTGATGAATTCAGTCACCACAGTTTGAAATCAGACCTGCTGTCCAGACGCTGCTACCAGGAACAATTTCCAGTGGCAAAGACACACCATACCTGTGGGAGAACTGGGCTCTAGAAGGAGTTTATAACACTTTTTACCTCTATTTTACATCTGTACTGAGGACAGCCCAGCCAAGGTGCTGTGGGACAGCTCCAGGCTCAGGTTGGTTTCCTGGCCAGCAGGGCTAACAGAGCAGTCATACCCTGATGTGTGATGGTGTTCACAGGGGTCTCAGGTTGAGGGAAAAGTTGAGGATCTGACTCCATGTTTCAGAAGGCTGATTTATTATTTTATGATATATATTGTATTAAAACTATACTAAAAGAATAGAAGAAAGGATTTCATCAGAAGGCTAGCTAAGAATAGAATAACAAAGAATGACAACAAAAGCTTGTGGCTCGGACAGAGAGCCCAAGCCATCTGACTGTGATTGGCCATTAATTAGAAACAACCAACATGGGCCAATCCCAGATGCACCTGTTGCATTCCACAGCAGCAGATAACCATTGTTTACATTTCGTTCCTGAGGCCTCTCAGCTTATCAGAAGGAAAAATCCTAAGGAAAGGATTTTTCATAAAAGATGTCTGTGACACTGATGTGCCTATTTTTCCCCCAGGTGACCATCACATTGTCCAGCTGCAGCTCAAGTCCAAGGAAACGGGGATGACCTTTGCCAGCACCAGCTTTGTCTTCTACAACTGCAGCGTCCACAACTCGTATGTTCAGTTGCTTTGGTACCTGTTTCTTGTGGGCACGTGTCCCTCAGGAGGATGTTAAAGTGTGGAGGTGACCAGGGGCTGGGGTCACTTGTGTGGTGCCCACAATGGTGTGTCCCTCCTGAGACGACTCAGAGTGTGGGGACCACTTAATCTGCAGGCAGAGCATCAAATTAGGAGCAATTTGCCACAGAATTCAGTCAAAACAGAATTGTGCCGTCAGCACATGTGACACCAGCCGTTCAAATCATGAACGAGATGGGGCTGCTGTGGAACGTGCCTTGAGCTGTTTTATTTTTCAGCACCAGCCTCATTCCGTGGTTATGACAATGGGAAGATGCCAGCAGCTCGCATCCCAGGCAGCAGACCAAGAACTTAATGTTACAACTTACTTTATAAGTTTTTTGACCAATCCCACACAGCAAAAGCACATTGACAGCAGTTCTATCCAACCACTGTAAGCACAGGTACCTTTGGTTAAACAATGCTGGCTTATTTCGAATACAATACCTGCTTTTAAGCCTTAAAACACAATACACAGAGCTCCATTATTAGGCTTCTAACTTCCTAATATCTTGCTAGATAAACTTTTCTTCAGCTTAGGGAGTTATTCTAGACAAGTGTTAATGCACAGACCATTGTTCTATTTGTCCTTGCTTCTCTACTTTTTAAATAATTTTTCTGCTGACCAATCTCATGGCTGCTGCTTAGCTCTAATCACAGTTCTGCTGCCTCTGAGGCCTGCATCTTGCAGGTTCCCAAAACCTTTTAGTTTTGAGGATTCCCACACACATGGTCCCCTTATTTTGGCTCCTCATATGCACCTCCAGCCCTCATCCATGCTGCCAGTCCCACCAGTAGCCCACCCCAGATGGTTAACACAGACTTAAACCTCCCAACCTGGAAAAATAAAGCTTGTGGTTCCTGCAGGACATGCACTGAGCCCAGCTCATCCTAGAGACCACGTTCCCATGATGTGAGCACCTTCCCTGCCTCACACCCCGTTTTTCTCAGATTTTGCTGCCACCCAGGATCTGCCCCAGTGGAGCAGACGCCCAAATACCTGCAGAAGATGTCCTTGCAGCAGGCTGCTCCAGCCCTGAGCAAGGCTGAGTGGCTCTGTCCCCACCACTGAGCCGTCACAAGTGCCAAAAGCAGATAATTACTGCGGCTCAGCAATTCACAAGGAAAGGCAAATCTTATTTCCATGTTCCTGCTGCTTTGACAAACAGTGTCAGAAAGCAAGTGTTGGGGAAGGCGGGGGGAGAGCAGCAGAGATGGTGCTGTTAAATATTTATGGCGTGTTTTGGTTTCTTACTTGACAAACTATAATACGCTATCCATTTTTAATTCGATATATCAGAGCAAGCACTTGTTACCAATTTGAAGAATAAGTTGCTGTACCAGAGCTGAGAGTGGATTGGGGTTGAGAAAGATTTCACAGAGACAGGAGAGAGGGGGTGTGTCTGCCTGTTGGGCTCACACAGGAGCTCTGGAGGTTTTTCTCCCCTGCCCATTAAAAACCCAGTGGCATAGAAGGACCAGGAAAATTCACTTCCCTGTAGTCTCCTCAAGGTACTCTCCAGGTACTGCAGCTGCATAGAATCAGAAAATTTTAAAGGTTGGAAAAGCCCTCTAGAATTGTTAAGGCTGGAAAAGCCCTCTAAGGTTAGGCCCTCTAAAAGCCCAAGCTAAAATTGTTAAGGTTTAAAAAGCCTTCATAGAATCATAAAATTTTTAAGGTTGGAAAAGCCCTCTAAGACCCCTAAATTGTTAAGGTTGGAAAAGCCCTCATAGAATCAAAAATTGTTAAGGTTGGAAAAGCCCTCTAAGATCACCAAGCCCAAGTCAACCAGCACCACCACCATGGTCACCATTAACCTTGTCCCCGAGTGCTTTTTGACACTTCCAGGGATGGTGACTCCACCACTGTCCTGGGCAGCCTGTCCCAGTGCTCTACAACACTTTCCATGAAAAAAAATTCCTAATATCCCACCTAAACCTCCCCTGGCACAGCCTGAGGCAGTTTCCGCTCATTTTGGCACTTGTTACCTGACACAAGAGCCTGGCTGTCGGCTCCTGTCAGGAGTTGTGCAGAGCCACAAGGTCCCCCCTGAGCCTCCTTTTTTCCAGGCTGAGACCCTTCCCAGCTCCCTCAGCCCCTCCTGGCTCTCCAGACCCATTTCCAGCTCCATTCCCTTCCCTGGACACTCTCCAGCCCCTCCAGGTGTTTGTCATGAAGGTCTCCAGAGTGTGAATGACCAGGACTGTGCAGAGAGCAGGGTTTGGTTGCTGCTGAGCAGACATCACATTAAATTGAAAGGGAAGTGTGATGTAGGTCCTGTCGGTGCTGTAACACAGCCAGGGGAGGTGTTTGCAGCCCTGACTCTGTGCACAGGAGAGCAAAACCTTGTAAGATGAAGGGAATGGCTCTTTCCTGCACCCAGAGGAGGTGATGCCCTAAATATGCCCTCTGCTTCCCAGGTACCTGCTCCACTAGTCTTTACTTCTCCTCTGAGATGAAAAATATGAGTTAATATATTGGCAGGAACCTCATCACCCTGAGCAGAACTCACACCAATAAACCTGTGTGACCCAGGGGGAGAAAATTCCCTGCTTCATCTTTGGTTTTCTGGCTTTGGTACATCCCAGTTTGTCTCTGGCCTCTGTGTCATGTGTGGGAGAATTAACCAGACTGGATTGTTGGTGCCCAGAGCAGCCGAAATATAATAAATATTTATTATTCCTCTAGTTGCAGTGATATGAATGTAATCTAAATTATTTAATCCTATCAGACATTTGAGATGCCAGTGACAACCAGCTCGGGCCAGAGAAAATCCAGCTCTTTGGGTCAGTGCAAAGCCTGTGTCTTTCTGCAAAAACAATTCTCCAGGCTGTGGAGAACATTTCCCATTTTCCTCTGGGAAAAGCTGTGAGTGGTGCCTTGGACTACCTAGAACAGAGGCTGGACAGAGCTAGAGAATAAAGTGGGGATTTATTAAAGGCATTCAACAGATACACCCTGGGCAGTGCAAGAACCTGGCAGAGGCTACACCAAAGATGGATCCAGGATTCGCCACAGTCACGAGTTTTTTTGGCAGATAAAAGTTTGGTCCATTTGCATATCAGAGGTTAATTGTCCAGTTACAGCTTCAGGTGATGGAGTCACATTCCCCCAGTTTGCCCCTCACAGTTCACTTTTGTTTGTGCTTTTTGGGCCTGAGGCTGTGAGGTGTCCTTGGTTCTCAGGGCAGAGGGATTGTTCTGTGTGCCCAAACTGTGAGGAGAGCTCACAAACACTGCAGGGAGTTCAGAGCTACACACTGAGGCAGGACAGGAGCTGGGAAATGTAAAAACTAAAATTTAAGGACCCAGCTGGCCGAGTGATTGCTCTCTGTGTCTGTTGCAGGTGCCTGTCGTGTGTGGAGAGCCCCTACCGCTGCCACTGGTGCAAGTACCGGCACGTGTGCACCCACGACCCCAGCTCCTGCTCCTTCCAGGAGGGACGAGTCAAGATGCCTGAGGTAGGCACAGGCACAGGGAATGTGCCACACAGGGCTGGCGTCACCTTCACAGAATCACAGAATGACTGGGTTGGAAGAGACCTTCAATGTCATGGAGTCCAGCCCAGCCCCTGGCACCCAGTGCCACCTCCAGGCTGGTTAAACACACCCAGGGGTGGTGACTGCACCCCCTCCCCGGGCAGCCATTGCAGAACTTTCTCCCCCTTGCTGGAAAAGCTTTTTCCTGTAGGTGGATACAGCGTGGGTAGATGAAGGTGGTATAGAATGTAATCTTATCCCCTAAAGAGTTGCAGCTGAACCAGTTACTAAAGATCAGGAGCAGGCCTGATGTTAACAGGCCACAGCTGCAGCCAATAAGAGCAGTGTTATAAAAGAGTGGATTGGTGGAAACTGGAGTCAGTTGGCTGCTGTGAGGACAAGGAAGAGTCAGTGTCTAGAGGAGATGCCTACAAGAAACATCAAGGAGGTATGAAACTCTGGCAACATGGAACTCTTGCAATGTAATGACAGTAGAACTCTTGGAATATAATGATGACATTTCCTGCTCTCCAAGCTGGATTTCCCTTGGCCCAGCTCAGCTGTGTGCTCTGGGTGTGCCAGTGCTGCTGCAGACAGAGCCCAGGGGCAGCTGGGCACAGGCACCTTTCAGGAGCTGTGAGAGTGCTGGGGGCACCCTGAGTCTCCTTTCCTGCAGGCTGAGCACCCCCAGCTCCCTCAGGGCTCCCTCAGGGTTTGTGTCCCAGCCCCTCTCCAGCCCCGCTGCCCCTCTGGCCCTGCTCAGTGTCCCAAGGTCCTGCCCGGGCTGAGGGGGCAGAGCTGGCACAGCCCTGGAGCTGAGCCCTGCCCGTGCCAGGGCACAGTGCCCTCCGTGCTGCTGTGCCCTCCAGTGTGGCACAGCCAGGTGGCACTGGGCCCTTGGCCACCAGGGCACAGTGACCTCCCTGCTCCTGCTGACCTTGTTAGACCACAAAGCCTTCTCCACCTCCAGTCCCACCCTTTCCCTCCTCTGCTCACTCTCCCCTCTGCTCTGCCAAACCCCAGAGACCTGATCCCTCCCTCCCTCCTGTACACCACAGGCAGCGTAATGTGGGAAATGGATTTGTAGAGAATTCTCAAAGCCTGACAGAGAGCTCACATCTGTATGCAAACTTTGAGATGAGAAATGCTGATTTAGGAGTGCCCTGGAATGGGACAGACATTGCTGAGAGAGAAATGGGACTGGAAACAAGTTCCAAAGGGTGGCCTTGCAAATAAGAGTGGATTCTTTGGAGAAACAGAACTGTGAAAGATGCATTGCAGTGGGACCCACCAGGGGTAATTTTAGATGATTGGCTTTAAGACATTTACAGACTGGTGTGGCTAAAGCTGATAGGCCAAGAAACACTTATAATATCTTGTAATTAAGAAATAGCTGGCTTCTGATTGTGATGCTGTGAATTAAAACATCTGTATTGTATCACCCTTCACATGAGACTGAAAATGGAATAAAAGTTTTTAACATGCCTCTCAGCTGCCCCATCTCTGGGTCAGAAAAGGGCATAATCCAACAGTGTGTGACCTTGGAAACTCATCACAAACTCCTGGCCCCAAAGCTCAGGGAGGGATGGTAAACACTGGTTGTGCATTTCCTCCAAGAGAGAAGGAGGTTACCAACCCCAGGGGAGAATTTAGGGCTTTGGCCGTGGGTTCAGTAGATCCCAGCTGTGTTTGGAACACCTCTGGGGCTTTGTGGGTTTGGTGCCTAATGGCAGATTCATCCAGCTGCCCCCCAGATTGCCACTGACAGAGCTGAACTGGAGCTTGGGTCTTAAGACAGAGCTGCAAATGCTGCCTGGCTGGTGTTGTAAGCAAGGAGCCCTTGCAGGCAAGGAGAATACAAATAGGAAACCACTTAATTCCTTCCTGGTGCCACATGTAGTGTCTGTGACATTGCCATTCCCTCCCACCCCTTCTGTAAATGCTGGTGGAGCTGTCACATTTGTGCTGGTTGAGATGTCCTGCATCAGATGTCCTGACCTGCTCTGGCACTGGGAAAAGCCATAAATACTCATGAGTTCTCCATCTGCCAGGATTCAGGATTTTCTGTAGAGCTACTGGAAAATGTGCTGAGGAGCTGGAGAGTTTGATACCCTGAGCTTGGTGGTGGAGGGGTGAGGAAAGGCAGACCTTTATTATTCCAGAATTTGAGTTATTCCAAAGTCTTGTCATACTTTGGCCAGTCCTGCTGGCGACAGGTTTCTGTCCCATCAACTCCAGGCACTGTGGGAACCTCATTTTCTCACTCAGTGGGATCTTCTGGGACATTTTGTCTTAGTTTTCCACTGTGCCATGTCACCACCACCACCACCCCTGCTCTCCTCTGGTGTGCTTCAAGCCCAGGACTCACCTTCCCAGCTCTCCTCCCCTCCAATCCCCTGCCCAAAGTGAGATGCCCACAAACCTCAGTGGATCTCCTGATCCACCAGAAAAGAGATCATGAGAATTATCCCAGTTTCTTAGGGAAGGGACAGGGGGTGGCACAGCCATTGCTCTTTGCTTTGTTCTCTCCAAGGTGTTGCTCTGCAGAGCTGGGGATAGGCAGGAATTCATCAAACTCTGCATGGTTTTAGCTTCATCACTTCTGTCTAGTTCTGTTTCTGAAAGATGTCCTCTTCAGGAGGCAGCTCCATTCTGGGGGGGCTTTGTCAGCAGAGTTTGCTGTTCCTCTCTTCTACCCCCTTTAACAGAGAATTCCCTGCTAAGCTTTGTGTACTCCCTTTATGATCTTGTAAAAGTGAGAATTTCATGGCAGCAGGAAGAGGCACAGACCTGACCTGGGAAAGCCACAACTGATCTACAAGGCAATGACAGCATCGTGGATGTCACACTGCTAATGGGGGCTGCAGCATTTTTTTGCCTTCTCTGGGTACAAATGGGATCTCATTCCTCTGGGATCGAACATTTGGAATTATCTGCTAAGCTCAGGAGCTGGTTTTGCTGTCTGCTCCACAGAGGAAGGAATGGAATGATAAAATCTGCAAGAATAAAGGGCTTGCAACTCCCAGAACTTTCAGAGCTTGCTTTGTGCCTGGCAGTGCGAGAAATGCCCTGCAGCTCTGGGCTCCTTCTCATTCCCTCTGAGTGTTTGTGCCTCTCAAGGGCTGGGGAAGGATGGCATCTCAAGTGCCCTCTGACAAACAGATTTGCAATCACTCTATGGCCAGAAAGGTTTTTTTTTTTTTGTTTTTCTTCTTTTTTGTCAAATGGCACTTTGAAGGAATGTCTGTCTCCCACGCTTCTCCTCAAAGACATCTTGTCACTGACTCACTGCTCTCACCAAAACTTCCACTGCCTGTTTTTCACTGTCACCTGCAATTCTATCATTTTCTGTCCTGTGCACTTTAGTGGATTCTCTGAGCAATATAAACCATTCAGTTCCCTGAAGAATCCCAGCCTGGCTCCTCACTGCCAACCCAAACTGTGACAGTGTTCGCAGGGGTCTCAGGATGAGGGAAGAGAGGAGGATCTCACGCCATGTTTCAGAAGGCTGATTTATTATTTTATGATATAAATTACAGTAAAACTATACTAAAAGAATAGAAGAAAGGATTTCATCAGAAGGCTAGCTAAGAATAGAATAACAAGGAATGACAACAAAGGCTTGTGTCTCAGAGAGTCCAAGCCAGCTGAGTGTGATTGTCCATTAATTAGAAACAACCAACATGAGAGCAATCACAGATGCACCTGTTGCATTCCACAGGAGCAGATAATCAATGTTTACATTTTGTTCCTGAGGCTTCTCAGCTTCTCAGGAGGAAAAATCCTCAGGAAAGGATTTCTCATAAAAGATATCTGTGACACCCAGACCTTCCCTGGTTCCTGGTGGTGCAATGTGACTCACTTGGTTGGCAAGACCCAGGTCTGTCCCCATCTTCAGCAGAGCTCAAAGTCACCCTCACTATAATAGTGGCTCTATTTTCTCTGGCCTCTCACATCCATTCTCCTTTCAATCCTTTCCTCTGCCAGCATTTGGAGCCCTGGAGGATGAGGAGAGGGAAGGCTTTGCCACCAGCCAGGCATGAGTACCTGCTAAGTAAATCTTACTGGGAAGCATGGAGTGGTTGGACCATCCCATTTGCTGTCTCTCCATGAGTTTGCTGAGCAATTAACTCAGGCATCCTCCCAAAACAAATATTGGTGTTACTCTGTCACATGGACCTGTGCCATGGACTCCTTCCCTCTGGAGCCATCAGTGCTGGCACACCAAGCCTTCCCCCTCCCCATCACTGTGGCCTTCACCTTCTCTTGCTATGCCCACCCTCAGATGATTTTTTTTTCTGTATTTGCCCATACAATATCTTGCCATCCTGTGGGAAAAGGCTTCCCACTCTCCAGATGGTCTGGGCTGCAAATGGGCTCATTTGGGCTGGCATCCCTCAGCCAGTCTGAGGTGCTCTCAAAGGAAGGTTGTGCCTTTGTGTCCTCATAACTCCATCATTTCCTTAGGATGCCTCACAAATTTCTGGGCTCAGCCTTTCATCTAGGCCTTATTTGTGTTCTCTGAGAGTATCTTGGGGTTTTTGCTTGTAGTGTGAGATGCTGGTTAGTGCAGGATGCTGGATGGATGTGAGACTGACCCAGAGGGACAGCAGAAAGGCTTTGGCAGTGACACACATTGTCCAGGAAATGCTGTAAGCTGCCATCCAAGGACAGCCTTTGAATTGCCTTGTGGATAGGCTGGGAATGGCAAAACAACCAGAGATGGAGAAAGGACAGGAAATGTCTGTTCCCTCACCACCAGCTCTGAGATCTGACTTTCTTACCTGTCAGGTGAATCAGCTCTGTCTGTAACAGATGTGGATCAGCCACTCTGGGAGCTTTGGGAAAGCCCAGGTTTGCTCCAGTGAAGAGCTCCAGCTTAGTCATAAAGCAGGAGTATTTATGATTGTGGCACTGATCTTAATCACAAAGGGTTCATGATGTCCCCAGATGATTTGTAGAAGAAATACTTCACCTTGGCGTGTAATTTCCCTTTACAGCGTGGTTTTTAAAGCCAGGCCCACTCACTTGAAATATACTGAGTGACTTCTTGCTTTAGAAAGGGGAGCTGATATTATTGTTACTGAGGCAGGAAGGGAAAGCATGAGGGAAAAAGGACGTTTTAATACTGGAGTGGGTTGTTGCTGCTGCTGTTGTTGTTTTTCCCAAAGAGCTGATGGCAAAAGTAGAGAGAATTAGTCTCAGAGATAGAAGGGAGTGGACTTCTGGGGGTTTTTCTTTGTCATCCTGTCTCTGCTTTTGACATCTGCTGCTGACCAGAGCTGAAGTCAGAGTGCAGGCTCAGAGTCTAAGCACAAACCATTGCATTGCAGATTCCTGTTCTGAAATCAACCCTCACCTGACACAATCCCCAGGCAAGAGAGGTCAGCCACTTCTTCTGCAAATGGGCAAGACAGTCAACAAGAACTGGGGGGAAACTGAGGCAAGAGGGGTGAAACAATGGATTTGAGGGTCTCCAGTGTGACAGGGGCTGTAGAAACAACACCTGTGGTTTCAATTAGATATCAGATAAAATATATCAATTACCCAATGCTGATTACATCATCTGTCTTGTCCCCATTCAGATCTGCTCTGATCCAGGGAGGAGTTTTCATATCAATGTTTCTGTAAAAGGATGGGATGCTGGGATAGCCTGCTTGAGTTGATGGGATAAAGGACTAAACCTTTTATTTGTGCTTTTTTTCTCTGAGATGAACATTATCTTGTTCCAGGCCTCGCAAGGATTTTAGCTTTGTGTAGGGAAAAAAAGGAGGGGAAAAATGGCACAAGCCAAAAGCAAGCCTAGATAACAAATCTGTTATTCACCAGGTTTAACAGATACATAATAATTTAATTACCTTGAAGGAGGTTTTCATCTCTTCCTGCTCAGCCGACATGTGTGTGCATGTGTTTTTCTTTCTCCCCCAAACAAGCCTTTCATTAAAAGGATTTTCATCTGCTGCCTAAAAAGGGGAGAGAAGAAAAGATCTCTCACTGAGGTGTTTTATGTGGAGTTGTACGTGCTAATGACAGCAAAGCCCACATAAAAGGAACAACTGCTTCAAATATTCATTTGTCAGGAGTGATGGGGAGCCCTGTGAGCTGCATGCTGGTGAGCAGCTGTTGAGGAGCAGAGCATGGCTTTGCTCCTGCCTTGGGCCAAACCAAGAGCTGCCCTGGTGGCCTCCATCACCCCTGCACTGATTTGGCTCTGCCTGGCTGCTGGTCCTTCTTGGGAAGGTGTTTGTTGGGAAATGGAGTGGAAGGAAGGGGGGGAAAAGAAGGAGGGTGATGATGCCTGAACTGACAGGCATCCAAGAGGCATTTGGATAATGTCGTTGGTAACAGGCTCTAAATTTTTGTTAGTCCTGAAGTGGTCAGGAAGTAGGGCAGGATGGTGATTGTAGGTCCCTTTGAACCAAAAATACAATATTTTATTCTACTCCATTAGGGAAAATTATTCTGTTCCATTCCTATACCATCCCAATTTATTTGTTTAATATCCATGTCTCCTTATCATGGACTGTGTAATAAACTCAGCAGTGCCTTCCCCATCCTGCTGCTCCCTCTCATACTCAGAGGGGACTTTGCCCCAAGGCCTCCAAAACCCAGACGTGTTTCCAGGCCCTCCAAATGTTTAGCTTTGTCCTCTTTTTGAGGTGCAGAAGGAAGTCACGGCACCCACCTGCTCCCAAAATGCACCCCAGTGAACGGGGTGGCTGCACTGGGGAGGGGACAGAGGACCTGCTGGGCCATTGGGGAGGAGCACGGCCAACTCCTTGCTCCCTTGTATCAAAAACCCTTCTGGTGATGCATCTTCAGCTGTTGCTGTGGCAACTGCTCAGTTTCCATCCCTCTCCTCTTTCCAGCTTCACTTAACCCATCTAGAGAGGCGACTGCTGGAAGCCTCAGTATGGGGAGAGGAGAAAACCCATCCCTGTTCAAATGAATGCACCTCTCCTCTCTCAGGGGCCGCAATGACAGCTCCAGCCAGGCCAATCCCAGAGCTCCAAACCCTCTCCTGGCTTGTCAATTATCCCTTCACTTATCCTGGCACCTGCCTGTCATTGAGGGGAGGGTGTGAGGTGGAGTTTCTATGGCAACTGCAGGCAGCTTGCTGGGCAAGGCAGGGGTGATGCCTTGAGAAGGCTGAGCTAGGACAGAGGCTGTGCAGAGCTCCAGAATAAAGCAGGGATTCATTCACAGGATCTCCTCCATGGCTGCACCTTGGGCAGCACCAGAGCCCAGCCAGGGCTGCACCCAAGATGACCCAAAACGGCCCCAAAATGCACGAGCGCTGCCGGGGTCTGTCCCTGGGATCAGCTCTGCTCCATTTGCACCTTGCAGTTCATTGTCCCATTGCAGCTTTAGCCCAGGCAGTCCCACCCTGCTTGTTTTTCTCTCTCCAGCCCACGGGGTTTGTGCTCCTGGGCTGAGATTTGGGGCATTTGTCCTTGGTGCCCAGCTGGAGCAGGAATTGTTTTGTCTCCCTGCTCTGTGCACACAGCTCACCATCCCATAATATGAAGCTCATACCCACACACTAAAGCAGCACAGAATGTGAAAAATAATATAAAAGACATATAAAATATGCCTTTTTTATACCTTGTATATGCCTCAGGTATATTATTTTATACCTGAGGCATCAGGGGCACTGGCAGCCACCCCATGCAGGTAGGATCTGCACACATTTCACGGTACCTGCAGCACAGGGGGTTGGTGTTTAGCATCTGTTTCACCCCTAGAAGGGTTTCCAGGCACGTGTGATGGAGTTTTGTCTGCTCTGCATCATGCCCAGGGAAGGCAGGGGTAATCCAGGAGGAGGCTGCAGCTGGTGGTTTGGATCCAGCTGTGCCTTGGGACTCCTGGTGGTTTGGCATTTCAGGCTGTGGCATTTCAGCCCCCATCTATCATTACAGCACTTTCCCAGAAAAGGAGATGTGTCCTGTAGTGGGTACATCCTCTTCAGAGGGGGTGCTTCAGATAATGATGAGAGGAAATTAAACACAGAAAATGGAGGCTGGGCAAAAAGCTGCCCTTTTTTCAGGGAGCCTTGTTAGAGCATGAAAATGCTGCTCAGAGCCACAGGTTCGATTTCAGCAGATGAGAGTTGTATTTCTGACTCTGAGTTGGCTTGGACACGTTCACCTTTCCGTGCCCCTGATTCCCTCACACCTTCTGATTTGGGTAAGCACTTCCAGTTAATGGGTGCTTGTACCATCCTTAGTTCCTGGAGCTGTGATCTCACAGTGGGGGCTGCTTGTGAGAAGCCTTTGAACACGTAAAAACAAATTAGATAATTTGCTATTGTTTGCCAGTCACGATGACTTGCACTGAGGTGAAGAAGAAGGAAAGTCTGAAGAGGCTTCTTCTGTTATTTTTGGGTATCTTTTGCCATCTCTGAGCCTTTCTGCCCTGCAGTCATCCAGCTGGCAGGGAAAAAGGCTGGTAACTTGTTCCATTTCTGCAGAGTTTCAGAGATGTATTAATTCATAGAATCATAGAGTGGTTTGGGTTGGAAAGGATCTTAAAGATCATCTCATTCCATGGGCAGGGACACCTTCCACTATCCCAGGGTGCTCCAAGCCCTGTCCAGCCTGGCCTTGGACACTTCCAGGGATCCAGGGGCAGCCACAGTTTCTCTGGGCAACCTGTGCCAGGGCCTCCCCACCCACAGAATAAATAATTTCTTCTTAATATATATCTCATGTGTCTAATATCTAATCTATTTCTGATCATTATGGTGGTGAATCTTCAGGAAATCTGCCCTGGTGCACAACAGCTCCATCCTTTCTCCTCTTGTTGAGATGTCCAACCAAACCATCAGAGGATCTGAGAAATGATGGAAAAGGGTTTTTCTGAGAGCAGCAAATCCTACCTTAATGCACATCTTGTTTTCTTAGAGCTCAGCCTCACCTTGTGAGTGACTCATCAAGGACCTGCTCGTGTGATTTCGAGGAGAGGCTCAGGGATGGAATGAGAAATACAAGAAACATCTGACACTCAGCACTGTGTCCCTGCTGTTTTTCATAACAGTTGGGCTGCTCATCTTTGTCATGCAGGATTATCTATCCCACAGGACAGAGTGATCTCAGAATGCAGCAGGCTAATGTTCATCTGTCCCCGCCAACACAGCATCCTTGACAAAACACCGGGAAGAGCTTATGTTGTTTTGAAAGCCCAGCTCAGTGCAGTGCTGTTGTAATGCCTCAAGTGGCTACAGGGTTTTCTGGCTCTCTGGATATCTGTCAGGACTGCTGAGATCCCTGTGGCACCCTGCAGTCTGAGGGAGGAAGGACAATTCCCCATTCACGCAGTCCAGGGTGATGTCTTGGCTTGGAAGAATTTGCTTTTCTGCATTGTAGCATCAGCTGCGTTCACCGCTTTGGGGGCTGGCCAAGGAGAAACATTCTCAGGATGTTGAGGCTGCAGATAAGAGGTGAGGCTGGAATGTGAGTCCTGCCTCTCTTGGGGCATCTCCAGGAGCCCAAACCCTCCTTTCCTGCCTGCACTTTGAGTATGAGTCCATTTGCTTTGGCTTGGTGTTATCCCACGTTGCCGTGGATCTCGGGGAGGGAAAGGATGATAAGAGCTCTGATATCGTGGTCTTGACCTTCCCACTGTGGGAGCCAAGCTGTGATGATTCCTGGGGCTTCTGTCCTGGTTTCTAAAGGAAGTGACCTCTGTGCAACCTCCAGCCCATCTGTTCCTCTGTCTCCTCCATCCTCTGCCAAGCTCACTGACCATTCTGGGCCTCGTTGGGCCAAAGTCTGGAGCCCTCAAAGTTCCAGAGAGTCTGGAGTTCTCAGGGTCCTAGTGACTTTCAAAATGCACAGCTTTAGAGGTGAAATAGGCCTTCAGTCCTCTTAGGAAGAAGGCACTACAGCTTGGGCTCAACCCTTGTTAGACCCCAGAAATCCCCATGGGAGGGTGTTGTCATGGGAATGCCTCCCACTTCTGAGGAATTCTTAGTTGGATAATGTCCCTTGTGTGTGCCAAATCCATTTCTTGGCACTGGTTAATAATGAACTTCATTGAGGAGTGACAGGTCAATGTCATTATCATAGAATCAGAGTGATTTTGGTTGGAAGGGACCTTAAACATCCTCTAATTCCAACCCCTCTGTTGTGGGCAGGAACATGCACAGAAGTTCTTGTGAACTTCTGGTAGAACTCCTTACAGAAGGCTGGCTGGGAAGGGTGCAGATTTATATAGGCATAATTAGAGAAGGAATTAATTACTGTTTTATGAGCTGTCTGTGCTCTACTCCGTGCCTTCCACAGCTTTGCACAATCCACTTTTCCTGTGTGAGTTGTTCGGAAGAACTCCCTTACTTAACCAGGGTTTTCCTTTAACAAAAAGCAGATTGCCCAAGTAAATACATGGTTTTCTTGTCTCTTGCACACACACCACCTTTCTCAATGCACATATTCATATTATTTATTATTTCCAAGCTCAGGAAGCATCAGGACTGAGGCTGCTCATGTGTCCCTAGTAGCCTCTTTCCAGCGAGCAGATGGACCTCATGACAAAACCATTGACTATTTTTATCAGTGGTCCACTCCCCTAATCCAGTGACCAGAAGGCTCCTGCTCTCTGGATCATTACTTCTCCTTCTGAGAGTGTGTCAAAGCAGCAAAGGGCTGAAAGAAAGCTAATGTTGTGTCTCTATTTAAAAAGGATAAATGTGGCGCTTGGATAATTATGGCAGCCTGACCTTGATCCTCGTGAAATAATGGACCAGCTAAGAAAGACTCTATTAATAAAGAATTAAAGGAGGGTAAAATCATTAATGTTCATCAGCAGTGATGTGTGGACTGACTTCAGAGGCAGAACAGTCCTGGGTTAGGATCAAGCTCTCAACAGACCTGGGTCATTTCCCAGCGCTGCCTGCCTGGCCTTGGGGGAATCACTTTGCTCCCAATCACCATGAGTGGGCAGTGAGCCATGGCAGGGGAGGTTGCTTATCTTCATTTAGATCCTGCTTGTGAGCAGCCACTCTCTGGTGATCAGCATCACTCCCCAGCCTCCACAGCACCAGGCCAGGGACCCAGGGCAGCTGAGCTGATGATCTCCAGTCCATCAGTGAGGAGGCTCTGCTAGAGGTTTCCCTGAGGAATTTTGGATGTTCCATCCCTGGGAGGGTTCAATGCCAGGTTGAAGCCACCTGGGATAGTGGAAGGGGGTGAAACTGGATGACTTTCAACGTCCCTTCCAGCCCAGCCCATTTTATGACCTGCTGGTCTCCCTCCAGCTGTGGTATCTGTGCCCTGATCTGTGCAAGCCACCACTGACGTGTGTCACAGTCATATTTTCTGAAAAATCCCTTTGCCCAGGATTTTCTCCTGGGAAGCTGAGAAGCCTCAGAGAAAAAGGAAAACAATATTGTCTGATTTGCTTCTCCTGTGTTTTGCTGCTTTGGAATGTGGTTGGAGATTGTTTATCCAACAGGTGATTGTTTCATTGGGTTCTGCTGTGAGTTGTTTTCACTCTTTGGCCAATCAGTGCCAAGCTGTGTCGGGACTCTGGAAGGAGTCACAAGTTTTCATTATTGTCTTTTTAGCCTTCTGTCTGTATCCTTTCTATATTCTTTAGTACAGTTTAGTATAGTATTCTTTAATATAATACAGTAACATAAAACAATAAATTAGCCTTCTGAGAACATGGAATCAGATTCAGTATTCCTTCCTGCCATGGGGCACCCCACAAATACAATAGACATGTGCAGCTGCCAGAGTGCACAGAGCTAAAACAGAACCAAATCTTTCCCTAGCCTGGCCACCAGCCTCCAGGCCAACCCCCTTTTGCCAGGCACCAGAACCCCTTGCAATGCCTGACAAAAGAGAGCTGGAATTTGCTCCTGAGTGAGTGGAAGACTCTTGACTAGAAAGGAGCCCCCAGAAGTGACAGAGATGCAGGGACTCAATTATTCCTTTGTTGTCTCTGCAGATGTTTACAGTTCCCGTAAATCCTGTTGCTTTCTCCTCATCAGCTGCCTTTAAAGTTCGGAGCGTTTTCCTCATGTATTATTACTTTTGCTGTGCCAATAAATAAGCACACCATCAATCAGGCTAACAACACTGTAAACTTAGGAAGTGCAGATAAAATATATGGTGCATTAAAAAATTCTTTGACCGGGTGAGCTTTTTTTCGGAGCTGGTTTGATTGCTGCTGGTGCCGATGTAAATTTGGGAGAAGTATATCCAGAAATTTATGGAGCTTGGATTCCTGCCTACAAGGCATTGACCTGATTCCACTTTATAACATAATAACGTTCCCCAGCACTGTTTGTGTAAATTTTAAATATAATTTTTACGACGCTAAGAATTAGTGGTATAATAATGTAAACACAGCGTGGACTGTAACTCACCCCTTCTCCTCCTGCACTGGGGATGGAGAGCTCCTTGCTGCTTCCTTCTCCAGACTATCCAAGGTCTGGGAGGCTGTGCAGGAGTTTAAAAGAAACCAGCTTGGCAGTCCTGGAGCCCTGGGTTTGCAGTACAGGGTGGTGACCCTGTGTGACTGTGCAGAGGTGTGAGAGACAACTTCAGGAAACAAATTCCAGGCAGTCCCTGCTGCCTCTCATTTGTAAACTTGCTTTTTCCCTGCGTTTTATCCAGGTGAAATCTGATTTCTGCAAGGTCAGTGAAAGGTCAGGGGATTTTTGCCTCTCTTTTGCCTTTTTTCCCTCTCCTTTTTCTCATTCTTTGTCTGCCTTTTCTTTCTCTTCCCTTGGTCTGTTTTTGTTTTTAATCTAGTTTTTTTTAAATTTAGTTTAATTTACAGAGCATCCAGATGCTGTGGTCTAGATATCTTTATAAAAACCCAATCCCTGCCTCTCAGCTCTTACCCTCTTGACTTGATTACAGCAGAGTGGGCGGGTGACAAAGCCAGAGGGAACGCAGAGAAAACAGAACATTGCAGCTCGGCAGAGCAGATGAACAAAAGATGTATTTGTTTACGTAATAACTGAGTAAATAACATTCTGAGTTTCATTTCTTACAGGGTCCCAAAGGGCCTGAGTGAGTCAATCTTGGTCACCGCTTAGATTCACTGTGTGGTCATTTTTTTTTTCAGGCAAGATGCCTTAGATAAGGTACAAATATGTTCGCTGGATGAGGGATATAGAAAGGAAAGTCTTAAAAAAAATCCTGTAAAGTTAAAGAAATGGATTTTAATGGCAGAAGAAAAGAGGAACTGGATGTTTTGAGTAATGATGACGTTAGTGCTGGAATGAAGTAATGAAGGAGCAGTGAAGGAATTAATGGTCTGTTCCTGAATGGAGGTGACTCCTACTCTTCTGGGAGAGGAAGGGTGAAAACCCATTGCCAAGGGTTGAGTAAAGAAATAAAGAAAATTAATATCTGGGCAGTGGTGCCCCCAGTGCCCTCAGCATTAGGTGAGCTTTATTTTTGTGCCATGAAGAGTGGAGATACAGGCAATGCTGCCAGGGATGGTGAGGGAGGAGTATGAAGGAAAAGCTGGAAAGGTTCCCTCCCCTGGATGCTCTGGCTGACAAGAGATGCACAAGTGGGGATGGGTGAGCCCCAGTAAAACCTGGGGGCTGTTCGTAGGTGGGGGGTTCATTGTATTAAACCTCCATGGATGTGTTCCCTGTTCCCATGTGGAATGCCTGCCACCCAAGGTAGATAAAACTCCTTTTCTACTGGGAACTGGAAAACACTTTGATGATCCTTTGGATCATAATCATGGCCAAAAATATTAACAGATAGACAAACTGTGCAAAATAAGTTGGGAGAAAGCCTGTGCAGTATCACAAGGCTGTGAGACATCCCAACGTGCCATTTCCTAGGAGAGGAACTTAGGATGTTTTGTCAGTCTCTAGCTTATACTGAGAAACAACACAGTGAAACCTCCATGAAATCATAACTCTGGATGTATGAAGCATCATAAAGAAACCAAACTAATTAGTTCAGGGCTAAGACCACACAGCCTCAGAGAAGCCTCCTCATCCTCTTTAGCAGCATCCTCTCAATGGCTCTCACATTGAGAGACCAACTCAGCTCAACACACATGTGAAAGAAAAGGTCCTCATATTTCTGAGACTTTATTATTCCTGCTAGCTACAACAAAAACACATTTGCAGGCGCTCTATGAGGAGTTATAAATAAAGAAAATTAAACTACCATCGACCCAATGAGTACAGCTCATTTCGTGCAGTGGTTTCACTGCAAAAGCTCTCTGACTTGGTAATTGGCAAAATTTTGGTGATGTGAGGTGTGCATCGCTGCTGATACCAGTAATTGGCAAGGGTGGAGGATATTATTTTAAATGGACTGACTCATTTGAAAGCATTCAAGAGCTAGAATGAAGCTACACACACAAAATGAATCAACAATGATTCTCTGGATTGCCAGCTCCCCTAAGAGTCAGGCAAAAGGTTTAATTTATTATATATCAAAGGCAAAAAAGAGATGGGATTGTGCCCATCCTTGGTGCAGCTGTTGGCAGTCTATGATTTTTTTTTTCCCTACGTCCTGTGAAAACTGTATTTTTCCAACCAAGGAGAAGGATGAAGAGAAAGTGTCTCCACTGCAAAATGTCCAAAATAACTCTTTTTTACAAAGCCTTCTGCTTGGGTCTGCTCTGGTCAGCTTGATGCTTTACCCTCAAAAATACAAACCTGGCCCATTTTACTCCCAAAATTACAAACCTGGTCTGTTTTACTCCCAAAAATACAAGCCACCCAAAGCTTGATACAGGCTGCAAAAGGAGTTCTGTGTTTGAATCTGAACCCAGAGCCTGGTCCAAGCTCTGAGGTTTTATGCAGTACATCACCCAATGAAATTGCCTTTTCCCCTCCCTGTTTCAATTAGAAAGAACATTAGGTCAATCAGATAAAGCCACATTGGGAGGATTTCCTCTTTATGGCGCTTGCCTCTTCAATTATCTATAATGAACTTCCTCACAGCACTGCAAAGCTTTTTATATGCAAACGAACCCTGTTTTGGGGCTGCCTCAATCACGGCTCGTTAATGAACTTGAAACAAGTGTTATCGGAAAGGTTACAGCACCAGTGGTGGAGGGGGACAGGATAAAGCCCCACAAGAAAGACCAGGCTGGAGGGCTGGGATTGGCCTGCAGGTAGCAGAGTGGACTATCTCCATCCTCCACGCCACAGCCCCCACCAGAGGCTTTTCTCCGTGACACACATCAAGTGAAACGCCCGCTCCTGGGGAACGGCTGCGCAGCGGCTGATAGGGCTCACCCACCCTCCTGCCCCGCTGATTCCCTCTGCCAGGGCATCTCTCTCTCTCTCAGCTCCTGGAAACAAACAAGGAGAGGCTGCTGCCAATGTCTTTCCTTGTGCCAGGAGAAAGAGAGGGAGCTGAGGCAGAGGCTCCAGGATTTGTTGGGCAGGTGATGGGGAAGGGTCAGGGGTGTTGAAGATATAAGGTCCCAAATCGTGTTTGCGTCTGCTGGTGTGATCAGTACTGAAAACTCTTTATTATAGCCTAGATCACCTCCTTCTTTTGCTCTCTGGGGTTTTTATTGGTCTTAAATCAGCCAGGATTATAGATTATGCCTCACTTTTTTGTGCTGAGCAGCTGCAAGGAGCCTTAATGCTGGTGTGCCACGGTATGGTGGAACCATTGGACCCAAGCTTGGGAAGACTTTTCAGATGGTTAAACCTTGCTCTTTTATCAAGAAAAATACTTCAGTGACACTTTACCCATTGTGTGTCAGCCTTAGGAGATCCCTGGAGAGGTTCCATCACAGAACAGAGCAGCAGTGAGGACAGGGAGGGCTGGATCAGGGAGTAGCTCCTCAGCCCTGCACCCCCAAGAGTGCAGAGGGTGGCAGTGATAAAGCTCATCCCTGCATTGCAGTACTGCAAGGGTTTTCCACCTCCAACCCTTCCTCCTTCCAGCCAGGTTAATGGCATGGCCTGTTAAGCCTTGGCAGCACAAATCAAGCCAGGCCTTGTGCCAGATTATCTCAGGCAAAGAGCCACTGGATCTGAGGTGGTTCAGCTCCACCCAGCTCCAGGGGCTGTGCTTGGCTCTCCTGCTCTGGTGCCAGCCCAGTTTAAGCCCATCAGTGGCTCTCAGTCACTTCCACCATGAGCATCACCCTGTAAATGCAGATAAAAATCATCTCTCAGCTCCTCAGTCTGGCAGCCCCTTAGGACAGATCCTCAGATCCTCTTTGGGCCTGGCGAAGGTTCTGGACTTCACTGCAGGGATGCATTGGGTGGTTACTGGATTTTCTGCCTGCCCCTGGCCAGGGATGAGCTCACATCCTCCATGTGCTAAGTGTTGGCTCTGTAATTCTGTCTCTGGTTGGTGAAACTACAGATGTTGCACATCTGATCCATTTCTTTATCTCCCTCAGCTATTTCCTTCGCTAAGATGCTCCCACCATCTGCTCTAACAAGATCCCAGGCTCTCAATGAGCCATAAATTCCACTTTTGAACCCTTCCCTACTCTTCTGTCCTGAATCAGTCACTTTCCTCTCGCCCTCACCTTCAATTCCCTGTCTCTACTGGAACCAACTGGATCTGGGTTTAACTTTGGGCAGGACAGGCAAAGGCTGCAGTAATTTCCTAAAGAGCTGATATTGCCCCAGAATCCATGAAAGGGACATCTTGCAGCTGTCTGACTGTGCTATGAAGAAGCAGAGCATGTCTACTCTGTCTAATTAAGCTGTGCTAATTAATGAAATTTTAAATGCAGCCACCTGTTAGGCAGCTTTGGGTGCCCAGGGTTCACCTGTGTGAGGAACCCATGAAGATGCACCACATTAGCAACATCCACTTGGCATTTCTCCTTTTGTGAGCCAGTGGGAAGCTTTTCCAAGGGGTCTCCATGCTCTTTGTGACTGTTGTTTCTTGGCAGCTGGGTCTAGATCTCTGTAATGAATATTTTCTCCTCTTCTGAGCCAAAATAAATTCTCTTTTTAGCAACCCTGACTCCATAGGTTCCAACAGGTCTTGCTGGAGCTGTGCCTTTTGTACAGGGGTGTGCTGGCTGTTGGGAACTGAGGAATTGTGCTCAGATTTTTCCTTGATTCACTTTTATCATGGCATTGTGACCGAGTTAAGTCTGTGGAGAGAACATGATTGCTTTTCCATTACCTGAATAAACAGGGCAGGTATGAGAAAGCACCAGAGGTGTCTCCCCTGGGTCCTGGAGGCTGAAATAAACCAGGGAGATAGGAAAGGATGGTATGTAGGAAAGGAGGAAGGAAAGCAATCCCTCCTCACTTGTTTATCTGAGCCTACCCAGGAATGCTCCTTGAGTAGCTCAGTAATAAACCAAAGCCCAGGGAGCTGCAAAGGCTTTGTAATCAGGCAAACTGAGAAGGTTGGGAAGCACCACAGTGTCACAGTGTTCACAGGGATCTTATGCTGAGGGAAGAGACAAGAATTTGACTCCATATTTCAGAAGGCTTGATTTATTATTTTATTATATATATTACATTAAAACTATACTAAAAGAATAGAAAAGGTTTCATCTCAGAAGGCTAGCTAAGCTAAGAATGGAAAGGAATGAATAACAAAGGCAGCTGTCCCAGACTCTCTGTCCAAGCCAGCTGGGCTGTGATTGGCCATTAATTAAAAACAACCAACATGAGACCAATCACAGATGCACCTGTTGCATTCCACAGCAGCAGATAACCATTGTTTATATTTGTTCCTGAAGCCTCTCAGCTTCTCAGGGGGAAAAAATCCTAAGGAAAGGATTTTCATAAAAAGACATCTGGGACACCACAGGACTCTTCCTGAGGCTGGCAAACCCCTGTGCTGACTTGCTTTGGTGTCTTCTCTCTCCCCAGGACTGCCCCCAGCTGCTGCAGGCCGAGAAGATCCTGGTGCCCGTGGAGGTGATCAAACCCATCACTCTGAAGGCCAAGAACCTGCCCCAGCCCCAGTCGGGCCAGCGGGGCTACGAGTGCATCCTCAACATCCAGGGCAGCGAGCAGAGGGTGCCAGCCCTGAGGTTCAACAGCTCCAGCGTGCAGTGCCAGAACACCTCGGTGAGCTGCAGGGGACACACGTGCCCACAGCACTGTCCCCAGGGGGCATGGGGTCCTGCCACAGCCCTTCTCACCTCATTCAGGGTGCTGGAGTTGGTTATCTGGAGGAAAGAAGGCTCGAGGGAGAGTTTATTGCTCTCTAGAACCACCTGGAGGTTGTGGTGGGCTTGGGGTTTGGCTTTTCTCCCAGGCTGCTGGTGACAGGACAAGGGGAAATGGCCTCAAAATGCCAGGGGAGGTTCAGGTTGGATATTAAGAAAAATTTCTTCACTGGAAGACTAGTTAAACATTAAAATAGAATGAAGGCAAGAGTCACCATCCCTGGGAGAGGTTCAGGGGAGGTTCAGGTTGGATATTAAGAAAAATTTCTTCACTGGAAGACTAGTTAAACATTAAAATAGAATGAAGGCAAGAGTCACCATCCCTGGAAGAGTTCAAACGAGGTGTACGCTTAATAATAGGGTCTAGTGGGCATGAAGGTGTTCAGTCAAAGGTTGGATTTGATGATCTTGGAGGCCTTTTCCAGCTTTCATGATTCTGTGGTTCCAAACTCAGGCAGGAGAAGGTTGGCTGGTAGCTTGAGACTGCCCATTTTTCGCCTTGGGCTGGCTGGTGCCACCACTCAGTTGTTGCTTCTGGGTCCCATCCTCAGGCTGGGCTGGAGCACCTCAGCTGTGACCCACAGGCAGCAATATCAGCTTAACCTGCTCATATTTCCACAAAAAGGGCTTACAGTGGGACAGGTGTGGATGTCAACGTGAGAGTGAAGGTTATTTTGGGGGAGTTTGATGATAAAACCCCATATGAACAGTCTGACACGTGCGAGCATGTAACAGATCAGGAAAAAGGTGAGAACACAGAATCCCAGAATGGGTTGGGTTAAAAGGAACCTTGAAGATCATCCAGTTCCAACCCCTTATGTGGGCAGGTGTGACCGTGTTCACAGGGGTCTTAGGATGAGGGAAGAGATGAGGATCTGACTCCATGTTTCAGAAGGCTGATTTATTATTTTATAATATATATTACATTAAAACTATACTAAAAGAATAGAAGAAAAGATTTCATCAGAAGATTAGCTAAGAATAGAAAAAGAAAGAATGGATAACAAAGGCTTGTGGCTCAGACTCTCTGTCTGAGCCAGCTGGCTGTGATTTGCCATTAATTACAAACAACCACATGAGACCAATCCCAGATGCACCTGTTGCATTCCACAGCAGCAGATAACCAATGTTTACATTTTGTTCCTGAGGCCTGTCAGCTTCTCAGGAGGAAAAATCCTAAGGAAAGAATTTTTCATAAAAGATGTCTGCAACAGGCAGGGACACCTTGCACTGCACCAGGTTGCACCAAATGCCATCCAAGGATGGATGGGATTAGGCTGAGTCAAACCTTCCTGCAGCCCTCACATGCCCTCTGAGCAGTCTGTGCCCACCTCCAGTTCCCCACCTGAAGGGCAGGACCTTGCAAGGACCCTGTGTGAGTCATGACAGTGCTGTCACCACAGCAATGTCACTTTGGGGACAAACCCAGTCAGCACCCAGTGCAATGGAGGCCCCTGCTTCTCCAGAGGTTTATCCATGTCTCCAGGATATGCATTGAGTCATCTCCATTGCTGCTGCTGTGAGATGATTTATTAGTCAAAGAGCTAATTACAGGCTTTAGCCACTCCACGCTGGGCAGTGCTTGTCACAACACATTCTGCTGCATTAAGCAGGGCTGAGGACTGCAGGCAGTTCACACATTTTACATCTGTTGCAAACAAGCAACTTCCCAACCGATGCTCTTTTATTTGTTCCTTTGTCTCTCTCCCTCCCTCCCATCTCTCCCTGATTTCCATTACTGGTTAATGACCTGTGAGCATTCAGGTTTCAGGTTAGAAATGGACAGACTGGGAAGTTCAGGAGGGATGCACATTTTATTTAGAGTGTTATTTTTAAAATGGTGGAAGCTAAGGGGGAATTGCATGGTGGTGGGCAGAGATTATATCTGTCCAAAGAGCCTTAGCAGGCAACAATGACCTTTAATGATCCTTTAGAGTCAGGAATTCTCTGGCACACGTAGGCATTCCAATGAATTATCCCATTTAAGGATTATTTAAGCAGAGTTGGGCTGAACAGGAAAGTAACTCCAGCCAGCCTCAGCCACTTTGCAGAACCCAACAAAAGAGTGGTTTTGACAGGCGATGGCGATTATTCCCACACTACCTGCATGCTCCAAGAAATTGCCAGTGCCTGGGACTGGAGAAGTGGGGTTTGATGAGTCCCCGGGTGGATTTGCTCATAGGATGCCTGAGTGCTGTGACTGCACCATTTTGACTTTAATGTGTGTTTTCCTAAGCCAGAGCTGCAGAGGGTGGCAGGGCTGAGCCTCAGGCTGGTGCCAAGGCACTGCAGGGCCTGACTTGCTTAGTGCTGTCTGCAGGATGCTTGTCCTGTGTTTTTGGTGGCCCAGGTGGATTTAATTCTTCTCCAGGGAGAGAAGCTCATTTGGGAATAAAACCAACTCTTTTCTATCCTGTTTCTGCCTCTTCTCTCCCTCTGCCCTCCCCTTTTCCTCTCCCTCGCTTTCCTCCTTTTTCCCTCTTTTTGCTTCCCTTGTCTTTCCTCCTCTTTCCTTCTCTTGTCTTTCCTTTCCACCCCTTTTCTTCCCCTTCCTTTTGAAGGAGCTTTGACTCTCTGATTTGAGGTCTTTCTTCTTTTCTTCTTTCCTCTTTTTTCCTCCTGAGAAATGTTATTTCATTGTTGCTTGGAATTTGCCAGACACTGAGAGAAAGAGATGTGGAAGGGAGAGACAGACAAAAGAAAGCAGCATTCAGAGAGATACAAAAAGGCAGCAGAGAAGCCCTGGCTGGTGGAGCAGGTGGCACAGGACACAGACAATAGGCAAGGAGTGCTGGAGATCTGTCTCCATCATGATTATTTCCTTCCCTGCCAGAATTAGCATTCAGGCAGGAGCCACTGCAGCACAATGAGCCTCTGCTCCGGGGGTCACCTGGCTTTGGAGAGAGCTGTCTGAGCCTGTTTGCAAACCCAACCAACCCCCTCTGACAGAGCTGTTTTACTCAGCACAGTTGCTGGAGGAGGCTCTGAAGGTAGCACCTGCATTGCAGGCTTGGAGGAGGTCCAGGGGAGGGTGGGAGCATGTGCTGTGATGGTGTGTCCCTGAAGGGATGCTGTCCTGCCAGCAGATCCCTCTGTTGGTGCTGCATGCTAGACTAAGCAATCATTCCTGCCTTGTTTTCCAAGATCTGCCCCCTCCCATCTCACACAAGGCACCAAATTTGTCTCTCACAGAAAAACTTCTGCAAAACTCAGGATTTTTCCTGTTTTCACACGGGATAGAATCAGGGAAAGAGCCTTAACTTCTGCTCTGCATTTCCTGATCCCTCAAGATTTACACCAAGGGTCAGAGCCAGCTTAAGCACCTTTTCCAAGTGGCTCCAAGTTCAGTGAAAGATGCTCTGAGGACACCCAGGTGTGAGCAGCCTGTGATGGTGTGTCCCTGAAGGGATGCTGCCCTGCCAGCAGATCCCTCTGTTGGTGCTGCATGCTAGTCTAAGCAGTCAGCCCTGCCTTGTTTCCCAAGATCTGCCCCCTCCCATCTCACATGAGGCACCCAGGAGCTCAAATGTCCCTCTTGCAGAAAAAGAATTCAGGATTTTTCCTACTTTCCACAGGATAGAATCAGGGAAAGAGCCTTAACTTCTGCTCTGCGTTTCCTGATCCCTCAGGATTTACACCAGGGGTCTGAGCCAGCTTAGGCACCTTTTCTAAGTGGCTCCAAGTTCAGTGAAAGATGCTCTGAGGACACCCAGGTGTGAGCAGCCTGTCTGTCACTAATGCCACATCCAGCACTGATGATCCCTGGGTGCTCAGCCCTGTCAGGAGGCAGATCTGCCTCTCTCCCTGTCTTTCCCAGAGATATTTCATTTGATAACAGCAATAAGTCTCTGCAGGCAGCACCATTCAGGACAATTATTGTTCTTGTCAAGTGGTTTGAGACTCAGCTCTGGGCTTTGTCCTCTGTCACACCACCCAAGGCACACAATTATCACTCACAGGGACCCTTCCTGCCATCCCTTATTGCGCTGGTGATAGCTCTGCCAACAGCCTGGACGTGGAGGGATGGGAGGGGATGAAAAGCAGGGGAGCTAAGGAGACGCAGAAATAAGGAAGTAAAAATGTCAGCAGGAAGGGCTGAAATTGCTGGATGTATAAGGGCAGAGTGCAATCTTCCCGGTGGGAAGCAATGGGAGCCCCAGCACTTCAATCAGCCCAAAATGATCGAGGAAGAGGGAATGGGGAGGGCTGACCCACTGAGCATGTTATGATCAGGGCCATTACCTGCTCCAGGGGCTGATCCCTCATCCTTGCTTGGTTCCTGGCCTTGGCACACCCTGGATCCCACCAGCAAAATCCCTGCTGATGATTTTGTCCTGAATCCCTCACAGCTCTGCCTGCTGTGAGACCCGAGGTGGTGCAGCTGGGAGTGCTGTGTGGCTCAGGGACAGGAGAGAAGTCAGCTCTATTTGTCACATCATTGCACTCCAGCAAGAGATCTCGGTGGCTTTTGACTCCGTGGTGTGGCTCACAGTGAAGGGAGTGATAAAAAAAAAAAATCCAATAGAAAGCAAAGCTGAGAAAAAAAATGAGCTATTCACAGAAATTATGGGAAAACACAGTTGTGGGTTGTGACCATGTTCACAGGGGTTTTCGGATTGGGGAAGAGACGAGGATCTGACTCCATGTTTCAGAAGGCGGATTTATTATTTTATGATATATATTATATTAAAACTATACTAAAAGAGTAGAAGAAAAGGTTTCATCAGAAGGCTAGCTAAGAATAGAATAGGAAAGAATGAAAACAAAGGCTTGTGGCTCGGACAGAGAGACCAAGCCAGCTGACTGTGATTGGCCATTAATTAGAAACATCCACATGAGACCAATCCCAGATCCACCTGTTGCATTCCACAGAAGCTGATAATCATTGTTTACATTTTGTTCCTGAGGCCTCTAAGCTTCTCAGGAGAAAAAATCCTAAAGAAAGGATTTTTCATAAAAGATGTCCGCGACAGTGGGTGGCTAAAAGACAAGCACAGGGCTGCGAGTTGTAGAATAAGAGAATGGTTTGGGTTGGAAGGGATCTTAAATCTCATCTAGTTCCAAACCTCCCACTGGGAATGTCACCCTTGTGCGTCCACTTCTCTAATTGTTATTTATCTATATTTAAATGAAAGAGAAAGCCCCATAATCACGTGGACTCCGTTTGTGGGTGATACCCAGATACAAAAATTCAGTCCCAGCTCTGGGAAGCAAAGGATCCAATGAAATAGAATGACAGTGAGCAAGAAGTTTTCTGCCTTTTTATGGCTGGAAAACTGATGCAAGGAAAGATTAAATGGTTTCCACAGGATCATGAAAGGGGTTGATGGCAGAGCCAGGTACAGAAATCAATCCCTGGATTTGAGCTCTAATCACAAAAGTGGTGTCAGAGAAAACAGACCAACACTAAAATTCTGCTAAAATTCTGCAGAAGTTTCCCCACTATTGGACATGTTTGAGGTACAAAGGCGAGCTATACCATGAAACCACTCTGGATTTATCATTCTGAGTGTGCTCAAGCCAAATTACGAAAGGGCAGAATGCTGCAAGTGGTCAGGCATAGATATGGATTTGCACAAACTGCAGGAGCATCTGATGCTATTGGAGAGTTTAAAAAGCAAAAGAAAGGATATTTGTGAGTTCTAAACGTTGCTCCTGTGAAGTGCAACAGCTCCTTCTAGTAGATTTTTGGCATTTCCTGAAGAGAGCCAGTCTGTGTTCCAGGCAGCACAGCCTTTCCTTCTCAGGAATTGCCCACAATTCCCTGCTTTGATGAGATTATTGTGATTAGAATCCAGACTGGTCAGACTTAGGGATCAGATTTACATATTCTGGGGTGCTTTGCCTGTGTTGGAGGCAGCTGTGCCAGGAAAGGTGGAGACACAAGCCCTGATGGTATGAGCATTGCTCAGGAGTGTCCAGTAAACTCCACTCTCCTGGAGATCGATGCTCCAGCCCTTTATTCTCCCCTGAAACACATTCCCATCTTATTGTCACGGCTGAGCAAGTCCTTTTCAAAGACTCCTGTTGAGCTCAGTGGGCTTTGAAGAGGGGTCACAATGAGTGAGCAGCTCCTGTGGTCTGAGGGGGACGGAGCATTTCCTCGCGGTTCCTTTGCAAATTGCTCTGTTCCACTGCCCTGCAGCCCACACAGCGTCAGATAGGCTCGGGCAGGGCCAGTGTGAGCATCCTCATCCCAGCTGGCTTCATCCTCACAGCTCTGCCATGGGATTCATGCCCTCACACCCCTTTCCAGCTCTGGATCGAGCCTGATGGGTTAAAAAGTCTAATATATCTAAAACTCACCTCCAAGGACAAGTAAAAGGAAAAGAACTTTTTGGAGTCACTTGTTTCTTTAAGTGAGCCTGTGGTATTTGTTTTTTGTTAATTTAAAAAAAAAAACAACAACAACAAAAAAAAACCCTGTGCTGTTACCAGTGACAGCTGAGATCTACTTTTCTGAGCTTTTATTAGGGGAAATATTTTCTCTGTTAATGACATGTGGTAAATAGCTTTTTTAATTATTATTAATATTATTTTACTGTTTTTATTCATTGTGGAATTTCTAGCAGGTGCTGAGCGTTTATTAAGGAAACGTGCTTGGTTGGGGGATTGACTCTGCTGGTGGATTCTTGTATTTTGTCAGTGGTAGCCCATTTTCATGAAGTCCCTGGAAGACTTGCTTACATTCTCTAAGTGACTTGGCAGACTCACTTCTGAGGTGCAAAGCACATACAATACTGAACATTTCTGGAAACAGAAAATATGTGCTAACACCCAGACACGTACTGAAACTTGTCTCAAAAATGCATATCTATGATTACAGTAGGAAAAAAAAAAGCCATAACTTGCTGAAATCAACAATCTCCAGCTTTTAATACAAATACTTGTCTTACTTTTTTAGAGATGAATATAGAATTTTTCAAAGCTAGATTGCTTCTTACAAAGGAAAACAAAGTTCTCGCTAAAGCAAAATGGTGAAGGTGGTGTCAAAATTATGAAACATTTCCTCATGGTTCCTTTTCAAATTGCCAGTGAGAGCATCCTCATCCCAGCTGGCTTCATCCTCACAGCTCTGCCATGGGATTCATCCCCTTTCCAGGTCTGGATTGAGCCTGCTGGGTTAAAAGTTTAATATGTGTTTGCCCCTGGTGCTGCAGACAGACAAGGTCTAAAATCCCAACTGAGCTCCTGCTGTGGGGTCTTCCATGGGAAGAAAGGCTCCAGAGATTCCCTTGCCTGTCCCTGCCTAGCTCTTCTTCCAGCTCAATCCCAAAACACACACAAGGCTCTGGGAGATCCTTTCCAAGACTCATTTTCTGACTTCAGGATGACCAGTTATTCTGAATATATCCCATTTTTCCATTCCCAATCAGTGTTTTCAAAGTGCTGTGCAAAGCAGGTGTTCCTGAGTGGCAGAAGTTTAATTATTCACCACTCTTCAGGCACTCTCCTTCCCATTCCTGTCTTCCCATCCTTGCATCCAGTGGTGTGAGTCCAGACAGCTCTGCATCATCTTGGATCTTGCTGGCAGTGACACCCAAAATTGTCCTAAAAATGCAAATCCTGAATGATGGCATGTCTACTGCAAAGCACCTGGCTCACCTGGGCTGCTCTTTACCTCCATGGAAACCACAAATACCCATCAATTCCCCACAACTGGATCATAATCACAGCGTTTTGCAGATTAATGGCTAATTGTGTTTAGTCTGTGCAAAGAGGAATTACTGAGCAAGCAGCTCCCACTCTGCTGTAATGGACAGAAATCACCAGTTACCATTTACTCCCCAATTATAGAGCAATTAATGGATCCAGGAAAACCTACCTGCAAAGCTCAGAGCTTTGGCATCTCTGTGGATAATCACAACAGGAGTTTAAGGGATGGGGGACTCTTTAGTGACTTTTTTGGCCCAGCCAAACCAGTTTGATGAGTTATATCTTGTTGGAAGAATATTTTTCTTTCAAAGTGGGATTTTGTCCTGCTGGAGATCCCAGTGTAGTGGGGGATCCCTGCTCTTAAAATTCTGCAGAAGTTTCCCCACTATTGGAAATGTGTGAGGTACAAGGGGGGATATACCATGAAACCACTCTGGATTTATCATCCTGAGTGTGCTCAAGCCAAATCACCAAAGGGCAGGATGCTGCAAGTGGTCAGGCATGGATATAGATTTGCACAAACTGCAAATTTGATGCTACTGGAGAGGGTAAATCCTATTGTACACTCTGCTCAGCAATAGTAGCAGACACAAAATGTTTCTCCCCTTCTTTCTTTCTCCCTTCTGTCCTTTCATCAAGCATCTCCTCTCCCACCATGAGGCTTTGGCCTTTTGGTGAGGTGCTGGGTGGAAGCTGCTGATGGAGGTGAGGAGTGGGGTGAGCCCTGGGTGAACTGGCTTGAGATAAATCAAAATCTAGGTGGAAAAAAGCACTCAGCACCACGTGGAGAGGGCCTCCAGAGAGCAGCTTCCATTTCCTTCCTTGGGGTCACCTCTGTGTGCCTTGACTGCCCCTGACAAGCGTTTGTTTAATTCTGTCCAACTCTCTCAGAAGATTTTTTTTTGCAGCTTTTTAAGACATATTTGCTGGAAACTGGATACTCCTTGCTCCAGCTGAAGCTTTTCTGGATCCAAGTAGGGAAAAGTGATTGCCTCCAGGGGTTTACACATGTAACAAGCTCTATCTGCTCCATCCCCAAAGGAGAATTGTTTGGGTTTTGGCAGCAATATGGCATTGTTGATTTACAGTCTGTTCATGATCCCCAGCACTCCCCAGACCCTCTCCTGCAGCACTGCCCAGCCACTCCAGTTTCAGAGCAGTTTGCATCAATTCCTCCTACTGAAAAAAATAGTCCCCATTTGCCAGCATTGAATTTCATTTGGTTGATTTTGGCCCGGTTCTACAATTTGTCAAGTTTGTTTTGAATTCTTAACCCTGGTGTTGAAGGTTCTTACAGCCCCGCCAGAACAGTCATGAAATCATCCAAGTCAGTAGTGAAAATACTGAGTAATGCCATACTCAGGACAATATTCCTTTTGAAACATCCTCCCAGCTTGACATGGAATTATCTGACTTTTTTTTTGTTTAATGGTTTTTTGCATAAACCTTATGGTGGCCTTTCTTAGGTCATATTTCCCTGGTTTGTTTATGGGGATCTGCTGTAGGATAGTAGCAAACACTCTCCTGAAATCAGGATAAATCACATCTGCTGCCTCCCCTTTATCCACAGTCATTAAGCCTGTCAAAAAGGAAATTAGATTGGGTTGACACAATTTGTTCTTGACAAATCTGTGCTGGCTGATTTTTATCACCTTATCATCTCGCAGGTGCTTATAAATTGATTATTTAATAATTTGATGTACTTTCTTTCTTTCTGGGAAGCCAAGTTAGGCTGACAGGTCTATAATTACACAGTGGCTCCATTTTCCCCCTTTTTCAGAGGATTTCCCTGATTTTGAGACTTTACGCAGCTTCCAAGAGTTCTTCAGGACATCCCAAGTGTAAATAACCTCACCTACCCCCTCAGCACCTATGGGATACCCAGCAGAGGCACAGCTGGATGCAAGACCCAGAATGTGTGATTTACACCTTAAAGTTGCTCCCAACTTGGGAAAAATACTTTTCAAAGCTGTGCTCAACACCCAAAAAATGTATTTCAAAGTTAAGGCCCATCACGTGCAAACCCACTTAGATCATGGAATATTTTTCTGACTGATAGGCCAAGAGGGAGTGGCTCTAAATTGGAGAAAGGTTCAGATATATATTAGGAAGGAGTTCTTGGCTGTGAGGCTCTGGCTGTCCAGAGCAGCTGTGGCTGCCCTTGGCAGTGTCCAAGGCCAGGCTGGACAGGGCTTGGAGCAACCTGGGATAGTGGAAGATGTCCCTGCCCATGGCAGGGATGGCACTGGATGATCTTTAATGTCCTTTCCATCCCCATTCTGGGATTCTATGAATGTTCATCTAATGGATAAATGGGTTTTTGTGAGGGGCATGGTTGATGCTCCACAGCTTTGGGAGCATCCCATGGCATTCTGGCAGGTGCTGCTGATTAGGGAGGTGAGTGACATCTCCATTTCTCTTGTTCTCCATGCTCAGCACCGCCTCTTGCCTCATCCCATCCCCTCCCCATCTCCAGGCACTCTCTAAGTCTGGTTTTGGGGTTTATTTTATTTTTTTGTTTGTTTGTTTTGTCTTTCCTCTCCCACTTCTAGTACTCGTACGAAGGGATGGAGATTAACAGCCTGCCAGTGGAGCTGACAGTCGTGTGGAACGGGAATTTCAACATTGACAACCCGGCACAGAACAAAGGTAAAGAGTTATTTCAACTTGTCCTTGGAAGCAGTAACCTTAGCAACGGGCCCTCGCTCCCTACACTTAACAAAGCCGCCACCGTCTCCCCGTGCTGGCTGCCGCACACTTGTTCTCTGCACTCTGCAAATTACCAATTTCTGAGTGCTTTGTGTGCCTCCCCCCAGCCCTCCAGTTCTCTCATTCCACCTGAGAAACGCGGCTCTCCCTCCCACTTGTGTTGCTCCCCCTCTCCCTTCACCGTCCCTGCTTCTCCCCGCATCCTCGTGTCTGCTTTTCACGCCCCTCCCTCTCCAGGTTTTTTTTTCTCCCCCTCTTTATTTCTCCTGCAGTGATGCTCTTCAAGTTAACATGCCAGGAGAACGGGCTCTCTGCTCAGAGGCAATTTAGTAATGAGCAGGGGAAGGCAGGAGGGGAGCGGGAAGGTTGCAGCTCTGCAGTGCGAGAATTCTGAGCAAAATGAAATGATGATGATGATGATAAAAAGGATCTGAAAACCACCTGTGTTTAACCACCACCAATGGCACAGGTTTGGTGTGCCCCTCGCAGAGGGGGCTGCGCATCCAGCCACAACCCTGGGTGTTTCTGGAGATGGATGGTTTGTCCACATCTTCTTCTTCCTTCTCGTCTTTCCTGGAACCTTCCCCCCAGGCAACCCCTCCCCTTGGCTCCCCTGCATTTGCAGCTCACACCTGCAGATTCTCTTCTTCTCACATCATCACGTCTCAGAAATGTCTCCCTCCCTCTCTTTACCTTGTCGTGGACACTTCCCACACCTTCTCCCACTCAATCTGTCCCCAGCAGGTTCTGCCATGATGCTGTCACACAGTTCCACACTGTCGTGGTTTGGAAAGACAGGTGTCTGCTAGGGAAGGCAGGAGCATCCCCTGAAATGGAAAATGTAAATCCCCTTCCTCAAATTGTTATAATTTTGAAATTAAGGGGGGCTCTCAGGCAAAGATATGGGAATAGGAATAACAGTTCTTTATTAGGGAAGAAAATAAAAATGAAATAATGCAGTAAAATAAAAAAACACTGACAGAATCAGAACACAACCTGACACCCTGTGGGTCAGGGTGTTGGTAGAGTCCAATTGGAATTGCGGCTGCAGCCCTCCTGAAGTGCCAGGTGTTGTTCTGTTGGAGCAGGGATCCTGTAGAAAGGTGCAGTCTCTTCCTCTGAAGATCGAGTGGAAGAGGCAGCTGCTGCTCCTCTGGCAGTGCAGGGGGCAAAGGCTGCTGTGCTGTGCCAGGCTCAGATTGGATCCAGGCAGGAATGCTTGGCTCCTCCCCTGGGCGGAGCATCTCCCCATGGGATGCTGGGATTGGCTCAGCCCTGCAGGGACACTCAGTGGCCATGGACAGCAGAGATCTGCTGGAGAGAGGGCTGGCTGTGGGAGAGATAAAGAAACAACTGCCCCATGGACAGAGAGAACTGCCCCACCTCTGACAGATGGGGACAGAACTGACATTGCTTGGCAATCCAGGGCACACACCCACCCTCATGCTGAGGGGTGGTGGGTGAGGTTCCCACCAACACCACATCCAACCTGGACAGCAACACAGAAGGCAACACTTCTCCCCATGGCACAGCCCCATCTGCCCTTCTCCCCCTCTGAATGGCAGAGATCTGGCAACAAAACCCCAAAACTGTGGCTTTTGAGGGTTAAATCCACTCAGTAAACACAACAGGCTGGAAATTCCTGCCCAGCCCTGGCACTCAGGCACAGCCTGTGCTGAAAGTGCCACCCTGCCTCTGCTCTGAAGTTGTCTCCTTCTCTCCAAGCTATGTTTCAGGACACTGCTGATTTCCATGGGCCCAAAGAGTGACATGGACTGGGAGAACCTTTAACAGTATAGGTTGAGGTCAGAATTTGGATGCTTGCCTCAGTCCTGATTAGTTTTGTGCTACCATAAAATGAGCACCCTTGACACAAGGTGATCCACACCAAAAATGTAAATCCTTTTCTTGGTCTGCGTTGAGCTATCCTAGGTGATGTGGGAGTGAAATAAATCTCATAATCATGATGACAATATTTTATGACTGTTTGTGCCAGTAACATAAAACAGACCAGGGGATGAACTCAAGAGTCATCTCCAGCACCTTCTTGGGTTATTCCAAGCCAAAATGTTGCAAATAATGACTAGGAAAAAATCTGGGAAGCAGCACTGGCTGGTGGCTCTCCCAGGTGAGTAATTTGGATATTATCATCATGATTTTGGTCAGGAGGAGAGTTTAGGCATGTGTCCATAGAGATACCACATGGAAGCAGTGCCACACAGAGGTGGCCAAGATGCCACTGCTTTCACATCCAGCATCACCATGGGCTGGGAGGTTCAAATGCCAAACTGACCCAAACCTGCTAAATTATCTACAGAAATACCCACTGGTAGCAGCTCGCAGAACAACTCAGCAAATTTGAGGAAATCCCACAAAAAAACTAATGAAAGAAGTATATTCCACGAGGTCTGGAAAACACTGTATTTGACAGATGTTTTTCAGGTACTTTTATATACTGTTCTTGCACACAGCCTGCAGAAGTAAAGAGTTTATGAGATTTTCTTGCATTGGCCAATACTTGCTGACATTAAGGGGGAAGGTATGGAGAGACAGAGCCTTTCAGCATAAATATTTCCAAAGCCTTTGAGCTCTGGGATTGTGTATAAAGATAAAAACCACTTTAGTCACCCACAGACACAGCAAAACACAAGCACAGAGGGAAAATTTCCCAACATGCCCACAAATGAAGGAAAGAAAAAAGTCTGAGAGCCTTGGTTCTGTCACTTTCATCTTCCAGGAGGAGAATCCTGCTATCAGTCTCCTGTGCAAGCCAGGCCTCCATTTCTACATCTGTAAAATAAGGATAAATAATATGATCTCATTTTGTAGGAGGACTTCAATATTTTTAGGTTTTATTAGGAAAACCTCAGAGTGCTTCTAATTACTTAACAGCTCAAAATGGAGCTAAGCATTAATCACTGCTGTCTGTATTAGAGTGGAATCAACTCTGCTTCAAAGCAGGAAGCAGACTGAATTTCTGGAGCAGAAGAAAGGGTAAAGGCTGGTTGTGGATCCATGATAATAATGAGCCATTCTGTATTTACTGTTGCCTTTTGGGATTTCTGTCAAGTGGGAAACCTGAGTGGCATCACCTGAACACAAAATCCTGGGGAGTTTCACACCCAAGTTTAATCTGTGGGTTGGCCAGTGTCACTATAGGACATGAAAGAACACAAGCTCACACCGCTGTTCTCAAGGTGAAGAAAAATGGAAGTTTATTTTCTGACTCTAACATTTATAGTTTTCCAAAAGTGACAGCAGAGTGGAAGGTGACAGTGCCGCCTCTCCAATGACACTGGACAAACCAACAGTCTATCAACTTTCTCCTCCTCCATAAAGGAATGCAAAACAATGAGTTATTTACAGAAAGTGTGTGAGAAAGTTCGCTACAAGAATGTCAACATCAGAAGGCTTAGAAAATCTTAAAAACCAGGGTGACAGGCCACGGCTAGAAAATTCCTTTAGGATGAAGTGCCGAGTCTGAGGCTGGTTGTTGGTGACACTTTATGACATTCAGTCTGTGAGAAAGGAAGGGACTGAGGCCAAATCACTGCCTAGGCATCATTTCCTCCAACCTCGTGCTTGTAGTCCCTCATCTTACTTTCTGCTCCCATACCTCTTCCTCTCCCATAACCTCTTCCTCTCCCGTACCTCCTCCTCTCCTATACCTCTTCCTCTTCATACCTCTACCTCTTCCATACCCCTTCCTTTCCCATACCTCATCCCTCCTGCTCTCAGTTTCCAAAACCACCATTGATGAAGAATGAACTAACGAACTTTATTTCAAGAAGGATGTCCATGTTTTTCGCCCATTACTCACCTCCCTGGAGAGTTTCCATCCTGCCTCTGGCACGAGCAGCCCAGAACAGTTTCCCCTCTTTCTCCCAGTGCCATCCCACCCTCCCCTGAGCTGCCTGCCTCCCTCAGGCCCTGTGTGTGTTTGCTGTCCCTGCAGTTCACCTGTACAAGTGCGGGGCCATGCGGGACAGCTGCGGACTCTGCCTGAAAGCCGACCCCGACTTCGAGTGCGGCTGGTGCCAGGGGCAGAACCAGTGCACGCTGAAGCAGCACTGCCCAGCCCAGGACAGCCAGTGGCTGGAGCTCTCCAGCACCAAGGGCAAGTGCACCAACCCCAAGATCACGGATGTAAGTCGTGGATCTGCCAGAAGCTGGGGGATTCCCTTTCCTTGGTTTGTTTTCCTGGTTTGGGCTTGGGTTGGGGACGGGGAGGTCAGGGCTGAGTTCTGATGGGTCAGGAAAAGCCTCAGGCATTCTGGGGGTGTGACGCCATGGTGCCTTCAAAGGCAGGAACAGAATTTTTATAGATTTTTTTTTCAACCCAGGGGTGACACTGGGTGTTGGAATCCTGGTTACTGAGAATTTCAGACTTTGTGCTGCCAGGCACTGACCCCCAAGAGAACACTGCATTGACCTGAGGCTGTGGAGAAGCTTCCAGAATGGAATGATGGAAACTGGGATTGTGGGTGTGGAGTATAGAATGTGTTTGAATAGAACTGTGTAATATCACAGGGTGGAAAACTTAGAGTTTAAGGGTTTAGAACATAGTAATATCTATAAAGTAAGATGGAAGTTTTAGGGTGGAGGCTGCTCCTTCTTCATCTTCTTCTTCTTCTTCTTCTTCTCCTTATTCTTCACCTTCTTCTCCATGGGTTTGGGTGGTTTTGTGTAATTGGATAAAAAAGTCCACATTACAAGACATGGGTGGTTAGTAATTGGGTTAAAAGTGAAAATAATTCAGGTGTCATTTCTTAATTGGACAGTTTATCCTTAAAAGGCCTTGTAGAGAGAGAGATGGGGCTCCATTTTTAGCTTGTTAGAGTTATCTATTGAACATGTTGACTGGGCCAAAGGAAAAGCTGGAGGAAAGGTTCAAAAAGGAAATAAGAGAATAGGAAGACCATAAAGACAAGGAGCAGAATAAGGGAGAGAAGGCAGGGGAGGCAAGTCAGGCCTGAAATCTAAAGGGATTTTTGTCTGCTGTCTTAGGATGCCATAATGCCAGGCACATTTTCAGGGTCACAGGACAGACCAGAGCCTTGAAAATGAGGGCTCCGTCCCTGCCTTGAGCATCTCTCAGTCACCAGTCACCAGGCCTTACCATGAGCACCCTTTCAATGTGGCCAGGGCCTGATTTACAAATGGGAAAATCAGGAGGGAAACGAAACAGGGAAAACACGGAGAAATGCAAAAGAGGAAAATCCAGCCTCCACAGTGGTGCTTTAATAGGAATAGTTAGGTGGGTTATTTTCCTAGAAAGCAAGAAAAGCTTTTTAAAGTTGTATTTGATTCAGATTCAAAAAGTGTGGGTGTTATGGAAGAGCCCTAAACCAATATCTGTGCTTGAACATTTGGGGAGAGCAAAGGCTGGGTTGAATCTGTTTTTCCTAGATGTTACTGAAAATAACCTTTTTTCCTGTGTTTTGAGCCATCTCCCTGTCATTCACCAGCTTTCAAAACTCTCTCTCAGTTGAACTGTTGGAGTTCAGTTTATTCTGATGTTTATGGCTCATTCTGGTGTTTCCAAGGTGAAGGTCTCTACTTTACTTGGATTTATCTCAGACTGGTAATTCTGACCCCACCTGAACCACCTGAAGCTGTGAAATCAAACCCAGACAGCCAGAAAGCACAGCTAAATTCAACTGAAAATTCAGCTTTGAGGTCTTGAAAATCACTTGGAGCTGGGGGAAACATTTAAAAATATTTTCAGATTCTCAGACCCTGTGAAACAATGATAGAATTTGGTATAGGGGTAGCTGATGGATGATCAGCTAAAGCAGAAATCCAAAACACAAGGACATGGGTGTGCAGAAGGTTCACCCACATTTCCCTGCCATGCTTTAACCCTAATCCTTCATCTCCAGCCTCATTTTGCAGAGCAAACCCCTCATTCTCCACCCTACAGCTCCTGAGTGCTTCAAATTCTGCTGGCATTTCCTCCAACAGCTCTCTGAGCTCAAACAGATCATTGCAACACTCACTCATGAAATATTCCAGCTGCCTGCTGCAAGCCTTAAGTAGCTCTTGGAAGGCCTTTTTTTCTGAGCCATTAGCATGGAAGTAATCTCAAGTGACTGGATATATATTGCAGCTAATGGTAGGTCTGGAGCAGTGGGGTGGGAGCATCCAGAGCCTGGAGGGGAGCCAGGGCTGGGTCTCTGCAGGGAAGAACACGTGTACTCACACTTGTAGGGGCACTCACACCCCCTGCAGCACTGATCCCCCCGTTTCTGTACCAGCCCTGGCATTTGCAGAGCCACACAGGGAAATTAAGGGACTCAGAGGCTCGCTGAGCCACAAAAAACTCCTTTAGGAGTGACAAGCAGCAGTTGATGTGAGCACAGACTGGAAATTGAGATGCAGCTAGCTCTGGGTCTTCCAGAGGAAGCTGAGGCTTCCTGGCAGCTTTTGTTTCCCTGCCTGGATTTTCCTCTCCAAAACTGACAGGTCTAGTGCCACGATTTTCCACCTGTGATAGAACAGACTCCTCCTCTCCTGCTGTGAAAACAACCTGGCAACACCTTCCTCTTGGTTGAATCTATGGCAGAGCTGTTAGGGTTAAAAAATCTTCCATGTAATCCTGGGAGAACCCCAGGCCCTCCTGATTTGAGGAAATAAGTGGTTTTTAAGGAAATAAGTGGGTTTTGAAGCTGGCCTTCACAAATAGAATATTGGCCAGGGAAGGATTCCGTGGTGCTGTGTTGGCTTTGCTCTAGGAAGTTTCCTGTTGATGCTTTTTGAGTCATAGCAAGAATTTTTTTAAATCTTGTGTTTTAGACAGCTTTCCCTTTCCCTTTCCCTTTCCCTTTCCCTTTCCCTTTCCCTCTCCTTTTCCCCTTTCGCTTTCCCCTTTCCCTTTCCCTTTCCCTTTCCTTTTCCCTTTCCCTTTCCCTTTCCCTTTCCCTTTCCCTTTCCCTTTCCCTTTCCCTTTCCCCTTTCCCTCTCGCCTTCCCTTTTCCCTTTCCTCTTTCCCTTTCTTTTTTCTTTCCTGTCAAACCACCGCAAACACCTCCTGGTTCCCTTTAGAGTCAGAGATAACTCACACTCACTGAGGAGCTGGTTCACAACACCTAAAATTACTATCCTAAAGTTAATATCCTGAAATTAAATATCCCCTAGAGGTGCCTGGCTCTCCCTCCTTTTATTAAAGGTTGGCCCTTCTAAAAATCACCCTTTGGGTGGGAATCACACCAACGCTGGTGCCAGGCTGGGTGCTGGGAGCAGCAGGGCATGGCTGCCAGCCCTGGATTCCCACCTGGCAGAGCCAGGGGCAGGTGGGAATGGGCCTGAGACAGGGAATTCCCCTTTGCTCACTGCAGGGAGAGCTGTGCCAGCCCTGGCAGATGGCAGCCGTGGCATCCTGGGCAGGCAGCAGGGAACACCCTGCAAGGGAAGTGTTTGAACCCTTCTCAAGAGGGCAGTGGCATGGCAAAGTGGGCATGGTGAGGAAGGGCAGGATGGAGATAATTAAGGGCCAGCCTTGTGATTCTGGTGTTGTTCCAATGCTCAGGAGACAGTTCTAGTGCTGATTCCCACCTGGCTCTGGACAAGGGGGATGGAGCAAGGCCCTGTGAGGGTCTGGTGCAGGGCCAGGCTGGCATGCAAACACCATTCCAGCAGCCCCCAGGCTGGTTGGGATGGTTGCTCCTCTTATGCTCAGACCCAGAGGCTCCACAAATAATCTGTCCATGCTCCCTGCCTACATTTCCAATGGCCCCAGCTCTCCCAGGAGGGAAACTGGAGCTCTTTCAGGAAGAGGTGTTGGCACAGAGCAGCTGCTGCTGCTGTCTCAGTCACCATCCACCTCCTCCACACCTAACCCAACACCCTCTTCCTACTGTGGCTTGGCTGGATATTTTCCAGGTGGACATTTTCAGCTGAATTTCTGCTGCATGGCCATTCCCTCCATGTGCTGTGGGCTGGGAATTTAGGATTTCAAGTGACTGGCTCAACCCTTTATGTCCTCGTCTTGTCCTTTCTCCCATTTCTCTCCACCGTGTCCCTCTGCTGCCTTTCCATGGCTCACGTCTACAAAGTGCAGAGCTCAGCTGCAGCTCCATGAATCCCTACAAAAAAATCTTCAACTCATCTCTGGATGTTTTGCAAGTAGTTAAAAGAGAGTAAATGAGGTCTGAGGCAGAATTTTGCATACTCTGTGTATCTGAAGTAGGTTTGTTCAGCATTTATAAGTGTCCCTAGTGATCCCCAAAAGTTGTCTGTTCTTTCACCTGACAGGTTTTGTATTTGTGTTGCCCCCAGATGAAGGCAGGAATGATGAATCTGACTCCATGTTCTCAGAAGGCTAATTTATTATTTTATGATACTATATTATATTAAATAATGCTAAACTTTACTATACGAAAGAACACAGAAAGGATACAGACAGAAGGCTAAAAGATAATAATGAAAATCCATTACTCTCTCCAGAGTCTCAACACAGCTTGGCACTGATTGGCCAAAGAGCGGAAACAACTCACACTAGAATCCAATGAAACAATCACCTGTGGGTAAACAACCTCCAAATACATTCCACATGAGCAAAACACAGGAGAAGCAAATGAGATAATATTGTTTTCCTTTTTCTCTGAGACTTCTCAGCTTCCCAGGAGAAAAATCCCAGGTGAAGGGATTTTTCCAGAAAACGTGAATGCCACAGCCAGGATTCTGGTGCCTGCTTTGATCGTTCTCCTTTCTCTTGGCTTGTTTCCCCAGATCAACCCTGTGACGGGCCCTCGTGAGGGAGGCACCAGAGTGACCATCCGCGGGGAGAACCTGGGGCTGGAATTCCGCGATATCGCCTCCCACGTCAAAGTGGCCGGCGTGGAGTGCAAGCCCCTGGTGGAAGGGTACATCCCAGCAGAGCAGTAAGTGGGGTGTGTGGCACAGCAAAGGCCACAGCACACCTAATGACATTCCTACCTACAGGGGCCTTCCAAGGGATCCATTCTGACTTGGGAATTGAGGGATGAAGAAGCCATTCCTCATGTACAGCTCAGGATAATCTATTTATTTCATAACCCAGTTATTACTGTGTTTGGATTGCATATTTAGGTGATCCTCATGGCAAATGCCCTGAAGTTATCCTGGTTTTCACCAAGCAGTCACCCCAAGCTGTTCAATTCCTGAAAAGCCTCTTGCTAAATGCAGGAGTGATCATTAAACCTTAGAGCTGCCTCCACCACACCAGGCTGGAGCTGAGAGGGATGGAGCCAGACCTCAGCCCAACATTTCTCTGTGCATTAAAGTGGATTTACACCACCTCAGCACTTGTCCCAGCCAGAAGCCACCACTTTCTAAAGAATAACTTCATCCACAATTTTGGTTCTGGATGGGACAGAAGAGGGTAGATTAATCTTCAGTCCATCCCCCAGCAGTGTGGGTTCTTAGCTGCAATTCCATCTTACCAAAACCACCCCTCAAACTCTGCTCCTGGTTGGTGTTTTCCTCTTAGGATCGTGTGTGAGATGGGGGAGGCCAAGCCCAGCCAGCACGCCGGATTCGTGGAAATCTGCGTGGCCGAGTGCAAGCCAGAGTTCATGGCCAGGTCTTCTCAGCTCTACTACTTCATGGTAAGTTCCTGAAAAAGTTCTCCTTGGCCCTGAACTCCTTGGCCTTGCTCCTCTTACTCCCTCTGTCCATTGTCCTTCACCACATTGTGCCTCCAAGCTCTTCGCTGCCGTTCTGGTGCACCAGATTGTTCATTCCATTTCCTTTCAACATCTTGTTCCCAGCAAAAATAGCTAGTCTAATTAAAGTTTGAACAACCTAATAATAGTCCAGATTATTAGTCCAGTTACAGTTCCATGCAGTCGCGGTCGAAATTAATACAGAAAATTCTCATTAATAGTTAAAAGTGCTGTACAGGAAAGAATAAAAAGGAGCTTAAAAGAGGAAAATTTCCCTAGTATCTTTTTTTTGGGGGTTGTGATGCTTTTGCTACCAACGCCCCTCTGCTTGGGGCCACTGGTGTCCTCCAGAAGAAATTTGAGGGCTGTCACTACTGATTGCAACCCCAGAATCTTCAGCAGCATGAGTGTGATGGTCTTGATTGGGTTTCTTTCTCCTCCTTCCTGGATTCCCCCAGGTGTTTATTCATCCCATCCACACCAGGAGCACTGGGATCAGGACAGATCCAGCTCAGGCTGCTGGTGAGCTGTAGGATGTGACTGGGGCTCAGTGCTGCTTTTGGATGCTCCATGATGAAACAAGAGACACCTGCAAGCTTCAGCTTCAGTTCAAGTGCAAACACATGTTGTACACTCAACCTGTGCTTTATTCCTCCCTTCTGATGATGTTGCTTGTCCAAGAGACCTGATTATTCCTCTAAGACCCCTTGCTGGGGACATGCAAGCATTGTCTGGCCTTGATCTGTTCAGATCTGTGCAGGTTTGAGATGAGAGGGTCCCTTTGTTCCCATCAAAAGCTCTCAGCTCTTGCAAGAGAATGGGTCTCTTCTGAAATTATTCACATGCCTGAGCATTTCTTTATGGTAAAGGGAACTTGTAATGAATGCAAATGTCTTGGATTCCCCCCTCGAGCTACAGAAATTCCTCTGTTCTCTGCATCTCCCAGTGTCACTCAGGTGTTGCAGTGGCGGGGGCACAGAAACACCTTGAGAGAAAGCCCCTACCAGGCAGCCAGAAGGGCTCTTTCCAGGACATTACACTTCAACGTGTCACCTTTTGCTACTCCTGGAATTACTGTCTGCTTTTGATCATCCGTGTCCATCTGTGACAGCTTTTCCCTCCGCTCACCGCCTTCCCGGCTGCCAGGGCGTGAGCACGAAGCCACCAGGGTTTTTCTCTGCTCAATACCTCCATACCTTTGTGCTAGACAAAAAAAAACCCCAAAATACAGGCACTCTGCAGCCTGCCATCATATTCCCTCTCCCGTGTCCTCTGCTTTCACAGTGGGAGCTGTATTTTTTTGGCTTCCTTGGGTTTTTTCTGCCAGGAGGGCAGAGATGCTGCTGCAGGAATCTCAACGCGCCTTGGCATCCCGCAGCGGTGCGTGGCAGCTTGAAGGGAAAGAAGATGTTTGAAAAGCAAGGAAGGGCAGCACCTGGGAGATAAATGTCACTTCTTGACTCATAGCAAATCTTCTGGAAAATTGGTTTTTGAGAGGTTTGAAGGAAAACTTGGTCAGAGTTGGCCAATTGGTTCAGCCTTTCCCTGTCTTGCAAGAATTCAAAGAGATGATGGTTTGGGCTCAGATGAGTATCTAATTTCAGTGTTTTAAGAAAGAGGTGGCTTAGTTTAGAGATGCCAGAATGGTTCTTCTCCATCTTTCTAAACCAGAACTTTTAAATTCAAATAGCTGCTCATTTGTTTTAAACTCGTCTGTGATCAAAACCTGCAAATTGCATTAGGAAGTACAATAAGCCAAGAGGGAAACAAAGCTGAAATGAAATTTATGATGATCTAAATGAAATATATTTTTTTTAGTTATTCATTTTCTTGCTGTAATTATTGCCCCAGTCTTTCAATGAAAAAAATGTTACATTTACTGAAGAATATTTATCTTTATTCTGGCTTTAGATGAAAATATTGTGTCTCAGTGCAGGTGTTGCGGGCTGCTCCACATTTCTTCCTAAAATCCTTGTTTTGGGGAGCACTTCCCATCCATCCTTTTCATCTTTTCCCCTCTTGCTGCTACTGTGGAACCTCTAGGAAGGAAACCCAGGTGCACAAGCTGTGTTTAAGTCACAGCTTGCTCTTCCTGTGTTCCCAGGAGGAATGGAATAGGAACCAAGGTCCTGACAAGCTCCATGGGGGACAGTTTAGACCCACCTCTGATGGTGCTTCTCTGTGGAAAACCTGTGTGCAGGAGATGCTGGAGGAAAGAAAGGGTTGGGAAGCTGAAGAAAGTAGATAACATCCTAAAAAATGCAGAAAATTTCATGTCCTCTTTCCCTCGTTGTCACTCTCCAGCCTATCCACAAGACTCTCTTTGCATTTTCCACCACCTTCCACCAGCGAGGAAATGGTGAATAATCTGGAGTTTTGCTGTGAATGTGCTGTGCAATATTCAGGAAGGCCACTGTGAAAAATTTAAGGCTGATCACACCTTTAAAAGCTGAGCCACAAACCCATTTGTAAGATTGACTCCAGGCACAGCAGGGCTTTGCCAAGGAGCCTTCCTGGTGTGGCTGTGGCCTGTGAGGATCCTCAAAATGCCATGGCTGCTTTATCTACCCCCAGGAGAGGGCAGGGAGCCCACCCAGGGGTGAGACAAAGCTCTTTTGGGTCTTTAACTCAGATATTCTTTATGATTTTTGAATCAGATACTGCTGCAGTGGTGCTGTGTGGGCTTTGGCACCAGGTTGGCCATTCCCAACCCATTTTCTGCCAGCCATCAAGGTCAGCAGGAATTTGCACTTGGTGGAGGTTTCCATCAGTAAGGGAGCTGCTATCAAAGCTTGAGGTGGTACCCAAAATATAAATGAGCAGTACTGAAGTGCATCCTTTGCATTTCCATACTCTTCCTGTGGTTTTTTATCCCATTTAAAGACAATGGTAGAGAATATTCCCAGAAAATCACACTCCAAGCTTGGAGAATGGCTGGAATGCTGCCCAATGAAAAAGGACCTGTGGCTGAACATAAGGCCAGGTGTGTCCTGGTGACCAAGAAGTCAACGCCACCTGGGTTGTATCAGGAATGGTATGGCCAGCAGGAGCAGGGCAGTGCCCACCCCACTCTGCTGGCACTGCTGAGACCCCACCTCAAATCCTGGATTTTGAGCCCCTCAGGAAAGAGAACAGAGCTGGGGAAGGGTCTGGAGCAGCAGGAATGGCTGAGGGAGCTGGGCAGGGTCTGGAGAACCAGGAGAGGCTGAGGGAGCTGGGCAGGGTCTGGAGAACCAGGAGGGGCTGAGGGAGCTGGGCAGGGGCTGAGCCTGGAGCAAAGGAGGCTCAGGGAGGACCTTGTGCTTTAGTTGTGGGTTAAAGCCTGGACTTAGCAGATCATAGGGGTCCTTCAAAAACCTCAAAAATTCCATGATTCTAAGTATAAAACCAGCTTCCAAACCATCAGGTGAAAACCAGCCAGGTTTAAACACACAAAGTGCCCAGCTCTGACAGCAGATCCTTCTACAGAGCTGTAAGTCTGGTTTTCATGTTCTGCCCTTCCTGCAAGAGCTGCATTTAGAACAGGAGCAAAATGGAAAAATGGAAATCTTACCGCTGTTTTTCAAAATGATTAAACCAGAGGGGCCTGGGAACAGAGGTGGCTCTGTGTGTGTGAGAGTGGGAGCTGTGGTGTGTGTCAGGTGGTTTTATAAATATGGATTAATGGTCTCCAAAGCTCAATAAGGTGACTGCATGATGTACCTGCTCGCTCAGAGGAGCTGAGAGCTTCAAGCACTTGTGTCATCATTCTTAAAGAGAGGGGGAAAGAAATAATCTTCATTTAAATGCATATAGTAGCTTTTCACTTGGGACTGAATGGAAAGTTTTTCTATTAAAATGCAAATGAAAGAATAAACTGTAACACCAAATTTCTCCCTGAATATTGATGTCTCCTCTCTGCATTGTGGTAACAGGGTGATCTGTGCCTTCAGAGTGCGAGTATTTTATCTTGATTTGGGGAAGAAGGGAGGGTGGCAAGGTAAGAAAAAGAGTTTTGAGATTTGGGGCCTCTAAAGGAATTGTGGCCCTTTTTGATATATTAACAGAACACTGTGTTAGGCTGGGAAAAGAGGCTCAGAAAATCAGCAGGAAAAGGGAAAAGGTGTTCAGGGGGCAGTGCTGCTTCTGAGGCTGTGGCATTTCAGAGAAGCACCACCATGTCTCACTGAAGGAAAGCTCAAGGCTGTCTCAACATCCAGGTCAGAAAAGAGAAAGATTTAGGGTCGTGTGTGAGCATTTTGCACCACGGCAGGTCCAGGTTGGACATCAGGAGGAATTTCTTCATGGAAAGGGTTGTTGGATATTGGAATTGCGCCAGGAGGTGATGGAGTCCCATCCCTAGAGGTGTTCAAAGAATGAGCTCTGTTTTGGTTGTCGGGGTGGGGATGGGTCACAGGCTGGACTTGGATGACCTTGGAGTGATTCTGGGATCCTGTGTGGGAGAGGCAAGAACACACTCAGGTGTTCGGCTGAGCTCTCCTCCATCCAAGGGGGATGGCTTCCCACTAGCAGAGGGCAGGGTTGGATGGAATATTGGGAAGGAGTTGTTCCCTGTGAGAGTGGTGAAGCCAAAGAAGCTGTGCCTCATCCCTAGCAGTGTCCAGGGCCAGGTTGGACAGGGATTGGAGCAATCTGGGATAGTGGAAAGTGTCCCTGACCGTGGCTGGGGTGGGACTGGCTGATCTTTGAGGTCCCTTCCCACTCAAACTATCCTGTGATTCTGAGAATCAATAAAGTTGAGTGATCTTCTCAAAATCAAGCAATTTTCATCACTTGTGAGTTGCACAGTTTGGAGGTGGAGATTCCCCATCCAGATGCAATCAAACCAGTTCACTGCCTGAGTTATCCTGCAGAGCTGGTGGTGTGTGACAGCAAAAGGAGCCCTGGTCTGTGCCAAACAAGCAGTGGAGATGAGAGGTTGTGACCCAGAGTGCTCCAGGCACGGACCTGTCTTTGTGGGATTATTTCTGAGTGGGTACAAGGGCAGATCTCGTTTTGGAGGAGTGAGAACAGACTGGGGTTGGGTCTGAACTCATCCCACCAAGCTGGCATTCGAGCAGGGAGTCTCTGACAGGTCTGGTGTCACTCCAGGCTCCTTTATCAGCCAGATGTGGCCAACTTCAGAATTACCCTGATTAATCCTTGGGGGTGCCTCCCTCTCTCCAGCACTAACAGGAGAGGGAAGGTCCCTGTGCTGTGTCTCCAACACCTCCCTTTGCCTCCACAGACTCTGACCCTCTCTGACCTGAAGCCGAAGCGAGGACCAGTGTCGGGTGGCACCCAGGTGACAATCACAGGCAACAACCTCAACGCTGGCAGCAATGTCATTGTGACCTTTGGGAGACAGCCCTGCCTCTTCTACAGGTACAGATGAGCCCTTCCTGCTGCTCATGCCTGAGTGTGAAAGATTAAATGCCAATTAAAGGCAGGAAACTTCTCCTGCAGTCCTGACACCTTGTCCCTCAAGTGCCTCCTTTGCTGCAACAGGACTTGTGCATTCTGCAACATGCACAGCCTTGCTGGCCATGTTTTTGGGGAAAGAAAGTAGGATTTATTTCATTGTTTTGACTAGTATTTGATGTGCTTTTTCCCGTGGCCTCTTGTCAGATTTCAGTACAATTCTCCACGGTCCTGCGCTCTGCTACTTGCTCTGGGAGTGTGTCGTTTAAAAGATTCATTTTCATGTCCCTGCTTTAGTGGAGGTGACAAAGAAAATCTGACAACATCAGTTCGAAGTACTAAACCACCTCCCTTTTATCCCAGAATAGTCCTGTAGTGCTAAGAAATGGATGATTTGCAACATTTCAGCTCCGTGTTGGCTCCTGCTCAATGGCGCTTCAGAGAGGCTTAATGTCAGTGTTACCTGCTGGATGTTCCCTGATCCCTGTGAGAATGAGCCTGAATCCCATTCCCAGGGGCTCCTGCAGCTCCAAACTACCCAGAGCAACACATTTTGCTGCCAGTAGAGATGGGGGCTGAAGATGAAGTTGGCACATTTCTCCCAAATATGTCCTTGGCAGAGGAAGAGCTCATTCACAGGAGACCTGGGAGCACTGCCCTGGGGCAATGCCCTTCCCTCTCCTGGCTGTGGGGATCCTCTTTAGCAGCCTGTCATGGCTGTGGAGCGATCCAGCATCCAAAATTCAGCAGGGTGAAGTCACAGGCTGTGATTTGAAATGCCAAGTGGGAGCCACAGCTGCTTGGAGATGCTCACTGAAGGCTGGGGAATTTTAGGAGGGATTGAGCACTGTCTTTTGGGGGAATTCAGAGGGCACCTGGAGGGTGCAGTCATTGGAGGTGTCTTACACTCCCATTTTAGGGGCATAAGGTGAGGCTTTGTGATTTGCATCACAAATCACAGGACTGGGAAGTCTGAGAATGTTTAGTGCCCGGATTTTTGACTCATTTTGAAAGAAACGCAGACCTGGAGCTGGGTTTGAGCCCTGCCAAAAAGGAAAGGTTTATGCAGAATCCTCTTTAATCGTAAAATGCTTCCCACTGTATTAGCACTTCCAGAGGTCCCAGGCATGCTGCAAACTGCACTTAAAACAAGACTTACAGTCCTAATGCAAAGCAAACTTTATGATCCCAGGCTGCAAAGCTGAGGTGCAAACACCCCTTTTACGAGCTGCTGCTGCACATGTCTGCAGGCAGGAAGGAAACATCCATCAAATGTTTAATCACAGAGAAATACTTCTGCAGAGAGGCCTGCTTTGGACTGCCCTTGGGGTTCAGATTTTACTCTGAGTCCTGAGAGATGAGGGCTCTTGTGGTTTTGTTTAACGCAGTGAAAAGGCAATGCCACTTCCCCAGAGACTGCTACAGGAACACACTGAGTTCCACCTCTTCAGTGCACAGGTTTGGGCCACAGGACATGAGAATAAATATCTGGGCTCTTTTTGGCACCATTTTGCTGCTGGTTCACATTTACTTTCTCCTCCTCCCAGGAGATCCACCAAGCACATTGTCTGTAACACCACGGCCTCCTATGAAGGCTTTGAGAAGGTGAAGGTGTCTGTGAGAGTGGACAAGGCCAAGATACACCAAGAGCTGCACTATGAATATGTAGAGGATCCCACCATCCTGAGGATCGAGCCTGAGTGGAGCATCTTCAGGTGAGAATCCCAGGAAAACCCTTCTCCCAACTCCCGTGGTTTTTTAAAGGAGCACTGCCCTGATAACTTTGGCCCTTGGTGTAGAAAACTGAATTCCAAGCATTGTGTCCACCAAGAATTTGTGCAGTGATACTTTCCAGAGCCAATAGATCCCTCAGGGTGGATTAGAGTGAAATGACACTGAATGATTAGTGTTTGTATAATATAATAGATATGTAAAAAATATATATATACATATATGTATAGATATATAGATATATAGACACATATATAGATATAGACACATATATAGATATAGATATATATGTATGTAAATATATAATATATATTTTATATATATATAGGTTTATTTTAGAACAATTTGGTTTTAAGAGAAAGCAGCTACAAAGCCATTCTGGTTGTTATTATCTCCAGCAATATGAAAATACAAAAGCCTAAAATATCACATAAGAAAAAGCATAAGGAAGAAAAGGAAAGGATGAGAGTAGAAAGATTGCACCTCATCATAGACTCCACAGAACTTGGTCATTGCAATTTTGATGTCTGTCAGTTGAAGTGATGGTCACAGACTGGATCCATCAGAGGCCAAGGGGATCCCAAAGAAATGATGAAGAAAATCCCCAGAACACAACCTCTCTTGGGTTTATACTCAGGTGGGAACACCCAGCAGGGAGTTTCCCACTGGATGATGGAAAGCTGTGGATCAGGGACACCTGGATGATGGAACGTGGTGGATCATGAGTTTTTTTACACCTTCTAAGTCAACATAGCTGCCTTTTGCACCAGCCCAGCTCACTCCATCAGAGTTTAGCTTTTATATTTTTCACATTCTGAGCTGTTTTAGTGTGTGGGTCTGAGCTTCATATTATGGGATGGTGAGCTCTGTGCACAGAGCAGGGAGACAAAACAATTCCTGCTCCAGCTGGGCACCAAGGACAAATGCCCCAAATCTCAGCCCAGGAGCACAAACCCCGTGGGCTGGAGAGAGAAAAACAAGCAGGGTGGGACTGCTTTCCATGACTCTATCAATATTTAAGTCAAGAACCATTTCATTCTCTCACAGTTTGTAAGCTGCAATTCCTGCCTTTCCCACACCCTGTATGGACTTGAAATTCCTGTATTTCCTACAGCCTTCATGGACTTGAAATTTCTACATTTTTTATAACTCTCATTGACTTGAAATTCCTACAATTCCCACAGCCTTCATGGACTTGAAATTTTACATTTTTCATAGCCCTCATGGACTTGAAATTCCTACAGTTCTCACAGCCTTCATGGACTTGAAATTTTACATTTTTCATATCTCTCATGGACTTGAAATTCCTACATTTCCCCCAGCCCTCATGGACTTGAAATTCCTACAGTTCTCACAGCCTTCATGGACTTGAAATTTCTACATTTTTCATAACTCTCATGGACTTGAAATTCCTACAGTTCTCACAGCCTTCATGGACTTGAAATTCCCACATTTCCCCCAGCCCTCATGGATTTGAAATTCCTATATTTCCCACAGCTTTCACGAACCTGAAATTTCTACATTTCCTCCAGCCCTCATGGATTTGAAATTCCTGTATTTCACACAGCTTCAATGGAATTGAAATTTCTACATTTCCCACAGCCTTCATGGCCTTGATGCCTCAGGACTAAGCTCTGCCTCCTTGGCCATGGTGCCTGGAAGCCCCAGGGCTCTGTCCTGAGATGAAACACAAAGGGAGCCCTGCTCCCTGCCCCATCCAAGAGCCTTTCTCCTCGTTAGGGATCCCTTTTTCTCCTCACCCCCTTGATGCTGCTTTGGTGGATTCACAGGGTTCACATGAAGGTGCCTGAGAGAAGCGTTTGCCCTGGTTGTGGAAAGCATCAAAGTGATGCCCAAACTCTCAGAAGCCTGGAGGAATGGCCTCAGGAAGGGAGAATTTGGTCATTAAATGCACTGGTATTTCCTTGAAAAGATACAAAATAAGAAATCTTAGTCTCCCCTCATTCATCCAGGCAGCTCTCTGCTTCCCTGTCAAACTGGACTGATTGGAGTCCCTGGGGATTAGGAGCAGGGCTTGTAAATCCCCCCACTTCAGCTCCCATCCCAAAGATGTTTTCACAAATCAATTAGTGCCTTTAATTACCATGAGGGAATTTACTGATTTAGCCGGATTGAGTCTTTGCACGTTGGGCTTGAAGCTTTAATGTCAGGATTTTCCATTTGGGGCTTTTATTTCCAGTCAGAGTCCAGGTTATCAGTGAAATGAGAAATCACTTTACTCCCTTAGAAAGCCAGTTCAGTGCTGCTTAAAAAAAGGTGCAAGATTGACAGCCTAGGAGAGTGAATTCCTGAAAATCCCCTGGAAAGCTGCAGCACAGGGACCTTCCTCTTCCTCTCTGGCCTCAGGTGTGTCAGCACAGCTTTGCCCAGCCTGCAGGCGCAGGGACTCTGTGTCCCATGGCTGGATGGGTGGGATCTCCCATCCCAAATCCCCCAAAAATGGAAATAAGGGTGAGGTGTTTATTTAGGGGGTACTGGGTTATTTGTGGGGTGTGTAGCTGCTGGGATGGATGGGATCTGCCATACCAAATCCCAGAAAAACGGAAATAAGAGTAAGGAGTTTGTTTAGGGGGTACTGGGTTATTTGTGGGGTATGTAGCTGCTAGGATGGATGGGATCTCCCATCCCAAATCCCCCAAAAATGGAAATAAGGGTGAGGTGCTTGTTTAGGGGGACTAGGTTATTTGTGGAGTGTGTAGCTGCTAGGATTGATGGGATCTTCCATCCCAAATCGCAGAAAAAATGGAAATAAGGGTGAGGTGCTTGTTTAGGGTGTACTGGGTTATTTGTGGGGTGTGTAGCTGCTGGGATGGATGGGATCTCCCATCCCAAATCCTAAAAATCCCAGAAAAATGGAAATAAGGGTGAGATGTTTGTTTAGGGAGTACTAGGTTATTTGTGGGGTATGTTGCTGCTGGGATGGATGGCTTGGACTTGCACATGTCTCATCACTCACGGAATTATTAAGGCTGGAAAAGACCTCTAGGATAATTGTCTCCAATTCTTTACCCAGCACTGACATGTTCACCACCAAAATGTGTCCCCAGCTGACACATCCACACAGCTTTTGAACACTTCCAGGGATTATTTGAGCATTTCCAGGGATGGAGCATTTTGGGGTACAATCTCTCCCCTTTGCTTTCTTCATCTGAAATCAGGAAGCATCAACTTGAGCATTTTTAACCAGACCTCTCCAATTTCATCCTCCTTCTTAAGCACTTTTGAGTCCTTCCAAAGGTGCACAACCCTCGAGAGAGAAGACGGAATATCCAGGATTATCATGGGGATTTGTGGTGTCAGGGACAGTTTTAGGTGCTATAACTGTGGGGCTGAGCTGTTCCCAGGGAGAGATGATTGCCACTAAACCAGCTTTGCAAAACCAGTGAAGGAATGCAGCAAGCCTGGCTTAAAACCTTTATTTTTTCAAAACAATAAAGAAAACATTACTGCTAATTTATTTCCATAGCCAAAAAAAAAAGTCACGCTGGGTTGGCAAGTAAATAAAATTTTATGACCTCCATTAATACTTTTGATCTCGGTTTGATTTGAGTTACATCCAGCAATTATCTGAGTCTGAAGGCATAAAATGATACTCAGGGTCTTTTGGGGCAATAAACTGTTAAATTCTGAGGGCTTTTGGCACCTCTGTTATTTTGCTGGGCAGCAGCAGGTCTCCAGGCTCTACTCCCACCTGGCTCAGCATCCAGATGCCAATGGCCAGTGATTTTCAAGGCAAGAAACAGTTTTATTTCCTTTATTTTCAAGCCAGAGAGGGTTTGGGGGCGATTTTAAGTCTTCAGCAAACAAAAAACTGCTTTCCATTTTTTCTTTCCCTCTCTCTGGTCGGGTGCTGTGGCTGTGTTTATTACCTGTGGTCTGAGCCTGCAAGCTCAGATTCCAACCCAAATAGAGGATATTTAACTCGTGGGTTTAAAGCTGTGTGCACAGATTTAGTTGATTAAATAAAAGGATTTGTCTGTATATAGACACACATACCTGTAGGTGTGTTCACACATTGGAGTTTTGTGGAACACATAAAACTTTCAGCCAGGTAAAGATATAAAATCCCTTCTAGTTTGAATCAGCAGAGATTAATTATAATATATATATATTTTATATATATATATATATATATATATATATATATATATATATATATATATATATATATATAAAAATATGTAATATATATACTATATGTACTAGATATAATATATATAATATATATGATATATATAATATATATAATATATAATATATATACTATATGTACTATATATAATATATATTATTTATGGTAGTAATTATATTATTATTAAATTATACAATAATAGCAATAAAATTATATTTTTATTATTAACATAAAGGCTCACAGCCAATATTCAGAAGACCCAGGACAGTGGAGAAAGAGCAGTTTGGTTTATACACTTCTGGGTTCTGAAGAATTCTCCCTGGATGATGTCAGGAATCTTTACATGGAAGCTGAATTTTGGAGAGAGGATATTTTTTTCTGTAAAGCAGGGAAGGTCTTTTGTAAGACATGTGAATTCATCAGGATCCCTTGTGCATTCAAAAAAACTCATCCAGATCTTATAGAAACAGCAATATGTGAGTTTGCACAGTAAAATTTCCCATTATAGCTGATATTTCAGAGAGAAAAAACTTGAGATACTCTGCAAAACTCAAGGTCAAATATTGCCCTAAGCATGGACCAGTCCAGCCCTTGAGGGAAAGACCACAAGGAGCCTCCCGGAGAAGTGTCCCCCAACATCTGCTGAGAGATGTGGTTGTGCCAATTCTCTCTGGATAAACCCCAAAAGTGTTTGGTTCATCGGTGTGGGCACCACTGGAGGGGTTGGAGCAGAGCTCACCCAAACCTGGCAGCTCTCCTGTGTGTGTCTGCATTCACTCCTGCCTCCCCGGCTGGTTAATAATGGAAGATCAATCAGGAGCACTGAAAACAAAGGTCAGAAACGGGGGAGATTGCTGCCTTCTACCTCCCAGGGTGTTTATTCTCTGGTGTTTCCTCATTTATAATGGACATGCCTCACCTTTCCTGTACGTGCAGCTTTACCTGGGGGCAGGAAAGGGATTCTGAGCTTTCTTCTCACAGCCCCATTGATTTCCACATGGCCTCCCTTTCCCAGCAGGAAATAAACTGCATCCTGGACAGTTTCCAAAGGGAGTTATAGAGGCAAGTGCTGAAACTGCTGAGAGCACTGTCCACCCTGGGAAACCATCAGAGATGGGGCTGTGTGCTGATGGCAAATCCTCCTCCTGTCCTGGCTGTGGGAGCCCTGACAGGTGAAGGTTTTGCTTTCTTGGACATCTCTTCTCCTTTCAGCCCTGGCTCACTCTGCCCCCACCTCCTGCTGTACCAGCCCTGCATCCATACCCAGAGGCTGCCTGACATGGCAGTTTCAGCAAAATGCAGTTTATTGTACCCAAAATGCAGTTTATTGTACCCAAAATGCAGTTTATTGTATCCAAGGTGTCACAGCAGCCCAGGGTGGGTGACAGAGCTGTGCCCACAGCTGTCAGCTCCAGCTGCAGGCAGGCCTAGAGCCCCTTTGGTTTTGGTCACAATGCATTACAGACTTTTCTTTGCTGAGCATCTTCATGCAGTAGAACCAATCTATACCTGAACTGTTATCTATAGCCCATCATAACTACTGTAATTACCATATTCATGTTACTGTTCTCCAATCATTCAAAGTCAGTGCATTACAGTTTAAGCTAGAAGTTGTTTTTCAGTTTTCTTGCAGTGGAAAATTCTGAGCCCTTTTTTCTACTTGCACCATTTGCTGCCTTGTTTGCCTGTGCTCTCTTTGTGCTTGGTAAAAACATCTTCTTGTTTGGGGTGGGTTTATCCTTTGCTCTAAGCCATAAAAACCCCTTCTAACTAACACACCCTTTGCCTCCTTGGTTATCCAGTAAGACTGGCTTAGCAATTCTTTTCTTCTATATCAAAACTTGCTTTCATTTTTATTCCTTCATCAGACTCTACGTTTAAAAATCTTTTTGCTAAGCATAAATATCTGTGAGACTTTCTTGTCAAAATTTCATCCTTCCCAACAACTTATTTCTCCCCTTATGAATGAATGAAAACTTTTTGTGTTGTTCTTCCTTCCCTCTCTAAGGGACTATGAGGTGTGGTCAGACACTTTGCCACCAACATTTAGGAACACAGATCACCCATTCCTGGTGTGATGAGCTCTGACATCCCTCACCTGGGTTTCTTCTTTAATTCCATTTCTTATTCTCCAGTGGCAACACTCCCATTGCTGTGTGGGGAACTCACCTGGACCTCATCCAAAACCCCCAGATCCGAGCAAAGCACGGTGGAAAGGAGCATGTCAATGTGAGTATGACTGCAGAGCTGGAATATTGGTAATATTCCAGTAGGAGGGGACATGCCACGCTGGGGACAGGGCCTGGCTGACACATCTGCAGCTTGAAATCTCCTATCGCAGCCCAAAAAAGAGGGCATGGTTTGTTTCCATAAGTATTACCCCATCCCTGAAAAACACACACACAAAAAAGAAGGTTTTTGGCAGGGCTGGAACCAAATTTCAGGGTCTTCTGAGACCTTCACCTTTTGTTTTTGCTTCTCCAGCTTGCTGGGATTCATTTCAGGTAACCTGATATCCAAACTGAGCACAACTGAGCATACACTGCACAAACACTTTTGGAAAAACAACCAGAGTGAGAGACCTGATTGCAAGGTGGTAGCAAGGTTTTGACTAATCTGTGCTGTGCAAAAAATAAGGGAAGAATCTTCTGTTTCCAGAAGGAAACAAAGTCAGGGGAAGATTCTGACACTGGCAACAGAGTCTGAGCTCTCTCAAGAGGCACAGGAGGCCCTGTTGAAGTGCAAACTGCTCCACACACCTGCCCCAGCAAGGCTTTCCTAACCTTGATTGTGTGGTGGGGAATAAGATAGGAATAACCCATGGGAGTCTGCTCCTCCCTCTCCCTGAGAGCCACCTGCCCACCAGGAAGGGTGGGGGCATTTCCCATAAACACTCCTTGTGTTGGGTCTCTCCTTCCCCAGAACTGTGAGGTGCAGAACAGAGATGACCTGCCAAGGTCCCTATTTCCATAAGCACTCCTTGTTTTGGGTCTCTCCTTCCTCAGAACTGTGAGGTGCAGAACAAAGATGACCTGCCAAGGTCCCTATTCCCATAAACACTCCTTGTTTTGGGTCTCTCTTTCCCCAGAACTGTGAGGTGCAGAACAGCACAGAGATGACCTGCCAGGGTGCCTATTTCCCATAAACATTTTGGGTTTCTTTTTCCCCAGAACTGTGAGGTGCAGAACAGCACAGAGATGACCTGCCAGGCCCCAGCTCTGGCTGTGGACCCCAATCACCAGTCTGAGCTCGCCGAGCGCCCGGAGGAGTTTGGCTTCATCCTTGACAATGTGCAGTCCCTGCTGATCCTCAACAAAACCAACTTCACCTACTACCCCAACCCCATCTTTGAGGTTTTCAATCCCTCAGGGATCCTGGAGCTGAAGCCTGGAAGTCCCATCATCCTGAAGGTGAGATGGGCACCAAGGACTGGACTGAAATTCTGCCTCTTGCCTCTCTGTGCCTGCCCGCACCCCCATAAATCATCCTGATTCCACCCCAGAAACTTCCTCTATTCCTCCATTCCAACTATATCAGAGTCACCATCAGCAAACACTAAGCACTGCCCACAATCATAACTAAAAATTATAAACCCCTGGGTGCAGCCTAAATTTGCACCCACTGCTGTTCACCAGAGAACATCTTCTACCCTTGCAATGTGGCTGATAAGGAAATACTCAACTCTGTTTCATTTCTTGTTCATTCAAGACCTTCCTCTTCCCTTTGTTTTAACCCAAATCAGTCCCTTGAAATTTCTGTAAACTTCACAGCAGTACAGAGAAGGAATTTTATGATGCAGCATTTCTGTATCACTATTTTTACACTGTGAATATGCAAAGAGGTTATTTTACCTGCAGATGCATTTTGCATGTTTGGAAAGGGGTCTGACTTGCTTACCTGCCTAGGTTTAGTGAGGGCTTTATTGTGCAGGACTTAGATGGAGCATTTCCCACTCAGCTGCAGAGAGGGAGGAGCAGGACAGGCTGTTGTGATGCTTTGAGTCTGTGACCACTCATGCTGTTCTCTGCGTGAGTTCCTAAATTGGCTTTTCCTCTCTGTGTGAGCAAATGGCGAGCTACAAATGTCATAATGGAATCATATTTACCTTGGAAGGGACCTTAAAGGCCATCTCATTCCAACCCCCTGCCATGGGCAGGGACACTTTCCATTAGACCAGGCTGCTCCAAGCCCCATCCATCCAACCTGGCCTGGAGCAGTGTCAGTGATCCCATCAAATGCAATATCAACACTTGCATCCCAAGAATGAACCAGAGGGGGAAAGAAAACTCTTTCCTGGTGTTTATTTGGTTATTTTTGGGGTGTGATGTTCCTCTCTGTGCAGGGCAGGAATCTGATCCCACCTGTGGCAGGAGGCAATGCCAGGCTGAACTACACCGTGCTGGTGGGGGAGAAGCCCTGTGCGGTGACCGTGTCAGACGTGCAGCTCCTCTGTGAGTCCCCAAACCTCATTGGGAGGCACAAGGTGATGGTAAGTGATGCCTGACCCCCAGCCTCTTCTCCCTGGGTGGTTTGAGAGGGCACAGCAGAGCTGGAGAGCTGGCAGAGGGCTCTAAGGGGTTTGCATCACTGCTTGAGTTCCCAGAAAGATCAAGACCCCTTCTTCATATAATATTCTCATCAAGGGTAGCTTGGAGAGGTACGACAGTGGAACAGTGACCTGGAGGTCTTTGTGTGCAGTGAGACACCTTTCATGATCAAACCCCAGTAGGAGAGTTTGCCTCTCTTCTGTTTTTGTATGGGCTGTATGAACCTTGAATTCTCATGTGAGATCACGTGTAACATGTTCCTACATGGAAGTGTTAAATTCAGCACAGTCCCCATCACTTTGTTGACAGGATGGTGACTAAAATTTGCCTTTATGTAAGAGAGAAAAAAACCCCAAAAAAACAGCATGTGGACAGTAGTGTGACTGGACTCCAGAATTTTGAGTTCTATAAAACTCAGTGTGCTCCTACAAATCCTTCCTGGATGAAGAATGGACCTGGTGATTACATCAGAGGGAGCTTCTCCTCCTCTCACCATTTATTTATTTACTCCTTTTTTTCACTTTCCTCTCAATAATTTGAATTCTTTGATGCTGGTGCTTGATAAACATCATATCAGCAAATACCCTGGAGTTGTACCAAGCTGTGGGTGGGAACAACAAAAGCTGACAACTGACATCAGTGTTTCTCATTCCTTGTGAACAACCTGTTCTTCTGTTGTGCCTCCCAAAGCTGTATCTGTCACATATTAATTTATTTATTTATTTCAGTGCAATGAGACTCAGAGAGTTTGATCTTTAAAAAGATTTTTCTGGGAACTTTGAAGGAAGCAGAGCTCATGATGACCATTTTGGGTCTTGTTTGTGGCTGCTGCTGGGATCCCTTGTAGTGGCTACTTAACTTCTCTGTGCCAAAGTTTGTCATCTGGAAAATAGAGGCAATAATCCTCTCCAGCCATGCAAATACACCATGACTCTCGATTCATTGCAAAGCACATTAAGACTCTCCAAGAAGAGCAATAATGAAGTGAGAGATTTTCTCTGTGTGAAAACCAAAGCTTTTGAGCATGGCAATAAATGTTCCCTGTAATTTTCATGGATATGATTAAACATATGGTTAGTCAGAGACGGACAAAGCCAATCCTGGGGAGACAAAACTCAAAGCCAGGTGAGCAATAATCAACCCCTGGGGATCCAGGATGATGGCATCTGGCCAGGCTGCACTAGTTGGGAAGACTCCCATGCTCCTGCAGCTTTGGACAGTTTAAGTGAAGCAAAGATTAAAAAACAATCCTTTTTTGAGAATGCTGGACTGCTGGGAAACTTGGAAGATGATGGAGGTGCTCAAGGATGGATTTTGCATCTGGAACCAGGGCTGGAAAATGCCTCCTCCAGCATGGCACAGCATCTCTGCTGCTCGGGCTGGGACCACGTTTCACACAAACTGATGCCTCACATTTTAGCTTTTCTATTTTTCACATTCTGTGCTGCTTTAGTGTGCAGTTCTGAGCTTCACATTCAGGGATAGTGAGCTCTGTGCACAGAGCAGGGAGACAAAACAATTCCTGCTCCAGCTGGGCACCAAGGACAAATGCCCCAAATCTCAGCCCAGGAGCACAAACCCCGTGGGCTGGAGAGAGAAAAACAAGCAGGGTGGGACTGCCTGGGCTAAAGCTGCAATGGGACAATGAACTGCAAGGTGCAAATGGAGCAGAGCTGATCCCAGGGACAGACCCCGGCAGCGCTCGTGCATTTTGGGGCCGTTTTGGGTCATCTTGGGTGCAGCCCTGGCTGGGCTCTGGTGCTGCTCAAGGTGCAGCCACAGGAGATCCTGTGAATGAATCCCTGCTTTATTCTGGAACTCTGCCCAGCCTCTGCTCTAGCTCAGCCTTCTTAAGGCATCAAATCATCTCTCTGATGCCCAGGATGACTGATAGAAGTTCCTCCTCCTGATTTTGCCAAAGATTTACTCTCTGACCTTGAGGAAATTGTTGAACAAACCATTTCTTGCAAAGTGAGGTGGCATAAACTGAGTGGGAGCCATGGGAATGAATCAACTGTTGCAACACAGATTATTTCTAAGTAAAGGAGCAGTGGCAACGACACACGTTGATGTCAACATGCTTTTGATCTGTCTTCTTTTGAGCTGTCTGATTTTGAGCTGTCTTTTACACAATGACAGAGTTAAGTGTTCGAAAAAAAAATAGCAAGGAAATAAAAGGTTTGGGTGATGGTTAAAAAGAAGATTGACTAAAACCCAGAGGCAAGTTTTTCCAAGGAAAAGAAAGAGATGTGAGAAAAATCCATGAGTGGCTATGCCAGAGAAGGTCTGCAGGGAAGATGTGGAACACATCTGAAGGGTTGCTGGTTTCTAACACAGTCTGAAAAGTGCACCAAACTCTTTATAATGAATGGAGAGATGGTCAAATGCAGCAGCTGAAGGTCAGGACATGATTCATCTCATCCTTAAAGGGATAATTTTATTTGCACCAGGAAAGACACTCCTTCAGAACTCCTGAACTCCTACAGGCGGCCACTAAGACTTCATTGGAGAAAACATTTAGAACATTTAGTCTAATTTAAGACAAATTCATTATTAATAGTCTATAAAAATGGCCAGATTGTTGTTCTTTGGTGGGTTCATGGTCAGTCTTCAGGAAGATAAAATGCGCTTCCTCCAGAACCACTGGGTGGATTAAGAAGTAAAGGTTGGGCCGCATGTGCATATTTTCTTGTGTTTCTTTTAAAAGCTCACAATAACACTGCAGCCTCATAGGCTTTCTTCTTCAAGAGCCAGATTCCCTCAGATCATGGTAGCTTCACTTGTGGATTGTGAGACCTTCCCAGTGATGAAACCACCTTTGAAGGGGAACACGCTGGGCCTGACTTTGAACATCTGCTTTTTTGGAGCTTAGATCCCCTTGTCATGAATGGAGAAAAATGGGAACTTTCACTCAATGAAATGCCTCATCCCAATGTCAAAAGTGTCGGGAGCAGCTCACATAAATCACATCCTGAAAGTGTTTTTTCTCTTTGTTGGCTCTGGAATCATGCTGCAGTGTTGAACTCGGATGTGCACGCGGAATATTTGGTGAGAGAAATCCCACCCATGGAGAGGGGCTGTTCTTTCAGCTTTGAGGATGGATCTGCACTGGGATTTGGGACTGGGGTTGTCTGAGTCTAGTCTGATATTCCTTGAATGGACTCGTCTGACTGCAGGGCTTGGAGAAAGAGAAAATGGAAAAGAATTAAGCAATTTATTGATCCACTGACGGAAGGAAAGCGTGCGAGCTGTGAGAAAATTTTGGGACAGCGGTCTAGGGCAAAAGGGAACAATTTCCAGTGCATGGATTAGGATGTGATTTTGGCAGTTTGCTTTCTCAGTTGAGCAGGCCACGTTCCAACAACAAACCTCAGGATTTATGAGTGAGTTGGATCTTTTATCTTGAAATAGATGGGAAAACTCATTACTGCTGCATCCCAACTGTGTGTCTGAGGTTCTTTGGCCACCGAAAATGCTCTACAAGCCCTTAGTATCATGGTAGCAATTGGTCATTCTGAAACTGTTACGTTTCAAGATGAGTTTAAGATTGGCTTTGTTTTTCATTGTGGACATTTCATCTCTCCAGTCCTCTCCCAAAATGGCATGAGCGGGATGGATGGAAATTAGCAGTTTTTAGACATTCACTTTGGTCTTGTCCATGACATGAGGGTTCTAGTTGTGTCTCTTTGGCCACTGAGGAGCAGCCTACACCTGGTGGTAGAGCAAAACAACCTTCTTCCCTGAGACTGCAACTGGGGCCACAATGACTTCTAGGAGATGATAAAGTCACTGAGATTCATGTCTCAGAAAGTGTTAGGGTGGAGAGCACCTGGGAAAATTCATTAATTCATGATTATGCCGTGTAGTCCCTTCTGCTGGCTCCAGCTGGCCCAGGTTCTTCCTCTGCAGCCTCGAGAGGAAACCTGAGTAGGTGCCTGAGCTGAGATGGGGGAAGCCCTGGGATTAGTAAATGCAGGCAGGCTGGAGATTAACTGAGAGCCAGTGGGATGCAGGACAAGGCTGAACACCAGGCTGGGGTGTGGGGGAGAAACGTGAGGAAATGTGAGGGAGAGTTCCTCACAACAGAGGAAGAAAACAGTTTAATTCCACACTGCAGTGGTCCCAGGTGCAATGGGAGCAGGAAACAGCCATTCCTGGGGTCTTAATTGCATTTCTGCCTGGCAATTAGAGTTTGCCCTTTGTGCAGGGCCAGCTGTGCCTCTCTGTGACACAGCTCAGCTGGGGTGAAGTGATGGAGCTCATCATCCTTCAAGCTCTTTGCATGGCATCTTCCCAGCTTTCTGCTGACCTCCAACCAGCATTCCCAACCACAACACAGCCCTAGAAGCCTTTTTATACTGCAGTCCAGCCAGAACAGCTTTCCTCCCACCACTCAAGCTTTGCCTACTCTACAAATAGCTTTGAACAGCCTTGCAGTAGCCTAAAGCCAGTGGTATCCTGTGGGATTCCTGCTGGGAGTGGTGTTCATGTTGTAAAAAAGGGCTCCAAGGGACTGGCTTCAGCAGAACATTTTGCTCAGAACAGGAGTGCTTGCAGGGTTTCTTTCTTTCTTGGTCGTTAAAACCAAGGCCCTTTCACAGCTACTTCTTCCAGAGGCTGGAAGCAGCTATGGAAACCTCTGGAAGTAGATGGAGAACAAAAAGCTGTGTTCAGCTCCTACTGGTGAACATCTGCAGTCACCCTGACAATGTGTGGCTAGGATAGGGGCTGTAAAGAGAGTGGGCCAGGCTTTGTGGGGTTTGTAGTGGATCTTCACTATCCCAGAGGCTCCCAAGTAGAGTTTTATCTGGTGGGAGAGTCAAAAGAAAATAGTGGCTCTGATTTCTGCAGTCCCACTGTACTCAATGGGTGAGCTCTCCTCTGCCCCACTGTGGGGTTAGGACCCATCAAACCATACCTTGAGCTCTGTTTTCTGGGTGTATTTTGGGCCTGAGTGACATCAGCGCCCCACACAACACATCAAGATGGGGTATGAAAAGTCCAGAATGAAACCCAAACTGATTTGGAGAAATTGTGATCGGTGACTTCTCTCACCACAAATCCTTTTGTGGCTAGGTTCATAGTGACTGCCAACAGACGTGATTCTATCATTTCAAGTGTTTTTAAGCTGTTCCATATCCAAATACCTCCCCTTTTGGCTTGAGAGACAAGGGGCTGTCACCATTCACCCTCAGCCAGAGGGTGACAGAGCTCCTCTGTGCTCCTGCTCAGTTTGACAGTCTCAGTGCAGCTCTTTGCTTCTTTCCCTCCAGGCTCGTGTAGGAGGGATGGAGTTCTCCCCAGGGATGGTGTACATCTCCCCAGACAGCCCTCTGAGCTTGCCAGCCATCGTCAGCATCGCGGTGGCTGGCGGGCTGCTCATCATCTTCATCGTGGCCGTGCTCATCGCCTACAAGCGCAAGTCCAGGGAGAGCGACCTCACCCTCAAGCGCCTGCAGATGCAGATGGACAACCTGGAGTCCAGGGTGGCCCTGGAGTGCAAAGAAGGTAGGCTGAGGGAGGCAGGATGACACTGTGTCAGTGTTGGTAGAAGGGAGACATCAGTCACAAAGCTTTGAGCCAAAATCACAGTGTTGAACCACGGTGTTGAACCCTGTGGGTGCGGCTCAAGCCTGGATCTAATCTGACATTCCTTGTTTTCACTTAGTTCAGACTTTCTCCACCCTATCCTAGAGTTCAGGAAAGTTCAGACTTTCTCTCACCCAATCCTCTCCTAACTGGAATTGATAATTCAAAATCCACAGAAAGCCTTGGCACATGCCCCTGGGGAATGGTGACCCTGCTCTCGTCCACCTTCTTCCTCTCCACATGTTGCCTTATTCCTTATTCTCATTCATGAGGGTCAAGAGTTTTCCCCTTCTGGTGAGGCTGATCTGGATTTTCACTGCTCCCTGAGTTGTTCTGCTTTTGTGCCAGCCTTTGCAGAGCTGCAGACAGACATCCATGAGCTGACGAGTGACCTGGATGGAGCTGGGATCCCTTTCCTTGACTACCGAACCTACACGATGAGAGTGCTTTTCCCTGGCATTGAAGATCATCCAGTCCTAAGGGATTTGGAGGTAAAACAACAACATTTCCGGTTTCTAGCTCCTCTCATGCCTCCCTGTTCGGTCCTGAATTCCAGAGATTCTGTGTCAGTGGTAGGAATGTGATGACTTTATAAAGGGTGAAACAGGTCCTTATTAAAATTCTGGTTGAAATATTTGATGTTTTCTTAGATCATATTGGATCATAAAATCATTTAGGTCATAAAAGACTTCCAAGACCATCAGTTCCAATCATCAACCCAAAGCTGTCAATTCCATCACTAAGCCATGTCCCCCTGTGTGACATCCACACACTTTTTGAAAACCTCTAGGGATTGTGATCCCAGAACTCCCCTAGACAGCTTGTTACACCATCTTTCATCCTTTCAATTAAGAAATTTTTTTCAATTTCCAATCTGAACCTCCCCTGGCACAACTTAAGGCTGTTTCCTCTCATCCTGTCACTTGTTACCTGCTAAATTCTGTTTGATTACTCCCTTATTTGGAAAACTCATAAATCATAGGTCTATTCAATTAAGCTTCTCTTTGGTCTTAACTCTTCTGTGGCTTGAGTTTTAGACTGGATTCAATATTTTCTGCCATGCAGGGGCAAGGAAAACCTGTTGTGTGACAGAGGAGCATGTTTGCCTGTGCCATCCAGCTTTGCATGACCCTCACACTACTACGAGGCCAGGTTTTCTTTGTGGCAACCCCTATAAAAAATAACCCACCCCTATAAAAATAACCCTCTGCCACTGAGGGAGGTTCACCTTTGCTGCATCCTGGTTTTCAGTGAGGTCAGAAAACACAGTGTCAGTCTGTCCATACACTGCCCACATCATCCTCCTCCACCCCAACGTTCTGGATGGAGATTTGTGAGACATTGTTCACAAACCTTGGGGTCTACACAGAGCCTGTATCACCTGAGTGGTGACAGGAGCTTGGTGGGAGCTCAGGTGAGGTCTGCCAGGCTAAAATGTGCTCCAGGCTCTGGCAGATGGACAGGCTCTGCTCTAGGAATACCTGGGCTGGAGAATCAGGAGCCACACCACGGCCAAGGTGTTGGCTGAGCTCTCTGCAAAGCCTTTGGCAGGCTCTGAGCTCCAGAGAGGTTCTGGCATGGGCCTGGGAGATTGCTGGAGGCCAGGCCTGGGCTTGGTTGGCAGGGAGGAGGAGCAGGAGCTGGCACAGGCAGGCCCACGCTTGGCTGGCTGTGTAATCAGAGATGCCTGCTCGCCTTTGCTCCTGACACGGGGAAGAGCCAAAATTCGCCCGACTGTGTGGAGAGAGACATTATAAAACCTGATCTGTCAGCAAGGAGGGCTGGTGGGGCTGGGCAGGAGGCTGAGTTACACGTAGCTGCCATACAGATTTGGAGTGCAGATTTGGAGGGGCTTCCAGCTGCTTTCCCTCAGGACGAGCAGCTCCAACAAAGGAGGAACGAGGGGTGCTGAACCTCCCTCTCACATGTGTGTACACACAAACATTTCCATCATCCCCAAGCCAATTTCCATCCCTACATTCATTAACCCCATCCAGCTGATACAGAGCAGCATCTGACCCCTGCAGAGGCCTTAGCACGGATGCTCCCCTATGTAGATACACACTGAGCTAATGTTCCAATCCAACACCTTTGATCTCTCCTTCCTTTCATTCCATTTGTTGGGTTTTTTTTCCCCTTAATCCTTTGTAAAGCTTCACCAGCTCTCTCTGTGTCAGCATCTTTGGCTACCAATGTGAAGGCAGCTCCCATTCTGCTCCCTTCTCTGTAGCACCCAGAAGGAATTGCTATTTATTGCAAAAGGCCCCAGCACAGATCCCACAGTGAGGCCTTACTTATTTCCAGTTCATTTGCTAATTAACTGCTTCCAGATGCAGCACAAAATACTTTTCTTGTTATTTTGTTTTAATTCTCCATAATAACCCTGGGATAGACAATATTAAATGTTCAAGTGAGTGAGTTAAAAATAATTATTGGTGGGATGGGTGGTGGTGGTTTGTTGGTTGGTTGGTTGCCTCAATCTATTTAGGAAGTAATTTATTTGTTGGATGCAAAAAGAGTTCAGAACTCCAATTTCCAGAATTAAAAAGTAACAACTCTATAAGAGGCCTTGCACTGCTTGTCTGTTTAAGCAAGCCAACTTATTTTGAATTAAAGTGCCACATTTGGGTGGTTATTAATTCACATATGCCTTGGTGACATGTGCTGCTCTGTGGTGAGACCCTCCAGCTTCCAATAAAAGTTTTCAAGGGCTGGAACAGCTTCAGCAAGTAGAGGGATGAGTTTGGGGTTCTCTTTTTAGGTTCCATCTTTGCCTTGAGCCAGAAGGATCTAAAAGACCTCTGTGGAGCCCAGAATCCAGCACTGAGGTCCATATAATTTGTTCCATATAAAAATGAGTTCATCAGTCTCTCACAGCTGAGAAATAAGAGACTTATCAATCACTGTTCCCAAAACAGCTCAGCTCCCAAGCCCTGGGGTTCTGCTGGAGCTCAGGGTGTGCTCTCACAGCTTCACCGGCCTGGCTCTTCACACCAAGGCCCAGTTCCATGGTCACCATCTCAGCCACTTCCTCACTGCCTCTCTTCATCTCCTCAAAACCTCACCCTGGGCTCTTTTCCCCAGTCACTCTCTTGCTGCCTCTCCCAGCTCCCTAAAGCTGAACTCCACACCTCTGCAAGCAGGATTCTTCCAGGAATGAGAAAGAAGTTTTGGATGAAATCAGAGTAAGACTTCAGTCTGACTAAAATAAAAACATGGCATGGTGACACATTTAGGCACCAGAAATCCCTTTTGGATGTATTGAAAGCCCTTGAAAACCTTTCTTGGAAGCTGGAGGGTCTCACCACAGAGCAACACATGTCACCAAGGCATATATGAATTAATAACCACCCAAATTTGGCATTTTAACACAAGTAGGACCCCAGCTGGGTAATAACTAGCATAGGCCCCATGCATTTCAGAAGGATGACTATAATAATCTTTATTAAGAAACCCATACTTTTATACCTTAGGTCACTACAAGTAGACCTAATTTGTCCTCTAATTAAAACACCATCACCATTGGCAAATTAAGAAACCACCCTTTGGTAAACAGATCTCCATAACACATTCCACACGTTCACAATACCAGGTGCAGCAAGTGAAGATAAGAATTGTTTCTCATTCTTTTCTCTGTTCTTCTCACAGCCTTTCCCAGAACAATTCCTGGGAAAGTTGTGTTTCTCTCTGCAGCCAGAGAGCTGCTGCCACAGGTGTTCTGATCAGAGAGGGGAATACAGAACTGGAAACATCATCTGAACGTGGCTGGGAGTCTTCTCAGGCTTCCTAATCTTTAGATAATATATGAATTCCCTTCCTGTCTTTCCGTAGCGGAGGAGCTGGAGGGATGAGAGCAAAGAGAGAGTAACAACAGTACATTTGGCAGTGGGAAAATGAGGGAAAGGGAAAAACTCCTGTTGGGACCCAGGACATTCCTCTGGCTGCCCTGGAGGACTCAAGAACCTGGCAGGGGCTCAGAGACCTTGGCATGGAGTCAAAGACACCTGTGCCTTTGATTTTAACCCATGGAAACAATTACCAACTTTGTATGAGGCTTTACAAGCCACAAGGGTTTGAGTAGAATGATAGTGAATTTGTTACAGGGTGAAAAAGTAGAATTTTGGGGATTTAGAATGGGGGTTCAAGAGGCAAGATGGAGGAATCTGGGCTTCTCCTTCTTCTTCTTCTTAGCCTCCATCTTCTACTGTGATGGTGGCACTTCTGGATTGGTTTAGAGACAGACTGTCTAACATAGGTGATAGGTGTGGAAAAATTATTGTAAATAAAGTACACTTAGTTCTTGGTATAAAAAGCCAACACCACCCCAAGGGCAGGGACTGTGCCACAACCCAACCTGCTGGACAGATCCCAGCAGGTCAAAGAATGTTATAGAAAAGAGAAAATAAACAACCTTGAAAAGCAGAGCTGAGGAATCCTGACTTCTTCTTCGGTCGCGGGGCTGCGAAAAAAGACTTTGAATACCTCAGGAGCCATTCCAGCAACACAAAACCTGAGAAACTCCCTTTCTTCTTGCTCAGGTCCCTGGCTACCGTCAGGAGCGTGTGGAGAAGGGCCTGAAGCTCTTTGCCCAGCTCATCAACAACAAGGTGTTCCTGCTGTCCTTCATCCGCACGCTGGAGTCGCAGCGCAGCTTCTCCATGCGCGACCGCGGCAACGTGGCCTCGCTGATCATGACGGTGCTGCAGAGCAAGCTGGAGTACGCCACCGACGTCCTCAAACAGCTCCTGGCCGACCTCATCGACAAGAACCTGGAGAGCAAGAACCACCCCAAGCTGCTGCTACGGAGGTAAGGATGGCTGGGCATGGAGGGAGCCGGGCTGGGAGGGCTGTGCCTGGGTTGGGGTTTTTCATGAACAGGATGGGAGTGCCTGGGAGATGTTCCTCGAGCTTTACTGCAGCCTCATTAAGTGGTTGAGATAATTGGAAGATGACAATAGCTGATGTACAACCAGCAGGAGCCAAAGATTTCTTTGTGTCTTGGTTTGAAAAGACTGTCTGCTAAGGAAGGCAGGAGCTTCTCCTGAAATAGAAAATGCAAACCCCTCCCTCTGAATTATATAATTTTGAAATTAAAAGGCTCTCAGTCAAAGATATGGGAGCAGGAATAAAAGTTCTTTACTAGGAAAATTAAAAATACAAATGCAATAGTACAAATAAAGAAACCAATTCACTGTCAGAGTGAGAGCAGGCCCTGCCCCCTGTGTGCCAGGGGGTGTCCCAGCCCCATGCCATGGGGGCTCAGCCCTCCTGCAGTGCCAGCTGTGGCTCTGCTGCAGCAGGGATCCTGCACAAGGGGGGAGTTTTCCTCTGCAGCTCCAGGGCTGCTGCAGATGGGCCTGGGCTCCCTCTGGCCATGCAGGGCAGCAGAAAGCTGCTCCTCTGGCAGTGCAGGGGGCAAAGGCTGCTGTGCTGTGCCAGGCTCAGATTGGATCCAGGTAGGAATGCTTGGCTCCTCCCCTGGGCGGAGCATCTCCCCATGGGATGCTGGGATTGGATCAGCCCTGCAGGGACACTCAGTGGCCATGGACAGCAGAGATCTGCTGGAGGGAGGGTTGGCTGTGGGAGAGACAAAGAAACCTGCCCCATGAACAGAGAGAACTGCCCCACCTCTGACAGATGGGAATAGAATACCCCCATTTCCAACCTAAGGCACTGTTACAGAGCATTTAAAAACTTCCTAGCCAATAGTACATTGCTAAAGCTTACACACAATTTTTCTAGCCAATTACTAAAAGCACATGTACACCTGCTTCACACAGTGCTTGCTTGTATGCTTTCTATTAGCAATACACAATTAAGCTTAAAACCTTCTATCTAAACCATTATTAAGCTTAAAACCTTCTACTGTCTTGCTGAGCATTTTTTCTGCAGTCTTTAGGTCTATCTTAGCCAACCCTAAAACTCAAGCTATTGTTTCATGTCTTTGCTTGCTTGTACTATTGTAACTTTTCCTACTTTCAGACATTGCAGCTGCAGCTAGTTCTAAGTTTTCCGTTCTTTCTATTTCTAAGGCCTGCTTTTACAGCTTTCTGGAAGTCTTCTTACTTGTAGTATTTCCCACGGTGCCCACATAAACATCATAATCATCTTTTGAGATGATTGCTCTGTTTCCTCCCTAACCAGAAAGTAATCAATGATCAAAATTTACAGAATGAATCTACCTCTGGATTTTCATGTGGATCCTCAGAAAGTTTCACAAGGAGAGGAAAAGCTCAATCCTTATTTTGAGCTCTTTGCATGCTTACAATATTAATTTATGCTTACATTTCCTTTTAATCTGAAAACCCTGATCATGTTGTGTAGGAGCTATAGGAATATCACTTATATAGTCTATTAAATCCCTGGTGAGAGGATGTCATCTTCCATCTCCTGCCTGGGACATGGATTTCCCAGCTTTGTCTCTTGTTCCTGAGTTAACTACGGACACCTGGAGAGTCTTCAGCTGCATTTTGGGATCTCATTTTTCTCCCAGAGCTGGGAGTTAGTGGAAATCAGCAGAAGAGAGGGACAACAGAACTGGATTCATACAGGGAACAAGTTTGAATTGATGCTTCTTGGCCTGGCCTAAGGTCTGAACTCCACAGTTATGGGGGAAGCCTCAAGTTTGGAATCTGCTGCTCGGTAATTCATGTCCTTTCCTTGCCTAGGGAAGTGCTCCCTCTTCTGCCTTTAGGATCAGATTCATCTCCCTTTCACAGATTGGACCAACCCTCCTGGTTCAAGGACACTACATAAAATCAGGGGGTTATTCTGGAGATGAGTGGCCTTTGCCACAGCTCAGAGCTGACTCTGAGGAGCCCCCAGATGATTACAATGGACAGCTTGGACACAGAGGAGATCTCTGCTGCCTGCTGGGCTGGGGGGATTTTTCATCTGGCACATGGCCCACTGTGGAGAACCAGCAGCAAAGGAGCAGAAGGCACTTGCTGGCATTCAGGGCAGCAATGCCAGGGGCAGAGGCTTTGCTTTGGTGTCAGTTGACTCCCTGACTCCCTGATGTGCCCTACAGCCTGGCTGGTGACCACCCTCCAGCTGTCCCCAGGCTTCCTGCCTGAGCTTCTCCTCTGATGCTGGACGGCACTGCCTCCCCGCTTCATTTTCTCCTTTTCCTTCCCTTTTCTCCATCTGTCTTCCCTTCTTGCTCACTCTGAGCATCCCATCCTTCCTCTTTCTCCTTCCTCCAGCCCTTTTTTAAGTCTCATCCTTTCTGTTGGACGTCAGTTGTGACCTTTGGAAGGAGAGCCAGTGAACAAAGAAGGCACATCCAGTGCTCCAAACCCTGGGAGCACCAGGAGAAATCAGAGAAGTTCAGCACTGAGCAGCACCAGAACAAAACATGTGAATAGCTCAGTGCCTTGGGTTAGATGTTGGTGTGAGGCCCTCAGACAGCTCTTTGGAGCAGCTGGATTCAACTTGGTGCTTCCCTTCTCTTCCCTCCCCATGAGTCTATGAAAGGGAATCTTTTGCAGTTTTGGAGTTTGACAGAAAAAAGGAGCTGGTAGAAGTGATTTTCCCACCTCACGTGTGTCCAGTATTCACCCTGCACTACATTTATGGCCCCAAAAAGATTTTCTGGACAGAGAGCAGCAGCAACAACAAGCAAGAACCTCTGCATGGCTTTGGTGAGAGCCATGACGAGGAGGACCCACTTTAATTCTTCCAGGCAGGGACTCTTCTTTTTTCTTGGTTTCCCCAAATTTCTCTTGTTTTCTCTTGTTTTTTCTCCATCTCCTGCCTAGGACATGGATTTCCCAGCTTTGTCTCTTGTTCCTGAGTTAACTACAGACACCTGGAGAGTCTTCAGCTGCATTTTGGGATCTCATTTCTCTCCCAGAGCTGGGAGTTAGTGGAAATCAGCAGAAGAGAGGGACAACAGTGCATGGGCTGCAGCCAGCACAAGTTTCTGCAGGAGAAGCTCACCCTGAAGCCTGGAGATGGATTTTTGTTTGATTGAGGACAGAGCGCTCAAGGGCAGAAGGATGAGCTCTGAGCGTGTGCCACAGTGACACATTGAGGAGTGTAATCACTCCCAAATGCCAGGGAGATAGGCAGTGCCAGATAACTGCTCCCCAGAGATTTAGATCTGTCTCTCCTGAGTATTTATCCAGCCTCCTTGACATATGGCCTCGCTCTGAGCTCCTCAGATTTGATGGATTTATCCGCCCCGAGCTCTTTGGAGAAGATTCCCTCAAATGTCATCAACTCCTCCTCGTTGTTGGAGACACTGGAAAACAGACACACACAGGGACTTGTAGCCACAGGAGAATCAACAGGGCAGCAAGGGTTTTCCTGCAGGTTTCCTAAATCCAAAACTAAAACAGGGAACCCAGGACGTGCTAAATCCTGATGGTGCCGTGCCAGATTGCCCACTGGGCAGGAAGATAGAAAAGTGCAATATTTTAATAGGACCAGCATGACAAACTCATTTCCAATCTCTCTTTTCTCCACTTTAGGACAGAGTCTGTGGCTGAGAAAATGCTCACCAACTGGTTCACCTTCCTCCTCTACAAGTTCCTCAAGGTAAGAGCAGGAGCATGCCTGGAAAAATAGCTGCTCTAAAGCATTCCTTCTTGGTGAGGATCACGTGGGGTGAAAACTTCCCAGATGACAAGTTAAAGGCTTTTTTTTTTGCCTCTGGAAGGAGGTCACTGCCTAATAGGAGCTGGGCTATTTTCTGACCCAGGGAGAACAAAGAGGGACAATTTGTTAGAGAGAGGCAACTTGTTGGTCCCTCTCTTGTACAGAGATGGGATCTAAGGGTCAGTGTGGAAATGGGAAGGATTTCAGAGCCTGCCTGAGACCTGTGTGGAAAAAGCTGTCCTTTCAACAGCAGCCTGAGGTCTCCATCATGTGGTGACCCATATTTCCAGTGCACAGGGGATGGAGATCTCCTTCCACCCCAGCTCTGGGGCAGCACTGAGACAGCCCCACGAGGAGTGGAGGGGCGCCCATCAGCAAAGCTTGAGTGCAAGGATTTGGGGCACCCCCTGAGCTCTCTCATTCCTCCTGGAAGGTCTCCTTGGGCTTTGTGGAGTTGAAAAAGTATTTCAGTCCTTGAGCCCTGCCACTGACTGCACGGGGATCCAATTTTCCCTGAGCCTCAAGAATCACAATTGCTAAGCTCAGAGCCAGCCTTCATGGAAGGAGCTGAGCTCTGCACCTCTCCCCCACTCCCACTGCAGCTGCTAAATATCCTCCCACCTCACATCCTCATTTGGACACAATAACCAACTCTGCCAGGCAATTTGAGGCTGCACAAATAAACCCCAATCCCCCTGAGCCTTCCCCAGTTCAAGGACGAGCACATGGGAAAGTTTTGAAGGTCCCTGGAAGGTAATTTCAGTGACTCCAGTATCAGATCCCTGCTTTCAGCTGAAAGGAAAGGATATAAGGAGGTGACTCTCTAAAGAGCTGCTTTTATAATAGGCTTTTTTCACCCCACTCAGCTACTTGTCTTCTTGCCTTAGCCTGAACAGAGGCCTGATAAGGGCAGGAGACAGGCACACAGAGGCAATATGCTGCTGGCAGATAAGCTAATTAAGTGGGAGACAGGTGTAGGGACTGAAAAAGGGGCCACTTTGCCTCGATTATTAACTTGTTTTCGCCGGGATTTACACCAGAGGAAAATGACCTGGCTGGTTGAGCTGGGACACGAGAGGAGAGGGCGAGGAGGGCAGGAAGGAGGGAGGGATGAAGGGGAAGGGAAGCAGGAGCAGAAAGCTCAGAATGCAGCAAGAGAGGAAAAACGTGGGAAGAGTGAGTGGAAACGATGAGGAGGAGAAATTAGGGACAGATGAGCTGGGCTGTGCCTGCCTGGGGCTGCTTTTGGCTGTCCTGTGCAGGGCCCCACACCTCTGTCACCTCCACACGGGTCCAGGGGCACATCTGGGCCTGACAATTCCTGTTTGCCTGCAGCATGAGAGTGCTCAGGGAGTCTGTGGACTCTGCCCAGACACCCAGGACATGGCACCAGCCATCCATCTCCCTTTAAAATCTCCTTCCAGGCCATTTGGGACCTATCCCACTACCTGCTCCACCAGTGCAAAGCTCTGGCCTGGTGGCAATCACCAGAACAGCCCTGGCATTGCCAGGAAACACCGACACCATGGCAGGACAGTCAAAGGGTCACAGAATAAGCTGAGCTGGAAGGGACCCAAAAGGATCATGAAGTCCAGCTCCTGGGGCTGCACAGGACCATCCCCAGGGGTCCCAAGGGTCTGAGATAACTTCTCCATGTGCTCCCATTCCCATTCATGTTGACCCCACATTCTGATGGGACACAGACTTCTTAATGACAGAACAGTGCTGGTGTCTTCTCAGTGCCCAAACAGTCCCATCCTTGAGTGACCCTGAAGCCCAAATGAAGCTGGTGGGTGATGGAGCAGCAGCACTGCATTTGGGAGACCCACATCACAAAACTTCCCTCATGAGCCCAAGAGCTTTGTACCATCAAGTCCAGCTCCTGGGCTTGCACAGGACCATCCCCAAGGGTCCCACCATGTGCCCAAGAGCTTTTTACTATCAAGTTTAATTCCTGGGGCTGCATAGGACCATCCCCAAGGGTCCCACCATATGCCCAAGAGCTTTTTACTATCAAGTTTAATTCCTGGGGCTGCATAGGACCATCCCCAAGGGTCCCACCATGTGCCCAAGAGGTTTGTACCATCAAGTTTAATTCCTGGGGCTGCATAGGACCATCCCTAAGGGTCCCACCATGCTGGCTGCACTCTGTGGAAGCTGAGGGTCACCTCTGATCCTGTGCTGTTGGAATGGACTGGTTTCCATTGATATCCACCGTGAGCGATTTTGAATGGTGGACCTGGGATGCCCATGCTGGACTCTCAATTCTGTCCTGTAGTTTCACCTGGTGGTTGCCTCTCATCCCTGCAGGAGTGTGCTGGAGAGCCCCTCTTCTCCCTTTTCTGTGCCATCAAGCAGCAGATGGAGAAGGGCCCCATCGACTCCATCACGGGCGAGGCGCGGTACTCGCTGAGCGAGGACAAGCTCATCCGGCAGCAGATCGACTACAAGACCCTGGTGAGTGCTCTGGGACTACAAGACCCTGGTGAGTGCTCTGGGCACGCCTTCCTCTGGGCTGATCCACAACCTTCCAAGGCCTAAAGGGCATTTAGACAGCAGAAACCTGTGGTTGAACCTCTGGGGTGATTTATTCTTGTGTTTTAGCAGGGTAATGCTGCCTAAAGCTGGGTACGAAAATTTAAAATTTTGAGGATTTCAGCATCAAGGAATAGTCAGAGACTATAGATAGACCTATCAGGTCAGCTCTAGAGCTGGTGCAACCCTCCCTCCTGAGAGAGCACAAGTCAAAGAAAAAGGAGCTTGATTTAAAGATTTCAAGGGAAAGAAAACCAATCCCTGTCCCTGAGCCATTTCCCCCAAAATGGAATTGTCTGCTTAGGGTAAGATACACGTTGCATATGTGCAGCTTTAGCTTCTGCTCTGAGATTACACCCTCTTCCCACTTGATTAAAGAGCATCAATTAAAGAGCATTAGATATCTCTTCTTAGAGTGTTTGTGGGCCTTCATTCTTCCCTGGATGCATTAAATCCACTCTAAGTCTCTGCTGGATGAAGAACACTTTCTAAGCCTTCAATGATCCTTGTAATTTTTCTCTTTCCCATCTTTATTCTCAGCAAATCCCAAGTTTTAGGACAGTCAGAAGATGCTCTAAACTGATCAGATTATTTTATTTGCACTTTCAAATGAGGGGAATTCATCTCACTTAGCTCCAGATATCTCTGAGGGCTGTGTCCAATCACAGAATCATGGGGTGGTTTGGGAGGGGACCCTAAAGATCATTTAGTTCCAAGTCTTAGATCTTAACCTGTCTTAGACCTGTCTGACTTTAGCCCGGGCAGGCTGATGCTAGAAATGCCCTTTCATGTTTTTCAACTCCAGTTTAGAGCTGAGCTTTGATTGAATCCAAGTCTGATGAGGGGGTGGACTTAATTCTTAAATAAGGCCACAGTTGTATTCTGCATATTAAAAACGTGACTTTCCTACTGAATTTGGCAGAGTGCTGCTTCTCTGCTGTTATGTGTGGCTGTCTAAAATTTCAGAAGACTGATCACACATGGAGAAAATGAGCAGAAAAGAGAAAAAAATGCAGCCACAGAGCGATCACTTTCACCCAAGGAAATCCCCCCGATCCTTTTAGGCTTGATCTGAAGCAGCCAGCAAAGGGTAGTAATTATACATCAGGCTGAACAAAGCTCTCCTCTGCTGGCTTTGTGCTGTTTGATGATAATCAGCTCTCCCTCTTACATCTCAAGAGCAGACAAATATACCCCGATAGGAATCTCAGCAGATTTACAGAGATCAGCTCTGGTGAAGGAGATTAGGAAGGAGCAGAATATGAATAGGATTGTTCTTCGTTTCTGTTTCTCTTTATTTCTGTTTTATTTTGTCCTTCTTCTACCTTCCTTGAGCTGCCTGGCATCTTTTATTAAAAATATAGAGTAATGAAATAAAGCCAGAACTGATTCAATGGTTGCAATATGGGAATTCCAACAGAAAAATGGAGAGAGAATATTTACAGAGGCCTGGAGTGACAAGACAAGAGGGAATGACTTCAAACTGAAAGAGAGTAGGTTTAGATTGGAAATTAGAGAAATATTCTAGCCTGTAAGATGGGGAGGCCCTGGGTACAGGGTGCCCAGAGCAGCTGTGGCTGCCCCTGGATCCCTGGAAGTGTCCAAGGCCAGGTTGGACAGGGCTTGGAGCAACCTGGGATGGTGGAAGGTGTCCCTGCCACCTTGGATTACTCCCTCACCATGGGAGTAATCACAAGCTGTGCCTTTATTATTTAAATGCCACTAATGTGTAGTGGAAATCAGGGCTTAGCTGAGCCAAGCTTTGCATGTACACAGGCACTCAGAGACAGATCATGGCTGGAAGAGCTGACAGATTAAAAAAAAAAAAGACTGCCCAAGGATGGAGTTAAAGGTCAATAAACAGAAATCCAGAGAAATGAGATGTCCCAAGGCCACACAGAGTCAGTGGGAGAGCAGGGCTCAGAGATAACTTCTCCATGTGCTCCCACTCCCATTCCCATCCATGCTGACCCCACATCCTGAAAGGACACAGACTTCTTAATGACAGAACAGTGCTGGTGTCTTCTCAGCGCCCAAACAGTCCCATCCTTGAGTGACCCTGAAGCCCAAATGAAGCTGGTGGGTGATGGAGCAGCAGCACTGCATTTGGGAGACCCACAAACCACAAAACTTCCCTCAGAGTGACCAGTCCTGAAAGAACAAAACCCATCATGGGTTTTGTTCTTTCAGGACCCACCAGCTGATATCAGAGATTGTGTTGAAGGCTCTGAGCAGCACTGCTGGAGCCCTGAGATTTGTTTCTGGCTTGGTTTGTATGGGTATGGAGAAAAGTGTCATACTCCACTCGAGAACAGCTGGAAAACTCCACTGGGAAGATGATGTAAAACCTGGGGAATATATGCCAAAGCCACTGTGCTCTGGAAGTGGAGTTGGCTTCCATAACTGGGGTTAGAATTCCCTAAAATGTTGGAGGGACAGCCTTGACAGTCATTGTAATGAACACAGAGGTGTTCTGGGGTTTTCAAGGGTCACCAACCGCCCCATCTGTGCCTGGAGCACAAGAACAGCCCTTGGAAGAATTGCCTGCCCTGCTCCTTCTTCCAGCTGAGCTGGAAAAGAGGCAAGCAAGGATTTCTGCAGGCAGGGTGGGATTGAGTGTGGTTCACTCAGACACAGTTTTTCCTGGCACCTTCTAAAGGTGATTAATCCCTGTGAAACTCCAGGATAACCCAGATCAAGTAACCACTGTCATCTTCCAGCTGGGTGCTGGTGTGGGGACACTGGTCAGCACCTTCAGGAGATTTTGGGGTATTCTGCCCCATCTGCTGGCCTGGCATCATCAGCTCAGATCATTTTAAAGATCACCAAGTGCCTTCTGTGGGAAACTGACCCAAAATCCAGCTGTTTGTATCAGAGATTTATCACACCACAGAGCTTGCCTTGACTGGCACCAGCTCATTTTAGCTGAGCTCAGACCACTGAGAGAGAAACCTGGAGAGTAACTTGGTCCCCATAGCCAGGTGTGACCCCAAAGAGCTGTCCCAGGCTGCCCTCACTGCTCCATTTCCCTGTGATAGAATAATTTAGGCTGGAAAACACCTTTAAGATCATTAAGATCATAAACTAAACACCAGTGCAAGTTTATGCAGCTTGTGGTGGGATTTTGTGCAGCAATCAGGTGGGATTTTCTGGATGCACCCAAGAAGTTTGCAGAGGAAGAGGTTCCTGTGGGCTGGGAATGGGCATAACCCAGGAGAGCTGCAGACCAACTAATGGCGTTCAACACTGGACTCATTTCAACAGTTTTGTGTACAATTCTGTGATCCTTTGAGATGAAAGGTGCCCCAGAACTGTAAATCTGTGCTGTTATTATGATGTGAATTGATGCTTTTTCAATACTTCTGGAAGTGACATACAAATAATAACATTATGATCTAATCAATATCTCCTATTTACATCTCCCCTTTCATCCAGCAAGATCACAGAGCTCTTTGTAAGCAGTATCTTCACAAGTCCCTCTTGGCTGAGCACATCACCACCAAAGGGAGCCTGGTGAGGCAGTGTGTAATTAGGCTGATGGGATTTCACCCCATTTTTGAGTTCCCACTGCATTTTAGGAGGTGAAGATGGAAAGTGATGCACAGTCCAGCACCTCTTGCATGCTACAGGAGGGAATTTAGGTCAAGTTAAAATTTGTCTGAGGCACCAAAACCAACATCTCTATGCTTGTAAAAGTGCCACAGGAACATTTTGATGACCATGTACAGCCTGGAGCATCACTGAACACTCCTTTCAAGTGCAAAGGTGTGCTAAGTTTATAAAACTTTATAGACTTCACACTTGTGCCACCAGAAATGAGCAGAATGATCAACAGAGACACAGGCAAGGCTTAGCAGGGAGATTGCTGTTAAATGCTCTGTGTTTAAGGTATCCCCCCTCACCACATGCTTTGCATTTACTCTTGGACAGAGCGGAGAAAATTAAATTTTCCTTCTGAGAAAAGAGAGGCCTCTCCAGTTAGGTTGATTTTCTTATTCTGTATGTGAAAGCAAAGGCTGCTGATGTTGCTTTGTGTTTCATTTCTTAAGGCGCCCTGCATTTCAGATGAATAACATTCTTCTGAGGAGGGTCTGCTCAGCTCCATGGCTGTGCTGATGGACAAACATAAAGCTTTTCACTGGGATTATCAAAACCAGGTGACAATGCAAGGAGGCCACTCCTGAATTAGGTCACCTTGACATCTCAATGAACATTTTTTACTGAAAGCACTCAGCTGGTGTTCATGGGTTTTCTGCTGTTAAGAAAGAAATTCTCCCCTGTGAGGGTGGTGAGGGTTAGGGTTAGAGGTGCCCAGAGCAGCTGTGGCTGCCCCTGGATCCCTGGAAATGTCCAAGGCCATGCTGGATGGGGCTTGGAGCAACCTGGGATAGTGGAAAGTGTTCCTGCCCATGGCAGGGGGTGGAATGAGGTGATCATTGAGAGCCCTCCAACCCAAACCCTTTTGTGACTCCATGATTAAATACAATGAAGATACCCCCAGGTGAAACCACATCTCTGTGCCCATGTGAGGGAGGGAATACCCTTGGTACCCATTTTTTGTGGCAGTCACATTTTCTGGAAAAATCCCTTTGCCCAGGATCTTTCTCCTGAGAAGCCTCAGAGAAAAAGGAAAACAATAATTATCTGATTTGCTTCTCCTGTGTTTTGCTGCTTTTGAATGTGGTTGGAGATTGTTTATCCAACAGGTGATTGTTTCATTGGTTTCATGTGAATTGTTTTTACTCTTTGGCCAATCAGGGCCAAGCTGTATCGAGGTTCTGCAAAGAGTCATGAGTTTTTCTTTAATATATTTTTAGCCTTTTGTCTGTATCCTTTCAGTATTCTTTAGTATAGTTTAGTATTCTTTAATATATTCTAGTATCATGTCGCTATAGGACACGAAAGAACACCAGCGCACACCGCTGTTCTCAAGGTGAAGGAAAAAGGGAAGTTTATTTTCTGACTGTAACATTTATAGCTTTTCAAGAGTGACAGTGGATTGAAGCGTGACAGTGCCACCTCTCCAATGACACAATGAAAGTCCATCAACTTTCTCCTCTTCCACAGAGGAATGCAAAACAATGAGTTATTTACAGAAAGTGTATGAGAAAGTTCACTACAAGAATGTCAACATTGGACGGCTTAGAAAATCTAAAAAAAACCAGGGTGATAGTATCATAAAACAATAAGTTAGCCTTCTAAGAACATGGAGTCAGATTCATAATTTCCTTCCTGCCATGGGGTACCCCATAAATACAACAATTTTCTGCACCCTAGACCCCTCTTGTAGGATGCAGACACCTCAAGGGGGGTGCAGGCAGAGGGTTTGAGTGCCCTGTGCAAGGTGTGGTGCCTCTCCTCAGGTGCTGAGCTGCGTGAACCCCGACAACGTGAACAGCCCCGAGATCCCGGTGAAGATCCTCAACTGCGACACCATCACCCAGGTCAAGGAGAAGATCCTGGATGCCATCTTCAAGAACGTGCCCTGCTCCCACAGGCCCAAAGCTGCTGACATGGACCTGGGTAGGAGATTGCTGCTGGCCGGAGGGGGATAGGGGTGCTGGGAGATGGACAAACTCCATGCAGAGACTTTCCTCTAGACAAAGAGCAAAGAGGTGTTTTGGGGTTTTCAGGGGTCTCCAACTGCCCCATCTGTGCTTGGAGCACAAGAACAGCCCGTGGAAGAATTGCCTGCCCTGCTCCTTCTTCCAGCTGAGCTGGAAAAGAAGGAAGCAAGGATTACTGCAGTTAAGGTGGTGTTGTCTTATATATCAAGAGTTCTATTATCATTATAGAGTAAGGATTCCATACTGCCAGAGTTTTGTGCCTCCTCAATGTTTCTTGCAGGCATCTCCTCTAGGCACTGACTGTTCCTGGTCCTTGCAGCAGCCAATCACTCCAGTTTCTACCAATCTACTCTTTTATAACACTCTTCTTATTGGCTACAAGTATGGCCTGTTAACATCAGGCCTGCTCCTGATCTTTAGTAATTGGTCCAGCTGCAACTCTTTAGGGGATAAGATTTACATTCTATGCCACCTTCATTTACCCACACTGTATTCCCATACAGGGTGGGATTGAGTGTGGTTCACCCAGGCAGAGTTTTCCTGGCACCTTCTAAAGCTGATGTATCCCTGTGCAATTCCAGGATATCCCAGATCAAGTAACCACTGTCACCTTCCAGCTGGGTGCTGGTGTGGGGACACTGGTCAGCACCTTCAGGAGATTTCTGCACCAGCTGCTGGCCTGGCAGGGCAGCTCAGATAATTTTAAAGAACACCAAGTGCCCCTCTCCACACTCCCTGCAAGGCAGAGAAACCACAGTGGGGCAGAGGGGACATTTTGGTGATGTTTATGCTCCTGGCTTAGGAAATGTTTGGCCATAAAAAGACAGTGCCATGCATTTCTGCCCATAGAATTCATCTTGGACAAGGGTTTTGAAAAAGCATGAGTGGGGCTGTTCTTGTTCTCTTGCCAAAGACCCCTGGAAAAAAGAAACCTGGAGAGAGAATGCTGTTTGTAGTCTGAATTTGGGGTCCACAGACAGGTGTGGTACCACACCTGGAGAATATGAAAAAAATGCAGAAAAATCTGGAGGAAATGAAAAATCGTAGAAAAATCTGCTCAGGCCATTGCTGAGATGTCTGGTGGGGAGCTGGGGACTCCATTGTGGCTGAATCTGCCAGAATTTGCTCTCAGTGACCTTCAGTGAAAGAGACTGGGCTGGAAAATGATGGAGTCTATAAAACCAGCTGAGCTGTAGAGGAACCAAAAGGAGAAGGAATGGACCGAGGCCAAGAAACTATTCACAGCAATAATGAAGGCAGCAATGAGAGGTCAGGGATTGAAGTTAAGTGTCTGAGTGTGTGTATGTGTAGGGGAGGGAGGAGTTCCTGACAGAAATTGCCCATCAAAGGCAGTTAGAATAACGGAAGGAGCTGCCAAAACCAGCAGCAGTAAAGAGCAGATCACGTACATCATCCAGAAGAGGACCCACGATGGCTCTGGAGTGCTGAGAGGTGGGGAGAGCCTGGGGGAAGGCAGGGCAGGGTGCCAGGGCACAGCACAGCACAGCAATGGGGTTCACAGCCACATCTCCTGGCCCATCTGGTGGCCACAGAGAGCAATTCCTGCAGATCTCAGGCTGGATGTGGCTGGGGATTGTTTGTTCTGCTGTGAGGATGAGGGATGTGTCCATAATGAGATGCAGGAATTTTACCTGCAGATTGTAAATACAGGGATTAACTGGATTCCATTGTGGTTCTGGGAACCAGAAGTGTGTGTGTGCGTGCAGGGTTTCAGCTGGGGCTGACAATTCTGCATCCAGAATTGCTGCTGGTTTAGGAAATATTGACCTCTTCAAGACCAGACTGGACAGGGCTTGAAGCAACCTGGTCTGGCGGAAGCTAGAAAGGGGATGGAGATTTCAGATCTCTTCCCACCCAGCCCAGACTGTGATTCTCTATCCCACCCAACACACTCTGTGATTCTGTCACCTCCTGAATGGTGCTGAGGAGCAGAAAGTTCCAGAAAGTTGGCATGAGCATGTGCACCCCCTCAGAGAACAGGCTTGCTCACAGTGATGACAGACTGGCTAATGGGCAGCTCTGGGAGCATTGATGAGGCAGCTGGGGTGGGAAAAACAATTAAAATATAAATAAAAAGCCCTTATCCAGTAGAAGATAGCAGCAATGCAGACAACAAGGTGAGAGGAGCATGGGTGAAACAGGAACAAGAGTGTAGCATTCACTTCTCTGAAAGAAATCCCTTTACCCAGGATTTTCTCCTGGGAAGCTGAGAAGCCTCAGAGAAAAAGGAAAATAATTCTTATCTCATTTGCTTCTCCTGTGTTTTGCTCATGTGGAATGCATTTGGAGATTGGTTATCACAGGTGACTGTTTCATTGGATTCTGCTGTGAGTTGTTTTCACTCTTTGGCCAATCAGTGCCAAGCTGTGTTGGGACTCTGGAAAGAGTCCTGAGTTTTCATTGTTATCTTTTTAGCATTCAGTAAGTGTCCTTTCTGTATTCTTTAGTATAATTTAGTATAGCATTGCATAATATATCATATCATATCATATCATATCACCTTCTGAGAACATGGAGTCAGATTCATCATTCCTCCCTTCATCTGGGGGGAACACAAATACAAGAGGGTCCACACACCCAGCCACAGCTCCATCCCAGCTTTTCCTCAAAGAAATGATGCTCCTTGGCACCTGGCATCCTTCAGAGATGCTGCAGGCAGCAAGGGGAGTGCAGAAAGCCCTGCTGGCCCTCGGGAACCATCCCAGAGCTCTCAGGATCAGCCTGCCCTGAGCTCAGGGGCTGGAGCGGAGCAGAGCAGAGCAGATGGCTGCAATCTGGCCTTGGAACCCGTGGCTTTCAAACAGCAGCATCATTTCCTGCTCCCATCACCATTTTCTGGGCTTTCTGTCCACGCTCAGGCCAGATTGCTCGCAAGGCAGAAAGCAAACAAGCTAATGAGTTGTTTTGAGCTGTTAAATGCAGGGTAGCTGCAGGCAGAGGGACTTGTGTGTGTGGCAAATGTCACAACGTTTGGCAGTTGCCCAGGCAACTCCTGGAGGGGGTTGTCAGCTGAAAGCCTTGATTTTGGACACCCTGAGGTTAGGTTTTAGTGCAAACCCCCAAATTGCAGCCCTCTGAGTAATGACTTCTTTCCATGGTGGTGATTTTTGTTATTATCATTTTTTAAAAGATCTCTCCCGCACATGAAACACCCCATCTCTGGGAAAGCAGTAAGGTGTGAGGGTCACAAAACAGGAATGTGGCTTCATGCCAAGGTGTTTGCTCTTCCCTGGGGTCTGGATGCTGTTTGGAAGGTGGTGCTGAGGTCAGAGGTGCTGGGAGGGAGCTGCTGGCTTGGCTTGCCCTCAGTGATGCTGTCCCAGGCTCATTGTGGACCATGCCAGGTGAGATTTCACTGCCTCACCAGCCCTGCAGGGCTGGGATGTGGGTTCATTTAAGCTGGAAACATTTAAACTGGGTCTAATTTAGCATGCATGGAGTAAGACAGAGAGTTTGCATTCACCTCTCCTGAAGACAGGTTGGGAGAGCTGGAGGAGACCCCAGAGAGACTTCAGAGCAACTTCCAGGGCCTAAAGGGGCTCCAAGAGAGCTGGAGAGGGACTTTGGGCAAGGGCCTGGAGTGACAGGACATGGGAAAATGGTTTAATACTAAAAGAAGGGGAGTTTCAGATTAGATTTTAAGAAAGAAATTCTTTACTCTGCGGATGATGAAGCCCTGGCACAAGGTGCTCAGAGAAGCTGTGGCTGCCCCTGGATCCCTGGAATGTCCAAGGCCAGGCTGGACAGGTTCTGGAGCACCCTGGGATAGTGAAAGGTTTCCTGCCATGGCAGGGGTGGCACTGGATGGGCTTTGAGGTCCCTCCCAACCCAAACCAATCTGTGATTCTATATTCACTCCATACAGGATGAAATATTTCTCTGTCGTTTCCCAGCTCCGTGTTCTGAGATAAACTTTTGTTCCCATCCCTTTCTCCACCCCAGAAACAGAGCTGAGTTTCTCCTCTCTTCCTAGGCCTGGATCAGAGGGAGATGTAACATTTTCTGTAGGATTTGAGGTGCAGGGTGACATCTCCCCATCTTCTCTCTCCTCACAGAGTCACCCCCTAGCCAGGCATTGCTGCCTTCACCTCATTGCCAAAGGGCCCCTGGAATTTCCTTTTTCCCAGTCAAGTTGAACAGAAAGGTTGTTCCTTAAAAAAAAAAAAAAAAAAAAAAAAAGAGAGAAAGAAAAAAAGAGGCAAAGAAGTAATTCCTGCGTGCAATAAAAAGATACACTATCTGCTGAATGAAATATAAAGGCTTCACAGCAGCTGTCTCCTGAGTTTGCATTTACCACTGCTCCTGATTGGAAGGCTTGATAAAGTTAATGGGATTTTTACCTCCCTCCCCCTCTCCTCCCTCTCTCTGGAAGGTGGGAGTGTAACAAATTGGATTGGAGTGTGTCTGTCCTTTGTGCTGGATCCCAGCAGAGAGGGGACAGGGTGCTGCCAGCAGGACAGAGCTGACACTGAATGCTGTGAGGATGGATGGCAGGGTCACCTTCTCCCTCCCCATTCCCTTGCAGGTCTGTTTGGGACCCCCTGAGCTCGTGGAGAAGGGGAGCAGTGAGGCCAGGAAGAGCTGGGGACAACTGGGGCTCCTTTCCCCATCATTTCCCTGTCATTGCTCAGGGGCTCAGTGAACTATCAGAGGTGGAGTGATTTGTGTTAGGGCAGGGAAATCAGGCTGCAAAACTGAGACTGGAGACTCCAAGCCTGCCCTGAAGGTTTTCCTCCTTGTTTTGTGCAGCCAGGCTGGCCCTGAGTCTTCCTCACAGGACCCTTCCCTGCAGGGAGGCCAAGGAAAGGCCTCAGGGATGCCCTGAGTCTCTGCACAAAAGACTTGATGAAACATCTCAGGATGTCCCTGGAGCAGGGGGAAATCTGCTCTGAGCGCCTTGTCCAGCCCTGGGATACAAATAAAGCCCAGGAACTATCAGAGGTGAAGTGATTTGTGTTTGGGCGGGGAAATCAGGCTGCAAAACTGAAACTGGAGACTCTAAGCCTGCCCTGGAGGTTTTCCTCCTTGTTTTGTGCAGCCAGGCTGGCCCTGAGTCTTCCTCACACGACCCTTCCCTGCAGGAAGGCCAAGGAAAGGCCTCAGGGATCCCCAGAGCCTGCACAAAAGACTTGATGAAACATCTCAGAGTGTCCCTGGAGCAGGGGGAAACCTGCTCTGAGCACCTTGCCCAGCCCTGAGATACAAATAAAGCCCAGAATGAGGAAATCTGTGCTCAAAAACCTGTGCATCCCTCCCAAAACATGAGTGTGTGTCTCTCCAAAGGTGAGCCAGGGCAGAAAACATGCAGAAAACAGGAATATGCAGAGCCATGAAGGAGGGAGGTCAATGTGACACTGTCCCCATGACCCCATGAGGAAAGCACACAAGAAACACTCCGTGACAGCAGAATTGGCTTTGGCCTTGAGTGGGGCACTTCCTAAGAGCACCATTTCCCATCCCAGCCCAAACTTCAGCATTTTTTTTGCTTTTCTAAGCAGTGTCTGGGAGCAATTGGATGGCAGGGATCTGGCCGAGGTGGGAATGAGCAGAGAGCATCATCCTCAGACTCCACAGGGATGATGTAGATATAGTGGTTTTTAATAGTTTATTGCATTTCTTTGTATTTGGTGTATGGTAGGGGATATGGTACACCCAATGTCATGTTCTTTAGTTTGGGTGCTAATAAGGTTGGTTTTGAAATTAGTTTTGTTGTTTGATTCAATTTTTTTAGGGGTATTATGTTTTTAAAGGACTTGTTTTTTAAGACCTAAGATGGTGTTACAGGCTATAGCATGAGGTGTAGGGTAAGTCTCTAATTATTTTGTGGTGGTTTTTATTATTGTGAGTACAATAAACATTGTGAGTCCCCAGTGTTTACTTTGGTGTGTTTGGGGTAGTGTGATATAGTTAATTTATTAGGCTTTTCTATACTTATATTTGGAATATTGTCCGCTATTCTGTATGGCTTTTATTTGTTTGGTTTGTTTGATGGTAGTCTCACAGTTTTTGATAATCTGAAAAAAATTGTTTATGGTTAGGTTTATTTTTTAGTCTTGTGCTACTTATAGGTGGTGTCTGTACCTCCTGAAAGTTCCTGAGCTTCTTTCACCTTTAACATTTGTTTTTCACAAGAGTGTGTACAATTTCCTGGTAGCTAGAAGCTTTCCATCCCTTCCATAAATGCCTCCCATGCAAAGCCACCCAGCAGGTGAGGATGTGAGGGGCTGCAGTGGCTGAAGGGCAGTTCAGGATCAGTGCTCAGCCAACACAACCCCTGCTCACCCTCAGTGTCTCCAGCCAAAGTAACACCCAGCAATAAGCACAGTTGCTGACCTCTCCCTGCTAATTTCAATGAATAATAAAGGCAAGTGCAGCTTTCCCATTGCATTTTAATTATGTGATAAGAAAAGTGCTGAAACCAAAAGAAATTTGCAGCGGTCCTTGCATTTTTATATTGGGAAAAACAAACAAGGGTGGCAGGTGATGTCTCCATATCCAAGAGTTCATTTTAATTAACTCCTGCTAATGAATGGACTTTTAGATGTGTCTCTGGCTAAGCTGTATTTGGCTGGGTCGGTGTGACTGAAATGTGACAACCAAGAATGGTCCAGCTTGAAAGCACAGGATGTTTTCCTTGCTTTAGACAAGTCCATGAGTCCTATGTGGGGAAAGCTGTAGCAATCCTCCCCAAGGCTCCAATATCTCAGAAGTCTTTTCTAACCTTAATGATTCTGTGAATTTATGGAAAGTTCTTCAAGATTTGAGCAAAAAATGGCACGCAGGGAGGTGAGGGGCTGCTCCAGTACTGCAGGATTCATCATTCCAGGGCAGAGCCTGGAGAAGTGGCAGAAGCAGGAGCCCTTCTGCCCACAAGCAGGTGCTGAAGATTTGTAAAATTTACATCCTCCATGGAGCAGAAGTTGGATCTGTCCCTGGCTTTTCCGCCCAGTTGTGCCCCTCCTATTTTTGCCTAATATCAAAAGAGAAAAACTTTTGCAATGGTGTTAAAATGGTAAAATAAAAAGCAGACCTTTATCTGGAAGCTTCCAGGTGTCCCAGTGGTCATGGGTATACCCAGTATTGCCTTTCTACAAGTTTTATAGGTTTAACAGATTATCATATCTAACAAACATTGGCCAATTGGAAGAGCAGTTGATTAGGTAATTTTCCCCCTGGATTCAGAATTCAGGCAATTTTACCCCTGGATTCTGCTCCATTGGATTTGATCCAGGGCTTCTTTGCGCCCCATTTCTTATTGTGTCTTCTCAGATTCTGACTGGAAAACAAAATGTTCTTCTTGTAGGTCCTCTCCCTGAAAATAAGACTAAACAGTATTTCAGGAATGTGTTAGAAGATTAGCTTATTATTTTAAAATCTAAGAGGAAGGGCAGGAAAAAATCCTAGGAGCTAGGTAGCTATGGAATAGCAGTCTACAGAGTGATGAGTGATGTGCCCACATAGGTGTGTCCACGTGGATTCTGGGCACAGGGAGTGCCAAAGTTCTGTCCCTGGGATGCCATTTGGTTTTTCCTTTTTTTTCCTACGTTCCCTGTATTATTCACTCATCACTCTCTGCAGCTCCTGAAAGGTGCCTGTGCCCAGCTGCCCCTGGGCTCTGTCTGCAGCAGCACTGGCACACCCAGGGCACACAGCCTGAGCTGGGCCGAGGGAAATCCAGCTTGGAGAGCAGCAAAAAGCTTTTCCAGCAAGGGGGAGAAAGTTCTGCAATGGCTGCCCGGGGAGGGGGTGCAGTCACCATCCCTGGGTGTGTTTAACCAGCCTGGAGGTGGCACTGGGTGCCAGGGGCTGGGCAGGGCTCCAGGGCCTTGGAGGGCTCTCCCAACCTGGTCATTGTGGGAATTCTGTGAATTCACACATATACTGGTAGCTCTGTAGCCTATTGTATTTATGGCTAGTTTTCCCAGTAATTTTCCATGTCCTTTCCCCAGGCAGAAAGACAACACAAATCCCAGAGCCCCAAGCCCCAGGAGGTACAGGGTCCCAGTGCTACCTTGGCTCTTCTTTGAGTTGCATTCTCATGGACAAAGCACAGCCAGTGCCAAGGGGAGCTCCAGAGAAGGGACTTGACCTGGTGGGGAATTGCATCACCACTTGTCCTCCTAACTGGTGCTTTTTACCTAAAACCTATAAAATCATACTCGTTGGACTTTTTTGGACATCTTTCCACAACTGCCCCTGAAGACCTTCAAATAAAGATCAGCTCTTATATTACTAAATGTTGCTAAAATTGCCTCGAGTTTCATTTCCAGGTGGGCAAAAAGGCAACACCTGTCTCGTTTATTTATTTATTTATTTATTTATTTGGTTGTTTATTTGTTTGTTTGTTTCTCCTTGCAGAGTGGCGGCAGGCAAGCGGGGCGAGGATGATCCTTCAGGATGAGGACATCACCACCAAGATAGAGAACGACTGGAAGAGACTCAACACGCTGGCACACTACCAGGTATCTGTGGGAGAGGGTGGGCAGGAGTTGGGTCTTCTTTCTGCCAAAGCAGAAAGCAAAATATTATTGTTTTGCCCACAGAAGTGGTGGAATCAGCACTCCTGGAAACGTTCAAAAACTTGTGGATGTGGCACTTGGGGACGTGGGTTGGTGGAGGCTTTGGCAGTGCTGGGTGAACAGTTGAGCTCGATGATCTTAAAGGTCTTTTCCAAACTTAATAATTCTGTGGTTTTTATTGTGCTAAGATGCAGAGGTAAAGAGAGGTTGAGTGGGCAGTAACTGGGCAGAACCCCCGTGTTGAGCACATCCCTCCTGCCCTTGTCCCAATTATCCTGAACAGCTCTAGAGAGGAACACAAGGGAAGAAAAAAATATCTTTTTTCCCTCTCAAAGGACGCCCCTGGTGAGTGGAGGGGGTGAAGAGGAGATGAGGACAACATGAGCTAACATTTCTCATGCAGACAAACAAATCCACGGCCTCTCTTGCCCCTTTTCCCAATGTATCCATGGCCTTTTAATGCAGGCAGAGTTCAGAAGGATGGAAAAAGGAAAAATGGAAAGAGAGAGGCTTGGTGACTGGAAAAGGGAGGTGGAAAACAGCGTGGCTGCAGAGCATGGAGCAGTGGAGTTGTTATTACAAGGAACTTTTTGATCTTTAACCTGGTCCAGGTGACCTGCTCTGCTTCCCTTCCTCCCTACATGACCTGAAATTCATAATAGAGGGTTAGAGATGTCTGAAAATGTCTTACACAAGTGGTAGATTTAATGAAAAAAAGTGAAGTTTTGGTGAAAGTCTTCTCCCTTGCAAAAAAAAAAACACCTACAAAAAAGACCTCATTAAATTTAATCCGATGCTGACAATTTTGTCATTTCCTCCATCACACCTCAGCAACCTCTGTTTCATAACAAGATTATTTTCTCTTGTCACTTAAGAGCTGAGCTGAGGAGGCAGCAAGCAATAATTTGAAAAGGAAACAAAACTTTTACTTCAGATTGATTGAAGCATTGCTGGCTGATTTTGATTTTATTTTTTTTCCCCCAGACAGAGCAAGGATGTTTCCTGCTTTATTTCATCAACAAACCAGGCATAATTTTCTTCCCTCTCTGTGCTTTTTCCATGTTTTCTTTGCCTCAGGCAATGAGCTCCCAGCTGTATGATGAGCTGGGCCAGGTCCTCAGGAAACATCATTTTCCTGGCTGTCCTGGAGGCTGACACAGATCATGCTGGGAGAGACACTGAGATTGCCTTTGCCTCAGTTTCCCCATCTATGGTGTGGGGCTAAAACTACAAAGAGCCAATAATTGCCTTCCCTGATAGCTGAGGGGCTATTTAATTAGCCTCTGCAGTGCTTTGAAGATGAAAAACTCCATGCAAGTGCTAATTATTATTATTATTATTACACAGACAAGAGTTAGATGTCGTTAGAAGGGATTATTTCACCCATCTCCTCTTTATGATGTCTTATTTATCACAGATGTTCCTGATACGGCTCTTTTGAGCCACGGGCTTGTTAACATTTCTGACATGGGACCCACATGATTTGCCTTGTTGTAGAAACAGAAAGCCTGGCTCCTTTAAAAGAGTCCTGTGGTCCCTCAAAACATTGTCCCACGACATGCTGGACATCAGCCACTCCAAACCTGCTGCTTTTCCACCCTCTGACACCACAAAGAGAGAGAAGTTGTGCCTGTCCCTTCAGTCCAGCAGTGCCTTTGTCACAGGGAAAGGTGACAGGATCACAGTGGAAAATTGTAGACGGGAATTTTTGAACCAGGCACCCAGATGTCACCTGCAATCCAGGAGGAAGGAATGGAACATTTCACATCAGTTTTATCATCCTAATGGAACAGCCAGGCCTGTTTGAAGTAGCTCAGATGATTTTATTATTCTCATGCTCCTTCTCTGCCTAAGAGCTTCCCTGGGATGAACCTATTGTCAGATTTACTGGGGTTAATGCAAAAACCACCCCTGGAAGTGTTTAAAAGGCCTCTGGATGTGGCCCTTGGGGACATGGCTTAGTGGTGAACACAGTGGGGCTGAGTTAATGGTTGAACTCCATGATCTTAAAGGCCTTTTCCAACCTAAATGACTCAGTGACTCACACTGTCGTCAGTGGGCTTTGAATCAGGGCCTGGATGGAGCAGAATCTGTTTGTCACCACTTGTCCCTTTGTCCAAGTGCAGATTCTGCAGCAGCTTTTGTCCCTTTTTATTACTAGACCAACTCAACAAAGCAAGAAATCGAAGCTTTGAGCGTAAAATGTGCCCTGGCTACGGAGACACTGATTTGCAGCTCATGCTGCCCTGGGCATGGTCCTCAGCCACTTTTCAGAAGTTTATTGACCCAGTCATTTTTGTAATGCAGGTCCCAGATGGATCTGTGGTGGCTTTGGTCTCCAAGCAAGTCACTGCCTACAACGCAGTCAACAACTCCACGGTGTCCCGGACGTCAGCCAGCAAGTATGGTAAGGGTGTGTATGTCTTGGGTTTCTGTGGCTGAAATGACCCCCAAGGTGTTAGAAACTCTTTTTTCCCAGCTCCACAACCAAAGAAGAAGTCAGGATTCCTCAGTTCTGCTTTTCAAGGTCGTTTATTTTCTCTTATCTATTCCATTCTTTCTCTGACCTGCTGAGATCTGTCCAGCAGGTTGGGTTGTGGCACAGTCCCTGCCCTTGGGGTGGTGTTGGCTTTTTATACCAAGAACTACCTGTACTTTATTCACAATAATTTTCCAATACCTATCACCTATGTTAGACAGTCTGTCTCTACTCTAAACCAATCCAGAACTGCCACCATCACAGCAGAAGATGGAGGACAAGGAGAAGGACAGGACACACCCAGATTCCTCCATCTTGCCTCTTGAACCCCCATTCTAAACCCCAAAATTCTACTTTTTCACCCAGTGATAAATTAACCATCATTCTACTCAAACCCTTGTGGCTTGTAACTCCTCACACAAAGTTGGGAATTGTTTCCATGGGCTAAAATCAAAGGCACAGGTGTTTGTGACTCTGTGCCAGGGTCTCTGAGCACTGGGAAGAGATCCCAAATGTCACAGTGGTCACCAGACTCTAAGCACCATCAGGACAATGATGGGCAGATGATTATTTGGTGAAATTAGGCAGGAGGGGAGGATTTAGCCATCTAAAACTCTGGCAGCTCATTCAAAGTGTTGGTCCAAGTGGTTGGGCTGCTCTTGGGAGGTTCTCCTCCCTCATTAATGAAAGGAGGAGTCTGTATAATTAACTGCCTCCCTCTTAGATCACCAAATGTCACTCTTTAGAGTCTGAGGTCTTTATCAGCAGATCTCAAGGCAGTGGACTGTTGTTCCCACTGTCCCCATGAGACAGCAGAGTGACACAGTTGTGGAAGGGACACCAGGTGGGAACTCCTCTGCAGGGCCGAACAGGGACCTCCTGAGTTTCACCGACCCCCTCCACACCTTCCTCCCTGCACTAGAATTGCAACCATCTCCTGTCTCACTAAGGTGATGCTGGACAGCAAAGCAAAACATCCCTGATGCACAACCAGGGTGCTGCAGACCCCCCTCCAGCCTGAATGCTGCTGTCATATACTTTATTCATATTTTTAATTTATGGAAGCATCTCCAATCCTCCTTACTCCCTTTATCTTAAAGGAAAGAGCAGTTACTCAATGTCCAGAGGTGCCCCCTTCCACTTTCTCCAAGGACATAAATGATCCATGAGGCCTTATTAATATTCATCCTCTTTGCCATGTTGTTGCAATTACTGAAAGACACAGTGACCTTTGGAAAGGAAGATTTGAGGGGGGTTAATTTCTGTTGGATTTCTTTAATTCTTTTGCCATTTGATTTTTTCAGGAGGAGGGAATAGGGAAGGAGGCAGGGGGAGGAGAAGATGTGGTGGGTCAAAAAGTGATTGTTAATTGCAATTAAGAAAACAGCATCCAGAGAGAAAAAGGATATTCCATCTGATAATTAATATGTAGAGATTGGTAATGCATTAATGAGGCTGATTCAGATCTTGCTACAGAAAGGTGCAACACTTCTGATAATTATGGTTGGAAAAGGCAACATTGCTAGAAGGTCAGGGAGAGGGGAATGCCTTGTGCCATCACACAGAGGCAAAGAGAGGTAAAATTTGGAGCCTAAAAGTATTCTTGGAAAGGAAATTTGTGGATATCCACCTGGGGTTCTGGCTGATTTCTGCCAAAACAAGATTTTGGAGCAGGGAGTAAGGAGGATGGCTGGGCAGGAATTGTTTGCTTTGATACCAAGGGAGGGAGGGGAGGCAGCTCCTTCTAAATCTGGGGATAAGGAGCTAAATAGGAGATCACATTAGAGACACCATTATTTTTATGTTAAGCAGCATGGCATGGCATGGCATGGATAAAATATGGGAAAACCAGTCACGTAATGAACTGGTTACCAAAAGGAACTGGTGCTATACCCTGAACTGAACCGAAATGTCTGACAGGGACAGTGACACTTGCCAGGGAGCATGATAAGAGGTAAAGATTATAGAGAGCTGGAAATCAGTGTTTGAACCTCACTTAATTTAGTAGTGTAGACATTGACATTGCACCTGGCTCTGTGACATCACACCTGGCTCGTGGTTGTTGAGCCAACCGCACGGGCAATGCTTTGAAAAACGCACTTGGTGGCACGTCACAAACAGAATTCCTGAAAACCCCAATATCAATGTTATGAATATGAACAAGGCCAAACTTTCTCTGGAGAAAGAGGTTCTAGTTTATTAAAATAGCTTCAAGGAATGGAGTACCCAGGATAAGCCCAGGCACCCACACAGCAAGCCAAAAACAGAACAGTGCACTAACCCCAAGTGCACTGGGTTCTCCCCACAAAACAAGTTTCCAAAAATAAGAACTTTGACCCAACTGAACTTCTGCCATTTATAGCCCCCTTTGAGTCCAGGATTGGTCCATTTTGGATCCGCATGGTGATTTGTCCATTTCCAGGCTTCTCATTGGTCTTTAACGCCGTTTATTCTGGGCCAATCATTTCTGCAGGGCTTCGAATCATGGTCAGATCTTCCATCCAATCCGTCTTCAACCTCGTCTTGTCCCGCCAGACTACTGTTCCACCAAACCCTGGACCCTTCTCCTAGAACACTCTAATCAGCCTCCCCCCACTCTTAACATAATACAATTAATATAACATCATTAATACAATATAATGAACTATACCCCAATTTAACATAACTTAACTTTTACTTATAACACCAAGAACTGCTGAGACATGTGGGGGACCCCTGTTTTTTTGTGTGTCTCTGCAGAAAACATGATCCGCTACACGGGCAGCCCCGACAGCCTCTTAACATAATACAATTAATATAACATCATTAATACAATATAATGAACTATACCCCAATTTAACATAACTAAACTTTTACTTATAACACCAAGAACTGCTGAGACATGTGGGAGACCCCTGTTTTTGTGTGTGTCTCTGCAGAAAACATGATCCGCTACACGGGCAGCCCCGACAGCCTCCGCTCGCGCACGCCCATGATCACCCCCGACCTGGAGAGCGGCGTCAAGATGTGGCACCTGGTCAAGAACCACGAGCATGGAGACCAAAAAGAGGGTGACCGAGGCAGCAAGATGGTTTCTGAGATCTACCTGACCAGGTTACTGGCCACCAAGGTATGTGGTGAGGGCAGGGGACAGGGCGGGTTTGAAAGCGAGGTGGAATTTCTTGTCGGAAAGAAGTGAGAGGCTGCTCAAAGGATGCCAAAGTTGGGTAAAAAGGGAGGAACAGAAGGGAAAAAGAGCAAGGGGAGAGTTCTGAGCATGTGGAGAAGGAGCTTGAGCTTTGAAAGCAGAGTCCAAAAAGAGACACTGAAAAAGCAAGGAGTAGTAACAATCCAGGGCCATGAGATTGGTGGGGAAAGCACAGCAGGACGTGCTGGAGTTGTCAATTATACTGGTTTGTAATTTGTACCAAAATTGAGCAAGCGAAGAGCCAGGGCAGGTGCTCAGAGCAAGCTCCAAAGATGTGTTGGGCCTCACAGTCTGAAATGGTTCCTATACCACAAAATCCTGAGTTTTGTGGTAAAAATCCTCCTCCACATTTTCCCTGGGCCAATAAAGACTCTTGTGCTGATGACTTGGAGAGGGTTACATTGACATTACAGTGAGACATGAAAACTCAGCATGCACAGAGAGAAAATACAGATGAAATCAAGCGGGGGCAGAGCAGGGACATCCTGACCTGAGTCTCCAAACGCATCCGTAACTTTTTCATTTTCTGTCAGGTATTAATAGGCACAAACACAATTCCCACATTTCCATCACTAGTTTAAGTCCTACTTTCCAGATTTACCTGCTCATTTATTCCTCAGCTCATTTTGCCTCTGATGTCTGGCTGTCCCTGCAGCCTCACTCAGGCTGGCTGAGCTGCAGAGGGATTTGGAGGAAAGGCAGCTTTGTCTTTAGCCCCTGGTCCATGCCCCATTCCCTGGCATCAGGAGGCTTTTATGAATCACACAGCACGTGAAAAATGTCGAAAAAGGAAAGTGTTGCTCCCCAGGGCTCAGGGCCCAGCTGGTGTAGACCAGCAAGCATTGGACTGGTGCTGATTTATGTTGTCTGGGGATGCAGCCCCTACCCCACCACTGAACTGCTTTTGCTTTGTGTTCTGAGTCACAAACTCAACACTTGGGTTGGATTTTTTGTTATGTGTTTTTTTATTGTTTTTGCTTTTTTTGTTTGGTTTGATTTTTGGGTTTTGGGGTCTTTTTTTGTTTGTTTGGTTGGGTTTTTTTGTGGAGATATCTGGAAAGCAGCTGCAAAACCTGCACAGCAACAGAAAGAGTAGGAAGGTTGGAGTTTTATTGTTTCCCCTCTTGGGCCGAGCAATTTTCTCTTCTGATTGTGGCCGTTTGAGGGAGGGAAGGAGAGAGAGCAGTTGCTGTAGCACAATCCCCAGGAAGACTTTGTTAAATTGACAATGATTTTTATTCTGGTAAATCCCTGACCTCTGATACCCAAGAGCCTCTTCCCTAAAAGCCTCAAAGGTTTCTGTGGCATTTGTGAGGGTGAGCATGTAGAGAACTAATTCCCTGCAGGAACTGAACCTGAGGGCAGCTCTCCCATGTCAGACCAAGAGGATTTCCCTCCTGAGCCCTTTCTGAGTCAGATGTGCTGCAGGGCTTTGTTCACCCCGCAGGAGTTCACACAAACAAAAAGGTGCCTCTGTTTGTTTCCCAAAGAATAAATCAGGTGGTGAATCAGCCAGAGACACCAGCTTTCTAATTAAGTGTTTGTTATCTCTAGGTAAACTTGAGCCACTCTGGTGGAACCTGGGGCTTTGTTTCTAGAAAGGAGACATTTCTTCCCTAGGTCCTTGGAGAAAGGGCAGAGCTTTATCTTGCAGGAGAGGAAATTTGTCATAGCAGGGAATTTTTGTTGGAAATTCAGTTGATTTTTGGTTATTTTAGCAGCTGTTTATCCACACATAAATGCTCTGGTGACAGAGAAAACGTGTCCTGCCTGGTTCTACCCCAAACCCAGCCTAGAACTCCTAGCTGTCCCCTTATCCAAGCCTGGCCACCCTCAGATATTCCAGCTCCTCTCCTTCCTGCTAAAAGTCAATTGTCCTCACAAGGGTGACTCCAAGCTCTCAATCTGAGATTCTTCTGCCAGTGGGGAATAGAAGATGAGGAGGCCTCTTGGGAATTGAAGTTTGTGTTATTTAGGACACTGGCCACACATTAACCACCCACCTCTCTAGGTTCTCTTGTCCTTTTTGTCTCTGTGACACCTTCTACAGACTTCTCTTCCCAGTTTAGATGCCCTGGGTGAAAGCCAGCCTGGAAAATGGCTAGGTTTTGTCTCATGGATGCACTAAAGCATTGAGGATGGGATGCAGAGAGAGGAATCCGAGTGGAAATGAGGTGTAATGGTTCTTGCCATGATGAACGTTCCTGCTTAAAGACATTTGTATTGAAATTCTCAGGTCATGTCACATTTAACTGATATTAGAGAGCCCTCAATTTTCTATCACACCTTGGTTTATCCACAGACATGCCCTGTTTTAGTGGAGTACCAAAATTAAACATCCTCTGCCCACTTGTACCTCATGCTCTTCTTTCCTTCTTTCTTTCTCCCACCAGGGCACCCTGCAGAAATTCGTGGACGACCTCTTTGAGACTATCTTCAGCACTGCCCACCGTGGCAGTGCCCTCCCCCTGGCCATCAAGTACATGTTTGATTTCCTGGATGAGCAGGCAGACAAGCACAACATCCACGACCCCCACGTGCGGCACACCTGGAAAAGCAACTGGTGAGTGAGAGAGACATCCCAGCACAGCCCAGCATGGATACTGGGCTGGAAGGAGACCAGAGGGAAGTGTGGTTGGCATCTGGTTGCTGGAAGAGCTGAGGAATCTGGTGTGGGGCTCAAAGGATGAGGCTCAGTCTTGCCAAGTCAATGGAGAAGTCAGAAGATCCCAAAATCTAAAGGATCAGCACTTTTTGGCTAAATGGGTCCCAGATTGCCCTGTATTACATGGAAATGACAGGATTTGTGAGGGATTTGATGAGGAAAAATTAAGTTTTTAATTGCTGCAGTGCCCAGGCTCTGCATAGGAATATGCAGAATATCCCCAGGCTCACACAGGAATATCTAGGGAGGCATGGGAGAGTATTCAACACCACTGCCTTCATCTGCACTGGGTGTTTTAATTCCCAGCCTATCTGTTTGCCAACACAGAGGTATCTCATACCAACTGAGAATTTTAAGGTACCCAAGACGTCCTCAGATGATGTGGAGCACCCACAGGAGATTTGTGCCCTCCTGAGTAGAGGCCAGGAGAGCATCTCCAATGGTGCAAAGTATTTAAAGGATCTGGAGCTGGATGTGAGTGCTCTTTGGAGTGAGTAACAAAGGGTGACATCAGTGGCAAAGTGTGACATCAGTGGCAATGTGTGACATCAGCCCCCTGCTGCATAGGAATATGCAGAAGATGCCAGAATATGCCCAGGCTCACACAGGAATATTTAGGGAAGAATGGGAGAATATTCAACACCACTGGCTTCACGTGCACTGGGTGTTTTAATTCCCAGCCCTATTTGTTTGCCCACACATGGAGCTGGATGTGAGTCTTCTTTGGAGTGAGTAACAAAGGGTGAGACCAGTGGCAAAGTGTGACATCAGTGACAAAGTGTGACATCAGCCTCCCGCTCCAGCTCCTCATCCCTGCAATGGGACAGTGGGAAAAGCCAGGATCGGTGAAGAAAATTCTCCTTTCTGCTGAGTCTCCCGGTTGGAAAGAGCTCCCTGGGGAATGGCTCCCTCCCCTTCTCCTGTGCAAACACAGGGACTATAAAAGGAGCAGCAGAGGAGAGCCGTGGGGCTCCCAGCTCATGCATTTTTTCCTTTTCCCAGCCATGCAGTTGGCAGATCGTCACAGCGCCGGTGACATAAAAAAAGAAACCCCATGCACCAAAGAGGCTTTCAACTAATGAAACATTAGCATATTATTAACATTATCTGCGGCACTAATCTAAGGCTGATTGCAGCCACTCAGCCTAAATGAGCAGGAGGTTTATTTAAGGGGGGAGGGGGGAAGGCAGAGCGTGTGTGTTTGTGGGAAAAGGGGCAGTGTGAAGAAATCTGTTCAATCAGATCAAATTAACTCAAAGTCACATCACAGGGCTTCTGTATTCCCAGCCAGGGACATCGTCCCCTATCCCCTCCCCACAGCCAGGCACACAAACACACACTCTGCTCCTCACCAAACACCTGCACAAGGACTTCTGCAAGGTTCACCCATCCACCTCATCCCCCCAGTGATGATTCTCCATTCCCAGCATAAATTCCCACAACTCCATCCTGTCTCATTGACATTTTTTACTTATTCTTCCCCGAGACCCTGTGGAACAGGCTGTCCAGAAAAGCTGTGGCTGCCCCATCCCTGGATTGTTCAAATCCCGGTTGGATGGGGCTTGGAGCAACCTGGCATAGTGGAAGGTGTCCCTATACCTGGATAATCCTTAAGGTCTCTTCCCACCCAAAGCACTCTATAATTCTGTGTTTTCCAGCATCTCTCTCTTCTCCTGAACTTGGCTGACCAGATTCCCTGTGTGGAGCTTTTCTTTACATTTGTTCTGTAATTTTGCTGCTCAGGAGAACACACAGAGGTTTAGGAAAACACTCTGTCAGGAAAGTTGTTACCCAAAATCCATCAGGCTCGGGGATGAGTTTTTTACAGTGCTGTGAATGCAATCAGCAAATGGGAGGAACTGGGGAGTTTGTCCTGAATATCAGGAGAATTTTTTAAGCTGAAAGATGCAGAGAGTGAAGGTAGATTTAGCAATCTGCCTGAGAGAGACACAGGGGCTGGGCTCTGTGCTCAGTGACACATTCCAGCTCCTGGGCCTGATCACTGCAGTGCATCTGCCCTGACAAAAGGCTCCAGGCAAAGGCTGGAGGTACCTCATACATGTACCTCAGGGCATCTCATACAAGTGAGCTGCTCTTTGGAGAAAAAGGGGGAAAAGGGCTTTGGGTTGCAACTGGAATAGCTTTTCCTTGGTTAGGGCAGATATATTTTCATATCAAAGGCTGTGGTACTTGTTTCCCAGCTCCTTTTTTTTTTTTTCCTTGAGGCAATGGGGCTTTCCCTGTCATGTAGCAACTGCTTGCTGCTCTGGGTACTGGGAGTGTGTGCAGGCTTGGGCTGGAGCAGCAGAGAGTGACAGGACATGGTGTCCTACAGGGTGTGCCATGAGCATTCCCAGTCTCCACCTGGGAGCTCTACCTGCCTCTCTTCCCATGGGATTGCTGTGAGGGATAAAAGCCAAGTCCCTCAACAAATGTGTAGAATCCCAGAATAGTTTGGGTTGGAAGGGACCTTAAACTCATCAAGTGCCACCCCCACCATGGTCAGGGACACCTTCCACTATCCCAGGCTGCTCCAAGCCCTGTCCAAGCTGTTCTTGGACACTTCCAGGGACCCAGGGGCAGCCACAACTCCTCTGGGCAGCCTGTCCCAGTGCTTCATAACCCACACCGTAGTAATTTTTGTGGGTTCAATGCCTGTCTTCATCTGATGGAGCAACCAATAGGGTCAACTTTCCATTGCAACTTAATACAGAGCGATTCAGAGTGTTTGTCATCATCACCCAAATTTTACTCCCATTAATTTATGGGCACCTTCAACAAGATTGTATAAAGACTGAAAAAAATCTGCCTTGTTTTACAAGGACAAGAGGTGATGTCTCTACCATCCTTAGACTTTGTAGGGGAGGGATTCAATTTCATAGCAATGTTAATCCCAGAATCTTCATATCCAGATTCAGATTCAGAGTGTTTGTCATCACCTAAATTTTACTCCCATTAATTTATGGGCACCTTCAACAAGATTGTACTGACTCTAAGACTCACAAAATCTGCCTTGTAATGATTACAGGGACAAAAGGTGATGTCTCTACCATTCCTAGACTTTGTAGGGGAGGGATTCATTTCGTAGCAATGTTTATCCCAGAATCTTCATATTGAGATCCAGAGTCTTTGTCATCATCACCTAAACTTTACTCCCATTAATTTATGGGTCCCTTCAACAAGACTGCATTGTCTCTAAGACTCACAAAATCTGCCTTATAAGGATTACAGGGACAAAAGGTGATTCCCAGACTTTGTAGGGGAGGGATTCATTGCATAGCAAAGTTTATCCCAGAATCTTCATATCCACAGCCCGATCTTTGATCCCCACCCTCCATTTGCTGCTGAGGTGTCTCCTATGAGCTGTGCCCTGACTGTGTCCCCTCTGCCACCTCTCCTGCAGCCTCCCCTTGCGGTTCTGGGTCAACATGATCAAGAACCCCCAGTTTGTGTTCGACATTCACAAAAACAGCATCACAGACGCCTGTCTGTCCGTGGTGGCTCAGACCTTCATGGACTCCTGCTCCACCTCAGAGCACCGCCTGGGCAAAGACTCCCCCTCCAACAAGCTCCTCTATGCCAAGGACATCCCCAGCTACAAGAACTGGGTGGAAAGGTGAGTTTCAGCTATGCAATGATGTCGATTCTTTATCTTCTTTTTCTGCCTGGGTCAGGGTCGGGATTAAATGCGCAGAGAGGGAATTTCGTGTTCGTACTCAGATGTTGATTAATTCTTATCTATGTTACAGTCTCACGAGCTGTGAGTTCTACAGTACTTTAACAAGCTGCAAAATGGTCCCATATCTATCTCTACAAGGCCTTTTAAGGATTATTAAGAATTTTAAAAATTACACCTAAATTGTTTTTACTTTTAACTCAATAACCAACCACCCATGCCCACAATATGGACTTTTTTATCCAATTACACAAAGCCAGCCAAACCCATGGAGAAGAAGGTAAAGAAGAAGGATCAATCACTACCCTAAACCCTCCATCTTGTTTTATATATATTATTATATTCTAAACCCTTAAACTCTGAGTTTCCCACCCTGTGATATCACACACTTCTATTCAAACTGCACACCCACAATCCCAGTGCTATCATTGAATTTTGGAAGCTTCTCCAGGCCTCAGGTCAGTGCAGTGTTCTCTTGGGGGTCAGTGCCTGGCAGCACAGAAATTCTGAAATTCTCAGCACCCAGGGTTCCAACAGAATGACATAAAGTGGCACAACCAAGCTCTGCTTTGTGGGTGGAGGTGGGAGGCAGCATCACTGTTGCTTTTGGAAACTGCCCTTGGGGCTTTTTTGTCTCTGACTTTTACTTAGTAGAAATCTCCATGTTAGCCTTTTATTCCTCTACCTTGAAGCAGAGATGGAAATTTAACTAATGGTGGGAGCTGAAGGTGTTTGCCATCGTTGTTTCCTTTGAGGAGAAACTCTTGAGAAGTGGCAGAGGGAGGAAGGAAGGGGAGGTGATGTGTGTGAGCCCCGGGAAGCACATGGGCTTCTCAGCCTTTCCACACAGGCCTGGAGTGGTTTGCTGCTCTCAGCACCATTGTGACAGTCCCCATACTGTCTGGATCCCAAGGGATTTATAATTATCCCCCAGCAAATTCCCTTGGAGGATCTTTGCCTTGAGTGAGATGCCGGACGAATGACAGGCTGCTGAATGAAGCTCTGCAGGTATTTTATGTCCACTCAGAGGTCTTTCCAAGCATTTTGTCCACACTCCCAAGACCTGTGGCTGTACTTCCATCTGCTGTACTGAGGGTCAGTGCCTGGCAAAGCTGCTCCACAGGGAATATAACCAGAACATCTCTTCCTGCAGCATGTTGGGGCCTCATTTTCCATAGCGTTTCCCCTAGGACAAGCAAACAGCACATCCTGTTCTTCATCCAGCAGGAGCTGGGCTTTGCTTTCCAATATTCTGCACTTGCCTGGCGTTATTGACAGGTTTGGGAACTGCACAGATGGGGAACAGTTGCTGCTCTGTAAATACAAAGGCGGGTTTATCCTACAGATCATTCCTGTGCACTGCACCCAGCTTCCAGCCTTGATTTCCTCTGAATGACTTCCCAGGCATGGCCTAAAATTGACACCATGTCCTGCAGGCTGTACAAGGCCTCTGCTGCTGCAGACACCTCACACTGGGCTATAAATCCCTGTATTGCCTTTGCTGGGGATGATTTTCTCTTGTTTTGTGACAGGAGCGTGGTTGATCAAAGAGCTCTGTCCCCTGCTCGGCACGAGGCAGCTTTTTTTCCCAACAATTCTCCCATTGGTCTGTGATTTGTCTGGACAATTATTTTTAGATGTGGTTAAACACTTCAGCAAATGTTGTTTCTAGGCAACCTGCAAGGCTCTTATGAGCTACCTTGCTTAATTATGACCTACTTTTGGTACCGTGTCCAAGTTTCTTAGAATGTATTGAGGCTGATTGCTGGATTGACCTGGATAATGGGAAGCAAGTGTTGGAGGTTCCATTTAGAAATCAAGTTTGCACCATCAGTGACCCAAAGGTGTCATTCTCTAGTGATGCTTTAGCTGCACTCTGTGTGGTTGGGCTGTTTCTGTAGACAAATAATGGTTTTCATCTCAAAGGGGTTGATTTTATCCTTGGAGATGCTACATGTGAGTGACAAACTGAGGTATTTAAGTGGAGAATGGGATATTTCCTTATTCAACAAACACCTTTTTTTCTCTTTTTCCTCTGGATAAACAAAAAGCTGCAGTTTCCATTTTGTTTTATTTTTTTCCAGTATTGATTTCACTTTACAGTTTTTTGGAGCTAAATCCTGGTGCCCAGTGATCTTCAGCAATAGGTGCTGCATTTCCTTGGAAGTTTTCCCAAACAACTGGGTTTGCAAACGAGGTACATAACACCTCCTGCTGCTTGTAAACAGCCCTGGATTCCTGTCCCCAGCATGTGCTGGGTTGTTATCTGCACTGATGTCTGACAACTTGAACTGAAGCCCAAGGGGAGACTGCAGGTTTTGGAATATGGTCAGAGCTTCCTCCCTGCTTTTATTTTTGTGTGTCAGTTCCACTGACTCAAGGCAGTGGCACCTGGATGCTGTGGGAGATGAAAGAAAAAACCTATCAGGGATGAATAAAATATAATTTGAGTTCTACCCCGAGCTAATGAATTCCTTCTCTCCGTTCTGCGATTGTGCTTTGAGGGAGTTTTTTCCAAATCCAAAGGCTTCCAGTGCTGGTTGGAGCTATTTCTGTAGTCAGCATCAGCTGGAGATGGCATCCTTCAAGACCACTAGACTTCTTCAAAGAGTGAATCAGGAGATAAAAAGTCAGGGAGTTTAAGAAGTGGTTGAGTAAATCAGAAAAACCTGAAATCAAACAAACTTCTTTGAGAAAGAGGAAACTCTAAGAGGGTTAATTAGTCAGTGGTAGATTGTACCCAACTTGAGGCACTCTGGATTAAAACATGACTGGATTTAGAGGTCTGGAAATGGAGCTGAGCTGAGTTACTCCAAGCCATCCCTTTTTCTTTTTTTTTCTTCCTTTCCTTTCCTTTTCCTTTCCTTTCCTTTCCTTTCCTTTCCTTTCCTTTCCTTTCCTTTCCTTTCCTTTCCTTTCCTTTCCTTTCCTTTCCTTTCCTTTCCTTTCCTTTCCTTTCCTTTCCTTTCCTTTCCTTTCCTTTCCTTTCCTTTCCTTTCCTTTCCTTTCCTTTCCTTTCCTTTCCTTTCCTTTCCTTTCCTTTCCTTTCCTTTCACCTTTAGGGCTCACAAAACCCAGAGCAGGGAATGACCTTGGCATGAGAAGGAGGCAGGGATGAAAGGACTTTTCTCCAATCCTTCAAAAATTTGTTTTCCACCTGGGAATGTGCATTGGGAAGGGAATAGTTACAGCTTCTGGCCTTACCAGTTGACCACAGGGTGGTCAACTGGAAATTTGATTCCAAAAGATTTCAACAGCAAGACTGTCAGGAATCTTCCCTGGTTTTATTTGTTTGTTTGGCTCATGTTTTAGCGTGGGATTTTTTCATGTTTTCACTTATTTTGTGGTGAGGCAAGTGTTGCCTTCAGAATCAGGATGCATGACAATGACTAATTAAGACATTTTAAAATTTACCAATTTTTGTAATTTCCTGTCGACCTAATGGAAAACTATATAAGAAATGGACATCTTCCATGACATTTTGGGAGGTTGGTTGTTTCAGTGCCCATTTCTATAATTATTCAAGATAGTGGATTTGCTGACAACAGCAATAGAAAGATTATTGTACATCAGTTAAATTTAGTTGAAGATTCTCCCTGCTCATTGCAGGGGGGTTGGACTAGATGACTTCTAAATGTCCCTTCCAACCCAAACTATTCTGTGATTTTATGAAAGTCCTTTTATAACATTGTTGGAAGCAGAGGTGGACTCTGCCTGCTGAAGCAATCCAGCTGAGAAATTCTGGCTTTTGGGAAAAAGCAGGTTCCCTGTTCAAATGGGACACAGAGAGCTGGAAACACGTGGCTAAAAAGTGTCCTGGTGCAGGCACATCTTGGATTTCCTGCTGCAGAACACGAGGCCTGATGAGGCAGGACAATTAACCCAGGAAATTGGGACAGGCTATTTGGCTTTTGTTGAAGCCACCACGAAGAGTCAGGCTGTAGTTCTAAAACAAAGTGGAGGCTTTTCAATTATCATTTAAAAAAATAAAATAAAAGGAAAAGAATGGTAACGATAGAGCAGAATCTCATCTGACTTCAGTTAGTAAAACTCCATAGGCTCTGCTGAATTTACATTAGAGCAGCTTCAGATCTGCATCTTTTCAAGTTTACTTCAAATGTCCCCTTTGAGCCTGGAAATCTGGAGAACTTGGGAGCATTTGATGCAATCCCCAAGCAATACAAAGGGGAGCCTGTTCTAATTGGGACTGTCTCATTAGCATTCAACACCACACTGAAAAATGACAAAGGGCTGTGGCTGACCTTTCATTTCTCTCCATGCTGCCAAGCTTATGATAACACTTGTTTGAACTTCATTAACACCATTTAATTGCCTGCATCACAATCAATATGATGTTTCCCTACTGGAGCCTGGCACGGAGGCAAGGATGTGGGAGACTGAAAAGGGGCAGAGCACAAAAAGCAGAAGTCAAAGAGTTTTTCCATTTCACACTGGTGCCCAAAACACCTGCAGGGCTGCAAGGAGAGGATCTGGTGCTCTTTTTTTTCCTCTCATCCCTGCAGGGACCTGGTCTCCTTTTGGCTGCTTATTGTGCATTGTAAAGGGCCCCTCTAAGAAAAACTTAAGGAGACATCACAAGTGTTCTTAACTTAGGAGTCATCCAATGAAGACCGTTCAAAATAGGTTTGCCAGGTTCATGATCAAAAAAAGCTTAAAGTGATCTGATACGTGGGTTCAGAATTAGAACATTTGCATTTCATTGTGTTAACCTGGGTGCAAACAGTGCCTGACACAGCTGGTGCTGCTCCTGATGCCATGATCCCATCTACCTTTTTTCCTTAAAAGTACAGATACTGTTAGGAGAAGGGGGAACAATTTTTAACTAAAAGGGAGAGATTTAAGTGAGATTTTTGGAAGCCATTCTTTACTCAGAGGGTGGGCAGACCCTGGCACAGGTTACCCAGAGCAGCTGTGGCTGTCTCTGGATCTCTGGAAGTGTCCAAGACCCAGCTGGATGGGCTTGGAGCAACCTGGGACAGGGGAAAGTGTCCCTGCCTATGTCAGGGGTTGGAACTGTATGATCTTTAAGGTCCCTTCCAACCCAAACCATTTTTGAATTGGTGATTCATGCAGCAGCTATGATTTGCATCCCATTAGCCTTTAGATGTCAAGGTCTAGGTCTTGTTAGGAAGAGCTTTATGAGCATGTTTGGAGTACACAAAACAGACAGCCTGTACCCATTTGGGATTTCACCCACCTGGTGTATCAGCCTGGGGTTTCAGGCCTCTCAAATCACTGGGAAATCTCTACCTGTGCAATGCTTGTCATGTCTGTTGGCCACTTTGCAGCTAACTTTAGAAAGAAAGACAAACTGGACCAGTTTAAAGCAATAAAAAGTTGTATGTGCCTTAACATTGTGAGTTATTGAGGTTTTAAGCAGAAACTCTGAGGGCTTTAAAAAAGAGAGGTGCAAATCCTGGCTCTACTTTAAAAAAATGAGTTTTCTGTGCCCCCTCTTTCTCTGCTGGAAAGAAGGCTCAAGAAGTAGCATACCAAAGGTCAAGGCAGGGGGTGTTGTCGGTGGAGATAATAAAAAACAGTGCTGGAAGGGGCCTCGGGAGGTCAACCCGACCATCTCCTGCCTCAGGGCAGGATCAGCTCTGTCTAAAGCCTTCCTGACAGATGCTTGTCTACCCCCATCTTAAAGGCCTCCAACAACAGAGCCTCTGCTGTCCTCAGGCAATTCATTCCCGTGCTTCCCTGTCCTTCCCATCAGAGTTTTCCCTGCTGGGCAGCCAAAATCTCCCTGGCTGTAATTAAAGCTCAGGCATGGCCGTGGCAGGGGGTACAGCTCATTCCCTGCCTCTCTGGGGCAGCTTTTGGTGTGTCTGAAGATTGCTCACTTGTCTTTCTTCACTTTTCGTCTCAAAAGAAAAAAAAATAAAATCATCCCAATGTTTTCTCATCACGCCAAGGAGCTGTTTTTACACAGTGCAGAAAATATGGCAAGATGAAAATGTGTCCATATGGGGAGGGTGCAGCCCCACTCATCTTCTGCTTTGAGGTGCTGCTGGATGATCTCCTCTCCCAGAGGAGCTACCTGTGCACCAATTCACAGTTCAGCCACCAAGGCAGAGCTGCCCATCAGCCCTGCACTCTTTATTCTGAGGGGACAAGCAGCAGGAAAAGCCAGGAACAGGCAAAATAAAAGCATTGCCCTGTCTAGGGCTTGCACACACAGAATTGTTCCTTTCAACAGCTTGGGTTGGAAGGGACCTTGAAGCTCATCTCATTCCATCCCTGCCATGGGCAGGGACACCTTCCACTGTCCCAGGGAGCTCCAAGCCCCAGCCTGTCACCACCAGAGAAAAGCAAGGCACAATTCTTCCCAAGAATATTTCTGGGATTCACATTCTCTGAACCTCAGAGAAAGGAAAAACGATTCTTATCATTTGCTGTGCAAAAGTAGAATGCAGTATGGAGATGGTTTACCCAAAGTGATGGTGCTTTATTTCCTTGGCCAAGTGTGTAGCCACATTTCTCTTCACAGAGAAAAGCAAAGCACGACTTCCCAAGAACATTTCTGGGTTTCACATTCTCTGAACCTCACAGAAAGGAAAAACAATTCTTATCATTTGCTGTGCCTGTGTTTGTGCCAAAGTGGAATGCAATATGGAGATGGTTTACCCACAGTGATGGTGTTTGGTTTCCTTGGCCTATCAGGGCCAAATGTGTAGCCCCACATTTCTCTTCACAGAGAAAAGCAAGGCACAATTGTTCCCAAGAGTATTGTTATTTGCTGTGCAAAAGTGGAATGCAACATGGAGATGGGTTACCCACAGTGATGGCGCTTTGGCTCCTTGGCCTATCAGGGCCAGGTGTGTGTGTGTGTGTGTGAGGACTGTTGGTGACAGTCATGAAGTTCTGTGCAGTGTGTGCAGAGCTGAGTGCTTGGGAGATTCAGTTTAGATGTAATCTAATATAATGCAATATAATATAGACTAATATAGTATAATAAAGTAATTAATTAGCCTTGGATAAGATGGAGTCCTCCTCATCATTTCTCCCTGCCATGAGGGTCGTCCTGTTTTGATGCCATCCAGCCTGGTCTTGGACACTTCCAGCGATGGGGCATCCCTGGATTTCCCTGGGCAATCCATTCCAGTGCCTCACCAGCAGCTCAGATGCTCCCCAGGAACTCAAAGTGCCCTTCTGTGTCAGTGCATGTCCTTGCAATGCTCCAGTACATCCCAAAAACAGAGCTGGTTGTTCCCAAGCTTTCCACCAGCCCTTCCCTGCTGGAAGAGCCCCCCAGATCCCTTTCACACACCTCTCCACCCTTCAGTGGTCTGGATCCAGCCAGCTATTGCATAACCCTAATTATGTTATTGCTGTAATTGCGTCTGCCGTCTGCAGCACATGGATTCGTTACAAGCTTTTCATATGCTAAAATGATTATTAATGAGTGCAGTCCCATCCCAGCGACAAACAACAGGCATGACAAAAAGATCTTTTGGAAGGCAATTAGCTCCATGCTAAGCTGCCTAAACCATGGGCTGTGCTGGGAAATTTCGGGCTGGGGAGGGAGCACTGGCAAACGTGGTTTTTCTCTTCTCTTTTGATGAGTTAATGAGTTACTGAGCGGCAGCAGGCACAGTCATTCTTGTGAAACAGCTCCACTAAGGAGCCTTTCCCTGTCGGTGCCGAGGGAAAGAGCATTTATCCCTGGATAAACAGAGGACAAAATGTATTCCCAGGTCGCTGTGATGGATGCCCAGGTCACTGTTGTGTCGCTTTCCTTGGGAAAACAAAACAAAACACAAAACAAAAAACAAAACACAACCTAGGGAAAGATGAGGTTGGAAGGACCAAGAATAATTATTTTTTCAGTAGAATAGTACCAGCTGTATCCTGGTACATCCCAAATCCTTCTCCATCCTCCAGTGGCAATGTGGGGTCTCTTGGGCTCTCTCTCCATTCAAGGCAGATTGGGGTGGGTTGTTTTACCCTTTATATCTGTGAGGACACATCCCATGGCCTGGTTATCCTCACATCCTGGAGTACTGGAATGATGGGTTCACCCCAGTTCCTCATCATTTTAATTGCTTATGAAGCCTAACGAACAAATTTCCTGTGGTCACATCAGAGGATGGAGAGCCTTGAGGCAAGAATGGAGGCTGCTCCTGTGAATCCAGGGAAACTCAGACACATAAGGCTGGATCAGAAGATCCTCAATCTGAGGATCCTCTGGAAACAGCTGGGGAAGGATCCAATGGAGATGAGCAAAACTGGATACAGCAATAGCAGCAAATCTGCTCAGGATTATAATTTTTAGGAGCAGATTAAACTGCATTTACTGCTTTGCTTTGCTATTTTCTGTCTCATTCAGAGAGAATATGGCTCAGTGTTGTGTTCCCAACCTTCTGCTGGCTGTGGAAGTGTGTCAGAGCCCTGTCCTTGTCTCAGGTGAGACCAGGTGTCCCTCCACAGGTGACAGAGCCCCTCTGTGCCCCTGGCACTGCCTCCCAGCCCAGCTGTGCTGTGGGAGCTGTCAGCTGCAGGGCTGATGGAAGCAGCACAGGAAATTCCACTGCAAATTCCAGCAGTGGGAATGCAAGGGCCTCTGGGGTTTGGTGACAGCTCCTCAGTGGTTTTTGCATTAGGGGTATGCAAATGGCAGAGAGGCTCTAAGCACCTCTGAGGATCTGGGCTGGAATGGAAGGTAAATAAAGACTCAGCAGGGATGTTGTCATCTCCCTTCTAGGATGCTTTAATACACACATTCATCATTTCTTTAGAGAGCACAGTGATGGCTTCATTAGAGACTCTTCTGCATAAATAAGTCACTGGGCCATGGCAGAATTTGGATGGAAGGATATTACATCTTCTCACTCAGCTAGATTGAGGCATTGGTACATGTTTGTTTCCACTTCTTTCTCTTTTATTTTTGCCCCAAAACACCTTGGTTGAATGGGAAATGGCTGTTTAGGTGTGAGATGCCAGGGAATTGAGTCTGGAGAAGACTTTGGTGGGTGATGGCCTGTGACCCCAGAACATCCTAGGAGTCTGTCATGGCCAGAGCCCTGAAACTGTGCTTCTTGAAACTCAGATCTGTGCATGCCATCCCTGGCTCCAGGGAACATTTCCTGCTGCTTTTCCTTGTTTGGATGAGTCACAGGAGTGTTGTGCTGCTGGGGAATGATCTCTGCAGGGCTGGAGAGGGGTGGGGAGCTTTCAAACCCTTGTGAGTCACAGACTCAAGAGTCTGTTTGCTACCAGGTGGAAAGGAAACAGGACAAACTTGCAGAAGGAGTTGGTAAGTGTGTCTGTGCTCCAGTTTTTGGGAGCACCCTGTCCCTACACCCACTATCCTGCCACCACTTGGTGACAGCTCAACCAGAGAGGAAAAGGAGGATTTTAACTTCTTGTCAGAGCCAGACTGGCATCTCTGATATCCTCCACCAACCCCATTTATTTTTGCTGTGATGAGAACCCTTCTCTTCTCATTTCACCCATCAGGAGGGTGCCTATCCAACATTCATGAGGAGCTGCTCCCTTTTCAGGGGTCATAAATCAATGCATTTCACTGCTTTGCAGCCTGTTTTCCCCACAAGTCTGTGAATTGTGCTGGTGGCACATGGATTTTTTTTTCCAGTGCCAAGCACACCTTGCTTTTTGACCATTAGATTCCTTGCTTTTTGACCCTCAGATTCCTTGTTTTCTCAGCCATGTTATGCATGCCACCAATTCCTATGTGCAGCACAGATCTGATCTTCTCCACAGGTGATGTCAAGACCTGTTTGGGTTTTTCTGCAAGTGGCAAACATCTAAGAAATATTTATTCCTCCTGCTCAGCATCTTCTCCTGGGGGCAGTTCTGCAGGACAGAGCCTCCTGGGATTTCTAGATGCTCACTTTATTCACTGTCCAGGTCCACCTGGACTTGGATCCCCAGGTCCACCTCAATCCCTGGGGACTGAGGGTCAGGCAGAGTGTAAAGAAAATCAAACCCACACCACTTTTCACTGGAGCACTGGCAATGAGGAATATTTAGACCACAGGACTGAGTTAGCCTCAGATTTCTGGCTGGTCCTAAGCCCAGAAGACAAAATGCCAGGGCTCCAGGGAGAGAGATGTTTCTGTGCCTGCTGGAAGTTGCAGTAAAATTAATGAGGTTTGTACAAGTTTTTATGGTGAAACAGAGTTTAGCTTTGGAAACTGTCAAGCAAGAAGGACCTCTGCCTCCTGAGCCTCCTTCTGCCGAGGATTACATCAGCATCCCACCACCAAAAACAGGTTATCAACAGGGACTGACTCATTGGGGTAAATCAGGGCACAAAACCAGACTGGGCACAGCTGGAGCCTCCTGGTGTAGAAGGGTTTCCCCCCATGCTCTTGCACTGCTCTGTCTTCACTCCAGCAGCTGCTCATCCTGCTCTGTCATGGAGTATTTTCCCATTCACCCACCTCAAGGATGCTCACCACACAGCATTTCCATGTCCAATTCCTCTGCAGTGGCACACAGCCCCCATCTCAGCAGGTGTCTCCACGCTGTTTACAGGACACCTGTCAGCTCTTTTGGCTCCCTGTCCCCTCTGCCTCCTAATTATAAAATTGTGGATTGCTGCAGCTATGGGCTTTTTTTTTTTTTTTTTTTTCTCCTTCTTCTTCTTATTTTTTTTTTCCTTCTGCACAAAATGTCAAATTGCAGAAATTAAAAATGTAAATGATGGCGTCTAATTAACCAGTTGACAGCAGAGCACAGCTGCGAGTGACAGTGACTGATTACCTTCTGCAAACCTTGTCCTCCAAGACCTGCCTTACCCAGGGGAGAAAGGACAACCAAAATAGCAACTTCCTTAAAGAGACATCACTCTGCACATGGAGCCTGCTGGGCAGTGGTTCTGGGGGATCCAGAGCCTATGGATAAGCCCCCAGTCCTCCTGAGCTCCAGGGGAATGCTGTTGACTCCTAGGAAAAGCAGATTCTTCTAGGAAAAGCAGATTTTTTCCCAGTCAGACTGGAGTTGAAGGCTGTTGCCACAAATATCAGGCTAGCTTAAAATATGGGGCAAAAAAGGAGATGCTGAGCAAGAGAGTTGTTGGGATAGACTGGACTGAGTGTGGAAGGTGGGGGATGTCAGCAATGGGGCAGATGTAGTGGTGAGAATGGTGCAAGAAAAAAATACAAATATTTAGGGTTTTTCTCTATGTGGGAGTGAAATCATGAGTGGGCAGCAAGATCTCTCTGGGAAGAGAGGCAGGGCTAAAAACCCTTGAGTATCTGACAAAGTGATCCAGCTTCAGTCCAGCTCCTGTTGACTGGGAAAGTTTACAGGATACTCTTTGGGGCTTCATTCTCAGATTGGGGTGAATAAAAAGACATATGTGGTGCTCAGGATGAGTGCTCAGTCACTTCCACCTTGGCTAAGTCACCTTTCTAGATGTAAAAGAAGAGCATGAGCAGGTGTTTGAGGAACCAGAAAAACCCAACACTACGTGTGGAGTTTTTTTCTCTGTTTTGCTTGTGCCTTTCACTTCTTGATCTCCTTCTCTTCCCCACAAACTGCTGTGTTTGTGCCCCTCAGGTACTACTCAGACATCGCCAAGATGCCAGCAATCAGTGACCAGGACATGAATGCTTACCTGGCTGAGCAGTCCCGCATGCACATGAACGAGTTCAACACCATGAGCGCGCTCTCCGAGATCTACTCCTACGTGGGCAAGTACAGCGAGGAGGTGAGAGCTTGGGGACACCTTTGAGGGGCCATGGGAGAGGAGGTGAGAGCCTGGGAACACCTCTGGAGGGCCAGGGGACTGTCTGCATCCTGGCTGGGAGGGTGGAGGATTTAAGGAATGAGAGACAAGGCTTGGGGTTTGGAAAGAGAAGGTCTGGGATTTTGGATCCCTGTTTTGTGTCTCTCTCATTCAGTCAGGCTCAGCTGAAGTAGTTGATGGTCAGATGTTAACTCACTGGAGCCCTACATGAGTTTTACATCCACAATGGCCAAAAATTCCTTAAGGACTGTGCCCAATGTCATTCCAGATACCCTAAACACCCCAAAATGGTCCAACACAGACTTGAAGGTGTCCAGCATGGTTCTTTGTACTGAAGGCCATGTGAGACCCCTTAGGGCATCTCAAGTGGCATGGCCAGGTGATGGATAAAGCTCATAAATAGATAAATAACAGATCACCAAGATAAAAATCCACTTGATTGGTTACAATCCAAAGGTCTGCATTGAGTCAGATCAAATCCAAACTCCCCACCTAGCTCCTTCCTGGCTGACTGACTTGCCTTGCATTATCTAAGCTAAGCCTGGGACGTGCCTTAGAGAAAGCTCAACCTCCTCTGCTGCTTTAAGATGCTGGACTCAGTCATTTTGGGGTAAAAAACTGAAATCCTTAGCACTTCTTCCTCTCTCCTTTTCCAGATTCTCGGAGCACTTGATCAAGACGACCAGGCTGGGAAACAGAAACTTGCCTACAAACTTGAACAAGTTATAACCCTCATGAGCATAGACAGCTGAGAACTGTCCTGCCAGGGACACCCTGGGAGGGATAAACCAAGTCGTGCCTCACTCAAGATCATCATCTTTACCAAGTGCAAGTTTTGATGGGCTGTAAGCAGAGTCACCCGAACAGCACTCCTCTCTCTCTCTCTCTCTCTCTCCTCCCCCTCTCTCTTTCTCTCTTTTCCTTCTCTTTCCAAACCTATGGACAAAGCAACAGAGCCCCAAGGGTTAAAAGAAAAGACTGCAGAGGAATCTTGGCTCTGGGGCCATGAAGACATTTGGGTGGAGCTCTCCTTTTCACAGCTTCCCCTCTGCCTTTTGCCCTAGAGAGAAACTACTGAACACACGCGAAAACCCCACCAACCCTCGCCCAGCATCGCATCCTCGCTCTGCAGAGGTGAAACTGGGGGGTAACTTCTGTCATGCTGCTTTAACTGCCCTCTGAGGGCTGTAGCCTCTGGAGAGGACATGGAAATGAACTCAGTATTACTCAAGTGTCCCCAAGGGGAAGGCAGCCTGCCTGCAGGGCTCCTGAAGGGCAGAGCCATTGCAATTCTATCCCTCGATAGCCACCCACTGGGAGAGGAGGCTCCCCGAAAAATGCCACAGCTGTGTCCAGAGCAGGGCCACCATGGCTCATCCTGCCTGTGCAAACAGCTGCTCTCCTGGGGCAGGGAAAGGGTCAAGAGGGGACGAGGAGACCGACGCTGCCCTGCCCATGTGTTTCATATGGTTCTTCTTATTTTCCCAAGAGCCGCGTGTCCCCCTCCGTCTTTCCCGTCGTGTCCTGTTGGTCGTAGCACTGCAGCAAAACGCTCTCTCTGCTGGGTGGCATCCTGTCTGTGGTGGTGGTCCTGCTCCTCCTGGCCATGGAGAGCACAGCATCATGCCCCTTGTTCCCACCTTGGCTTGGAAAGCAGGAGCCACAGGCCTCGGGTTGTTCCAGGCAAGGAGCTCAGCCTCAAAAGAAGAACCAGAAGGATTTTTTGTTTTGTTTTGTTTTTTTAAGCTGTTCTTTCCATTTTGTTTCCTCAACTGGAACACAGCTGTTGTTTTCCCACAGTGGAGTATCAGAGGGTTACTGAAATGCTTGCTGTGAAGTGAGGTGGTGCATGAGGCTGATGGTGAAGCCTTCCTTCCAAGCCGCTCCTAAGAGGAAATGTCACCACACACTTTGGAAGGAGATCTTGGAGGAAATCCAAATGAAACACTGCAAAAAAATTCTTCTACCTAGATCCCCTCAGCCGAACTGCCCGTCTCCTGGAGGTCTCTGAACTGCTGTGAGCCCATCTGCCTTTTGGTGCCAACTCCTGGCCTTTCCTCTCCTCCATTTCTGGAACCAACAGGCCTTGCTGAAGGCACAGTTGCTGCCTAGGAAGGATTTTATCTCTCTTTGCACTTCTTATCCCTTCAGGGATCACTGTCACCATGGGACAATTGTGGGGGATCACCCTGTCCCTGTGCCATCCTCTGCTCAGCTTCTCCAGAACATCTCGACTTGTTTCATGGCCAGCCAAAGGGGAGTGAGCTCCTGCATCTCTTTTTGCCTTCAGCTGTTCCATCCACACGGCTGCCAGCCCAGATAACACCATGACCAGAGACCCTCGGGGTGTGGAGAACCTTCCTTGTTCACCAGGGAGGCATGAGCTGCCTCAACATTCATCTCCCCAGCCATGAGCAGAGCTCCCTGGTAGATGGAGGAGCGGCTGGAGGATCAGCCCACGTCCACCTCGCCCCGTCCTTGGAGCAACAGCCTGGATCTGCTTTGCACCTGGAGGGAGGAAGGGGTGCAGGGTGTGTAAAGTGATTACAGAGCGAGTTTGTTTGGGTTCATTCCTGTCTCTTGCTGTCAAACCGGAACGTTTTGGGAGTGACAGATCCCGGGTGCGCGTGAGGGGTGGTGTGGTGCAAGCAGGAGCCAGGCAGCGGGAGGGTTTCCTTCAGCCAGGCAGATACACACGTAGGCGAGTCCAAAACCACTCAGTCCAACACTGGACGTGTCTGTGGGGAGAAAAATCACCAGATTCACGTTGAAACAGCAAACTTAGGGACACGTCTTGGTTTTAAACCCCCCAGACATTTCTCTCTTGATTGCAATTCCAATTATTTTGTGCGTGTGCGTGTGTATCTGTGTGCGCGTGTGCGTTTCCTTCCTCTTTTATTTTTGGTTCTGCTTGCTTTCTGTGGGATTGCTGAGCTGATGGACTCATCATGCACCTTATGGACGTCTCAGCAGTTTTAAGAGGCCTGCGCATTGGGGATGGTTTGGGTTTGGTTGGTTCTGCCATGGTTTTGTTGATCCATTTTAGTAATGTCGGCGCATGTTCCAGATCCATTGATTAATGGCTGTGAAAGTGGGAAGTCCCACCAGAGCCAGTAGTAAGAAAATGACAACAAACAACACACAAACACAGTATTTTTTATAAGTACGTAAATTTAAAAAAAAGAAAAAGAAAAAAAAAAAAAAAGAGGAAAAATTAAAAAAAAAAAAAAAAGGAAGAAACCAAAGGTTTTGACAAACAAAGTGCCACAACAGATAAATATGGACCCTATTGTCATGCCTTGTACTCACAGCTGGATGGTAGGAGTCTAAGGACAAAGAGCTGGCTTGGAGGGAAGTGGTTATGAGTGATGGGCGATCCTGCCTGGACATGCGCACATGAGAGGAAGAAGAAGCTGTTTAACAAAAAAAACCAACAAAAAAAAAAAGTCTCCAAATGAACTGGTGTGATCCTGTACTGTTACTGAAGTCAGAGGAACACCACAGGGGAAATCTGAGACTCACCCTGTTTCTTTTCGATGTTTTCAGGGCTGTGTTTTTGGTTTGTTATGGTTGTTTTCCATGGTTGTTATTTTATTTCTTCTTGCTGGTACGGAGTTTTTCATCTGTATATTATATATATATATTTTTCAAGGAAAAACTTGAACACCTCAGAGACACTGAGAATGAAACACTTAGGGGAAATGGGAAGCACCAGGAGATTGGTGTCTTAACCCTTTCCAAACTTCCCATTTAGGCATTTCTGCTTTTCCCCCACCCTCTTCTTTCCCCCCATGCCCAGGATTTGAAAGAAAATCTGCGTTTTGCTTCTCTTTCATCTCCTCTTTATTTCTTTGTCTTTCTGTTTCTCTTTAGTTTGGTGTTTGAGCTGGATTTGCTTTTTTGCTTGGAAAATGTGCCAGAATTGTGATGTAAATGCGTGGGCTTCCTCCCCTGTCCCCTTCAGTGCCCTTCCCATTTCCAACCAGTGTCCCAGAATCCCCCAGTCTATGAGAAGTCTTGGCATCTTTCTTCCCAGCCTCACCTGTTGAGCTAACTATTTTTTAAGTGCATGTAAAACACAACTAAAAACAAAGACACAAGCAGAAGAATGAGCCCTACTACAACACGGATGCTTTATTTTCCTTTTATTTCTTTTCCCCCACCTCCCTCTCAACACTTGACCAAAAATTCCTGATAAATAAGTAGTGTCCCACACTGTTTTTCAAGCCCCATGGAGAGAACTGGACCCAAAGTTCCTAAAAGCCCATGGACAGGCTCCTAATATCCAGAATATTCCAGATGATAGGCTGATATTTATGGGCATTTCTCAAACACTGCAATCAAATAATTAATGCTGGCACCTGCAGCACCATCTGAAACAGGGGAAAGGGAACTCAGGAAGGCTCTCTGAAGTTCTATGGAGAGAGTCAAGATTCTTCCTTCACTGCAGGGTTTACAGCACAGGAGAACAATCGAGGAGAAATTCAGCCACCTTCCTCTCCTAGCACAGAATCATAGAATGATTTAGGCTGGAAAAGACCTCCAAGATCACAGAGTTTGAATGTAATATCGTTCCCCAGTCCTTCTCTTCCCACTCTTTATCCTATCCTGAACATATCCAAAGGTTTGGTCCCACCCAGCACACATCAGCCTTGCTCCATTAGAGAAGAGGGCTATTCCAATTTTCATCCCTGTAGTTGTACCACTGCAGTTGTCTTATCTTGCATCTTTGACACTGAAGACCATAAAATTTATTGGGTCATAAAGAAGATTTACCAGAATTTCATTTGGTAATTGCTTAGATTGAAAAGTGATTATCAAATTTTCCCAATCTTCTGCATTCACCCACATGAAAATGTTTGCCATGAAGGGAATGAGACCAAGCAAATCAGATAATTGTAATTATTTTTAATGGTGCTGTTGAAAACCAATAGATCAAATTTGAGGAGACCAGTCAGCGATCAGCATTCCTGTGGAGTCCCCTCTGAATTTCCTGGAGTCTGGGATGCCTGTGAGGTAAAAACCCAAACACACAACAGCCAATATCAGAAGGACAATTTTTCGGAACTAAGTCAAAACATGAAATGTAGATTTGTCCTTCTCCAAGGCTTTAACAAAGTGCTTTGGGAAGAGACACTGCTATTTGGGGACTCTTCCAAAAGAGGAGAAAAGAAAATATAAGTAGTGAGAGTTGTCCTTCAGGGCAGGTGGAGGTTTTGGGATGTCCTAACTCTTGCCATCCAAACTTGGTGTGCTGTGTGGCAGGAAATTGGTGAAACACATGAACCTCAACATCATGGTGTGAACCTCAACCTCCTGCCCATTCCCAGCCTGAATTTTCCTGCTTTGCGCCTGGTGCAGCTCCCATTTCAGGGTAGTGCTTGGCCCATTAAATCCTGCAGTTTTCCCTCACCTGTGTGACTGTGCAATGCCCCTTTCCCAAAAAAAAAAAAATATTTTGCTGTCTTACTGGGAGCAATGACTTTATGCAGAATGCTTTGAAAATAGAGCTTGTCAACCGTGTTTTATTTGGGGTGGCCCAGTTCTCTACACTTGGAGAAGCATCCAAGGGGACACAGGCTTACAGCCAAAAAAAAAAAAAATTTGTAGAAAGATGTCAAAAAAAAGTTAAAAAAAAACCAAACAGGATTTACACTTGGAGAAATAAATAAACCACCAAAAACCCCACAGAAGTTACAAAGCTACTTAGTCTAATCAGCCTGTCACGTGTTTGATTTCTGTTGTCGTCGTTGTTTGTTCATTGTTTGGTTGGTTTGCTTTTTTGTTGTGTTGTTTTTGGGTTTTTTTTTTTTTAATCTTCTGTTCTAAAAACGGAGAGTTTACCTCAAGAAATTCTTTCTGCTTGGAAACAGATCACCTCAAAGACGCTCGCAGCAGAGAGCAGTGTGCAGGGAAGCTCAGTAAAGCAAACTTGGGTGTGGAAAACAAGAGGGAAAACCAGGACATCCAGGCTCTTCTCAGCATTCCCTTCTTTTACTGGTGTGGTCTGGCATTCCCCAGTGGAGAAGCTGCTGCTCACTTTCACACAGAACTGAGGCACAAGAGCCAGTTGGAGAAATCGAGGCACATGTCCAAGCTTGAAGTCCTTTCTGAAGTATCTTAAGAGAAACTTGGTGGTATTTAAACTTTCTATGCTGCTCTTTCTCCATTCCCTGGAGAAATTCCGCTTTCCAGCCCAGGCTGGGGTAAGGAAGCAGAGAGATTAGGTGCTAGCTAAATGCTCCCAGTGTTTTCCCCAAGGATTAGAGAGGCAACTGGATTATTTGAGGTCACAAGAGAGGCCCTTCCTTGTGTCTGACCCCGTGTCTTGGACATACACGTGAGCCCAGAAGTCTCATTCTCTGTTTTGCTAAAGCTTCCAACTCAAAATCAATGGAAAGACATTTCCTTTCACCACAGTGTTACTAACAGCCTCAAAGAGATGTCAAGACAGCATTAGAAAGGAGGTTGGGATCCTTTTTCTTAGGTTGTTGTTGTTGTTAGTTTGATTTTCTTTTGAACTGATCCTAGTTAAAAAAAAGAAAGAAATAAAATCTATACTATTTAAATTGGAATCCCGTTGTTACTTGGTAAAGGCAAAGCTTCTGTACCTTTGTTATAATTAATTGTATACCTGTGTATGTAAATATAAGGCATTCCTATTTTGCAGTCCAGAACAAAAAAAGAAAAAAAAAACCAACTATTTGTAATATAGAATAAAGTTTATTAAAAAAAAAATAAAGAAATAAAAATGCCCCAGGCTTTGATTGCTGCTTTCTGTGTCAAATGGAGCCAGAGGGAGGGAACTGAAGTCAAGGAAAAGTTAGAAAAAGATCTTAAAGATCATTGAGTCCAGCTGTTAACCCAGCACTGCCACATCCAGCACTAAACCATGTCCCCATATCCACATTTTGGAAACAAACTTCCCTTCCCTTCCCTTCCCTTCCCTTCCCTTCCCTTCCCTTCCCTTCCCTTCCCTTCCCTTCCCTTCCCTTCCCTTCCCTTCCCTTCCCTTCCCTTCCCTTCCCTTCCCTTCCCTTCCCTTCCCTTCCCTTCCCTTCCCTTCCCTTCCCTTCCCTTCCCTTCCCTTCCCTTCTTGTCATTTTTCCTTCCTCCATCACACAAAAAGACATTTATTGGATCATTTGATTTTTTTCCTTGCAGAGGTGGAATCCAGACAGGTTATACCTTTCCAAATGCTTTAGAGGTGTCATCAGCTCTATTAAAAAATAAAAATAAACAAAAAAATATTGACAAGCTGACTAATTCGGGGATGCTACTAAAGGAACCACATACGAGGTTTGTGGAAAGCAAACAGCTTTCCACAGTCTCAGCTCCATGGAGACCACGAAAAGGAAGCAAGAGGGTGGATTTCAGAGAGGGAAGGGAGTTGAATGAAGCCCTGACAGCTTCAGGCTGGTTCTGCTCAGCAATCTCTGGGCACCTATGGAAGAGCAGCATATGGACACCTGTAACTGACCACATCCAGCCATGGAAACGAGACATCTCTGTCCTGCTGCTCCTTGGGACACAGAGGAAAAGGCCTGGGGCTCAAATAATGTAAATTCTTTTGCTTCTTTTCTCTGCCAAGGTCGGGATTAAATGTGTGAGATGCTATTTCTTGTTGGGATTCAGATGTTTATTAGTTCTTATCTGTGTTACAGTCTCACAAACTGTGAGTTCTACAGTACTTTAATAAGCTGCAAAATGGTCCCATCTCTCTCTACAAGGTCTTTTAAGGATAAACTGTCCAATTAAGAAATGACACCTAAATTATTTTCACTTTTAACCCAATAACCAACCACCCATGGCCTGCAATGGGGACTTTTTTATCCAACGACACAAAACCACCCAAACCCCTGGAGAAGATGGTGAAGAAGAAGGACCAGCCCAAAACCCAAAACCTCCATCTTGCTTTATATATCTATTACTGTGTTCTAAACCCTTAAACTCTGAGTTTCCCACCTTGTGATCTCACACGCTTCTGTTCAAACTGCACACCCACAGTCCCAGGGCTGTCAGTGAATTTTTGAAGCCTTCTCCATGGCCTGAGGTCATGCAGTATTCTCTTGGGGGTCAACCCCAGCTCAGCCAGTCCAAGCAGTGTCACCCCCACGAGCATCCCCCACCAGAGCCCTCAGGCCAGCAGGGTGACTTGTGGGAATTGATGCTAAAAACTTCTGTGTGCAATGAAGAGCTTCAGGTTTTGGATCTTCTGAATTATCACTGGGTTGAGGGTAAAACCCAAAACCACCTCAAAATAAAGAATTACAAAGTGTTTTGTTTTCCAGGGCATTGTTTAAACCTAAAATATCTCACTAAAAGCTTCCTTTCAGACAAAGTGGTTGTATTTACACTTCCACCAGAGTAGTTTTAGGCTGTCTCTCCATCAGAAACTGCATAACAAGAGAGAGAATGTCCCTGTAGAAATAACAGCTTCCATGTCAGTAAGACCAGACAGGAGAAGGAGAAGGAAAAGGAAAAGGAAAAGGAAAAGGAAAAGGAAAAGGAAAAGGAAAAGGAAAAGGAAAAGGAAAAGGAAAAGGAAAAGGAAAAGGAAAAGGAAAAGGAAAAGGAAAAGGGGAACCTGAAGCACAAAGAGGTGAAATGGATTGCCTGGAATCTCAGAAGCAAAGCTCTCTGCAGCCCAATACCAACCCCAAGCCACCCAGTCACTGTTTTTGTGTCTGGCCACAGCTTTGGGAGAATCCATAGGGCAGGGCATGGTTGGCACCAATATTGTGACCCTGCTGATAAATCCTGGACCAGTTTCCTCTTGTCTCTCACGCCAAGACAGGGAAAAAACAAAACACCAACTATTCCCACAAAAACACCCTTCCAAATATTAAATGGAGCTGCAATTACTGAGCACAGCCAAGCAAACAGACTCCAGGGTTGTGGGAACTCCCTGTTGTCAGCTGGAAAATGTTTGTTTTGGGGGGATTACATGTGTGGGCTTCCTGCTGCTCAGCAGAGAATTTCCCTGTGGATTTAATGAAAGAACAGGAGGAAGGAGGAAAGGCTCTGACATGGATCTGTCTGCAGCAGGACAGGGCATCATTCTGATGCTTGGCTGTGGTCACATTTGTGTGACAGAGACTGGAGGCAACAGCCTCTTCTCCCAGTTCCAGCCTCTGGAATGGCTCTGTCCAGCTCCCAAATGAGCTAAGTTGGATACTCTAGGCCAAGCAGGTGTTTACAAAGGAGGCAGGAGCCACCTTCCCATCATTAAAGTTGGAACAGCACTCTAAGATCACCAAATTCAAATGGTAACCCAGCACTGCCAAGCCACATCTAACCCATGTCCCCAAGTGCCACATCCTTTCCCCAAAGTTTCTCTGTCGCAGACATCTTTTATGAAAAATCCTTTCCTTAGAATTTTTCCTCCTGAGAAGCTGAGAGGCCTCAGGAACAAAATATAAACATTGATTATCTGCTGCTGTGGAGTGCAACAGGTGCATCTGGGATTGGTTTCATGGGGTTGTTTCTAATTAATGGCCAATCACAGTCAGCTGGCTCGGACAGAGAGCCCGAGCCACAAACCTTTGTTATCATTCCTTCCTATTCTATTCCTAGCTAGCCTTCTGATGAAACGTTTTTGTCTATTCTTTTAGTATAGTTTTAATGTAAAATATATAATAAAATAATAAATCAGCCCTCTGAAACATGGAGTCAGATCCTCATCTCTTCCCTCATCCAAGAACCCCCGTGAGCACTGTCACACTCTGTCCATGCTGGATTCTCCCTCCCACAAGCAACAGAAAAGCGGCATTTTCAAAGCTTTCAAGGCTTTTCTGCTTTTATGGTCCATGAGAAATCAGGGCCATTTGCTGCACCTCAGTCCTTGCCTTCTTCCAGTTCCTCCAGTGAGGAAATGGTGACCATTTTCTTCAGGTCTGTGACATCCCTGGAGTAAATAACATCCCCCAAGTGTCCCACAGAAACCTGGCAGGGGAAAGGGCCTTGCAAAGCTCAGAGATGATCTTTATCTCTCAGGTAAAAGCTGGGAGCTCCTCTGCATCTCAGCTTCCCAAAGCAATCCCAGATGTCAGCTGAGACACCATTTCCAGCACCCTGCGGAGGATTCCATTTGCCTTTATGATTTCCTGTTTCCTGCTTTCTGCCTCTTCCCATGCTCCGTTGCCTGGATTGCATTAAGATGTTTCTCTCACCATTCCCCATCCTGCTTCAGCAGAGAATGACTCCAGCATCAGCTCTCTCTGGATATCACTTGTCCAAGGTGTCCCTTCCCTGTGTTCAGCCCCAGGTGCACCTCACCAAGGTGGTGACAGGGGTAGGGACCATAAATCTGAATCCTTTGCCATGCAGAGACCTGCCAGCTTTAGTGCCAAGGTGTTCCAGCTTATTGAGCAGCAAGAAAATGATCCTGGGGTCAATGAGGCTTTATTCATAAAACCACAGAATGGTTTGGCTTGGAAGGAAACTCAAAGATGATCCAGTTCCATCCCCCTGGAATGGGCAAGGACACTTCCCACTAGATCAGGTTGATCAGAGCAGGATCTCTGCAGAATCACCTCTTCTGATGAGTTTTCTGAGTGGGTGTTTTCTCCTGGGGGGCTTGTCCTGTCTCTCTGTGCAGCCACCAGTGAAAACTGAGCCCTTCCAGGATCCAATTAATCTCATTACAGCCCTGCTGCTCAGAGCAGTGGCTGACAGAGGGAAATGCTGTTTCCTCTGGCTGGCTCCAGGGAGGAGCTCACCCAGCTGCACTGTGCCTTTCCAAAGCCAGGTGGGATGAATCCCAGCAGTGGCTCTCCCTTGACCTTTTTCCTGTAATGGTTTTAGGAAGAAACTCTCTTTTTCTCTGCACAGCAGAGCCCTGAACTTCTCTGCCATGTGCTATGTGTTCCCACAATGAAACAAGCATTTGGGAGGAAAGCAGGAATCAATTTGGTATTTGGTCTTTTGCCTTCAGCAAAGACATTCAAGGAAAGAAAATTGAGAGAAGAACAACAACAACTTCTTCTTCTTCTCCTTCTCCTTTTTCTTCTTTCTTCTTCTTCTTCTTCTTCTTCTTCTTCTTCTTCTTCTTCTTTTTCTTTCTTCTTCTTCTCCTCCTCCTCCTCCTTCTCCTCCTTCTTCTCCTCCTTCTTCTCCTCCTTCTTCTCCTCATTCTTCTTCTTCTCATTCTTCTTTCTCCTTCTCCTCCTTCTTCCTATTATTATTATCATTATCATCATCATCATCATCATCATCATTATCATTATCATTATTATTATATTTACTCTTTGAATTTCCTGCCTTCTCATAAATTCTAGTGGGAAATGTACTCACTGACCTTATAACTCCCCAAACCAAACCACGATGCCACGACTTCTCCACAGGCCAGCTTTCCTCCAGATTGCCATCTGGGATGCAGCCCTCATTCCTACCACACAGGCAGGCAGGTCAGCACTCAGGCACAGCTCATGGCACACAAACTTGTTGTGGGGAGGGACATGGCAAGCAGAGAACACCAGCAGGAATCGTGTTTTTCCTGGCTGCATCTGTGCTAGTAAATAAAAGGAGGCCAAGGTGGAGAACCAGGCTCTGTGATGAGTTGTCTGTGGTGTTCAGCTGTTAGCAGACGCCCAGCACAATTTTTTGGATGATTTTCTCCCAGAAAATGGCCAGGCACAGCTTGGGATGAGCATCTATCATGGATTTTTTTTTTTTCTTCATGGATAAAAATGCATCCAGTCTGGCTCTCTCTGTCCCATAAGCTCTAAGACATTGTGGCTTCAGATGGCCAAATATACAGAGCTAAAGAAAAAAAAAAAAACTGGGAAAAGGTCTACTGGATCAGGAGATGTTTGTTAAAAAATATTGGAAAAGGAGGCGCTTTAAAGGTTCAATCTTCTCTGACAGTGACAGTGTGGTGTTCACTTCTTTGGGGCTGGTAGGGGGAGAGAATGAGCCCTAAAAATGGTCTGGAGTTGGATTTAAGTTTTGAAACACAGAGTTTGGGGGCAGAGAGAGGATGCCAGAGGGAAATCTATCGGCTGGAAAAAGTGCTGTATCCCAGGACACCCCAGCTTTGTCTCAGACTGGCTGGGGTCAGGTTAGTCCTGGACATGGGGTCCTGTTGGGTTGGATGAACTTTTGCTGGAGGAGCACTGGGGTGTCAAAATACAGACCCTGAGCTACCATCAGGACCTGTCCTTCTCTGGAATGTTATGGAATGGGGCCACAGGCGTGGAACTGAGCCAGATCTCATGTCCTGGATTGTAGCAATGCATTTGCAAGGTTTGGGCCACAGTGTGCTCCAGCCAAAGCGCTTTTGGTTATTCTTACCAGAGTAAGAATAACTGGAATTCATCAAGGTTGCTAAGACATAAATTGTGCTAAATTAAGAAAGAAGAGAGTGAGGAACAGAATGCCAAGACCACAAGAACTAGGTAGAAGAGGGTGGTGGTGCACCTGGACCAATCACATACCCTGAGAAGTGCATGAAGAACAGGTGGACAAGACAGAGGAATCAGACAAGAAATGCGTGATCAGTGTGAGCTCAAAGATGAAATGACAAAGTGTTTGTGGTGCTCTGACCTAGGCAGCAGCTCCAGAACACTTGGAATGTTTTTTCCTGACAATTGGTACAAATTTTGAGGGTATCTTGTGCTCCTGACTCTGGGAAGATTCTTTCACCAGTCAAAAATACAGGTAGGGTCATATGTGGGCTTTAAGCCAAATAACAAACCGCGAAACGTTATGGGACAAAGCATCTGGGAAAAAATGGATGAAAACAACTCTGAACTCTTAAAAAAACAACTGATAAGAAACCATCAAGGGTCTTGGTGAATCCCAGCAGAAAAGTGCTCTGTACACTGGATTGTGCCCTGTGATCAGCATTGTGGGGTTTCATTTATATGTATAAACTCTCCAGTTACTAAGATTACCCCATGTAATATTTGATAATACAGCCCCTTTGGGAAGCTGTAAGGGAAAGGAATAAAGCATTGTTCCAGATTTCTAGCCTGGGGAATTGCCTTAGAGGCTTGTTTTGGTTTACTTTTTTTGCCTTGCTATTTCTTGCCCCCCTTTGGAAATCTCTCATTTTTTCTTCCTTAGGACAGAATTTCAATTAACAGAAGGATAATGCCATTGGGAAGCACTGAATATCCTTGGAGATAAATCTAGCTGGGAATTGTCAATGCAATATCTGGAGCAGCCTGACAACAGAGGTCCTGTAAAGCTTAGATTACCCTTAAAAATAAAAAAAAAAAAAGACAAATAATCACTGTGCCTTTCAGAGAGAGAATGAAATGGGTGGGAATGAGGCTGTTTTATGAATTGCTGCTTTCAACTGCAAAAGAAGATGATAAAAGAAAAAAAGGGTATATTAGGGACACCCAAACCGCAGCATCTGACTCATAAAATGTCAAGATAAACTTCTAGGCACGCCTATAAACACTTTTTGGCTGGATATTTTCACCATCCAGCTGAAAGTTTCTTGTTGAACCTTTCCTCATGAGAGGGTTGACAGAGACCCATGAAAGCTGCAGGAACCCAGGTGGGGTGGAGGACATTGAGATGGTTCTAGAGCACTAATGAGCATGCAGGAGCCTTCATTTGGTGTTTTCTCATTCTTAAAAAACAGGATTTCAATGTAAGGTAACTTTCCTATTTTTGAAGTATGGGCTGATCCTAAGACATTGTACATGACCAGTTAATGGCAGATTTGAGTGTTGCAGACAACTTTTATGAAAAACCCTTTCCTTAGGATTTTTCCTCCTGAGAAGCTGAGACCCCTCAGGAACAAAATGTAAACAATGATTATCTGCTGCTGTGGAATGCAACAGGTACATCTGGGATTGGCCTATCTTGGATGTTTGTAATTAATGGCCAATCACAGCCCAGCTGGCTCGGACACAGAGCCGAGCCACAAACCTTTGTTATCATTCTTATTCTATTCTTAGCCAGCCTTGTGATGAAATCCTTTCTTCTATTCTTTTAGTATCGTTTTAATATAATATATATCATAAAATAATAAATCAGCCTTCTGAAACATGGAGTCAGATCCTCATCTCTTCCCTCAAGCTGAGACCCCTGTGAACACTGTCACATTTGGGCTTTAAAACTGTGTTTCTTCAGTCACTGTTGCAACTGAATGGGCATTTTCACACTAAAAACATTGTGTTTCAACTCCTTTTCTCTTTTTTTTTAATTACTCAACTTGCTTGAGAGTGGGATTTCTGCAGCAAGTTGAGTGTTTGTGCCATTGCCAATATCTCCCTTAAATATTTTCAGGATAAATACCTGCAACAGAAAAGTGTGCCCAGCTCCAGGCACCTGGCCAATGTCTTTGAATATTCACTATCAGCAAAGAGAAAAGAGGAGGAAAAAAACCCACTCTTTCCAGTCAGGAAGCAGAAACAAAAATCGTAATTAAAACATTAAATGCAGAACAAACCATGATTGCTTTTTGCAGCAATTTGGAGCATAAAAATCCTGTTTAAGAAATGCTGGAAAACATGTGACTAGCATAGATTTGATGAGGAATGTGACATAATTCACAGGAAAAATGGCAAATTCTCAGTCTGGGGGATGAGTTAAACCTCCAAAATAATCTGTCAAGTCCCACAGTTCAAGCCTGCATGGGGCCAGCAGCAGTTTTTGGAGGATGAACTCTTCCCTGAGACTTTCCTCAGGGTTAGATTCTGGCTTCTTTAAGAACAGCAGGAATTTCCTTGTGATGGGAGGGGAATCCCTCCACATCTTCATCTCAGAGGAGAGAGGACAAAGTGTAACTCAGAATAGTGGCATCAAAGGGGAGGAAACCACTCTAAGCACACAGAGAGAGGGCTCTGATCTGCAGAGATGCTATCAGCAGCAGAAGATTGAACACAGAAGATTTGGGGTTCCCCACAGGCCTGCTGAGCAATTTTTTGGGGACTTCTGCTTTGGTTGAAGCCCATATTAACCCTTCAAGCACTGAAAAGAGCCCAGCTCTGCCATCACTGCTCCCTGGTCCTGCTGGTGACTTCCCTGTGCTGAGAAAAATCTCCTAATTTTTTCTTTCTCAGTGACATGAAAAGACAAAAAAACCCAAAAGTCTTTCTAAAACCATGAGGCCAGTAAGTGTTGGTGAAACAATATTTCCTTTTCCAGTCACAGCATGATCTTGGGGGAAAAAAAATTCCTGTTCTGCCTTTATCCACCTGTATAGAGATCATTGCAGAAACATCCAGTGGGACTATCTGAGTGTCACCTTCAGCCTGAGCCTTGCAGGAATGAAATACCTCAGCTCTCCTACTCTCCTGTCTGCTGTGGGCTCAGCAATGCATGGAAGCACCTCTCAAACTCAATTTATTTCAAGCACAAGCAGCCCTGATGGATTAATGTGCCCTGAGACACCAGCAAATCATTCTGGGGATGTGGGAAAGGAGCTGAGCCATCCTCAGACACCAAAGCCACACTGGCTTGGCCATGGACTCCAAACTTGCCAGCCACCAGCATCACAAAGATTCCAGGTGAAGTTTCTTCTGTAGAGAAGTCATGACCAGTCCTCTGAGGCCAAAAATTGTCCCTGGAAAAAGACCTCAGGTGAAGTTTCCTTGGGAGAAAAGTCATGGCCAGTCCTCTGAGGCCAGAAAATGTCCCTGTGTTGAAGACTGCAATGCAAGTGGTTTTCAATTACCATCTGTATGGCAGATTGTCTTTTGTCAAGTGGGCAGTTTGCCTTATCTCTCTCTCTGAGTGCTCACAATCACTCCTCCCTTGGGAGGGGACATCTGCTGATAACAGCTATTGAATGTCACTGCATGACTGATAGGAACTGCAGCATCCCGTGGGGAGATGTGAGCCCAGAGGGAGGAGCCAAGCATTCCTACCTGGATATAATCTGGAGATTCTGGAACACCAGCACAGCTTCTCCACTGGATTCCCCAGAGCAACAGCAGCTGCCTCTTCTTCCACTGGATCTTCAGAGGAAGAATACATCCTTCTCTACAGATCCCCTTGCTCCAATAGAACCACCCCTCACACTCCAGGAGGGCTGCAGCCACAATTCCAATGGGACTGACACCAACACCCTGACCCACAGGGTGTCAGGTTGGGTTCTGATACTGTCAGTGTTGTTCTAGTGCACTGCATTGTTTGTTTTATCCTTTTTTTTTCTTTTCCCTATTAAAGAACTGTTATTTCCTGCTCCCATATTTTTGCCTGAGAGCCCCTTAATTTAAAATTCATAGCAATTCAGAGAAATGGGGAGGGTTTATGTTCTCCATTTCAGGAAGGCTCCTGCCTTCCTTAGCAGACTCCTGTCTTTCTAAACCAAGACACCCTGGAAAGACCCCAGGTGAAGTTTCCTCTGGAGAGAAGTCATGGCAAATCCTCCGAGGCCAAAAAATGTCCTTGGAAAGACCCCAGGAGAAGGTGAGCTGGTGCTGGAAGGCAGATCCAGTCCACAGGCACCCAGATGAGAAATGTGCATGGGGTTGTGTCTCCAGGAAGGAAGGAAGGGAAAGTTTGCAGCTCTTTTCTTTGCCTAGGAGGGAAATTACACAAACCTCAGGAGCAGCAAGCCAAGATCAAAGGGGAGAAAGTGAGGAAAAGAGAGAAGAATGGAGAAGTGGGAATAATTCATGCTAGGGTAGAGCTCCAGGGCTTGTTCTTTCTTCTGCTGAAGCTTTCAAGTCCACAGCGCTGTGGAATGCAGCTTTTCTTCTCCTCCTTGTCTTGTGAAGGGATCCCTCCTCTCTCCCTTGGCTTGGACACATGAGGTGCAGGAATTAAAAATAACAGAATTAATAATAAATAATAAAAATAATAGAATTAAAACTATCCCTCCTTGGCTGGGCTGGTCCCTTGGAGGCAGGTAGGGCAGATCACCTGCCTCCTCCTGGTTCCTGGGTGGACTTGAGCCACACCAGATGTCTGTCAGCAAAAGAGAAAAATTAAATTCTTACTCCTTGTTGCACATCTTGTTTTTTCACTTAAATTGGGCACAAATGTTTCATATTTTTATCCTGTTTTGGGCTCAGAGGAACCTCCCCACCTTAAATCATCAGCAAGGCTGATCCATCAGCTGGATTCAAGGGGGATGAAAATGCCAACAGCCCCACACAGGACTGGTAAAGGAGAAACATGTAATACAGAAACCTGTGGCTCAGCAGGAGCACCTGGAGGCTGGGCACATAATTCAGGGTGTTAGGAATGGTTAAAGAAGTGAAATACAAGATTTATCCATCCCCTTCTTTTCTTCTGCCATGGATGGTTTTACAGTGAGAAACAACAGGAAAAGCAGAAGGCAAACACAGTTCACAATCCTCAGCACTGAGAAAGTGAGAGGGCTGAGCAGCACCTTTTGGAAGCAGAACAAAACTCAAAGTAATACAGGGTCCAGAGGGCTGTGGAGCATTACATTTTGTAATAAAAAAATCTGCTTCAAACTTTGCCAGCTTCTCCCTTTAGCTGCCCACCTGCTTCTCTCTGTGCCCAGGGAAGGAGCAGAGGGCTCTCCCTTCCTACTGCAGTGTTGGTATATTGGAAACTCTGCCTCCCCTTGCACCAGGGGATCTGTCCTAGCTCACTGCTCACAGCCCAGGAAAATTGCCAGGGATGGGTGATGGCTGAGAGGAACCCCTTGGGGACCACAAAGATGACAGCAGCAATATTGAAGAGAGTGTGTTTGGCTTCCCACTTCAGTCTCCAGTCTGCTTTACTTTGGAAAACAAAAAAAATCTGTTTATTTCCCAGAGAGGAAGAGAGATAAGTGACTTGGATTAATGCACATTCAGGGTTTGCTAATAAGTTTCCTCAGAAGTTTGCCTGCAGAATGATTTTATACTTTTTGGGTAGGTCCACAATATCTGCAAGATCACCTAAGACTTGATCTCTCCATGGCAATGAAGTGAGACAATTCCTCAGAGGAGCCCAGACTCAGCTGTGGCACGAGTGGAAGCAAACAGGCTCCTGATGACTGATTGCTGAAATGTGTTCATTATCCCTTGGGAACATCAGCTGGCAGCAGCAGAGCTTGTGGGCTTGGAGTCCTGCAAGCCAGGCTGGGTGGGAGGGAGGTGAATCCCAGCTCAGGTGACGCTTGGGTGGCACTCTCGGGTTGTTGGTTGGTGATTGCTGCCCTGAGATGTGCAGGATGTCTCTGCTTCAGCCTGTGCAACTGAAGAACGAGTTTGGGCTCTTCGCTTTTCAGTCTTGAGGTTGTTTATTAATTCTTATCTATAAAATTTTCTTTCTGCCCAGCTGAGATCTGCTCTGCAGGGCAGCCACAGGCACTCTGACCACCCTCAAGGTGGTGTTGTCTTTTTATACTACAAACTTCATATAACATATTTATACTTAATTCCCAATGCCTATCACCTATGTTAGACAGTGCACTTCTACTCTAGACCAATCCCAAAGTGCCAACACCACTGCAGAAACTGGAGACCAAGAAGAAGAAGAAGAAAGGCTGGACATGCCCAAGTTCCTCCATCTTGTCCCCATAACCTCCATACCAAAAATCCTAAAATCTACATTTTCACCCTGTGATAATTTTAATATTATACTATTCAAACCTCTGTGACTTTCAGGTCCTCATTCAAAGCTGGTAACTTGCTCCAAGGGTCACAATCAAATCCCCAGGTGCTCTGGGCTGTGTGCCAGGGTCTCTGAGCCCCCCGGCAGGGTCCTCAGCAACTCTGGGCACCCGGAGGGATGTGCTGAGTTCCAACAGCACCAGCTGGGCAGATATCATTTTTTTGGTGGTACAAGCTGGGTATTTTGGGTGTCAGGATCAGAGTCCAGCTCTCTGCAAGGCATTTGGTGTGAAGTGCACCCCCAGCAGCAGATCCAGAATGTTTTCCTTCTGCTGGTCACTGACAATTTTACAAGGCAGTTTCTTTACCTCTGAACGATGTCTCCTCACATATAATCAGAATTGTAACAAACACATAATTTCTCCATCTACTACTTCCTTGACTGAGTGGTTTTTGCACAGCTTTCAAGGGTTTCCAGCATAGCAAACTGTTCTTTTATCAAGAACATGCTCTTAAATTGGGCACAAATGTTTCATGTGCTTTCAAATTTACAGCATATCACAGGCGAGGCCTTGGTTTTATAAGTGACAGGGCATACCCCTGAATGAAATTAATAGGACAACACAAATCAACCAGGTGCTGAAATATTTGAGTAGTGATTTATAGAAGTTGACAAAATCAACATTTCTGCTTTTAGGGTAATGTTAGTTGATCTAGAAGGGAGGAGCAGCATTTTGGCGTCTGGAGAAAATACAGAAAATTAAGGGTGAATCTCAAATCTGGTCTGGAAAAGGAAAATTTTGGGAGAGCAAGATGAGGGGAAAATACCAAGAAGCAGCTTTCTTGCTGGTGTCAGGTTAATTACACCTTCCCACGGTGTCACAAAAGAACAGGGAGCTCTAAGAGGTGTCTGTGTTGCTTGAGGGGTGTTTGAGTCAGGAGCCAGCCCAGCACTGGCTCTGATTAGGGCCTGTAAATGCTGTTATTATCATTAGGAACAATCAGGATCACAGAAATGGAGGTGGAACAGGGCTGGGGCTGCCCTGCTGCTGCTTCTACAGCAAAGGCAAGGAGAACAGAACTTTTAGAAGGGCATGGTGTGTCTTTGTCAAGGGCATTTTACAAGTGATTTTAAACAGAAATAAATAGGTTTATACTGGATATTAGGGAGAAACTCTTCCCTGTGATGGTGGTGAGGCCCTGGGACAGGGTGCCCAGAGAAGCTGTGGCTGCCCCTGGATCCCTGGAAATGTCCACGGCCAGGCTGGACAGGGCTTGGAGCAACCTGGGATGGTGGAAGGTGTCCCTGCCATGGCAGGGGTGGCACTGGGTTGTCTTAGGTTGAAAGATGTGGCTGGGAGCATTCTATCCCCACCTGTCAGAGGTGGGGCAGTTCTCTCTGTCCTTGGGGCAGTTTTTTCTTTATCTCTCCCACAGCCAACCCTCCCTCCAGGAGATCTCTGCTGTCCATGGCCACTGAGTGTCCCTGCAGGGCTGAGCCAATCCCAGCATCCCATGGGGAGATGCTCCGCCCAGGGGAGGAGCCAAGCATTCCTACCTGGATCCAATCTGAGCCTGGCACAGCACAGCAGCCTTTGCCCCCTGCACTGCCAGAGGAGCAGCTTTCTGCTGCCCTGCATGGCCAGAGGGAGCCCAGGCCCATCTGCAGCAGCCCTGGAGCTGCAGAGGAAAACTCCCCCCTTGTGCAGGATCCCTGCTGCAGCAGAGCCACAGCTGGCACTGCAGGAGGGCTGAGCCCCCATGGCATGGGGCTGGGACACCCCCTGACACACAGGGGGCAGGGACTGCTCTCACTCTGACTGTGGGTTGGTTTCTTTATTTGTACTATTGCATTTGCATTTTAGTTTTCCTAGTAAAGAACTGTAATTCTTATTCCCATATATTTGCCTGACAGCCCTTTAATTTCAAAAATATAATAATTTGGAAGGAGGGGGTTTGTATTTTCTGTTTCAAAGGAGGCTCCTGCCTTCCTTAGCAGACACCTGAATTTCCAAACTAAGACATTACCTCTCTTGATTCCTTTTTCCATCCCTGCCACCCACCTGGCTACAGCACTTCCCCAGCTCTGTTTCATCCCAGCCCCTCCAGCAGTTTTTCCCTCTCCCGCCCCCATTCCCTGCACCTCCAGCAGCATCCTCAATCTCCATTCTCCAGAGAATGACCTTTCCTCTGGCTGCCAGTCCCAGTTATCCTTCCCCCAGCTCCACCACACCCTGTAGGTGATATCTCTGTATGGTCAGGAATGGACATTCCCTCCTTCCCCTACAGATTCTTCACACCCTATTTATTCCTTCCCTGCCCTCAGCCCCCTGAGGAGGTTTCTGTGAGTCCCTGGCTGGGGACAAGCTGAGCTGTGCCATCATCCATCACAGTGACAGACACGCTGTGGAAGGGCTTGGTGGCACAGAGCCAGGGCTAATGGCCCGAGACACCACTTGCCTTCACTCCCAGCTGCTCTGGGAGCACTCCCAGGTGCCAATCCCAGCTCCCCATGGCCCCTGAAGGAAGGATGAGGTGGTTCAATGTCACATTCACATTTTCTGGAAAAATCCCTTCACACAGGATTCTTCTCCTGGGAAGCTGAGAAGCCTCAGAGAAAAAGGAAAACAATATTATCTGATTTGCTTCTTCTGTGTTTTGCTGCTTTGGAATGTGGTTGGAGATTGTTTACCAACAGGTGATTGTTTCATTGGATTCTGCTGTGAGTTGTTTTGACTCATTGGCCAATCAGTGCCAAGCTGTGTCAGGACTCTGGAAAGGGTCAAGAGTTTTCATTTTTATCTTTTTAGCCTTCTGTAAGTACCCTTTCTGTACTCTTTAGTACAGTTTAGTTTAGTATAATATAATATAATATAATATAATATAATATAATATAATATAATATAATATAATATAATATAATATAATATGATGTAATATAATATAATGTAATATAATATAATCCTTCAAGAACATGGAGTCAGATTCATCATTCCTTCCTGCCACAGGGCACCCAGCAAATACAATAGTTCAAGGCAGGGGGAGATTTGTAATGGTGGACCTTGGGAACAAAAGCTGCCAGCAGCTCTTGGGTTGTGCCACAATCAAGACAGAGTGACCTTGAAATCCCTCCCATGTGCCCCAGGAGAGCTGTGGTTTGTGGCCATGCTCTGTCCAGAGCCCAGGGCTCCTCATGGGTGACCAGCATGGAATGGGCACAGCCCTGCTCTGCTTCATCAAAGGACATGGAATAAGCATGGCAGCAAAATCTGCAGTAAAATTACCTAGAAATGGTATTTTAGAGCTGGGAATATCTCTTCTCCCTGAGGCCAGGTGTCACTGTCCATTACCCCATGGTATTTCTCTCTGTTTCTGGATGCCTGTTCACCTCTGATGGCAGCAGGAAACACCAATGGGGCCAAGAGGAATATGTCTCACTGAATCTGCTCTTTGCTTTCTGTGGCTTTGCCTTCACAGAGAGCCAGGAACAGTTTCTTTTGCTCCCTGTTTTATTTCCTTCTTCCACAGCCTTCAAATAAATGCTGTTCCACAACCTTTATTTCTTAAATGGCCTATCTTGCAGAGGGAGAGATGATCTTGTCAAAGCTGAATAAAACCCCATTTTCACCATGAATCCGTGAGGTAACAAAAATGTGAGGGAACTGTGAAGTGCTACAGCACCAAAATTTGCTGCCTCCACAGCCTGTTCCTGCACTCAGCTCAATAATTTTACCTTCCACCACCTCAGCCCCTGGGAGTTAACCTGATCATCACTGCTGGCCCTTCCCCTGACATGTTCACTGATGGATTTGCTGCCCCTCACCTGCACAGACAGATTGGTTATTCCTAATGTGGGGCTGGGATGCATACCTTGCAATTCCATCCTTTCCAGAGGACTCAGAAAGGAAAAGTCTTTTAAGGGGCAGCAAGAATTGAGTGAATCTTATTTATGTGAGGTGAAACTCTAGAGATCATTTTGACTTTTCAGGCAGCAAAAAAACATTGTGATCCAGTATAAAAATTATCTTTTTGTGTGAGAGTGGGTGTGTAGGAGATGGAGCCATCACACTAGTGTTCGCCAGACAGCCAATAGAAGGGTACATAAAACCACCACCTCTTCCACCTACCATGAGCAACACAAGACTCCCCAGTGCCTTCAGCTGACACCAAAAGCCTGTAAAACCTGTGAACCCTTCTGTGAAGAGAGCTCCTAGAGTTCTCAGCCATAGAAATGTTCGAAAAATGAGTGGATGTGGCATTTTGTGGTATGGTTTGTTGGGCAGGGTGCTGTTCAGACAAAGGTTGGACTTGATGATCTTGGAGGTCTTTTCCAACCTTAATAATTCTATAATTCTCTGCAGCTCATTAATGGCCCCAGTTACTTCCCCTTCCTTTTCCTTTCCTGATGTTGGGACAAAAGCTGTGACCTGTGGGGGAGGCAGACACTCCCTGACTGATCCAGCAGGGTTTTAGGGGCTGTAACTGCTTCCTCTTTTCACCTTTTATATGTGTGCCATCCCCACCTTGCATCCCCATTCTCCCATCCCAAAAGCCAAAAGAACCCTGCTGCCTGTGCTGATTGCTCTGCTCAAATGAAACCAGCCTTGATTCCAGCTCCAAATTCTGTTTGCATCCCCTTCCAGGCTGCTCTCAAAGCTGGGATTAAGTGAAAAAAATAAAACAAGGGAGAAGTTAGCAACATTTGAAAGCAATTTAACCAGAGAACAACTTTTAAATGAAGCCATTTAAGGGCAGATCCTCCCAGCTGTCTGGGTGTCCCTGCTGAGCCCGCTGCAAATCAGAGTTCAGGACATCCCTGTCACTGACTGCAGGCTGCCAGGGAAGATGCATTAGCCAGGAATGGCCAGAGCATGATTAATCTCTCCCTCCTCATTGGGATGCTGCTGCAGCTGCCACAGATGTTCCAGAGCCTCCTGGCAGTGACAATCCCTGCGTGGTCCTGACTCCTTACCAGGCAAGTAATGACAACAGCCACGGATTCCCAGGGCTGTGTCAGCTGGATTTTATGGGTTTCTTCCTCCTCTGGAAAGTTCTGTCTATTTTCTGGGATGAGTTGTGATGTGTTGGAATCATGCTTTGACTCTTTCCCACAGTCCACAGGGGTAGATTGGAGATCTGGATTGGGGAAAACATCCTCCTTTCTCATCATCCCAGCCTGGAATTTGTCCATGGAGGAGGAGGGAGGTTGCATCAGAGCAAGGAGGGGAGGCAAAAATCTGTGTTTTGCCACCAACCATTATTTTATTTTTAGGGAGAACTGGTCAATCTGTGGGAATCCACAAAATTTGAGGGTTTTGGGAAAGCTGCAAAAGGCAGCCTCAGAGACAGCAGAACTGTGATTAGAGCTAAACAGCATGAGATTGGTCAGCAGAAAAATTATTTAAAAAGTAGAAAAGTAAGGACAAATAGAACAATGGTTTGTGTATTAAAGCTTGTCTAGAATAACTCTCTAAGCTACAGAAAGTTTATCAGTGAGATATTAGGAAGGTAAAAGCTTAATAATGGAGCTCTGTGCATTGTATTTGAAGGCTCACAAGCAGGGATTGGATTTGAAATAAGCCAGCATTGTTTAACCAAAGGTACCTGTGCTTACAGTGGTTGGATGGAACTGCTGTCAATGTGCTTTTGCTGTGTGGGATTGGTCAAGAAGCTTATAAAGTAAGTTGTAACATTAAGTTCTGTGTCTGCTGCCTGGGATGCGAGCTGCTGGCATCTTCCCATTGTCATAGCCATGTAATGAGACTGATGCTGAAAAATAAAACAGCTCAAGGCGTGTTCCACAGCAGGGATCCCAGTTCCCAGGGGTAGATTGGAGATCTGGGGAAAACATTCTCCTTTCTCATCATCCCAACCTGGAACTTCCCTGTGGAGGAGGAGGAGGAGGAGGGAGGTTGTATCAGAGCAAGGAGGGGAGCCCAAGATCTATGTTCTACCTCCAGCCATTATTTTATTTTTAGGGAGAACTGGCCAATCCTGCAGGCAGCTTTGCTTTCCTTGCATTGCCCTTCCTGACATAGGAGCAGAGCCAAGAACCTGCACTGGGGCTGAGCCTGCACCTCCTGGGAGCCCATGGAAAACCAAGGATGAGGTGGGAGAAGCCATTCCCTGGGAGAAGGGGAAGCGACCAGTTCCTCAGGGTGCCTGAGAACCACAGAAACCCTGAAAAGTTTGGGTTGGGACAAGAAAGACCGTCGCAGACATCTTTTATGAAAAATCCTACCCTTAGGATTTTTCCTCCTGAGAAGCTGCGAGGCCTCAGGAACAAAATGTAAACAATGATTATCTGCTGCTGTGGAATGCAACAGGTGCATCTGTGATTGGGCCCATGTTGGTTGTATCTAATTAATGGCCAATCACAGTCAGATGGCTTGGACTCTATCCCAGCCACAAGCCTTTGTTATCATTCTTTCCTATTCTATTTTTAGCTGGCCTTCTGATGAAATCCTTTCTTCTATTCTTTTAGTATAGTTTTAATGTAATATATATCATAAAATAATAAATCAGCCTTCTGAAACATGGAGTCAGATCCTCATCTCTTCCCTCATCCTAAGACTCCTGCGAACACGGTCACAAAAGACCAGCTCGTTCCAACCCCCTGCCATGGGCAGGGATGCCACCCACCAGACCAGGCTGCTCCAAGCCCCATCCAAACTAGATGGACACTTCCAGGGATGAAGCAGCCACAGCTTCTCTGGGCAGAATTCCCTTTATTGCTCATCCTGAGTTCTCAGGATGCCCCTTGCTGCCCCCAGATTTGCTTCCCCTGTCCATAAACAGGGGTGTTCTGCCCTGCAAGGTGAGATTCCTTGCTGTTAAAACCACAAGATCCTGCCTGACCTCCAGAGAAATCAGACCACTCTCTCTTAGCTTTGAGGCAGGCATAGTTTTCTCTCATTCTTTAAAGGTCTCAATGGCAGGACTGATCAACTTATCTCACTCCTTGCCCAAGATGATTAATTTTGCTGATGATCCATCCCACCAGAAAAAAAAAAAAAAAAAAAAAAAAAAAAAAAAAAAAAAAAAAAACAAAATGACAAGTTTGCTTCACATTTTCATTTTAAATTTTCCACCTTCATTTATTTTCCACCTTCCCCTTCATGCCATCAAATCTCATTTTGCATTTGTCTGCCAGCTGCGTTCAGACAGTGCTGACAAGAGCCTTCAAAGGAAAACCCTTCAGCTCCTCCTCCTCAAGTACAACCCTGTTTACAAATCAGCAATGAACTTATTTTGTGTGGAATTACAAAGCTGCAACCCCTGCTTGGCAGACAAAAAGTCACTCAGAATTCTTCCCGCTCCTCGTATTATATCCAGCAAGGTGTATCCCACTGTCAGAGATGAAATCTTAGCAGCAACCACGAGAAAAATTACTCCCCACACTGCAGTGGCCATGCAAGCCTGAAATGTGAGGGATGTCATGTGCATATAAAACACTTCTGGACCCTGTGGATAAAATCCTGATGTGGAGAGAGGCAGCTGTGAAGCACAAGGACTCCAGTGGGTCCTGAGGCTCTGAGTCTCCTTTCCTGTGGATGTTGCTGCATTTCAGCTCACTCTTAGCTCTCATTCAAAGGGGAAGATATCCACAGGGCTCATCCAGCCTGCTTTTAGCCAGATCCAGGACATATGGCTGCATCCCATCCTTGGCACTCTTTAAGGTCAGAACTTTTGGGTCCTAAATCAAGAAGCCTTATGCACTCCCCAGGCTGTAAAGGCAGCTGTGGGTGATTGCCCAAAGAGAAGTGTCCATCTTATGCTTTAAATTGAAAGAAAGTTGGTTTAAGGTGGGTTTTAGGAAGAAATTGCCCTGGCACAGGTGTCTAGAGAATCTGTGGCTGCCCCTGGATCCTGGAAGTGCCCAAGGCCTGGTTGGACAGGGCTTGGAGCAACCTGGGATGGTGGAAGGTGGAGTTGTAATCAGGTGATCTTCCTTCCCACCCAAACCACCCTGTGATTCCATGATTCTGTGATTCTATGATTCCATGATTCTGTGCCCACACCCAGCCAGACAAATTCCAGGCAGGTCCTGGGTTTGCAGAGAAATCCCTGAATTGTGCAGCAGATGAAAACAGAGCCAGCAGCATCTGCAGAGGGCAGGACCCCACATCTCTGAGGCACAGCTGTCTCCACTCCTCTCAGGGGGTTGCTGTTTCCAAGCTCTGGTACAAGTCATGATTGCCAGTTGCTTTGATGCTGATTAAAAAATGCATAAAAGGAACCCCGGAGAGCCAAAGTTGTGCTGGCACTGCTTCCTTATGGTACCAGACGTGATGGATCCCGTCTCAGGCATGATCTTGGGAATAATATCCAGCCTCTCCCATCTGTCTTCCACTCCCATATATTCCCTGATAACTCTCTCTGTGAAATTGAGTTTCTTTGCAGGTCAGCACAATCTCATTTTGTGTTGGTGAGGAGGTAAATACAGTGTGCAGTTTGGGACATGAGTGTTGTCTTGGTTTAAACAGACAGGTATCTGCTAAGGAAGGCAGGAGCCTCTTGTGAAATGGAAAATGCAAACCCCCTCCTTCCAAATTATCATTTTGAAATTAAGGGGATTTCAGGTAAAGATATGGGAGCAGGAATAAAAGTTCTTTACTAGGAAAATTAAAAATACAAATGCAATAGTACTAACAAAAAAACCAAAACCAAACACTGGCAGAGTGAGAGCAGGCCCTGCCCCCTGTGTGCCAGGGGGTGTCCCAGCCCCATGCCATGGGGGGCTCAGCCCTCCTGCAGTGCCAGCTGTGGCTCTGCTGCAGCAGGGATCCTGCACAAGGGGGGAGTTTTCCTCTGCAGCTCCAGGGCTGCTGCAGATGGGCCTGGGCTCCCTCTGGCCATGCAGGGCAGCAGAAAGCTGCTCCTCTGGCAGTGCAGGGGGCAAAGGCTGCTGTGCTGTGCCAGGCTCAGATTGGATCCAGGTAGGAATGCTTGGCTCCTCCCCTGGGCGGAGCATCTCCCATGGGATGCTGGGATTGGATCAGCCCTGCAGGGACACTCAGTGGCCATGGACAGCAGAGATCTGCTGGAGGGAGGGTTGGCTGTGGGAGAGATAAAGAAAAAACTGCCCCATGGACAGAGAGAACTGCCCCACCTCTGACAGGTGGCAAATAGAACACACACTCCCAACCACATCCTGCATTTCCAGCCTAAGGCATTATTCCATAAATTAACTTTTCCTGGGAGCAAGCACAGGGAAGGGCTGATCAGGTGGTTGAGGGGCAGCAAGGCATGTTTTTGGAGAGGAGATTCACCACATTTCATTTCCTGAAGGAAGCTATCACTCAGAAAAATCCCACTGGACTGCGTGAAAACAAGGGAAGGTGGTAAAACCTCTTCATACAAGTTTAGGTTGGGTTTTAGGAAGAAGGGCAGGACTGACACCATGAACACAGAAAGAGAGAGATCAGAGAGCTCATGAATAAATTTTGGCTGATAATGAAGAAAAATCAGCTAAATCATCAGAACCAGATAGTTTAGATGAGCTATAATAGGAGAGAGGGTAAGGAACCAAGTTGCTGAAATGGATCTTAATGCCTTTATTTAAATTATTTTATTTAAAAGATTTTATAGTATAGATATCATAACAGCAGAGGACTGAGGCATCTCACCTGGTCTTGTGTCCCTAAAACCATCCCTCTTCCCTCCATCTTCTGTTTCCTTGCAGAAATGCAGAATAAAGGAGCCAGAAACCCCACAGCAGCCAAGCCCAGCCTGGGTGAAGCCAGCCCAAAGCAGGGCTAAGATTTAGCACAGAGGCTTGGGATGAAGGAGCAGGTGGAAATACCTCACACCCCAGACAAGCACCTGATTGATGCTGGCAGCCAGAGGGAGTCAAAGGGAGGACTTCATGATTCCAAGGCCACTAATCTCACCACCATCCAACATCCAGGAGAGGATGGATCCTTCTTCTTCCACGAGGGGGTCTGGCTGAAAAATGTGAGTGCCAGAGTGAGCAGCCATTAATTATCTTTATGAGCCAGCTCCTCTCTGGCTGTGCTGTTGGATTCACTGTCACAGCCCCATTCCCACTGCCCTCCCTTGCTTCCAGAGCTTCCACACCTCCCTGCCAGGCCTGTGACCGTGTTCCCAGGGGTTCTTGGATCGGGGAGGAGATGAGGATCTGACTCCATATTTCAGAAGGCTGATTTATTGTTTTATGATATATATTACATTAAAACGATACTAAAAGAATAGAAGAAAAGGTTTCATTAGAAGGCTAGCTAAGGATAAAATAGCCAAAAATGATAACAAAGGTTTGTGGCTCAGCTCTCTGTCCAAGCCAGCTGGGCTGTGATTGGCCATTAATTACAAACAACCACATGAGACCAATCCCAGATGCACCTGTTGCATTCCCCAGCAGCAGATAATCATTGTTTACATTTTGTTCCTGAGGCCTCCAGCTTCTCAGGAGGAAAAGTCCTAAGGGTAGGATTTTTCATAAAGATGTCTGTGACACCAAGCCTTTCCCTGTTGGAAGATCGCAGCTCTGCAGAGATGGGGCAGCTGAGTAGTGTTGTAAAAGATTTTATTCCATTTCCAGTCTCATGAAAAAGTGAAACATTCCATTCTATCAGAAACCAACTTATTTCCTAATTATAAATATTTTTCAACCCATTAACTTTTGCCATACAATGCTACCAACACTTCTAACACCAATCACCTATTATTTTACCCCACCTGATCTTACTACCATACATCTTTCACAGTTCTAATTCTATAAAATACCTGGTCTTTTTTGCAAAGCCATCTTTAAACTTGTTTCTAGTTTTTTTCTGCCAAGCCTTTCCCCAGCACCTCAGCATGTCAGGAGTGCTCCCTTCTTCCCTGCGACACAAATTTTCCTGCTCACTGTCTGGGTGTTAAAGACAGTTCTCCTTCTCCTGACCTCTGCAGTGCTGGCTCATCCATGCAGAGAAAGTGGATGCATATCCCATTATCCCTTGAAGTGTTTTATAGCTTATGTTAAAGCTTTGGAGTTTGGACCCAATTTTAGGATCATGATACCTATAAGGGGAAAAGTGATGGGATGTTATCTGAAAATTATACTAACCATCAGAAGACAGATCAAAGTATTTATTTTATTTATTTATGAAATCTGAACTAGATGGTACAGCTAGGAAAGGAATGAATAGGAAAAAAATAAACCAAATAAAAATGAACAAAGAAACCAACCACAAATATACCTAGAATTTAAATGATGTGAAAACTATCTCTTTCTCTGAATGGTTCAGCTAGCAAGAGGACAGGCATTTCCCTGGCTTCCCACACAATCCTCACTCCTTGGAGGAGCCCAAATCCATTTTTGGGGATGTTATGAAAAGGAACTATTTACAAGGGAATGAAGTGATAGGAAGTAATGGCTTGAAACTGATAGCGAGCAGGTCTTGATGTGATACTAAAAAGGAAATTTTCCCTGGGAGGGTGAGGAGGCCCTGGCATAGATTCCCAGGGAAGCTGTGGCTGCCCCTGGATCCCTGGCAGTGCCCAAGGCCAGGCTGGATGGGGCTTGGAGCAACCTGGGACGGTGGAAGGTGTCCCTGCCCGTGGCAGGGGGTGGCACTGGATGAAACTTAAGAATCATTCTATCCCAAACCTGTTAAGGACTCTATCACCAAAATTCAAACTTTTATCCATCAGCTGAAGCAATGAATCTTCTCTCCAGCATCTCACTCTGGGAATACTGGTGTCAAACATTCAGAAATTATATCTTGAATGATTTTGTGGAAGCACATTGCTGCACAGGCAGGAGGGACTTTGTTACAGCTTGATCTGGGTGAGGTCTACAAGAATAATCCATATGAAGGATGGATTAATAATTATTCTACAAGAATAATCCATATGAAGGATGGATTAATAATTATTCTACAAGAATAATCCATATGAAGGATGGATTAATAATTATTCTACAAGAATAATCCATATGAAGGATGGAGCAACTGGTGTCAGCCCAACCCTGCAAGGGGTGTCAGTGCCAATTTAACACCAGAGAATCCACTCCTGAAGTCTAAGGGATGCTTGTCCAGATGCCATGGGCAACATTAATTGCTAAAAATGCTCTTTTTTCCCATATGCAGCTTAGTTCCCATCCCAGCAGGGGCCATTTCAGCAGCTGGTGGCTTTTCTTGCACTACCTGAGTCAATCATTGACTGCAAATTAATTCCAATAGTTTTGGGTACTCATTTCCTGCAGTCTGTACTTGGAATCCATTTGTTTATCTCATAAGGCAAGAGAAGATTATTTCCTTGGCCAGACATGCCTTCACCATGAATTAGACTTGAATGGAGGAGAAATGCAGCAGAGGACAAATGTGCAGACCCCATTGCACCCGGGAGTTCACTCAGAGCCCTTTTAAATCCATGCTCATAAAGAAAAGACAACCAAACACTGATTTCCTTGTCCAAACTCTGATTTTCACTGATTGTCCCTGGTCCCCAGTGCTGCTGTCAGATTCCCAGTGCCCAGCCCAGGCACATCCAGATCTGATATTTTTCTGGGCACTGCCCTAGTCCTCAGGACATTTGTGACCCCAGAGATACCCAGCTTAAGGCACAGCAAGCCCAGAGTGGTTTTTTTGTTTTTTTTCAGAAAATAATCCTTCCATGCTGCATTTAGGATAAAACTGCCCAGCATAATTTCCATGAGTTTTTAAAAAAATAAGAGAACTGAGGGTTGAAAATAGCCCCAGAGTAAATGTGTTTCAGAGATAGGTCCTTGATGAATGGGATTTTCCCTGCAGAAATCAAATTGTGAAGTCAAGCATTAGAGAACTAAAGTCCCTTTCTGTATTTTCTATTTTGTCATGGTTTGTTTTCTGATAGGAGTTACCAGTGTGACCAAAGGATTTCTCATTTTTTTTGTTTTAACTTCACTCTTCAGCAAACTCATTATATCATAAATTCCTTCTCATGCAACATCAGACTGTTTTACTTTTATGACTGTGCCATTAAAGAAAAGAAAAAGAAAAAAAAATAAAAGAAAATCAAGAAACTCCACAACGCAGATCAGCTTTTAACTTTCTGTGAAAAGAAATGAAATCAGTTAGAGTTCCTAAAAGTATCATCTCCATTTTCATCATCCTTCAGGAATATGAAAATTGTAGCTGATCAATTTTCTCCTGCCATAATAGTTAATTTCTAATAACTGGGAAATGTCGTAAGACTCACTCAGGTTATTCAGCCATCCATTTACTGGTGCCATTCCTCAGTGTTTTCATATATTCCACAGTGAAAGCTATTAAGTCTCTTCTGTCATTCTGAAACCTTTTGCTAGATGAGGAAAAGTGAATTAAAAGTTAGTTATATAACCTGCAGAACCAAATGACAACTTAAATATAGCACATTCTGCAGTATGTGAACTTAGCAATTAATCTGCAGCTAATATTCCTCTTATTTGTCATTAATTTGTGGACAAAATGGTTTCTCCCAAGGTTAACATTTTCATTATCATCTGCAAACGATGGTACATCACCAAAGTTCAAGCCATTTGAATGTAGAGCACTTTTTACAGTTTTAAATATTCCTAATTCAGTTTTTATTGCTCTCCTGAAAATAATTAGGCAGAAAATGGATTATTCCTCTTTCAATGAACAACATTCTGAAATTTCATGCTTTCAGGCACCAGTGGCCACAGAGAGAAATATGCCCTTTCAACCAAGCCCTTAATTATTTCATCAATTGAAAGAGGAGCTAATATATTGTTGGCAATACACAAAGCACTGTCCTCCAGATCTGCATGATTTTATCCATGGGCTAATCCTGGAAAACAATTAACTGCCCCAATCCAGTGATCTACACAAAGAGCCACAATAATGACACTACAGAGCACCTCTGTCCCTCCTCCAGAACAAAAAAAGCCTTTTAAGAGTTTTGTTTTTAGGAGCTGCAATAGAACTATTTTTATCATCTTTTATATTCCCCTGCTTTCCTGTATTTGCCAATCTATGTCAAGCAACTTGGAGACAACTTTAATATTTCTTCTGGGGAAGGCTTTTTGCTCTCCCCAATGATCCATTCCCATTCTTTGGGCAGGAGCAGAGGATTCTGGCTGTGTTTGGACCTGCTGATTGATAAGGACAGATCCACGTGGGGATTTAATTCAATTAACTAATGGAAACCATGGGCAGAGTCCTCAGATTTGACATGAGGTCATGATTGCTTTCCTTGATTCATCCCCTGCATGTGCTGCCCAGAGATTTTTAGAAAATGTGCCACATCTGGGCCAGATTTAGTGCACAATAAACACATGAGATAAAGTTTTCTTTGGAGACCAAGGGGTTGGATGTCCAGGGCTACCCTCCTGCACTTCCAGCAGACTGGATCTGTTCAGCTTTTTGTATTTTAAGGGGGAAAAAAAATCATTCATGTAACATTGGGAGAAGAGAGTTAGGCTGCTGCCTAAGAAAGAAGATGGGAAACAACAAATTTGTTTTTATTTAAGAGATGGACAGTCACAAACTTAGGCTAAGTGCACCCCAACATGTTCAGTTGCCATGGAGATAGGCAGGTTTTTATGAACCTCTTCCCAAAAAAATCACCCCAATTAGATCTGCCTTCATGCATCACATATGCCTGAACTGTTCCCTGAGGTTCCTTAAGTACTTGTGACTGATTCATTCTCCTTGCTGACATCTAAAGAAATAACCTTTACTTCCCAGTTCCCGGGCCAGCTTCAGTTCTGGTTTCATCTCTCCACAGTTTCCCCACAGCCCAAAATGGGTCACTCGTTGCTGTAATCCTAAATTCCTGCCAGGGATCACCCAAGGAGAAAGGCCTGTCAAAAAGCATGGAAAAGAACCAAGTTTGGAGGCAGGAGCATGGGAAAAAGGAGGAGGAGGAAGCACCAGGGTGCCTCTCTTGTGCTGCTTGACAGCTGCAGAGCTTGGTCTTAAAAACACTGATATTTCCCAACCTGACCATGCTCAGCATGGCAGAGGCAGCTTTTTCTGGAGCAGGGAGTGGGACAGGCCAGCTTTAAGTTTCCCTTTTTATCCTGAGTTGTTCAGCTCAGCTCTGAGTGCCTGGAGGCTGCACATCTGCCATCAACAGGGCAGCACTCTGTCGCTCAAACGTTGCTTCCCAGCACGTCCCATCACCTTCAGACAAAACCTTGTGAGACTGGTGGGTCCTCCCATGATTTCAGAGCAGGAAAAAAGAGCACAAACGACCCTCTGAAGACCTGGGTGGGATTCCTTTGACTGAGTGCAAACATCTGTGCAGTAGGAGATCACATTTGGAACTTTTAGGGAGACCCTGGCATTTCCAGGGGATGATTCAGCTCACCCAAATGCAGTCAGGATTAAGGCAGGTGCTGATTTCACTTCAGTGCCTGTCAGAGGAGAGTTCAGCACAGCTGGAGGCCCTGGCAGCAAGGCCTGACTAAAATTAATTTCATGCAAACCCTTCTGAGTTCAGCCTCATGCTGGACCCACGAGCTCCCATTGACTGGTACCAATCGTGTTGGGAAATTCTAATGACACTGACTAATTTAGTTTTACAGAGAAATGCCACTTTTAGTGATTAATCTTCGGTGAATTGTTGCAAAATTCAGGGGGGTGGATGAAATGAACATTTTGGAAGGCAGAAAGAGTGTTATGTTAATTAGCTGCAATCATAAAGGGAGGAGAGAGCTTCTCCAAAAGCTGCACTCCTCTGATTTACAAGGATTTCAGCTGATTTTGCTGAAGCTGATTTTGTTGTCCATCTGAAAGGTCATTTCCAGCCTAAATGAGCCCAAGCTTTAAGGGGAGAAATTACTATTAAAAACTCACATTAAAGTGCAAGGTGCTTACATAATTGCATTATAACTGGTTACAAAAAGAATAATGGGAACTCTTCTGGTGGCCAAAGCAATTTTTCCTGCACATTTTGTGATGGTTTGGAAGCTGAAAGCCACGGGATTACAATTCTGACCTCCACAAGTTATCACAAAATCAGGTCAGCTTTGAGAGTCTGTGGTCACATGAAGAATTTCCAGATGAAACACAAAGATTTTCTCTGGACGGGCTGATATTCCTTCTAAACAGCCCCCAAAAAATTCAGGCTTTGTGCTGGTGATTCTGCAATCAGGTGAGTTCACAGGGGATGTTTTAAGTCAAGGCCAGAGGACATCTTTTGTGTTGTTTAAAACCACCCAAGCCATAAAAAAGACTCTTCACTTGGAATTTATGAACCCCATTAACTTCCCCAGGAAAAGTCCCTCTCTCTTATTAAATCATTCCCGGGGAAGAGACAACCACACAAGTCATCCTTGGAGGAGGGAAAACCACAGCACTGCTTTAGAGGCTTCCAGATAAAAATTAATTAGCAAAACACACTGTGTAAATTCAGCAATATGCAAATGAGAGAAAATCCGAAGGCGTGTGTGCAGGGCTGAGCTGGTGCTGAATTACTGTCATATTTTGCATAAAAAGTATAAATAGTTTACCTGTTTCATGAAATTTTCAAAGATTTGTGATGTAATTGGGGATAATAATGATACCATTAAATATACATACAGAGATAAAAAATATTTTGTATAATTTACGTCTTCTGTGGGTTCTGCACTCCCAGTTTATAGATCTAAAAGTGGAATTATTTTTTTTTTCAGTTTTAATTAAGGTTTAACAGGTTGTGTGCTTGTGTAGCTCTTAATATTCTCAGCAATAGTGAAATATATTTCTTGAGAAGAGTTGAAGATGAACTTTACAGAACATTTTTTGATGCTTTTCATGACTGTCCTAGGCAGCATTTTTCCCTTCTTCTTAAAGGTGTAAAACTTATTTTTGGGCAAAACAGACAAATGGGGATACAGGAATCATAAAGTCAGCAATAATGTATGTGTCTTGATTTAGGGTAAATTGGGAGAGAACTTCTGAAGGGGTTCTTCTAGAAAGTAGATTTAGTTGTCTCTTCTTTAAAGTGGTTTGGGGAAAATACTTCTTTGGAGAACAGTGGGAAAAAGTGTTTATTTTACAGGTAAAGTATTCGCTAGCACAAAAACAAAAAAAAAGAACAATATTAAAAAGTAAAATTTCTTGCTGCTCTAAATGAGATGACAAGCTCAGAAAGTGTGCTCCAATCCAGACCCTTTTCCAGAGCTGGAGCTGCGCGTTTGGGGACAGCACTCACAAGGTGTGTGGATATCTGTTGGGAAGGATGAAAGTTTGACAAGAAGGTCTCACAGATATGTTTGCTTAGCAGAAAGATTTTTGAATGTAGAGTCTGATGAAGGAATAGAGATGGAAGCAAGTTTTGATCTAGAAGAAAAGAATTGCTGAGCCAGTCTCACTGGATAACCAAGGAGGCAAAGGGTGTGTGAGTTAGAAGGGGTTTTTATGGCTTAGAGCAAAGGATAAACCCACCCCAAACAAGAAGATGTTTTTACCCAGCACAAAGAGAGCACAGGCAAACAAGGCAGCAAATGGTGCAAGTAGAAAAAAGGTCTCAGAATTTTCCACTGCAAGAAAACTGAAAAACAACTTCTAGCTTAAACTGTAATGTGCTGACTTCGAGTGATTGGAGAACAGTAACATGAATATGGTAATTACAGTAGTTATGATGGGCTGTAGATAACAGTTCAGGTATAGATTGGTTCTACTGCATGAAGATGCTCAGCAAAGAAAAGTCTGTAATGCATTGTGACCAAAACCAAAGGGGCTCCAGGCCTGCCTGCAGCTGGAGCTGACAGCTGTGGGCACAGCTGTGTCACCCATGGCCCTGGATACAATAAACTGAATTTGGGAGAGCCCCTGGAGTCTCACATCTCTCATTTAGGTTCTTACAGATATACACTCTTGATAAGCCCAAACATGATTTGTTCTCATGACATGGATCCCCATTCATGTACAAACGTGTTATGCTTAAAAAAACAACTTTATCTACTGCCAGGAAGAGAGAAAAGAGCAGGAAAAGAGTCCTGGACTATGGGAATAAATCACACAGACTCCATTTTCTTCGTGGTGGAAAAAAGGCCATTTTTTATACACATAACTCCTTTTTATACATGTTTATATAGCTCGTGTGGGACTCCAATTGGTTAGGAGATTTCTTGCCAATTACTTTATTGGTTAGTAATTGTTATTCTGCATTGATTGGTCACTCAAACTCTCAGGGTGTACATGTAGAGAAAGTTGTTTGTGAAAGATAGTTTTCATTTTTCTATCTAACAGTGTAAAACCAGTTTATACAGGTGCTGGTTGTTTTTACCCAGGAATAGATTGTTATGTTAATGAACTGCTCACGCCAGGATTGCTTTCACATGGGAACTTGCAAAATGCCAGCTTGGACAAGGCCAGCCACTGATTCCAGGAGAGCAGGCTGGGTTTTATGAAGCCTTTCTCTCGGAATATCTGCTGGTCAGGATGACCCCAAGATGTGTCAGAGAGTCTCTTTTCCCAGCCCAGCAGTCGAAGAAGGAGTCAGAATTCTTCAGCTGTGGTTTTCAATGTTATTTTTCTGTTATCCATAACATTCTTTCTCTGGCCTGCTGAGGTCTGTCCAGCAGGACAGACAGAGGCACACTGACCACCTTGGGGTGGTGTCAACATTTTATACTAAAAACTACGTGTACTTTATTTACAATAATTTTCCAATACCTATCACCTCTGTTAGACAGTGAGTTTCTACCCTAAACCAATCCAAAAGTGCCACCATCACCCAGAAGATGGAGGCCAAGAAGAAGAAGAAGGAAGAAGGATAGGGCACACACAAATTCCTCCATCTTGGAACCCCGAACCTCCATTCTAAAACCCCCAAAATTCTACTTTTCACCCTGTGGCAAACTAACTATCATTCTACTTAAACTTTTGTGGTTTGTAATTCCTCATATGAGGTTGGTAATTTTTTGCATGGGTCAAAATCAAAGTCACAGGGAGGTCTTGGGCTCTGTGCCAGAGTCTCTGAGCCCCCTGGCAGGGGTTTGGGCAATCCAGGGCGGCCAGAGAGATGTCCTGGGCTCGAAACCTTACTTTATGATTTTTCTATCTTATTGCAACACTGGACAATTTTCCATGACCTGTCTGGTCTGGTGTTGAGTGCAGCCAAGGCTGGATGGAGCTCAGCTCCATTCCAGCTGGAATTCCTTTGGTTTGACCTTAGACATCCCCTGGCCACCAAGCTGAGTTTGTGTCTGAGCCACTCAGCCACAAATCATTCCCGTATCCAAAGCACAATCCATAATTTTCTCCTTGAGGCCAAAGGAGAAAATTCCTGCCTCCTGCAGAATGAGGTGTGAGGTGTCTGGAGGTGCTTCTTTCTCGCGCTGCTCACAAGGTTTGTACAAATAACCAGGCAAGAGTGGATTGTCTTTTCAGGGTCCCCTAAACCAGGACTGATGGACGCTCCCCAAGCATCTCAGCAGTCTGGAGAAGAAAAAGCTCCAAGGAGATCTTACAGAACATTCCAGGACCTAAAGGAGCCAGGAGAGAGCTGGAGAAGGACTTTGGACAAGGGATGGAGGGACCGGGCAAGGAGGAATGGCTTAAAACTGCCAGAAGGCTGGGTCAAGTGGGATATTGGGGAGGAATTCCTGGCTGGGCTGGAATTCCCAGAGCAGCTGTGGCTGCCCCTGCATCCCTGCAATGTCCAAGGCCAGGCTGGATGGGGCTTGGAACAGCCTGGGATGGTGGAAGGTGTCCCTACGTGGCAGGAACTGCAACAAGATGATCCTTAAGGTCCATTCCCACCCAAACCATTCCAATATTCCACAATTAGACAGTTCATTATGAGCAGACACAATTTTACCCTGCTCCCCCCCCAGCAGGTCCCAGACTGGACAGAGGTCAAGCCCTTGCACCACATCTAGAGGAAAGATTTCAGTATTTCAATATTTCGGTGACTTTTAGCCAGGAAAATTGTTCCAGTGATTTTCCAATTCATGTTGTGCTCCTAAGAAGAGCTGTGCAGAGATTGCTTTGCATAAAAGACATGAATTTGAGTTGTGGGTACTGTCATCAGACATCTGAGATGGGGGAAGATGAATCCCATCACAATTCCACTCGGGCAAGTGGGCAATTAACCTTTCTTTCCCCTTTCCACGCTGAGTTATGGATTTATGAGGTAAAAGGGGCAACAAAGAAGTGCTTTAACGTGAATTATTTAGCCCAAAGAATTACCATGTACCTCTCCATCATTTGAGTCATGGCACGGATCTGATTAACAAAATGCATCATGTAGCAGCCTGCCCTCAGGCACCTTCCTGGGAGGAACAGGGGCTCTTCTCATGGAGAGTGGGGCAGGAGGGAGAAAAGTCTGGGATTTCACTGTGACAGGGAGATTTAGCCCATGAGGAATGACAAAGGACAAGAGCATCAGGGTGCTGGAACTGGGAAAGGTCCCTTGATCACCAGAGATATGGAAGAAGTTGGACAATGTTTTGCCCCCTGACAATCAATGAGCAGGATTGCTACAAGGATCAGAACAATCTTCCCCAATTGTTCCTCACTTTTCACTGTTTCCTAATATCAAGGTTAATCTTCCTGCTGTAATTTAACCCCATGGCTTTCCTCTCCTGCCTCAAATGTCTGTGGAGAATCCTGATTTATGTCATAAAAGGAACTGTGAGGTGGACACCACTGTCAGAGAAAGGGACTTAAATTTGAGGGCTCATCCACCCCATAAGGATGCAACAGAGAAATTGGTAGGAAACAGCAGGAAGAGCAGTGGAACAGGGAGAAAAATGGAATGACAAAGGATAAGAGCATCAGGATGCTGGAACTGGGAAAGGTCCCTTGACCACCAGGGATCCAGGAACAAGTTGGACAATGGTTTTGCTCCTTGAAAAACAATGATCAGGATTGGGGATCAGAACAATCTTCTCCTTTTCACTGTTTCCTAACATCAAGGTTAATCTTCCTGCTGTAATTTAACCCCATGGCTTTCCTCTTCTGCCTCCAATGCCTGTGGAGAATTCTGATTTATGGCATAAAAGGGACTGTGAGGTGGACACCACTGACAGAGAAAGGGACTTAAATTTGAGGGCTCATCCACCCCATAAAGATGTAACAGAGAAATTGGTAGGAACCAGCAGGAAGAGCAGTGGAACAGGGAGAAAAACAGGTATCTTGTTTGTTTTCCTTTTTCATAAAGGAAAAAAATGAAACTTATAAAAATTGCATGAGCTGGGTCACACAGGAATTCTGCAACAGAGCTGGAAACTGCATTCAAGCCTTCTGAGAGCCTGCAGGAGCTGTAACAGCTTGGTGGCCAAAACTTTCTCCTTTTTCAGCAGCTGTAAAGAGAATCACAGGTTCAAACCAACCAAATCTTTGTAAAAAAAATGGAAAAGTGCAAAAAATTCCCTTCCTTGGTCAGAAAGGAAAGCCACCTGCAGAAAAGCAAGGGACAGCAAATACAGATGTGCAGGCAGGAGTGTTTACGACATGGAGCAGTGCTGGGTTTGGCAGTGCTGGGTTAACAGCTGGAATTGGTGATCTTAGGGGTCCTTCCCAACCCAAATGATTCTGTGTTAGAGGCACAGGAGAGATCTGGCATGGAAGGTGGGGACCTGGCTGATTTCCACTCATCCTGGGTCATTTCTGTACAGTTGTGTGTTCCCAGGATTATGCTTCAATCCCAGCTGGTGTAAAATTCCAGACTTGTCTTACCTGGCGCTGGAAAATGAGGGATACAGAGGATTTCCCTTATTTGTTGTCCACCACCGCTCAGATGGTGCCCACAGCACCTCATTCCTGCCCAGAATCAAACAGCACTGGTGCATTTTCCACAAATTCTGTGTGACCGTGTTCACAGGGGTCTGAGGAAGAGGGAAGAGACAAGAATGTTGACTCCATGTTTCAGAAGGTTTGATTTATTATTTTATGATATATATTACATTAAAACTATACTAAAAGAATAGAAGAAATGATTTCATCAGAAGGCTAGCTAAGAATAGAAAAAGAAAGAATGAATTACAAAGGTTTGTGGCTTGGACAGAGAGTCTGAGCCAGCTGACTGTGATTGGCCATTAATTAGAAACAACCACATGAGCCCAATCCCAGATGCACCTGTTGCATTCCACAGCAGCAGATAATCATTGTTTACATTTTGTTCCTGAGGCCTCTCAGCTCATTAGGAGAAAAATCTGAAGGAAAGGATTTTTCAGAAAATATCATGGCTACAATTCTGCTAACTGGGATAGGTCTTGAGAGAGAGAAAAAGGTGGGGACACACATAAACCAAAACCAATTTATCCTCTCCTGAGCACTCCTCTTGCCTTCTGGCGTCCCTGTGCTCACATCTCCAAACAGGGGTGGAGAACTTGATCACATCCTCAAATTTCAGACAGAGAGCAGGAAAAACACTGAGGTTAACATTGCCATGCCAGGTTGTTTTATCAAGGAAAAGGGGATTAGCAAACAGGAGATGAAAAGTCTTCCCTGCACGAGCCATCTGCCAATTCCAGTGAATATAGACATGATCAGGAAGCCTCTCCTGACCTGGCAGCCTGTGGGACAGTGGGCTGGGACAGTGGGACCAGCCAGGATGGCTCTGTGACCCCAAGCCCTACAAGAACCCTCAGTGCCTTCTGCCCTGTCAGAACCCAGGACATCCCTCTGGCTGCCCTGGATGGCTCCAGCCCCTGCCAGGGGGCTCAGAGACCCTGGCACAGAGCCCAAGACCCCTGTGCCTTTGATTTTGACCCATGGAAAAAATTACCAACCTTATATGAGGATCTGCAAGCCACGAAAGTTTAAATAGAATAATAATTAGTTTGTCATAGAGTGAAAAATATATTTTTGGGTTTTTTAGAATGAGGGCTCAGGGTCCCAAGATGGAGGATTTTGGGTGTACCCTGTCCTCCTTCTTAGCCTCCATCTTCTGGGTGATGGTGGCACTTTTGGATTGGTTTAGAGTAGAAGCTCACTGTCTAACAGAGGTGATAGGTATTGGGAAGTTATGGTAAATAATGTACACATAGTTTTTAGTATAAAAAGGTAAGAGTGCCCTGAGGGCACGAACAGTGCCGCTCTCTGACCTGCTGGACAGGCCTCAGCAGGCCAGAGAAAGAATGTTACAGATCAAAAATAATAAAACAACCTTGAGAATGAGAACAGAAGAGCTCTGACTCCTTCTTCAACTGCTGGGCTGGGAAAGGAGACTTTCTAGCACATCTTGGGGTCATCCTGACCACAGAGAATCCGAGACTCAACCCCCTTTCCTCAAGAACAGGAACAGAGAGCAGAAAACAACCCAACCCAAGCTCCCCCCTCAGAGACTGATTTATTCTGTGCTGGCAGGAAAACGAGGAGCCAGCGTGAACTGGAGACAAGAAATGCAATTAAAAGGGAAGGGAGGCATTCCCTGGAATGGCTGTTTCCAGCAGGCAATATGCTGTGGATTACAACGGCTCAGGCCTGGAGTGGCAACATATGGCAAAACTCCCTCCGTCCCACATTAAATCCTGGCATTTTGCAGTTGTCAAGATTAAGCTGCTTGTATGAGTAACATTGTAGTTTGCTTATAGGGAAATAATATGTAGCCAGTTATGATTAATCAAGGTGTCCAAAAGCTGCTGCAGGCGCCTGGAAAAGATTGGGTTCCGTGGCAGGAGCTTTGTCTATTAAATTATTGACGTATTTTTCCTTTTTTGTTTTTTTCTTTTTCTTCTTCTGTGTGTTTTCTTTTTCTTCTTCTTTTCCTTCTCCTCCCCAGGGTGCACAGGCAGTTGGGAAGGGGCAGATTTTATCCCTGTGGTCCTCTCAGGAAAAATCCAACAGATAGGGCTGGCCTCATTCATCAGATGAGGGATGATGCCTTAGCTTCATTGACCTGAGTGGGCACAAGGCTGTTCCTTGCAGAGGAGAAAATGTCCTTTTCTTGGAAAAAAAAAACCAACCAAAAAACCAAACCAAAACAAACAAACAAAAACAACCAAAAAGCAAAACAAACAAACAAACAAAAAACACACCCCCCCAAAAAAACAACACCACAAAAAACCAAAAAAAAACCAAAAAAAACCAACAAAAAAAAACCACCAAAAAGCACAAAAACAAACCTAAAAACAAAAGAACCCCACAAAAACAAAAACAAAAAAAAAAAAAACAAAAAAAAAAAACAAAAAAAAACCCAAAACCAAAAAACAGAAAACAAAAAAAAAAAAACAAAAAAAAACCCAAAAAAACCCAAAAAAACCAAACCAACAAAAAAAAAAAAAAAACCCAAAAAAAATCCCAAACTTTCTGCCTTTGGAAATCTGGAGGTTTTTCTCTGCAAGGGATCATGTTATTTTTGTTGCTATAGATCCTGGCTGTCCCTCTCTCCTGCCAAGAGAACATGTGGATGCCTCACCCCTGGAAGAGTCCTTTGGACAGGTGTTTGTGTGCCCTTCCTGCTGGATTCTCCATTTGGGGGGATTCTCTTGTGCTTTTTCCCAGTCTTGCCCAAATCTTGTTTTTCAAATTGCACATAAGGCAGCCAGCAGCTCCTGATGGGAAGACAAAGAACCGGCTCTGTTCCTGGCTATGCCTCTTGGCAGGGAGGCTGTAAATCTTGGTTATTTAGGGGCAGAGAACAGGTGATGTACAGCAGAACAACTCTACAGAAATCAATGGGAAGTTATGCTAGAAAATGCTGCATGTTTTTCTGAGATCCTCCTGGGAAGGGTTTTACAGCCAGCCTGTCCTGGTTGTGACAGTTTCCTCTGGACAGTTCAACAGGACACCCAAATCTCTCCCTCTTACCTTGGGCAAGGTTTTTACCCAGCCTTCTATACAAACACACAGGACAAGCTTTGGGATCTGGCCTAAAACACTTTAACACATCCTATCCTTGCCTAATGATAACTCAACAGCCTTTTAATCTGCAGATTCATCACTGTTGTCCTCCCCCCACGAGCCCCCGAGGAGATTTATCCCTCCTCCTCTGCCCCATCCACATTTGTTGCTGATTATTCAATATTTTCAGGCTGATGGTTTGGAATAGGACGCCTGGCAAAGGCAGCCACCCCATCTCCCTGGATGAGCCACTTATGGGAAACAATCCTCTCCATAGGAGGCTGTTAATAGGGGCTGCAGGGAGAGTTATAGATAATCAATGCAGAAATCACATTTGTAAATGGCCCCTGTAGCTGCTTAATTAAGCACGGGGTTCTGGCATCAGGCATTAAAGCGCTTTAAGTCCTATTTGTCTTCACAGAAAGTATCCCAATAATATATTTGCAATTCTCTGCCAACCCAGCCTAATCTCACCTGCCTTTTGTGGATTAACAGGATAAAGTGATTTGAATAACAGCGAGGAACTCTGGGGCAGGTGTGGAATCAATGACAGTGCCAAAGGAATATTTGCTTTTGATGCTCCGCTGAACAAAATTTTTTCTCTCTTTTAACTTTCCTCTTGCATCTGACACCTGGGATGTGCTCTGCAAACCTCTGAGCCACCAGGAAACTTTCCCTTCCTAACAGAGAGCTTGGGATGTGGCAGGGAGCGCATCCTCAGCCAAATTATTCCTGCAAGAGGGAGAAAATGAGGGATTCAGAGGCAGGTAGGAGAGTCGAGTTGTTTATGCTACTGTTGTTGTTGTTATTATTTTATCTCCCACACTCCCTCCTAACAGATGTTCATTTTGAAAATGTCTTTGGGGATTGTTTTTTACCCTCCTCCTCTTCTTATCTCTCTTGCAATTCCTCGTTCTTCAGTCCCTCTCCTGCTTCCATCTCCGGTGCAAATTCAGTCTTGGAGCGTGTGATCAGCTGCTCCTGGGAGACTGGGCTGGATCTCAGGAGCACCTCAGTCCAATCAATGTCCTTCCCAAAATCCACCTGCTCCCCAGGTGCAAGACATCCAAATTCCCTCTCAGGTTTCCAGACAGAAAACAGCTGGGACAGAGATAATAAATTGCACATTTCAAACCTGCAGAGTTTGACCAAAACAAATCCCCAAATGCTGAAGTTTTTCCTCCTTTCTCTTCACTTTTCCACTAAGTCACAGCACAGATTTTTTTTTTTTTTTAAGTCTAAAAATGCCATGATGAGGTGCAGGCAATGCCACAGAAATTAGAATTGGGATCCTGGACAAAAGTGACTTCATCTCATATTAATAATATCAATTTTCATCTCGCTAAGAACCTCAGCTATTTAAAATAACTTCTTGCTCTCTTGACATTTTTATTTGCCTACTGCCAGAAAATCTTGAATAAACCCGTGGTGGTGGCACCCTTTCAGTGAATAAACCTGTCATGACTTTTGGGGGTGACTTCAGACCTCCCTCCTGCCAGGAACTGTGAAATTTGAAGGAGTATTATGCAAATCAAATGGTGGGAATGTTTCCAGGCATCATGAGGAAGGATTTACTTGGCTGCTGCTGAGCCTGGGAGAAGCCAGGCCCGTGGGTTGTCTGCAAATAGGTGTCATTTTAGACATCCCATTCCCTACCTGGCCCCAGCACAATTTCCAAAGGGTTTGGGAGTCTCAGTCTGTGTCACGTCTGCTAGCCTGGAGCATCTCAGATGGCACAAGGAAAGGAAATGCATGGTACTTGTCTAGGAAGGAAATTCAGACGTATTTTCAAAGATTATGTCAAAGAGAGCTGCAAAACAAAGCCAGGCTGTGCTAGACAAAACAATGAGGTGTGGAAAGCCCAAAATCTTCTCCAGCCTCCTCCCTACTACAGCATCATCCCAGGGAAAATCCCATCCCAGGAATGTGATTGAGCTTATCCCAGCCCTGTGTTTAATGACCAGGATCCCTTTTATCACCAGAGCTCACCATTTGTCCTGCACCTTGTCAGGGGGTGAGACTGAGGCAGAAATCATCCCTGTGCCAGAGGGGTGGGTGGTGCTGGGGTCTGCTCGTGGTTCATGGGCTGTGACGCCCTCTGTCCTCACAGCTTTCATTAATCTGCTGGTGACAAGGGCCATAAAGCACGGGGTGCTGCTCCTGCCTGCACGGGGAGTAGATGTTGGGATCTTTAGCTGCTCAGAGTGACCCCAAGAAAAGTTCAAAAGTCTCTTTTCCCAGCCTGGGCTTGAAGAAGGAGTCAGAACTCTTCAGTTCTCGGTCTCAGGGTTGTTTATTGTATCTTATCTATAAAAATTCTTTCACCTGTCCACCCAAGGTTTGTTCAGCAAGACAGTTCCAGGCACTCTGCCTGCCCTTGGGGTGTTGTTATGTCTTTATACTAAAAACTATGTGTACAATGTTTACAATTCTTTCCCAATACCTATCACCTGTGTTAGACAGTGAGCTTCTACTCTAAACCAATCTGTAAGTGCCAACATCACAGCAGAAGATGGAGACCAAGAAGAAGAAGGAGGAAGGCTGGACACACCCAGTTCCCTCCATCTTGCCTCCTGAACCCCATGCCAAAAACCCCAAAATCTACTTTTCCACCCCGTGATAACTTCACTATTATTCTACCTAAACTGTTGTGGCTTGCTGATCTTCATATAAGGTTGGTAATTTGCTCTATGGGTCATAATCAAACCCACAGGGGCATCCTGTGCTCTGTGCCAGGGTCTCTGAGCCCCTGGCAGGGGTCCTGGCCGCCTGGACAGCCAGAGGGATGTTCTGGGTTCACACAAGGAGGTGGCAGGGATGTAGGGAGATCCTGGAGGCACAGAGCTCTGGCAGCACATAAATCCTTGGCTGGGAACAAGGCTGGTGTGTCCTGGGTGTCTGCACATCCTCTGGGCAGGAAGCATTCCATGGGGGTGTAAGAGGGACAGGGAAAAGTGGGAATTGGTGATTGGAAAAAATAAAACAAAACATCCTCAGGCACAAGGTGGGGATGGTCCTGCTCAGGGCCAGGAGTCGGAAGGAAGGAAGGAAGGAAGGAAGGAAGGAAGGAAGGAAGGAAGGAAGGAAGGAAGGAAGGAAGGAAGGAAGGAAGGAAGGAAGGAAGGAAGGAAGGAAGGAAGGAAGGAAGGAAGGAAGGAAGGAAGGAAGGAAGGAAGGAAGGAAGGAAGGAAGGAAGGAAGGAAGGAAGGAAGGAAGGAAGGAAGGAAGGAAGGAAGGAAGGAAGGAAGGAAGGAAGGAAGGAAGGAAGGAAGGAAGGAAGGAAGGAAGGAAGGAAGGAAGGAAGGAAGGAAGGAAGGAAGGAAGGAAGGAAGGAAGGAAGGAAGGAAGGAAGGAAGGAAGGAAGGAAGGAAGGAAGGAAGGAAGGAAGGAAGGAAGGAAGGAAGGAAGGAAGGAAGGAAGGAAGGAAGGAAGGAAGGAAGGAAGGAAGGAAGGAAGGAAGGAAGGAAGGAAGGAAGGAAGGAAGGAAGGAAGGAAGGAAGGAAGGAAGGAAGGAAGGAAGGAAGGAAGGAAGGAAGGAAGGAAGGAAGGAAGGAAGGAAGGAAGGAAGGAAGGAAGGAAGGAAGGAAGGAAGGAAGGAAGGAAGGAATCTGAGTCCTAGAAGTAGGTGTGAATTAGAGTGAAGAACTTTTCTTTGTCTGCTCAGATTCCCTTCACACCCAGAGCTGTGCCTAGAAGATCCCACAAGGACAGATCAAAGCCTCTGAGGATCTTCCCTAGCTCCTGTTGCTTACCAGGCTGCAAAGGAGGAGCTCCAAAGAGGTTCACCCCAGGGACCATGACAGCCGAACCCCGTTCCATGAAGGAGCACATGCTGGTGAAGCCTCAGAGCTGCACAGGCAGAGCTGATTGATGATGGGGGAAGCTGCTTTGAAGCTGCATGGAGCCCTGGGTTTGAGTTTTATGAGGAGAGAACTCTCCAAAAATGTGTGCAAAATGAGCCACCACTCTCTGCCTTTAGTCTGTTGAGAGTTTTTTGCAGATTGAGGAGTTCTTGCTAGACAATGGCCATATTCAGACAATGCACAATCCAGCCTGCTTGTACTAATGAACAATGGACACGTTCACAAACGATGAATAATGGACATATTCAGAAATCGGGTCAGTATAGCCTTGAAAAAGATACAAGAGGAAGAGTCATCAGGACTCAGCAAGTTTGTCAGCAAGCTTGGGAAAGTAAGAAAAAAGTGAGTCACGGGTGGGCCAGATGACCACAGCAAGATGCATGAAAAATTAGAAAATCCAATCAGCATTCTATTTTAGACGTGTGAACAGCTAGGATTAACCAATCATGTATTAGCTAGAGATGCGTGGACAGTAGAAACTAATTATAAATATAGCCTTTTTAAGGATAATAAATTTGGCTTCACTGGATCATATTGGTTATGGTGTGATGTCCCTGAACCTCTGCAACCCGCATTAGTCCATCAGTTCTTTCATGGCCCTGAGCCATACAGAACCAAATGCATCAAGGCCAAAACCTACCCAAAAGAGAATCCCTTGTCCCTCCTGGTGTCATTTGCATCTCTGATACTGGAGATGAACTCCAGAGAATGTTCAGGAACATCCTTTGGGTTTTGTGGAGGAGGAGGGAGTGAGGAGACTCATGGGGATGGATTTCTGGGTGGTATCTCCAGCCAGGGATAAGAATTCTGTATTTTTTACTCCTCCACCTCTCCTCTCACACCCTCAGGCTCTTCCCCTGTGGAGTGTGAAAAGTTTCCTCATGGATACCAAACACTGGGGCTCAAAACCCACAAAGGGTTTGCAGCGAGCAGGGATTTGGTTTCTTCTGTGCATTTCAGGCATCGTTTTTCATCCAGAAAGCAACAGATGACCACAGCTGCTCCCTGCTGGGCTCCATTACCGCTCCCTGGCTGAGCTGTTCCCTACTTGAAGACAGCAAAGGGAAAAGATTTCCATACCCAGCTCAGAGGAGCAGGCAGGCTGGGTCAGGGGGACAGTCAGGACCCACATTAACCTCTCAACAACCGCACAATTCCCTGCAGGATCACTGATGGAGACAGCAGGCCAGTTTAAATCTCCTTTTCCTTTTTCCTCCCTTGAAGATTAAGTGCTGTACACACCACGGCTCGTTGGTTTTGGGGGAGGTTTTTCTCCCATTTGGTAAAAACAGCTGTTAAACTTGCAGACAGGTTCCAATTCAGACGCTAAATATCTTCCCCTTCATGTCTCTTCCTGCTTCCATAAAATCCCTCTCTTTCTTCCTCAGTGCCATGTGAAATAAATGAATAAAATATATGAAATAAAGGTAATATATATGAATTAAATCAGCTTTTGCTCTCCTGTATTCATGGCTGAAAGGGGAAATCTTTAAATTTGTCCCCACCATGTGCTCTGTGACCTTGCTTCTTGATCTAATGGTTATTAGTCTACCAGAGACTGAATTCCTAAGGTTATAATGATTCTTAAGAGCTTAAAGCAGAGATTTTTAAAACTAAATACCTCAAAAATACCTGTAAGTGATCACCTTTACTCCTAACTATTGAAATAAGCTCAAAATAGACTTGAAAACAATTTGAAACATGACTATTCCCAGGCTGGAGGCCAGACTGATTCCAGAATCCATCATGTTAAATCCTGGACATGGGAGATGTCCCAGGAGATGGGACAACACCTCAATGGCTCTTCAGTGCTGGGAAATGTCCTCTTGGCGTCTCATCTCGGGGCCTCAGTTGCTCTGTCTGGAGAAAGAAATTCATATTACTTCTGTTTTCAAAGTCCTCTGTGCCCTCCCATCCCTCTAGGGTGGAAAAGCTTTATTTTTTCAGTATTTATGCCAAAGATGTTCATCCTTTACTTAGTGACTGTTGTTTCTTTCAGTCCTAACACTCCAGAGGTAAAAGCTGCAGCTCATTCCAGGACCGATTTTCTCCTAAAGTTGATAAAATTCCGCATAAACAATGTCAGAGTTTTTCTGGAGATGCCAAGGGATCAATTAACAACACAGTTTGATTTTTTTTTTTTCATGAACAACAACAAAAAATCAGTTAAAATACTTTGAGAGTATAATGTAAACACAAAGTTTCCTAGTCCTTAGAATAGGTGCTGTTGGACTTCCTGCAGAGGGTTTTCTGGGGAGGGGGTGAAATTTTTACAGTTTGTTAGCTGAGAGTTCATCAGAAATGTCATTTCTCCAAGGATGTTTATCAGCAGGACACATGAGATGCCCCACATATTTCTGAGAATTAATTTCTCATGCCATTCATCACATTCCTGTGGCAAAGGTATGTAGAACATAGGATCTGCAGCTCATGGGGCTCTAACTTCCCACTGTGCTCTGTCTTGCACAGAGAGTCCTGGGATCAACTCAGATGGACATTTCCACCTAAAATTTAGCATCTCCTATCACAGAATCAGGTTGGAAAAGAGCTTTGAGATCATCCAGTCCAACCTATGACCTAACACCACCTTGTCCACCAGACCATAAAAACTCCTCAGTTTTGGGGTCTGTGAGGAACTGCTCTCCATGGGATTTGGGTGTCCATCCACTGCCAAATCATGCCAAACCCCCTAAAGCCACCAAAAAGTGCTTTATCTCACCCTAAAGTAGAGGATTTTGTGAACCCTCGGTTGATCACTGACACTGATGCTAAGATCTTCATGAGCTCATGTGTGGGTTTGTTTATAAATCCATCCTTAACTATAAATGTCATCGAACATCTTTGTTCACGCAGCTAAACTCCCCTCCCCTCTGGAGAATCTTTAATCTACAAATGTGCACCTGAGCTGAGTGTCCTGGCTCCCTGCAGGCAGCTGGGCTCGAGCTGAGATCATCAGTGCAGTTAAAGCTGTCGTTCAAGCAACGAGAAGCGGATGAGAGATGAACCACATGAAATTTCAATGCCCACACCGACTGTCTCTCCTGATAGAGATCACTGAGGGTGACGTGCTCAGAGGCAGATTCTCTGTTGTATCCCTGGGTGATTGTCCAGACTCCTTCCCTAATCACTGCTGAGATTGGCACCTGCATCCTGCCTCCCTTCTGGATGCCTCATGTGGTGACATGTCTTGGTTTGAACAGACAGGTGTCTGCTAGGGAAGGCAGGAGCCTCCCTTGAAATGGAAAATGTAAATCCCTTCCCTCTGAATTATTATAATTTTGAAATGAAGGGGCTCTCAGACAAAGATATGGGACCAGGAATAACAGCTCTTTAATAGGAAAATTAAAAATACAAATGAAATAGTACAAAAAAGAAAACAACCCACAGCCAGAGTGAGAGCAGGCCCTGCCCCCTGTGTGCCAGGGGGTGTCCCAGCCCCATGCCATGGGGGCTCAGCCCTCCTGCAGTGCCAGCTGTGGCTCTGCTGCAGCAGGGATCCTGCACAAGGGGGGAGTTTTCCTCTGCAGCTCCAGGGCTGCTGCAGATGGGCCTGGGCTCCCTCTGGCCATGCAGGGCAGCAGAAAGCTGCTCCTCTGGCAGTGCAGGGGGCAAAGGCTGCTGTGCTGTGCCAGGCTCAGATTGGATCCAGGTAGGAATGCTTGGCTCCTCCCCTGGGCGGGGCATCTCCCCATGGGATGCTGGGATTGGATCAGCCCTGCAGGGACACTCAGTGGCCATGGACAGCAGAGATCTGCTGGAGGGAGGGTTGGCTGTGGGAGAGATAAAGAAAAAACTGCCCCATGGACAGAGAGAACTGCCCCACCTCTGACAGATGGCAAATAGAATAGACCCCTCAATTTCCAACCCAAGACATGACAAATCTGCAGTTTGCTCCAAGCCGTGGGACACCACCAACACCACCACGGTCACCTTGAGAGTGTCACCTCAAATTCTGGTTGTCCACCCAAGAATGTGAGCAACCCTGGAGACACCATGTATGGATTGAAAAACACCTCTCAGTGGAGGCAGATTTCACTTGCTCTGTATAATTTTGTTCTGAAACACAAAATCAGGGAATTACAGAAAGGTGTGAGGTGGAAGGGGCATTAAAGATCATCTTCTTCCAAACCCATGGGCAGGGACACCTCCCACTAAACCAGGTTTTATTTCAAGCTCTGTCAAACTTGGCCTTGGACACTTGCAGGGATGGGACCGCAGAGCCCAGCTCTCAGTGCAGCCTTGAAAGTGTGAGCTGGAAATATCCATGGATATTCATGTGGATATCCATGAAGGTGTTGAGGTGGAAATATCCATGGATATTCATGTGGATATCCATGAAGATGTGAGCTGGAAATATCCATGGATATTCATTTGGATATCCGTGAAGTTTTTGAGGTGGAAATATCCATGGATACTCTCATGGATACCCATGAAGAGGAGAAAATATCCATGGATATTCATGTGGATATCCATGATGAGGAGGAAATATCCATGGATATTCATGTGGATAGCTATGAAGGTGTGAGGTGGGAATATCCACGGATATTCCTGTGGATATCCATGAAAGTGTGAGCTGGAAATATCCATGGATACTCATGTGGATATCCATGAAGAGGAGGAAATATCCATGTGAATAACCATGAAGGTGTGAGGTGGGAATGATGTGCTTGGATCCTGTGCTGTAAATCTCAGCATCCTTCCACCAACACCCTCCTGCAGGCTTTCAACCTCACCACAAGAGAGAAATTAAGGATATACTGACAAAAGAACTATTTTGATCCATGTCAGCTGCAGATTGGCCCCACCCCAGGCCTGCACATGCCCATAGAAGCAGAAGATGAAGCAACTGTTATGAAAGATTTAGTAAAGGAATAGAAATGCACATTTGTTGATTAAGAGTTCCCTTTGGCTTTGCCACTGAATCCCACTACAAAAATACTCCTGTTGTTCTCCTCAGAGGGATTTTTTTATCCTCTTCTCCACCAAAAATTGAGAAATATGTTGTGTGAAATATCAAGACTAATTAGACCAAATGGTGCTCAGATCTGTTGCTGGTTTTCTGGAGGATTGCTGACAGCTTAGGAGACTTTATTTTTCTTTCCTGTTAACTAATTACGAACAATTCTCCACACAGTTGAAAATTCCTATGGAGGCATTAATGAATATAGCATGGCTGTGGGAATGGAGAAAGTGTGACAGCATGTGTGGGGTTGAGAAAGGGGATGTTTTTTGTGGTGGGATTGGTTTTGGAGTGCACATGTGGGGAGGGAAGGAGTGTCTGTCCTTTGAAGTGTGTGTTTATGGTTTTCTAAAGCAGGCAGAGGCTCACGGCAGCATTTCTGAGGGTGGGGAGGTCTCTCTTGTGGTGGGAGGGATGGTTTGCATGAGGAGCTGCTGCTCTGTGGGGCTGGGCTGCAGATGGTGCTGCAGATGTGGAGGAACACAAGGGTTTGGGACGCAGAGCTGGCTGTGGGATGGCCTGGAGAGCTCGGGCACAGCTGGATCATTGTCTGAGAATGGCAGCAAATAATCCAGGAGTGGCTGCAGAAAGGACCAAGGCATGGAGCTGTGCCAGGGAGTGTTTGGGTGTCAGGAAAAGGTTCTTCACCAGGAAATGGTCGCAGCCCCAAGCCTGACACAGCTCAAGAAGTGTTTAAACGATGTTTACAGGTACAGGGTGGGATTTTTGGGGGGTTTTGCAGAGCCAGGAGTTGGACTCAATGATCCTTCTGAGTCCCTTTAAACTCCCATGATTCTATAATTCTATGAAAGCTGAAATCACAGAAACCTGGGGTAAGCACCAGGGAGAATTGTGACGGTGTTCACAGGAGTTCTTGGATGAGGGAAGAGATGAGGATCTGACTCCATGTTTCAAAAGGCTGATTTATTATTTTATGATATATATTACATTAAAACTATACTAAAAGAATAGAAGAAAACCTAAGAATAGAAAGGAATGATAACAAAGGTTTGTGGCTTGGACAGAGAGCCTGAGCCAGCTGGGCTGTGATTGGTAATTAATTAGAAATAACCACATGAGACCAATCACAGATGCATCTGTTGCATTCCACAGCAGCAGATAACCATTGTTTTCATTTTGTTCCTGAGGCCTGTCAGCTTCTCAAGAGGAAAAATCCTAAGGAAAGGATATTTCATAAAATATGTCTGTGACAGAGGATGAAGAGGTACTTCATAAAATGACAGTGCTAACATCACTGAAAATGAGGATAAATAGCCCAGGAATTGGTTTAGGGTGGGAATTAGAGTTAAAACTCACCCATTCCTGTAGATCAGCCTCCCTTCAGGACCAGAAACAGAAGTGTTAATTTGCTTCCTCCTCACTTGATCTGATGGAGTGAATGTGACAGGGGAGAGAATGACCTTATACCACAGTCTATCCTGGACACGCTCTCAAGGGTTGTTTCTGAGAGGAAATGTGGAAATCATCTCACTTCTGCAAGAGGAACTCCAGCTCTCCTGTTCATAAAAGCTGTGACTTGGGTTCCTTGACTTTTGGGAGGGTTCCTGAGCTGAGCAAACACCTCAGTGGGGATGCTGAATCCTCCCTCTCCGTGTTCCATGTGCTGTGAGTAAATGTCAGCGCTGCAGTGAATCCACAGAGCTGAGTTAGTCCCAAATTCCTGCCCCAGGGACGGAGCTGTTAGAATGAGTGCCCCATATATAGAGGAGTGCTTCAAGTCCTCTCAAGCAAATCCAAAATACCAAATGCCTCTTCAGCATCCTCTCCCCATCATGCCAGACCTCGCAGAGTGCCAAACTCCACCATTTCTATGAGCAGGGGTGGTGCAAACCCTGTGGTGAGATGTGAGAATCCAAATCTTGTCTCCAGCTCACAGAGGTCCCTCAAGGAGCAGGATCTTAGCAGCACCACTGGCAAACCTGGACTTCACCATCTCCTGCTCTCATCCCAAATTTGCCCCAGTCCTGGCCCCTCTCTGCCAGTCCACCAGGCTTTCATTTGTGTGTTTCTTCTCCTTTTCCTTTCCTGTTTTTTTTTTTTATTCTGTTTTTTTGTGGGTTTGTGGGATTTTTCTTATTTTTTTTTTTCTCTGGTGTTAGTTCCCAGCATACTGAGCTGACAGCTGCATTAAGAGAGCTGAAAATACCATAGCAGAACTAAAGCAATTATTGTAATGTAGTTTAACAGAGGCTGTAATGAGAGAGAATTAAAAATGTGCCAGTCTCATCATGATTTGGTGTTCCTTTGACCTTCCAGGGGTACTGTCAGATGAGGAACTGAGCAGCCCCTCTGCTGTTCCCTTCTTTTTTTTCTTGTCAGAATAAGGAACAAGCAAGGAAGAAAGCACAAATTAACCAGATGCACCAGTCCTTTCTCCAGGGCTGTGTCTGGGTCACCTTCACTCTGATAGTCAAGGGTAGAGAGGTGTTCATTCATCTTGGAATAAAGTCCATCACTCCCCATCAAGTCTGCCTGGTAGACCCCACCACTGCTAAAGTGAAATTTAGGATATGAAGAGGCAGGAAAGTGATGGGGGTCTGGAAGAGGCCTGTGAATCAGCAGGCAGATAAGGCAGGCAGAGGTACATTGCTCACAAGCAATACCCTGGAGGAAAAACAGAAAAAAAATGTTCAAAGTTTCAAGATGAGACAGAAAAAGAGTGTTAAATGGTGCTTTTTTGTCACAGACATCTTTTATGAAAAATCTTTTCCTTAGGATTTTTTCCTCCTGAGAAGCTTAGAGGCCTCAGGAACAAAATGTAAACAATGGTTATCTGCTGCTGTGGAATGCAACAGTTGCATCTGGGATTGGTCTCATGTGGTTGTTTCTAATTAATGGCCAATCACAGCTCAGCTGGCTCAGGCTCTCTGTCTGAGCCACAAACCTTTGTTATTCATTCCTTCCTATTCTATTCTTAGCCAGCCTTCTGAGATGAAACCTTTTCTTCTATTCTTTGAGTATAGTTTTAATGTAATATATATCATAAAATAATAAATCAGCCTTCTGAAACATGGAGTCAGATCCTCATCTCTTCCCTCATCCTGGGACCCCTGTGAACATGGTCACACTTTTTATCCCTATAATAATGCCTCACCAAGCACAGTCAGGTCAGGGAGGGAGCTGAGGTCCCACAATCCCCATTTCTTAACACCAATTTACCCCTAATTTTTTGCATTTCAGGATTTTCCCCTTCCCTGCAGCCCCTCTGGACCTCCCAGCTGCTGTTCACCTTCCTGACCAGTGAATCCTTTAAGAAAGGTTTCACCAGGGTGACCCAAACCTCCCCACACCTGTGACCGTGTTCACAGGGGTTTTCAGACTGGGGAAGAGATGAGGATCTGACTCCATGTTTCAGAAGGCTGATTTATTATTTTATGATATATATTATATTAAAACTATACTCAAAGAATAGAAGAAAGTATTTCATCAGAAGGCTGGCTAAGAATAGAATAGGAAGGAATGATAACAAAGTTTGAGGCTTGGACTCTCTGTCCGAGCCAGCTGACTGTGATTGGCCATTAATTACAAACAACCAACATGGACCAATCCCAGATGCACCTTTTGCATTCCACAGCAGCAGATAATCAATGTTTACATTTTGTTCCTGAGGCCTGTCAGCTTCTCAGGAGGAGAAATCCTAAGGAAAGGATTTTTCATAAAAGATGTCTGCGACACACACCCACCAGGGCCCTTCCCTGCCCGCTGCAGACCAAATGTCCCTACACCTCCACACCTGCACCAGAGAAAGCAGCAGGGCAGAGGATCCACCTGAAAATAACATTTGGTGGGATTTAATCTCCCCTTCTCCCAGTTCTGACCTTCTCCACTGAGTGTGAAAGTGCTCTGACCAGTAACACCATCACCAACACCAGGCTGTGAGTTGGAAAACATGCTAAAATTATATTTTTCTCATCCAGATAAAATCCAAGCCTTGCAAATGTAGGAAGGATTCCTCATCTCAGCTTTAAATAGGCTGCATGGAGAGGCCAGGTGAGAGTTTCAGCAGCCACCAGACCAGCACCTGCCATCAGATTGAGACATAAGGCAGGGCTCACTGTCAAGTTTATTTGCAAGGCGCAGGAAGATTTGTGGACTCAGAGAAGCCAAATTTCACTCTGGGGACAGGCACAGAAGGGCTGTGGCTGTGCTCTTGGTGTAGTTTTATTTTCAACACAAAGTTTATCCCAGGCACTTGGAACAAAGTGGACTTTCCTGTTTTCCTGCATAGAGGGAAGATGTGAGACTCTCAGGGGCAAGATCAGGAGCAAAAAACCAACATCTGAAAATTAGAACAGCCTTGCAACTCTTTGGAGAATTCACACTACCTAAAAACACCAAGTAAAAGTGGCAGCAATGACTGGGTCAGGAAAGGGATGGCATGGAAAGCATTGGAGCATCCACCAGCTCAGATTAGAGTGCTGGGGGGTATCATTAGGAGGTGAAATCTTCACAGATAAATATCTGCAGGTTGTGCTTTGGCAGCAGCCCTCAACTGCACCCTCCAGGGAGAAATCTCTGTCTCCCTGATTTTTTAAGATTTTCTAAGATTTTCTAAGCCTTCTGATGTTGACATCCTTGTAACGAATTTTCTCACACACTTTGTGTAAATAACTCATTGTTCTGCATTATTTTATGGAGGAGGAGAAATTTGATGGGCTGTTGGTTTGTCCAGTGACCTTGAGAGGTGGCACTTTTACCCTCCAATCCACTGTCACTTTGGGAAATCTATAAAAGTTGTAGTCAGGAAATAAACTTCCCTTTTTTCACCTTGAGAACAGCAGTGTATGTGTTGTGTTGTTTTGTGTCCTGTAGTGACACATCTCCTTGGTTATGGACCTCCACAGGGCAACCTCTGGGCTCTAGAGCAGGGAAGAAACTCTGATCCCCCACACTGCTCTTCTGTGACACATCTGAGAGTGAAAAGAGGCTTGAGAAATTCTTAAACCAAGGAAGGGATCAGGAGGAGGCAGTTCCCACGTGGCAGAACCCGATGTGTTTGTTTTGCACTGCTCTGAGGCTTCTCTCTGTAGGAGCAGGGCCAAAACCACAGGAAAAGCTGTTCTTTGAAAAGCAGGCTTTTGTGCTCATCATTAAAAGGGGCTGTGGGAAGTTATGGCTGAAGGGATGAACCAAAATGCAGAATGAAGTGGAAAACAGCCTGCCTTTCAATTATGTTCTCATGAAACCAAGACAAACAGGTCCCTGAGCCCAGCATTTATCAAGAAATATTCTTCCATTTTTCCATTTCTGACTTTGGAACAGCTTGGAGACAACAGCACCAGATATCTCCTCTGTTTCCTGCCTATATTTGGAAAAACAGTGGATGTCAGACAGCTCACCTGGCCTGGAGGTCACAGGAGTGGTGAGGCACTTTTCTAAATGCACCAACAAGTGCCACCTGAGATGTCCTGAGGGTGGGGGACATGGCACAGGGGTCACAGGAGTGGTGAGGCACTTTTCTAAACGCACCAACAAGTGCCACCTGAGGGTGGGGGACATGGCACAGGACCAGCTGGAGAGCTGTGCCCTTCTGGGCTGGAAGTGCAGGCCAGGTGGGACACGCTGGGACATCTCAAGTGGCATTTGCTGGCTGTGGGTGCCATGGTTTGATGCTGGTGCAATGCCAGTGCACCCATGAAAATATTTTCTCCTTAATGGCTGCTGTGAGATGTGACCAGAAATAGAGCAAAGCAAGCTCCAGCTTAGGAATAAAGGGAAAAAACTTTATTAACTTACAATATATAAAAGAAACACACAGAGCTCAGAGTGAAAACCTTCCAAAAACATTCCTCCTTGGATAGAATAGAACCTTGGATTATCAATCCAGTTACCACCCTTCAGATAACCAACTCTCAGTCCATCACCACCATTTAGATAATCAATTCTCAGTTCATTAAGAAGAGAGGAGTCCCTTTGTACCACAGGAAACACAGTTGAGATCTCTTGTGTTTCCATGTCACACGTGACACTGTCTGGAGATCATTTGCCATCGTGACCTCTTCCTTCCACGTCCAGTGCTCTCACCATTGTGCATGGACCAGAGCTGCTTCTAGGGTTTCCATTTTAAGGATGCTTGCCCAGTTCCAAAAAAAGCAACAGTCTCTCACTTTTGGGACACCTATCCCCCCCAAATTCACCCCCTGGGGCCGAGGGGTCTTGAGAACAGAGATCATCTTCTTCACTGAAGATCAAGGGCACCATCACCCTCCTCATCCATCATCTCTGTTCATGCCACTCCTTCTCATGGGCAGCTGGATCCCACTCCTGCAATTCCAGCCCCAATAAATGCAGCTGGCTGTCTCATGGAAGCTTCACCCACCCTCCTCTGTCATCTGCTCTCTTCAGCCCCACCGAGGGCAAAGCTGAGCTTCCCCCAACACAGTGTAGAGCAAGGAATGGTGATGATGCAGAGTAACTGCTCAGAGAGGAGACGGTTTTTCCAGGAGAACACATGTTGCTTTTGAGACACTTCTGGGTTCAATTTTAGTGCCACAAGACACTTAATTGCAGGGTGTTCTCCTGTGTTTTTCTGGCAATGATGGGATCAGTTTTAGGCAGCACCTGTGGAAGCACGGTGGTGAAAACTGCAGAGACAGGTATGTCACATAATGCTTTTGATTCCATTATAATGCTGTTTTCTGTGCTGCTTTGCACTGTTAGCATAACTAGAGTAATAACCAGCATTTTGATCCAACTGCTAATACTGTAATTAAGCCAAAAATAAGAGGGTTTTTTTCCTGCAGACAGAGTGTATCCTGTTAACAAGATTTTGAGGGTCAGGAAATGAACCTGCAGAGCTGCCTCTCTGTGATCAGCCACTTTCTCTTTTTTATCTAAATGAGCATGCAAATACAAACCACAGGCCCACTCTTTTTGCCAGTTACTCCCTGCAATCCTCTCCAAAATTGGCCTATCATTTTACAGAAGGCTCAAGAAGAGCTGGGTAAAATCTTTGCAAGTTTGTGTCCTTTAAAATTAAAAAATCCTGTGTCAGGGGGACAAAAATGCAGTGAAAAAGATTGGATCAAGATACCCTGCTCATTAAAGTCAGGAAATGGTACAATCTGTAGGGTCTTAACTTTCAGTCCCAAAATAAAAATGCCTTTTCCTCTCCCTTTTATTTCTTCCCAAGCCATTTCAACGCTGCTTACTGCTGCAAAAACGATCTTGATAAACTTTAAAAATGCTGCAGATCCTCTGATTTTATTGGAATTCCCCGTTACAGAAATATCTCAGCTGAGGACTGAGTGTGCTGGGCACTGAAAGTGCTCAGCTGTGTGCTGCAGCTCTCAAACAGACAGCACAGATTTGCTTTTGGGTCTTGGGTTTTTCAGAGCAGAAGGAATTTTTTTTTCTTTTTTTTTCTCTTTTTTTCCTTCTTTTTTTTTTTTAAGGAAGAAGATTGACAGCTTGTTGAGGGGGACGATCCTTCCCCTCTGCTGAGGATGCATGTGGAGTGCTTCCCAGTGCAAGAGAGGCATGGACATATAAATATAAATAAAGAAAACATGTTTAAAGGAATAAAAAAAAATTAAAAATTTTAAAAACTCACCAAAAAACAACTATTTTTTTTTTTTCTGTGAAGGTGATTGAGCACTGGAGAAGGTTTCTCTGAGAAGCTGTGTCCAGGCTTGGGGCAACCTGGAATAGTGGAAGGTGTCCCTGCCCATGGCAGGGGTTTGGAACTGGATGGTCTTTAAGGTCCCTTCCCACCCAAACCAGTTGTGCAAGAGAGGCATGGACATACTGGACATATAAATATAAATAAAGAAAATCTGCTTAAAGGAATTAAAAGAAAAACCAAACCAAAACAAATGAAACAGACAAACAAACAAACAAAAACCTAAAAAAACCCCCAAAAACAAAAAAAAAACCAACACTTTTTTCTGTGAAGGTCATTGAGCACTGGAAAAGGTTTCTCTGAGAAGCTGTGTCCAGGCTTGGAGCAACCTGGAATAGTGGAAGGTGTCCCTGCCCATGGCAGGGTTTGGAACTGGATGATCTTTAATGTCTCTTCCTACCCAAACCAATCTATGATTTGATGTTTCTTTGAAAAACTGGAGTTTTATACCAAACTGTAATCAAAACCATGAATCATCCATGGAGCCAGATGGGTGACAGCAGGAAAGGAGCTGTGCAGGAATTATTAGACCACTGGTGTTCTTGTGGCATCCAGAATTAAGAGGTATCCCACAGAACCTGATGGAGTAGCCTCTGGAAAGAAGGAGGGGTCTCTGTGTTTGAAGGAGTTTTGATGTTAACTGGTTCTTTTTGACACATTTCTGTCCCCCTGCCACCTGAACCCTGCACAGCCACACTTCAAACACCTTCCCAGCTGGAAATAAGCTGAAAAATAGTAGATTTACACATATTAAAGCACTTTCCTAAATAAACCTGGGGTAAGCACCAGGGAGGATGAAGAGGTACTTCATAAAATGGCAGTGAAAATGAGGATAAATAGCCCAGGAATTGGTTTAGGGTGGGAATTAGAGTTAAAACTCACCCTTTGCTGTAGATCAGCCTCCCTTCAGGACCAGAAACAGAAGTGTTAATTTGCCTCCTCCTCACTTGATCTGATGGAGTGAATGTGACAGGGGAGAAAACGACCTTATACCACAGTCTATCCTGGACACGCTCACAAGGGTTGTTTCTGAGAGGAAATGTGGAAATCATCTCACTTCTGCAAGAGGAACTCCAGCTCTCCTGTTCATAAAAGCTGTGACTGGGGCTCCAAGTACTCCTGAAGCTGGGAATAGATTTTTTCCTGGGAGGAGGTTGCTGCAAACAGCTGGAGAAATGCAGAACTGCTTTTACAGAGGCCACAAACCCAATTTTCTCCAGAACATCCCCATGCTTGTTGTCCATGTGAAGGCTGACATGGCAGCTCAGAATTCATCTTCTCAGAAATAAAAATTCAGATTCTTTGCCCTTTGCAAAAAAATTTAACCTCAGGAATTTTCCACTGTAGAGAGTGAGCAGATGGGAGGAACTTCCCTTAAATGCCATCTGCAGCACGGCCATAATTTCATAACTCTCTCTGTTGAAAGATCCCTTTTTAAGTCAAAAGAAACCTGATCTGGAGGAGAAAAAGGGACATCTGAGCCTGCATTCCCTGTTTCCCTGTGTTGGCGCACAAAGAGGAGGTAAACACTGTGAATCCAGCTTTGGCAGACTGATGGGTGGCCTGAACAGGTACAGATATTTCTGATGACATGAAGGAACATGATGGCCCCAAGACACCTGGGTTTCTTCCTCCACACCTCCAGTGACCACTCCATGACACCTGATCCACACCTGTTTCAGGAAAGGGTAATTTTCTCCTTGGAAACTCGTCTCTCTCTCTATGGACACTAGAAAGCTCTTGGAAAACCAGCTTGGGCTAGATACCTGTTACATGGCTAAAATTGGACATTTTATCCAAGCCTGCACAACTCACTCAAGAGCAGGCAGAAGCAAAGAACTGATTGACTGGGGCACTCAGCTGGCCTCTGGAATAGCTCTGGAAGTGCCAGATCCCAAATATCTTCTCTTGGAAATGCAGACAGAAAAGCTAAGACCCTTCACCACAACGCTCATCATGCAGGACAGCGCAAGATGGTTCAGTCTGCATTACTGGGAAATGCACACCAGGAATATTCCGACAGCTGAAGGCTGCTTGGCCCTAAAATTTCACAGCAACACATTAGAAAAAACATATTTATCTCCAAAAAATATGGCAGGAAGGGAAGCTCTGTGTGTGTGGTGAAACTAAAATTCTAAAAATCTAAAATTCAGTCTCCATCTAATATAAATAAAACAAGTTTTGGAGCAAGGCAGAAGGAAGGAGGTGGGCAGGATGAAGGGGTCCGTGGAGCAGTTTCTCAGCAGAGACTAGGCCTCCCTGCTTCTACTTAATTGATTAATTCCTCCTTAGCAGAGTCATCTGTTTGATGTGCTTTTCCATGAAAGCAGTTCAGGAAGTTCATGGGAGTTAATCCGTGAAGATGGCTGGAGCTGCAGAGCCGAGCATCTGATTAAAGGACGCCGAGATCGCTCACAGCTTAACTGCTTTCAAAGTTGTTCTCAAAGTCTTTGCTAACCTTCATATTTCAAAGTTCATTTCTTGGCACTGGGGAATTTAAAGGGGAAGGTTCCTTTTTAGCAGTGGGATTATTACTGTGATCAAAAAGCCAGGGGAATAAATTCCAAGGGAGGCCGCACGCGAAGTCGCGCACACCCGTAAAATGCAGCAGATAAAAGATCCAGAGGAAAACCCACACACAGAGGCTTCTGTTCCACAGCCACTCTCTCTCAGGTTTAGCTGGGTGTGTGTTCTATTTGCCATCTGTCAGAGGTGGGGCAGTTCTCTCTGTCCATGGGGCAGGTTTCTTTGTCTCTCCCACAGCCAACCCTCCCTCCAGGAGATCTCTGCTGTCCATGGCCACTGGGTGTCCCTGCAGGGCTGATCCAATCCCAGCATCCCATGGGGAGAGGCTCCGCCCAGGGGAGGAGCCAAGCATTCCTACCTGGGCACAATCTGAGCCTGGCACAGCACAGCAGCCTTTGCCCCCTGCACTGCCAGAGGAGCAGCTTTCTGCTGCCCTGCATGGCCAGAGGGAGCCCAGGCCCATCTGCAGCAGCCCTGGAGCTGCAGAGGAAAACTCCCCCCTTGTGCAGGATCCCTGCTGCAGCAGAGCCACAGCTGGCACTGCAGGAGGGCTGAGCCCCCATGGCATGGGGCTGGGACACCCCCTGACACACAGGGGGCAGGGCCTGCTCTCACTCTGCCAGTGTTTGGTTTTGGTTTATTTGTTTGTACAATTGCACTTGTATTTTAATTTTCTTAGTAAAGAACTGTTATTCCTACTCTCATATATTTACCTGAGAGCCTCTTAGTTTCAAAATTATTATAATTCAGAGAGAAAGTGTTTACATTTTCCATTTCACAAGAGGCTCCTACCTTTCTTTTCAAACCAAAACTATCCAAACCACTCTGCTCTGAATGCAGCACACATCCCACAGATAAAGGCAGAGCCATCTCTTGTGTGAGGGCTACCTGCCTGTGCCCAAGGAGCTGGAGAAGCAAACATCACAGGAGTGTTGTTATCCTAGGGTGACGTTATGATGCTTGTATCCCCATTCATGTTTTGTTTCTGCTTGGATATTGTGTTCTGTGCCTTCAAGACTGACTCTGAAGAGTGAAAGTTTTGTTTTGGTTTTGTTATCAGCCGCTCCCCCACGGCTGGCGGGACACAGAGACAGGGCAGTGCATAGTGCTGCTTTTGCTTTTTGCTGGGCTTTTTGCTTTGCTCTTGCTCTTTGCTTCTGCTTATTAGTTAGTTTAGCTAAGCAGTCTGAATTTTTCCCTGGACTGTTTCTCCTTTCCCTTTTTTGGATCTACTTGAGCCTGTTCTGGACTGGAGCCTGGAAAACACCGAGAGTTTGCACCTTGTGGCCTACTGGGGCCTACTCTGGGCAGCAGCCATTCCCAGCACCGGAGGGACTGATAACAGAGTGACCCACCCCCAAGAGAGACTTTCTGAATTTGTCATCCTTTTCAGAGCAGTGAAAGAGTGTTGTCACCCGGTATTGTTCATTCTGTGTGCTGTGCCTGTTAAAGAAACAGGTTCTTTCCACTTCTCTCCAAGGACTCCTTCCCGAACCGGTTGTGGGGAGGGGCTGCGTGGGTTTGCTTTCTGGAGGGGCCCCTTTTGGAGGTTTTCTCCCAAATTTGCCCTAAACCAGGACAGTTGTCTCTGCAGGGGTGTGCTGGCTGCAGAGCCTGGCCAGCAGCATGGAAAGGTGAGCAGGAGCCCCAAGGGGGCCATAACTCAGGTGTGCTGGTGCTGATGAGGTGACAGAAATCCTCTGCTGGTGCCCTGAGAGGCAGTAAGGATGAGGGATGATGTGGGAGGCTCGCACAGGGACGTCACACTGCCGAGCGATTCTGTGACTAAAGAGCAGCTGAAATTCAGGGGAAATAAGTGCAGGGTGGTGCTCGCGGGGAAAAGAAAGCAATCCTAACTTTACCTACAGTGATGAGCTTTGAATGGGCTATTACTTACTCAGGAATGAGTTGGTGTTTATAATGAGCAGTTCTATGAACATGTCACCTCCGTGCTCAATGGCGGTGACAAAAAGCAAATTGAATGTTAAGAATTAATAGCAAAGGAATGGAGATCAAAATAGAAGCCATTATTACACCCCTGTGTAAATTCAGCGCGTGTCTGCCTCGGGAATGTTTTGAGCAGCTCTGCTGTTCCACCCACAGAAAGGATGCAGCAGAACTGGGAGAGATGTGTAGAAGGGCAATAGAGTGATCAAAGGTACAGAACAATGAAGTACTCCAGGAATATTTCATCTGAATAAGAGATGACAGCAGCAGAGTATGATAATAGTCTATCAGATTATGAGTGGCATGAAGAGGATGAAAGAGAGCAACTATTGTTTTTTTGTTCCTTTGAAAAGACAAAAAAAAAAAAGGTGCCTGAGATGATAGCAGGTCAGAACAAAGGACTTGCTTCACACAAGGTGAAGGTAATCAAGAGATAATCCCCCCTTGCCCAGGTATACTGCAAATGCTGGAAGTTTACTCAATCGAAAAATGTTAAAACAACTTAATGGGGAAATATTCATGGGATTCATAGTAAATACAAAGATACTTCAGGTATACTTATGATTTTTTTTCTCTAGAGGATAGAAAAATATCTGTATTATCCAGTGTTTCACCTTATACTGGGTTGAGTAGACCCACAGTGCGGGTGATGTTATCAGTGCTTGATTTCCTGTCTCCTCCAGAGGATGTATTCCCCTGGAAGATTTATGGGGGAATCACCATGCCAGCAATAGTTCAAAAAATGTGTAGATGTGGTGCTTAGGGACCTGGTTTAGTGATGGACTTGGTAATAATGGGTTAGACTCAATTATCGTAGAGGTATTTTACAACCCCAACTATTCTATCAATAAATGGTGAAAGACTTGGGACTTTATCCTGGCTTTTCAGGAGGGCAGCTCTCTGTAATCTTTTCTGGATCAGCTTCAAGGCTCCCGAAGAAATTTTTCCACACTAATTTTTCACATTTCCTGAATTCTGTTATGCAGGATTTGAAGACCTTGAAATTTTCTCAGGTTATTGCAGTTTGGAGGACAAACCAAACCTCACTGCTCTGTGGTTGTATTATGAAGCTGATGTTGCCTCTCTGAATTAGGGGCAGATCAGGAGAGGAAAAGGATTTAACTCTATTAAAGAGTATTTTCTGTGCCAGAATTCAATTCTGCAGGACCATGTAAGGCCCCAGAAGCAGAATCACAGTGCAAAGGGAATGAGATCTGCTGTCATTCCTGTATGACCTTGTCCATGGCACAGCACCTCCTTCATCATTCACACCTTCTCTTCTCTCTTCTCTTCTCTTCTCTTCTCTTCTCTTCTCTTCTCTTCTCTTCTCTTCTCTTCTCTTCTCTTCTCTTCTCTTCTCTTCTCTTCTTTCTCTTCTCTTCTCTTCTCTTCTCTTCTCTTCTCTTCTCTTCTCTTCTCTTCTCTTCTCTTCTCTTCTCTTCTCTTCTCTTCTCTTCCCCTTCCCCTTCCCCTTCCCCTTCCCCTTCCCCTTCCATGGAAAGAAACCCTCACTCTACAATGGAATATTAGTGAGCTAATCTAAGGAAATTTATGCAGGCAGATGATTCAGAAATATTTCTCTGTCCTCTAGCAGCAGAAACAATCAGTGGGACCCTTGACTGCTATGGACAGAGCTGGATATTTTCACTGGTGAGGCACGAGAGAGTTTGAAGAAGGCAAAGCCCTTCTGAAAGAGTAGAAATGGCAGAGTTCAGGTTATGAAGTTCAACCAGGTCATGGAACGACTGTGGACAGGTGTTTTACAGCCCTACACGTGCCCTGCCTTGTCCCCTCCCTCTCCATCCCTCATGAAGGCTTAGCTGAGGTACAGAATAATTTTTATGATGGATTCACCTTGTCCATTTACAAGCCAAGGTGCGCTGATATCTTCAGCCCTGGAGAAGTGATGAAGGGCCACACACACACTTGAGAGCCTGCAGCACCCAGGCTAGTGCCAGAATCATCTTGGGAACCCGTGGGCTGGGTGTGGAGGCAGAACAGATGGTTGTCAGTGCTGTGTTTAGAAACATGGGACAAGGAGGTGGAGCAGCAGTCAACAGTTTGTGGTCATGCATCCAGTGGAGATTCAATCCCTGTGTCCTGCATGACATCCCCTAAAACTCTTTCCTTCTGACAGCCGCTGGTTGGAGAGCTGTTGCAGACATCTTTTCATGGAAATCCCTTCTTTAGGATTTTTTTCCCCCGAGAAGCTGAGAGGCCTCAGGAACAAAATGTAAACAATGGTTATCTGCTGCTGTGGAATGCAACAGGTGCATCTGGGATTGGCCCATCTTGGATGTTTGTAATTAATGGCCAATCACAGTCAGCTGGCTCGGACAGAGAGCTGAGACAAAAACCTTTGTTATCATTCTTTCTCTTTCTATTCTTAGCTTAGCCAGCCTTCTGAGATGAAACCTTTTCTTCTATTCTTTTAGTATAGTTTTAATGTAATATATATAATAAAATAATAAATCAGCCTTCTCACTTGGAGTACTGTATCCAGTTCTGGGCCCCTCACTTTAAGAGGGACGTTGAGTTACTTGAGCGTGTCCAGAGGAGAGCAACGAAACTAATAAGGGGCTTGGAGCACAAGCCATACGAAGAGCGACTGAGGGAGCTGGGGTTGTTCAGCCTGGAGAAAAGGAGACTCAGGGGCGACCTCATCCCTCTCTACAGCTTCCTGAAGGGTGGCTGTGGTGAGCTGGGGGTCGGCCTCTTTCTCCGGGCGACAACAGATAGAACAAGAGGACACAGTCTCAAGTTGCGTCAAGCTAGATGTAAGTTAGAAGTAAGAAGGAAATACTTCACAGAAAGAGTGGTCAGAAACTGGAATCATTTACTCAGTGAGGTGGTAGAGGCATCATCCCTTGAAGAATTTAAAAAAAGACTGGATGTGGCACTTGCTGCCATGATCTAGCTGAACAGTTAGAACATCGGCTGGACTAGATGATCTTATAGGTCTCTTCCAGTCTTGAAAATTCTGTGATTCTGTGATTCTGAAACATGGAGTCAGATCTCCATCTCTTCCCTCAACCTGAGACCCCTATGAACACCATCACAGAGAGCAGCACGAGCAGCACCCAAACTGGGCAGGACTTGGGAATTTGGAAGTGATAGCCCACAGTGGACAGGTGGAGCAGTCACACAGAGTTATCATCTTTGAGGAAAAGAACTCTGCCCAAAGGGATTGGGATGAGTCAGGCTAAGGATGCTGTAATTGAATAAAAATACTTGTGCTTTCCTGCAGTTCAGCTAATCCACATTAGCAGTTCACTCAGATTTCATTCCTTCTGACAAGAAGAGCACAGAATTGAGGGATTTTAGGGCAAAAAATGCACCAGGTACATTTTTAACAAAAGATGATTTAAGTGAAATGTGCTGGCCACCTTTCCCCTCTCCTCCAGTCAGACTGACCTTCCCCCAATCTGCCTTTAGAGAAGAATTTATCTAGGGAGTGAATATGCAGCAGGTTGCCTTTCCCTGGCCATATCTCTGTCTCCAAGTACACAGCAGGCTGAGGTCAGCACAGGGAGCTGAATTTTCATCAGGAACAGATCCTTTTATTGTGGTTTGCAGTTCTGGACACAGAGATCAGGAAGGAGATCAGGTTGCCTGCTCTTACCTTTATCAGGACTTTCTTTCAGCAGGTGACATCATCTTATTGATGAAGGTCAGCTCCTTTCTGAGTCATTGAATATTAGAGATGGCTGGAGGCAGGGGGAGGCAGTGATTTGATGTGACAGGGCAGGAGGGAGCACACCAGCAGTGCAGCAGGACACAGGCTGCAGGAAAGGAACATGCCATGATCCATTGTGACAAGGGGAGAGCTGTGGATGGATGGTCCAGCAGCCTGGAGTGACCCAGCAAGGGCAGGATGGAGAGATGCAAAAACCCCCATGGTGTGTGTGCAAATGGGACAAATCCAGAGAGGCAAAACCCCTCAAAAACCACCCACGGTGTGTGTGCAAATGGGACAAATCCAGAGAGGCAAAAACCCCCATGGTGTGTGTGCAAATGGGACAAATCCAGAGAGGTAAAAACCCCCTTGGTGTGTGTGCAAATGGGACAAATCCAGAGTGACCTTCCTTAGCTGAGGATGGGAGCAGTTTTATTCTGTGAGATCTGACATCATGAGCCATGTCCTTTTCCTAAAGCTCATCTCATTCCACCCCTGCCATGGGTAGGGACACCTTCAACCATCCCCTTCCAGGGATCCAGGAACAGCCACAGCTTCTCTGGGCAGCCTGTGCCAGGGCCTCACCTCCCTAACAGGGGAGGATTTCTTCCTGACATCTCATCTAAACCTACTTTATTTTGGTTTAAAGACATTAATTCTTTGTTTTAAGATCCAGAGCACAGCTGTCCAGGCTGGACCCAGGATGTGGATCCAGCAGAGCAGGGGAGAAGCAGCAGCAAGCAGGGACTCTGCTCTGTGCAAAAGAGCCTGTGATATCCATCACTTGCCATGTGCTGCTTGACTAACCTGAACATGCATTTAAAGACATCAGGTTTGCTCCCAGGAGATTTCTCCTTCCTCCAAAGGGCTGTTTCTCATGCATTCAGCATCCAAGCATCTTGAGGAAAGGGCTCTCTGTTCCTGCAGGCTCAGGAAGGCAGGGACAGCTGGTAGCTGTTTCCTCCCAGCCTTCTTCCTTTCCCATCCTGTGAAATTTCACACCAGCTGTGGTCACCTGTTTGATTGCTCTTTGAGTGCCTGCCTTCCTCCACAAATTAATTTTGATTATTGTCTTGCCCGGCAGGGAGGGAACTCTTATTGGTGTGAGCCTGCAGCACTCACTCTCTTTATACTTTTCTCTTTTTCCCCTGCACTGAGGCTAATTTTGTGGTTCTCTGCCTTGCCCAAAAACAACCCTCAGACCCAATTCTGAAGTGTCATCTCCATTACATCACAGCTGCCTGCAGACAGGGCTTGTGGCTCACAATCCACTCGGTTACTTGTGATTAAAACTGATTGCAAACCCCATCCTGGCTGCTGAGCCTGGGAACTGGGAATGTCTTCATCATTTCTGACAGCAGATCTTGAGGCCTTGGATGAGCCTGGCAGGACAAGATCTTCACAGGCTGCTGGGAGTGGGAGAAGAATATGGATCTGTGAGAAAAACATGGGCTTTCTGTGAGAAAGACAGGGCTGAAGATAACAGACTTTTTTAGGGAAAAAATAAAATACAGGAGGGCCCAGGTTAGAATCCCCCAAGCTGAAATTTGGGAAATGAAGGGGCGAAAATAAAGCTCAGCTCTTTGGACTGCCAGGACCATCCTTAGGAATAGGTGATGGAGGAAATGGGGTAGCAGAGAAAAGCAGATCCCTGCCCAAGCCTTCACTCAGTTTGGGGCATCAGAAACTCATGGAATCAGTGTGGATGTTCCTGGAAAAACAAAAAACAACTGTTGTGCTTCTTCCCAACAGCAGCAACAGCACATCCCAGTCTCAGGACTCTCCTGCACTTCTGCCTCTGCTGCTGCTCCATCCTGTTCCCTTTGTACAGCTGCAGCCAGTCATCCCCTGCTGGGTCAGGGCAGGGCTGCAAAATTAAATTTTGCAGAGTGATGGAGCCTTAAATGTGCTCAGAGGGCTTGGATCTTGCTCCAGACTGAGCTGCACCACCTTTCTGCTGACCTGAATTTTGACTTGATTTCGGAGATTTATATACCTGGAATTAACTATGGACTTTACATTTAGTATATAATAAATATATTTTTAAAAATAATAAATAAAATATTGTAAAATATCATAAATATTACATATCTTTATATCATAACCCACTTGTTTTTTCCCACCTGGAATTAGCTATGGACTTGACATTTAGTATATAATAAATGTATTTTTAATCAATTAATACAATATTGTAAAATATTATAAATATTACATATATTTATATTATAACCCATTTGTTTTCCCCACATGGAATTAACTATGGGCTTTACATTTATTATATAATAAATGTAATGTTTTAAATTAATAAATAAAATCTTGTGAAATATCATAAATGCTACATATCTTTATATCATAACCCACTTGTTTTTCCCCACCTGGAATTAACTATGAACTTTACATTTATTACACAATAAATGTAATGTTTTAAATTAATAAATAAAATCTTGTGAAATATCATAAATGTTACATATCTTTATACAATAACTCACTTGTTTTTCCTACCTGCTCTTGTTTGGGATCCAGTGCTTTGCATTGAACCACAGCCTGATTTCCAGAGTTTGTTCTGAGGTGACAGAAAATCCACCAGATTGCTCAGGACCTTTTCCCAGCATGTTAAATCCTCTCCCTAATTCACCTCAGTCTTTACCTCCTCCAGCCTGATCTGAGCAATGTTTTCTCTCATTTCCTCTGAAACTCCCCTGCAGAATCAGCCAAACATCACCATAAGGAGGTGCCTCTCCAGTGTCACCCCCAGGAACTGAAGGGGGTAATTTTGACACATTTCCCACTCAGAGCTTGTCCTCCAGACTTCTGGGTCACTTTTGCTGCTCTCTCCAAGCCCTGGATGCTCCCTTGCAGGCACAGACATCAGAGCAGGGTGTCCCCCGTTCTGCCATGCCCAGATGAGAAATGACTCTCCTCATCTCGCTCACCACGTCCCATTCTGCATCCAGGGGCTGAGTCAGCCCTGCTCAGGGATCTCAGGCGTTGCTCTGAGGTTGTTTCTCAAATCATTGAGCTGGAGTTGCTGCCCTCCAGCACAGATTCTCCCCCTCCTGCCCATGCTCCAAGAGATTTTTTTTTTAAATTAAAACAAACCTTTGCAAAGAGTGTGTGCCCAGTAAGACTGCCTCAGCAATTCTTTTCTTCTAGATCAAAACTTGCTTTCATTTTTATTCCTTCTTCAGCTTCGAGATTCAAAAATCTTTCTGCTAAGCATAATTATCTGTGAGACCTTATTGTCAAACTTTCATCCTTCCCAACAGTGGAGGATCCTGAATCCAAACAACTCATTCCCTTCAGTTTGAACAGGCTGGATTACTACCAAATACACTCTAACCACCTCTCGGCAACAGTTTCTATTAGAAAATTCACTATACCTACTCTTTTTTTTTAACCAATAAAAGTGCAGCTCTGACAAAGCAGAGCCACCAAAAATTCCCAGTCACTCCTGACTGTTCCTCTCCACGGAAATCTTCAGTAAAAGGCAAAAGATTTATTCGCTCTGAAGAGAAACCAGAGCATGCCCTCCTCGCCCTGCCCAGGCCCTGCCCTGCATGGAGGTTCCTCTGCAGCACAGGGTCACCTGTCCCACCCCCAGTTTCACCCTGTGCTGTCCCCAGACGGGTCCACTGGCAGGGTCACAGCCCAGTCCCGTGTCCCCACCCAAGTTTTCCCGTGGCAAAAGTGGGAATTTGGAGCAGAGCTGTGCTGCTGGCCCGCAGTGCACCCTGGGTATGCAAATTGGCTGAATGCTAATGAGGCACAGGTAATGAGCTCTAGGGGAACATGAGACAAGCGCCCTTTGTCAGCTGGACAGAGCCTGGGCTGGCTCAGCTCTGCTTCTGTTCCAACCAACACAGAATGCCAGCAGGGGCTGGGTGGGAAGGGACCTTAAATCCCACCCAGTGCCACCCGTGCCATGGCAGGGACACCTCCCACTGTGCCAGGGGGCTCCAAGCCCTGTCCAGCCTGGCCTGGGACACTGCCAGGGATCCAGGGACATCCTGAGAGCCCCTGCTGATGCAGAAAATGAGACTTTTTTGGGTGTATCTGGTGACAATCTTTGTGACTGGGCAGCTGGCAGGGGCACATCAGCCCCATGCCTTGAGTTAGATGGTCCCAGGGCAAAGACTCTCTGCAAAGGTTTGTTTTATTAAAAAAAAATCTCCTAGAGCGTGGGCAGGAGGGGGAGAATCTGTGCTGGAAGGCAGCAACTCCAGCTCAATGATTTGAGAAAAAGTCTCAAAGCAATGCCTGAAATCCCTGAGCAAGGTTGAATCAGAAGGATAACCAAGGAGGCAAAGGGTGTGTTAGTTAGAAGGGGTTTTTATGACTTAGAGCAAAGGATAAACCCACCCCAAACAAGAAGATGTTTTTACCAAGCACAAAGATAGCACAGGCAAACAAGCCTACTGATGTGGCAAGTAGAAAAAAGGTCTCAGAATGTTCCACTGCAAGAAAACTGAAAAACAAAACAACTTCTTGTTTCAAGTTTAGTGCACAAACTTTGAGTGATTGGAGAACAGTAACATGAATATGGTAATTACAGTAGTTATGATGGGCTATAGATAACAGTTCAGGTATAGATTGGTTCTACTGCATGAAGATGCTCAGCAAAGAAAAGTCTGTAATGCATTGTGACCAAAACCAAAGGGTGTCCAGCCCTGCCTGCAGCTGGAGCTGACAGCTGTGGGCACAGCTCTGTCACCCATGGCCCGTGACACCTTGGATACAATAAACTGCATTTTGGATGCAATAAACTGCATTTTGGAGAGCCCCTGGAGTCCCACATCCCTCATTCAGGCTCTCACACTCCTCCCTGGCCCTATTGCAGTGGTTCCAGAGGAGGATCCAGAGCTGCTCCAAGGGCTGCAGCCCCTCTGCTCTGCAGCTGGGGGTGCTCACCTGGACAGGAGGAGGCTCCGGGGAGAGCTCAGAGCCCCTGCCAGGGCTCAAAGGGGCTGATGGAGAAGGAGGTGTGTGACTTGACCCCAGCAGTTACTGATAGTGTGAGGGGAAATGGATTTAAACTAAACCTGGGAGATTTAGGTGGGATATTACACAGAAACTCTTTATTGTGAGGGTGGTGAGGCCCTGGCACAGGGTGCCCAGAGCAGCTGTGGCTGCCCCTGGATCCCTGGCAGTGTCCCAGGCCAGGCTGGACAGGGCTTGGAGCCCCCTGGCACAGTGGGAGGTGTCCCTGCCATGGCACGGGTGGCACTGGGTGGGATTTAAGGTCCCTTCCCACCCAGCCCCTGCTGGCATTCTGTGTTGGTTGGAACAGGAGCAGAGCTGAGCCAGCCCAGGCTCTGTCCAGCTGACAAAGGGCGCTTGTCTCATGTTCCCCTAGAGCTCATTACCTGTGCCTCATTAGCATTCAGCCAATTTGCATACCCAGGGTGCACTGCGGGCCAGCAGCACAGCTCTGCTCCAAATTCCCACTTTTGCCATGGGAAAACTTGGGTGGGGACACGGGACTGGGCTGTGACCCTGCCAGGGGACCTCTTTGGGGACAGCACAGGGTGAAACTGGGGGTGGGACAGGTGACCCTGTGCTGCAGAGGAACCTCCATGCAGGGCAGGGCCTGGGCAGGGTGAGGAGGGCATGCTCTGGTTTCTCTTCAGAGCGAATAAATCTTTCGCCTTTTACTAAAGATTTCCGTGGAGAGGAACAGTCAGGAGTGACTGGGAATTTTTGGTGGCTCTGCTTTATCAGAGCTGCACTTTTATTGGTTAAAAAATAGATTGGTTTGTGGGAAGTGTTGTAGAGAGGAGTTAGAATGTATTTGGTAGTATCTGCGCAGCTGTGGCTGCCCCTGGATCCCTGGAAGTGCCCAAAGACCAGGCTGGATAGAGCTTGGAGCAGCCTGGGACAGTGGAAATTGTCCTTTCTCATGGCAGGGGGTGGAACTGGATGATCTTTAAAGTCCTTTCCAACCCAAACCACTTTTTGGCTCTGTTCTTACCTGTGAAACAGCTTCTGGTGCCAAGGGGAAGAAATCGCTCCTCCTAAAGGGATGTACATCCAAAATTATGGGTAAGATTTGCCAGGTTATGGCTGTGTATTTACCAAAGTGGCACCTGTATCTTGAATTCAATATGCCCACTCTTTGGGACTGTTTTCCCCGTAACTAATTTTTAAGGTTATAAAAGGAAGACTTTAGACCATTCACACCCCTCTCCTTCAAGAAATGAGTTTCCTGCCTTTATTTTTTGCATGCCTTCATTTCCTGCCTTCATTTCCCCTGCTTTTGAAAGGAGCAGAATTTTCTGTTTGCACAAGTGAAACCCAGTGTGACAAATATTCCCTCCCAGAAAACCCCTCCGTGTCTGGGTGAAGTGTGGCATCTGTCTGAGAGCACAGGGAAATGTTTTCATGTGTTCAGAGCAGCCCAGAGTCAGGTCCTGCTGCATTAATTGGGACCCTGAGCATAGCACTGAATTTATTTGGAATAATAAAGGGAAGTGTCCCAGGTGGGAAGTGTCCAGGGCACACTGCACACCCTGGATGAGATGCCTTGCTTGCAAGGTCCTGGCTTGAAGTGTTTTGCTGCCAACAAATCATTGCTGGCATCTTGGCAGTGCTGTAAACACCACAGACATCCCATATTTTCCTTTGGCTCCTGCCCCAGAAGCCCCTCTTGTCATCATCTCTTGATCATTCTGCACAGACACAATTTGGATGCATTTGTGGCTGTGGTTGTGGTCACCTTGCTGTTCTGGAGGCTCTAAAATCACCTTGAAGACTGCATGGACATCCCTGGTGAGTGGAAAAGGCTGGAGGGAAAGATGCTTGGGTTTACAGGCTGTTAAAAATGAAAATAAAATGTGTTGCATGGGATCTGTGGGCGGTGGATGATTGTTCTCTGCAAAGGCAGAGTTTGGAGGGAGAGAACATTCCCACATCTGCTGTGGGACATGTGAACTGTCCCTCCATGGCACAGAGTCAGAGCCACTCATCCCTCGCATGAGTGGGATGAGGTGGAACAAAATTTGAAGGGAATTTGCATCACCAGGCTCACATTTTCCCTACAGCTTTTTATGGTTTAGGCTTCCAAACCCAGCCTGGCTACCCAAAGCAGACTCCTGCTTTTAAACAGCACTGAAATTAAGGGACAGAGTTTCCCCCACAGGAGGCCTGGGATGCTCAGTGTCAGTGCCCAGCCAGAATTAACATGCAACCTGCAGCCAAGAGGCTGCCAGGGACAAACAGCAGCTTTGAAGGTCACCTCTCCAAGTAGATAAGTAAATAGTAAATAAGTCAGGCAGCAATGAATAAACCAGAGACATTCCACTGGCTTGGACTTGATTTTTTTTTAGTTTTTTCCCTGCTCTTTTCACTTTCACATCCTCAAAGGCTGGTGCTAACAGGAGACCCCTCTTATTTCTCAAGCCCACTGCAGCACCCTAGCCTGTCCCAGAGGCCCTGAGACCAGCCCAGAGCCCAACTGGGAGCACAAATCCACAAATCCTGTCATCCCCACAGCTGATGTCAGTCCTTCTGTCAGTCCCAGCCCATGGCAGGTGGGAGGATGCTCTGCAAATACTGGGTTTGCCTCTTGGACCACTGTAGTAGATGACTGACCCCCATCCAGAGAATAATGTGCTCTGAATCCATGATTCAGGAATGCTGAACAAATGCTTTATTAAATTGCACCATATTACACTAATGCTATACTAAATTAAATACTAAAGAATATTTGTGGAATTCACATTCCCTGAACCTGAGAGAAGCAGAGAAAAGAATGATCAAAACAATTCTTAACTCATTTGCTGCTCCTGTGTTGTTCACAAGTGGTATGCATTGTGGAAGATTGTTTACCTGAAGGGAATTGGATTCTGGTGTGAGTGTTTGGATTCACTGACCAATTGAATCCAGGTGTGTGTGTCGGGACAGTCACGAGATTCTGGGCAATTGAGTTGAGTGCTTGGCAGATTCAATTTAGATGTGATGTAATATGGTGTAATATAATATAGAATAATGTAGTATAATAAAGAATAATCTAATAATATAATGAAGAATAAATATAATAATATATTATTCTTTATTATACTATATTATTCTTGACCGATTTCTTATTTCTGATAAGATGGAGTCCTCCTCATCGTTCTTCCTGGACATCAGGCAAAAACATCACCTATAAATACTAAAGAGATATCGTATTAAAGATTACTAAAGAGATACTGTACTAAAAAGATACTCAAGAAAAGCCCATGACTGTCTCCAACCATCACAACACAGCCTTTACCCAACTGGCCAATCAATCCAAACAACCCTCACCTTCAGCAAACAATCTCCATTAACACATTCCACATGTGCCAAACAGCAGCAGCAAGTAGAGATAAGAATTGTTTTGTCTTCTCTGAGCTTCTCACTGCCTTCCCCAGGAGAAATCCTGGGAGAGAGGGAATTATAATTACCCCAGACCACAGTCTTTGCCTTTTTCACCACAATCTCCCTTGCTGAAGGGACGTGGTGGTGCCAGGTGTTTGTTTTCCTGCTCCTCCCTGCTGTGCCTAATGAGATCCTGGCTCTGCAAAGCTCAGAGTTGACTTTTTCCAGCAGTTCCTGCAGCTTGGCCACATGGCCAGGGACGAGACAGTCTGAAATCACACAGGGAGCTGTGCCAGAGCTATTTCTGATTGTGTTGGTGCCACGCTGGACCCATCTGCTGCCTCTGAAGGGCTGCTCACAGCAGAAGTGCAGGAGATGGAGACTTCATTCTTTCTTCTTGATCAGAGAGGCTCACAGCCAAGAGAGGGCTGTGCCTCACCTCTCAGAGAGCCCAGGCTCTTGGGCACCCATCCATGATTAATCAGTAATTTTCCTCTTCCTTCATAATTTTTTTTTTTTTTTTTTTATTTAAGAGCCACATCCAGTGGCTCTCTGCAGGCAGGACTCTGGGTGAGCTGACAGGACAGTTTCCCAGGGATGCTCTCCATGTGTAGATGCTGCACCAATTGAGCCCAGTGCTGTCCCAAAAGGGACAATGCTCACTCAGGCAAATTTTTGTCATGCTCCAGGTCATAAAACTCATTTCCTGGCACCTGACTTGGAAAACAACACATTGAGGGCCATGACATTCCTAGCTGCCAACCAGCACAGCTTTAGCAGGACTCAATATTTTGCCCTCGTCATGTGGGCAAATATTTTGCCCTGCCCACGTGCAGTCCAGTAGAAGCCAGTGGTGGATGACAGGGAAGTTTTTTTCCTCTTAAAGAAATGCACTCTCAGAACATGCCCATATTCACAGATTTTGTCCTTTTTGGTCTGCCTGTCACTGACACTTTTGAAATGAGACCAAACCATCCAGCTGAAGTGGTTCAGGACACTCAATCAGCATCTCATATTGCTGCTCTCCACCTCTCCCTTTTCTGCTGGGTAGATTTATATATCTATAAAATGTGGGATCCCATATGCTTTAGGATCCCTGACCAGCAATGTGAAGAAGAGCTCTCATTCCTCAGCAGTGTGAAGAGGAGCTCTCCATATTCTATGGAGAAATTCCATGTTTCCCTGCAGGCTTGCAACCATGGAGTTCACCCTGCAGTGCAAGGAAAAGTAGGATGCCTGTTTAGGGAAAACCCTAGCCTTGAACCCCATATAGCAAAAAACTATAACTTCTGGAAGCAATGAAAAGAGCATCCCTGAGGGAATGCGGGACAGTGGGGACAGGCAACAGAAGTTGTAGACACTCTAGGAATAAACAATTTATTATTATTATTATTATTAAAGAAATACTAGGTTTTTTATTAAAGAAATAAAGATGTTTTCTTCTTTCTGTTGTAGCAGGAAGATGTCTCAATTTCTTCACATCTCAATGAACAGGGTGCCCAGAGAAGCTGTGGCTGCCCTGGATCCCTGGAATTGTCCAAGGCCAGGTTGGATGGGGCTTGGAGCACCCTGGGATGGTGGAAGATGCTCCTGTCCATGGCAGGGAGTTGGAACTTGGATGATCTTTAAGGTCACACCCAAACCATTCCATGATTCCATGATAACAAACCCTTTTCTCATGGGTTAATACCTGTGATGGCCAATGCTGGGAACAACCAGGCTGACATCTGGGTTAAACATCTGGGTTAAACATCTGCTAACTCCTCACCTCATGGACACATCCATCACCTCAGGCTGATCCACCCCCTCCAAGCAGCTCCTTCCCAGCCCTGCTCTGAGATGTTCCCACCAGGAACATTGCCACTTCCAGCTTTCCCAGCAGCCCAGGAAGGACAAGGAGGACGCCAACATAAATCGGAACCCACCAAAGCTCTCCTTTCCCTACCTGCAGCTCTGATGGGGTGGCTCCAGGCATGACCCTCCCTACATAGTGGCAGTGCCTGTGTCCCCAAAACTGGCAGGAGTTGTCTCCTAGAAAGTGGAAAGTGGCTGGCAGGAGACCAGGTGATCTTATCCTGATTTCCTCACTATTGACTCTTCCCCAATTAACATGATAATTGTTACCCTGTGGGCCAGACATGATTAATCAGTAATTTTCCTCTTCCTTCCTTAGTTTGTTTTTTTTTCTCTTTATTTAAGAGCAGCTGGGAAATGTCATTCTCTCTCCTCCAGTAGAGTTTGAAAGCTCCTCCATCTGGACAATCAAATTCTTGATGTAAACACAGGGAAAGGAGGAGGGACCAGAAGAATGGGGATCCCCAGGGAGCACCTCCACACCCCTCCTGTCCCTGCCTGAGGTGACTTTTCCCCCTTCCCTCATTGTCCTGGCCCTTAGGAACAGAGCCAGCCACTCCACTGAAGGGGAACTGAGTAAGTGACTGTAAATTAAAATTAACATCCAGCAGCAAGGAGTACAAAGCCATGATTAATGGCCTTTTAATACTCCACTGTTCCACACTCAGAGCACTTTGTTTTAATGGCAGCATGTGGGGCATGGAGGATGAAAAGTGAGTGGATGTGAAACCAGAGCACATCTCAGGAATTCTCACCTTTAAGGAGAGATAATCCCTCTCTCTTTAGCTCAGAATTACACAGCGAAGGCTCATATCCACCTCATCTCATCAAGTGCATCACAACTAAAAATGGAACGGAGCAAAGTCATTAAAAGAAATGTCCTCTAACCAGCACTTACCCAGATAATTGTTTTTCTGCTTTGGGTTTAATTATAATGTGGACCAATTGATTAATTGAGTAAGTTTCTGTAACCTCCTCCACCCTTGCCCTAAGGAAGGCTCCTGTCAGACTTGCTGAATGATAATTATTTGTCTTTCAGCCTGTTTTAAGAGTTACAGCTTCTTTAGGGCCGTGCCCATGGGTAACACTTCCAGCTGTTCATCATTCCATGTGTTGATATGTGCCAATAATTATCCACATCACTTTGCCGCAGGAAAACTTGGAAAAGCCACACAGGCAGCAGTCATTCTTAAACAATCCTCTTCTGTTTTTCTTTTTTTTTTTTTTTTTTTTTTTTTTTTTAATTAAAAACTGCCTCCTAAAAGCATTTTCAAATAACTTCTGTCCGAGAACATGATCACACCACGCTCAAGTTTATCCAGTGTGAGTGCAGCCAGCACCTAATGACACATTGTGATTTGCAGCAGGGATGATCAAGGTCAAACTGGAATGAAAGTGTGATCAAGTGAGATAGTTATTAGTGAATGAGATACTTATTAGTAAGTGAGATACTTATTAATGATCCCCTCAGCTCTTGGAATAGCTACTCCATCTGCTGTTCTGTGATGAGTAGGCCTTTCCTCATGATCCAGTTTGGATTACTGTTGGAAAAATGAATCAGGTTCTTCAGGCATTATTTTGACTGTAATATCTCAGATTATTGATTCCCTTGGAGCAGCTTTTCCCCCTGGGGAGGAAAGGGTAGGATGAGGATTTCATGTGGTGATGTCCACACGTAGATTCCTGCACCTGCTGAGATGAACTCCGTCCTTCCACTCAGGCTGACCACTCAACCTTTGGCTTTGGGAATCTGCTTAAAAATCCTCCTGCTCAATAATACACTGCAAAAGGTCTCTGGTGCTACAGGTCCCTGCATCGGGTTCTTCAGGCATTATCTTGACTGTAATAATTCAGATTATTCGTTCCCCTGAAGCAGTTTTTTCCCTTGGGAAGGAAAGGGTTGGATGAGGAGTTCATGTGGTGATGTCCACACGTAGATTCCTGCAGCTGCTGAGATGAGCTCCATCCTTCCACTCAGGCTGATCACTCAACCTTTGGCTTTGGGAATCTGCTTTAAAACACTCCTGCTCAATAATGCACTGCAAAAAAATCTGGTGCTACAGGTCCCTACATTTCCTTAGGGATAAACTCCTGCTGAAGGAATAATCTGCATCAAAGACAGACTGTTGGAAAGAGAGCAGCAATACAACAGCTTCAGACTTGGCAAGTGGCTCCTCCAGGAAACCAAAGCATTTTGAATTTTTCTGCTCCCCACCACACTGACCCTGCTGAGATTTCTGATTTTTACTTTGCAGGAACAAGTACAGGGAGATTTATACCCAGGAATATTGCTTGACACCAGTTGAATGGTGGGTATAATTATGTATAAAAGCTCTCTTGTTGCAGAATAAAAAAATCTGGTTTGTGGGTTAAAAAAAGGAAAACAAAACCAGTCTATTCCACAGTCAGACAGAGGAGATGTTTGTTAGTGCTGCTATTGATCAGTAACTATGGCAAAGCTCTAATGTGAGTTTAATACAAGGAGCAACTGAATCATCTCATTGCAGGATTCACGATCCAGAGCAGGATTTGAGCTGCTGATGGTCGAATCTTTGCCCTCCTCTGCTCCCCTTGTAAACATCTCCTGGCAGAAACTCCTTGACAGTCTCTTGGTGCAGCTGGTCGCCCTGGACTCCCAGCTGGTTCCCCTGGGGAGTGCAGAGGTCCAGCTGGTTTTTCTGGAAGAGAGGCTCTTCTGGAGCATCCCACGCCGTTCTGGATGGCAGAATGTGCACAGCACTGCTTCCATCCCAGCTGGGAAAGCTGACAGCACTGGGAACTCTACCAAGCACAGGAATAGCGAACAGGATGCTGTGATGGCTGACAAAGGCAGGGAAATATCCAAAGGAGGCAAATCATCAGCCTGTGTAGCCCATAAACCTGATGGCACCACAATTTTGGAATTTTTGAGTCAATAGTTCACCACCACAGGCTATCTCCCTACAAAAGCAGAGCACATTTGGGATCTACCTGTGGCCTTTTCAAGGCTAAATGACCCGACAAACTTTTAAAAAGATTTTGGGTTTTTAGGAGGTTTTGGGTTTCTCCTTGGGAAAACTTTGGCAAAGCAGGAGGACACACATTCCATGAGTGGTGTTATTTTCATGGCAGTGCTGCTGATGGTACCAGGAAGGGTTTGCAAACAGCAGGAACACTTGTTGTAGGGTAAGAGGCTCATCAGTGGTTTGATGAAGCCTGAAAACACATCCCATGTCCCAACACACTGCTCAGGAATCACTGGCAAGGACTGAGGACAGCTTTTCTCTGCCGTGCTGTTACCAAAGCTTTGGGTTTTTGGAGTGAAATTGTGATTCTCGCCCTTTCTAAGATGGGGAAGGCACCTGTGCCAGCTCACTGCTGCTCTCCCTCCATCTCATCCCATTTATGCTGATACCATTCACTCACATCCACACACAGATGTGATCCTCACAGTTTTCCTTTATAAAAATGGAAAGTATTCCAAAATGGAAGGTATTCCACCTGGGAGGCATGGGATGGATTATACCAGTCTGGCACTTTAGATCCTGATGACTGAAAAATGCAGAAGACTCATAAATTTCAGAATTCTCATGCCTGAACCATTCTCCCTGCTGTCTTGGTCAAGATCTCTGGATGTTTTGGAAGAAAGACAACTTGCCAAGTGGAATAATTTGCACTTCAGTGTAAGCTGAATTCATCCTGAGTGCTGCTCTTTCTCTAATTTTCCTGTAAGTGTCAACTTCATCCATGTATTTATGCACAGGAGTGATCTCCCTGACAGCAAATCAGCATAGTTAGAGAGATGGAGAATGCTGAGATTGTGGAATCATGGAATGGTTTGGGTTGGAAAGGACCTTAAAGATCATCTATCTCCAACTCCCTGCTAGGGGCAAGGACACCTTCCACTATCCCAGGTTGCTCCAAGCCCCATCCAGCCTGGCCTTGGGCACTTCCAGGGATCCAGGGGCAGCCACAGCTGCTCTGGGCACCCTGTGCCAGGGCCTCCCCACCCTCACAGCGAAAAAATTCTTCTTAAAAATCCAATCTAACCCTATTCTCTGTCAGTCTAAAGCCATTCCCCCATCCTGTCCCCTCTGCTCTTGCCCATCACCTTCTGCTCTCTCTGTCTCTACAGGAACCACCCAGTCCACCATGGCCCCAACCTTCCCCTGCTGCTCAGACCCTGTTTATCACCTCTGCCTTAACCTCCCTTTCTATTCCAGCCCTGCCCTGCTGACAAGGGGTGTGATGGTGTTCATAGGGGTCCCAGGATGAGGGAAGAGTCAAAGATCTGACTCCATGTTTCAGAAGGCTGATTTATTATTTTATGATATATATTATATTAAAACTATACTAAAAGAATAGAAGAAAGGATTTCATCAGAAGGCTGGCTAAGAATAGAAAAAGAATGAAAACAAAAGCTTGTGACTGGCCAGACAGTCTGGACAGCTGGGCTGTGATTGGCCATTAGTTAGGAACAACCACATGAGCCCAATCCCAGATGCACCTGTTGCATTCCACAGCAGCAGATAATCATTGTTTGCATTTTGTTTCTGAGGCCTCTCAGCTTCTCAGGAGGAAAAATCCTAAGGAAAGGATTTTTCATAAAAGATGTCTGTGACAAAGGGGTCTCTGTGGCTGTCACTTGCCAAGGGATCTCCCCTGTAGATATGATGTGTTACACGCTCCATTCATCACAGCCAGTGAGAAAATCTGCAAATTGCCTGGCCAGACCCACAGAGGGCCTGACAACCTGCACTGGAGAGCAGGCTCCATCCCTCCAGTATTCATCTTCCCCTCCTCAGTCAGTCCCTGACTCTCCCCGTCAGCTCTGTGGCTGTCCCAGTGCTCACTCCCACTCTCACAACTCTGGATTTCTTCCCTTTTCTGCTTTGCTGTGATGATTCTGAGATTCGTGGCTCACTCCCAGCACAGGGACTCAGGACCCAGCAGCAACAGGCAAATAGATCATGTCCTAATGAAGGGAAGGTTCCTCTGAGCCACTCTGGCACCTCTGCCAGCAGTTCTTCACCAGGACAGCGCTGGGCACAATCCTATCAAAGATATTACAGTCAAGAGTTATTGGAGCATAAGTGGTGGCAATGATCAGCCCCTGACACCAAAAATAATGGGAATATTACTACTCCTAACAAAACAAACCTGTTCACGTGGCAGGCTGGTGAGTGGGCTGAGTTCCCATGGCAACTGTCGGGCGCTGGAGCTTGTAGGAAGAAAGTAAATATTCCGTTTGAAATGGTTCAGATTCCTGCCACAAAGTTCACACAGCATGGAAACATTCATCAGATCCCTTCGTTAGCAGCACAAAATGTCCCCCATCCCCCCTGGCAGCTTCCCAAACTGAATTATCCATGTCTGCTGTGCCTTTGAGGGCTGAAATTCTCACAGAGGTTTTAGGGAAGGGATTCCAGATGTTGGATGCTTTCACTCGAGCTGTCTGCCTGCCTCTCCCCTTCAGTCCTCCTTGCTGCTGGCTCCCAGTTCCCTGCCAAGGTGGGTGCAGGAGCTTCATCGGGATTTCTGCTGCTTGTTTTGGGTATAGTACAGGCAGCCCTGCTCCCTCCCTGGGCAGCCCAGTGCTGCACACATCTGTGTTATTGTCACATTTTCTGAAAAATCCTCTTTGCCCAGGATTCTTCTCCTGGGAAGAAGCTGAGAAGCCTCAGAGAAAAATGTAAACAATAATTTTCTGATTCGCTTCTCCTGTGTTTTGCTGCTTTGGAATGTAGCTTAGACATTGTTTACCAACAGGTGAATATTTAATTAGTTCTATGTAAACTGTTTTAACTTAATGGCCAATCATGGCCAGCTGTGTTGGGACTCTGGAAGGAGTCACAAGTTTTTATTATTCATTCTTGTGAAGCTTTGCATCGGTATCCTTCTCTTTCTTTAGTACAGTTTTAGTATAGCAAATATAGCGATATGATATGATATGACATGATATGACATGACATATAACATAACATAACATAACATAACATAACATAACATAACATAACATAACATAACATAATGTATTATTGATATGAGATATGATATGATATGATATGATATGATATATATGATATGACAATGTCATAAAATAATAAATCAGCCATCTGAAACCACAGAGTCAGATTAATCTCTTCCCTCATCCTAAAATCCCTCACAAACACCACACATCTGGACTTCAAGACTTGTAGGGGGATAGAATATAAGAAAAAAAAGATAGTGTAGAAAGTAATCTTACCCCTAAGGAGACAACAGTATGGAATCCCTGCAATAAGATGACAATAAGGACTAGCTTGGATTTCTCCAGAACTGTGGAATCTGGCCTTAAGGCTGCAAAAGACCTCCAATGTCATCAAGTCCAATTTGTGACCAAACAACAGCAACTAAACCGCAGCCCTGAGTGCCACATCCAGTCATTAGTGCCACCTCCAGCCATTAAAGTATTATTAAAGTATTGCCCAGGGCTGGGGATGGATGATTTGTGCCTTTGCCTCTCACACAGCTCCTTCCAGGGGACAGAGGAGTTGCTGGAATATTGATTTAACTCAGTGAGAAAGAAATCCAGGGCACTGCAATGCCAAGGACTCTGAGAAAGCTCTCACAGAAAATGTCCTCAGTAAACACTGTAGAGACAACACAAAATGGGTTTGGCTGTGGGATTTCCTTTCAGATTGAGCTAATGGTGTTTATCCTCAGAAGAAACTGGAAATTGCAGCCCACAGATTCACCTGCCTCTGTGCAGATCCACCCAAGCTCTTCTGAGGAACTTTCTGATGATGGCAGCTCATGGCTTGGGACAAAGCCAGTTGCATCCAGAAATTCTGATGGGGAAAAAAATGTGATTAAATCATCTTTCTGTAATTTCAATGTACCAACACTCCCCCAAGCCCCCTCCATCCCTCTCCCCCTTTGATACCTTTTTCCACGAGGTTGAAATAACCTTTGACACCCAGAACAAGCATTCCTGTGTTGGATTATTAAGGGGTTTGAATGGGAATGGCAGCACCCAGAAGAAGCATTCCTATATTGGATTATTAAGGGATTTGAGTAGGAATGACAGCACCCAGAACCAGCATTCCTGTGTTGGATTATTAAGGGGTTTGAATGGGAATGGCAGCACCCAGAACGAGCATTCCTGTGTTGGATTATTAAGGGGTTTGAATGGGAATGGCAGCACCCAGAAAAAGCATTCCTGTGTTGGATTATTAAGGGGTTTGAATGGGAATGGCAGCACCCAGAACCAGCATTCCTATATTGGATTATTAAGGGATTTGAGTAGGAATGGCAGCACCCAGAACAAGCACTCCTATGTTGGATTATTAAGGGGTTTGAATAGGAATGGCAGCACCCAGAACAAGCCCAAAAGCAGCCCCTGAAGTGCTCAGCTCTGGCAGAAGGGATGGTCAGGAAATTCTTCTGCTCTCCACAACATGTAGGGTCAAGGACACGTGGTTGTCACCCATGCCCAAGGTGTGTGTCCCCAGCGTGGCCAGGAGGGTGCTGAGGACAAGGGGAGGTCACAGCACTCCTGAACCCACCAGAAAAAGGGAATTCAAGGTGTTTTTGGGGAATGCAGCCCCCCACCAGCCCACCCACAGCAGCTGCAGGGTGCAGAGTGCCTGGAGAGATGGAGACCATCAGTTCTGCTCTGGAGCATGGCCAAATCCCTGTGTCAGTGCATAAAAACCACTGGGAATGAAAATAAATTTGATTTCGTATTTGATTTGCTGGGTCAGAGGGTCAGACATCCAGCCTGCCTCTGTGCCACTTCCTTCTCTGCTCTGAGGAGGTGGAAAAAGAAAAATGCTTCACTCCTCTGCTGGGAAACAGAGACATAGTGACTTGCCCAGGGAAAGCAAGGGAAAGGAAGATTCACACATTTCATTAAAGGCTGGTGCCTGCAGCCACTTCTGCACTGTGCACCCTGTGCATGGCTGAAAAATCACCTCTGTGAGGGAGAGCTGCTCCCAGGACAGCCCAGATTAATCAGGATCCAGGAGCTCCCATCTCCTCCTGTGGGATCTCAGCACCTCAGGATGGAGGTGCAGAGTGGCCGAGACCACCCTTGGGGGGCTCGGGAGTCCTGGAATGTTGCCAGAAGTGTCTGGTGGCAGGGCTTTGATCCTACACAGGAGACGACGCCTGTATGAGGATGGGAGGAATTCACTGGGTGAATGGTGAAGGGATAAGTTAATTAGAGTGTAAAACACAGGGTTTAGGATTTCTGTACAGGGGGGTCTAAAGAAGTAAGATGGAGGAATTGGGGCGTGTCCTGTCCTCCTTCTTCTTCTTCTTGGCCTCCATCTTCTGTGGTGATGGTGGCACTTTGGGATTGGTTATTACTAGAAGTGCACCGGTTAATAAGGGTAGAAGGTATTGGGGAAAAATGGTAAATATTGTACACGTAACTTCGGGTATAAAGATAAGTGACCGCCCAGGGGCTTGTGGAGTGTGCCCATGGCTGACTTGCTGAGCAGACCTCTGTCGGGCTGAAAGAAAATCTTTTAGATAAACAATTAATAAACACCGAGACCGAGACAAGATCAGAAGTCTCTCCTCGTCCTTTGAAGCGCCGGGCTCTTCAAGGCCATCCCTGAGCTATCTCAGGTCATAAATCAGCAAAAAGAAAAACAGAAAACTTACATCCTCCTTGGCCGTGAACCAGAGCTGCACATGCCGAGCTCTGACAGGAAATAAACTCAATTCATTCCAGCCAGGAAAACTGGGAATAGATCCAGGCTTGAGTCTCTGTCCCCCAGACTCAGCCTGGCTGTGGTGTGTTACCTTCCCTTTCACACGGGAGCCAGCAGTGCAGGAATGGTCCTGGGGATAGGGACAGAACTTCCTGCACTGTTTTGGTGTTAGGAAGATCCTGAAATACTTTTTGTTTCAGTTTTTTAGTTTTAGTTTCAGTTTTTTAGTTTTAGTTTCAGTTTCAGTTTTTTTAGTTTCAGTTTTAGTTTTTTAGTTTTAGTTTTTTAATTTCAGTTTTAGTTTTTTCATTTCAGTTTCAGGTTTTCTTAGTTTTAGGTTGTTTTAGTTTTTTAGTTTTAGTTTAAGTTTCAGGTTTTAAATTTTAGTTTCAATTTTAGGGTTTTTTTAGTTTTAGGGTTTTTGTTGTAGTTTTGGTTTTTTAGTTTTAGTTTTTTAGTTTCAGTTTTTTAGTTTTAGTTCCAGTTTTAGGTTGTTTTAGGTTTAGTTTTGATTTTTTTAGTTTTACTTTTAGTTTTGTTTTAGTTTTAGATTTAGTTTTAGTTTCTTAGTTTTAGTTTCAGTTTCAGTTTTAGGGTTTTTTTAGTTTTAGTTTTTTAGTTTTAGTTTTAGTTTTTAAATTTCAGTTTTAGTTTTTTAATTCCAGCTTCAGTTTTAGAATTTCTTAGTTTTAGGTTGTTTTAGTTTTAGTTTTCTAGTTTTAGTTTTTAAATTTTAGTTTCAGTTTTAGGTTGTTTTAGTTTTAGTTTTAGTTTCATTTTAGTTTTAGTTTTAGTTTTTTAATTTTAATTTCAGTTTTAGGGGATTTTTTAGGTTTAGTTTTACTTTTTTAATTTAATTTCAATTTTAGGTAGTTTTAGATTTTTGTTTTAGTTTTTAGTTTTAGTTTTAGTTTCAGTTTTTTAATTTTAGTTTCAGTTTTAGGGATTTTTAATTTTAGTTTTAATTCAGTTTTAGTTTTAGTGTTTTCATTTTAGTGTTTTTAGTTTTAGTTTTTTATTTTCATTTTAGTTTTAGTTTAGTTTTAGGTTTAGTTATAGTTTTTTAATTTTAGTTTCAGTTTTAGGTGTTTTTAGTTTTAGTTTTTTAGTGTTAGTTTTAGTGTTAGTTTTAGTTTTAGTTTTAGTTTTAGTTTTAGTTTTAGTTTTCATGCCCTGATGCAATTCCCAGGCATGGTTTGAGGCTTGGCCATGGATATGTGCAGCCACCTCATGCAGCAGCTTTGGAACTGGGCTTTGTTTGTTTGTTTTTAACTAATTTGCAGGGATCTGAACTAGATATGGCACAAATCTGGCTTTGTTTGTTTGTTTTTAACTAATTTGCAGGGATCTGAACTAGATATGGCACAAATACTGAAGAAAGAGATTTTACTGAACCCAAGGACTTCAGAACCAGCCTCTGGAGACACCAGAACTGCAGAAAGTTGGGGAAAAGAAGCTTCAAATTGGACCAATTTTCCAAGAAAAAAAGCGGATGGGGCTTAACTTGTGTTTGTAAATGATGTCTCTGACTGGTGAGATTGTGATCAAAGGGAAATGTGACGGCTCCTGTGTGATGTTAGGGAGGAAATCAGGCCAGGGAAGGGACAAGAAGGTGACCTGAGGACATGTGGCAGCAGGGAGCAACTGGGGGCAACAGCAGAGGCACAGAGTGTCAGCAGGCAGGGACAGAAGTGAGCAACCCTCCAGCCTGAGGATATCCAAGCTCCCTCTCAGCTCCTAAAATTCATGGAGGGGGATTAAAGGCAGCATTAATATGTATGCAGCAGCGTGCTGCTCCTCTGTCACGTCCTGGCTCCGGTATTTTTAGAAAATTTGGGTTGCTGAGGAGCAAAGCCTGTCCCTCAGGGTCTGTCTGCTTGTTGGGATCATTGCCCTGTCTGATGGAGTTGGGAGAGGGAGGGGAGGACATTGACCATTACGGGGAGAAACTGGAATTAACAGGTTGGGAGGAAGGGTCCCTCCTTTTAGCGAAGTTTCTCAGCCCAAATGTGTGGTTTGACCTCCTTGGCAGGGCTAAGAGGGCTCAGGGAGCTCTGAACTGGACAAAAGCAGCCCAAAACCTGTAGAGACCACAGCTAAAGGTGTGTGTGAGATGGGGCTTTTCTGGAGAAATAGAGACAAATTAATTCAATATTATTTTCTGTCCCAGTCTGGCAGTGCTGGTCCAGCCTTGGTCAAGTCAGGCTCAGAGAGAGGAGTCCCTGCAATATTTTGGCTCCTGAGTGCTCGGGAGTCTCTCTCACATCCATTTTTGGGGACAAGGGATAAATCCAGATGTCTCCACCTTGCTTTGGAGCTCAGGGGTCTCTCTCACATCCATTTTTGGGGACAAGGGATAAATCCAGATGTCTCCACCTTGCTCTAGAACTCAGGAGTCTCTCTCACATCCATTTTTGGGGACAAGGGATAAATCCAGATGTCTCCACCTTGCTCTAGAACTCAGGAGTCTCTCTCATATCCATTTTGGGGGACAAGGGATAAATCCAGATGTCTCACCTTGCTCTGGAGCTCAGGGGTCTCTCTCATATCCATTTTTAGGGACAAAGGACAAATCCAGATGTCTCCACCTTTCTGTAGAGCTTAGGAGTTTCTCTCACATCCATTTTTAGGGACAAGGGATAAATCCAGATGTCTCCACCTTGCTCTAGAGCTCAGGAGTCCCTCTCACATCCATTTTTGGGGACAAAGGAGAAATCCAGATGTCTCCACCTTGCTCCAGACGCTGCAGGAACACTTCCAGGGGTGGGACAGCCAGAAGATCTTGCTGAATTCTTACAAAATCCCTCTCAGGCATTCACAGGATCCCTCTGAGCCTCATATTCAGGGTTAAATTCCTGTGCATCAGTTCCTGCCTCTTGTCCTCCTGCTTGGAATCCTTGGGGTCCCTTAAACCCAGAATCTGTCCCGGGGTATTTGCCCTCGCCCTCCACCCTGGGTTTCTCTAATTAATAAATTGTCTTCAGTGATGTAATCATAATTTTGAGCAGACATGATGTGCATTACTGACTTTTGAGAGGGTTCAAACACCAGCTCTGATTTTTGCCTCTCTCCATTATACTTTTTTTTTGAAGTGTGCTGTGAAAATGTGTCACCCCTTGTGATTACACTAAGGGGAAAAAAAAATGCAGAAGTGACACAAATTACTAATTACTTTATTATGCAGTGATTAAAGAAAAAAAAAAGGAAAAGAAAAGAATTAAAAGCCAGAAGTTGCTTCAGCAAATCCTATTTTTAAAGAAATAATTATTGAGTTTCAAATGTATTAAATTAGGTAATTCTCTGCCAGATTTCTTCCCCACTTTTAATCTTCATTCTTGGCTGCGTGGCTGGCTCTGCAGTCAATGCTGTGGTGGGGTGATGTGCTCAGCCCAATAATAATAATAATAATAATAATAATAATAATAATAATAATAGTAAGCTAAGCAGTATGGGCAAAACACAGAGCCTCTGAAAGGTGTTGTGTGAGCACAGAGGGAGGTGTGAGCCCAGGAGAGCTCCTGGGCTGGAGAAACAAGTCAGCCTAAGCTCCCACATTTTCCAGAGATGCCTCATTTCCTACAATTCTTATCCACATGGTCAGAAGGCTCTGGGGACAGACCATGCCACAGAGAAAAATCACTTTTGTGCCTGCCTGTGTGTTTCTGGAGGGTCTGAAGTGGGAATTCTCTGCTCTGGGTCTGGGAGGACCTGAGCTGCGAGGATTTCCCATTTTCACCACAGCAATGGTGAATTTTCCTCTTGCAGGGATGTGGGAAAACCAAGTGGGATGTTCTCACTGACTCCAAGGGAGATGCTCAGAGATCAGGGAAGCCAGCAGGGATGGAAGGGGTGTTGGAACAACTGAGCTGTGCCCATGGAGGAGCCCCCAGGCCACCTCCAGGACTCAGGAGAGCTCCAGGTCATGGGGAGCACCCCAGGAGACAGCCCAGGATGTGCTGGTGATACCCTGAGAAGGCTGAGCTAGAGCAGAGGCTGGGCAGAGTTCCAGAATAAAGCAGGGATTCATTCACAGCATCTCCTCCATCGGTGCACCTTGGGCAGCACCAGAGCCCAGCCAGGGCTGCACCCAAGATGAACCAAAACGGCCCCAAAATGCACGAGCGCTGCCGGGGTCTGTCCCTGGGATCAGCTCTGCTCCATTTGCACCTTGCAGTTCATTGTCCCATTGCAGCTTTAGCCCAGGCAGTCCCACCCTGCTTGTTCTTCTCTCTCCAGCCCACAGTGTTTTATGTTTTTTGGGCCTGGATGGCTGTCCTTGTTCTGAAGCTGGAAAATGATTGTTTTGTCTGCCTACCCTGTGAAGAGAACTTGCTAATACTTAATATGAAGCTCAAAGTTGCACACAAAAGCAGGACAGAATGTGAAAAATATAAAAGCTAAAACATTTGGGGACAGAGCAAGGCTGGAGGAGGTGACAGGCCCAGAGTGTGGGTCCTGCTGAGGGGAAGGAACAGTTTAAAAATCAGGAGGAGAGATCCTGGTTAGTGGCAGGGTGAGAAGGTAGGAGTGTGAAGTCTGCTTGGAGATACCATTCCCCAACATCCTAGATCCTGGATCCAGTGAAAGACACTTAGGTTTCTTCTTGATGAGGTCTCAGGTTCAGGAAGGACAACAGCTGTGACTTTGTCCCACCTGAAGATGACGTCAGTGACTTTATCCAACACAATGCACGAGGAATCTCAATTCTCGAAGGATCAGCTCTGTAAAATCCCCTTTCTCTCCAATCCCAGTCTGCAAAATGTTTCCTGTCCCCCTGGATCCCAGCAATTCGTTCTGGCAGTTTCACAGCTCTTCAGCAACCCTCTCTGCCAGGATAACTGCTGCCTAACTTCATGCCAAGCTCACTAAGTCCTGTTTCTCCTTATTTTTTTCCTGTCATGCAGATTTTGGTGAGCCTCTGTCCCCCAGAATCTCCCAGGACCTCCCCTTCTCCCCTTTCTCTGTAATTAAACAAGAACTGTTGACAGATGCTGTCGAAGCCAGTTCCAGCTCGCCAGAAATTTTCAGCAAATAATCAGAGGAGCTCAGAAATGAGAAGTCAGAAGAATTCAATTAATAGGCAAGAGACAAATTCTCAGCAGCCTTAAAGTGCCTTAATTCAGAGAAGTACCACTGACACCACACAAGAAAAAGGAAAAACAATGCCTTATTTTTATTTTCTCTGTGATGAGACACCAGAATAGAGAGTTTCACAAGGCATTTTTCTTTTTTTTTCACTTTTTACCTTCAGATTTGGGTCACTTGCCTTGCACAGGGTGTCTGAGCTGGAGGATCTGCTGTAAATCAGGGGATTTCAGTAAAAGAGGGTGCACACCCAAGATTTGCCAGGGAAAAGCCACCAGGGAGACAAATGAGGTGTGGAAAAGGATAATGTTTGGAGTGAACTCCCTGACATCATTTTCCTTGCCAGGAGTTTGAAACACCACGGGGTCAGAAAGGATTTGTGGTGAACATTTCTCCAAGCAAGGAATTTGACAGATATTCCTGCTCTGCTGAACTTGCTTTGCTGACTGCTCCCTAAGTCCTTTAAACAATGCTGCTGCGATTTAAAATGTCACAATACCAAAAGCATCATAATTGCAAAAAACATTCTCGTTAACAAAAAAGTTCTCCTTTCAAATTCCCCTATTCAGGCAGCTCTGTAAGCTTTTAATCCTTCAAGCACCAGTAAATGACATCTTTGCTAAGAATGGCCAGTTTACTTCAGCTGGGGAGAGGCTGGGGAGGGGATCTGGGTTTGCTGCGGATGGAGGGGGAAATGTTTCATGTTGGCTCTCAACTTCCAAGAGAAATTCCTCTTTTCAAACTCACAGCCACAAGTTGAGAGGCTCAAAAGCTCAACACCAAGACGCTGAGGCGGTGATGATGATAAGAGGAAGTGATCTATCACAGAATCCCAGAATATCCTGAGTTGGAAGGGACCCCCAAGGATGAGCAAAGTCCAACTCTTGATCTTTTTCTGGAGGATGTGATTTTTCATTTGTGCCAGAGAATGGACAGGTCACATCCCTGGGCTCACAGGGAATTAATTACCTGAGCAGGTCAGGAGGACACATGAAAAATAATGGGGTTTTTAGGTCAGTGAGACCCAGCTATGACCTCAAAATGAACCCAAATTCAGATTAAATTCTCCCAAATCAAGCTCCCCTTGGTGCCCAACTTCCAGACTGGCCTATTTGCTGTGCTCTGTTTTTCCTCCAAAATCCAGAAGGCAACAGAACAGCTTTCCCAGGATCCAGTGACACTCCTGGGGCCATGACCTCAGTTATATGGGACAGCCAGACCATGCTCATATGGAAATATCCCATCCATAGAGGTGTGGTGCCAGCAGAGTGATCCAAGACTCATCCCTGAAGGGTTGGGAAGGATTCCCTCCACAAGTGTGGTGGTGCCCCACTACTGGAAATAAGAAATATTTAAGACAAACAAGAAAAATACCTCTTCTGTTGACTTTGGAAATGGCCAGAAATAGGTTCACTTTACATCAAAGCTGAAAAAGAACCCACAAGTGCAAAGGCCAAGCTGGTTGCTTTTGACCCAGAATAATTATTTAAAAGGAACATAAACCTACAAAATCTGAGAAGTCATGTTTGTGACTCGCTGCCCTGAAACCAAGCAGTTTTGTTTGCATTTGTGTTTTAAAAGCAAAACATTTCAGTCAACAGGGAAAAATAATTTCCCTCCAAATTCATGTTTTCTGTTTTGGTCCTTTTCCTCTTCGAAAATTGGGTCAGTTCTTTGAATTAAAATCCTGCTTTGAGTCACCTGAAACATTCTTCTTGAAATTGTCCAAGCACAAGGGTTTTTTTAAATTATTTTATTCCCGGAATTCCCCTTTCATCTCCTCGTTCTAAATTACTCATTAAATTCAATGTGAATTCAGACTCATTTGCAAACTGCTCGTTTTGTTGGGTTTTTTTTAAAGATATTTACCACTCCCTGTTTGTACACCTATGTGAGAGTGCATAAATATCTGTGCACGGAATGTGATTCAATTTTTTGAGTCGTGGAGAAAGATTCTCAGGGAGACTGAGACAGAAGGAATTGCCTGTTCAGGAGGTGGGGGTAGAACTTATTTCTTTGCAGCTCCAAGGACGAGCAAGGAGAAGGCATTTCAGACATCCTGCTGCCAGTGCCTGCCAGACTTTGGCTCCCTGGAGAGACGAGGCAGAGCATCCCAAATATCAAGTGTCTGAACGTGTCCCTCTGTCACCACCAAATCCTGCCTGTCCCAGCTGGCACAAGGGAATTGCTCCTTTCCCCACTCTGCTGAAAATCAAACAATCCATTAGGGCTTTGCTGTGCGGATCTGACATTCCCAGGTGTGGATTAACACCCCCTCAGGGCCACGGTGCTGTGAAAACCAGTGAAAATCAGCTCATCAAAAATTCAGCTCATCCTTTGTGCCTCGCTGCCCATCGATGCTCCCAGTGAGGAGGAGCCCCAGAGCCTTCCAAGAGTGGTTTTCCAAGGTGTTTGGCTTTCCCTGGAAGGGATGAAGGGGAAATGATGGCATGCTGTGAGGTGTTCAGGGATAAGAGGACTATTTTACCAAAACTGAGAGAAAAACAAAATCTCTCCAATAATATTTTCAGTGTTAATTAAGGCATCACTCTGTTCTGGCCAGGATGTGCAGCAGGACTCATTTCATCCACACATTGCCTGGGTTGTGAAGAGAAAATCACTCCATCACACGTGATCTTCACGAGATTTTTCACAAACTTTGTACAGTCAAAATCCAGAGAAATTCATTGGTTCAATGTTCATTGGTCCCAAATTGCACAGGTTTTAGTATTTGATTTCCTATTGGTTATTGATCCCTTTGCCTACAATGTTAACAAGGTCCTCATTCTTTTATCTCTCCTTTCCCAGGCCAGGAGTCTTGCACCAAGCCAGAGGTGATATTTGGAGTTGATGTCCATTAATGGTTGTTATCTTGCGCATATCTTTTGTGCTACTCCCAGCTTGTTGAAATGTTAAGCTCATCAGGCCTCAAGTGGTGGAACAGTCCTTTGAAAAGAAACTTCAGCCTCCTTTCCCCCGGGCAAAGATGAACAAAAACCCCCTGACTAAATTCAGTTTAAAACTGTAGGAATTGTGTAATTTCCAACAGTAGCTCAGGGTATTCCCACCTTGACTCGGTTATCCCTTTGGGTTGTGGATTCACAATGTCTCTGGAGATGGAAGCAGATTTAAGTTCCCATTCTCTTGTAAGACTCCCTGTCTTGCACATCACCAACATGGAAATTGGGGTTGTTTTCCTCCATCCCTCCCTGGATAATGATGAGTATCGCTGCTGGAAATGATACAACCTCTAAAATTTTTTAAATAACTAAGAATTGTGTCATTTGGGACCAATGAACATTGAAAAAAAGAATTGGTTTGGTTTTGTGTGGATAAGTATGTGAAAAATCTAATAAAGAACCATATGGGCAATGTGTGGATGAAATTATTTCTCTTGCACATCCTGACCAGAATAAAGTAATGCCTTAATTCTGGAACACTAAAAAAATGCAGTTGGAGAGGTTTTGTTTGTCCTGCAGTTTCGGTGACATCACCACGATGGTTTTTGCTCTGGATTCTCTTCCATTCTTGTTCCCTCTGCCTATCCAGGCACAAAGCTCCATGCAAACCTCACCAATACAGCTCCATCCCAAAGCTCTCCTTGTGCTGTTGGAGACTGAGACCAATCCCACCCCTCAGAGAATCCCACAGAAATGCAGGGAAGCCAGAGGAGCCACTGCTCACGTAAATAAGGGATCATTTACAAAGCTGACAGGAGTTAAAGGATAAGAACAGCCAGAGCAGATCCAGCAGATCATTCCAGCTCAGTGTCCTGCTGCCAGGAGTGGCCAGAAGTAGGTGGCAAGTGTTTATCTAAAAAAAACCCATGTAAATGTGGTTTTGCTTCCAGCGAGCCACACATCATGAATGTTTTGAGTTTTTATATTTACCAGCCCTGGCTGGGTTTTCCTGCCCATAAATTTGCCCAGTCATTTATCTATGGGAGCACTGATATGGATTCAGGAAATGAAGGTTCTTTGGTGTGCCATGTTGGAGAACAAACCCAGGCAGGATCTGAAACATCATGTTTAGTGTCACTGCAGACACTCAGGTTACCCAGGAGAGTGGCAAAGGTGACACCAGCCCTCATAGGCTATAAATGTACTGGCCTGAAGCTGGGCTGGTGCAAAAGGCAGCTCAGGGAGGATTTTCTGGTATCTCACTCTCCTGTCCCACTCTTGCTTCTTCCCTTCCAGCACTTTTTTGACATTCCAAGTGTCTGCTCTTCATTTGTAGCCCGATTTCATCCTTCCATGTACAAAAAATCTACACTGATTCAGGGACATAACAGAGCGACAAAGCCAGGAATTCAAACCAAGTGCCAAGCTGGTCCCTAACATTCTGTCCTAATAATTCAAGGTGCTTCAATTTCTCCTGTATCTATTCCTGTTTGGAAACCCCTGGATCCTGCTCTCTCCAGCCTGCACAAAAACCAGCAGTTGCTCCTTCACATTGCACCTTTAAAAGGACAAATGTTTTCCCTCCCAGCATCCCAGTCAGGAGCAGGGTGAGAGCAAAGGCTCTGGGAGAGGGTTCAGAGTGGGATGCACAGGAGTGTTCAGCCAGCAGCACAAGGACATTAAAAGGGAGGGAGCAAAACTGGGTTCATTAGCTGGCAATTAGCTCTAAATTGATGATCATATGGTACAATTGAGCTCGGGAGGGAAAGGTGGATCTGCCAGCTGGAGACAACAGAGTCTTTGGAGGTTGATCCCTGCTGGATGGGGCAAGACTTATGGGGAGATCAGTCCAGCTTTGTGTGCTCTGGACACCTGAGAAAAATGAAAATGTTGGCTCCACTACTGTCAAGAGAAGGCTTTGGACAGGAAGAGGGGGACAGTGATTTCCTTTTGTTCTTGAGTCCAAGGAGAATTGCAATTATATTATATTATATTATATTATATTATATTATATTATATTATATTATATTATATTATATTATATTATATTATATTATATTATATTATATTATATTATATTATATTATATTATATTATATTATATTATATTATATTATATACTAAAACTATAGAGAAAGGCTACAAACAGAAGGCTTAACAAGATACTGATTAGAAACTCATTACTGCCTAGAGTCCCTACACAGCTGGACTGTAATTGGTCATTAAATCAAAACAAGTCACCTGCTTTATTCTTTAAATAAAAAGAATAAGGAATAAAATTCTTTATTGTTTAAAGAATTAAATTAAATTTAAGAATTAAATTAAAAATTCTTCATTATTTAAAGACTAAAAGGAATAAAGAATAAAATTTGCCAGTTGGATAAACAATCTCCAAACCACATTCCAAAGCAGCAAAACACCAGAGAGGCAAATTAGGTAATATTGTTTTCCTTTTTCTCTGAGGCTTCCCAGCTTCCCAGGAGAAGAAATCCTGGCGAAGGGATTTTTCAGAAAATGTGATGGTGATGGTGATGATGATGGTGATGGTGCATCTCCCCCACTCTGAGGAGCTGACGGAAGGCAGAACCTGGTGACACGTGGGGCTGGGGTGAACAGGGAGTGTGTGAAAGAAAGGGTGCATAAAGAGCAGATTCAGGGGAGGAGTTAATCATGAATGCTTTCCTTGCAGGTTACTGATCTCCCTTGCACATGGAACTCCCCTGGGCTGAGTGAGCATAAGCTTGAGGAGAAGGATTTAAAATGAGTAGGTGTTGCAGTCATTAATTTGTGGCTCAGTCTAGACCCATCCATCAATTAAACTTCAGCCACTGCAGGCTGAGCAGCAGCCAGGCCCTGTTTCCCTGGGCACAGAGCAGGCAAAATAGATGGTCTGGAAACACCTCCATGCCAGGGGCTGCAGTGGCACTGCCCAGCCCCGAGGGCACAGCTGTCCTTGAACACACCCAGTCCCTACTGAGGCAGACTGGGCCATGGATGTGGGTTCTGTGTGATCCCCTAGAAATCCCATCCCTAAATGTCAGTCCTGCAGGCCAGGCTTGGTGACTCCGGCACACAGCTGAGATGAATGCTCCTGGTGGTCCATCCATCCCAACGTACCTTTCCCATTGCTCCCATCCCTCCAGGCCCCTGCTGACAGACTCTTGCCATTAGATATGATGGAGAGGGCTGTTGCCCCTACACAGGCACACTCCCGTGCTAGGGAGGCTCTGGGAATAATGGGAGCAATTAAATAAATGAAATAAATCATGCCAAGAGCAAGTGGCTGTGATGAATTAGGAGGTGTTAAACACTCAGAGCAGACAGGGCACTGCCAGCCCTTTTCCCCAGCAAAGCCACAAAGACAACGGGCTCTGGGGCTTGCAGGGCCTGTAATTCCCTTTTCATATTTTGCCAGGAGTGCTTTCAGAGCAGGTTTGTTGATTGAATTTGTCAGCCACCATTCTGGAGATAGCAAAGCTGCTCTCGCTGCCTTTATTGTGGAGCTCGCACGAGGAAATTCCAAAGCATCTGTATTCATTCCAGGCAGCATTAGGTAGCTGATGATTCAGCCAGCTGCCAGCAGATAGCTGCTGTCTCCTTGAGATGACTGAGTAATACAGGAATAACCCGGGGATTTTGCTCCCCTCTGGGTTTTATTTATTTATTTGGGGTGGATCTCATTTATCACCGAGTTGTGAGCGCTGGCATCCCCTTGGGAGTGGAGAGCAAGGCTGCTCCTCATCTCCTTTGGACAGCTCTGTCTCACCCATTAGAGATGAAACCTCGCTGGGCTGGGAGATTGGAAGGTGTGTGCAGAGAAAAACACAAATTCCACACTTTTGGAAGTTGTGCGCAGAGAAAAATAGGGATTTCTGGGTGTGGGTATGAGGGGATGGGTGAGAAGGGAAGAAAGTGGAAAAATCAGATGGGAAGAAGGAAAAGGAAGCTCTACTTCTACAGGGGAATTGGAAGTTGTGTGGGGAGAGAAAAACGGATTTCTGGGTGTGGCTATGAGGGGATGTGTGAGAAGGGAAGAAAGTGGAAAAATCACGTGGGAGGAAGGAAAAGGGGGCTCTCTACTTGCACAGGGGAATTGGAAGTTGTGTTTGGGGGAGAGAAAATAGGGGTTAAACAGGATATAGGTTAAATAGGAAAAATAAGGAAAAATAAGGGTTTCTGGCTGTCTATACGAGTGGATGTGTGAGAACGGAAGAGAGTGGAAAAATCACATGGGAAGAAGGAAAAGGGAGCTCTGTGCTTCCACAGGGGAATTGGAAGTTGCGCTTGGGGAAGGAAAAATAGGAAGGAAAAATAAGGGTTAAATGGGAAATAGATTAAATAGGAAAAATAGGAAGGAAAAATAGGGTTTCTGGCTGCGGATACAAGTAGATGTTTGAGAAGGGAAGACTGTGGAAATCAGGTGGAAAGAAGGAAGAGGGAGATCTGTGCTTCCAGAACAGGCTGCTGTAGTGGATACTGATGGTCCCTGGGTGCATGGAAGCGTCTGGAAGCAGGCAGAGGTGAACAGTGGCAGCAAAGTGGGGATTGTCTATTGCAGGAAATCCAGGACTCCTGACCAACTGACCAACATGACCAAGCAGAAGCTTTTTATTGTTTACATTACACACACATTCATGGATTCTACAAACTACTGAGTAGACACTTCTAGATTGGTGCCTTTGTCTTGTTCCCTCATTTTCTGCCTGCATTTCTCAAGTTTATGACTGGTTACAGTCCAGGTGTTTCACAGCCCTCTCTTATCCAGTTCTTTCTGTCTTGGTACTTGGTTTCTCAGCCTCTTCTTTCTCAATTTAGCACAATTTATGTTCCAGCAGCCTTGATGAACTCCTGAGGCTTTGATAACCAACTTAGAAGCAGGCTGGCTGGTGCACCCTTGGGAATTCATTGCCACAATTGTCCCTTGCTTTTGAAAGTCTGGCTTTCCCCTGAGTGTGTGCTGGGACACCAGTGGGTCCCAAAAGCCCTGAGCCTGCTCTGGAGCCTGCAGGATCTGTAGCAGAGCTCCTGGCCTTGGATGCATTCCGGGGATCTCCTCCGGCCTGCAAGTTCAGCTCCTTTCCCAAGGCCTTGGCCTGGGCCCCATCTCCACACTCTGGAGGGAGATAGGGAAATCTCAGCCTCCTGAGAGAGGTGTGTGAGATAAGTGGGCTTGAATCTCACCGAAGCAGCTCTGATTTCTCTGTGCTGATTACAGAGGGAATTTGATGACAGCCACAGAGCAGCCCTGGATCCAGGCTGAATCCACTCTGGGCACTCAGGATTTCTCCTGCCTTTCCTCTGGGAGTCATAAACCAGGTTTTGAAAGTGGGATTGTCAGTTTTCTGTGCTCCCCCAGTGACCCCAGGCACAGGACAAACCTGCCCTGAACTCTGGACATTTTTCCACAGGAGGACACTCAGATTTTCTTTATTTCTCTCATTCCCTGAATTGGAGACTGGTGTCTTTCCAAACACCACAAGAGTGCAAGAGGGAAAAACATCTTTCCCATGGATCATTCCCTGAGTTGGAAACTGGTGTCTTTCCAAACACCACGAGGGTGCAAGAGGGAAAAACATCTTCCCCTTGGATCGTCATCAACCTAGTACTGACAATTTTCATTAATTAATCAACTTGCCAAAATTTGGACACAGGCACAGAGCATCAGGAAAAGAAGCATCCTGTCATCATGGCCAGTGTATGGTGCCAGAGAAGTGCAGATCCCACATCCCATATCCTTTGTCCTGGGGGTAAATTCATTTTGGTCACTCCACGTGGTCAGTACTCATGGCTCTGAGATGCACAAGCGTCCTAGGTTGAGAAGGAAGTGAGCTTTTTGGGAGTTTGTGGTCAAACCAAGGAAACCTCTGGGAGAGCAAGTCCTTATCTCCATCTCCACTTCAAGACAGAACAACTTGAGTCTCATCCCCTAAATCACCTTTTCCCCTGAGATGTTCCTGCATGGAAGCCTGGGGATGTTCCTACAGCTCTCAAGGACAGAGAAAAGGGTTTGGTAACTTCCTCCTGAGATAACCTGAAGCACCTCCTTCCACATCCATGTCCTTGCACTGCCTCTTTTTCTGACCTTTTCCCATTAACACGTGTTGAATTTCCTTTCCAGAGGACAAAAGTGGAGCTGTCCCTCAGGGTCACAGCCCAGCTCTTCTGTCCATCCCTGCATTCACTGGGAGGAAAACTCCTCCTGTCTGTGAGGCAGGAACAGAAGGGAGAAGATGAAAGGGGGAGAGAGAGGGAGCATTTCAGGCTTGTAATTCAGTTACAGCACGGAGAATCAATTCGCTGCAGCTCAGGGCCCTGCTTGTTTCTGCAGGAACAGGGGAATGAGTCCAACAAGGCTGCTGTGACAATCCCAAAGGCAGGGGAGGATGCCAGGCCAGCCCTTCCCCAGGTGCTGCCTCAAATCCAGCATGTTGCATCCTGCACACAGGTGAGGTGGGGTTATGGAGGGGGGAGCATGGCAGCTGGTCTGTACCAGACACACTGGGGGAAAAAAATCTGATTTTGGCAAGGTTTTCTCTGACTGAAAAGAGAACAACAACCTCTTGGGGTTCCTGAACACCTGAAATAGCGTTTCTGATGGCCTGGAAGAGGGAGCATCTGAATGGGATTGCTCGTGGCTGAGCTGAAGGGATCCTGCTTGCTTCAGGCATCTCAGAAAAATAAATTAATCCAGGCTCAAAAATTATCCAGAAATGTACAACAAGAGCAGAGAGAGAGAATAATGGGGAGAAAATGTGGAGCAGAGGGTGAATTGTGTCCCCCAGCAGTCCCTGTCCTTCCAAGAGTTAGGTGGGTGTCAATTCACATTTTCTGAAAAATCCCTTTGCCCAGGCTTCTTCTCCTGGGAAGCTGAGAAGCCTCAGAGAAAAAGGAAAACACTATTATCTCATTTGTTTCTCCTGTGTTTTGCTGCTTTGGAATGTGGTTGGAGATTGTTTATCCAACAGGTGATTGTTTCATTGGTTTCATGTGAGTTGTTTGGACTTAATGACCAATCAGGGCCAAGCTGTGTTGAGGCTCTGGAAAGAGTCACCACTTTTCATTGTTATCTTTTTAGCTTTCTGTCTGTATCCTTTCTGTATTCTTTAGTATAGTTTAGTTTAGCATTCTTTAATATAATATAGCATCATAAAATAATAAATTAGACTTCTGAGAACATGGAGTCAGATCCATCATTCCCTTCCAACCATGGGGGGGGCCCAGAAAATATCACAGGTGGGCACTTGTCATTTCTCTTGTCTGTGACAAGACCTGGCCACCAACTTCCATCAGTGCTCAGCGCTGAGGACCCAGAATTCCACCCAAATTCATTTAACTCTCAAAACCTGCCCAGAATATTCCTGAGGAATCTCCCTGTGAAACTGCTGATGTTCCTGGCTTTGGGACACAACCCCACCTCTGGCTGGGCTGGGCAGCTCTGTTCTGTGTCCCCTGCCCTTGGCAGCGACCTCAGGAGTGACAAAGCCCAAAAAGGATGGGAAAGGAGCAAAAACAACACCAGACTTGAAGAACAAAGGGCTGAAAGATCCCAGGTGGTTGGGCCTGGCTGAAAACCACCAGGCACTGCTGCCACCCTTCCCTCTGAGCCTCCCTGGAAAGGGAAGAATGAAACCCATTCCCTTTCCCTGCCCTTCTGTAGGGCAGACAGGGCCTGGGCATCACCTGGCTGGTGGCACATGGGGCCACACAGGACAGGGGGAGGATGTGCTGGGAGCTCAAGAGCTCCTGAACTGCCCAGGACTGCAGGGGAGGTCAGAGCTGCCTTCCTTGAAGAGCTTGGACACATGCAGGGACTGGAGTTACCCAGAATTTCTGGTCTGTGAAAAAGGAGCAGCACAAAAGATAATGGCAGAGCAGTGAAAATATGTGGGTGCTGCAGGAGCAGGGGGCAATTCACCAAGTCACATTCCCTGAGTTTGGGAAGGAGGGAGAAGAGCTTGGCCCAGCTACCTACAATACAAAACCTTCATTCTGAGCATGCTTTTGAAAGCAAAACAGTTTTCATCCCAAGAAAGCGCAAGAAGACAAAGCAGAAATGAACATCCTTTGACCAAGCACCCTTTTATTTTATTTTTGGAGTTTTCATTATTCAAACATTGCAGTCAAGAATGGAAAATTCAGGTTGTTGACCATCCTGCTGCTCTCACTTTAACCTTGCCCTGTATTTAACAGAGGCCCGGGGGTGCTGGAGTGACTCTCTGACACAGAGTGTGCAGGATGGAAAATCCAGAGATGCCCAGGGGAGCTCTTCAAACCAAGGATTGCAGAGCCTGAGCTGTTGGCTGCTCCTCAGAGTCAGTCTGTGCCTTGAAATCACCCAGTCCAAGGCAAAAATAAAAGGAAGGTTGACTCCTAAAATGCATTACAAACACTCCCTCTGGTACAGTGTCTGTGACCGTGTTCACAGGGGTCTTATGTTGAAGGAAGAGACGAGGAACTGACTCCATGTTTCAGAAGGCTGATTTATTATTTTATGATATATATTACATTAAAACTATACTACAAGAATAGAAGAAAAGGTTTCATCTCAGAAGGCTAGCTAAGCTGAGAATAGAAAGAGAAAGAATGATAACAAAGGCAGCTGTCCCAGACTCTCTGTCCGAGCCAGCTGACTGTGATTGGCCTTTAATTACAAACAACCACATGAAACCAATCACAGATGCACCTGTTGCATTCCACAGCAGCAGATAATCATTGTTTACATTTGTTCCTGAGGCCTCTCAGCTTCTCAAGAGGAAAAAATCCTAAGAAAAGGATTTTCATGAAAAGATGTCTGTGACAGTGTCCGTGGGTATAAAGCAGCACCTCCAGGGCTGTCCCTTTTTGTCACAGGGAGCAGATCCTCTGGGAATTTAGGTGGGGAAAATTTCCCAGATTGTGTCACTTTGGGAAGCTGGAGGTGAACAGCATTGCAGTTAGGAATGGGAATAAAGCTCCAGCAAGCTCTTTCAGAGCTGTCTCCTTCCCCTGAGGGCACCTGGTGGCCTCTGCCAAGGGGACAAATCTCAGTGAGAAACTTCTGAGAGCTCCTTGTAGTGACCTGGCTGGCCAAGTTCTGTCCTTTGTCAGACAAAGGACACAGGAGAAACACAGAGTGAAGGAGGAAAAGGTAAAAAAAAGAATGATGCCCACACCAGCCTCTTGCAGAGCATCTGCCATGGTCATCCTGGATGTCACCCTCCTGTCCCAACAGGGAGAATCCTTGCACCAAGCCCCCTCACCCAGAGGCTCACACTGAGGAAGGGGATTTGGCTGCCTGGTTTTTGCTGCTGAAGGGTTTTAGGGAAGGTCGCTGCCCCTGTCAGCCCCACAGCTGGGCAGGGGTGCTGGCAGCTGTCCTGCAGATACGGCAGAGGTTGATCCCTGCCCTGCCTTACCCAAGGGGAATTGATATCCACAGAGGATTTTAAGGTGCTTCCCGTTTAAAAAGTAGAATTCCTTCAATGGGAACAGACAGAGAAGGATCAGCCCCTTTCTGGGGAGCTGCAGGCCCCCAGTGCCCCCAGCCCTGCTGCTCCCCATCCCCTGCAGCTGCAGGATTTGGGATGGCTGCGGCGCAGGGTTCCCTCTGCTGGCCTGAAAACCCCACGGCTCCGAGCCCACGGAGCCTTTCAGCGCAGGGAAATGTCTGTTTAGAGACATTAATTTCATTTATTTTATTTAGACGTTTATTTATTTTAGAGAATCAAAGGGGAGCGCTGGCTCCAGAGGGTCCCTGACCTTCCCCCGGTGTCAGGACCCAACTCCTGCCCAGGGCGGCTTCCATTCCCTCAGCACTGGAGCTCCTGATCCTCTTCCCATCCCAAATAATTCCTGCCTGTTTCTGTCTGATTTAGCAATGCCACTCTCTCCAAATCCCACATGTGCAGGGAGGACACAGGTGACCAAAACCAAAATACAGCATCCTCTGTAGCTGGCCAAAATTCAGGTCTGGACATCCCTGGGAACAGCTGGGGATGGCCAGGAGGGCCACAGGCAGGGGACAACCAGGACCTGACCCTCCTACCTGGGATGAGGGACACTTTCCTGTTGTCCTTCATGCCACAATCCTTCTGTGGGTGTTTTAGGAAAGGAAAATGTGTGCAAAGGGAACGTATCTACATCTCTAGGAAATGCTAACAAAGAAAAGGAGGATTGAAAAAGAGATAAAAGTGAGTGTTTAACTTCACTGAAAGGTATTTAACCAGCTCAAGGTCTTAGAGGTCAGAACATGGAACAACTAACACAAATAAAGGGGAATTTCCACCCCTGTGATTGCACCCCAGTGTCTCTGCTCCATCCTTTGTCCCACACACGAGGACCTATCTCTCTCCTCCCCTCATCCAACCTCTGTCTTTATTATTATCAAAGTGAAATTTATGAAGAGCTCGAGGCACTGGCGATTTCCTGGATTTCAATATAACTTCTTGCAATCTTAAGTGAACAGCTTGGTTGCTTCTGCCTGTCAGGGAATTTAAATTGCAAATTGAATAGTGAAATGCAGCAGCCAAGGGTCTGTGTCAGTGACTTTGGAGAGCAGAGATATCGCTTAGCAACTGGAGGCAGAGAGGGATGGAGGCTGCTGTAAACACAGGAGCTGGATTTTGGGATCCCCTTTGCCCCTGGGATGCCAGAAGAAATAACCCATTAGAGAGCTGGGGGTGTGACTTGGGAAGGAAACACCACAATCCTGGGTGTGCTCATCCTGACAGCTTGCAAGGAGAAGTATTTTCTTTGTAGGCACCAGCTCCAGCAGGTGACAGAAAAGGCAGGGCTGTCCCCAGAGAAGCAGGGAAATGGCCAGAGCTGGTAGCCGCTGGTTGAAATTTCCAGTTTCAGCAGGAAATAAGAACAAAATCATCACAATTTGGCACAGTTGGGTCACTGGGGCCCACACAGGTGATGCAAACTGTACATGAGAAATCTTTTGCCACTCCTGTGGAGGAGGTATGGCCCAGCTTTGAAGGTGGCTTTGTTTTGAGCTGGAGGTAAAACCAGACACCTCTAGGGGTCCCTTTCAACCTGTGCTATTCAACAATGCCATCCAATCTCTTTGTTTTTAATTAAAGATGTTTAAAAATTACTTCCACACTGCCAGAAACTATAACAGAGAAGAGTCCTGAGGAATCACTTGAGCCTCCCCCTGCTCCTGGCAGGTTGAGGGACATCCAAAACTGTGCTGTCACCTCTTTATTGGGGCTTTTCTTGCAAGGAGGGACATCCCACATCCCCCATGGACATTCTCTTCCCATCTGTGTTGCTAGAAAATGTTTTCCAATGTTAACCTTGCCTAAATGAGCTTCAGCAAGCTTTCAACCCACTAGCTTGGAGTTACAGCTTAAAAACACAAACCTTCAGTGCAGCCACCATTTAAAGGCACAGCAAACTCTAATGCCCTGCAGCAGCGGATTCCACCAGCCTGTTGTGCTCTGAATTAAAATGAATAATGGCTCTTCATGGAGAATCCAACAGGCCAAGAGGGAAGGGATTCTCCTACTCTGTTCTCCCTGATCACAACCCCTGAAATTTGCATGGAGAAATCATCATTCAAGTCCACCTCACCCTAAATATCTCCAATAAGCAGAGCTCTGTCACTCAGTGAACCTTGTCCAACACCCTGTGGCCATGGACATCTTTCCTGAAGAAATTCCATAGGTGAGATTCCCCAGAGTGGTTTCCCTGTAGGACCTGTTGAAGGAGAGGCATAGACATTGTCCAGGAGCTGTTCATCTCATCCTTTCCATGGATCTGTTCCCAGGTGATTTGGATTGCTTCATAATGGTGGTTTTTTCCTGCATAGAAAGGGATGAAGAAGGAGGAAGGTACCTGCAGTGCTTATTTCCAAAAAAGCTTTAAGAAAACGAGTCCCAGCCCAAATATCCCACACAGGGAAATAACCTGTGGGCCTGGAAGCTGTAGGAACTCACAGGAAAAGGCCTGGTAAAGTCATTGGAAATAATGGAATTAATTGGAAATAATTGGAAATAATTTTCCAATGGGAAACCTGTGTTTTGGGAAATGCTACAATCAAGAGGGAAGATTTGTTTCCACTGAGGCTGTGCCGAAGCAATTCCTTGATGTTCTCCTTGGGGGACTACTCTTAGTGCCAGAACAATGTGTTCCTGAGGAGAACAGGTCCAGGAAATCTTGGCAAGGAATTTTTGAGTGAGGATCAAAGACCCAACAGCCACTAGATCATAGAATTATATCAAATTCAGGGCAACCCCAGGGTCTGGGAATGATTGGCATCTGACTCCATTGATCCAGGATGCTGAATAATTTCTTTATTAAAATTATATTATATTATATTATATTATATTATATTATATTATATTATATTATATTATATTATATTACTATGTTATGTTATGTTATTATGTTATGTACAAAAGATACTAAAGAAAAACCCATGACTGTCTCCAGACAGTCAGGACACAGCTTTGACCCAATTGGCCAAGGAAACAAAATCCTCAGCAGAATCCAATTGACAAATCACTTCAGGTAAACAATCTCCCTAACCCATTCCACATGTGCAAAAACAACAGGAGCAGCAAGTAGAGATAAGAATTGTTTTCTCCTCTTCTCTCTGTGCTTCTCCAGGAAAAATCCTGTGAGAGAGAATTATGTCTCTCTCTGTTCATCTAATTATTATTTGACTATTACCTCTGTTCAGAGAATGTGAACCCCACAGTGGCTGGGGTCAGACAGGACCTTAGAGATCACCTGGTTCCACAAAGGGCAGGGCTGCCACCTACTAGATGCACATCCAAGGCTATTCAGGGAGTATTTCCTGTATTTGTCCACTGTTCCAGAATAACCCCAAATTATTTCCCCCATTGTAAAACACCCTCATAGGCTGTGACTTAAAAGGAGCAGGGATATTTCTCTGTCCATCCCTCACCCCCATGGGCACAGCACTGTTTGCTGGCTGGCCTCAAATGCTGGCATGGCTTCAGCTGTAGGAACCAGCAAGTCTCACCCCAGAACCAACTGCAATTTCCCAGTCAGTGCTAAATTCCCTGAAATCCCACACTTCCTCTGGAAGGGTGTTGACATTTACTCAGCTGCTCGTCAAGCGTCTGGAGACGTGAACGTCTCAAAGAGGAGCTGTTGTCATGGAAGGAACACAAAGACAGGTATTTAGCATGATTTGGGGAGAGGTGTCTGGTGAAAGGGTGTTCTGTGTCTGCCTGCCTTTCCCCAGGAAACAGTTGGTGCCAGGGTAGCACATCAGATGGCAGAGGAGTTTTGTGGGATAAGCAGAGAACATTCAGATGTGGAAGACCAGCAGAGATGTGGGAAATTCCCCTGTCTCGGTCATTCATTTTCTTTCTTGAAAAAAGGATTTGACAGGAGGTTGTAGACAGGTGGGTTTGGTCTCTTCTCCCAGGAAACCTGCAAAAAGATCAGAGGAAACAGCCTCAAGTTGCACCAGGTGAAGTTGAGACTGGATTTTAGGGAAAATTCTTCACTGAAAGGGTGGTCAGACATTGGAACAAGCTGCTCAGGGAAGTGGTGAAACCACCAGCCCTGGAAGGGTTCCAGAAACATGGATGTGGCTCCTAGAGACATGGTTTATTGGTGGTGAATCCACCAGCCCTGAAAGCATTCCAAAAACCTGGATGTGGCCCCTGGGGACATGGTTTAGTGGTGGTGAATCCAAAAGCCCTAGAAGGGTTCCAAAAACCTGGATGTGGCCCCTGGGGACATGGTTTAGTGGTGGTGAATCCAAAAGCCCTAGAAGGGTTCCAGAAACATGGATGTGACTCCTAGAGACATGGTTTAGTGGTGGTGAATCCACCAGCTCTGGAAATGGTTCCAAAAACATGGATGTGGCCCCTGGGGACATGGTTTAGTGATGGCCTTGGCAGTGCTGTTTAATGTTTGGAGTCAGCGATCTTAGAGAGTTTTCCCAACCAGTCATCCTGTGAAGCATCAGTGACACTCAGGTTTGGCTCACCCCAGGTGCCAATCACAGCTCCTGAAATGGGGGGAAAACAGAAATTTCCAGCATCTTTTCTGTTTCAGGATGAGCTGAGCTCTGTCCTCGTGGTGTAACCCTTAGGAGCTAATTAGTCTTTGTGCCCTTCATTTCCCATGGTGAGAACACCATTCCCGTGATTTCTTTATTGAGCCTGGGCCTTGGGCTGTTTTTTAATCTTCCATGAACATCTCCAGGTGAGAGAGGTCTTGACACCATCCTTCACAAACCATCTTGATGTGAATTATATCCCTGTCCCCAGGAATTCCAGTCCTTAACCCTGACCCTTCAAGCCCCACAGCAGCCTGAGGGAAGTGGAGCAAAATCCTGGTGGGGCTTCAGAGGCCCCAGTGCGTCCATGTCTCAGGTTTCTGTGGTTGAAATGGCTCCTGAGGTATTAAAAGTCTTTTTTCCTAGCCCCATGCTCGAAGTAGAAGTAGAGATTTTTTGGTTCAGCTTTTCAAGGTTGTTTATTTTCTCTTATCTATTCCATTCTCTCTCTGACCTGCTGAGATCTGTCCAGCAGGTTGGGTTGTGGCACAGTCCCTGCCCTTGGGGTGGTGTTGGCTTTTTATACCAAGAACTACTTGTACTTAATTTACAATAATTTTCCAATACCTATCACCTATGTTAGACAATCTGTCTGTGCTCTAAACCAATCCAGAAGTGCCACCATCACAGCAGAAGATGGAGGACAAGAAGAAGAAGGACAGGACATGCCCAGATTCCTCCATCTTGCCTCTTGAACCCCCATTCTAAATCCCCAAAATTCTACTTTTTCACCCTGTGACAAATTCACTATCATTCTACTCAAACTCTTGTAGCTTGTAAATCTTCAGAAGCTGGTAATTTTTTCCATGGGCTAACATCTTACAAAGTTAGTATTTTTTCCGATGGGCTAAAATCAAAGGCACAGGTGTTTGTGACTCCGTGCCAAGGTCTCTGAGCCCCCTGGCAGGGTCTGGAATCACCCAGGGCAGCCAGAGCAATGTCCTGGGTCCCAACATCCATGGAACATGTAGAGCCCCATGTCCTCGTGTGTGGCATCACTGGGGAGGTTTGTGCAGTGCTCTGTGCTGGAGTTTCAGAGCCTTGTGAATTTAAATCCCCTACGTCTCATTTTCCAAGAGGCAGCCTCTAAGAGAGGGGCTCTTTCCCTGCAGGCTGAGGTTAATTGGCTTGTGCTTTTAAAAGGATAAAGCTGCGGAGGCTCGGAGTCAGGGCTGTTCTCCAGATTTCCATTATAATCTACATTGCAGGAAAATAGCTTTCCTGATCAAATCATCTGTCCTCTCGGAGCAGAGGATAAAGAGCTGGTGATGTGGGAAATCTGCAGAGGGGGAAATCTGCAGTGTCTCTGCACGACCTTGCTGGACAGAGGAGAAAGAAGAGGCAAAGACTTTTCTCTGCTCTGAGGAAATGTGAGAGAGGTGCACAGCAGCACTGAGCAGAATTAGGGCCATTCCTGAGCTTGGTGTTATGCATCTCTTGAAAAACAAAAACAAATAGGAAAACAAGATGGTGCACAAGAGTGGGAATTCTCTGGGAAACGATGTGAGTCTGGGACCAAGCCCAAAAAATTATTAAAACTTGTAGCACTCCTGTTTGACAGTGTTCACAGGGGTCTGAGGATGAGAGAAGAGATGAGAATGTTGACTCCATGTTTCAGAAGGCTGATTTGTTATTTTATGATATATATTATAGTAAAACTATACTAAAAGAATAGAAGAAAGGATTTCATCAGAAGGCTAGCTAAGAATAGAAAAAGAAGGAATGAATAACAAAGGTTTGTGGCTTGGACTCTCTGTCTGAGCCAGCTGACTGTGATTGGCCATTAATTAGAAACAACCAACATGGGCCAATCACAGATGCACCTGTTGCATTCCACAGCAGCAGATAATCATTGTTTACATTTTGTTCCTGAGGCCTCTCAGCTTCTCAGGAGGAAAAATCCTAAGGAAAAGATTTTTTAGAAAATATCATGGCTACACTCCTGGCCCTTGAAAACTGCCAGAACCTTGTCCAGGTCAAAGACAGGTCTCAAACACCTGTGGGAAAGAGGCAGCAAGAGGTGGCAGTGGGGCCTCCCCAGAACCAGGATTGCTGTCTCAAGCTTGTAGCTCGTTCCCCAGAAAGCCTGGAATATCCCCTTTCCTGTCAGGACTGGGCATATATGGTTTCCATGCAGCTTTTTTAAAATTAAACCAAAACCAAACCACCATTATTTTGGCCAAGAAATCAATTTGTTCTATATTTCACAAAAGCAGCAGCAACCTGAAGAAAGACAAACCAAGTGTGAGGACGAGGACTGGGAGGAAGAACAAAGTGTTTTTCACCTCTTCATTCACCACCTGTGGAAAGGGAACAGCAAGATTCACTTCCCAGATTTGTCTACTTCAAACTCTCGATTTTGATCTTTTCCTTTGATTTTTCAAACTCTTGACTCTGGTCAGCACCCAGTTCTCCAGGCAGCCTTCATCCCAGCAGAAACTGCAAGGAAAGCTTTATCCCCAGCCACACAGAACCCTCCTGGTCCTTTCAGCTCCCATCTCTGGGAATTCTCACCAATGCACACCTGAATATCCCTCTGGGTTCCCATCCCAGACTCAGCCCTCACAAGCACACAGCACCTTCTATACAACTTCTTTTATGGCACAGGAAGAAAATTCACTCAGAGAAGTTCACCTCACTATTCCTTTTTCTAAATTTCTAGAAATCATATTTAAAAAATTCTTTAAAAATTGATGGGACCAAAACACCCAAAAGTTCAAAGCCTGTGGTGAAATTCCTTGTCTAGCTGGGTTTCTCCAGGTCCAGTTGTGGCTCAACCCATTTCCCACAGAAAAAGAGGAATGACTGGCAGTCTCTGGGAAGAAAACTGCATTTCTCCATCCATCCCCTGTGTGGAGATGGCCTTGCAAAAGAGGAGGATTCATTGCATTCTGTGGGCTGCAAAGCTCAGGGTCAAGTTTGGCTAGAGCATCTTCCCTTGAAGTTTCTTTTCTGAGGCCACCAGTTGAGACTCACTAGAAAAGTGAGTTAAGTGTTCAAGGCTGGGCTGGATGGGGCTCTGAGCAGCAGAATGTCCCTGCCCATGGCAGAGGGCTTGGAATGAGCTGATCTTGAAGGTCCCTTCCAAACCAAAACATTCCATGATTCTCTTCCATGGAAAAGGACTCAGTTTTCCTTTCTCCTCTAGCTCTTACCTGGTACACACCCAATCTTGGGTTTCTATGGTTGAGATGACCCCTGACGTATTAAAATTCTTTTTTCCCAGCCCCATGACTGAAGAAGAAGTTGAGATTCCTCAGCTCTGCTTTTCAGGGTTGTTTATTTTCTCTTATCTATTCCATTCTTTCTCTGACCTGCTGAGATCTGTCCAGCAGGTTGGGTTGTGGCACAGTCCCTGCCCTTGGGGTGGTGTTGGCTTTTTATACCAAGAACTACGTGTACATATTTACAATATTTTTCCAACACCTATCACCCATGTTAGACACTCTGTCTGTACTCTAAACCAATCCAGAAGGGTCACGATCACAGCAGAAGATGGAGGACAAGTAGAAGGACAGGGCACGCCCAGGTTCCTCTATCTTGCCTCTTGAACCCCCATTCTAAACCCCCAAAATTCTACTTTTTCACCCTGTGACAAATTCACTATCATTCTACTCAAACCCTTGCGGCTTGTAACTCCTCACACAAAGCTGGTAATTGTTTCCATGGGCTAAAATCAAAGGCACAGGTGTTTGTGACTCTGTGCCAGGGTCTCTGAGCCCCCGGCAGGGTTTCAAACCACCCAGGGAAGCCAGGAGAATGTCCTGGGTCCCGACAACCCAACAGCCACATAAATCAGCACCAAGGCTGACAAAAGTTGTGCCAGGTACTACAAGGGGACAGAAAATCCTCCCCTCCTGTGTTGCATTCACATTTTCTGAAAAGTCCCTTCGCCCAGGATTTTTCTCCTGGGAAGCTCAGAAGCCTCAGAGAAAAAGGAACACAATTCTTATCTCATTTGCTTCTCCTGTGTTGTGCTCATATGGAATGTGTTTGGAGATTGTTTACCCACAGGTGATTGTTTCATTGGATTTCTGGTGTGAGTTGTTTTGACTCTTTGGCCAATTGGGGCCAAGCTGTGTTGGGACTCTGGAAAGAGTCACGAGTTTTCATTATTATCTTTTTCGCCTTCTCTAAGTATCCTTTCTGTATTCTTTAGTATAGTTTAGTATAGTATTCTCTAATATAATATAATATAGTATCATAAAATAATAAATCAACCTTCTGAGAACATGGAGTCAGATTCATCATTCCTTCCTGCCATGGGGCACCCCAAAAATTCAATAACTGAGCATCCCCCTCACCTACTGACACCCAGAACTGTCACCCACCTCCCCTCTGCTGCTCAGCACTCCAGGGAAGTGCAATCCAAAGGCCATCTCCACTCCATCCATCCTGTAAAATGTGCTTAGGATTGAGAGAAAAACAAATGTTGAGATTTCTCCCTCTCTCACAGCCGTATATTCTCAGTGCTGAGCTCCTGCCCATAAAGTTTACAAGATGTTTGCCACAGGGGTGATTTGTATCAGAGAGGATGTTTACCTATGGTAAATCACAGCCTGCTTCTTTGTGTTCTCCTGAAATTTCAATTACTGAAACTATTCCTTTCTTTCTTGCTTTGCTGTATGTTTTTCTCATTTAGGCAATGAGCAGCACCGTTCAAGTTTGTTCCTATGTGACTCAAGGTTTTATATGACCCTCATTTTGCCTTGATGCTTTATGCTCTGCCTGGGTGTATTTCTCTCTTTGTATTCCCATTTTCTGCTTTGAGCTATTTTATAACACCTTGCTCCTGATGAAATTGCTGCTGCAGCTCCAGGTCAGGTTTTTTTGGGTTCAGGAACAGGACTGTGAGCTTTGTGTAAGGTTGCAGCTCTTTCCCCTCTACTTTGCATCACTTTCTGACCTGAACTGCCACGTTCCACCCCTGCTGGGGAAGGTGGTGAGGGCTAAAAAAGAGAATTTGCAGGGAGAGCAGTGGCAGGGAAGTTTAAGGCTGGTTTTCATTGCCCACCTGGAGAAATGGCTTGGTTTCACTGTGGAGACTTACAGAGCACAGGACTGATGCAGACTCAAACCCCAACAGGGAAAGCTCTGCCTGTTCTCCAGGACTGATGCAGAATCCATGGCAGACAGAATAACCCTTTTATCAGTTTCCTAACTTGTAAAATTGCTTCCTTCTCCTGGCTGAGCAAGCTTAATAACCATGTCTGGGCCCTGGGTCAGGTGTAAAATCAAGAGTCCAACCTGCCTGACATGGACCCTGAGATCAGCTCAGCTGGTTGGAGCATGGTGCTGATGATGCCAGGATTGTGGGTTAGATCCTGTGAGGACCATTCACTCTAAAGCTGAGCTTGATGATCCTTGTGGGTCCCTTCCAGCTCAGAATATCCTATAATTCCATGTCCAAGCCCATCCTGATTGGTACCTAAGTGCTATTTCTCTTTCTCAGTCCTTTTAACATTTTACAGGGGCTCTGCCATCAGAGCTCTCCATTCTCACACCTATTTTTGCATGGTTTCCATGCAGCTTTTTTCAAACTAAAACAAAACCAAACCCAAACCACCATTATTTTGGCCAAGAAATCAATTTGTTCTAATTATTGTGGTGCTTAACAATCCCTTCTCTGTTTTGGAGCACAGCTCTGACCATAGCACATCTTGGCCCCTTGCCTGCAGTTATTGTTGTCTGAGATAATGTTTATGATTGAGTTCAGCGAGTTGTGCATTTCCTTATCTTTCCACATGTCTGTGAATACCAGTATTTGGAGTCAATCCAACAGAATCCCAGGATGATTTTTCAGAGACAAGCCAACAAGAGAATATGAAAAGGGAAAATGTGATGGCAAGGGTGAGAATATGAAATTTCTTCTACAGATGCAGTGGGTTTGATAAACCCTGGGCATTGCAAGCTCTGAATTGTGGGGTCCAGAAAGAACCTAAACAAGACACAAAAATGCCCTGTGTGCACTGGGACACAATGGGAAATCTCCTTGTCCTGCTGTGTCCTCTCCACAAACACAGAAGAGTAGAAATAAACCCTGTAAAAGAAACTTAATGAAACAAATTATTCCAATACAGTTGGATTTCTCATCAATTATAGAACATTGAAGTAATTTTAGAGGCAGGAACATCAGTGATTGTGGCTCTCTGAGGTGTTGTGCAAACTTCAGGATATCCTTAAATGATGTTCCCTATTCCATCAGCAAATGGGAATATCAGTAGAGACTGGGCAGAAATATTTGCTATCACCACGTGCAAAGTGCTTTGAGATCCTGGTGTGAAAGAAATGGAAGATGAGCAAAGCATCTTCCTCACTAAACTCCTTAGCCATGGTAATTCTACACGGTCATCATTCACAGGAAGAATGTTTTATTTGGGAAGGAATAATCACATCTTGCGGCCAAAACATGAAATCCAATTATGCTGTGAACTAAAGGCTGTTTTAAAGGGTTTATAATTTCTCAGCTTTATCCTCATCAGGATATAAAGTGAGTTTTCTTCCCTTCCTTCCTTCACTTTTAGAAGGGCTTAGTCCATTTCCATCTTCCCTGAGTGACAAATTTCCCTTCTCAATGGCAGAGTTAACAGTTGGACTTTGCTTGGGATTTTGCCTCACACCTTCACTATTTCCCCCCCAAAAATCAAAGCAAACCTGTGATCCCTGCTTTGGTTTTTGTTTCCCACTGAATATGAAATGCAAAACCATGGGAGTATTGAAATTGGGAGTTTCTGCCTGTTTCATCCTCTTGAACAGACTTTGTGGCTAAACTTTGGATCCAGTCCCTGTAAAATATCCATCCATGGGGAAATACTTTTTTTAAGCAGTTATTTAAAGAAGTGATGTTTCCTTTCCTTTCCTTTCCTTTCCTTTCCTTTCCTTTCCTTTCCTTTCCTTTCCTTTCCTTTCCTTTCCTTTCCTTTCCTTTCCTTTCCTTTCCTTTCCTTTCCTTTCCTTTCCTTTCCTTTCCTTTCCTTTCCTTTCCTTTCCTTTCCTTTCCTTTCCTTTCCTTTCCTTTCCTTTCCTTTCCTTTCCTTTCCTTTCCTTTCCTTTCCTTTCCTTTCCTTTCCTCCTTTCCTTTTTTTCCTTTCCTTTTTCCTTTCCCTCTCCTTTCCCTTTCTCCTTCCCCTTTTCCTTTTCCTTCTGTCTTGAACAATAAATAACATAGTTCCCTAAGAATGGAAATTTTGTGTTTATGGTGTGTCAAACTCCTCTCTATCCACAACTTTAAAACAGAAGGACTAAAGACTCATCAGGACTGAGAATTTAAAGGCAGGAGAATGGGGTTTCTTCCTGTTGCTGCCACAGATTTTTATTAAAAACACAGGTTTGGGAAACATATGGGGTAAAGGCGCTCCTTGTGGTGAGACAGCAGGGAGATGGGGTCAGGGTGGGACTTGGTAAAATTCTGCTGCTCTGGAGAAGGATCTGTTATACATGAGAGGAAAGAATCTCATCAGTGGATAAAGCAAGAAACTGATGTTTTAAAGAATGGTTCAGGATGAGAAAGAGCCCTGGTGGCATTGGTGTGTTTAAGGAGGTTGGCAAGGAGGTGATGGCAGTGGTAGGTAGGGCTGCCATCCTCCAGAGGCTGAAGAAATACATTTGTCAGGAACTAATTAGGTGTAAATGACCCTGCCTTGCTGCCTTTACAGCCCTAATTTCCAGTGACTGAGGAAGTCCCTTGCCGGGTTAAGCCTCCCTCTATTAAACCCTGTCTGTGTAGATTGTAAATCCTCTCAACCAGGCTGAGCCTAAGCTCAGAACTGCAGTGGAGAGTCACAGGTGCAGCCAGACCCAGTTCCAGTTGCAGGCAGCTGCAGGAGACCCCAAAACCAGCCCTGCCAGCAGGGACAGACGTGCACTGGGCTGGACTGACAGCTGTGCCATGTGGAGTCCTCCTGCCTTTTCCCTTGGAATGAAATGGGGAGCTCCTGACCCACAAACTGGACTCCAATTTAGCATTCAGAGCTCCCAGGACTACTGAAAACACTCCTGTGCCTTCAGCCACAGAAACCTCTGGCTCCTCCTGCTCCTCCAACTGCAGTAGCCTGGTCTGAATCCCGTGACAGCTGGAAAGCCAAAGATGGATGAGCTGCTTGCCTTTCCTCCCTGATTCCTTGATTCATTAGTTAATGTCTGAAAAGCACTTTGGAGCTCAAGAGTGTTAAGTGCTATTATTATTAGAGACCTTTCGTATGAATGTTGATTGAAAAAGATAATTGTTACCTTTCTACCTTTCATTCTTTTTTTTTTTTTATTTTTCCACATTTTTATTAAAAAGAACAGTAACTGGCTTCCCCAAGAGGTGGAAAGGAAGAGTTGGATGTGCTATTGACACAGGAGATGATGGTGCAGTCATGACGAAGGACATTGAGAATGGAAAAAAAAAATGGAAAAACAGCATGGGGGCTTTTTATCCTTGGGCCAAGAGATAAAAATCGGGGAAGGGACTCAGACTCTGCATGCTCCAAATCCATGGATATTTCTGAGCTTGGCTGGGTGGGACCTCTAGGGAAGCAAATTTAACTGGCACTGTGTCTTGGATGGTGGTGGTGTACAGACCTATTCAGGTCTTTTACATCCTGAATTATTCTGTGATTCTTAACTCAGGAAGGCAAACTGGACCTCTGGGTATCCATCCCTTCCTGCTGGGTGTAAAGGGAGACAAGTGAAGGGCTAATTCAGACAGAGAATTCTACATCAGAGACCTGTGAAGGTGTGGGTTCATTACCATGCAACCAAGTTTGAATGTCTTTTCACAGCTGTAAACCAAGACAGGCTTGTAAGTGGGAGAGTGGAAAGCAGGGCTTGCTACCAGTGATGGCTGAATCACCCCCAGGAGGTCTTTCTCCACCAGGAGTAGGTAGAGTTTGGATAAATGGAATAAAAGTCCTTTTTTTGCATGGAGAAAAAGAAGGAGAATAATCCATCCACCATCTTCTGCCTCTAAGAAGTTTTACCATTACGGGTTTGAAGGATTTGAAGGTTCTAACTTGAACCTTTAGGCAGAAAATCCTGAATTTGCTTGAGTCCAGTGCTTCCCTGACCTTCCTGGATGCTCAAATGGCTGTTTTGACCCACCAGAACTCATGGGAAGGTGAATTAGTTGAGTTCTGAGACCTGGAACACATCTAGCCATGGAGCACAAGCAGATACCCCTGGAGATCTGCAGCTGGAAATACCCAGCCCATGGAAGGAAAGAGGAAAGCTCCTCCAGGGCACTGTCCAGCTCCAGTTTAGCACACTGGGAACAAGCCTGACTGCCCAGGCTCAGCTGCATCTATGTCTGACTCCACACCATCATCTTCTTCATCCCACATGGGATTTCCATGGAAAGAAGCAGAAAAAAAAAATGACCCAAAACAGAGGCCATGATGCTCTTTGCATGGATTCTCTTTCCATGGAAAGAAGCAGAAGAAAATTATCCAAAACAGAGGCCATGATGTTCTTTGCAAGGTTTCTCATTCCATGGGGACCAAGACTGCCAGCATTCCAGTCTCCTAGAGGGGCAGAAAGGTTTTTCTGGGACCATGGGAACAGCCAGGCCTCTCCTGGCTCTAGGACAGGTGGGACCAACCATGGCCACAGTGCAAAATTGGTGTTTAAACAGAGGCTCTTCCCATGGAGCTCTAGAGTCACTTTCACCCTGGATACCCCACAGAATTGTCCTCCCTTTTCCCAGCTTCATTTCCCCTCTGATGGCTCTACCAGGTTGGAACTCACTTTTCAATCTCCCACCTGGAAGCAAGAAACAAAGTGAAAAACCTGTTCCACTTCCCACTGATGATCCCTGCCCAGATTCTTTCACTTTGGGTTAATGGGAACCAGAGATGCTCATTTTGCACAGCTGTGGAGTACAATCATCTACACAGACCAAAGATATTGCTCTCACAAAAATAAATTTGCCAAACTGCTATTGCCCTATCTTCCCATTTTTATCGAGCTGGGGTTGCATTAACATTAATGAGATGTTAAAGGAGAAGGGGAAAAAAAAGGAAGAAAGAAAGTCTTCCTGAGCAAATAATAACTACTCAGTCATAATTCAGAGGAAAATTATGGCTCTGTTACATGTTTGAAACTTTCCACTGTATTTCACTCCTGCTTTTGCTAAATTATGTGCAAATGATGGAAGTCCATACATACACATGAATGTGCCTTGCAAAGTTGAAATGTTTTCTTTGCCTGGGAATGATTTCCTTTTCCAGTAACTCTCTATCTTGTTTCTTTCCCCTGTTCTCTTTCTGTCCATGCAGTGCAGATGAGAGGAAATTCTTCTTTCTTCCAAGTTCCAGCCTTGTTTAACTGGGACAAAGAATTCATTTCATGACTGAGTGGAAGGGACATCAACTGAGATTCTTGGACTACAGAAGAATAATCCCAGAAATCCAGATCTCATTGTTATTTTTGTTGAGATTGGAAAATGGCAGCACCACTCAGCTGAGCTCTATCAATTTTTCTTCTCTGCATCATGGGCTTGTCATTCTGGCCCAGAAAAGCTTTGGTTTATTTTCAGTCTATTTTCCTGTTGTCCTGCAGGTTCTCAATCACCTGGAAAATACAGAGTGAAGCAGCGAAAGCTACAGGTGTAAAGAGAAAACTGTAAGTTGTTTTGGACTTTCTTGATGAAGAGTCTTAGGGGGAGTTACTCTGGTGTTATGGATGGGCTCAGCTTGTGCACATCACACCAGGGACCTGACAAAGTGCTCTGAGAGAGGGCAGCCAAAGCCAAAGGTAATTCCCACCTTTCCTGCTTCAGAAAAACTCTCTGACAGCAGCAGATCTGAAGGGGAGCTGTTGAGACAGACACCTGAGTGATGTGTCTGTGCTTGTTTCTGTAAAAACACCAGGCTGCTCAAAAACACACGGGTTTTGTAGGGAGAAAATAAAAGAGTCCAAGCTGGGATTTCCCCTTCTCCCAGGAAAAGGAAAGCAAAACAAAACCAACCCCAGAAAACCTCATGGCAAAGTCTTTCTCAGGGAAATCACTTTGTTCTGTTTTCCTGGGACAAGGAAAGCCTCAACACAACATCTCCCTTTCATGTGGCTTATGCCCTTTGGTTACCTTTTCCTGCCATGGTTCCATGTGTTTTTGGAGGCCAGGGAATGTGGGAATACCTCAGGAACACTCATCCTTTGCTGACAGCAAAACAGAGCAGCCCCATATCAGAGATGTCCCCTGCATTTACCCCCAGGAGCTGAAGAAACAATTCCAACCCATACAATCCACAGCTCACCAGGAGATAGATATGCAGTAATAATTCCCCTATTTATAATTTATTTTAAAATTTTAAAATTAATTACAATGTATTTAAATTTTTAAAAATTAAAAATTTGTAATTTATTTAAATATTTAAATTTTACCTTATGTAAATATAAAATATATGTAAATATGTAAATATATAGGTAAATATATTTATTATTAAATTATATATAAAAATGTATATAATTTTAATATAATAGATTTAAAATATTAGATTATATATAGGTTTATATAAATAATTTATATAAAAATAATTAATAATATCCATATTAATATGTATAAATTTATATATATATATAATATAAATATTTTAAAACCTTTGTTATTATGAAATGATAAAGGGTTTTGTTTAGGAAAATGACACAGTGATCAGGTTCCACAGTAATAATTCCCCTATTTAGTCTTCTGCAACTCACAGAACTTATCTCTAAATATGCATGACCATGGCCTTGGAGTGCTGCATGGGGCACATGATGCTCTGGACCTGTTTGAAACCCCATTTGAGGCCTGAGAAAGCAATCTTGGCTTCCTTGTGAAAGTTGAACTTTAGCCCATGATGCCTTCCTGGGCTTTGGCCACAGTTTTTTCCTGCACTGAGCCTCAAGACTCCTCAGAAAGTCCAGAATTTGCTCCCATTGCTGCTGCAAATGAAGCTGACTGAAAACATGATCCTATTCTACCTCGTTTTATACAAACCACCTTTTCTCTTCATTTACCCAAAGCCTCCTTTTGAAATCTCTTGGCCAGGTCCTCTCCAGACCGGAGGCCACGGGTTCATTCTCAACTTCTTCATTTTTTAATAAACTTCTCAGTAAGCCTCCCCTCGGTTTCAAAGCTGGCTGCAGCATCCCTGAGCCCCGGGGCTTTGCAGAGCTTTGCCTTTCCAAATGAAAGCCTGATGCTGGCTCATTGTTCCACAACCCCTGCTCCAGCCTGACCTAAGCCCAAAGCCTAGGATGCAAGGCAGTGTCAGGATTACTCCTGCAAGCTTGGCAGGGAAAACACATCAGAAAAGAACAATTAACACTTTGTTAATGTGCCAAGGAGCAGACTGATCTGCGTGCTGGCCAAAGGCAACAGAGCGACTGCTGTTTACCTTGATGTGTCCGTGCTGCTGTGCAGCAGCTCTGATAGCACAGCTTAGTCCCAGCCTTAGAGCACAAGGACAGATGAGAGGTCCTCCTCTAATTTCCCGTCCTCTCCATTAGCAGGGAATGCAGATAAAGCCAGCAGCAGAACCCTGCAGTCCCGGCTCCTACCTGGCAGATAATAATGCAAATTACAGCGACAAAAAGTGGCGAAAATCCGCGGCAGGGAAATAGATGAATAGGGCTGATGTGGGCTCCGTGGGACAGCACCAAATGCCACTCCCGAGGGAGGCTCAGGTTCTGCTCAGATCTCTGCTGCTTTCACCAGGCATTAACATTCACTCCCATCTGGGATTGCAGGCTGCCATCGGAGCCCTGGGATGCTGCTGTCACCAAATGTGACACAATACCTCATCAGAGAATAAAGGAGTTTTTGCAAGTCTCTCAAAAACTATTTCTGCCTCCGTGTTCTGCATCCTGTGCCTGGCTGGGAGAGTTGAAAGGAGTCTGATACTTAGGGCAGATCCCAGATTAGGGGCAGCAGATGTCTCTGCATCCCACTTCACATCACCATCCTGCCTCCAGTCCCTCCCAGAAACCCTTCACATGGACAATTTAATACCAAACAGGGAATATTCAACTCAGATCAGCCCAATTTCCCTGCTGCCTCCCTTTTACCCCAGGCTGGTGCTTTCCTGCCCCTCTGGGATTGTTCCCTCCAAGGATGTACCCACTGTGTTCTCAGGGGTCTCTGTGGTCAGGATGACCCTGAGATGTGTCAGAGAGTCTCTTTTCCCAGCCCAGCAACCGAAGAAGGAGTCAGGATTCTTCTGTTCTGCTTTTCAAGGTTGTTTATTCTTTGTTAGCTGTTACATTCTTTCTCTGACCCACTGAGGTCTGTTCAGCAGGTCAGGCTGAGGCACACTGACCATCTTGGAGTGGTGTTATCTTTTATACTAAAAACTACATGTACATTATTTACCATAATTTCCCAACACCTATCACCTATGTTAGACAGTGTGTTCCTACTCTAAACCAATCCAAAAGTGCCAACATCACCCAGAAGATGAAGGCTAAGAAGAAGGATAAAGACTGAACACACCCAGATTCCTCCATCTTGCCTCCTGAACCCCCATTCTAAAACCTCCAAAGTTCTACTTTTTCAATCTGTGATAAATTCACTATCATTCCATTTAAACTCTCGTGGCTTGCAGATCCTCATATAAGGGTGGTAATTTTTTCCATGGGTCAAAATCAAAGGCACAGGAGTCTTGGGCCCTGTGCCAGGGCCCCTGGCAGGGCCTCGAGCCATCCAGAGGAATGTCCTGGCTTCCCACACTGTGCCTCTGGATAATTCAGTGATTCCTGGAGAGAGAGGGGCCAGTCCTGTCCTGCTGAATCCACGGTGGGATTGCTCTGCCCACAACAGGAATTGCTGCCTTTGCTCCTCTCTCTTTTCATTTTGGCTCAGGCCCTCCCTGCCAAACCTCGCAGCTGAGGAGAGGCAGTGATTGATCAGGGGAAATTTCACCAGCAAAGATGCAGTTCTGCAACCTTCACTCGAGATGGAATGGAAGTCACCAGGATAATAAAGATGGATAGGTGGATAGACAGACGGACAGATATGGAGATAGACACATAGATAGATGACAGCTTGAATCCTCTGTGTTAAAATTGTGGACAATCTGTCACCCAGCCTCCCTTCCCTTTTTTATCCCTCCCCTTTCCTAAATTATGCCTATTACTCTGGTGAAATTTATTACAATGTAAGAAATAATGACTTTTTAAAGATATTTTTTACTTTTTATGCAGAGGTGTGAGGGCTCCCTGAAAACAAATGGATGAAGATGTGAAAGCTTATTGGATTGTCACGTTGGATACATTATCCCCAGGGCTCTGAATGAAGAATTAGACCATGGAGATCTTATTTGACATTAGATGTTTCAATTTCTCCAAGAACATTAGGCATGTTGGATTCAGCACTGAATTCAATAATAAACAACAAGCATTGACCCTCCCCCCTTCCCCTTTTACCCCTTAGCATTTTAAGTCCAAGACATGCTATTAAGATTTATTTTACATTTTTATTATTGCGCTCACAAGGAAAGGGAGATCATATTTGCATAATTCATTTTTATACAAACCTCTCTGTATTACTTACAGCTGCCCATTTCTCCCCCCCTCTAATATATGTGTTTATGTGGCAGTAAAACAATGACATTGGAACAACACACTGGGAATTATTTACTCCAACCCTGCAGGTATTGCTGTCTATTTATTAACCCCTGGGAATTATTTTGATGGAAATCCCTTTGGGTAATGCTCATCAAGAGGCTGAGGTTAAGCAGTCTGTTCCTAGAGAGAAGGCAGGAGTTTAACATCAGCCCCTCCTGGGGTGGTCAGGGAGTGGCCACTTGGCCATGGAAGCAGTTTGGGCATTTTTAGGGCTGGATTTGGGTGGGATCTGGGTGCAGGATGAGTGCTGGGACAGTGAACGTGGGGATGGAATTCAGAGTTTTCCCCATGGATCTCTCCACATCGTCTGGACCAGACCACCACAGCCCCACACACTGCCCAGCTGAGCCTCACCAGACACAAATCCAGGTTCTCCACATCACCCCAGCTCCCAGGAGCTGCTCAGACCTTCCCTTGTCAGGCTGTTTGGTTCTCTGAGAGCTCTCCTGGTCCTTTCCCAAGGGAGATGCCCACTCCCCCAAACACACCCAGGGAGCTGCACCCCAAACTCTCAATTTTTTTTCTTAATTTTCACACTCTGCACTCACTGGTGGTGCTGGTGGTGCTGGTTGAAGGTGGTTGTCATGGAAACTCCCTTTTCTCTTTCTGCTAATTCTGCAGGATTTCTTTCTACGGCATCGATCTGTGAGCGTGCCTCCTTTTCTTGCTCACCCTTTAAAATAACAGCTATTGGGAATATTTGAGGAATGTAAAATTTGCCAGGCCAGGGGGCTCCTCAGAGTGGTTGATATTGAAATTATACCTACATCCAATAGCTGCACCCTCCAGCTGCTTTCAAAGGAAGTCTCAAGGAGGAAGACTTTCCTGACCAAAAGGTTTTTCCCTCAACCCAGTGGGAGCAGTGATGGGTTCTGCCCCTCATGCCTGTCCAACCTACAGAAATTCCCACTCTTTTTCTCCTTCACAGCCTAGTGCTCCTCTGAGACCTGAATTCATGGTATTTTTGACATCCTGGCACAGCATCTCCCACATTTTAGCTATGGAGAAGCCAAACTCAGTGTTTAGTTTTTCACTTCACCATTGCCCCACTCATTTGGGAAGAGGCTTCAAATTCCCTCTAATACTCAGAATAAAATCTGATTCATTTTATTATCTGCTATTTTAGATACCTTCTTTTACTCTCCAAAACACCTTTCCTGATGTTTTCCAGGGTCTTTGTCTGGTTGTGAGCAGACAGAGTGTGTCTGGTGAGGAGGGACAGCTCTTTTTGACAAATGATCCTCTCATTTCACAGAAATTTCCAGGAAAATAAAAAGGAAAAACAAGAACAGGTTTTAGACCTTTCTCTCTTAAAAGACCCACAGATGAAGGATCCTCACAAAATAGGAAAATTCTGTTAATAAATTATTCCATCAGGGGCGTGGCAGATGGATCTGGATTTTTTCACTAGAGGAAATTTAATCTTAAAATCTCTCTCCAGCTTGTTTCTCTTTCCTAAAAACATGGGTGACCATTTTTAGGCTGCCATCAGAGTCCCCTAAGGTGAATACAGACATTTTCTGTGGTGTTTGAGGTCAGGGGAACAATGAGGAGCAGGGACTATCTGCACTCCAACACGCTGGATTTAATGACACTTCCATCAGGGAACGCTCCCCAGAGCGTCCCTCACATCTCTCCTGGAGTCAAATTGAAAATTTATTCACCCAGCTGGGGATTTATCTCACCTAGCCTCTCCTATTTCAGCACAAGCATCACCCTCTGAGCCAGCTGTCTGGATGCTCTTTATAATCAGGGGAGAGAGATGGGCGCTTCCAGAATGAGATTTGTCTGCCCTGCTTTCGACAGCTCTGTCTCCAGACGAGATGCTCTGAACACCAGCAAGGCACGTTTCTCTCCCAGAGTGATAAAAGGGCTTAGAAATGCTGTCAAAATCCTGTTGTGGGACAAAGGGAATGTGGGAACCCAGGACATTGCTCTAGCTGCCCTGGGTGATTCCAGACCCTGGCAGGGGGCTCAGAGACCTTGGCACAGAGTCACAAACACCTGTGCCTGTGATTTTAGCCCATGGAAACAATTACCAACTTTGTGTGAGGAGTTACAAGCCACAAGAGTGTGAGTAGAATGATAGTGAATTTGTCACAGGGTGAAAAAGTAGAATTTTGGGGGTTTAGAATGGGGGTTCAGGAGGCAAGATGGAGGAATCTGGGTGTGTTCTGTTCTTTTTCTTCTTCTTGTGTCACAGTGTTTGCAGGGGTCCTAGGATGAGGGAAGAGATGAGGATCTGACTCCATGTTTCAGAAGGCTGATTTATTATTTTATGATATATATTATATTAAAACTATACTAAAAGAATAGAAGAAAGGATTTCATCAGAAGGCTAGCTAAGGATAGAAAAAAAAAGAAATTACACCAAAGGCTTGTGGCTCAGACAGAGAGTCCAATCCCAGATGCACCTGTTGCATTCCACAGCAGCAGATAATCATTGTTTCCATTTTGTTCCTGAGGCCTGTCAGCTTCTCAGGAGGAAAAATCCTAAGGAAAGGATTTTTCATAAAAGATGTCTATGACATTCTTGCCCTCCATCTTCTGCTGTGATGGTGACACTTCTGGATTGGTTTAGAGCAGAGACAGATTGTCTAACATAGGTGATAGGTATTGGAAAATTATTGTAAATAAAGTGCATGTAGATCTTAGTGTAAAAAGCCAACGCCACCCCAAGGGCAGGGACTGTGCCACAACCCAACCTGCTGGACAGATCTCAGCAGGTCAGAGAGAGAATGGAATAGATAAGAGAAAATAACCTTGAAAAGCAGAGCTGAGGAATCTCAACTTCTTCTTCGAGCATGGGGCTGGGAAAAAAGACTTTTAGTACCTCGAGAGTCATTCCAGCAACAACAAACCTGACAAGGGAAGACCATGTATCAGAGCTAAAAATTTATTTTTATATCAGTAACTGTTTAAACAGTCTAATAGTTAAAGTTATCCAATTAGTATGATAACATTTCATTCATGATGTTGTTCAAACTGCTGTACAGAGCCATTCCTGCCTTCCCAGTGTCCATCCTTCACCTCTGGTGTCCTGCTCACCCTGCTGTTGGAAGCCAGGACATCCCTCTGGCTGTCCTGGATGGCTCCAGCCCCTGCCAGGGGGGCTCAGAGACCCTGGCACAGAGCCCAGGACACCTGTGACTTTGATTTTGACCCATGGAGCAAATTATCACCTTTATATGAACAATTACAAGTCAAGAGAGTTTAAGTAAAATAATAGTTAGTTTGTCATGGGGTGAAAAATCGATTTTTGGGGTTTTAGAATGGGGGCTCGGGATCCCAAGATGGAGGAATTTGGGTGTGTCCTGTCCTTCTTCCTTCTTCTTCCTGGCCTCCATCTTCTGGGTGATGTTGGCACTTTTGGATTGGTTTAGAGTAGAAACTCACTGTCTAACATAGGTGATAGGTATTGGGAAGTTACTGTAAATAATGTACATGTAGTTTTTAGTATAAAAAGATAACACCATCCCAAAGTGGTCAGTGTGCCTCTGCCTGAGCTGCTGGACAGACCTCAGCAGGCCAGAAAAAGAATTTATAGATAAGAAACAAAAAACAGCCTTGAGAACGAGAACAGAAGAATCCTGACTCCTTCTTCAACTGCCAGGCTGGGAAAAAGAGACTTTCTGACACATCTCAGAGTCACTCTGACCAGCAGAGATTCTGGGACCCTCCCAGTGTCCTCTTCACCCCAAATTGGACAGATCCAGTGCTTCTCCATGGAATGAGGAGGGGGGATTAAAAGCCATCACCACTCTGAGCTCCTTGCTGGCAGGGCTATGATGGCCATGCTGGGGTTTCCTCTCCTCACTCTTGGTTTGTCCATCCCCCTGTCCCCACCTGTGGTAGATGGGGTCAGGCGCTCAGAAAATCTCGCGATGTCACGGAAAGCAGCAGGATTCCTCTCCCCCCAACGCCCAGTGATAAGGGATCACCCAAGAATGTAGTCCCCCCTAACATTAGTAACTTTCAACTCCTTACTAACCGATTACAGTAAGGTAAGACCCCCTGACGTAGAGAAAAACCTTCCCGAGTATAAAACCCGACGAGACGGGACAATAAAGGCCTTTAGACCGTCCACCATACTGGTGCCTGCGTGCGTCTTTGGCCCGAGTGACCCTGGGCAGTGGGTCGCCAGGCTGTTTCCTCAGAACCAGGTCGCCTGCCTTGCATCAGAAGGCAACACCACCCAGGGCTGGGGTTTGCTGGACAGTGGCCATGGGGTGTCCCCAGTGCTGAGCTCAGGCACAAGACCCTTATTCATGGGACACTTGTTGTCATCACAGGGACACCCAGCTCTGGGCTCAGCAAATTTAGAGACATCCTGAGCTCCCCCAGTGTCAGGTCAGCTCAAAGCCAGTGGCCTTTCACTACCAGTGGCTGAAATCACATTAGTTGGGCTGCAAAGGACAGCACAGAGATGTCCCAGGGTGTGTATCAATGTTATTCCCAGTGGCATTAACCACAGGGCACTGACCTCTTCTTGTTCATGATCACTGTTCCATTCTCTCCAGCCTAAAATGTGCTCCAGCCATTCCTTCTCTGTTTTTTTTTTTATTTTATTTTTTTTTTAACACTAAGTTGTGGAATAAATCAGGCTTAAATCAGGTTTCAAGTGACCCATGGCAGCCTTTGCTCCAAACCCCATCAGGGTCAATAGAGAAAGTTCTCATGTCACAGTTAGATGAAGTCGCTCTGCAGGAGAAGCATTTTCGTGGAAAACCTCTCCAGCTTGATACTAACGGTGAAATAAGAAATATCTGTTCCATTGCTAAAGTTGATTCTCAACCCTTTACACTCAGCAACTGTTACAAGGAGAGGTTTCAGGTGCCCTGAGCATTTATTTATCTCCTGGCACAAAAGAGAGGTCAGAATCCAGTGTTAGCTCCACTTATCTGTCACCAGCACTGATGGGAAGGCTGCTCTTCCCCCAGCACACGGAATTGCATTTCATGGACACGGGATTTGAGAAAGCATTACCCTGCAGTTTGATCCTGCCTTGTTTCAGAGCATGTAGAGAGATGTGCCTTCAGCTTTGAAAGGAAAAGGAGAAGGCACTTAATCAATAACCATGTGAGTGATAAGCACATAAAAAAGATGAGCTTGGCCAGCCTGGATAACTGTCAGCAGGACCAGATGGGAAATGCATTATTCAGGAAGAAAGATGACCATGGTGGGGATGGTTTTTATGAGGGTCAAGACTGCTTAAGGAGTACTCAGTTATCTCATGGAGCCTCTTACCTGGAGTATTCACAGCTCTTTATTAGGATGAGGAGGGAAATAGCAATGAATATTTTTGGCTGTGTCCTGGAGAGGACAGAAACAGAATATTTTGACTTCCAGGATCTCCTGTCCGGAGCATAGAAGAGGGCAGAAAAATGTTATTTTTTTACTTCAAAATGTTATTTTTACTACAAAATCTCCTGTCCAGAGCACAGGAAAAGTCAGAAACCAGGTTGTTTTAACTTCCAAAATCTCCTGTCCAGAGCAAAGGAAAAGTCAGAAACCAGGTTGTTTTAACTTCCAAAATCTCCTGTCCAGAGCAAAGGAAAAGTCAGAAACCAGACTGCTTTAACTTCCAAAATCTCCTGTCCAGAGCAAAGGAAAAGTCAGAAACCAGATTGCTTTAACTTCCAGAATCTCCTGTCCAGAGCACAGGAAAAGAAACCAGGTTGTTTTAACTTCCAGAATCTCCTGTCTAGAGCATAGAAACACGCAGAGGCCATAAAGAGAATGCAATAAGAATTTTTTTTATTTTTTATTTATTTTCTCTGCCACGACAAACATTTTTTCACGGATGCAGTGCTGCTGTAGAGCTGGAATCAAACAGGCTGAAATCTGTAACCTGCTCTCAAAGAAGCTTTTCTTCCTCCACCAACGCCAGCAGCTCCTTGTCAGGTTTGAACCTGCCTGACTTCAGCCTTGCTGCAGCTGTGCAGTGCTGAGTGAAGAGGAATACTCAGGATGCACTTCCAGCTCCAGCTGCGCTTCTTGAAGCGCTTACAGCTCCCAAAGGCACCTGCAGCTCTTTATCACCTTCCTCCTGCTTCCTCCAGCTGATCAGCCCAAGCGCTGCTGTTGCTCCTTCCTAACTCCCCGCGTTTGATACGAACTGGAATAGCAGAAATAAACTTCTGAAAGTGTTTTTTGAGCAGCCTGGCTCACTTTGGCTGTGACAGGTTGGGGAGCAGGATCGCAGACAGCCAGTGCCTCTTGGATAGGGGTGAGGTGATAACAGCATCCAGCTGAGGCTGGGCTCACTTCAGACCATTCAGAGGGATGCTCATTCCAGACAGAGAGAATTAAATAGTGCAGGGCTGTTTAAGCAGCTCCCTTCTGTACCAAATCCATGTCGTTGTTTAAAAAAAAATTAAAGTACATAACGGTCATTGTCACATTTTCTGGAAAAATCCCTTCGCCAGGATTTCTTCTCCTGGGAAGCTGAGAAGCCTCAGAGAAAAAGGAAAACAATATTATCTCATTTGCTTCTCCTGTGTTTTGCTGCTTTGCAATGTGGTTGGAGATTGTTTATCCAACAGGTGATTGTTTCATTGGTTTCATGTGAATTGTTTTGACTTAAAGACCAGTCATGATCAGGCTGTGTCAGGACTCTGGAAGGAGTCACAAGTTTTCATTAGTATCTTGTGAAGCCTTCTGTAAGTATCCTTTCTGCATTCTTTAGTATAGCATAATATAATATAATATAATATAATATAATATAATATAATATAATATAAATAATATAATAGCCTTCTAAGGACATGGAGTCAGATTCATCTGTCCTCCCCACGACAGGGGAACCCGAAAATACCACAGATAATCACTCCAGTAGTCATAGTAAGAATCAGAGAATTATAGAATCATGGAATGGTTTGGGTTGGAAGGAACTTTAGAGATCATCTCATTCCAACCCCCTGCCATGAGCAGGGACACCTCCCACAGTGCAGGGTTATCTGAGCTCCAGGCAGCTGGTTGAGAGCAGGGCAAAGCTGCCTCTCTGAATACACAGGGCACCATGATCTTCCCACTGAGGTATTGGCATTATATAATAACTAAATACCAATAAAAATAAATAAATACCAATAAAATAAATAAATAAATACCAATAAATAAATAAATACCAATAAAAAATTGGTATGATATAATCCATATACATTGTTGTATTGTTTGAAAAAGAAGAAAAGCAGTTGAGGCAGAGAAGTGAGCAACCATTTGGGTAAGCCATGAAATGGCATTATTCTAACTGAATTACCTGGCTGAAAGAACAGTTTGGTCTGTCTTGTTTGTGTTGACTGTGTTTGAATGAATGTGTTCCTTTGAGATGGAGGCCGTGTTCCTGATGATCCCAGAGTCCCCAGGAAAGGCATTACAAACCAGAAATGTCTCTTGGTCATGGAAGATGCTGGAAGTAAAACCTCATCCTGGCACCCCGTGGTCAGCAGAGGTGATTCCCACTGTGGGACAGAGGCTTTGGCTTTCCATTGCTCTGCAGAAGTTGTTAAAGCAGCCAGCCTTGGCAGGAAGGAGCAAAACCCAGGAAAAACAGAGGAGAGGAATCCCATGGCCAGTGCTTTACAGATGATCTCTGCATGTGAAGCTTCTCTCCACCCCACACCTCCCCTGGCTTCTTTGGCGCTTCCTCACCCCACCTGCAGTGCTGTGCCCAGCTCTGGAGAGCCCAACACCCCAGATTGCTCCAATCCCTGTCCAACATGGCCTTGGACACTTCCAGGGATGGAGCAGAAGAGCCAGGGACACTGATTTGCCATCAGCACTTACTGACTATGGTGACTCTGCTCTTGTGAGACAACAGTTCTCTCCTAGCACAGGCTGATACATCACAAGAAAATCGTTGTTCCAGAACTTAACCTCTAGCAGGAGGAACAAACCAGCCCATTCAGACCAATGGCTTTGCCCCCTGGAAGGGACAAGGGCTGTGTGATAAAGCCACCTGAGTGTCCTCTCAGAAATCCAGCTGTTGTCTGACAGATGTCATTCAAAGCCCAGAAAGGCCAAGCAGAGCCCCTTGAGTTGCCATTCTCATGTCTGGTCTCTCCCCACGGTGGAGTTTGTGGTGACAGAATTAATGTGGCTCTAAAGGTAATTTGAAAGCGTCAAGAGAGGGAAATTATCACATAAAAATGCAAATCGTGCCTTATCTGGGCTGTTCCATGGCTGCTATGATTCATCATCATTTCTTCATCTGTTTTTTTTTTTTTCTTTTCCAGGTGAGTTCTCAATTAAAAAAAAAAAAAAAAAAAAAAGAAAAAAAAAGAAAAAGGAAAGAAGTAGTGGTAGAGCAGAGTTTCAATTGTCAGGAAAGATTTATGGCTCCTTTTATCTGAATGTGAAACATCCTTCAACAGGGCCGGAATATTAAACATTTCAAATCACCGTCTATCACTCAGCCCTGTCTCTGATGGTGACCACACATTCCTCACACACAGCTCAGGTAGCTCTGCCTTGTTCCCCAGGTTCAGGGCAGCAGCACCCTCCCACCACCTTTCCATACTGGACCAGGGGTGTAAAGCTGTATTTACACCTCAAATTCCACTGAAGCTGCACAAATCCACCCTAGCAGAAGATCCACAGTGCTGTTCTCCACATTTCTCCTGCAGAACCTCCTTCTTAAATGCAAACCATGGTGTGATGGGGTCACATCATCCCAGCAAACCTCATTTCCCGAGTGCTGAGTGTGGGATTTACAGACCTGGCCCATTTTGCACTGGTTGCTGATGAGTGTGAGGTACAAGGAAAAGGAAGCAGGGTCTGATTGCTCCCAAAAGAAGGGAGAATCATCAGAAGGTAAATTCAGCATAACTGGGTGGAGATACTTCACACACAAAAGTTCACCTCTGAAATTCCCTGTCTTAGGATGCTGTGGTGGCTGAGCATACAAATGGTTCAAAACTTAAGGAAACTGATGAAACAGAAACATAGAAGGGGCATTAAACATGAAAACATAATTTCAGGTCTTTTACTCCCAGAAGGCAACAAGATGTAAAAATGCCACAATGTACCAGCCTCATTTTTTTCTATTTTCCTTCAGTCAGTTTTGGAGAGGGGACACAACTCCATGGATTGAGAACATCTTCTCTCCTCTCTGCAGTCTTGGACATTCTGTGGTGACCTCCCAGTGCAGCATGTGTGGGAGTGGGAAGCAAGGCTGCCAAAACCTCCCTCCAGCTGCCCTTCATCTCAGCACTCCAGACCAGGAACTGCCCAGGCAGAAAACCAAACCCTGTGGGTGCTGTGACATTCCCCCCCAAGTGATTCTGACACATTTCCCCATCCATTTTCTAAGGGACACAGACAGCACATCAGACAGACATCAGTGCTCCCAGCACTGCCCCTCTGAGCAGACACAGCAGCAACCCAGCAGCAAGGACACTTTGGGATCTCAGGGAATTATGAAAATCTGAATGGTCAGCAGGCTGAGCAGAAGATTTCACCTCAAGCTGATAAGGCACTGGGGTCATGCCCTGCCTGCACCAGAGCTGTGGATCCTTACAGGATGCAATCTGCCCCTGGCGGTGCTGAATTTTACTTTTCCTGCCTTTTTGGCCAAATTGTGGAAACTGGGATAAAAGATAAATAAGATGCTCATAGTTGAACTGTCAGTTAAGGAGTTGGACTCCATGATCCCTCTGGGTCCCTTCTAGCTCAGGATATTCAATGATTCTGTGATTTATATTACACCCTGCAGCATAAATACTTTCAGTTTTCATTTGGAAGTGACAAAGTCTCACAGAATGGTTTGGGTTGGAAGGGTCCTTAAAGATCACCCAGTTCCAGCCCCTACCATGGGCAGGGACACGTTCCAATGGACCAGGCTGCTCCAAATCCCATCCAACCTGACCCTGGACACTTCCATGGTGTAACTGAGGTTAGCTGGAGTATCCACACCTGCTCATGAAGGCAGAGCTTCCAAACACAAGGTTTTAAGAAACAACAGTTCCACGCAGATTATGCAAAGAAAAACACCCCACAATTCCATGGAGGGACACCACAGCACTCCGGAATCATCCTGTGGGCACATTTCTTCACTTGACTGGCTGTCACACCTCAGGTACCCCCAGAGAATGGAGACAAACACCATTAACCCACCCAGGTGCAGGGTGTCAGTAAATGCACAACTCACAGGCAGTTAATCTGCATTTGCCACTGGTGGTTGACACTGCAGATCGGGTGTGATATGCACAGATAAATGACCAGGCTGCTCCAAATCCCATCCAACCTGGCCTTGGGCACTTCCATGGTGTAACTGAGGTTAGCTGGAGTATCCACTCCTGCTCATGGAGGCAGAGCCTCCAAACACAAGGTGTTAAGAAACAACAGTTCCGTGCAGATTATGCAAAGAAAAACACCCCATAATTCCATGGAGGGACACCACAGCACTCTGGAATAATCCTGTGCATTTCTGTGGGCACATTTCTTCACTTGACTGGCTGTTACACCTCAGGTACCCCCAGAGAATGCAGACAAACACCATTAACCCACCCAGGTGCAGGGTGTCAGTAAATGCACAACTCACAGGCAGTTAATCTGCATTTGCCACTGGTGGTTGACACTGCAGATCGGGTGTGATATGCACAGATAAATGGCAATTAAGCATCAATACCTTCATATCCCAGAGCTGGCCAGGCTCCTTTCCAGAGCAGGGCCTGAAAGGAAAGCTTTGCCATTATCTGCACCCTGCACTGTGAGCATATCCATATCCAAACACCACTTAGGAACCACTCCAACAAGTGATCATCTTAACAGGGTCAGCACCTTTCCTCCCCAGGACCCCGTAACAAACTTAGCATCAGCTCCTAACTAATTGAATTGGAGCATGATCAACAGTCTAATTGAAGACTGCCTCACATCCATTTCAAGCTCATAAGATTTCCCAATTTGCTTTCTGAGCTTCTGCTCAGAGTTAGGAAAAAGGCAAAGGCAAAAGAAAGAAAAGAAAAGAAGAAGGAAGGGAGGAAAAAAAAAAGCAGAGGGGAAAAAAATCAGCTTTACTTAACAGTTGCTATTTTGGTATCAAAAGGAGTCTGCATTGTTGATTAGAGGGAGAGATCATTATCCCTCTTAGGAGCTCGATGAAGGTCGTTGTGTTAACCTTCAAATCACTCTGTAACTGGAGGATGCTTTTTTCTCCTGCTGAGCCACACTAGGAGGAAAAAAAAAGAGAGAGAGAGCAACTCAAAGGAAACAAGTCCAGCTCTGCTGCTGCAGACTGGAAAAGCAGAGTGACAGGGTGCGATTAGCTTTGGATCTTGTGTATTGTTCATGTGTCGTCAGAGGAGGCAGGATGGAGGGAGAGGGAAATAAACAGATTTAAATGTTTCATCTGTCCTGGTGCTCACTGGACAGCAGCAGGAAGGCACCCTGACAGCTAAAAATCAGCTCATTAAACACTTATGTGTGAGGAAGAGTTTATATATTTATTCCAGTAGTAATTATTGTTATTTTACACCCAACAAACTGCCCCTGACAAGATGATTCAGGTCAATGCACAGACAGATTCTTGTCTGCTGCACACTGAATGATGCTGCTGCTCCTTATTCTTTTTGTTTTTATCCTGTTTCCTTCTTTTGTTCCTGTCCTGGCACAGCAGGTCCCAGCTTTACAGTGCAGGGTTATCTGAGTTCCAGGCAGCTGGTTGAGAGCAGGGCAAAGCTGCCTCTCTGAATACACAGGGCACCATGATCTTCCCACTGAGGTATTGGCATTATATAATAACTAAATACCAATAAAAATAAATAAATACCAATAAAATAAATAAATAAATACCAATAAATAAATAAATACCAATAAAAAATTGGTATGATATAATCCATATACATTGTTGTATTGTTTGAAAAAGAAGAAAAGCAGTTGAGGCAGAGAAGTGAGCAACCATTTGGGTAAGCCATGAAATGGCATTATTCTAACTGAATTACCTGGCTGAAAGAACAGTTTGGTCTGTCTTGTTTGTGTTGACTGTGTTTGAATGAATGTGTTCCTTTGAGATGGAAGCCGTGTTCCTGATGATCCCAGAGTCCCCAGGAAAGGCATTACAAACCAGAAATGTCTCTTGGTCATGGAAGATGCTGGAAGTAAAACCTCATCCTGGCACCCCGTGGTCAGCAGAGGTGATTCCCACTGTGGGACAGAGGCTTTGGCTTTCCACTGCTCTGCAGAAGTCGTTAAAGCAGCCAGCCTTGGCAGGAAGGAGCAAAACCCAGGAAAAACAGAGGAGAGGAATCCCATGGCCAGTGCTTTACAGATGATCTCTGCATGTGAAGCTTCTCTCCACCCCACACCTCCCCTGGCTTCTTTGGCACTTCCTCACCCCACCTGCAGTGCTGTGCCCAGCTCTGCAGAGCCCAAAATAAGAACGATGGGGATGTCTCGGAAAAAGTCCAGAGGAGGCCACGAGAATCCTCAAAGATTTGGAGCAGCTCTGCCTCAGAGCCAGGCTGGGAGAGCTGGGGGTGCTCACCTGGAGCAGGGAAGGCTCCAGGGAGAGCTCCCAGCACATTGCAGGGCCTGCAGGGGCTCCAGCAGAGCTGCAGAGGGACTGGGGACAAGGCCTGCAGGGACAGCACACAGGGAATGGCTCCCACTGCCAGAGGGCAGCCATGGATGGGATCTTGGGCAGGAATTGTTCCCTGTGAGGGTGGGCAGGCCCTGGCACAGGGTGCCCAGAGAAGCTGTGGCTGCCCCTGGATCCTGGAATGTCCAAGGCCAGACTGGAGAGGGTTTGGAGCAGCCTGGGACAGTGGAAGGTGTCCCTGCATGGGAGGGGTGGCACTGGATGATCTTCAGGCCTTGCACCCTTTTTGTGTCTCACACTCAGGCCGTGCTCCTCTCTCCCCCCTGACCCCTTGTGACATATTTATGACTTAATTATGCAGATTCTCCCATGGATGTGATCCATCCTGTCCCCATTATCATGGTGGCTCTCTCCATTTGCTGTTAGGAATGCTCTATTTTCTATGCAAGGCTGGAGCAGCTTTGCAAGACATTGGATCCACCTGTTGCCACCCATTTCCCTTCCCTGTGGTGCTGTTGCCCTTGCATTGCTAATCCTCCTCAGATAACTTCTATTCTAAATCAGCCATGTGTCAATTTAGCATTCACCTTTTGTTGAATCTTAAATCCTTTTAATCCCTGTCCTTGCTTCTACATGTTAAACAAACAAAGCTCATATTTCCTCCTGTCTCTCTGCCTGCTCCCTGTGCCTGGTGGGGAGCAGGCTCTGAGGTGACATCTCCCATGCAAGGCACACAGATGGAAATCTCTGGGACAGGGAATGTGTGCAGGACACCTACTGTATTTGCAGGATGCCCTGATGAAGGAAGGAATGATGAATCTGACTCCATGCTCTCAGAAGGCTAATTTATTATTTTACGATACTATATTATATTAAAGGATGCTATACTAAACTATACTAAAGAATACAGAAAGGATACTTACAGAAGGCTAAAAAGAATAATGAAAACTCATGACTCTCTTCAGAGTACTGACACAGCTTGGCCCTGATTGGCCAAAGATTCAAAACAACTCACACCAGAATCCAATGAAACAATCACCTGTGGGTAAACAATCTCCAACCACATTCCACATGAGCAAAACACAGGAGAAGCAAATGAGGTAAGAATTGTTTTCCTTTTTCTCTGAGGCTTCTCAGCTTCCCAGGAGAAGAATCCTGGGTGAAGGGATTTTTCAGGGAATGTGAATGCCACAGAAAGCCATCTCAACCTGGTGACAAGGTGAAAAAAATCCCTGCAAAAAAAAGAAGAGGCTGGTCCTGTCCCTGCCCTCACCACCTGTGACCCTCTGAGACATTTCAGTGGGAGGAAATCTCTTCAGAAACAACATTCCTGCCAGTCCAGAAAAGGTCTGAAACGAAGAGAAAAATTCATGTTCTGCTAGGCTTTAACAAAAGCAGTTCCAGTTCCACTTGTATGCCCTTTTCTCTGTGCCTCACTCCTGATCTGCAGGCTGTGGGATGCTGCCACACCAAAGAGGAATTTATCCAGATTTTGCCTTGGTTTTTATTTTAATACATCTTCCCTGGGCAGTGGTGCAGACAGGGATAAATGCAGGCAATTTCACCTGCTCACCTCTGGGATGGGCAAGGAAAGCTCATCCACAGGTGGATGATAAAGGCATTGGTTCATCTGCTCCATCACTGCTGCTCTTGGCCACAGCACCTAAACATGGCAAACGTGTCATTTTTATTATATATGACACATACACATCATAAACGTGGCGTTTTTTATGTGCTCAGTAATTCATATTTTGCTACCATAATCCCACAGGAGCAAAATTTTGCCTTTCTGATGTTGTTGTGCCTGCACAAATCCACTTCTGGTCTATTTGTCAGCCAAGGGTTTCAACCTAAATTCTACTTCACGTTCATGCTCAATAAAACTCAAAGATTTTTGGAAGAGCCCTGAGATGGGAAGGGTTAAGTGAGGAAAATGGTGTCAAGTGAACCAAAGGAAATGAATGGGCACAATTCCTTCACCACAGGGGCCTGAGATCCTGCCAGCCATGTGGGGAACACAACACACATCTCCACTGACTCCTGATTTCTGGAATTCCAAGGGAATGGCTCTGTCTCTAATCAAGGCTTGGTGCTGGTGCTTGGGCATCTGGTTTTCCATCAGAGGGTTCCAATAGAGTAGCATTGAAATAGAATAAAAATAAATAAATAAAATTTAAAATAAAGTGAAATTACATAAAATAAAATTAAATAACATAAAATAAAAATAAAATAAAATAATGAATTTAAATGAAATAAAATAACTAAAATGCGATAAAAGCAAAAAATGAAATTACGTAAAATTAAAATTACATAAAATAAAATATAAAAAATGAAATTAAATGAAATTACAAAATACAAAAATAAAATAAAATAGAATAAAATAGAAAAACTAAAATAAGATAAAAACAAAAATGAAATGAAATGGCATAAAATAAAAAAAATAATAAAAATATAAAAAATAAAATAAAATAAAATAAAATAAAATAAAATAAAATAAAATAAAATAAAATGAAATAAAATAAAATAAAATAACTAATAGAGGATAAAAACCAAAATTGAAGTGAAATGAAATTACATAAAATAAAATAATAAAATAAAATAAAATAAAATATTAAAAATGAATAAAAATAAAATAAAATAAACAGAATCTTTTTCTAGGCAACTGAACACATCTCCACAGAAAGAATCAGCCTTTCCATCAGATGTTGCACGTGGAGAGGGATTATGTTATTTAGACTGACAGAGAACTGAGCCTCTCAGGGTCCTGCTTCTTCACTCCAGACCTTCAGTGTTCCTGGGGCACGAATTAGAATTTGGGTGACTGAGTTTGCATATCTGAAGAATGTTTGTAAATTCACCTCTTGGACACCTCAGTCTGTGACTCAGAACCACAATCTCAGCACTCCTTTTGTGGATATCTCCCAAATGCTTCCAACTCCTGCCCCAAAAGTGAGAAATCCCAATATTCCCTTTGAACTCCAGGGGTGTTGGCAATTTCAGCCAACACCAAAGTGATTTAAACCTTGAACCCACGCAGAGAAGGAGGATTTACCTCCCTTGAGGGACACAAGTCTTCTCAAGACTATGGAGAGGGACTAGAAGAGCTTCATGCTCCCTCTGGAGAGGAGAATTATTGTGCTGAAACCTAAAAGTGCTTTTGGGCAGGGCTGCCACACTCCTCCTGTCACTGTCCAAAATCCATCCCTCACCCCAGGGGCTTCCAGCAGCTTCTCCCACTGTCTGGGGCACGGGCTTTTCCAATTAACCTGTCAGGAAGAGCAATGTATTATTTTCCAGCACCCGAGTAATTTAAAAGCCATCAGATTTCAGAGATCTGCCTGGCGTGTTAAACTCCCAGCCAGTGCTGAGGAGCTCGTGAGGCTCAAAAATGCAGAAGCAGAGAGACCCATGGCCAGCAGAAGGTGTTGCACCTGCGGAAGAGGGGGACAAAACCACACAGCCAAGGTGCTAAAGCATCCTTTGGGAAGGTTTCTGAGTTATTATAGTTATTATAAATCCATATTAATTCTGTCACTGGCAGAGCCCCAGTTTGGAGTGCCATGCCCTGATTCACAGGGTCAAGAGAATCCAGGATGCTGAATGGTAACTCTGATAACTTAGATAAATTCATCTCTTGACTCAAGCTGCTGAACCAAAGGGATGTTGTCCCATTTTTGACCACATCCCAGCATCTCCATCACCAATCCCTCCATCTCCATTCTCTGGAGAACCTCTGGAAGTTTTGGATACATCCAAGGTATTCATGACTGTTACTGACATATTTTATAAAAATCCTTTTGCTAGGATTTTTATCCTGAGAAGCCTCAAAAAGAAATGTAAACAATAATTATCTGATTGCTTGGAATGTGGTCTGGAGATGGTTTACTAACAGGTGCATCTTTGGTCTCATGTGAATTGTTTTTACTTGATGATCAATCCCAGCCCAGCTGTGTCAGACTCTGGTCAGTCACAAGATTTTATTATTCATTCTTTTCTAGCCTTCTGATGTCTCCTTTCTCTTTCTTTAGTGTAGTTTTAATATATAATATTATATGATGTAATATAATATAATATATTATATGATATGATATATGATATGATATATGATATAATACGATATAATATGATATAATACGATATAATACGATATAATACGATATAATACGATATAATATAATATAATATAATATAATATAATATAATATAATAATAAATCAGCCTTCTGAAACATGGAGTCAAGATTCTCATCTCTTCCCTCATCCTGGGGACCCTCAAACACCACCACATTTGGTGACCCCAAGTGAGTGACACCCCAACACATGGCCATGGTCATGTTGGTGGAGATAAGCCTCTCACGGCAAAAACACAAATTTCTCCTCTGGCATCTTTCCCTTCCTGGAATCAGCCATGCCCTGGCTGATCATGTCCCAGCAAAGCATTTCCAGACAGAAACTCACACCTGAGCTCTGGCCTTCAAAGCACGTGTGGATGCCTGGGGACCTGAGGAGGGGTAAGTGGGTTTCTTTGCAGGCTCCTCCTGGGCTCCTGGGGAGATGATGTGGGTTTTTTTTTTTGCTTGTCTTCCATCACAGAACAAGAGCTAAGTGTTATTGATCTGGGACCTAGGGGGAATATTTCTGAGCAGCTCACCCTGGCATTAGTCCATCACTTAGCTGGTATTTATTATTCAGGGCTGGCAAGGGATTCCTGGCAGCGTGCCCTGGCCAGACAGCAAACTAGTGACAGAGGAGCTGAGCCAGTCAAGGGCAAATGAAGAGGGAAAAGAAGAGAAAAAAGAAACTGCAAACCAGATTTTCCTTCCTTAAATTAACTTAGGTGGGTCCCGGAGCTTCTCTCTGCAAAGTTGCTCCTGTGTGCATGAAAAACCCCAAGCAGGGTGTGCACACAGAGCTTGGCAGATGGTCAGTGTGAGATGATTTCTGGCTGAAAGATGATGGAAAAATGCAGATAAACAGGACAAGAATAGGACGAGGCTTCACCCACCAAAAAATCATGAAGGGCGCATGTGAGGGGGCAAACTGGCAGCTTTGCAGAGGGGAAAGCTGCTCCTCACAGCTGGAAGGTCCAAGAGGAAGAGCCATGGCAATGAATGATGTAATTTGGGTTATTCCCAGCACTCCAGAGAGGTTTGTCCTGCCTTATAATGAATGAAAGGATGTGTTAGTAGATCTACCCAGTCCCCTCTGAAGGCAAAACCATCCTTTATTCCATGATTTGGCATGATCTGATAGAGGAATTCCTCTTGAAGGCTCACTGGAGCAACAGCCCAGCAGAGGCAGAGCATTTCTGTGTGCATAAGGATCTGGGAAATAACTGAGTCTGAAGCGGGACAGGAAGCTTTAATGACATCCATCGTGTCCATGCCAAGGAGAAAATCAGGGAAAACACAGCTTCAACAGCCCATTTCTGTGACAATTCCCTGTTCCTTTCTAATGCCAGTCCACTGTTGATCCAGGGGTTCATTCTCAGGTGCTCTGGGGATAGAAGTGGCAAACTCTCAAGGATAAATTAGATGAAAAAACCATCTCTGATCTCAGCTCCAGGTCTGCTGTCCCAATGCCAGATTTGTGGGCACTTTGCAGAGCTCCTGGCTTTGAAGAGTTGTTGTAAACCAGCAGTACACCTCCAGTCTAGGGAGCTGAGTAAGGTTCTTCCCAAGGGATTGTAAAAAGGGCCAGAGGATCTCCTGGGAGGAAGGGAATTAAATCTCTGCTTAGCCTAACCCCAAACATTGCAGCAGGGCTATGGCAAATCAGGAATAGCTCAAACTCTCTGTGAAGCTGCAGGAAAATACATAAAAATCATCTTCTGGACAGACAGCAGGGTGGGCACAGCCTTTGAGAAGTTAAGCACATGGCACCTCTTTCTCCTTAGGCAGTGAACACACTGCCTGTGTGTCTTCACAGGCAATAATTTGGCCAGTTTAAGAGTTCTTGTAACCTCTGCACTAAGATAACATTGGCAGAAAAAGGGGGAAAAAGTCCCTCAGGCTTGGTCAGATTAAAGAGCCCTGTCTGCTAAGGTGTAGTGAATTCTTCTGCTATTGATCCCTGGGGTCATCCTTGAGACAGTGAACTAATGGACCAGCACATTTCCTTGGACTTCCTTAAACTAAAAATTACATTAAGTTCAAGTGGGACATTAATTATGATGATAATGATAATAGCAATATAATAATAATAATAATAATAATAATAATAATAATAATAATAATAATAATAATAATAATAATAGCAGTAGCACACCATTCCATCTCTCTCAGACAAACAGCTGCAAGGCTAATCCAGCTCTTACTGATTTTACAAGAACCCCCAGGTTCTGAGTTTTTGAGTTTTCACATCTTGAATCTTTCTGTTCCCTCCTTCTCAATGTTTCACACCTCCCCCAAAGTGTCCATAGAAAGACTATAGAAGAGCAAAATAATTCCCAGTTTGGCTTCCACCTTGGAAAAAGTGTTTGATTTATTCAGCTCAGTGGTCTGGTGTTGAAGAATCTTCTATGAAAAATCCTTCCCTTAGGATGTTTCCTCCTGAGAAGCTGAGAGCCCTCAGGAACAAAATGCAAACAATGATTATCTGCTGCTGTGGAATGCAACAGGTGCATCTGTGATTGGCCCATCTTAGATGTTTCTAATTAATGGCCAATCACAGTCAGCTGGCTCTGACAGAGAGCCCGATCCACAAGCCTTTGTTATCATTCTTTCTTTTTCTATTCTTAGCTAGCCTTCTGAGGAAATCCTTTCTTCTATTCTTTTAGTATAGTTTTAATAAAAAAAATAAATCAAGCCCTCTGAAACATGCAGTCAGATCCTCATCTCTTCCCTCAACCAAAAACCCCTGTGAACACCATCACAGTCTGGTAGTCTGAACTTGGCCTCATTACAGATGTTGATCTGAAAATGCCCTATAAGAATCTCTCCAATTGCTGTTAAACCAAAACAAAACCAATCAAACAAAGCAAAAAAACAACAGCAACAAAGTTCCCTGAGCTCATGCTCTGTTAGGTGAAGTTTCCAGAAGCAGAGCAGATGTGGCTGCTCCTCTCTTCGTGGCACCAGCTCTCCCTGATCCTTCACATCAGTTATTTGTATACAGGTGCAGAGAAAAGGCTGGAAAACTCAGGGAGAAGTGATGGATGCCTGCTCCCAAGAGCTGCAGAGGCATCTTTTGCCAGGAATTGTGCAGTGCTGCCGTGTCTCACACCCTCAGTGCTGCCTCTCCCAAAGCAAGGCCCACGGAAATGAAGCGATCAGCGCGGCTCCGTAATTACGGTGGCAGCTCGTGTGTGCTCAGAAGGTTTGGGCTGAAAGGAGGTGTATTTTAATTATTAGCATCCAATTAAATATTGAATAAGTTCCATTATTGAAGGGGGATTTTGTGCCTCTCAGGGACCCTCCAAAGAGTTAATTAGAGAGCCTGCACACTTGTAGACATAATGTGTATGTGCCTCCACCCCCTCCGGTGCTGCCGCAGATCCCAAGCTTGCAGGTGTTTTCTGCTCTGTGAGCCTGAAACTGGATTTTTCCACGTTCTTTAAATTGTAAGGTGTCAGTCCATCTTCAACAGCAGGAATCTTGGCATAAACTGCCAAAAGAAAAGAGCTGACCAGCGCTGTTCTGGCTGAAGAACTGATGAATTTCCATCAAGCATGTGCATGTCTGTCCCTGCCAGCCTGGAGCAGTCTCCAGAGGATGGGCACATCCTGCTGGTGATAAGAGCATGTCCAGAGTGAGCTGTTCCCTGGCTGGACACAGCTCTTGCTGCTGAGCTAATCTCAGAAGCCTTCCTGGGAGTTAGAATCTCACCAGGCCATTCCTGAGCTTTTCAGCAGCAGTGAGAATGGGTCAGGATTTATTTATGTAGGGATTGAGCACAGTCCTGTGCTTTCATTGCTGGCATTTTCCTGATTTTTGACTGATGCTGAACAGCCCAGTCTGGGCATTGGACAGGGAGGTGTTCCAGGGGTAGTACAGGTGGGGAGTGTGTTATCAGGGATAAGAGAGATCAATCCTGGCAGAGAAACCAGCAGCAAGAAGAGCAGAGCCTGCACATTGCATCTGCTGGAATATATGTGGCTATTAATTATAAATTAATATATAATATTAAAATTATAAATAAGGCGGCAGAGGTGAAGAATTAACCAAACAGAGGCACTGGACTGTGACCCATCAACATTTAAGGGTGGTTCAATGTCCAGTATCAGAGGGAAGAGAAGCAACCCAAGGTGTCAGTGGACAGCAATGCAATCCTCTCGTGGTGGGGAGGAGGAGGAGGAGGAGGAGGAGGATGTGGCTCCAGCTGGAAATCAATCCACACGTGGCATCCATCAGGCTGCTGGGAAAGCAGGCTCCAAATGGAGTGCTTGTCATTAGGAGAAGCTGCATGGAAGAGCCAGAGATGGGGGAATAGCACATGGGGGGCTGTTTGTGAGGCAGCCCCATCAGGCAAATAGGATTATTTGGGAGTGATGAGATAATTCACCAGGAAGTCCTGTCAGGTTTAACTGACCCTCCCAGATGAGGGAATGCTGGGGAAGAGGGGGGTGAGAGCTCCCAGCTGGGGCTTGGCCTTCATCCAGAGCCCAGCACAGCCTCTGCACTCGGAAACTGGGTGAACTGGGAATGGAGGCTGCAATCTTTCACAGTGAAATTATCTCTTTTATCTTGAGAGGATCCCTAAATCTTGCAAGCAACATTTCACACTGAAACTGAGTTTGTCTGTGTTTTTAAGCCTTCTGTCGTGCCACAGCCCATCTGCAATGCATTCCCAGAGAATAATGCATCCCAGAGGAACCAACACAAAACACAGCCAAGCTCCACAGGCAGCAATGGGAGGTAAAGGTTCTAAACCCCTGGCCACTATGAGACCAGGCAGCCTCTCCAAAATTCAGGAACCCTCCCATGGAGATAAGCCAGCAGAACCTGCCCTCTTCAAATCCCCAGCAGAAAAGTTGTGCTCATAGCTAGGCTGGCCTAAAATAAGAGTCACTCCGGTTTCTTCACTAGTGTGTAAAGGACTTAAAATATAAGTCCTTTAAAACTCTGACAACACTTGGATAAATCTCCTGCCCTCCTCTCCATGAATGTGTTGGCAAATATAAAGAACCCTCTGACCGTGGCTCTTTGGAAAGGAATATACTTATTTTTTAAAGAAAACAAAGCTAAAAATGCTTTTAACAATGGAGTTACTAATTATTATTTACATAATTAATTATATATATATATATATATAACTACATATATTTATCTATATAAAATATAGATAATTATATATATTATATAACTATAGAAATATCATCTATATTTATATAATTAATTGTATATTTATATAATTAATTATATAATTATTATTTAGTTCCCAACATTTTTAGGGCAGCTCTCACTAGATGGATGCACAAGTAGGAATGACAAAGCTGCTGTCTCCCCATTCACAGCAGCAGAACTGGGTGATTTTTTGTTTTGGTTTTGTTTTTTTTTTATGACAGCCTTTTCAAATGCTTGGGGATGTCTGCAGGAGGGATGACAATAATTAGATTCATAACACATTAACGATGGCTGTGGCTGTGTGGGCTGCCTGGAGCAGGGAAATGAAGTGACACCCAAGGCTGTGGATCTGCAGCCATTCTGTTCCCAGCTCTGCCCTCCCCAGGGGAACCCACCACTGATAAAGAGCTGATGGACACAGACAGCTGACATGAACCAAACTACCCTTCCCTTGTAAGGAACTGCCAGAATTTGTCAGAATTTGAGCAATGTGGCCTAGTGGGAGGTGTCTACAGCAAGGGGTTGGAACTGGGTTATCTTTAATGTCACTTCCAACCCAAACCATCCATTGATTCTATGACAATTAAGCAATTTCTCAGTTTTCTCCATATTTTGCAGATTTCTTGGCCCTTCAATCTATCAGATCCTGTACAGACCTAAAGTAAAAGTGATGGTTCATGCCCCATAATAAAATAAAAAGAGGTTAAAACATACACAACTCAAATTTCCAAGCCCATCTCTTTCCCAAAATCTTATTAATAGGGAGAAATCTCATGCTGAGTTTATTTTTCTTCTTCACCTGACAAGTTGTTCTGGGAGCAGACACTGTCTTTCAGAAGAAGAAAACAAATTGATCCCATTTAAAATTCTTCTTCATCCACGACCAACCCAATTTAAAATGCTATCAATCTGCATGGTGGCTTCCCCACTGGAAAAGGTGCAAACCAAAGGCTTGGTGCTTTTATTTTGGCTTGTGTTGGATTTCTTCACTCATGTTGTTTGCATTCTGATGTGTTTTTAATAACACACAGACACAACTGCATCTTCTAGGTGAGGGCAGCTCACCAGCTGCCACTGTTTATTGATTTGTTTATCTTCATTTACCTTTTCAGGACAAAAATAGGGAGCACAGTTTGTGTCCTTGCTGTGGCCAGAGTCACAGCAGCAGGGATTCCAGGCATGTGCCTGATGATGGAGAGAAAGACCTTGAAGAACAGGAGAACGACAGCCTTTGAACACCTGGTGGCCAAATTATTTCAACTGCAAGAGTGCAACTGGAATAGAAATTCCTGTGGAGGCATCACAAGCAGCAGAGGAGTGGGAAAAGTCACCTCATTGCAAAGTGGGGTGGGTTTGACCTTCTCCTTGGTTCTACAGAGGGGTGACAGCTCTGCCTCTGATCTACAGGGCAGAGTGGGGCTGTGTGTTCTGTTTGCCATCTGTCAGAGGTGGGGCAGTTCTCTCTGTCCATGGGGCAGTTGTTTCTTTATCTCTCCCACAGCCAGCCCTCCCTCCAGGAGATCTCTGCTGTCCATGGCCACTGAGTGTCCCTGCAGGGCTGAGCCAATCCCAGCATCCCATGGGGAGATGCTCCGCCCAGGGGAGGAGCCAAGCATTCCTACCTGGATCCAATCTGAGCCTGGCACAGCACAGCAGCCTCTGCCCCCTGCACTGCCAGAGGAGCAGCTTTCTGCTGCCCTGCATGGCCAGAGGGAGCCCAGGCCCATCTGCAGCAGCCCTGGAGCTGCAGAGGAAAACTCCCCCCTTGTGCAGGATCCCTGCTGCAGCAGAGCCACAGCTGGCACTGCAGGAGGGCTGAGCCCCCATGGCATGGGGCTGGGGCACCCCCTGGCACACAGGGGGCAGGGCCTGCTCTCACTCTGACTGTGGGTTGGTTTGTTTTCTGTAATATTGCATTTGTACTTTTAATTTTCCTAATAAAGAGCTGTTATTCCTATTCCCATATCTTTGCCTGAGAGCCCCTTAATTTCAAAATTATAATAATTCAGAGGGAGGGGGTTTATATTTTCCATTTCAAGGAAGGCTCCTGCCCTCCTTAGCAGACACCTGAATTTCAAACCAAGACAGGAAAGCCCAGTGCAGTGTACTCAATGTTCATAACTTTTAGGGTGCTGTGGACAAAAAGGCTGTTGGCTTTTAATGCAAACCTGAGAAAAATTACCCTAAGGAGGAAAAGTGAGGCTGTTCAGACTTCAGGAGCTATTTGCCCTGTCCCCAGACAAAAGCCCATATCTGGTGGACTTCTCTGTCAGAGGCTTTGCAATATCTGGGGAGCAGGACTGAGCCAGAGAATAAATATCCTGCTCAAAACTGGTCAGAGCTTTACATGGCCGTGGTCAGAATTTGGTATGAATTGTTGAAGGGAAATTGGACTGTAAAGGGGGAACAGGAATCTGTGTGTTTACAGAATCACAGAATAATGAGATTGGAAGAGACCTCTCAGATCATCGAGTCCAACCTGTGCTTTAATACCTCAACTAGACTATAGCACCAAGTGCCGTGTCCAGTCTCTATGACAAGTCTGAGGAAAGCCCTCTGTAAATTCCTGTCTGTGTTGACTTGTACACCCTCCCCTCACTCTTGACCATTCCTTCTTTGATTCTGAGCAGTTTCTGCTGCTGGCAAAGGCAAGTGGGGCTCTGGCAAGTTTGGAAGTGACTGGCAGTAAGGCACACAAGTCAACCTTTGCCCTGAAAGAACTTTCAGAACTTTCAGTGTGAGTTTTACCCCTTGTTGGGATGAGTGCATCCCAGTTGTCGCAAACCCAAATGCCTACACGGGTTTCTCATGTCATTTTGCCCCCCAGACTGAGTGCCAGGAGAGCCCCAGTGCACCCCGTGAAGCTGGCAGACCTGAGGGCTGCAGTGCCCCATTCCCAGCTGACCTTGAGCTTCTCTTGGGGCTGAACCAACAGCTCAGTGCTGGAGGGAGAAGCCCCTCGTGAGCCAAGAGGAAATCTGTCAATAATGGGAAACCACAGCCATTTAGCATCAATCATAACAATTGATTCTGCCAGGGAGGAGGGCAAGGGGAGGGAGCTGTTGGCTGGGGGACCTGGGACACATCACATGTCCCTGGAACCGGGGCTGTTCCTGCACTTTAACACGGCTGGAGCAGAGCGAGGAGCCATTAATTGACTTTTAGCTCCAACTGTAATCCTGGTGTCTCTTGGATGTCAATTAACCGCCAGTAATAGGTGGCTAATTGCTTGAGATGGCCTTTCAAATGAGATGTAAGACACAGACCCAACCACTGTGGTCATTAAGGGTCCTTCTGCACATTGCACAGGAGCAGGGATGCTCAGGGCACTTTTCTCTGGCTGTTTTCCAGTCTCTTTCATTACATCACACCCTGTGTCTGCACTGGATAATCTTTTATTCAGGCTCTACCTTTATTATAGCTCTTTTCTTGTGCTTTTATCCATCCAGGGGGGTACAGAGTTGTATTATTGCCATTTTATTTAAAGGTCAAGGCAGAATACCTCACAGGTGCATGTTATGGAGTCTCACAAAAACACTGTCTTTCAATACAGGACAGGGTGAGAAAAGCCTCTCACAGCTCCTCCCATGAGCTGAAAGGTCAATTTTGTAGAGAGAAACTTTTCCTGCCTGAGTGTCCCAAGGTCTGAACAAGTCCAGGTATCCATCTCCTCATATGGAGATGATCTAACCTGCCCTGCAAGGTTAGAACATCAACAGAGGGAGAGAGAAGATAAATCCTGACCTGATAAATCCAGGGGATTGTCAGTAGGAACTGTGCTTGCAGAAGGATATCAGGGTCTGAGCTTCTGTCCTCCCACACCCCTGGCAAGTGCAAACCACAGACAGGACATTCAGCAGCACCATTTACCCCTAAAATGATGACTTTTTTAAGAGCTGAGAGAAATATTTCCTTTCAACAATGTCAATATTTTCTCCTTTTTTTTTTAATCTGTATGTTCCCCAAAGTCCTCTGAAAGTCAACCAATCCAGTTTTTGTCACTAGAGCTTATATGCCCAAGTAGAGCATAAAATTGTCACTTTTGCTACTGTGGTAAATTGGAGATGGATGAAAGTTTCCTTCCCAGAAGCAGACAAATTCCAGAGGTGGGGACTAAACTCTGCTAAGCCCTGCAGAAAGCAAGATGTGCTGTCACTGCACAGCTGGATTTCTGTGGCTCTGAGATGCAAATCTGATGCAGTCACTGGAAGTTGCAGCTCACAGAATCACCCAGCTGCATCAAGAGCACAGACATGCTCAAAAAACCCTCCAGACATGACATCCACCACAGCAGACAGACTGAAACCCCATCATTGCAGCATTTAATGTGATTTTCCAGTGCCAGAACATCACCACAAAGCCAGGCTGCAGCCACAGCTGAGGTTTGTGATTGCCTGGCACCCGACTCAGCTCACCTGACAATTCCATCAATCCAGGGCCTTGCACCTTCTGCTTCAGTGCCTCCTTGTGTTCTGACAGCAGGTTGGAGACAGCAGCTCTGAGCAGGACAGGTGACATCAACACCCAAGTGTGAGACTGATAAGGAAATCACTCAGGATGTCACTACAGGAAAAACTACTCTTGTGTTTAAGGAGCATTTTCCCAGAGTGGGGGGAGTGCATTACTCTGCAGAAAGGGAAAAGAGAAAGCAAAACCTCTTTCCTGAGTGGAGTTTACTGTCCAAGGAATTGCCTTTCTTCACAATTATCCAAAATTTTGCACCTGCAGGTGATGGAGACTGGATGCAAAGTTGACATTGGGGGTGCAGGGTGGCCCCTGGTGTTCCAAAATCCTCCAGGAGGAAATGCCTGGCTGAAATTGGTATGGCCACATCTCCCTCTAGAGACTGCATCCTCCAGCAGCTGGGATTTGCATTCTGCTGATGTCCCAACAGTTCAGAGAGCAGGGATGGGATGTTATATCCAGCAGCTGGAGGTTGTGCCCCTGTGGATACACCATGAACCGTGTTAGCATGGTGCTGCCACAGGGAGAGACCACAGGAGGTGCATCAGGAGCTCACAGACAGTATTCACATCCCCCTGCCAGAAGCCTCATAATTTGGAGCTCCCCAGAGGGGAAAAAATGGAAAAAAATATAATTTTCAGGACAGTAAGTAGGAGGCTTAATTGTATGGCTGGGTCACCCAGCTACACTCGCTAGTCTGGTTTTAATGTGGGATAGAGAAACACCAAAGAATCAGAGAATGGTTTGGGTTGGAAGGGATCTTAAAGATCCCCCTGCCCAGGCAGTGACACCTTCCACAAGACCAGGTTCCTGAAATCTGTATCTAAACTCACAGTGCCTAAGGAGTTGGATCTTGCCTGCAGGATCTGTTTTCCCTCTGTTCAAGCACCTGAACACTGTGTTGGAAAATGCCATGGCAGGGGAAACTCAGAGCCTGGATGAGTGAGCAGACACAGGGGGAAAGCTGGGAGCACAGAGGTTCATTGAGGGGAAACTGAGGTAGCAGCAGAAACCAAGCTCAAATCTGCAAAGCTTTATGGGGTCTGGTATCACCTTGATGCCTTGGGAAGGCTGAGCTAGAGCAGAGGCTGGGCAGAGTTCCAGAATAAAGCAGGGATTTATTCACAGGATCTCCTGCATGGCTGCACCTTGGGCAGCACCAGAGCCCAGCCAGGGCTGCACCCAAGATGAACCAAAACGGCCCCAAAATGCACGAGCGCTGCCGGGGTCTGTCCCTGGGATCAGCTCTGCTCCATTTGCACCTTGCAGTTCATTGTCCCATTGCAGCTTTAGCCCAGGCAGTCCCACCCTGCTTGTTCTTCTCTCTCCAGCCCACAGGGTTTGTGCTCCTGGGCTGAGATTTGGGGCATTTGTCCTTGGTGCCCAGCTGGAGCAGGAATTGTTTTGTCTCCCTGCTCTGTGCACACAGCTCACCATCCCATAATACGAAGCCCAGAGCCACACACTAAAGCAGCACAGAATGTGAAAAATATAAAAGCTCAAACCTGAGGTATCAACCTGAGATTCTCCCATGGGGATAATCTGTGATGTGAGCCCAACTGGAAATCCCAGATTCTCTGCAGGGGCATTGGGATGTTCTAGGAAAAAGACTCAGAGCTGAGTCTGTGTTTGAGCAGTTGAACTGCACCCTCTCATCTGCCAATTTACAAGGGGATGCACAGAGGCAGCCAGATTGGCAGGAGCACTCAGGCCAAGATAAAGGTCATGTGCTCTCAGGGGATGTCAAAGCTTTTCCCCACAATTTGGGTTTGCATAAGCAAACACCAATTCAGGGGAGCCAAAAGTACTCATAGCTCCAGAGAGCTCCCAATGAATGTGACATTAAAATGGTTTCTCAGGTCCTTCCCGGGCCAGGGCAGCCCATGTCGCATCCCACATGTTTTCTACTCTGGACATCCCAGAACTCACACATCAGGTGAGTTCTGGGATATCCAGAGTAAAAAATATCTCCTTTCCCCTCTCTAGGGAGCACATCAGTGGCTTAGTGTTTTCACAATGCAGGGTAAAAAAAAAATTTTTGTTTAAATTTGAATTATTTTCCTGCACAGAGAAATGGTAGAGTTTGTTTAAGTTATTTCCTTGAACCTGTGTTTGAAGCAACAGGTTTAATCTGTCATGAGCCAGGGGGACTAGGGGAGGAGAACAAGCTGTGTAAGAACATTGGGAAACTGTTGTCATTGGTGCAAGAGTTCTATTGTTATTACATTGCAAGGGTTCCATATTGCCAGAGTTTGGTACTTCCTTGATGTTTCTTGTAGGCAACTCCTCTAGCACTGACTCTTCCTTGTCCTCACAGCAGCCAATTGACCCCAGTACTCCTCAATCAACCAATCCACTCTTTTATAACACTCTTCTGATTGGCCACAGGTGTGGCCTGTTAACATCAGGCCTGCTCCTAATCCTTAATAATTAACCCAGCTGCAACTCTTTAGGGGGTAAGATTACTTTCTATACTACCTTTATTTACTTATATTCTATCCCCCTACAGCAAACTGAGAAGAAAAGTGGAAGATATCCCACATTTAAAAGTGGTTTGTGAAATCCTGGGCTGAGATTGATAAAATACAAGGTGAGCGCAGGGCAACAAACCACTTCACCTGCAGCTCCCCTCTCTCACTGAGGCCAGCACAGCTGGACACACCAAACTCCAGCTGTGACCCCACCAAACACCGTCATCCAGCTGTTTCCTCGTCCCAGCTGAAATAAACACAGGCAGGAGACCTTTCTCCTTTTCAATGCCTTTATTAAAAGTGATCAGCTCAGGTGGGGAGAGTTGATGGGTCCACACTCACAGGGGTGACACGGAGGAGGAGGAACAGTGCAGCTTTGTCCACTGGTCTGTGGGCAGAGCTGGGATCTCTCCTCATAAGAACACCAGGAAATTCCCTAATTATCTGGTTTAACAGTTGAGGTCCTCTGTCTAGCCAACATCTTGGGGTTAGGGTAAGGAGTAAAAAGGCCTTGGCAGATACTAGATTCTGTTCCTCACGTCTAGTCATTGCTTTGATTTGTCAATTTTGTGTTGGCTTGTTGTTTTAGGGGTTTTTGGCTAGGTTTGATGATGGGTCTCTCCCGTGCCATGCTGGATCCAATGTCATTTGCATGTCGACTTGATGTCCCTTCCCCTTCACTGTCTGGGTGCCATCCTCTAGGAATCAGCAGGGTGTCACTGGACCAAAGGGGAATTCTTAACCATCAAGGAGAGGTAGTTAATGAAAACGACAGGTGATTAGAACAACAAACAGTTAGAACTCCACCCTGGCAGCAACTGGCCCAACTTGTGAACTCTGCAACCTTTTAAACAAAATGGACAGCTTTTCTGCTCATAAAGCCCACACCTGAAGTGCCTTCAGAGCGCCCTTGCCGTGAAGGGCTTGCTTTGCTCAGAGGCACTGAGAGATGGAACCACTCTCAGCATTCAGAGTGACATCCCCAGCGTGAGACAGACAGACAGACAGGAGACAGCAAGGGCAGCACAGGTCAGGGGGCACGGTGCCTTGTGCCTCTGAGACCTCTCTGCCCAAAGAGCAGGGCTGCAGATGAAACCAGACTGGGGCTTTTCACTCCTGCTTCAAACACTTCTGAAGTTTCTCTGTAAACAAGGATTAAAACAATATAAATAACAACAAATAAAGAAAGAAAGAGTGTGTGTGTGTGTGTAGGAACTGCAACAAGAAGCACGAAAAATAAAGGAGGAGGCAGCAAAAGTTTCCCTGAGCAGCTGCCTGAGCTGCTTTGGGGGGCTTGGAATATCTGCTTTGCACACATAGAAACACACAGCCCTATAAGCAGTGATAGTATTTTGTAATTAAAGGTGCCCCACAGCAAGGCTGTTCTCAACAGAATAATACCATAATCTTTACAAATGCCTTTGCTTCCTTGAAAAGATGCAGCTAAGTCAAAGACGGAGACATAGGGAAGAAAAAAAAATAATAGCACCAAAGGCACTCAGGATGCAATAAAATAGAGGATTAGATCTACATTACTTTCATTACATTATATTGTATTTTTATTATTAGGTCCACAGTTATCATTTAATCTTATAGCTGCTGTGTCTGATAGAGTGGAACAAAAACAAATGGAATTCATCCCCCACACACACACCAAGGAATTGGAGATTAAGGAAAGATTAACATCATGTGTAAATGAATGAAAAATGCAAATTGCAAAAGAAAAAAGGAGGGAAATGAGGGGTGCTGGGGCTGGGGAAGCAACCCTGGTGTGAGGTTAACTCTCCTTTATCTCTGCCTATTTCCCTATGGCAGGAGGGAGAACCAGGGACCCTGGCCACTGCTGGGCATTCCTGAACTAAAGGAATGAATTTCACTGAGGATCCATCCCCTTGTGATGGAGCCAGGCCCTAGAGAGCAGGACTTGAGCACCAGGCAGATCTCAGCACCCTGGTGGTGTGACAAAACCAGGGTTTACCTCTCTATGCCCTTACCTGGTTTACAGTGGGATTCATTTTAGCTTGGGAGGCTTAAATCTCATTTTCCCTTCCCTTTTCCCTTATTTCCAAGAGCAGTGACCAGGCAGCAGCTCTGCTGCTCCATCCTCCTGCTGCCAGTATGTGGGGCTCAGCACAGCCTCACCAACCCTGACTCTTCTGCAGGATTAATTTCTGGAGGAGAGGAATGGCTGACACAATCCAGGTATTTCTTGGCGGCAATCCTATTTACCCAGAGCATTCACAAAGGATTTACAAACCTAAAGGGGGATTTAAAGGGAATTTGGGCACCTAACTCTGAAACAGCCAACCTGAAAATCCCCACTCATCCATCACCTGATCCCAGAGGTTCCTCAGCTGCACAGATACCATTTTTTTTTCCCCCTGTACTGGCATGTTCAGAAGATCTTTGGTCATGGCAAAGCTGAGCAGTTCCTAACCAGAAATCCCCCTGCTCTTTAGTTAACCTACCCCGAGCATCCCTTTATCCCTCTGCAGTTCCCAGACAGCCTGAGGCTCTCTGCAGCCAGAAAGGCAGAGCTGCTGCTGGTTTACTTTAAAATGCAGCAGCTCCTTCTTCCCTCAATCCATAAAATAGCTTGGGAGAGTCTCCTGGGCTGTGGAGACCCAAATCTTGGTTTTTCCTCCACCTGAATCAAACTCTTCCCTCCTGTTGCACACAGAGCATCAATGAAGATGATTTACTGAAGTGGATGTTTTTCCCCATTTTTTCACAGCAATGAGTTGTGGCATTCACATTCTCTGAAAAATCCCTTCACCCAGGATTTCTCTCCTGGGAAGCTCAGAAGCCTCAGAGGAAAAGGGAAACAATTCTTATCTCATTTGCTTCTCCTGTGTTGTGCTCAAATGTGGAATATGGTTGGAGATTGTTTACCCACAGGTGATTGTTTCATTGGGTTTCTGATGTGAATTGTTTTGACTTAATGGCCAACTGGGGCCAAGCTGTGTCAGGACTCTGGAAAGAGTCACGAGTTTTCATTATTATCTTTTTAACATTCAGTAAGTATCCTTTCTGTATTCTTTAGTACAGTTTAGTATAGTATCCTTTAATATAATAGAGTATCATAAAATAATAAATTAGCCTTCTGAGAACATGGAATCAGATTCATCATTCCTGCCTTCGTTGGGACATTCTCAGCAAATACAATAAAGAGGGGCAACCTCCTGCCTCATCCTGAGTCCCCTAAAGCTGATGTTTGAGAGAGGTTAAGGTGTCATTTTGGGACATGACAGAGGTGGACACAAATGTTGTCAGGCAAAAGTAGAACACCAGCTATGCCTTTGAACATCACAGGAAAATTACCTGGAGACAAGGAAGGAGGAAGAAAATGGTGGGAAGGGGGGGGATGAATTTATCCTGGGGACACCCATGAGGGAGGAGGAAGAAACCTCAGCTTAAAGTGTGAAGAACAAACTACCACATTTCCCTGCTTTGACTGCAGAAGGAGTTGACAAAAATAGATATTTAATCCCTGGATAATTAAACTGAGGAGAGAATGTGTTCTCAGGTCACACAGCCCAGCTGCTGGGTGGGCCATGGCTTTGGGCAGTGGATTCTGTTCCTCCCAGTTCCAGCACTATAAAGTGTTTTAATTGCTGTTTTCACCTTGTTTGAAATCAGGGTGATGATCATTCCTTATCTGTGCCTACAAACGTCTCTCCCCCAGACCTGGTGCTGGCCACTGACCCTTTCCAGATTAGTGGTGCAGCCAGCTCCAGCTGTTCCTGCCTGCAAGCATGACTTGATGGAGCTTTTTAATTCAATTGAGGTTTCTCTGCACATTCTTTCTCCATGGCTGAGGGGTTCCCCTCCATCCTTCCCACCTGAGGTTGCCTCTCAGCACATTGAAATCCACTTCCCAGAGCAATCTGGAGTTCATCTGAAGCCACACCATCAGCAAGATTATATTTTCCCCTTCCATTCCTCGTGCAATGCTTTGCATTGCCCACACACGTGTGGTCACTGTCCTGTGCTTGGAGTTACAAGCAGCAAGGAAAATTAATTGTCAAATAAATAGGTTATTAATGACATTGATATTCCTGCAGCTAAAATAATCTGGTGGGTTGTAGGATTATCACAGAAGATCTTAAAAGTTCATACCAGGCACAGGTCTGTCCCATCCCTGTGATCTATCTTTTTTTTTCTTTCAAAAGAAAACCCCCAAACCTCAAGCTTTCAGTTCTGGAGGAAGCCAAAACCAATTCCAGTTTCTATGGCACATTTCATGAAGTTTGAAGTGACCAGACTGAGAGCAGCTTACAGCTGCAAATCAGCCACATTTTGTGCTGTGATTATTTATTCTCTGTCTTTGAGCAGTTGCCCAAGATTGCATGCAGGATCAGAATCCCATGGGATCCCACTCAGACACTGAGATGTGTTCACTAATGTGGCAAATATTTTCATCTAACATATGAAATACCAAGCAGAGAGCTAAAAGGGAAGGACAGCTCTCAGGCAAGGTGACACAATTTCTTCAATTCCTCAGCAAACTGAGAACCAGGAAACTTTAGTGCAGTTGGCCACTGCATGGGGTAAAGAAGGATGTGTGAAGTTTTAGCTCACTTGAAGTCATCTAAAAAGTTCAGTGAGGATCTGGTCAAAACCCCACAGAAATCAGCAAGAGCCTTTTCGACAGGTTTGCATCCCCTGAAGGATTGTGCAGCAGACACAAGGCTGCAAGTTCCAACTACAGAGAGTTGCAAATCACAGGGCATCAAAGTTTGGGAAGCCTCTGAACATCCCTCCCTGCAGCAATCACTTCTCTGCCAGCTTTTGTGCTGGGGGGAGGTATCAGCTACCTGAAGTTCTGTTTGCAAACACGTTTCTCTCTCTGTGTGACTTTCCAGGAGGCAGGCAGGAATATAAGTAAAAGCAGCCCAGGAGTGGGCATTGCTTGCTGGGGAATAGAAATTCCTGCAGAGCAGGAGGATTCCTGGAGTTTGGAAGGAGCTGTGAGTCCCTGCAGGTGTGGTGGGATGGGAAAGGGAGGCGTGGAAATACACCTGGAGGGGGAGGACCCAAAAGTGAGGAGGTAAAAACAGCACCATGAACATCACAAATCATCCAGGAAAGTTCTCAGGGTGGTGACAACTCTTCATAACTTTCTCTGATTGTGCTGAAGGGACTGGAATCTGTCAACCCTTGGGTGCAGAGGGATGTTGGCAGGACCAGAGAAGAAGGGAGGATGCTGGAAAGCTTCCTTATATAACAGTTTTAATGTAATTATAACTGAGTTTCATCAGCATGGATTATGAGTGTGAGTTAATTAACTTCCACATTATACTTAGATGGGCTAATAATAATATTTTTTTTGGCATGGGGGCTGCTCCATTTCACACACAACAAAACTCTAAGTGTTATACCAGGACCATTTCAGACCAATTTTGAAGGAATATGGTGGCAAATGACCCAAAAAACCCCAACAGCTGAATTCCACAATGTAGTTTCGTTGTAGGGAAAAGAGGGAGTTGCAGCTGAACAAGACCATGTGAGTCCCAGGGGATGTGAATATTTATTGGAGAAGAAATGCAGCAGCATGTGATCTAGGGAGAGCTGAAATTTCTGGTCTTTTCTTTTAATTTCAGAAAGGAAAGAAAAAAAAATACAGGGGGAAAAATGCTGAAAATCTAAAGGTGAAAGGTAACTTCTCCCAGGAAATATTAGTGGCAGTAACTGTCACTTTATTAAAGAAGTGAAGGAGTAGAAACAGCAAAATAGAAACAGGCTTGACAAAATGGGCAACAAATGTGAAATAATGCTGCTTCCTTGGTAAACAGGCTCAGTAGCAATGAAATAAATATTGGCTCTTGCTGAAAGAGTCCATCAAATCCATATCAGCAAACCTCAGTGTCACAGGAAAAAAACAAGGCAGGAGACCAAGATGGTTGTACCAGGAATGCTTTAAAAGCCTGAATATTTGGTCAAGGAAAACAAAAATTGCACATAAAGTGGGAGGGAGGCTGCAAATTTAATGAAAAAATAAAGGAAAAGTGCAACTATGGGGGAATAAAACCAGGAATGAAAAAATAAAGGAAAAGTGCAACTATGCAGGAATAAAACCAGGGAGTTTAATGCAGACAGTGAATAAAAGTGAGTTAACAACAAAAAATAAAGATCTGGAAATCATTCAAAATGAGGGGATGGAAAAAAGAGCAAGTCTTGTATTTCATTGGGAAGAAAAATTTACATCCTGTGATGCAGAGATGGCATGAAGTAGACCATATCTTCACAAAGTTGGTAAGACATTTCTATCTTCTTGCAGAAAGAAAAAAAAGAAAGGTTAATTGTGATCTGATAATACAATTAATAATAAAATTGATGGAGAAGAAGGAGCCCTGTGAGGGAAGTAGAAGTGGTGTGGGGGTAACACAGATGATCTGAGCCACCAAGACCTCGTGGAATCTTCTGGAATGCTAAAGGAAGTGAGCAGTTTGCTCCTTTTAATAATCCAGGGATGGCAGGGGAGGCCCCAGAGGACAGGAGAGCAGTGAGCATGGAAGTGTCTTAGAAGGGAAAGAGAAAAGCAAAAGGCTGGGCAGCCTAATCTCAATCCTAGGATGATCTTGGGAGAAATTTCTAAATTATTATTGGGGGTTGCATCTGCCCCACAGTATGATTTATACTGTGATATAAACTGGTTTATACTGTGATATAAATAATATTTAACATGCAACCCACCATGAAGAATGTTTGATAGCACAGCTTTCCCCTAGATCAGGGAAAGCAGGAGGTGTGATGGACAACCTGAAATCCCATCCTGAAGGGTTTTCTGGTTCCTTCAATAGAGTGAGGTTTGTGTGACATCATGGTCCTGCAGGTGGAATTGTTAAATGCCAGGCTCAATGACAAAATAATTTATTGTATAGCAGAAGGGGATCCCACTTCTCATAGGATCAGGCCTTAGAAGGGATTCAAATGTTCAATATTTCCTGATGACTTCCACAAGGATGTTGACACCTCAGAAAACATTCAGAGGTTTAGGTTGGTGAATAGAGAAAATTTCTTCACTGAAAGGGTGGCCAGGCTGCCCAGGGAAGTGGTGGAGTCACCAATCTTTGGAAGTGCTGAAGAGATGTGTGGATATGACATTTGGAAATAATATGCTTTGGTAGTGCTGGGCTAATGGTCAGACTTGGTGATGTCAAAGATGTTTTCCAATCTGAATAATCTACAAAAATAAATCTTTTCCCTTCAAAATGTTTTCCCATCTCACCAATCTGCCTCAGCACCCACACATGGAGATATTTTGACCTTCCACACCCCGAGAGGCAAACCCAGCTCAGTATAGGAGGGAGTGACAGGTTCCAAGGGTCACATGAACATTCTGCCTGAGATCCCATCACTGATGTCACTCATGATGCTGTCAGGTGTAGGCTTCTATTTTTACAGCAATATGGGCGGCCACAGACAACAGTTTTCCCTGCTCTCATGTGCCAGAAGAGATCTCAAGAGGAAAATGGAGTGGGGAGATGAGAGAGGTTTGGAATTATAGTGTAAAGTACCCATTTTTTTGGCCATGTTGCCAAGTGGATAGATTTATCTTGTCTCTAAGGCCTGTTGGCACAGTTAAAGAAGGCACAGAATTCCTGTCCTCTGGTTCCAGCAGACACAAAACCCACCTGTCCTCTTTCCCCTCTTACACCAGGAACTAATTCCAACAGATCAATGCAATGCATCCTTTAACAATTCAGCTTCTGGAAGCCTTCTTTGTTTCATTGATTTAATACATTCCTGTTACGTCTTTGAAAGGAAAAATGACACCAAGATTGCCCCATCATGTGGCATTCACATTCTCTGAAAAATCTATTCACCCAGGATTTTTCTCCCGGGAAGCTCAGAAGCCTCAGAGAAAAAGGAAAACAATAATTATCTCATTTGCTTCTCCTGTGTTTTGCTCATGTTTAGTGTATTTGGAGATTGTTTACCCACAGGTGATTGTTTCATTGGATTTCTGGTGTGAGTTGTTTTGACTCTTTGGCCAATCAGGGCCAAGCTGTGTCAGGACTCTGGAAAGAGTCACGAGTTTTCATTATTATCTTTTTAGCATTGAGTAAGTATCCTTTCTGGATATGATATCATATGATATGATAATTATATACTAAAACTATACTAAAGAAAGAGAAAGGAGACATCAGAAAGCTAGAAAAGAAGGAATAATAAAGTCTTGTGACTGACCAGAGAGTCCAACACAGCTGGACCTGGGATTGGTCATTAGGTTAAAACAATCCACATGAGACCAATCAAAGATGCACCTGTTGGTAAACCATCTCCAGACCACATCCCACTGCAATCAGATAATTATTGCTTACATTTCTTTTCTGAGGCCTCTCAGCTTCTCAGGGGAAAAATCCTAGGGAAAGGATTTTCATAAAATATGTCAGTAACATAAACCTACCCTCCTGAAGCTGAAATTACCTCGGAGTCATTTCTCCTCCTTGAGATGCCCCTAGCAAAGGAAAACCCTTCCCCACAGTTCTGTCACCCTAGAGCAGACCCTGGCCCAAAGGAACCAGGATTTATGGTCGACTCATCTGAAAGAGTCCAAGGGCAACCGGCCTGACAAGGTCTCTGGTGTCAAGATGACCCCAAGGTGTTGGAAAGTCTCTTTTTCCCAGCCCCAAGACTGAAGAGGAAGACAGGATTCCTTGGCTCAAGGTTGTTTATTTTCTCTTATCTATTCCATTCTTTCTCTGACCTGCTGAGATCTGTCCAGCAGGTTGGGTCGTGGCACAGTCCCTGCCCTTGGGGTGGTGTTAGCTTTTTATAATAGCTTTATTTACAATAATTTTCCAATACCTATCACTTATGTTAGACAGTCTGTCTCTACTCTAAACCAATCCAGAAGTGCCACCATCACAGCAGAAGATGGAGGACAAGAAGAAGAAGGACAGGACACGCCCAGATTCCTCCATCTTGCCTCCTGAACCCCCATTCTAAATCCCCAAAGTTCTACATTTTCACACGGTGATAAATTCACTATCATTCTATTTAAACTCTTGTGGTTTGTTCATCTTCATACAAAGTTGGTAATTGTTTCCATGGGCTAAAATCAAAGGCACAGGTGTCTTTGACTCTGTGCCAGGGTCTCTGAGCCCCCTGCCAGGGTCTCGAGTCCTCCAGGGCAGCCAGAGGAATATCCTGGGTTCTGACACCAGCTCAGCTTTGGCTGGCTACACTTAATCATCCAAATCCCATCTACAGTGACAGTGTGGTCCTGCTTCCCTCACAGTTGAAAAGGTCCCTGTAATCTCCAGGAATAGCAGCAATAGTTGTTGGCTTTTGCTGATAACCTAGCCATGTATTATTTTCTCCCAACAGCAGTACAGTTTGTTTGGTTTCTCTCGTACAGGACTCTTTAATCTTTGTTTTGACCTTAAAAGACCTGCCAATGTTAGTCCATGAAATCAGCTTAACAACTTTCCCATCCTTTCGCTCCTGCTTTATGAGAATAATTTCCCCATTGGTTCCACTTTCCTCCTTCATCCCCTCAATTTCGCATTTCTTGTTGTCGTTACTGGTTATTTCTCTTTCTCACCCCGGTCCCCTGCAATTCCAGTTCCCTGCAGAGAAATTACAGATTGCAGTAATAATTAGTTGCTGGTGTTATCTGCTTCTGTCCCTCTGATAGCTCTCAGAATAAAGCTGTCACCCAACACTGACCGTCTCATGTAATCAGAATAATATAAAAATAACCTTGCTCAGCACTGCCAGAGGTTTTCTTGCTTTGGTGCCTTAATTATGTTTGTTAATCAGAAAACACAATTAATTTCCCTGTTTCTGCATCTACAGGTTCTTTTTTGTTGTTTGTTTGGGTTTTTTTTCCCTTTCCAAGATGAGATTGTGATCCTATTTATTTGGCTATTTGCTACCACTTTTCTGCTAAAAATACCATCATCAAACTGGGGGTGGGGAACTCCATGATTTTATTTGAGTGGATTTTTTTGCTCATTTTTGCTAAGTTTCACCAGTTATCCTGGTTTCATTCTGACCATGATTTAAACCTATTTTGAAACCTGTTTGGGACTGCACCATTTTAAAAAATCATCCCTTGGAATCTGTCCTCAGTCCGTCCTCAGTCCATCACTCACATTTCCCTGTGTCACCTGCAGCCTTGATGTCCTCAGCTGCACCCCTGACCCTGACTGGTGCTTGGTGACATCCCCTGAGTTCTCCAAACTTCTGCAGTGACCACTTGGGAGCCTTGGTCAGGATCTTCAAGCAGCTGCTGATTCTAGTGGGAAGAAATCTGAGGAAATTCTGGGTCTTTTGAGTGCAAAATGAGGACAAAATGTGCTTCCTGTGGGTGCTAGGTAATACAAGGTTCTGTGAGCACCAATCCTTCCAGGAGATGTTGCCTGAAAGCCAAACCAACGCTCAGAGTTGTGTCTGCTTGGAGGAAATCTGGATCAAGTGTTGGAAACACAGGAGCAAATCTTGTGAGCAAAGTGTCCCAGTCTCATTACAGAAGAGCCATGGAGATGGTCCATGAGCATTTCAGCAAAAAAAAAAAAAAAAAAAAAACCAGCCAAAAATCTTCTGCTGCAAGACCAACACAGAGGGAACAACTCAGAGGAACTGAGCAGCAGCTCCTCATCACACCCAGAGTGGTGGGAGCACATTCCAGGGGTACCCACAAAGTCCTTGCTTAAAATTCTCTCCAGCAGAGGTTGATGCTTGGAAAACACCTGAAATCCATTCTGTGAGCAGGACTCTGGGAATTTCTTCCTTTAAAATAGCTGGGCTGCACAGCTCAGCTGTCAAATGCGAGACACATTCCAGGAAATCACTTCTGAACAGTCCACTGAGAGAAACATCAGCAGGGATTGCTTCAAATTCAAAGTAGCTGCAATCAGCTGATAGGCAAATTATTATTCCCTGCCACAATTATCCACCTGGTTTCTGTTACAACGCCTACCAGCTTTAAAAGTCAACATCCCTCTTTCCTGGTGCTAAATCTGGTAGGAAAGAGAAAGATCAGGGAGCAGAGAAAATGGACTGAAAAAGAAAATAGGAGCAATTTGAACAGGGACAGAACATCTTTTGGGGCAATGTGTTGTGTGTAGGGCAGGGCAGCAGCATTCCAGAATGATATTTGAAAGCTGTCACAGACCACAGGATAAATTTCTGGAAGATTTGGGATAAAATCCTTAGGATAAAGTTGTTATTCTTGAGCACATGACAGCTTCCAGCAAAAGCTGTGCTCCTCCCAAAAAAATGTGGGGTGAGTGAAGAGTCTGGAAAGGCCACAAAAGGGCCCAGAAAATAAATCCTGTTGGGAAAGTCAGTGCTGCTCAGCAGAAAGGAGACAGGACTGAGAGGTGGTTTAAGAATGGTCTTCAACAGGCAAAAAATCTTTATCAAGGCAACACTGCTCCCTGTGCCTGCTGGTGATGGGGATCTCCATGGGGGACACAATAATGAGCTTAAAGGGCAGAGAGAGACATTCAGGGGAGAAATTGGGAGAATATTTAATGCTTAAGAAAATGCCTTTGACAGGTGTAGAGATCTCCTCATTGAAGGTTAATGAAAGCAGGTACAGAAACCAGGGTAGGATGGGTTCTGTCCTGGGACAGAGGAATAGACAAAATGAAAAACCTCTGGGTTTTTCTGGCTGTCTGCAGGCTTCTACTGGCCCATAACCTACATCAGGTGCATGGTCTTCCAGATCAGCTCGTGGGAGTGAGCAAGCACAAAGATTTCAGGAGTCACAGCACAGTCCAGGAGTCCAAAAGGTTGGAACAATTGAACTGATGAAGCAGTAAAATCCAAGTAGTGTAAAGCTCCTGTCTCTTCCTGAAAGTTTTGCAATACTTTTCCTCAGGTCAGCAACAGCTTTACCCAGTGTCCCTGCATAACCCATGAGAGGGAAAACTAAATCCATAGTTAAGGATGATGCTTGCCTGTATCCAAAGGCTGTCACCCTGTGATAATTCTCCCAGTTTCTCCTGGAAGCCATCCTAACTCACCTTCTCTGCTCATTATTTTCCAGCCTCACAGTCTCAGGGCAAAGATAACATCCCGGAAATCAGCTTCAGGTGGTAATTACAATATATATTGGTTTACAAATTCAATTGTTTAGCAGGGCAGGCTGCAGTCAACATTCATGGGAAGAGGAGGAAAGGAATCAGATTAGAAATCAGGTGGAACAAAGGAGGCTTGGAATGAGAACATGAGGGAAACAGAGGAGGTCAGCACAGAAACAAAGATACCATGCATTGGTCATTTAGTACTAAGGTCAGATTTAGTCTGGACTTGACATCTCTGGCTGTGAAAACTGAGTGGGTGTTTAAAAATTGGTTTAAAAAAATTAAAAATTAAAAAGAAAGGTCAAACAAAAGATAACAGGGTTTGGATACATAATTTTCCCCATAAAACTAAGGGACAAGGCTTTTATTTCTATCAGCTTTAATTGGAGACAAGAGCAGCACAGGGACTGAAAAAGAAAATAGGACCAAGCATAGGGTACCAGTGAAAGGAGATGGTTTTAGAGAAAAGCAGCCTAGATTTTGTCGGATTTTTCCTCTTTTTTTTTTTGGATTAAGGGTTTTTTAAGAGCTGGGCTGGGATCATCTGAACTGAATGGACATCTGCCTTCTCTTCTGGCTGTCAGTAACTCAGCAGACGAATCAATCTGAGGTTGATGCCCTGGCTGCTTGACCAGCCCAGTCCCCTGATGAGGAAGCACAAATTGCTATTAAAGGTAACATGAAGAGGCTCGCAGGCTGGGTGCATCTGTAACAGCTGGATTTTGGCAGCTGGCTTGTTAAACCACTCCAAATGCAGAGGGAGAAGTGCTGGAGAGCAGCTGCAGCCACTGGAAGACGCTGTGCAAATCCACAGGAAGCGCTGGTGAACAGCTGGAACGCGCCACATTTCCCTTTTTTGTGTCTGGTTGATGAGCTGGTTTGTACCAGTCCTGTGCTCCTGCTCAGCAGTCAGTTTGACAGACAGAAAAACACATCTTCATCTCAGCAGCTCCATCACCTCCCTGCACTGGAGCTTTCACCATTTCTTGTGTCTGTGCCCCAGAGCAGGCTTGAGAACAGGGTGGCGATGCTCATCTTAGGCCAACACACCTGGGTCTGGATGGTGAGGCAGAGATTAAATTCTTCTTTTCTTAAGGATCTGTGGAAGAAAGATTGGTCTAAATAATTAAAATTTGCCATGTGCAAATTGCTGGAGGATGGAGGAACCTCTGGAGATCATTTGGCCAAATCCCACTCTTCAAATAGGAACAGTTTGACCAAGGGCTTTGTCCAATTGGGTTTTCAATATTTCCATGTATGGAGAGGCCACAACCTCCCCAGGCAATCCATAGTAGTATTAGGTCACCCTCACAGTAAAAAAAAATTTGTTTTCTTTTTATGTTTAAACAGAATTTCCTGTGTCTCATGGGAGCTTGGCCACTCCCCAAAATCCTTGTTGTGAAACCCTCAGAGAAAAGACCCTATAAACATCTCAGGCTGAGCTGCAGAAAAGTCTTATTTCAGCTCAGAAGGACAAGATTTGCAGCCCAAGAACAAGCAAAGATGACAAGTCACATCCCCACATGAGACTTGTCTCTCCTGCCTGCATAGCTGCAAAAGTCAACTTTTTATTTTTCTTCGTCCAGGAACATTGTAAAATAAACTGGCTGATAGGAAATGGAGATTTCTGATTGCTCCAAGCATTTCAGGAGACATTATTGTTTCAGCTGAAGCTATCCTGCCTTAAATATTGCATTTAAATCTACTTCATAAGTGACCTTTTCAAGGGAGAGGCTAAAAGAGAGGATGGCACAGAGCTGATTTAAAGTTTTCTCTTCAATGCTTCTAACCAAAACACAACCACAGTAGGAGGCATGTAAATATGTGTCTGAATTTTCACCTGCCAGACTCAGGAAAAGTCTCACCCTGATGCTGAAAGCAATAATCCTGTAGTCATTTGCATGCAAGGCCCCTCTCAGACTTTGTGTGAGTTTTGTGTGCTCAGTCTCACGTTGGTGCCCCAGCCAGCAGGCGTGGGTCCCTCTGCCCTTTGGCAGATGGCTCTGAAACCTCCCAGTCCCATGGCAGGAGCCAGGATGTTGGAGTCAACAGCAGGTCTTTCCTTGGGGACTGCAGAACCAGGCTTCTCTGCTTTCACAAATTTCACAGAGCTAAAACCAAAGGAAATGAATTCCCAGTTCTAATCTGTTCCCTCACTCGTTGGCACAGGGCTGGATTTTACCCAGACACTCAGAGTTGGAAACCTTCAAGTGACCCAGTTACAAGGTGCTTTACAACCCCGTGCAGGGCTGAGAGAATGAACTCTCCCAGCTCATCTGCAGCTCAAAGGGAGGGAGGAATCATCTGCTACATCAGCTCATGCACCTGGCAGGAGTGGACGAGCTTCAGGGCGCACAAACCCTCTGTCAGATTTTTTCCAAGCAATTAAAACCAGCAGAGAGGGAGCAGATCTCCTGTGGTGAGAGCATTGCTGTGAGAGTCCTCCATCCCTCTTTACCAGCTGAGTGAGGCTGATGAAGTGAGAGACCAGGCATGGAAAAAGGAGCTCTCTTGTCTTGGATAACAGCATGTCCTCAGAGGCAGGAGGGATGGTGGTTGAGAGCTGATGGCTGCTGAGCATCCTGTGAAATGATGAGCCCCTGGCACAGGGTGCCCAGAGAAGCTGTGGCTGCCCCTGGATCCCTGGAAGCATCCAAGGCCAGGTTTGGAACAACCTGGGATAGTGGAAGGTGTCCCTGCCCATGGCACTGGAGGATCATGAAGGTTCCTTCCAACCCAAACCACTCTGTGATCCTATGATTTTAAGAACCTATTAAATTATTATTTTTTTCTCCAACCTGTTCTTATCACTCTGCTGACTATCTTAGAACACCACAGTGGCAGCTGGCACTGATGGACACTCTTCCACAGTGTCTTGGGGAAGTTCAAGAGCTGAAAATTTTTGGAAGACAAACTGGAGAGAGAAGGTGGCAGTTCTGGGCAGCCTGATCAGGGCTGTGGGACACAAACCTGAGCCTCTTTGTGCACAAACACTGACCTGGCACCTTTCACTGGCCCTAAATGATTTACAGAACAGTTCTGCCTGGGAAACCTACAAACCTGAGCAAGCCATATGCATTATTTATAGCAATTTCCTTGAATTCCAGATGCTCATCACAATTCATTTGCATCTCATTCAGCACAACTCAAGACAGCCAAAGGCTGTACAAGGGCTCAAATTCCAACCATATGCCAGGGCATCATGACCAGCATGACTCTGCAAACACCTGGAAAGGTCAGTGATGGTTTGCTCTCCCTGCATGTTCCTGCACTTCTTGCAAGCCCTGTCTGACCTCTCCTGTACAAACACACACCAGGAAAATGCTGATTTCCCTGGAAGATCTCTGCCTCATTTATCCCGGTACGGAGAAGAGAAGAAGCAAAGCCACAGCACCTCAGCCATGCTGCAGCTTCTACGCTGCTTTCAGGTGCTGCATCAAAGATTTTCAGAGGTGTCTATCAGGGAGGTGGATGATTTTATTCCAGATCTGTTGCAGCTATGTGGGTTTTAGCCTGGTTCAAGTCACTTCGAATCCTGCAGCAGATGAAGGCAGTTCAGCTCCTCATAAGCTCAGACTGGAGCCTGTTAACAGCCACAACATGGAGAGAAATGCTTTTGTGGTAATTTCTGGGTCCCCTGTTGCTGGGAAGAATGAATGAATCTGACTCCATGCTCTTAAAAGACTAATTATTATTTTATGATCTATATTATATTAAAGAATGCTATACTAAACTGTACCAAAGAATACAGAAAGGATACAGACAGAAGGCTAAAAGATAATAATGAAAACTCCTGACTCTCTCCAGAGTCTCAACACAGCTGGCTGTAATTGGCCAAGAAGTAAAGACAATTCACATAAAACCAATGAAACAATCACCTGTTGGATAAACAATCTCCAACCACATTCCAAAGCAGCAAAACACCAGAGAGGCAAATTAGGTAATATTATTTTCCTTTTTCTCTGAGGCTTCTCAGCTTCCCAGGAGAAGAATCCTGGGCAAAGGGATTTTTCCAGAAAATATGATGGTGACAGGCTTTGATTCATAGCTCTGTATAATCCTGTTACTATGAGAGGCCACAGCAGAGTGAGTGAGTTCATACAATCACAGAGTCACAGGATGGACTGAGTTCAAAGAGACCTTAGAGATCATCCAGTTCCAACCTGTCTTGGTTTGAAAAGCCAGGTGTCCACTAAGGAAGGCAGGAGCCTCCCTTGACATGGAAAATTCAAACCCCCTCCTTCTGAATTATTATCATTTTGAAATAAAGGGGCTCTCAGGCAAAGGTACGGGAATAGGAATAACAGTTCTTTACTAAGAAAATTAAAAATACAAATGCAATATTACAGAAAACAAACCAACCCACAGTCAGAGTGAGAGCAGGCCCTGCCCCCTGTGTGCCAGGGGGTGCCCCAGCCCCATGCCATGGGGGCTCAGCCCTCCTGCAGTGCCAGCTGTGGCTCTGCTGCAGCAGGGATCCTGCACAAGGGGGGAGTTTTCCTCTGCAGCTCCAGGGCTGCTGCAGATGGGCCTGGGCTCCCTCTGGCCATGCAGGGCAGCAGAAAGCTGCTCCTCTGGCAGTGCAGGGGGCAAAGGCTGCTGTGCTGTGCCAGGCTCAGATTGGATCCAGGTAGGAATGCTTGGCTCCTCCCCTGGGCGGAGCATCTCCCCATGGGATGCTGGGATTGGCTCAGCCCTGCAGGGACACTCAGTGGCCATGGACAGCAGAGATCTCCTGCAGGGAGGGCTGGCTGTGGGAGAGATAAAGAAAAAACTGCCCTGTGAACAGAGAGAACTGCCCCATCTCTGACAGATGGCAAATACAATACACAATATTTCACAACCCAGGACACAACCTCTCCTGGCTCCTGCCATGGGTAGTGTTGCTCTGTCTTAGTTTCTCTGAAATGAAGCTGATGCCATTTATTTTTCCCAAGCCAGTGCCTGCAGGGCTTAACGGTGGTCTGAGGTTCTCAGCCCTCCATCAGCTGTGGAGCAAAGAGCAGAGCAGGACTCTCAGTGTTGTCTGAAGCAAGGAGAAGTGGAGTCATTTCCTCTCCTAATCTCATCATATTCTCTGGATTTTCCCTAATTTGCATGGCTGCATCTCCCAAATGACTCACACTGTGGTCCAGACCTCTCCAAGGCTGGTAGGCAGCACCTGCCCATGGCACAGCCCTTTGGACAGCACATTCCTCTCTTGGCACTTCCCAGCCTCCCAGAGCAGATTTTTTCATGCTTTGGATTTAATCTCTTGCAGATTCACACAGCCAGACCAGGGCAATGGGTTATGTGTTTCCCTTGTACTCAAATTTGCTGTTTTTCTAACTCTGAGATGTCACCTGACATACACACCTTTCCCCCAACAGCCATCCACGTGCCTCCCCCCAAAAAACAAACACTGAATCACTGCTAATTGAAAATAAATTGAGTTTGAAAGAGACAGGAGACATCTGCATATGATGTTGTTTTATTATTACAATTAGGCAAATGAGGTTTTCAAGCAAACTTGAAATAAATTTGGGAGAATTTATGCTAGCATTTAGTCAAACATAATAAAAAGCCATTCACAGAGTGGGATTTTTTTTTGGTGTATTTTTATTTTTTTGCAGCAAAACAAATCCATTTAGTGTTTTATTGGGACAGGAATGGTTGAGTGAGGTGATGTCTTCAAGCATCCAAAGAATTCAAAACCCCTTCACAAAGCTGGGGATGGTTGGGTAAAATGATGAGCATTTTGGTGTTCTCGTGGCTCTTTGGGAAAGAAAGCCCTGATGCAGGAAGCTCAAACTTCCTTCCTAAATTCCCTGTTTGTCTGAGACTCAGCCACTCAGCCAGCTTAAGGAAAGTGCTACAGAGAGAGTCATAGAGAGCCAGTCCATCAGGAATACTGGACAGAAGGACTTGTTGGGAATTCAGTTGGGTTGAATGAAGGCTTCAGATGTTTTACAGGGAACTGGAGTTATTCTGAGAAATTGTCCCTGAAGGGCTGGAAACTTGCAAATGCTGGTCGGAATTTAAAGCAACAGCATCTCCCAGCCAGAACTTGTGCCTGCACACACACACACACAGAAACTCCAAATAAAATTGGAGACAAAAACCAGATATTTGGCAGATCTCTGTGTAAATGACTGTAAAACATTCTAAATTTTATTATAGATGATCTCCCTGCAGTAGCATTTGTACTTTCCCATGCTGCATTACAGCCAGGGCCACACACAGCCCCAGCATTGCACTGAGGACCCCAGGGAGCTGCTGAGATTCCCAGGACAGATCAGGTCTGCTTTCCATACACAAACCACCAGGACCACTCAAAAAGCAGGTGTCAGGGGTTAACAGGAGCCTAGCACTCTGCCCTGTTTCTGCTGCACATCAGCAAAAGGGCCTTTGCTTTGTCAGAGCCTGGATCTTTATTGCTGTTGATATCTCCGTGACCTTGTGTGTGGAGAGACTTGGGGAAGGAGGGGGAACACTGGGGAGTCTGACAGCTCTGTGTGGCCAGAGTGCCAAACACAATCAGAATCACATGGAATTGGGTTGGAAAGGACCTTATAGATCATCCAGTGCCACCTCCTGCCATGGGCAGGGACACCTTGCACTATCCCAGGTTTCTCCAGGCCCTGTCCAACCTGGCCTTGGACACTTCCAGGGATCCGGGGGCAGCCACAGCTTCTCTAGGCACCCTGTGCCAGGGCCTGCCCACCCTCATAGTAAAGAATATCTTCCTAATATCCAATCTAAACTTGCCTTTCATCAGTGTGAAGCCATTCCTTGTGTCCTGTCCCTCCAGGACAACCAACCAACCAACCAAAAAAAAAAAAAAAAAAAAAAAAAAAAAAAAAAAAAAAACACCAAAAACTAAAGAAAACCAGGAAAAGTTCAGGAAGAAGAAAGGAGAGAGGACATTTTATTATGGTAGAAGAAAGGCAGAGAGTCACAATGACACTGCAAGAGAGTCACAATGACACTGCAGAGAAAAAGCATCAAAGGAGGAGAGGTTTAAGCTTAGCTCTGCTGCTGTCAGGAAACCTTGAGCCATGCTGGAGCACTCCAGAGTTCTTGAACAGCAAGTCCTGACATTCTCTATCCATTATTTCACTTCAGCTTTGTCCTGGAGCTCTCAGGTGTAATAATATTGTGTTAAATAAAGTGTTAAATATTGTAACCAAGGCATGATGCTCCTCATTGACGACTTCCTTGCTGCCCTCACTGATAAAATAGGAAATGTTTCATATCTAAGACAAGCATCACCATTAAGCTATCACTGGCCTAACCAAGCTCTGTCTATACCTAACCAAGCACTCACCCTCCACCACCCACATGCTTGGCAATGTCTCTGTGGCCAGACAGGACTGTCCTGAACGCCACTCAGGGGTTGTCCCATGCCAGGGCCATTCCCTACAGAAATTGATGTGGGGACAAGGGGAGCTCAGCAGTGTGGATGCATGAAGGATGAGAGGACTGCCCCTGTATTGTTTTGTTTCTGCCTCTGTGTGCTTGGAAGACCCAGAGCTACTCATGACCCACCTCCACTCCCTGGGTTATAGATGGATAATGAGATTATTGGCTCTTGAAATTAAAAGATAACCATTGTGTGAATATTAAAAGAAGCTTTAGTGATGTATAGTTATTTCATTGTAGTTTTAGTTATGTATATAGTTCTTGTTATGTTGTTGTAGTTTAGATGTCCTCTGTTGTCCCCATAGTTCCCTTTCCCCCCTATATTATGACCATCACACAGCCTGGGCTGCCTGGGACAGGTGTCCCTTGCATGGGGAAGCTGGGAATGGAAAAGCTTGGTGCTTAGGGATGCAGCATGGCAACACCTGACCTCCAATCCAGTTAAAAGCAGTTTCCACCGATAAATGGCAAAGAAGAGCTGACTGACAGACTTTGGGAGGGGCCAGGGCTGGCTGATGTAACCCCCAGGGGTATAAAAGACTGAGCATCCATCCTGAAGATGAACCAGCCATGTGGTATGCATGAAGGGCAGTTGCCAGTGCTGTGAATTTTTCCTTATATATTCCTTTTGTTGTATTTTTATCAAAGTTTAATAAACCTTTTTAAATTTTCAAAGTGAGCAGTTGTTTCTCACACTAAGCTCTGGCTATACCTGACCAAGCACTCACCCTCCACCACCCACATGCCTGGTGATGGGTCTGTGGCCAGACAGAACTTTACTGAACCCCACTCAGGGGTTGTCCCAATCCAGAGCCATTCCCAACAGAAACTGATGTGGGGACAAGGGGACCTTAGCAGTGTGGATGCCAGGCATGAAGGATGAGAAGACTGCCCCTGGATGTGGCATTCACATTCTCTGAAAATTCCTTTGCCCAGGATTTCTCTCCTGGGAATCTGAGAAGCCTCAGAGAAAAGGAAAACAACTATTATCTCATTTACTTCTCCAATGTTTTGCTGCTTTGGAATGTGTTTGGAGATTGTTTACCCACAAGTGATTGTTTCATTGGCGTGAGTTGTTTTCATTCATTGGCCAATCAGTGCCAAGCTGTGTTGGGACTCTGGGGAGAGTCACGAGTTTCTATTGTTATCTTTCCAGCCTTCTGTAAGTATCCTTTCTGTATTCTTTAGTTGGTTTAGTTTAGTATTCTTTAATATAATACAGAATCATAAAGTAAAAAATTAGCCTTCTGAGAACATGGAGTCAGATTCATCCTTCCTTTCTGCCACAGGCACCCCACAAATCCAATACCTGGATTGTTTTTCTGCCTCTGTGTACTTGGCAGACCCAGAGCTACTCCTGACCCACCTCCACTCCCTGCACCACGTCCCCCTCCTTGGCCAAGTGCTCACAGGAGGCTGTGGCTGCTCCGTTTGCTGTGGCTGCTCCGTTTGCTCTGCAGCCTGGCATTTGCAGAGGTTTTCCAGGAGGCAGATGTAATCTCTCTCCCGGCCTCCCAGGAGAGCTCCCAGCTAGCAGATCTCTGGCGAGGCCATAACACAGACCTTTTGCTACCTTTATCTACCCAAACAGAATTTATGAGCAGGGAAAAAGTCAGAGACCACCTTATTCTTTAGCCTGAGTTCACAGGAGTCCTGGTTTCTTGCAGCTTGGTCAGATGAGAGTGGAAATGTGGCACCCTCACTGCTAACAGGGTTTTGCCTCAACCTTAAAATAGAAAAAGAAGGAAGTGGGAAAAAAAAAAAAAAAATAAGCTGGATTGTTATTGTTTGGGGGTGGAAAAAAGAAAACAACTTTCTGTCATTTTGACAAGGTCTCATGACGGAGGCCCCCTGAAAAACACTTGCAAAGTTGCAGCGAGCAAAGCTTCCAAGTGAGGAAGCCACAGCAGCCCGTGCCAGAGACCAAAGGGGATGATCAATGTTTGCAATTAAAATCTCCTTTGTTTTGTGCCATTCACACATGGCAACCCTTACATTTTGGCCATCAGAGCGTACTCCACGAGATGGTGAGCCCGGGCTTTGTTCTGTGTCCTACTCATTCTCTCCAGGCAGGGAACAAGAGCCATCCCAGGCAGCCAATTGTCTGAACCCTGCTCGCTTTTGTTTGCAGCAACAGCAGCCAACACAAGGTTTCCCCCCCTCGCCTTTATTTTTTAATTCCCCACAATACATCCTTCAAAACTAAATTAGCAATACTCTGTATACTCTAATTGTGTTTTCAGAGGCACAACAATGCGGGCGCAGGGAGAGAACAATGCAGCGGCTCGTTATTAAAGGGAAAAAAAATAATTAAAATCTCAACAGAGATGATACTTCGTTTGGACAACAAAATAAAAGAAAAAAGGGAGTTTGAGTACATTTTTATTTCCCTGCCTGTCTTCTGTAACAGCTTTGCCTAATAAGAGGTTGGTTTGATTTAAACACAAGCAAACAAGGAGTGAGTTTCTTCTCCTAAGAAACTGTACCAGCTTGGGGCAGAACTGCCCCACTTATCTCTAGGATGGAGCAACTAAAATCACTGAAACTTCAAATGAGGATGTGCCCACACCCCACAGAAGGACCTTCAGTGCTGCAGAACAACCCTCTGTCAATTTGAACCTACAGGTCTGGTAGAAATGTAAAGCTGTTATCACCTAGCAAATGCATCATCCTCCTGAAAGAGAGTAAAAGGAAAGGAGAGTCTGGGGAATCAGGGACAAATCAGCCTGGCTTCAGTGCTCAGAAAAATCTTGGAGTGAAGAGTCAAGCAATCTGTCTCTTAGCACCTAGAAAATGGCAAGGGGATAAGTAGCATCCGGCCTCGATTTCTGAGGAACAAATCACATCCAACCAACCTAATTTCCTCTATGACAGTGTAATGACCCTCGTGGGTCAGGGGAGCAGCAGCAGATGTGAGACAGCTTAACCTCAGCAAAGCTCTTGACATGCTCACGACACGTCCTCTCCATCAATAAATGTCTTGGTGACTTGGTCACCCCAAACTGGCAATTGGTGTGATCAAAAATCAGCCAAATTGTTTGGGACAGCTGGCAAAGATCCGTTTGGGGGCCCCTCTCTACCACATTTCATCTTGCTGAGTCAAATGCTTTGGGGAGCTGCCAAGGGGGAGCAGGAAGAGGATGAGAAAGAGAGGAAGAGAAAGAGGAAGAGAAAGAGAGGAAGAGTTGGAGTCTGGAGCACAGACAGCATCAGGAAAGGAGGTTGGAGCTGATGATCCCACTGCTCCTTTCCAGTCATAACCATCCTCTCACTCTGGAGGACATGAGAGCCACCACCTCAAACCAGTGGTCAGAAGCACTGACCACTCAATGATCATTTCCCCAGAGTGCTGGTGGTGAGATGCAAATGCTCAGGGGAGTCTCCAACACATCAAAAATACCCCCCAAAACCATTCTCATGTCTCTCCTGACACCTGCAGGTCTCTCTGTTGAAGTGATGGGATGGATCTGCAGACACTGGCCATGATATAATCCCTTGATGGGAGGCAGAACTGATCCTTTCTACTTGGAAGGAAAACTCAAATAATTGACTAAAAATGCAATGCAGATTCTGCAAGCTTCTCCAATCCCACACACTGGTCTTGGGACTAATGGAAAAACATCATTGCTAGATTGGAAAGTTAAAAAAAAAAAGCGGGGCAAAGAAAATATTTCACATCTGGCTTTGAGACACATTTAAAAATAAACTTTGAACCCCTAGTCATGGAGATTGAAGTGAAATACCAACTCCCTACCCTCCTGCACTCAAATTGGGAGATATTGATGGCTTAAAGACCTTGTCTTAATTTTCTCCATGACTAATCTATTCAGTTTTCACTTAAGGAACCCTCTGTGGTATAATGAGACAGCTGTTGCCTTCTATCCCTCCCCCAACTCCCCCAGCTAAGAAATTAAATTTAAAACCACTGCTTTAAATGGGGCTGGCACTGTTTCATCTCCTCTTGAGCTGCTCTGGGAGCTTCTTATCCTTAAGTGCAGGTGTCAGGTCAATCAAAATTCACCCAGCTCTTTAGGTCTGCCCAAGTCAGTGATTTGTAAGGAAATGGAGAGATAAAACTTATAGATCTCACCCCTGTGGGCTGTGGGTTGAGTTGGGTTTATTGGTTGTTTATTTGTTTGCATGTTTCTAAGTGGTAAATGTATTTGCTTTGGGGTTTTGAGGTGAATCATAGGATTCTAGACTAGGTTATAACAGAATAGAGATAAGGAAGGATTTTTTTTTTCATGATGAGGGATCCTAAATGTCAACTCTTTCCAGCTCCCTGCCGTGGGCAAAATTCCACTATCCCAGGTTGCTCCAAGCCCCATCCAGCTTGTCCTTAAACACACCCAGGACAGCTGGAACAGCTACAGCTGGGAGTCACTAAATTGCCTCTGGTTACTCCAAGCTGGGGGCTGAAATTTCATGTCTCTTGTTGGCCTCTACAGTGGGATCTGCTGGCTCAGAGTGGACACTCAGTGTCCCAGGGCCACCCTCACCCTGCAGGTTTGGAGATTTGGTCTCACAAAAGCACTTCAGTCAAAGGTGCCTTGGCAATTGCTCCCCTAATGACTCTGGAATTAGCAGCTGCAGACAGAAAATGAGAGGCATTTTAATGTAAGATAAGATATTCCTTTGCTTCTAGGCTCTGACTGGGAGGAAATCACATGAACAATAACAGACTTTCCTTTCATGTGAACAACGTGGTTTAGGCTCTCACCTGAGCCCCCCTTTCATGCTGCTCCCCTCTCTTGCTTGTACATTTCCTTCCTCTCACTCACCTTTAACTCCCTTTGATCTCTCTGCAGTGTCTGTCTGTTTAGCTCAGTCTTCAGCTTCAGCCAAATCTGCTCCATTACCGACCAAGCCCTTCCTTATACCATATCCTTATGGCATTTCCTTATGGCACCTGGAAAGAATTGGTGAACATTAGAGAACATCTGGCATTGCAATCATATAAATCACTGCAGCCATGATTTACCTGGAAGGTCACCACATCTGTAGAAGGACACAGGGGAGGTTTTGGGGAAAAATAAAAAGGATTAACTTCCTGAGAAATGTCTTCTGCAAATAAAGCCAATGAAATTACACTTTGGTATATTGGAAAGGGGGGAAAGGGCAGAGCCAAGAGGATGCACGTAAAATGAGGGAGGTAGGCTGAGAATGGCTCGCTCTGTCTCAGACGACAGGAATGAGACAGATATTCAATTCAAAGGAAATCTCTTGTCTTCCAAAGTGTAATTAGACTGAGGGACTCATTTCCATAAGATGTCAATGAGGCCAGGAACTCAGCCAGACACAAGGATGGCTCAGACATTTGCGAGGATAACCCGAACATCTGAAGTTGTAACAGCCGATGTAAAATAAAAAAAACTCTCAGGAGGGATCTAACATCCTATGCTTCAGACTTTAAATTAATCTCTTAGTTATTAGGAGGATACCTTGTTATGGGGGAGCAAATTATTTTCCCTCTGTCTTGGAGTTTACCAACACTTTTCTTTGAACCTTCTGCCAATGACCTCAGCCAGGAGCAGTGTCCTGCTCTGACAGCCCAGATCCCTGGGTGCTGGGAGAACCCCTGTGTTTGAAAAGCCAGGTGTCTGCTAAGGAAGGCAGGACCCTCCCCTAAAATGTAAAATGCAAACTCCCTCTCTCTGAATTGTTATAATTTTGAAATTAAGGGGCTCTCAGGCAAAGATACGGGAATAGGAATAGCAGTTCTTTACTAGGAAAATTAAAAATACAAATGCAATAGTACAAAAAAGAAACCAACCCACAGTCAGAGTGAGAGCAGGCCCTGCCCCCTGTGTGCCAGGGGGTGTCCCAGCCCATGCCATGGGGGCTCAGCCCTCCTGCAGTGCCAGCTGTGGCTCTGCTGCAGCAGGGATCCTGCACAAGGGGGGAGTTTTCCTCTGCAGCTCCAGGGCTGCTGCAGATGGGCCTGGGCTCTCTCTGGCCATGCAGGGCAGCAGAAAGCTGCTCCTCTGGCAGTGCAGGGGGCAAAGGCTGCTGTGCTGTGCCAGGCTCAGATTGGATCCAGGTAGGAATGCTTGGCTCCTCCCCTGGGCGGAGCATCTCCCATGGGATGCTGGGATTGGCTCAGCCCTGCAGGGACACTCAGTGGCCATGGACAGCAGAGATCTCCTGGAGGGAGGGTTGGCTGTGGGAGAGATAAAGGAAACTGCCCCATGGACAGAGAGAACTGCCCCACCTCTGACAGATGGGGATAGAATACACACTCCCAGCCTAAGACACCCTGTGTGACAAGGGAGAAGATATTCCTTAATTCTGTGTGTTTGGTGATCTAGTTCAGATGCCAAGTTGAGAGCAGAAGGCAAACTCTGCACAGGAAGACAAAATTTTGCTGGTCCCAGCTCATGTTTTTTGTACCCTGGGGTTCTTCACCCTGAATCCTCTGTATGGGCCAGAACAGCAGGGATGTATCTGTGCCCTCAGCCCACGAGGAACATAATTTCACCTTCGTTTTTATGTTGTATCCCCCACTCTGGACACCCAGGAGCCCTCACTCCCTCAGTCATTATAGCCACGAGGAAACCCCAACCCTCTTTGCCTTTTTTCTGCTTCTACACTGCCATCCCCTGTGTTCCCTTTCCAATTTTAAGGGTTTATGGCTTGAGACAGCATTACTGGTGTGAACTTTGTGGATAAATCAGCCAGAGAGTTTGCACTAAACACAGGGATTTTACAGGCTAGGAATTCCTAGGCCAGTGGGTCTCATAATGAAAATCTGTGCTGTGGTATGGAAATCAGCCTCATCATTACGATGTGTTAATCACTTCACTGCTTCAAACCTGGAGCAGTACCCTGTGGTTGAGGTGGGTTGGTTGATGGTGTGGCAGGAGGGAGCAGGAATGTTGGTGGGCTGGGGCTTGCTGGGGGTCCTCAGGTGATTTTGAGCAGCAAAACATCCCCTGGGATGAGAGTGACCCATGGTGAGGCTGCTGTGGGACCAAACATCTCCCACTCCAGGTTTCTGCACCCATCAAGCCTTGGGATTTCATCTACCACATTTCCTCTGCCCGAGGTCTCTCTCCCCTTCATGTCCCCGAGAGCCCTACAGCACCAAAGAGCAATTTTGGACGAAATGCCCATTTCCCAGTGGAAAAATGCCAGGAGCTCGCATCTTTGGTTGGATGATGGGAATCTTCAGATGTATTCCAGCTACAGAAAAATGAAAATGTTCTTTAGATCAGGGTAACTAATCCTGCTTATGCTGTAAAGCCCTGGATGAACAGTCGATTCCACTTTCTTGTCAGATCCTAATCTGACATACTGATAATGAAGAAAGGGAGGAGAAATCACAGGGAGGAAATCAGGAAGAAAGCTGTGTCATCAGGGAGGGGTGGGGGATTTGCAGGTCAGGAGGGGAAAGGGAAGGGGGAAACGGAGGGAGCACGGACAAGCTTTAAAATTAAATTGAATATTAGGAGCTGGAAAATCTAACGGAGACAGGCTGCCCTGAAAGTGATACAGGCTGGAGATGGAGAGAGACAAAGGATGACAGGGGATCAGTTTAAGCATGAAAGAATAGAAAGGAAAAGAATAATAATGTTGGCTTGTCAGGCTGAAATCAGATTACAGTTTCCTCCAGTGAATTAACTCTCCCCTAATGTAGTGCAGGGGGCTTTGCAGAGCTGGTGAGATTCCCCTGTTGGGTGGCACTGGCACATTAAACTGAGATGTGTGTGTGTCTCATTGTAACCCTGCCCATGTTAAATCTCTCAGAGGACACCCATGCATGAGGCATGTTCTGAGTATTCCTGTGGAGAGGGAGATGTTAGAGGTGTTTGGAGGAGGCCATACAGTGAAATGGACACCTGTCTTTGTGTGATGGCGGGACATTAAATTTTGCTGTGTGTTTCTGTCAGCCAAAGTCACCCTAAAATACCAGGCTGTCTCCTCAGGATGGGGCTGAATGGGAGCCACCTACAAATGGGGGTCCCAGGGTCTCCAGAAGCTGCTGCCCCATCCCCAGCAGGTGAGATGACCCTGCACTGGGATGGAGAAGTGTCTTGGTTTGGAAAGCCAGCTGTCTGCTAAGGAAGGCAGGAGCCTCCCTTGAAATGGGAAATGTAAACCCCCTCCCGCCAAATTATTATAATTTTGAAATTAAGGGGCTCTCAGGCAAAGATATGGGAATAGGAATTACAGTTTTTTATTAGGAAAAATATAAAAATAAAATTAAAATGCAGTAATACAACACAACTCTGCCAGAGTGAGAGCAGGCCCTGCCCCCTGTGTGCCAGGGGGTGTCCCAGCCCCATGCCATGGGGGCTCAGCCCTCCTGCAGTGCCAGCTGTGGCTCTGCTGCAGCAGGGATCCTGCACAAGGGGGGAGTTTTCCTCTGCAGCTCCAGGGCTGCTGCAGATGGGCCTGGGCTCCCTCTGGCCATGCAGGGCAGCAGAAAGCTGCTCCTCTGGCAGTGCAGGGGGCAAAGGCTGCTGTGCTGTGCCAGGCTCAGATTGGATCCAGGTAGGAATGCTTGGCTCCTCCCCTGGGCGGAGCATCTCCCCATGGGATGCTGGGATTGGATCAGCCCTGCAGGGACACTCAGTGGCCATGGACAGCAGAGATCTCCTGGAGGGAGGGTTGGCTGTGGGAGAGATAAAGAAACCTGCCCCATGGACAGAGAGAACTGCCCCACCTCTGGCAGATGATAACAGAACACACACCCAGCCACATTTTGCAACCCAAGGCAAGGAGGCAGCTGGAAATCAGGAGGAGGGTGTGGGATCTCACAGTTCTGGTGCTCCTCAATGGGACTGAGAAGAGTTTGAGATGTTATGGGGGTACTGAGAATCCAGCTAACAACCAGCAGCATCCTCTCCTTGGTGGAGATTTGGCTGGGGAAGAGAAGCCTGGGTGGGAGCCAATATGATTTTTTTTGTGTCAGAGCCAGCGGAGCCCAGCCTTTGGGTTGTTGTTTCTCCAGCTCTCCAGGATCTTAGATCAGCCAGTGGGATGAAGTCCAGCTCAATAGGCAGCCTTCCCTCTCTCCCTCCTGCCAAATCTTCTCATTTGTTTTCTTGTGGCTGTGGCCTGTTAATCCTGCCCAAGCAGGATTATTTTAATTTGAAATTATCAGTGCAAACACCTGAGCTCTCCCAGTGGTTATTTGTTAAGGGGGGACATGGAGAAGCTTTCATCTTCATGAGACCTGCTAGGATCCCTCTCCTTAGTGCTCCCAAACCATAAGGTGTGAATGGAAAACCTTTAATCAAAGAGGAAAAGAAGACATGGAGTCATGGGACTCAGGGAAAGACAAATGCAGGGATGCTCAAAGAGCTGGAAAGAGCTCTCCATGAAAAGTAAGAGTAAAATCCAGGATGCTGCAGAGATGACTAGGAAGGCATGAGATGGAATACATAAAATCAAGAGTGCCAAGGAAAGGATGAGTGGGTAATGGTTGCTCATGGACTTTTCCAGAGCAGGAACTTGGGGGTCCCAGTGAAAGTGCAATCAAGCTGTGGAGTTTCTTGCCAGGGATATATAGTTGGTGCTCAAAGTTAACAAGGGTTCAGGGAAGAGCAGAGAAGTTCAAAGAAAAATCCAGACTGTGTTATTAAATTCAGGGAGAACATATGGAAGTCCCTGAGTCTCAAATGGCTGGAGGCAGGGAAAGTACCAGGGAGGAAACTCCACAAACCCTCGACTTGTCCTTATGCATTATTCATGTGCCTGGAGCTACTTTTGGAGAGAGCCAGTTGGGAGGAACAACCTGTGGAGCGGCTCTGCTATGGGTAGGGACAACTTCCACTATCCAGGGGTGCTCCAAGCCCTGTCCATCCTGGTCTTGGACACTTCCAGAGATCCAGAGGCAGCCACAGCTTCTCTGGGAAACCTAAGCCAGGGCCTCCCCACCCTGAAGGGGAAGAATTTCTTCCTAATACCCAAATCTAAATCTCTCCTCTTTCAGTTAAAAACCGTTCCCCTTTACCCTATCACTACCTGCTCATGTAAAAAGTCTCCCTCCCTCTTTTTGATAAGCCCCCTTTAAGTACTGAAAGGATAAACCTTGGATGCCTGAGAAGAGTTAAAATCACAGCTTTTTTTTCTTAGATCAAGCCTGACTAAGCCTGAGTGGTGTGACAGCACTTGAAACCAGAGCAAGGCTTGGCTTTTCCCCATGGTAACACAGATTCTGGATGGCAAAGATGTGACTCTTGTAGTGGAGTTTTTTTTTGTGCCTTCTTTGTGGCCTTTGACTCCTCTGTATTGCAAACACAAAGCAATCCTCAGTGTGTTTCAGATAAGGGCAGGCCCATCCATACCCTGGTGACGCCAGGCTGTGATAGTGACACACCCAATCCAACTTTCCTCAGCAGCTGCTGGACAGAGTGCCCGAGTGTCGCAGACATTTCTCCACAGAAATCCTTTCTTTCGGATTTCTGCGTCTTCGGGAGGCCAGAGGCCCCCGAAGAGAAGGTAAACAATTATTATCAGCTGCTGTGGAATGCAACAGGGACACCTTGATTGGCTCATTTCCTATGTTTATAATTAAGGGCCAATCACCAGGGCAAGTGAGGGGACTGAGTCCCTGGACACAACTTTGTCTGGGATTCTTTTCTATCTATTCTTAGCTTAGCTAGCAGCTCTGCAAACTCTCTCTATATTCTATTAGTATAGTCATAATGTATTATATATAATATCTTAATAAATAAGCCTTCTGATCAAGATACAAGATTCACCGTCTCTCTCTCACCAGCAGTGACCCACTCAGGTCGCTGTAATACCCGAGGAATTCATGGTCCTCTGGGATAATTAACCCTGTCACTTGTGCTTATATGGGGTGCTTTGTTCCACCAGGGCCTTTAGGATTGCTTCTCTCTGGTCATTTCCTCCCAGATCCCTCGATCTGCTGGGTGATAAATGTCTCCCTGCTAAGCACTCTCTGTGTTTCTGCAGCACCTTGAGGAAAAGTTATCACCGGAGGAGCTGCAGATGATGATGCTGAACTTCAATTAGGCCTCAAATTAGTTGTGCAGGGTGACATTTTCCAATCATGCAACATTAGCATCCTCCCTAATTATGAAAATGTAAAGCTAACTTCTGTTTCATAATAAATTAGGCTTGTTCTCTGTATCTAAAACACACAAGCCCTCACACAGCACCATCTCCAGCAGGTCTTGGCTTCCTGTTTTGCTGATGCTCAGGGACAGACTGAACCACGGTGACCTCCCTGTCCTCTGAAGGTCAGGAATGGTGTCTGGTCAGTGTGCAGGGGAAGGGAAATCAGAAAAAAGGAGAAAAAGACACTGAAGGAATGGGGCTTTATCAGCCTTGGGTGATCTCACAGCAACTAGCATCTTTCTTCAAGGAGAGAGAAGGGGCAGGAGGAAAAGTCCTGTCCTCTCCCTTCTCCACTGAGCTTTTGCACCTCAGGTTTGCTCAGCCCACTTGTCCAACCAAGAGGTATTGGAGCCTCCCTTCCACCACAGTGCTGACAAATCCATAGGAGGGTGAGATTGCAGGTATGCTACCACACACCTGATCCTATTTATTCCCAAAAAAAAAAAAATATCAGGCAGCAGAGTGTGCAGGTGAAAGGACATAATAAAAAACAAAGGAGCAACCAGCACGAGCTTTTGTATCAAAGAGCAGTTTATGTAAAAACCACAACTACTGAAGAGTAAAAGAAAATCAGGTATTTTTTGTACAGTCAGAAGAATTAGAAGAAATGTCTTTTTTGGAGCATTTCCACAATGGCTGGGGAGTATATCTCTATTTAAGAGACCACTTAGAGCTGCCTCATTGTGGTTTATGCTGGAAAAGGGATCAAAAACTACCTGGTTTGTGCAAGAGAAGTTTTGCAGCACTGCTGTGTGTTTCCTGGAGCAGACATTGCTGAAAGTAAGTGAAGTCACCTTTGTGCAGGGTCTGGGTCACAGATCCTTCACCCCTCCACACATCCCAAGCTGTTCTGTGTCACTAAAAATAATGGGGCCTCTACAAACAGCCTGGAAACTGCCGGATTTTCAGCCTGGCTGAGTTTAGTAGGTTCAAGTAATGCTGAAGATGCCTGAAAAACAAAGCAGCCAATTATTGCATCTCTGCATCAGAAGGAGCAGGGAGCTGCAGAGAGTGGCTGACAGGCAGCTAAATAATGCACTAACAAGCAGGGTGGCTGGAATCTGTCACAGCACTAATGAAGGTCAGGACAAGACACCTGCATATTTTAAGGAGTGATACGTGTGCATCTGAAGATGCCCAGATGTGACATTTAAAGGCAGAGATCATAAACTGAGTGCAATCACTGCTGAGAACTGGAGCCTGGCATTGCACAGGATACCTGGATAAAAGAATTAGGAACAGTTTAAGAACTGGAAGTGGAGTCTGTGGAGAAGCTGGAGAACCAGCAGCTTCTGAAGTGAAACTAATCCAAGGGAGAAGCCAATTCTGCTGTGTAGAAGCCCCCACAAGGTGGATTAAATTTTCCAAAAACTGGAGGAAGAGAGAGAGCCCTCAGCCTGCCATGCAGGGAAAAGGGAGCAGCTGAAGCAGAGAAGGGGATTTGCAGTATCCTTTTCTACAGAGTAACCTAATTCACCATGAGAACACTGCAGAGGAACTTAAATAGGGCAAGGGAAAAAGCACTGTGTAAGCAAACTCACTGCAAAGCCCAGGGAATGCTGGAAAGCACAGAGAGTGGGTTGCAAACTGCAGCTCCTCTGCTTTCAGCTGCAGTTTTCATTTGAAGGCTCATTTATTGCTGCAAAAGCAAAAAAAAAAAGAAAAAAAAAAAAAACAGGCTAGTTCAGTAATCAGTTAAAATTAAACTTCCTAAGCCTCCCCTTTAGGAGCCCAGGATGTGAAAGGGGCAATGTCCTCCCTCCCCAAAACTACCTGCAAAAGTGCTAGAAGTGCTGTTAGGCAAATCCTGTGGTCCTTGTGGTTTTGAATATCCAATTCTCATCACAGCCACAGCTCTGAGTGCTCCTTCTCAATCCCACATGCTGCACATAAGTAAAAACCCAACAATATCACAATAATGCAATAATAAAGCAAAAAATTACAGAGACTTGAAGGAAGATTTGTTCCCTTCAGACATCAGGATCTTTCCTCTGCCTGTTCCTTTCCCATGCTCTGAAATAATCTGATTTTTATCTGCCACGGTGGGTTTTTTTTCTTTTTTTTTTTTTCCCCCCCAATCAATTCAATTGCTGCAGTGAGCCCAACAAGCATTTTGAATAATGAGTTTGTTTTCGGGGTTGAAGGGTTTTGCTTGCTCATCCTGGCTTTGGAGAGAGCTGCCTTTGTGTTCGCAATGCCAAAAGGGAGCCGGGGCTGCAAAGCACACGAGGAAGGATCAATACTTTAAATGCATTAACACTGGTGAGTTCCAAATGAAGTTAGTGGCTGCTGAGCATCACTGATTTCACAGTAAGTCTCAGTTCAGTTGGTTAATTTTTCTGAAGGATCAATGCCACGGCTGATGGTTACTGAAGTTTCTTCCTTCGCCAAGCACAAGGGGGTTTGGAAATGAGCTCTACGGGGGATCACAAACCAACTCGGCCGTGTAAATAAGAGGAGCATGGGTAATTCTCTTAATCTGTCAAGACCAGCACGGCAAAGACACGAATCATAAGACCTGAACTAAACCAGCTTCGAATTTTGGACCTAAATTTCACAGCTCCTCTCATTGTGCGGGGTCAGTCAAAACCGCTGGGTCCGACCTCGCCAGAGCTCTCGCGGAAAATGGACTTGAAAGCCACAACTTCCCTCCAAACAGAATGCAAATTTTGTGTACAATTCTTGTAATATTGGGTCCTTCAGGATCTTAAACCCTTTAGGCAATCTCATGTAAAGTGATGCCTTTATACTGTCAATAAACTTTGTATTGATCTCTTCTTTTCACTGGGGTTGGAGTCATCTCCCTCACAGAATGAAGCTGTCCACAGGCAGAGTGCATGATTCCCACTCCAAGAGAGAGAAAGGGGATGGAAATATGGGTTCAAGAGGGCAGGCAGTGGTTTAAGAGGAGATTGTATGTCAGGAGGAGAAAGAAACCCAAGATCTGGAGGGAAAGAAGAGGCAACAAAGCAACCAATGTGGAGAAACTTTGGTGGGATAGAAACTTGGGGAAGCATCAGTAAGGGAAATGGAGAACAGAAAAATTCATGCGTTTATACTGTCAATAAACTTGAAATTGATCTCTTTTTTTCACTGGGGTTAGGTCAAGTCTCCCTCACAGAATGAAGCTGTCCACAGGCAGAGTGCATGATTCCCACTCCAAGAGAGAGAAAGGGGATGGAAATATGGGTGGAAGAGTGCAGGCAATGGTTTAACAGGAGATTGTATGTCTCCCACTCCAAGAAAGAGAAAGGGGATGGAAATATGGGTTCAAGAGGGCAGGCAGTGGTCTAAGAGGAGACTGTATGTCAGGAGGAGAAAGAAGCCCAAGGTCTGGAGGGAAAGAAGAGGCAACAAAGCAACCAGTGTGGAGAAACTTGGGTGGGATAGAAACTTGGGGAAGCATCAGTAAGGGAAATTGAGAACACAGAAATTCATGCCTTTTTAGGGGTATTTATGCATGTCAGCAAAACAAACTCACTAGTCAAGACTCAAAGAACCCAAGAACTCCATGTGAGGAGTTGAATTTGTTGTTATGAGGTAATTAAGCTAATCTAGACTATCTGAAGGAGAGTTTAACTCCATTACTCCCAGTTTAGCCAGGATGGCTCCATCATAACTCCATGTTTATCATGGATTTGAGTCTCAGTCATTTAAAGAACAGGAATGCTCAGCCCAGAATTCCAGCTGAATTTAAGGCCCTAAAGACTTAAGTTTGTACTTGCTGTATCTACCTTTTTAGGTATCTGAAGAACTTTTCGTATCAGTTTTCAGACCTAAGGAGAAGGAGATCTACCAAGGAACAGAATAATGGAAATGTCCACCCACAGCTGACCTAGATACAAAGCCTTGTCATTATTTTGATTTGGTTTTTTATTTTATTTTACTGATTGTCACAACTTCAAGCTGACAAAATTCCTACCTTCACCTGGAGGCAATTGCTACCTTGCTACAACCTTCATATGATTACCCTGTAGTAAGAAATACCTTTGGTTCTTTCTTGTAAGCCTTGTTCTGGATTCCCCAGCCCTGGAAGTGCTCCAGGCAAGGCTGGGCAGGGCTTGGAGCAACCTGGGATAGTGGAAGGTGCCCCTGCCCATGGCAGAACTGGATGATCTTTAAGGTCCCTTCCAAAAAAACCATTTTGTGGTTCCATGATTTCCAATATGGAAAAACTATGGGGCAAACTCCTTCTAAAAAAACCACCCATATTTAAGTAATAACTAAGCTTTCCATACTTTGCTTTGCTTGAAATGGCATTCCAAGCATTTTTTGCCCTACTGTATGGAGGCTTGGAACACTCTTGCCTCCTTTTCCAAGCAGAAGACAAGAATCACAAGTAATCTTGTGATGCTCATAAAGGTGGTGGATCTTTAAATAGAGTTTCTTGATGCACTTGAAATTTCTTGACTAAAACAAAAAGGAAAAAAACCAAAATAAACGTTTTCATGCATATTTTCACAAAAAAAAAAAAACAAAAAAAAAACCAAAAAACAACCAAAACCAACCAAACAAACAAAAAGCCAACAACAACAAAAAAACAGCCAAAACCAACACATCTTTTATTTTGGGATAGGTGGCCTTAGCTTAAAAAATAGGATAATGATATTTGTGCTAAAATTGGAGAGCTGTCAACACTGTGCGTTCTTGCTATACATTAAAAGTCACTTAGAAAGGAGCAGGAACTCATGTATGCACAGAACAGGTGGGGAATCTGCAAATTGCTGACAACATTTTCAAATTTCACAAAAAAAAAACCGCAACAGAAAACTTTGCCCTACCCCCCCCCAAAAAAAGTTTGTGTTTGTCCTTCCTTCATTTCCAGAAACTGGGGATTGTATGTTAGATTGTTGTTTTCTGGCTCTGATATTAGAAGATTTTTCAGTCCAAAAGGGAAAATATGATCTACTACCCTCAGCAGCAGGGGTATTAAAGCCTTTATTCATAGACCCACAGGATCACAGAATGGTTTGGATTGGAAAAGGTCTTCAAAGCCCATCCAGTTCCAACCCCTGCCATGTAGGGACACTTTCCACTATCCCAGGTGTTCTAAGTCCCATCCAGCCTGTCCTTGGACACTTCCAGGGATGGAGCAGCCACAGTTTCATGGACAACCTGTGCCAGGACCTCCATTGTGTCCCCATGAGGAGCACTCTTGGCTGGATGTTTCCTTCTAGGTGACAGGAAGAATTTGGAACTGACACTCACGAAAAAATTTTCCCAGGCAGTGAAATCCTTCCCCAAGCTCATTGGCTGGCACTCTGAGGACAGAGACTGTGTCAGGCTGTTTAATCTCTTTCCTGGATGGCCTCGTTCCCCACAGAGATGCACAAGGCTTTGGAGAAACCCACAGAGGTATTTAAGCCTTTATTCGTAGACCCACAGGATCACAGAATGGTTTGGATTGGAAAAGATCTTCAAAGCCCATCTAGCTCCAACTCCTGTCATGTAGAGACACTTTCCACTATCCCAGGTTGTTCCAAGTCCCATCCAACCTGTCCTTGGACACTTCCAGGGATGGGGCAGCCACAGCTTCATGGACAACCTGTGCCAGGGCCTCCATTGTGTTACTCTTGGCTGGATGTTTCCTTCTAGGTGACAGGAAGACTTTGGAGCTGACACTCACGAAACAATTTTCCCAGGCAGTGAAATCCTTTCCCAAGCTCATTAGCTGGACGTTGGCTGGCACTCTGAGGACAGAGACTGTGTCAGGCTGTTTAATCTCTTTCCTGGATGGCCTCGTTCCCCACAGAGATGCACAAGGCTTTGGAGAAACCCACAGAGGTTCAGGCCTCAATGCTGATACCTCCTGGAAATAACAGCCACGGCCTGATTGTGTGGAGCTGTGTCTGCTTTCATCAGTTTGGAGTCTGGCACCTGGAGACCTCAGTGAATATCTCCTTTTTTTTTTTTTTTTTTTTTTTTTTTTTTTTTTTTTTTTTTTTTACTGCTGTATTCTCTCTGCAATTGATGCAGGGGAATGAAAAGGAGCAGGTTTGCACTGGCAGGAAGAAAGCTGCAGGTGCTGGGAAGATAAGCACTGCAGGGTTTGAAAGGCTTTTAGGTGGGTTAACACTTGCTTAACCAGCTGTTAATTAAGCAAAACATGCAGATAAGTTACAAAAGTGCCTCCAGTGCCCCCTAATGCTCTTCCTAACTATTGATACAGGCTGAATTAGGGGACAGGACATTTTCAGAGGCCACAGCACCAACTCTTTGATCCTCTGAGGTTCACCAGCCAAGTTCTCAACTTTGTTTGACCCCTTTTAATTAATAGTATCCAGCAGTATCATCAGGAAAAGTTGTTGGGGGATTTTTCTTTAAGAAAAGCTCCATGAGTTATTTTTTGAGAAGAAACAAGGAGTCCTAATTTCTCTGGGGTAATTACTGCAAGACAGGCTGAGGCAAAGCAGTTGAAGTACATTTATTTCATCACAGGCACAATGCTAATTCAAAAACCTATTAAAAATGACAGAGACAGGAGGAGTTCAGCCTCCTCCATCCCTTCACAGCTTTACACTTCCTTAAATTCTTTCCCATGTGTGTTGTATATTCTCCCTGAACTGGGCAGAATTTTGTATCCACGCAGTCTGACCAACGCTGGAAAGTCTCTGTTCTTTATTTCCCAGGCCATCAGCAAGGGAGCAGACATCCATCTATTTTCTGTGACAGGACAAGAGGAAATAGCCTCAAGCTGTGCCAGGGGAGGCTCAGGTTGGATATTAGGAAAAATTTCTTCTCTGAAGTGTTACCAAGCATTGGAACAGACTGCCTGGGGAAGTGGTGGTGTCACCACCCCTGGAAGTGTTCAAAAAACCTGTGAATGTGGCACTTGAGGATGTTGTTTAATGGTGAAGATGATGGAGGTGCTGGGTTGATGATCTTAGAAGTTTTTTCCGTCCTTAACAATTCCATAATTTAAACAACTGCTGAAATCAAGTAGTGCCATGAAGTTAAGCCATTTAATTATCACAGATTTTAATTTTTCGAATGCTCTGCATGTATTTTACAGCCCTTTCTCCACTTCCCTATCAGCAGCAGCCCTCCTGCTCTGGGGTAGGAGTCCTCCACACAAAATGGATTAATGCTTGTAAGGAAAACCAACTAATTCTACCCAGGATCTGCATCTGACAGAGACTAAACAGACCTCTTTAGCAACTGGATAGCCTTATACTTCAGTGGTATTGATCCACTGAAGTGTTATTTTGGCCATATTTCTGCCTGCAAAAATCTTTGATGCCATGCAAAATTACCCAGCAGACAGGGTGTGAATTACAGTCTATAGCCATTAGCATACTGCTAAAAAAGATTTGCTTTAATGCTCTAAAAATGGCACACGTGGTCCTGATTCCATTCACATTAATGTAAATCTGGGGAGGGGAAAAAATTGCTTTCTTTTAGAATTTGTTTCTTCATAAGTTAGGATGACTTAACAATACCTACATGACTGGAACAGGTTGCTCAGAGAAGTTATGGACGCCCCATCCCTGGAAATGTTCAAGGCTGGATGGGACTCTGATCAAGCTGGGGTAGTGGAAGGTGTCCATGAACTTGAAAAGGAAGAGAAAGCCAGGGATAGAGGGGTTAGACAAACCTGTAGGATGAACACAAGCACTTCCAAAAGAAACAAGGAATGTGGCAGGGGTAGGACAAGGTGAGTGGGTTTCGCCCCACTGTCTGGTTTTCATTCTGATTCAGGTGCTACCAGGCAAGACCTAAGCGCTTTTGGTTAGATGCCATCTCAAACAGGGCACAAGGAAGAGCAAAATCCTAATTTCATGAAGCCTTCATTCACTCTTTGCTCCATGCTCACTGTAGTAAAGCTGGGGGATTTTGGCTGGATCAAGAAAGGGAACACAGAAAATGTCAGGCCAGTCTGCCCTCCAGAATGGGGGAACACACCCCTACACTTTTTAAAGGAGAAAGGACAAGAAGGGGCATTAAAGCCCCTACAGAAACCCTCAGGAGTGGCTCCAGCCTCTGGAAAAAGGCAAGGCCAGTGGCTCATTAAACAGGGCTGGGCTGTGGGGTGGAAAACCCTTTGTGGAAAACAGCAGCTCCTTTCCCACACCTGTGAACGGGGCAGTGGCATTGACCTTCCTTTGGAAAAGCACACAGGGATTTAAGGATGGAAAGTGCTGCTTCAGCACTGTTATTTTTATTCAGAGGGAGTGCTTCAGAGGCAGAAGGGGTTTTAGTACTTCTTTTAATTTATTTTTTTTTTATGGCTGCTCATCCAAGAGCACTAAGGGAATTCGGCTCTCATCCTTTCTGGGCTGTGTGAGGCAGCACATGTCACACCTGTGCCTCTGTGTCTCACCTGGCAGTGCTCTGATTTGGGACAGAACACACCTAAGCAGGATGAGAATAGATTAGGAAAGGTCCAGCAGAGCTGGTGAAGCTTTTGGGATGGTGCAATATTATTTTCCTCTTCCCTTAAAGAGGAAAATAGAAAAGTGAACTGCTCCTCTGGCCCTCGGCAAGGTCTTCCCTGAGTCCTGGTTGGAGTTCTCTTAATTCTGTCCTTCTGCCAAGGGTCAGGGACAGAAATCTTAGACTGAAGACATCACAGGAGAGGCTGTTCCCTTTGCATTTCCAGCCCTGTTTTATGCTGATTCAAAGATATGAATATTTTGTTTGAATAATTAGCTGCAACTTCTATCTGATCTGAGCCTCAAGCACTCCAGGATTTTTCCCATTTCTGCTATGGAGCCATGGGATTTATTTCTCCTGTGGCCTGTTACAAATTCAGATCAGATAGCTGGGGTTGATCCTGACCTGACCTGACCTGAGTTCACCCTGATTTTCCTCCTCCCCAAATCCAGGAAAGCATCACAGGGAGAGCGCACTCAGGTTAAATATGCAAGGTGCATCCTGCAGACTGGGAAAGCAATCCACTCCTTTAGCCTGAAACTGCTTTCTCCTCCCTACCTTAGGTGATAACTAAAGCCTGGATTGCTCTTTAAAATATTTAACTGGGGAAAATGAGTTGTTCCCTTCAATCTGTTTATAGACAGAGTGTTTTTTTTTTTAATATTAGAGAAATCAGCACATTTTTCCCTGCAGCAGCTGCATTTTGGTTTCTATTAGAGAGAGACTGATAACTTTACAGAACAGCACTCACAGCCCCTCTCTGAAACCCTCAACACCCACTCACTCCAGAGCCAGTTCCTGCAGAAAAAAAGAAAGATTTACAAGGCTGGGGATGGCAAAGGAAAAATTCTGGTTGTTAACAGAGCAGGGTTTACCTTCTCTCACTTGTAGGACAGCAGGAAGATGGGGTTGGAGGTTGGATGGGGTTGGAGGTTGGATAATAAATTCAGTTTTTGGACAAACTTTGGGAGCATGACTTAACCCATTCAAACATTCCTAAAATCTCAGGTCTTCTCTGACCACATGATCCTTCTAGCTGCAATCAAGAAGGGTCCTCCAGTGCCACCCCACTGTAAAAGGATCCATGCCAAGCCCTCAGGATTTGGGCTGCCAGGCAATTTATCCTCCTCTTGCGTGAGGACATTGGTTCATCAACCAACTCAAATGCATTAAGGGTGTTGCTGGGAGAATAAATCCAAGGGGACAGGGAGGACAGGGTGAATTGGCTCCTCTTAAGCTCCTCTAGGTCTGAGCAGGAGCTAAAACACCCTGAAAAACACGCAGATTTGGGGAATCCCTGAAAAAAGAGTGGGGATGCAACCCTAGGCTGGTTTGGCATGGGAATGGGCACTGTTGGGACTGTCCATGAATTTGTAGAGGATAAATGAGTGGTAGGGAGAAAGCTGGAGGGATCTTTGTGCCCAGGGCTGGTGATTCCACCTCGTTCTGTGCCACCAGGTCTTCTGCTCCCCACCTCCATCCCTGCAGTGTCGCAGAGGGGAGGAGGGAGAAAATGGAAAGGGAAGCACAGCTCCCCAGGCTGGCATTTTAATATTGAGAGGCTGTGAAATCTAATAAGAGCTACAAGGGAGGGTGATGTATATTTTCCTCGTGCTAGGATGAAATTGGGATTCAATAACTAAATGTGACAAAATATGCAATTTCCCATAGATTTCATGCAGCAGGGCGCTTCCTGTGTAATAACCTTAAACCAGGATTTTTTTTCCCTTAGGCCAAGGAAGATCTCCTGCCTCCATCTTATCTGGGTATTAGTTCACCCCCATGAAGTACAGGCTGCCACTTTAGCTGCACCTTATCACTGTCTGTTGGCACATGGTGAACAAAAGTTGATTTTTTTCCCCCTTTTCTTCCCCATAAATGATATCTTCCTGCTTCTTCCTGTGAGAAATAAGCCTGAGCTGTGAATGATGGGGGAAGAGTAATTTTTAGTTGGCCGCAGTCTCTTTTATGGTGCTGAGGTGTGAAGAGCCTTTGAAATGTGTTTCATTAAGACCTCTTGGAGATGCCTGTTGATTTCAAGGCCATATTGACCATCTCAGAGATGGTGGGAAAACTGCAGCAAAGGTTCTCCCATCCCCTGGGGTGAAACCCTGCCCTAGATGTAATTTTCTAAGTGGGGTGACACGTTGGACATGGGCTCATGACCTCGATCCACACATTTTGACTTTGGAGCTGGATGTAAATCTGATCTTTGATTTGAGTTGGACCAGGTGACCTTCAGAGCTCAGTGGCCACCTCAATTATTTTGTGCATAGTTTTGCTTTAAAACCCCTGGTGTGAAGGGCGAGCTGGAGGTGTGTGTAAATAAAGGGCATGGGGACAAAATCACAAGTGCTCCAATGCCTGCATTTTCACCTCTTATTGCCTGTCAGCAGTAATGGCCTGTCTCTGTAACCCTCCCCTTCCCCAGTTTAGCAGAGTGGGCTTCTCCCACAGGCTGTTCACACGCACTTAACTCCCCCTTCACTGAAAAAAACCCAGAAACTCTTGCTTAGCCCCCTAACTGAGCTTTATTCTTACGTGTGCATCCACCAGGACCTGCAACATGTTAGCTCGGATTGCTGCCCATTCCTAATAATCTGGAGCAGCCAAGTTAAAAAGGATTATTAATCAATAAACAATCTGCCTTTAATCAAACACGTTTTACTCTGCAGCCCAGGGAGGGCTGAGCACATGGGCTGGAGGGCTCAGCAGTCCACAGGAACTTTCTGAGCTGCCCAACACTTTAATTGCTTGGCACGGTGTTGAAGACTGCAATGCAAGATGTTTTCAATTACCATCCCTATGGCAGATCACCTTTGTCAAGTGGGCAGTTTGCCTTATCTCTCTCTTTGAGTGACCACATTCACACCTCCCTTGGGAGGGGACATCTGCTGATAACAGCTATTGAATGTCACTGCATGACTGATAAGAACTACAGCATCCCATTGGGAGATGTGAGCCCAGAGGGAGGAGCCAAACATTCCTACCCGGATATAATCCAGAGGTTTTTGAGACGCCAGCACAGTTTTCTCCATGAGATTCCCCAGAGGAACAGCAGCTGCCTTTTCATCCCCTGGATCTTCAGAGGAAGAATACATCCTTCTCTACAGGATCCCTGCTCCAACAGAACCACCCCTGACACTGCAGGAGGGCTGAGCCACAATTCCAGTGGGACTGCTGCCAACACCCTGACCCACAGGGTGTCGGGTTGGGTTCTGACTCTGTCAGTGTTGTTCTGGTGTACTGCATTTTTTATTTTATCCTTTTTTTTTTTCTTTTCCCTGTTAAAGAACTGTTATTTCCTGCTCCCATTTTTTTTTTTTTTTTGCCTGAGAGCCCCTTAATTTAAAATTTCTAGCAATTCGGAGGGGTGGGGAGGGTTTACATTCTCCATTTCAGGGGAGGCTCCTGCCTTCCTTAGCAGACTCCTGTCTTTCCAAACCAAGACACATGGCCAAAGTGAGAGCACACTTCCCGCCTCCAGGAGGCTCTGATTGCCAATCCAGGGATACCCTGGCTAGCTAAAAACTCCCTCCTTCCCTCTCTGCTCCAGCATGGCAGGGAATTAAATCCCCATCACCGTGAGCTTTGAGAGCTGCAGTAATAAAATGTGCAGAATGACACCCTCCCTCTTTGCTGGCCATCAAAAGGCTCTGCCTTTGTTATTGCAGGCAGTTTGATTTTGTCTTATCACTTTCCAGCTGGGCATGTGATGATTTTATTGGTGTGCACTGTTGCTTTGCCTGCCCTGGGGAGGCAGAGGTTTCGCTGGAGATGCAGGTGACCAGAGTTTTTTATTTTTGCTCTCGTCTAGCCACGCTCCATTAAAGAAGAAAACCCGCAAAAGCAGCGAGCTAATAAAGCAGCTCCAAAGGAAACCCTGTGTAATTAAAACCTCTGGTAACACCAGTCCAGCGTGAGGAGGGTCAGACTCAGAGCTGGCATCTTCTCTCTCTCCTGTTAATGTTTGACTGGAATTTCAGCTCCGGAGTTTGAGTGTGGAAATTTAATGGCCCATCTGATTCAATGGAACTTATTGTCATCGCCAGTTAACTGGGGTTGATATCAAGATAACAGCTTATGAGCAGTTTCTGTGTGGTCCTGATCACTGCTATTGATTTCAATAAGGTGTGGGCTGGATCCTTGACACTCTAATTCTGAAATCAATGGAGCTGGGACGCTTCACTCCGCCTCAGTGCCAGGGAAATCAGGTACATGCCTTTAACAATAAAGCAGCCATTTAAATTATTTGTGCAGTCCTTTAGGGAGCTCTGCCAGGCAAAGCAGAGATCCTGCAGATGTGGAGAATATGTGATACAGGAGAAAACGTTCAGGTGCTCAATGTTCAGGTGTCTTGAGCAGAGGATGGAAGAAGGGAATTTGGTGATTCTTACTCAAAGCACTGTCTGGTGTATTTATGGAAGAGCAGTGCATGAGGGAGCCAAGTAATCCCATCCTGGGGGATGTGAGCACTCAGACCAGCATTCCCATTCATTTGGGATGGGGATGTAGGGTCAAAGTTGCTCTGAGTTGCAGAGCCACTAATGCACGCAGTGAGTCCTGCATGATTATTCACAGCAAATTGGACCTAAAATTGATCATGGAATCCCATCCCCAGCCTAATTCCAGAGTGCAGGAAATAAAGCAAAGATGTTAAGGAGAGGGGACAGAAGGTAAGGAAGGATCTGGAAATGCACCTGCATTCCTGCTGGAGCACTGTGCTGCAAACTGCAGCTGTGAGAGAAATACAAAACCCCTCATATAAGTGGAGCCCTGGATGAATGGCACTGAGCAAGGGTTCTCTCCAGAAAATCTAGAAATGCCTTTTTCCCTTTCTTTCATCTGGTTCAGGAGAAAGCGTGGTGCCTCCAAAGTGAATCTTAGAGCCTGCTCCATGGATAAGATGGAAGTAAACCTCATTGTGGTGGCACAGCAGGGCTGGCACTCATTACCAGAGGACACCATCCAGAACTCCCCATAGAAGGACCCTTGAGGAGAGTTGCAGAACAATAAAGAGAAAAACTTCCTGCCCTGAAGACTAGAAGATGTTTCTTTTTCTGCCATGAAGTCTGGGAGATATTTCTTTTCCAACACTCCAGCAGACATTGATGGTTGCACACTAAGGAAGAAAATGCTCACTCTCTTCTACCTTCTAAACAGGTAAATATTAGCTTAAAGGTGACTCTTTAATGCTTTTTTCCCCCATTTGTAAGTTGGTGCAGACTGATACTCTGCAGGTTGCTGAAGGTCTTGGATGCACTAAAGCTCCAGCAATGGCCTCAGCTGAGGTCTCCAACCTCATTCCTCCTCTCAAGCACAGGGTTTTTCTTGCAAGCAGGGAAGCCACACACAGATCCTGCAGGCAGCATCACTCCTTGACCCTCCTTAATTCCTTCTGGCCTTACAGAGGCCAGATGTAAACCATGCCAGTGCAAAGTTCCTCTAAGGGAATGTTGTCGCCATTACCAGTTAGAGGTGTCCTGCCACATCTCTTGTTAACAGAAAACTTATTTTACTCTACCACTCTTTGTCAACATCAAGAATTTAATTAGATTTATCTGGGAGCTGAATTTAAAAGCAATGGACTTCAGATTTTCACAGGTTCAGGTGGTCCTGAATCACAAAGATTCCTCAGAGTCTGGTCCCTCGCTCCCAACTCTGGGCATGGATTTCCTCACATGGAGATCTCACTGCCATGCCTGTGGCAGTGCTGTAGCCTAATAAATAAAGCTGAATTTCCCCAATATTTTGCTTTTTTCCCTCCTTCTCTCAGGAGAACTTAAAATAGTTCAGACAATGTGTTCCACACTGGTGCTGAGGCCAGTATTGATTTATGCAGGTGGGAGATAATAATTATTTCTTAAGGTAATGGCAATAGTCCAGTAGCTGTGAGCATGCGGGAAGGACAGACAGCCATGCCAGTTTATTTATTTACTCTCAGTACCTTCCAGATCAGCTCAGCTCAGCTGGGAAAGCAAAAGAAGGGGTTGCTTTTCTCTTACTTTCCACGCTGGGAATGGCACCTGGCATGTGAATAACCCATCTGTCCATCATTCAGCATCCACCAAGGGAAGAGATTCTGCAGGAGAGCTTTCAGCTGCAGTTTGGGGGATAACTTGGAGATTTTGCTTTTCTGCTGCTTTCCCAGCTGTGTAGAGGGCTCGGGGATGCAAGTGAAGATGAGGACTTGGAGGATGAAGGAGGAATAAATTCAGAATCCCCTGAGCATGCCGAATCACTGGACCATCCTTCCCCTGAGCATGCAGAAATGTTCACTGAGCTCTCTACCTGTGATCTCCAGCTGGACGCAAGCACAGCACTGCAATCTCCCTCTTCCCCTCCGAGATTGGATGTGACTCCTTTATAAACTCCCAGTTTGTCTCTCCCTGCCTGCTCTTGCCCTGATAAATGCTCTCCTCTTCCCAGGAGCCTGCAGTGCTTAACCCACTCCATTACCATTCCCCTGGAAGGTTTACACATTGTTTACAAACAGAATTTCCCCCGTCACTGCCAAAGTGGTGCCTTTTTCCCAGAGCATCACACAAGGTGAAGCTCGGGGAGAGGTGCAGTGACACAGTTATCCACCTTGCCTGGCTCTGTCTGTTCCCCATGGATATGGGAAGCAACACATTTCCAGCAGGTAATTACATGTTGTCATCTCACTGTGCACTGTGCAATGCTCTGTGAGAAGCCCTGAAATCCCCTGGAACACGTTTGAGAGAACCAAGCTGAGGTGAGAGCAGTGAAGGCAGATTATTCTGCTGTAACCTGGGAATAGCACTCCAAGTGTTACTTTGGGGTGATCCATAGAGTTTTCTTCAAGGTCCCTAAAAATATCTGATTTAGAAAAGCAGAGCAAGGAGCAAAACCTTTTTGAATTTAAAATTACAGAACTGCTTAGGTTGGAAAAGACCTCTGAGATTTTTGAGTCCAACCTGTGACTTATCACCACCTTGACAACCAGACCATGGCACTGAGTGCCAAATCCAGTCATTTCTCGAACACAAAATGATCCAGCAGTTGCAGCCTGAGCCCCATATTTCATCTGGATGCAAATCCAGATGTTGACCTTGATTCTGAAGAAGTCCAGGCCATGCCTGAGCTGAAGCTTCGCTCCAGATGTTTATCCTCACATCCAAAGCTGTGTTCCGCTCTCCACAGCCCCTGCTGATTTCCCAGTGAGAGAAAACAGAGGTGAAGGAGGTGAATGGCTGCTCTAAGAGGAGGAGCAGGAGATGAGGAGCCAGAAAGGCGAACATTTTCAGTGAGATTTGCCATTTTCACACACACTTCTCTGAATTCCAGACAGCTCTTCTGGGTGACAGTGTCCATATCCATTGTCATTTGCTGTTTGGGAGCATTCCCACAAAAGGATTCAGCTTTAAAGGAATGCTCATTTTCCCAGCAAATGTCCGCATATGCATAAAAAGAAGGATAGCAGTGTGAAAAATAAATTATAATTCCCTGTTTCTCCCTTGCTTCCCACTCTGAACTTTTAGCCACCCACTTGGTACCAAAAGCACTTTGCCACCACCAGCACTGGGTGGAACAGCAAGGAAGAATTTGGAAAGAAATCCCTGTTTTGAAGCTGTTTCCCCAAACTAGCTGGAGAAGAGTTATGAACAACAATAAGCATTCACCAAAAAATCAGAATCCCTTCAGGGACACATGAAAAGATCTCCATTCATCCCCCTGCCATGAATAATTCAGTCCTCCTGAACTTGGGAAAGAGGGAATTTCGTGTGCTTTGCAGAGGAGGAAGAGGATGGAGATCAGAGGGGCTGAGGAGTTTGGAGATGCCTCTAGGAGGGTTTAGGAAGCCAAGTTAAAGACACCTGGGAGGTCTTTGGAAGGGCAGGAAATCCTGAACAGGATCTGAATGTTCTCAGTTGGCCCATTCCGGGGTGAACAGGTGCAATAAAATAAAAATCCCCACCTCCGCTAACCTGGCTCGCACATGGAGAATTGGGGGGAGAAGGTTTCAGAGCTGGAATTACTGCACTGCAATCATTACAATAAAGATTCTGCTGGGGAAGACAAGGGGAATTTTCTGGCTTTTAAGCTGAGGGGGAAGCACAGCTCTGCAGAAGACACCTCAGACAGGCTTTTGAAGACAGCACACAGGACGTTTTCCACGGCTCTGCTGCTCACATCTTTTTAAGCACAGGATTTCAGCAGCCCCTGCTTTCATTAACCAGGGAGCATTATTTGCAGGGGTGACAGCTTCAGATTCCCTAATTTTTTTCATGGATGTGGAATTCCCTTGCCTGCCTGAGCTCGCTGCTGTTTCACAGCACCCGGCTCATCGCCTCAACCCTCCCGGGCTTTGACAGATGGAATTAGGATACAGCAGCACTGCAGCAAGACTGCAGATGGCTTCAAACAACTGACTTCAGCACCAAAACGCTTGTAATTCCCATTTTTAAATGGGGCTGGCTTCCCTGGGGAGAGTGCCTGGCTCTTCTAGGTGTTGCAGTGAGTTGATAGAGAGAGAGACACGCTCCAACAACCCAGTGCTAATAAAGAAAATTAGGAGTAACTTGCCCTTTGTGTTGGAGGAAAGCCATGGTGGGGGAGAAAATTCCATGAGTGTTCTTCATCTGAGATGAATTTTCTTCATCTGCAAATTTCACTGAGCTGCACCCAAACCATTGGCTGCTTCCAGAGGTGAAAGTACCCTTATATACGAGTTTTTGAAAAAAAAAAAAAAAAAACAAAAAAACAAAAAACCAGCACTGTCAGAGATTTTCTCGCTGAAAGCCAGGTGGGTACAGCAGAAATAATAACACTAATAGAAAAATAAAAGTAGCAATTGTAGCAACAATAATAACGCAATAACTCGGCCTCAAACTACAGCCCTTGTTCAGGGAGCTGCTCCAGATTGCAGGGGGAGAGGACAGGGCTTTTTTTTTAAGGTGAATTTTGATTTCATCAGACTCTCTGTGGCTGCTGGAATCTTTATCCTGGCACAAAGAAGGGGCCAGGGCAGCAGGGGAAGCATCTGGGCAGAAGGTGAGAAATGTCCCTGCAAGCACCTACTGTAGTAATGATTTGTTTAAAATATAAGATACATAAATTAGATATTAGGAAGAAATTCTTTATTGTGAAGGTGGAGAGGCCCTGGCACAGGGTGCTCAGAGAAGCTGTGGCTGCTCCTGGATCCCTGGAAGTGTCCAAGGCCGGGTTGGACAGGGTTTGGAGAAATCTGGGATAGTGGAAGCTGTACCTGCCCTTTGCAGGGGTTGGAATGAGATGAGTTTTAAGGTCAGGGAAATTATTTTGCTTTAAAAAAACCCTCATTTTATCTGAACCCTTTCTGATTCTGCCACAAGTTTCACACACAGTTAAGGGGGTGGATGATGAGGATCTCCACTGGTGGCTGTGGGGAACTTCCAGCTGCCTGGAGCACCATGGTGGGATCTGGACTGGAGCTGTTTCCTTAAAAAAAAAAAAAACAAACCAAGATGATGACAATGATGACGATGATGACAATGATGACGATGATGATGTTAATAATAATAATAATAATAATAATAATAATAATAATAATAATAATAATAATAATAATAATAATAATAATACTTCACCATCAATAACATCAATAATAATAACAATAGGCAACCAAAATATTGGGGAGGGAATTAAGTAGCTGCAGCAGCAATTTAAAGAACAGAAGCACAGCAAAGGTTAAAAGAGAATTTAAGGCAGCAGGCCCTACACGCTGCCCAATTTCAAAGATTCATTCTGCTTCTTGTTGATGAGATTTGTGGGTTTCAAGGCTAAATTCTAGAGAAAAAAATAAGCTTTCCAAATTGACCCGAGGCGATATTTCACACCTTTGGAATTAAAGACATGCGGTGTCAAGTGCTGCATCCACAAACAGCTGACAGGGCTGAGGGTTTCTCAGAGTGAGCTGCAAGGCTTGAGTCCCTTTTTCCCTGAAATGGCAGAGGGAATGTGGAATTGCTGAGGTCTCCATCCCTGGAGGTGATCAGGAGGTGTCGGGCTCTGGGTGGCCCTGTATGAGCAGGGAGGTTGGACCAGGTGACCTCCGAAAGCCCTTTCCAACCTCAATGAGTCTGTGACTATTAAAGTTGGTTGAGAAACTATTTTATATCCTGCAAGAATTCAAAATAATTTCTGTTTTATCTAGGGATGCATTCAGAATCTCAAATTTTGTTCCTGAAATGCAGGTGAGAGCAAAATTCCCCTTCCTCCCATCAGTTTTCTCCTGGCATTTGCAAAGCTGAATGTTATGTCCCTGCTGTGCCAGTTACAGAGCAAAGAAATTCCTCCATCCTAAGAAAAATGTCCTGGGGATTGGTCTGCAGCTAGAACTCTTCATTTCAGTAGGAGTTACCAGAGGGTTGTGCTGGTTCATGCCCTGAATCTCCACCATCAGGGAGGAGTGGGTTTATGAGACTGTTTGCTCTCCTGGAGCAGAAATTCCCTGTTGGCACAACTGTGGATTCCTCCTTGCACGAAAATGTTCAGATAAAATGAGGGTTTTTTTAAAGCAAAATAATTTCCCTGACCCATCCTTTTGCAGCTCTTGTGCTCTGGGGTGAATGGGGCAGAGAAGGAGGAGAGGTCCCAAGGCTTTAAGACCAGGTGAGAATGGGATTGCAAGGCTGTGGGAAAGGCAGGGCTTCCCTGGGAAATTAACTGAGCAACAGATGCAGAGAAAAGCCTTAAAGAAAGCACCACTGCCTCAGGAGTTTGGGGCAGGCATCCTGGTGATCCCTGATGCATCCTGGTGCTGACATCCTGGTGATGCCACTCCTCCTTCCCACACCTCCATTGCCACAGCTGGCTCTGTTTCCTGGCCTCAGGGCTGATATCAAGGCACAGACATGATTTTATAACTCAAATCTACACCTGGCCACCCCACCCCAGGAAACCAGATGCCTCCCAGAGATGGAGGATGCTGCAAATAACTTGGGGACATTGAAACTGTGGGAAAAAACTCAGAGATGAGACCCTGTCATCGTGATATTTTCTGAAAAATCACCAGGATTTTTTCTCCTGGTAAGATAAAAAGCTTCAGCTTCTCCATGTTTTGCTCCTCTGGAATGTGATTTGGAGAATTGTTTACTCAGCATGTGAATTGTTTTTATTTAATGACCAATCCCAGTCCAGCTGTGTCAGACTCTCTGGTGTGTCAAGAGTTTCTATTACTCATTCTTGTCCAGCCTTCTGATGTCTCCTTTCTCCAGTATAGTATTAATATAATATAATATAATATAATATAATATAATATAATATAATATAATATAATATAATATAATAGCCTTCTGAGAACTTGGAGTCAGATTCTCATCTCTCACCTCGTCCTGGGCACCCTCACAACAACACCACAACAAGACTCCTCTTAACTTCTCCTGTGTGGAGAAGTGAATCGAGAGGGGGAATTGGGGGAATCCTTAAAAATCAGAGGGTTTTGGGAAAGCTGCAAAAGGCAGCCTCAGAGGCAGCAGAACTGTGATTGGAGCTAAGCAGCAGCCATGAGATTGGTTAGCAGAAAAATTATGTAAGGAGTAGAAAAGCAAGGACAAATAGAACAATGGTCTGTGTATAAACACTTGTCTAGAATAACTCCCTAAGCTGCAGGAAAGTTTATCTGGTGAGATATTCGGGAGTTCTAAGTTGATAATGGAGCTCTGTGCATTGTGTTTGAAGGCTCACAAGCAGGGATTGGATTTGAAATAAGCCAGCATTGTTTAACCAAAGGTACCTGTGCTTACAGTGGTTGGATGGAGCTGCTGTCAATGTGCTTTTGCTGTGTGGGATTGGTCACAAAACTGTTAAAGTGAGCTGTGACATTGAGTTCTGTGTCTGCTGCCTGGGGTGTGAGCTGAGGGCATCTTCCCATTGCCACAGCCATGGAATGAGGCTGGTGCTGGAAAATCAAACAGCTCAAGATGTGTTTCCAGTAGTCCTGTCCTGTTTGTGATTTGTTCAGAGACCCCATCCCAGGGATATCCTTGAGGCTGGGAAGTTCTGAGTTGCTGCAGCAGCACAAAACAGGGTAAAACTCCAGAACCCAGAGCAGATGCTGTGCAAAGATACCCAAGTTATTGAGGCCACAAGACAGAGCAATAAATCACAGCACATTAGGGGCATGATTTCGTTATCTTTGTGACGTAAAACCCTTCCTCCTCCTCCTCCCAGCCACCTCCTGTCCCCATGACTTGTGGCAGAAGCAGCCCGCTGCATTTTTGGGAATGAAATCATCAGGGACAGCAGCAGTTCAGCTCTGGAAGCAGATGGAGAGGGGAATCTTGTATCTAGAGCATGTGGGAAAACTTCAGGTTTGCTTCTGAAGGCACAAGGTCCTGCAACGTGCTCTCTCGTCCCTCTCCTGGCATTCAGCTCGTGCAAAAAAAAAAAAAATCAATTCATGCCGAAAAACCATTTGGTCTGATTCTGTTATCTCTTTTTCCTGCCAGGAGGGCTCCCTCGTGGGGTTGGAATGGATGTGAGCAATGCCTTTAAGGCTGGATGCTCTCAAAAAAAACCAGCTTTTGTCCTGCAAACTGCGTCCCACCGAGCTTTGAGGAGCCATTCCTTGCTCAGAAGTCCATCCAACCTCCCCATCCTTCCCAGAGAGCTTTAGATCAGCGCTGAAAATAAATAATCACCCAGGAAGGAGTTTATGGAGGGAAGGGAACTCAGCCTGGTGGGAGGGTTGGCAGAGCAGATGCTGCAGACGGGACCACGAGCGAGCTGGTGAGGGAAAGGGCAAACATGGGAATTGCATTTCCTGGAGCTGAGTGAGATTTGGGCAATAAAACGAAATATTCTCCAAATGTGAGGCACGCTTTCATTTTTTTTTTTCCCCAGTCTGTGGTGAAAATGCCTTATGTTTGCAAATGTTCTTATGGGGAAAGAGGCTGTTTTCAGCAGGGTAGGAGGGGTTTCCACAGCAGCAAAAATTTGAAGGAGAGCAAAGAAAGAGCAGGACCCCCAGCAGACTCCTTCCCACTTATTACACATTTGCAGCAGGGAGAAGTGAAAATAAATATAAAATATAAAATATAAAATATAAAATATAAAATATAAAATATAAAATATAAAATATAAAATATAAACACATTTCCCAGGAAAATTAATTCATTAAAAAAATAAAAGTCATTGTTGCATCCATGAGTTCTCCAAAATCAAACTGATAAAAGATCCATTGAGTCAAAAGTCTCCAAAATGCATCTATTAATATAATAGAATATTATATATTCTATAAAATATGGCCAGGTTGTTTGACAGGGTCCCCCTCTTCACTCCTTCCCCTGAGAACCACTGGTGACAGCTGCAGTTGATATTATTTAAACATTTCAGTATTACATTTCTGCTTTCATTTTTCATCACCTTTCGGTTGAAATTCTCCAGGCCTGGCCAGTTCAAAGTAAATAGCTGGAGGAAATGAGAATAATTTAAAAAAAAATTATAAAAAGTCCCAGCCTACTAATTTTTTTTTAGAATTGTATGATTCCAAAATTAAATAAAAGCCTACATATCCTATTCCAAATCATTTAAACAAACAGATTGGGAGACTGAGAGGGAGACAAAATTAGATGGGGAGTTACATTTTTCCAAGGAAAATGGGACTGACCTGGACAATGCTTTTGATGTAAAGGTCATCCCACAAGGACACAACAGCTGTGCCCATTTCCAAAAAGTGAAGAGGGCTAAAAATAAAGATATAATAAGGAGTAATAAAGATACAACTTCTGTCCCAATGAAGCATGGCCAAATAATTACTCAGAAATGAGAAAGTCAAAGACAGAAAGTCTCCCACGTGGCTTTTTTCCCTGATTTATTGTGGGATCCTGCCTCATACTGGAGTTGTATTTATAGGCATCAGATATGGGTGCAGCTTGTGGAAGCAGGATCAGCAAGTCTTGTTAGGGATGAGTCAGGAAAGATGTCAGCAAGCCTGATCCTTCCTTTCCTGAGCATCCTGGATGCTCAGCCACCCCCTTATTTACCACCCTGTCCTCACAGCTTGAGTTTAGCCCTGAAATTCAACTTTTACCTCCAGCCCAGCCTCTTTTCACTCAGGTTTTTCCTTCCTTTTGGAATTGTGTCCTCTAAAAAGGGCTCAGTGCCTTGAAGGGGCAAACTGTGCTCTGCAAATTGCTCAAAAATGGCACTGAAAATCAAGATACTCAGTGTTATAATGCTGTAAAGTGAGTTTAGAAACCACACAGCTCTCCCCTGAGCCCCACCTGAAGCTCCCATCTCACCTGGCAATTGACCACTACTGTTGTCTTGGCACGACAAATGGCCACAGAAATCTGAAATGTGGAATGAAATCTGAAATATGGAGTGAAATCTGAAATGTGGAATGAAATCTGAAATGTGGAATGAAATCTGAAATGTGGAGTGAAATCTGAAATGTGGAGTGAAATCTGAAATGTGGAATGACATCTGAAATGTGGAGTGAAATCTGAAATGTGGAATGAAATCTGAAATGTGGAATGAAATCTGAAATGTGGAGTGAAATCTGAAATGTGGAGTGAAATTGAAATGTGGAATGAAATCTGAAATGTGGAGTGAAATCTGAAATGTGGAATGAAATCTGAAATGTGGAATGAAATCTGAAATGTGGAATGAAATCTGAAATGTGGAGTGAAATCTGAAATGTGGAGTGAAATCTGAAATGTGGAATGAAATCTGTCTCTGCTGCAGGAGTCAGGGCACAGGATGGCAGAACAAGCTGTTTTTAGATGGGGCACAGGTAATTTTCTTTCTAAGGCGATTTGGGCACATCCTAATTTTTGAGGTGCCACTCACAAAGCTCAGGGAGGTGTGCACATCATTTTAATTTTTATATGGAATCACGGAATGTTTTGGGTTGGGAGGGACCTTGAAGCCCATCCAGTTCCACCCCATCAGGGACAGGGACACCTTCCCCTATCCCAGGTTGCTCCAAGCCCCATCCAACCTGGCCTTGGACACTCCCAGGGACGGGGCAGCCTTTAAATTGTCTCCTCTAGGAAGCAGGACAGCAGAGTTAAAGGAGATTTAAGGGGATTAACCTCTCCAGCTGCCATTCACCACCACTCTCCGCTTCTGCTTCTTCCAAGGAGAGCCAGAGCTCTGCAGGGAAACACATTCCAGCTCCTCCAGGCCCCAGCTGGAGGCACAGATGGGACAAGGACCTGCAGGATGCTCAATCTGCCATAGAGAGCTCCCTGCTCGAGGCTGTGCTGGCTCCCAGTGCCCTCAAACCTTCCCCAGCAGAGCCCTCCCTGTGTGCCAGGGTGGAGCATCAGCACCCCAGGAGATGCCAGGGGGTGAAGTGGCTTTGCCAGTCCATGGGAATGAATTTTGGTGTCACCTCCTGGCTTTGGAGGCAGAGCAGCCCGTTGGAAATGTGGTGTCCCCTCCTCTCACCAACAGATTGGCCTCCTGAAATAGAGGCATTTAGACTCTCACAGGCAAAACTGGCTCCAAAATGCAGCGATTTAGCTCTCAGATGAGCCAGCAGAACAGGCAGAAACAGGGAAGCAAAGAGGGCCCAGCTGTTCCAGCCCCCTTTGGTGGGAGAAATAAATTTATACAACAAATGGGGTGAGGAGAAGGCATTGAGGCTTTCAGAAGGAACCCGTTTCCCTCACAAATCCCAGGCTGAAGGGTTCAAGGTTGCTTCAGGGCAAGAGCTCTGGTGAAATGGCCCTTTTATTTTCACAGCATTTTTGCTGTGCCCATAATTTAGCTCCCCAAATTAAGAAAAAAGGGAAGTGTGGAAGTACCCTGGGGGAGTGTGTGGTTTGTGTCTGAGCTCAATATTGGTCCAGACAAAGCCCAGGGAGCCCAGCTAACCTTGGGGCTGCCCCAGGAGGAGCAGGGATCTGTCAGCTGGACGTGTCACACACTCGTCCCTGCACGCAGCACTTGATGGATGAGATGATTTGAAGTTTTTGACAACAGCTTTTTGCAGTGGGGGAGAAAAAAAAGTGGGTTTTTTTTGGTTTTTTTTCCAGCAAGTTGCAGATAAATGAGAGTTTGCTCGAGTGCAGGGAATGCAGAAAGCAACAGAGTCAGGGATTCGTGAGGGGAATGGAAAATGCAAGGGACTGGTTTGAAAATTAAGGTGTGGAGAGAGAGAAAAATCTGGTATTTAAAGGGAGGAGAGGAGAGGAGAGGAGAGGAGAGGAGAGGAGAGGAGAGGAGAGGAGAGGAGAGGAGAGGAGAGGAGAGGAGAGGAGAGGAGAGGAGAGGAGAGGAGAGGAGAGGAGAGGAGAGGAGAGGAGAGGAGAGGAGAGGAGAGGAGAGGAGAGGAGAGGAGAGGAGAGGAGAGGAGAGGAGAGGAGAGGAGAGGAGAGGAGAGGAGAGGAGAGGAGAGGAGAGGAGAGGAGAGGAGAGGAGAGGAGAGGAGAGGAGAGGAGAGGATGAAATGTTTTTAAACTAAAAGAGGAGAGATTTAGATTAGGAATAGGAAGGGAATTGAATAGGAATAGGAATAGGAATAGGAATAGGAATAGGAATAGGAATAGGAATAGGAATAGGAATAGGAATAGGAAGGAATCCTTCCCTGTGAGGGTGGGCAGGCCCTGGCACAGGGTACCCAGAGAAGCTGTGGCTGCTCCTGGATCCCTGAAATGTCCAAGGCCAGGTTGGACAGGGCTTGGAGAACCCTGGGACAGTGGAAGGTGTCCCTGCACATGGCAGAGGTGGCACTGGATGGGCTTTAACCCCCTCCAACCCAAACCATTCCATGATTCCATGACTGTAGCACTGCTGCAAGAGAGTCCCAGGGCAGGATTTATTCCCTGATCAAGAATCCCCTACTCCCCTCACCCCCTGTCCCATGGGATGCTGAGGGTGACATGCAGCAGGGCCTGTTGAAGCAAATCTGGTTGTAAATGAAATGCAGAGGATTGTGAGGGTCCTGGCCAGCTGATGGTAACTGAGGATGAGTAAATCAGAAAAATCACCATTTTTATGCAGGGTGGGCAGGAGCCAGGAGTTTCTCATGGTTCTCATCCAGAGGTGTGTCCAAGAGTGGCATTCAGGGTGAAAGAAGCCCATCAGTGAAACCTCAAGCACAGAAATTGTTATGCATCACAGGAGGACGGTGAGGAAAGGACACAAAGGACAGCAGAAAAAGGAGAAGATAATACAGTGACTTCATATAAGTATTCCAGGGGTGATGCAAGGAACGTATTAATGTCATCAAAGTATTGGCACTGGCTTGAAAATCTAAAAACCAACGTTAAGATGTTTCATGGTCTGTTAAATCACATGATGAAAGGCATTTTGAACAACAACAACAAAAAGATTTTATATGAGTGAGCATTGTTCTCCAAGAAAACAGACCATTACCAAATGGACTTAGTACAACAGAGAGGAAAGTGGCTAATAACAATAAAAATAATAAATCCTGCCATTAGATTTTCACAGCCTAATTATTCAGAGGGTTAGTCACTAATGGCCTGAGACATCCCCATCACAGAGAACACAAGGAGTCAGGAGAAATATGATTGCAGATAAGTGGCCTGAATTAGGAATAATGATAAATAAGAAATATGTTTTACAATTCTTTCATACCCCCAGTCTGTGACTCTCAAAGAACTTAATGAGTCCATGTGACCCTTTTGGTGGCAGAAGATTTTGGTCACCTTAATATGCTGCGTTTGGGAATTAATTAGGCAAAATGTCCAATGATCCCTCAATTTCTGACTATTAAGCATTTTGCCCTCCATAATCTTCATTCCACTGTTCTCTGACCTTGGACTGGAGAATTCTGGAAGGACCTGACAAAATTTCAGGTTCTGACAGGTTTTCAGAGCAGTTGTTGAAATATTTTCATGATGTTTATGAGAGCCTGGGAAGTTGTTTAGGATTTTCTGCTTTACTCACAGAAGAAGAGAACGAGAGGTTTGTCACCATCCTGGGGTGTCCAGGGTCAGATCCTACACCTCACTCAAGTCTAGAAAATTATTCTATATTTTCATTTTTGGAAGGTTGACAGGTGCAACCTTTACTGCTTCACGTTTTGCAGATGTATTCTTTGCTTGTTGTTGGGAGTCTCAGAAACAGCTGACACCAGATATCACAACATTGATTGATTTGATACATTAATTTTCTTGATAACCCAGGTGTTTTCCTTGGAAAGGTAAAAAAAAAGATCTCTGACCTAAAGTAATAAGCTAATAGAGTTCGTGTTCTGACTTTAGAGAAAGGGGGAAAAGAGACGAGAAATTCATAAATATATTTATGCTTTCAATCCACTCCAAATGATTAAAATCCCTCAGGCTTGTAAAAAAAAAAAAAAAAAAAGTCAGTGCAAAGGAATTCTTGGATTTCCTGGTAAGCAAATCATTCATTAATAAAGAACACTTCATTGTGGATAGAAACACCTTCTGTTTGATTCTTTACAACACAGAAGCATCATCAACTGCCTGGCATGGAACTTTGGAAAGGTCAAGATTAGCATTAATCATATTTTGGAATGTTGATAAAGGGTGTTTTAGCTGCTAGCCAAAAAAAAAAAAAAAAAAAAACCAGAAACAAGACTTCTTCTTACTTACATATTGCCATCACATTATTCAAAGCCAGAGAAAAACAATTTCCAAACTGATTTGGAAACAGCAAACCTGATCCTGTGCTGATTGGCAACCAGTTATTATTGCTCTTCATTATTTGTACGCCGGTAGCCTGAGGATGCACTGGAGTGATAAACACTGGGTGCACACTCTGGAATGGAAAGTTTCTTCCCCAACACATCCCAGCAAAAATGGGAGGAGAGGGAAGGAGTGGAGGGGTGGAATGATTTGCTCAAGGTTCCTCCATAGGCCAGCACCAGATGTGGCACCACTGTCCCAGCCTGTACCAAACACATCTGATGCCTCAGGTTTTGCCTTTTATATTTTTCACATTCTGTGCTGCTTTAGTGTGTGGCTCTGGGCTTCATATTATGGGATGGTGAGCTCTGTGCACAGAGCAGGGAGACAAAACAATTCCTGCTCCAGCTGGGCACCAAGGACAAATGCCCCAAATCTCAGCCCAGGAGCACAAACCCCGTGGGCTGGAGAGAGAAAAACAAGCAGGGTGGGACTGCCTGGGCTAAAGCTGCAATGGGACAATGAACTGCAAGGTGCAAATGGAGCAGAGCTGATCCCAGGGACAGACCCCGGCAGCACTCGTGCATTTTGGGGCCGTTTTGGTTCATCTTGGGTGCAGCCCTGGCTGGGCTCTGGTGCTGCCCAAGGTGCAGCCATGGAGGAGATCCTGTGAATGAATCCCTGCTTTATTCCGGAACTCTGCCCAGCCTCTGCTCTAGCTCAGCCTTCACAAGTCATCAATTCAATATCCTTGGGTTTCAGGTGGAGGAGTTGAGCTCTCCTCTGGACATACCCCCTCACTTGCTATCATATTGTACTATTTATAAATTTGTACTATTTGTAAATTGTGTGATTTGTAAATTTGTGTCCCTGCCCTGCCATCCTGCTTTGTCCCTGAGAAGAGACCATGCAGTGCCAGAAGAATTAGGCTGAGAGAACTCGGGCTGTTCAGCCTGGAGAAGAGAAAGAAGTTGACAAGAAAGATGGAGAGAGTCTATTTACAGGAGCCTGGAGTGAGAGAACAAGGGGGGAAAGCTTCAAACTGAATGAGAGTAGGTTTAAATTGGATATTAGGAAAACAAATCTTTACTGCAAGAGTGGTGAAGTTCTGGCACAGGTTGCCCAGTGAAGCTGTGAACTTCCCATCCATGGAAGTGTTTAAGGCCAGGTTGGATGGGGCATGGAGAAACCTGGGATAGTGGAAGGTGTCCCTGCTCATGGCAGGGCTGGAACTGAGTGTTGTTTAAGGTCCCTTCCAACGGAGGCCATCCTGTGGAGACATGGGTCATGTTCCTCCTCTCCCATGATGGAGACAGCCAGGCACTTTGTTTCCCTCTTATTTCAGCGCTGACTAACCCAGGGAGCACGATAACCAGATGTTTTAATTCTGGATAAATTACTCCTTCCTGCAAGAACTGCTAAAAAAAAAAAAATTTAAAAAAGAAGCCTGGAGGGATGAAAACACGGCACAGCTTGCTCAGCGCTGCTTCAAGGAAAGCTGGAATTCTGGGTAATGGTTTTCTGGGAAGGAGTGCAGGCATGAGGGGCTGGGGGGGGACCCTAAACAACCTCTCTGCTCTGCTGAACAGAAGGAGAATAGGAGAGAGCAGCAACCAAGATGCCAAAGCGATGATAATGAATACGGCTGCTCGGCAAGAGGCGAGCGCCGTGACTCATGTAGTGTCAAGGTAAATACAGAAGTTGCTCTGTGTGTGCATTTGTTGCCTGTGGGGCTCTTTTACAAGGGAAATGAGACAGCTCTGTGGCTGGGATCACGGTGGGGGGGGGTGTCCATCTCTGATGTGTTGACAGGTCGCTGGGGAGGACGCGGAGGTTGCGCAGTTTTGCTGCCCATTTCCATTTTTCCGAGGTTACCTGGGCTACCACAGCCAGGCAGTGAGACCATCCCTGCTCCCAAAGGGGGCTCTGAGTGTCTCTGGGAATGTAAATCACTCCCTGCTGAGCCTGACCCAGTGCAGGATGCAGGATGTGCTCCTGCTCTCCTCCTGGGGAGGTCACCCAGCCACTCAGCCGGGAACCGCGGGAGATGATGCTCTTGCTTCTGAAACGTTGGGGTTCACTTCCCAGCAAATGGAGAGATGGCAACGCTTGAAAAATGAAAAATATTCCTCTTACTCAACGCCGTGGGAGGCATCAGCCCTGGGGCAAAGCCCTGCCTTTGGAACGTGACTGGAGTGCCTGAATCAGGAGCACTGGTGTCCTGTAACTCCTAATGCTCAATAAAGGCAGAGGATGCTTCCAGAGATGGTTGAAGCATCTTCTCAGTGCTTTGCTCTCTCCAATGTCACTGGAGCATCTCAGGGCAGGGTTTCTGCTCATGCCAGGCTGACAAACTGGTTTTTAGAGCAGCACTGAATATCTTTCATGACCTCCATCCTGGATCCCCGGGAATGGAGCTGTTAGGCTGTCCATTGCTGTTTGGAAAGAATGTAATTTGCTGCAGAGCAGTAATGGGAAACAGATGAGCTATATAACCCAGCAGGCCATTTATGCTTCATTTCTGCAAATGCAGGCTGGAACATACGGTTGTATTTATGTTTTGGGTGTGCAGAAGGGGAAAAAAAAACCCTAAAACCTAAACCCCTGTTCTTTATCATTTGATTGGCCTGGACACTCTGAGTATAAACATTACACCGTGGAGACAGGAGGGCAAAATTTCTTAATGTCCTGTAGTGTCTAGACCTAAAGCAATAAAGGCTCATGCTGTCCTGTGCACCTCATCATAATGTCATTATTCAGGGGAGAACCTGTCAGATGGGCTGAAAAATGGAAGTTTCACCTTTTTAAAACTAATTTGATAACTTCATTACCCCCTGAGACAGGGAAGTGATTGGAGCCAAGGCATACACTAATGTCTTGTTGAATGCTCTTTGATTTTATTTTTTTTACAGCCACAGGAATCAGTCAGGAGTTCTGCATTATCTCATTATAATTGTCCCAGGAGAGGTACTTCGATAATTTTTATTACCAATGGGAATGAAAATGTATGTTTTATTTGGTAATTTCATAATAAGGGCTCCAACTCTGTAACAAACTCTCAATGAGCTGAACCCTGGTCCATCATTATATACTCACTCTGAAAACACAGGATGCAGGAATAAGACAGCCCTCACAGCAGGAACAGGAGCTGGCAAGTCCCTCTCCATGCATTTTAAACAGCAGCAGGGGCAAAAAAAATGTAGAGAGGAATAACCACAACCGTGGCAGCTGCCTATTTTACTGCAGTGAAGTCAGCTCCAGCCTCCAAGACCTCTTGCATCCTGGCCTTCCCTATTTTGCTCTCCCTGGGGGATGATATCTTAGCTCCAGAAGTGCTGATGTCAACCCAAATTTTTGTAACTCATGACAGTTCACTTTCACTTGTTCCCTCCATGATTTATCATTTTCTCTCACCACCCAGGCTGTGCTATAGATCTAAATGGGGTTGGGGGGACCTTCCAGCCTCCTGGCTGAGGTCAGGAGCAACCTCAGGTGGACTTTCAGGAACCTTCATGAACATTCATGCTCCATCCCTGGAAGTGTTCCAGGCCAGGCTGGATGGGGCTTGGAGCAACCTGGGGTAGTGGAAAGTGTCAATTGGAATCAGAATCGGAATTGGAATGAGGCGATCTCTAACATCCCTCCCAACCCAAACCATTCTGTCATTTCACAATCTCCATTTTGGTGCTCAGCTCCAAACTCCAGTCAATGCAATCTCCTTTCTGGACCAGCATGAAGAAGATGAAGAGAAGGTAAAGGTTCGTGAACTCTTAATACCAAACCCAGAGTTCGTCCTGTGGCATTTTGGGGCTGACCAGAAGCAAAGGACATCCATGTGGCCTATAGCAAAGCCCAGGTACTCCCAGGAACAGCAAAAATCCACTCAGAGAGGACAAATGAAATCAAGGGCTTCTAAAGACAAAGATAACAGCAATTCTCAACCCCTTTACCCACCTGCTGGAGACAGGCAGAACATATTGCAGAAGCATCACTCTGTGCTGCCACGTGCTCGCACTGCTCCCCAGGCATCTGCTGTTAGCCATTTCTGGAGGCAGAAAGCTTTGTCTGACCCTCTACAGCCCATCTTATGCTCGTATCTCTCATGGAACAACACAGTTCTCAATCTGATAGCTCAATGTCTGCCTGCTCCTTCTGCACCACCTGGCTGCTGCAAGCTCAGAGACCCTGCTCGAAGCCTGGGAGCCACGGACTCGAAATCTCCCTGCCTCCAGTCACTGCCTTTATTATCATTCCATGTGTTTCCCATGGCAGAAATTCCATGGTATGGCTGCCCCCAAAGCAATTTGTATGCTACGACTCAAAAAGAGCCCCAGGCAAGAGCTGGCCTGATTTAAGAGAGTGAGAAAAAATTAAATATCTGAGTCTGTCGAGAGCAGTCGTCTTCTAGATCCAGAGATCACTTCCCCCAGATTTTCTTTATTCACACTCTGCTGAAGGTTACAACCTCTCCAGGAAGAATCAATTCTCTCATTTCTTGGCTTGTTGCAGACAAAAAATACATTTTTTAGTAAAGATATACTGATTATGTCCATTCAATTTCACTGATGCAGGTTAGGATAACCTCACCGGAGAGCTCTGTCAGCTGATAAAAGGAGAAATCTGTTACAGGATACAGCAGTCAATTTTAGAGAATAATATAATGTGGTATGATATGATATGACATGATATTATATTATATTATATTATACAATATAATATTATATAATGTGATAATATAATATAATATAATATAATATAATATAATATAATATAATATAATATAATATAATCAGGATGGAAAAGAGCCCATGCTCAAGCAGGGCTTGTCTACCCAAGTTTTGAATGTCTCCAAGGACAAAGAGCCAACAACCTCTCTGGGAAACCCATTCCAGTGTTTCAGCAGTCACAGGGTGCCTTTTTTTGTCCATTATATCCAATAAGAACGTCCCACGTGCATCACCTCTATTTTTTCACCTGTGCCCTGGACAAGTGTGGAAAATGCAAGCACAGAAAGCTCCCAAGGACTCAAGCTCAGAGATAGAAATGGATAAGACCTTGGAGAAGGCTTGATGATTTAGAATAGAATAGTGAAACAGACACAAAATAAGAATAAAGATTTGTAGTTTAAGCAGAAATATGTTTTAAGCAAGTGCATATAGGTCTCATATAAGTGAAGAAATATGCCAAGCAAGATAGTAGAAGATTTTGTAGTTTAACAATAGAACTTGTAGAGTTGATGAAAGGTAGAAGATACAATAATAAGTTTCTTCTTATTAGAAGAGTTATGTGATTGGATAGAAAAAGATGCATTGGGGTAAATAGTGTAAAATGTAGCAATTAGCAATTGGTTGTGAAGATGCTGACGACTTTGTGGAAGTCGCTGATTGGAAAAGAAGTTTCTCACCGTTCCATAAGATTGATTTTGCAATAAACCATCTTTTAAACCCTTCAGTCAATCTCATCTTTCTGTATCCTGAACAAGCAGGCTCCACCCGTGGAAGAGGTTTTACAGTGACTTCTGTGAGCCAGAGAGAAGTTTGATAATAGGATCCATGTTTGATTAGAGGATCCATGTTTGATAGGAGGATCTATGTTTGATAAGAAGAGAATCCATGTTTGAGAAGAGGATCTGTGTTTGAGAAGAGGATCCATGTTTGATAAGAGGATCCATGTTTGAGAAGAGGATCTGTGTTTTATAGGAGGATCCACGTTTGATAAAAGGATCCATGTTTGAGAAGAGGATCCATGTTTGATAAGAGGATCCATGTTTGAGAAGAGGATCCATGTTTGATAAGAGGATCCATGTTTACCCCTGAAAGAATTTCCTACCAAGGTCATTGGCATAGAAACCAAGACAGATAGAAGGATAAATCAGAGAAACTGCAATTGCCTGTTCAACAAGCACCTTGTTTGTCTCCTGTGACCAATGAGTGAAGTGTAAACTGATGAGTTGTGTAAGAATGTATAAAAAGCATCAATGCTGGAATAAAAACAGTTTGAAGCCTTCTGAAAATGGAGTGTGTTGCTTTGTACTGTCTCTGTCTCGACTACAACATCCACCTTCTCTGCAGGGCCACATTGGATATTGCAGATATCAAGACAAGATGTCTTGCAGATACCAAGACAAGGCAAGATGTCACCAAGCTTTCTCTTGGGCATGCTGAGCACACCCAGCTCTCAGCCATTCCCACATTGTGTGCTCCAGGACCCTGAACCTCCTGGTGACACTTTGCAGGGCTCACCCCTGAATTCTCGGGGGTTTTTTTGTTCTTTGGTTTTGTTGTTTTGGGAAGCACAGAACTGGGCCCGGCATTGCAGAGGCGGTGTCAGGACTGCTGCTCAGAGGTGAGGAATCCTTTCACTGGGCCTCCCGGTGAACACTTCCCTGAGCACAGCTTGCCACGAGGATGCACTGCTGACTCACGAGCTGCCAAAAACCCCCAGCTCCTCCTGCACAGAGCTGCTTCCCAGCCAGCTGGCACCAACCCACCTCCTTGCACGGGGTTATCGAGTGCTAGATGCAGCATTTTAATCATGGCTTGAGTGGTAAGAGCAGCTAAGAGCTCTTACATTTCTTTAAGTTCTCTTAATTAAGGGCTAATTGAGCTTCCAAAGCTTTGTGCCATCTCCTGAGATTACCTAATGAGCAGCGTGGCTTGAAGTACAGTGATGCCACCAGGCCCCACTTCAGGCCCACAGAGCTCGCAGTAAGTGTTGAGGGAGCTGCTAATGCACTTCAGGGCAGGTTTTCCCACCCAGCTTCCAGGTGAATGTTCAGGGAATGAGGTCCTTAAGACACGAGAGGATTTTCATCCATTCCAAGCCATGAAGAGGCGCCAAAGTTCTCCCAAATTATCTTCCAAAAAATAACATTTTTTCACATGGTTGCAGTCCAGCAGACAGCACATAGATGTATTGCTGGCTCAAACAGCCAGAAGTGTCAGGGCTGGAGTTAATTGCAAATTGATTGAATAGGATGTACATTAAAAAAGAAAAAAAAATATTCCAGAAGTAACAAATTCTTTAGCTGGGTCGAAAAAATGCTTTGTGCTTATTCAGTTTCTGCCATCCAAGCTCTCTGTAAATGTTTATGAAGCAACAACTGATGCTGTCCATGCTTTGAGGTGTTCCACATTCCCTTTATTTACCAGGGGAAAAATCTAAGCCACAGGAAAACATAAAACTGTAATATATCCCCCAAAATGTTAACATATGGTACCTTATTTTATCTTGAGAACCAAGCACTCGCCTACCTGCAGAAAGGTTCTCTGGCATAATTAGAGTTGCCTTTCTTCAACAATTTATTAATGCAGCCCTGTGAAGAATCAAGGTCAGTGTTTGTGGATTTTATTAGATAACAAACAAACCTGAAAATCCAGAGGACTGTTAACCCAAGTATAGAGGAGGTTTTGAGTTATTAGAAATTCACTGCTTATATCTTCTTCCCTTTGCCTGATGTGGCACATCTCCCAAATAATCTCAGCTTTAAATTATATCCTGAGTTTATTAACCATGACATCAGAGAGAAAAACTACCCACTATCATCTTTTTCCTTCCTAAGGCTGAAGATTTCTGCCAAGTCATCTCAAAGTCTCTTCTTTTCTATTAAAAATAAACTCCACTGCATTAACTCTACTCCATTAACCTTTCCTCTTGGTTAAAGGTTTCTAAACCACTCCAGGGGCTGCTTCTTCCTCTGGTTTCATCCTGCATTTATTGTGAAGTGAGAATCAGAGACAAGAGGAGAGGACAGGGATTGACAGGCTTTTCAAAACTGATCAGGAAATGCAAAATTTTACAACCACTTGGGCAAATTCTCAGAGCTAGACCACGATTCTTCCTCATTGAGAAAAGGAGTTGAAACTGTGCTAGAAGAACACAATAAATGGAAATAAAGACAGGCAGCCACCAAGCAAATCATCACAGCTCTGCAAATCAACAAGGGTCAACACCAAACACTCATCATGGGTTGAGATTCAGCCTGTACCAGTCTCATACAATGCTGATATTCCAGTCCTTTTCTCAGTTTAAAGGGAAAATCTGGTCATTGTTCCTGGTGGGCAGTGAAGCCTTAATGCCATGCCTGTCTTTAGGGCAGGTGTTAGTGCAGGCTGTGAAAAGAGCAGCTGGTTTTCTCTGGCTGGATTCAGTCCCTTAATGAGCTGTTAATTAGAGAACAGGACATTTCCAGCCCAGATCTGGCCTGACCAGTGCATGTGGGCAACAACCAGAGTCTGAGGGCACTTGTAATTTATAGGTTTGCAAGAAACTGGTGGATTTAACAATGGTAAATTAGCAATCCCAATACTTGTGTGCAGTTCTGACACTGATGATGATAATGGGGAATATCATGGAATTCTCCTTTGGTTTATGGACAGAACTAAGAAGTAGAACTCACCTCACTTGTGAGGATTCACTTGTGAATCCTTTCACTTCAGTAAGGAAGTAAAAGATGTTACAAGATCTCATGCTGCATAAATATCACTGTCCCTAAACAAATCACCTGAAGGAAAATTTTTCAAATTACTCCATATTTGTGAGTAGGAAGTTTGTTTCACAGATGGTGTGGATTGAACTGCTTTGAGAACTCAAATTCGGGTATCTCCAAGGGTTTAGATAACTGGACCTCAGCTCTCCATCAACACAAAAAAGCAAAGAGATTTTCCTTTCCTCTTCATCCATAAACCTTTTTTCCCTCATTGAGTTGAATGCCCAGTCTTAGATGTGCTTTCATTTTGTGTGTGAAGAGCAGCTCCCAAAGTCTCAACCAGGACTTTTCTCCACGTTTGGTCCAGTGGTTTCAAACACACCTGAACTTCCAGAACCTCTCACACACACAATATCTGAGATACAAATTTACATTGACTCCTTAAGGTTTATCTTTTATATTTTTCACATTCTGTGCTGCTTTAGCATGTGGGTCTGGGCTTCATATTATGGGATGGTGAGCTGTGTGCACAGAGCAGGGAGACAAAACAATTCCTGCTCCAGCTGGGCACCAAGGACAAATGCCCCAAATCTCAGCCCAGGAGCACAAACCCCGTGGGCTGGAGAGAGAAAAACAAGCAGGGTGGGACTGCCTGGGCTAAAGCTGCAATGGGACAATGAACTGCAAGGTGCAAATGGAGCAGAGCTGATCCCAGGGACAGACCCCGGCAGCGCTCGTGCATTTTGGGGCCGTTTTGGTTCATCTTGGGTGCAGCCCTGGCTGGGCTCTGGTGCTGCTCAAGGTGCAGCCATGGAGGAGATCCTGTGAATGAATCCCTGCTTTATTCTGGAACTCTGCCCAGCCTCTGCTCTAGCTCAGCCTTCACAGGGCATCAGGACATCCACTTTTCAGTTTTGACTGCTGAATGCAAGAGAAGCATTTCACATCTCTTTGCAGGAAAGAAAAACCCTTAATTTCTCCTCTGATGTGCAAGATTTCTCCCACACACCAACACTTACCAGTGCCTTATGCCTTTGCAGCAGAGCTCAGAGTCATTACCATGACACATCTTGCTGCATCACTAATGGGTCCTCACTGTGAGACTGCCTGTGCCCACCCAGGAGACAAAAATCCCTGCTCCTGGTGGCTCTGAGAATCCCTTCTTGGTGATTAACTCAACCCCCAGCTCTCCAGCTGCAGCCCTGCTGATGGAGCCCTGCTATGGAAGCTCATTTCAGAAACATTATTGAGGTTTAAGATCAAGACCCAGCAGTTTGCTGTCCAAAGTCATGGATAGACTTCATTTGATTTAATGCTAATTTGTTATATTCGTTTCAGCAGCATGGGCTCTGTAAAGTGATGATCTCTGTTTTGCCAACAGAGAGGAAGATATCAATAGACATTTGGGTCAGGAACTCTCCTCTGACACAAAGAAAGTTCTGCTGGAAAGTTAATCTTTTTCTCAGTTCTTTGGAAAAGGAAAGTGACCTGTTTTGACTTGCATTGTGAGTGATATTTTTTTCCTCATTAGTTCCTAATCTCTTTGTTAAATGCTGGGATTCTTCTGTGATAACTCTTGTAGAAATCAATGGCCTGTGCTTTGGGTTATGGTGTGGCTCTCTCTTGCTTTTAAGAGTGTGGCTTAAGAGCATCTCTCCCTGATAATGACTGAAAGATAACTTTAGTTTTAGAGATCCTCCGGGAATGAAACAGCAACAGGAATGGACAGGAATTTGCAGGAATGAAAGGCATGAGCAGAGGCAGCTCTTGAAGTGGCACAGCAGGAAGGCTCATGGCTCAGGATGGTTAAAATTTCTTCCCTCCATTCTGAATCAGGAGAAATGGTGTAGTGACTGGGAATCATCATCTATTCCCATAAGTCCTTGTGTGAAATATTTTACCCCCATCAAATCCAGTGACCACATTTCTCCCAAGCAGCCTGTAGGAATTGATTTCACCTCTTCCTCCAGCGCTCTTTGCTGGTGTTACCTTTCACATTAACAGCTGGCAAACAAAAAGTCTTTCTGATTTATTAGCAGAAGCCTGACCTAAATATTCACCTGAGCACAGAGCCATGAACCCTCCTGTAAGGAACCCTGCAGAAAGCAGCCCCTGTGATACATGGCTGGGACAGAGGCAGAGAGAACAGGCAGCATCCTCATTTCCCTGGGAAAACTGCCACCTACAGATACTTCCCGTCATCACTGCTGAAAATCACAGCATTCCTGCTATTGCCAGTGCTTAACTAAAGCTGCAAACTCCCCAGCAAGGCCCTCATTTTTAAGGTCAGCTGCTGTGAAGATGACTCTGCCTCCAATGGAAGCATCAAGGAGAGTGTTCCCAGACAAGGCCTGCCAAGCTCATCTGCCCGTGTTTGGTTTCCAGCCCATCCCTCAGCAGAATGGCACCTCCCAGCTCGGTGTGAAAAAGTCAGTGATCCCACAAATTCAGGAGGCTAAATGTCATGCAATTGCCTGGGTAGCATTAAAGTGACTCAGTGACCTGGGAATGGGATTGATGGTGGAACAAGCCCACACCTGCTTCCCACACTCTGGGAGTCTAAAGTTAATGGGGCTGAGCTGCTCCTCTATGCAAAAAATAAGAAGTTGACATGCTTTCCATGCATCCCTGCACTCCAAACCAACTTCTCTACCTTCCCTAGCTCTGATCCTGACTGAGAATCATGGAATTAATGGATATTTTAGGTTGAAAGGGACCTTAAAGATCATCCACCGCTTCCCATGGGCAGGGACACCTTCCACTATTCCAGGTTGCTCCAAGCCCCATCCAGCCTGGCCTTGGACACTGCCAGGGATGGACCATCCACAGCCTGTCTGGGCAACAACTTCCTCAGGCAAAGGATTGCATTCTGAGATCGGACATGCCATAAAGGGTTTGAAGCTGTTGCTGCCTCTTGAAAAGAAAAGATTTCAAGGATATTCTGCAGCAGTCCGGCAGAACACTGCAGGGACAACTCGCTCCCAGCTACAGAGTGTTGGTGATCTATATTTCATGCTTCTGATACTCTCTTCTAACAACTGACACACTCATTTTCTGGCTCCCACAAATAATTATTTCAGTTTGGATTCAGCCGTTTTCTCCCCCTCTAGCTTACAACAACAGTTCTAGAATTGTGTCAAATTCACAGAGATCTGTAAATTATAAATTACAGAGTGCACATGTCCATCAGTGCCAGTGGGCTCCTTCTTTTGTTTTACTTTGTTTTCTTAACTTTTCTAAGGGATGCTTTGCCACCTTTGCAGGCACATTCACAGGAGTTTGGGAAATAGAAGGATGAAGGTCTTACCCAGTGGAAAGTTGATTCCTCCAGATTATATTGGGAATTCAGACAACTTGCTGGAATTTATGCTGAGTTATCCCATTATAGACCAGGAAGGAGGTGCCACAGTATTTATCAGTGCCCCACACTGATGATAAGAATGTAATTCCCAGAAGAAAAGTTTGGACATCTTTCCATTGTTTTCAATGTTGGTAGTAGGAAACATTTGATGTTTAAAAAACACTTCAAACAATTTAAGCAATTTGTTTGCTTACATTAGCTTATCTTCATGTTCTTTCTCCTATATTATATTTTGCAACACTTCAAGTTTTTAAACATCACAATTTTTGCAGAAGTTCTCAATTAGCAAACTTCAATTTGACTTTCTTGTTTGGCTGGTTGGTTTTTTTAATTATTATTTATTTAACTGTTTCCAACACCAGAAACAGTTTGAAGGAACACTTGGAAAAGAAAACCTAATACAATAAATTTTTTTAAAGGGTGTGGAAAGTTGAGACAACATTACTCCTTGTGCTGAGCAGGAAGCAGAAGATTGAGGAAGGAAAAAACAGTCTTTATTACAAAGCTGAAATAATTTTGAAAAGTGAAAGCTTTCTGTTATAAGCTTCAGAAGTCTTTGATTTGAAAGGTCATTTTTGTGTCACCAAAAACAGTGGAAAAGAAAGCTGTAAATGGGATAGACAGAGAGAGTTGATTTGGACATTATACATACAGTTTCATACAGATTTTGCTGAGGCAAATAATTCTCTGCCCTTGGGAAAACCAGACTTTCTAATATAAGACAGGCAAAAAAACATGGCATCACAACAAGCTAAACTTTCCTGTTGAGTTTCCTTACTGATGTATTTTGCAATGGGCTGACTTCTGACTCGAGTATTTGATTAGGCAAAACAATAGGGTGGCACCACTTTTCCTGTACCTGAAATCCCAGATTATAGCAGAGAAATATGATGGCATGTCACATTCGCATTTTCTGAAAAATTCCTTCGCCTGGGATTTTTCTCCTGGGAGTCTGAGAAGTCTCAGAGAAAAAGGAAAACAATTCTTATCTCATTTGCTTCTCCTGTGTTTTGCTTATGTGGAATGTGTTTGGAGACTGTTTATCACAGGTGATTGTTTCATTGGATTCTGGTGTGAGTTGCTTTCACTCATTGGCCAATCAGGGCAAAGCTGTGTTGGGACTCTGGAAAGAGTCAAGAGTTTCATTATTATCTTTTAGCCTTCTATAAGTATCCTTTCTGTATTCTTTACTATAGTATAGTTTAGTATTCTTTAATATAATATAGTATCATAAAATAATAAATTAGCCTTCTGAGAACATGGAGTCAGATTCATCATTCCTGCCTTCATCTGGGGGCAACCCAAATACAATAATGGAATCTCACTTTAGCCAATGCTGTGTGATCCCCAAGGAGACTCAGCCTTTCTTCTTGAAGAGTGGCCTTACAAAGTCAAGGAAGATACAGCCAAGAGACCAATCTAGAGCTGCAAAATCTTTTCTTCTGGGTCTGAGAGCTCCAGAAAGCAAAATAAATAAAGTATTCTTGTTCTCCATTCTGCATGTCTTAGGTTGGAAATGGGGGTGTGTATTCTATCCCCATCCGTGGGGCAGTTCTCTCTGTCCATGGGGCAGGTTTCTTTATCTCTCCCACAGCCAACCCTCCCTCCAGGAGATCTCTGCTGTCCATGGCCACTGAGTGTCCCTGCAGGGCTGAGCCAATCCCAGCATCCCATGGGGAGATGCTCCGCCCAGGGGAGGAGCCAAGCATTCCTACCTGGATCCAATCTGAGCCTGGCACAGCACAGCAGCCTTTGCCCCCTGCACTGCCAGAGGAGCAGCTTTCTGCTGCCCTGCATGGCCAGAGGGAGCCCAGGCCCATCTGCAGCAGCCCTGGAGCTGCAGAGGAAAACTCCCCCCTTGTGCAGAATCCCTGCTGCAGCAGAGCCACAGCTGGCACTGCAGGAGGGCTGAGCCCCCATGGCATGGGGCTGGGACACCCCCTGGCACACAGGGGGCAGGGCCTGCTCTCACTCTGGCAGTGGGTTGTTCCCTTTTTTTGTACTATTGCATTTGTATTTTTAATTTCCCTAGTAAAGAACTGTTATTCCTACTCCCACATCTTTACCTGAGAGCCCCTTAATTTCAAAATGATAATAATTCAGAGGGAGGGGGTTTGCATTTTCCATTTCAAGGGATGCTCCTGCCTTCCTTAGCAGACACCTGAATTCCAAACCAACTCCGCAGTGTCTCTCTGACGGTCAGACCCCACGGGCAGCACACACTCCTCCAGTCCTGGTCCTAATTTCCCACACCAGGCAATGCTGGAGCTTCAGAGACACCAAGGAAATGCCCCGTGCTTTAATGTGAGATGCTTGGGTTTGAGGCTGTTGCCTTTCATGCCTCCTGGAAGACAACCAATGTTCTTAAACTCTCCCAAACCCATGTTTCCAAACCCCATTAAAGGGAGGGGATGAAAAAAAGGCCGGGCAGCCTTAAATCTCTGATTTCTTAAGGAAGAATTTCTCTGTTGTCTCTGCTTCTTCTTTTCAAAAAGCTGTGAAACACCCTGGCTGAATTTAACCAAAAATCATGAAGCACCTTACCGGTTTTAAGGAAAAGGAGCAACTGGGAAGAGGAGAGACTGATAAAGAAGTGTTTGGTTCATCCCAAATGAAGTTCTTCTGGAAACCAAACCCTGTCTCTGGTGCCATGGGACTGCTTGTTTTTGGTGAGAAAAGTGTGATTCATCCACAGGGTACAGCTCACACTTTTGTGTTGGGCTGAATGCCCACCCCTCCTCCCACCTCACTTTTATTTTGCAAGCTCTCCCCTTCACTCTAAGTACCCTGTTAGATTTATGGATGAGTATTATTGCAATACACTGCTGCTGCTTATCTATTCATCATCCCTTTTTCTGAGACTTACCTGGGGATTTAAAGTCTCCTTGATTGTAATGATCTTCAGGAATTAAGGGTATAAAAGAGATCCTAAAGTCCCGTATGCCTTCTAGGCATTTTTGTATCTAAAACTCAAAAAGGAGTAAACATCAATTATGCCAGAAAAATGTATCATTAACTCTTCAAATGTCCACCTCTACATTGTTCATGTGGAACAGAGATTTATAAAAATAATTTATATAATTTATAATACTGGGAGCTTGCAGGTAATTTTGGTGATGTGTGACCTGGATGATGAAGGATTAAAAGGGGGCATTTGGAACCTTTGTGGAAGTGACAAGCAGGAGTTTGGCCACACATCTGTGGGAGGCAAAAATGCAGAGCCATGACTTCTACTTGACTTTTCACGTGCCAATTTTCATTACTGCAGCTCTGCATGTCCCCCTGAGAGCTGCCATACCCCTGATTTCTGGATGTCAGACCACCACTTTCACCATTTTCATCATCATCATCCAAGCACTGGTCTGGGAGATGAAGAGCATCATGTCCTGTGCTCACTGTCCTGACAGAAAGGAAAATGATCTGCTTGTTCAGGTTTGAGAACCCTGAGTGATTCCTGCCCTTCCAAGTCCTGCAGCCCCTAATTTAGACCCACAGAGGTTCCCCTTGGCCCATACATTTGACAGGATCTCAGCATCCCAGACAATCAAACAATATAACAATATCATCATTTTTCTTTCCTCATTCCAGCACAGATTTTCTGCCTCTGTGTGCAGAACAGGGGCACATCTGGGATGCACTTGTGGAAAAGGAAACAAGCAGACCCACAGCTGCTGGAGATGGTTTTGGAGACAAGGGTGGAAGGGACTTTTGCCCTCATTAAATCAGTGGGGAAGCTCAATCTGAGCAAAGCCTAAGCTGGAATGGAAATAACAAACATCTGGTTATAACTTCTTTTAGTTCTGTCCCTGCTCCTCTCTTCCCCCAAGGGAAAAACAAATAATAACTGAACCAAAACAACCAATAACCTCAGGTTTAACACAAGGAGATGGAGAGTTCATAATTCCTGCCAGATGCCTCGGTGACAGGGTCAGAGAGGAACAGACTCACTCTCAGCCTGAGCAGAGAGGGAAGATTTGCTTTCTGAGCTGACAGGGCCTGCAATCCCATAAAAGGCCATATGCTCAGGCAGCCACAGTACAAGACACACAACTGTTGTTTGGTGGTGTCTCCAATTCCTCTCTCTCATACTTTTTTCCCCTCTTGCTTAATCCAGAAAAATACAATCACCAAAGTTTGGGTTTTTTTCCCTGTGAGCAGACCGAGTCAGCCAGTTTGCATTAAAACAATAATTAGTAAACTCTGTACATTAGTCATGCATGTATAGGCATGCTAGGGGGCCTTTTCCCTGGAAAACTCTCCAAAAACACTGGGAATAGAAACACTTCAGTGCAAAGGAGAGGTTTTGTGACAGTCCCATATGCAAAAGGAAACTTTTAGTGGAAGAGGGGTTGATAGGCCCCCCAAAGAAGGCTGGACACAGGTGGGGACTCAGAGGGGGGATTAATTATTCTGCAGGTGTTGGGGCTGAGTAAGAGATGGTTTGGCACAGACCAAGGTGCCTGAATGGCACCCATTAAAGGCCATATGCTCAGGCAGCCACAGTACAAGACACACAACTGTTGTTTCGTGGTGTCTCCAATTCCTGTCTCTCATACATTTTTCCCCCTCTTGATTAATCCAGAAAAATACCATCACCAGAGTTTTTTTCCCTTTGAACACACGAGTCAGCCAGTTTGCATTAAGACAATAATCAGTAAACTCTGTACATTAGTAGTGCATGTCTAGGTGTGCTAAGAGGCCTTTTCCCTGGAGAACTCTCCAAAAATATGGGGAATACAAACACTTCCGTGCAAAGGAGAGGTTTTGTGAGAGCCCCATATGCAAAAGGAAAGTTTTACTGGAAGAGGGGTTGATGGCCCCCCAAAGAGGGCTGGTTACAGGTGGGGACTCACAAGGGGGATTAATTATTCTGCAGATATTGGGGCTGAGTGAGAGATGGGTGCTGGAATGCCATGCAGCTCCCAGCCCTGTTTCTAAGAGGTTTCTATGAGAGGTGCCAATCTGGAAACAAGATATGTTGTAGGTCCTCCCATGCTTTCCAATCCTTACAAGATCACACCTGGGAAGACACAAGGCAGAGTGCACCATTCCCATAAATAAACCTATCCCAATTTAAACAGGAATTTTCACATGCCTCCCTCTCCAGTCCCCCCAGAGCTGTGAAGAACCCAACACTTCCCTTGAAATCCTGGAGGCACCATTATTTTGAACTTCAGGATGTAGAGAACCAGCTCCTCACCAGGAAAATAAATTCTGAGCCCTCCACAGATGCAGTGACCACCAACGGGTCAGACTGTGAAGGTGCAGGAATCTGAGGTCACTTACCCACATGGCTTCAGTTTCTCAGAGTAACCTTGAAAAATAAAGGGGATAAAAGTCCCCCTGACCCTGCTTTATTTATTTAGGCAGTGTGTCCATCTGTCTCTTCCTAGAGGGACAAACACCTTTCACATTGTGCTCCCAGACCCAGCCAGGCCTCAGTCCACCATCAGGTAAACAGGAGTGAAAGATGAGGCTGCTGCCACTGTGGGCTATGAGACTCCAGCTCATCACATCCAATCCTCACTAAAAGCTTCCAGCTTTCCCTTTAGGATGGATTTTTCTTTTTCCTCAGGGACACCTCGTTACACTTCTTCTTTTCTTTTTTTTTTCCTCCCTGCGCTGCTAAAGGTTTCTTTACAATAAGGTCAGGAAAGAGGAGGATTTCTAGCTATTGCTTACTTTCCAGACCATTTCTCATCCTTCCTAGTGCTCCTGGTAATACTTACTGAGAGACAAAGCCATTCATCTTCGCACATTCCCAGCCAAGTGTGGTTTGAAGCAGTTCACTTGCACTGTCAGAAGAGATATTACTCGCTATAAAAAGCTGCCTTATTCCCTCAAGTTGCCGTGCTCAACGTGTGACCCTTTTTTGCTGAAAGATTGGCACGATGATTGCTTACTTCTAGTCACCTGGAACTCTTCTGTCTGCGAGACATTTTATTGAAAATCACATTGTACCAGTCAATCACCCTCCCACCACCATATGTTGCTGTAGCAGGAGGGAGCCTGGCGAGCCTGTTCATTGTGCTTGTGAAAATGCAGCTTGGGTGACCTTACTGCAGACATCACCTGGCTCTGCAGAGGGGTGGCGGGAGCAGCTGGGACAACTTGTCTTGGATGCTTTTCCCTGTAAATTTCAGGCTTTTTCTTCTCAATCCTTCTCCATTCCCAGGCAGGTCCTTTCTTGTTCATGCCTGTTGTCAGAAACAGGGAAAGTTTTTGTGGTAATTTCCACTTGGGAAGTTTGGGAGGTGGTGGGACAGCAAACTGATTGGGTGTGTCTTGGTTTGGAAAGACAGGAGTCTGCTAAGGAAGGCAGGAGCCTCCCCTGAAATGGAGAATGTAAACCCTCCCCACCTCTCCCAATTGCTAGAAATTTTAAATTAAGGGGCTCTCAGGCAAAAATATGAGAGCAGGAAATAACAGTTCTTTAACAGGGAAAAGGAAAGAAAAAAAAAAAAGGATAAAATAAACAATGCAGTACACCAGAACAATACTGACAGAGTCAGAACCCAACCCGACACCCTGTGGGTCAGGGTGTTGGTGTCAGTCCCATTGGAAATGTGGCTGCAGCCCTCCTGCAGTGTCAGGTGTGGTTCTGTTGGAGCAAGGGGGATCCTGTAGAGAAGGATGTATTCTTCCTCTGAAGATCCAGTGGAAGGAGAGACAGCTGCTGTTCCTCTGGGGAATCCAGTGGAGAAGCCGTGCTGGCGTCTCAAAAACCTCTGGATTATATCCAGGTAGGAACGCTTGGCTCCTCCCTCTGGGCTCACATCTCCCAGTGGGATGCTGTAGTTCTTATCAGCCATGCAGTGACATTCAATAGTCTGTTATCAGCAGATGTCCCCTCCTGGGGAGGTGTGAATGTGGTCACTCAAAGAGAGAGATAAGGCAAACTGCCCACTTGACAAAGGTAATCTGCCATACAGATGGTAATGGAAAACATCTTGCATTGCAATCTTCAACAGGAGTATGTCACCCTGATTTTTTAAGATTTTCTAAGCCTTCTGATGTTTACATTCTTGCAGCAAACTTTCTCACACACTTTCTGTAAATAACTCATTGTTTCACATTCTTTTATGGAAGAGGAGAAAGTTGATAGACTGTTGGTTTGCCCAGTGTCATTGGCGAGGTGGCACTGTCACCCTCCAATCCACTGTCACTTTTGGAAATCTATAAATGTTGGAGTCATAAAATAAATTTCCCTTTTCTTCCCCTTGAGAGCAGCAGTGTGTAAGCTCGTGTTGTTTTGTGTCCTATAGGTGTGTTGGTCCTGAAGCTGAGTGAGCACTCATGCTGGACCCACCAAACAGAAATTATGAAGCCCAGTGAGATCCTCAACCCACTGTGGAGCAGCAAAGAGAAAAGCAGGAGGTGGGAATGCCCACAAGCTGCCCATGGAGTATCTCCCACCAGGCCAGCATCAGGCTGGAGCTCTGGGAAGACCCTGTGGCAGCCCTGAGGTCCTGGAAAGAAGAGCTGCCACACCAAGTTCTGGGTGCCTGCTCCTGAGAGAGGAGAGACACTCTGTGCAGTATTTCTGTCACACAGGAGGTTTATAATAAACCCACTCAGTTTATCTCCAAGACAGCGTGAACATGACAGCAATTTTCCCTGCCTTGATGCAGATTGCAGAGGTGTTGGTGGGGCCCTCCTGCTTCAGATGTCGGTCCCTGAAAGCAGGACAGCTTCCCCATCACACCCTGCAGGGATGGGGTCCTGGAGGGAGGCTCTTGGTTTGCTGTAGTCACTATGATTTGTAGGAAAGCCCATGGTCTTTACAAGGTGAGTAGGAATCATAATTTTTTCTCCAGAGGGCAACATGTCAGCACATAGTTTAGGGTAATCCACACACGTATGTAATTCCTTGTTTCTAGCTTAGGTTTAAGAAACTACAAATATCCACTAACTGGGGTTCTAGATGTGGCAATATCAGCCTCAGCTGAATAAATCCTGTTGTTCCCCGTGCTTTTTTATCTGCTTTTCCCTCCCCTCTATCCTATGAGGTCCCCCCTTCCCATTTAAATTCCTGCAGACACTTTTACATATTGCCTGGGGATCACCAGCTCTGTCCTACCCTCTTCCCTGCATCTCTTCTTGCCCTGAGGCTGTTCCTGAGCCTTGACAGAGAGCAGCAATTTCTGGAGAAGTTGGAAGCCAGCCTGGTGACAGCCTCAGCCAGTGTTTCCCTGCTGGTTTTACCTGCACAGCCACAGGGAGGACTGGCAGCCTTAGCCATGCGCAAATCACGACTGCACATGCATGTACAAGGAACCTGAGCAGGCAAATAATTACCTGATGGAGGGAGCAGGGATTCATTTCTGTGCCCAGAGGAGATGGATCTGAGCCCCCATGGGCTTTGGGAGGATTTAATAACTCCTCCTTGCTCTAGGAATGCATGCCCTGGACAGGCAGCAGTCATTTGAGCTGAGCAGTCAGGCAGGCAGAGTGATTTCATTGCTGCCTTGCCAGGGCTGGTGCACAGGCATTGTCACTCTGGGGCTCTGCTCCCAAATAAAACAGGCCAGGTGTGGTGGTGTTTGTTCACAGGGTTCTGAGGATGAGGGAAGAGATGAGGATCTGACTCCATGTTTCAGAAGGCTGATTTATTATTTTATGATATATATTATATTACAACTCTTCTAAAAGAATAGAAGAAAGGATTTCATCAGAAGGCTGGCTAAGAATAGAATAGGAAGGAATGATAACAAAGTTTGAGGCTTGGACTCTCTGTCCAAGCCAGCTGACTGTGATTGGCCATTAATTAGAAACAACCACATGAGACCAATCACAGATGCACCTGTTGCATTCCACAGCAGCAGATAATCAATGTTTACATTTTGTTCCTGAGGCCTCGCAGCTTCTCAGGAGAAAAAATCCTAAGGAAAGGATTTTTCAGAAAATACCATGGCTAAAGCCAGGGATCATCTCCTGGGTTGGCAGCACTGCTCTCATCCATATAACTAAATTTTTGTTCCTACACCAGAATCAGGAAGCCTTGATGGGATGCTCTTAGCCTGTGTTGTACCTTAAGAAATTGAATAAGATCATGCCTAGCAGATGTTGGTCAAAACACTGCTGTAAACAGAGCCCTGGTTAGTTGGCTGCTTTAGGGACAGCTCCAGTAAACTCTGCCCTGCTCTCCTGCCTGTCCCCATCTGGCTGCCCCAGCCCTGGGCTGTCCCAGCTGTGCCCCCAGATGTGCCTGGAGCTGCAGCTCTCATTTCAGCACTTTGGGGGATTGAGCACACTTGGAGGGAGCAGCCTCAGAGCAGAGTAAACCTTATTTTTTACAAGTCAGACCTCTGAAAAGGTCTTTGGCCATCAGGGAGTCAGCAGCCAAGTCTTGTTACACTGCAGTCCAAAGGTGTGACCCTTTCCTGCCTTGCAAGAGCAACAAGTTCCCCAAAAACCTTTTCCTGATCAATTTGATATGAGGGAACACAGCATTTTTACCACGTCCTTCCCTTTAAATGCCACCGAGCCCCTTATTTGGATTGTCTGGGGTTGGGTCACCTCACCCCAGAGAGGTGTGCCCAGTGTCCTGCTGCCAGCAGGAAGCACAGCTCATATCTCTGTTCTGCTGTTGAGACTCTGACAAAGCTTGGGAAAACAAATCCTTTCCTCCTGCTTTGCCCACCTAAATTCCTAAGAAACCCTTTCTTGTGAGGCACCCACAGCCTTTGGTTACTCTGCAAAGAGCGCCCAGTTTTGGTGCTTGGAGACTGCCCCACTGGATTTCTGTCACCTTTCTGTTACCAGCTTTTCTTGATTGACATTATTTGTCATTATTTAGGAGTTGGTTGATTTTGGGGGAAGGTTTTGCTGGGTTTTTGTCCCATATTTTTACAAAGAATTTTATCTCCTGATTCTGAAACAGGCTTTCCCCTGGAAAATCCTCCAAAAATACTGGGAATACAAACATTTCAGTGCAAAGGAGAGGTTTTGTGACAGTCCCATACACAAAAGGAAACTTTTACTGGAAGAGGGGTTGATGGCCCCCCAAGAGGGCTGGTTAGCAATATAGCAATTAGAAATTAGCAATCCCAATTGTTATTCTCCAGAATCCCTCTCATTCCAGTTTTGTTCTTACTTCTAGGCTTTCCAAAGAGATAAAAGGAAAATATTTCCATGATACCAAAAGCAGCTGCATCATCCTCACATTAGGAAAGTGCAAACAGACCAAAGCAGCAATGCTTAGAGGCAGGTCTGGGTCTGAAGTCCCTCAAGGACAGGGGAAGCTGTCTCAGGTGTTTTCCCTCACATCTGCTACAGCAAAATTGAGCCAAAGCATGAGCCTGGCCATTCTCTGCATTAACTGCTCAAATACTGCAGTGGAAATGCACAAATTGGTCCATCAGGTGGATTTTGTGCCCGCATCCTAAATCTGTGCTATTTGTGAGTCTCTGAGTTACAGATCAGCTTTGGGGCTGGACGTGGGAGGGTCAGGGGAGGGAGGCAGTGCCATTATCAGAGGGTGGCAGCACAAAGAGCCTCTAACCCAGCAGTGTGAATCCATCCCACCACTCTGACCTCCCTGCCTGGGAGATGCCAGAGCCAGGCTCTGAACAGGGCAGGAACTGCAGCAGAGGCACATTTATTATTTTATTGCTTCCCCAAGAAATGAAAATCACATTAATGAGTGTAATTTATAAGCAGGGGGAGCAGACAAAACCAGGCTTACAGTTTTGTAAGCTGTGCACTGCCTGGGGAGGGCCAGGGAGGAAGAGATGGGTAGATACCGGCTATTGTGTCTGGCTTGCAAGGTTCCTTGTTCTGATAGAGCTTCATTTCACATCTATCTTGGAAAACAAATTCCCTTTCAGGCCTTTTCATAATGAAGAATAAAGAGGCTATTGTTGCAGAAAGTTAATTGTGCTTTTAAGCCATTTTCTGCAGCATCTCCACGTCACTTTGGAGCAGCCAGCGAGCCGGGGCTGCTGGAGAAGGGGTGATGCAGCCTCCCCTGGACACCTATGGCTACAAACACACACATCTGTGTGCCCAGCACTGAAAAATCACCATCTGTGGCAACTCTTAGTGATGCTTCAGCAAGCTGCCTTGATTTTTTTCCCCCCAGGATTATAGGTGGGATTTCTGTTATTGCCAACACACTCCATGGATCCACAGAGACACAGTCTGCAGTGACCCTCAGCACTGCTGTAGACAGATGAACTTCCATCTGACACCCAAAAAAAAAAGGCTTTTCCTCCTTTATTTACCCAAATTCATGCACCATTTGGCCTGCCCTGAAAGACATGTAATGGTTAAAAAACTTACTGTGCTTGATTTTCTTTCCTGAAATTCCATTATATTCTTCAGCATTAGTTGAGCTGAATTATATTTAGAAATGTTTCAGCCACGTTAGAGTGGTTTTAAGACAATTTAGTCTCAGGAAATGTTACCCAGAGGGAATACAGGAAGAGCAATCATTAAGGATGCTTGTCATTAGACTTTTAACCTTCGTGCTTTCCCTGTCTCTCCCTACCAGGCAGCTCCTGCAAGGATCATTCTTTCTACAGCTCGTTCATTTATCTCTATCTTTCTGCTCTCACTGAAGTCAAACATCAATTAAAGCTATTAAAGCAGAGCTGTTGTGTAGGTATCTTCAACAGAAGCATCTTCTCCCTGCTGTCTTTATCCCTTTTCTCCGTCTCTTAAAACCCCAGCAGTGTTCAGCAGGCAAAGTGAATTTTCCCAAAGCACACCTGGCAGCCTGGGAGTGCTTTGCTGTCTCCCTGACCTGGTGTGACAGGTCAGTGTGCTGCCAGCAGAGCCAACAGGCCATCTGCCAGCTCCACCTCCAGCAGCCTGGCCAGCAGCCCAAACTCAGGGCCAGGTTCCTCAACATCAAGAGACTGGCTCAAAATTGACTAAATAAAGATTAAACGTGATAACATGGGCTGCTTTTATTTGCATCCTGGATTTTCACCCTTAGGTTACCCTAGGATAAATATTTTCCGGCTTCTAAAGACAGGGCAGGGCAGGCCACAAATCATGGATAAAGCCTAAAAACCTCTGTCAATTAAGAAAAAAAAAAAAAAAAAAACAAAACCAAAAAACCAGTTTTTTTCTTCTAATGCAAGGATTATCCCTGAATCACAGGGAATTCAGGACAAAAGAACAAGTCTTGAAATACTCACAAGAAAGCCGTTGATGACAATAACAAGCATGTACTGATAGATCCATGTGCTTGATTTTCTTCCTTGCTTCACGTGCCTCTCCTGCACCATTGCCATCAGTAAATCCTTTGGAGGATCTGAGCATTCCCCACATCATCCCCTGGCAGCACAGATTCTTCTTCCCCCTCATGTGTGATCCAAAAAAACCCTTTGGCTTCCAAGAAGTATCCTTCAGGTCTGGCAGGTCAGGCTGAACGTCAGTTTGACATCTGGTGTCAGAGCAGAGGTTTTCCACGTGTTTTGGAAAATTCCAGCCGAGTCTTTCAGGCCTCCCCAATCACTCCTGGCCTCTGAGTGGTGGTCAAGCCCACAGACATGATAGCTGGAGCTATCACCTCAAAATTGGCATTTATTTCATGCTCACAGGTGGGGTTTTTCTGTGCTCTGGTTCCTCTGCCATGCCCAGAGAGTCTCAGGAGTTATTCTGACACCTCTGGTGTTGTCTCACATCTTCTCCAGCCTGCAGCCATCCCAGATGGGGACAGGTGACAGAGCAACCAGCCTTGATCCAGGTACCACAGTCTCTGAGCATCACCTTCCCAGCTCATCCCTGTGCCAGGCTGCTCATCCCAACAGACATTTATTCCTACCAAGCCCTTGCCCCAACAGCTTTCCATCCCTCTTCCCAAATCCCATTGCCCCAACAGCTTTCCATCCCTCTTCCCAAAAAATCCCATTGCCCCAACAGCTTTCCATCCCTCTTCCCAAATCCCATTGCCCCAACAGCTTTCCATCCCTCTTCCCAAAAAATCCCATTGCCCCAACAGCTTTCCATCCCTCTTCCCAAATCCCATTGCCCCAACAGCTTTCCATTCCTCTTCCCAAAAAATCCCATTGCCCCAACAGCTTTCCATTCCTCTTCCCAAATCCCATTGCCCCAACAGCTTTCCATCCCTCTTCTCCAATCCCATTTGTGGGCCAGTGAAAAGCAAGTCAAGCACAGGCCTTCAGTATTTTTATTTACTTTGGGAGCTGCTGCGGGAAGAGAAACAGGAACTGGCTAAAATTTTCCCTACTGAGATTTAGTTCAGATTTAACCAGCTCTGCCAGAGGAGGGTCTCCATTATAGGAGGGGATGGATCTGTCTCAAGATGAGAGGAACTCAGGCTACAAATTATGTTGATTCCCCACTGTTCTGCAGCTGGATGATTTTGGAGCTGAGGCATGGGCCCTGTGTGATTCCCATCTCTTCTATCAATACAGAAAAATCTTTTATGGCCTTTCCAACACATACTTTTGGAGGGAGGGGAGGTTAAAGGGTCATCAGAAACACTGCTGGACCTCCTTGGAGCTTCATTCCTTCATCAATAACTCTCACCAGAGGATTTTATTCCTTATTCCACACGAGCAATATTATATCATCAGAGAGATGGCACGAGCAAAGGCCAGAGTCATCATGCTCATAGAGGTGCCATTAACAAGCACAGACACAAAAATCAATGCTCTGCACTCGGTGCCTTTGACTGCAGATCCACAGTGACCCTGTTATCTGACTCACCCTTTGCAGCACAGACAGACACCTCCCAGCACACTGGATACCCCTTCCCACATCCCCATCCCTGCGAAAATAAATAGCTCAAAAAGAAAGAAAATCAGGTTGGTAAACAGCAATTTGTCTGTAAGGTGAGAGGCAAGGAGACAGAGGCTTATTTAAAATTAATGTCAGCCCCAAAGGATGTTTCTTCTGTCTCTGTGGTGCAGGGTTATTGAGGTAATGCTGTGGTGCTGTGGCCTCGTGGAGTCAAAGGGGACAAAACTTGTTCACTTTATAGCAAATCACCATCTTTCCCTTATTTTGCTGTTCTTCTTTGTCCTTTCTCATTTCAGGAAGAAGAGGCAGCGCTTCATCTTTCCTTCCCAGCTTGCATTTTTGCTCAAGAGTGGAGGGCCCTTCAGATTTCTCTCTCAATGTTTTGTAGTTGGCCTCTTCTACCTGGGCTAACTGCAAACCATTAAAAGCCCTGAATAATTCACAACCAGCAATTGATAGAAATAGAGTCAGCTCCTGCCTTCCATTTTCTGGTGGCATCCACACTTTGCAAAGGCAGCTAAAGGATTGCTTGATATGTTGTGGTGTTTGTGAGGGTCCCCAGGACGAGGTGAAGGATGAGAATCTGACTCCATGTTCTTAGAAGGCTGATTTATATTATATTATATTATATTATATTATATTATATTATATTATATTATATTATATTATATTATATTATATTATATTATATTATATTATATTATATTATATTATATTATATTATATTATATTATATTATATTATATTATATAATATAATATAATATTATATTATATTATATTATATTATATTATATTATATTATATTATATTATATTATATTATATTATATTATATTATATTATATTATATTATGCTATACTAAAACTATACTAAAGAAAGAGAGACATCAGAAAGCTTAACAAGAATGAATAATAAAAACCTGTGACTGACTCAGAATCTGACACAGCTGATGGTGATAGGTCATTAATTAAAAACAATTCACATGGAACCAATCAAACATTCACCTGTTGGTAAACAATGTCCAAGCCACATTCCAAAGCAGCAAAGGCACAGGAGCAGCCATCAGATAATTATTGTTTTCATTCCTCTCTGAGGCCTCTCAGCTTCCCCAGGAGAAAATCTTGGGCAAAGAGGATTTTTCAGAAAATATCATGGTGACAATATGTCTGTCTCTTTCCTTCATTTTCTAAGAGTTCTGATTCTAGTGGATCTCTCAAATGTCCCGCCCTACACCTACAAAGTGTTTATTTCTTTTGCTTTGCTCCAAGTATAGTGAACTACTCAGAAAGTGACAAATGGGAATAGTTTGGCACAGGTTTGACTCTTCCTATGGTGAAAAACTCTCAGTACTGCAAAGCAAAGGGATAAATGTGGATTAACAAACCCATCCCAGACCTGTGCTGGGGGCAGAGATGCTCACAGCTGATGAGGAAGCCCAGGAAGAGTGAGGGCAGATGGAAAAGGAGTCCTGAGTGCTTGTTTTGGGAAGTTGAGCTGTGTTTCAGCAGGGATAGGAAAGCAGAAGGTCATTACCCTTCTCCATTAAAGGAACACTTCCTAAAGGGAGACTCTTGAAGGGTCACAGCTCCTTTCCAGCTCCAGGAGCCCACGTACCAGGTGTGGCTGGCCAGTGCATCCCCAGATACCCTGGCATGGAGCTCCTGGAGTGGGCAAGCTGCAGGAAAGGGCAATTCCCTGGCCACAAGCCCTTCAGAGACCTCACAGAATGAGAGAGGACAGATCCTGATGATGTGGCATTTAGACTCTCTCTGGAGATGTTCCTCAGTGCTGGCTTGTGGGAATCCACAAAATCAGAGGGTTTTGGGAAAGCTGCAAGATGCAGGCCTCAGAGGCAGCAGAACTGTGAGCAGAGCTAAGCAGCAGCCATGAGATTGGTCAGCAGAAAAAGTATTTAAACTGTAGAAAAGCAAAGACAAATAGAACAATGGTCTGTGTATTAACTCTTGTCTGAATAGCTCTCTAAGCTACAGAAAGTTTATCTAGCAAGATATTAGGAAGGTTAAAGCTTAGTAATGGAGCTCTGTGCGTTGTGTTTTAAGGCTCACAAGTAGGTATTGTATTTGAAATAAGCCAGCATTGTTTAACCAAAGGTACCTGTGCTTACAGTGGTTGGATGGAACTGCTGTCAATGTGCTTTTGCTGTGTGGGATTGGTCAAGAAGCTTATAAAGTGAGCCGTAACATTAAATTCTGTGTTTGCTGCCTGGGATGTGAGCTGCTGGTATCTTCCCATTGCCATAGCCATGGAATGAGGCTGGTGCTGAAAATCAAACAGCTCAAGGCACGTTCCCAGCAGCCCCGTCCGGCATCACTGGCTTAGGAGAAGAAATTTGGGTGCATTAAGGAAATCAGCAGGGAAATGTTCTGGCTCATTTTAAACTCTTGGTTAGGCACAAGCTCATTATCCCACCTGAGCCAGAGTGATCAGGAATACCTGTAAAGATCTGGTAGGCAAAAATAAGGCTGAGGTACAGAGTGGTCACTGCCCAGCCATGAAAACAAACACCCCTCAGTAATTCCGTCAGCTCAAAACCAGGAGCTTCACACAGACCAGCTCCACACCCAGCAACTTCCTGGGGAAGCCAAGTCAAACCACAGCTCGACAAAAAATAAATAAATATAATAAATAAAGTAGAAATTTCACTGTCTCACCTCAGCCTACAGGTATATGCTGGCCAGCAAGTGTAGGACAGAAATACAGAATGACTCACCGGGACATCTGCTGCCATTCCCTCTGTAAGGTCTCCAGCCCAGCCCTCATCCAGCTGCCTCCACGCCTCCCTGCTTCCCAAACCCACCTTTTGTAATGCAAAATAATAACAGGCCTTGTTCCCTGCCTTGCCTGCTTTTCATCTAAATTAAAACTCGGCTAATCTCATTAATGAGCTCACCCTGGTGCCACCGTGTTCTTTGCATGCCCCCTAACATCATTAGGGACTTATGCAGGGAAACAAAAGGGCATTACTCCATGCAGGGAATGAAGAATTAGTGCAAGGGTGGGGTGTGCTTTGCAATTGTCCCCCTAATCACTTGTTTGTGTGCAATTAGGGGCTGTAATCTCCATCTCATTGCCACTGTGGGCAGGGGGGATGCAGGGGTGGCCAGGGGACAGCAGCACACTGGGCAGAAGTGCATCTATAGAGGTGACGTGTCCAGGTGGCAGGAAAGTGGAGGGAAGAGGTCTCAGAGTGAGCAAAAACCAAAATATTCGGGCATTTCATCAGGTGAGGTGTCAATTGGTGGCAGGGCAAGGCTGAGAAGGAAGAGAGACACCTTGGAAGGGACAGCAGAGCTTCAGAGCACCCTCCCAGGGGATGCACCTGGGAACACATGTGCAGGGCCACAGGGCATTGAAAGAGAAGAGAAGATTAGATTTATTTATGTCCCTGTCCTCAAAAACAAGAAAAAACAACAAAAAACCCCAACGAAAAACAACAAAAAATAAGAAAAAACCAACCAAAAAAACCCAACAAAAAAGTGGATATCAAAGACCAAGCAAAAGGAGGAAAAACAGAATCAAAGGAAAATACTTTCCCCAAATTCACCAGGGTAAATCACTTTCCTGGTATGTCATGGAGCTTCCAACCCTGATCCAGTCTGACGAACACTTCCATTCCCTTTCAGATCATTTGAGAAAGGAAGTTTCTTCATATCTCACCAGATTTGGAACAATGCAGATGAAAACACTTTTCTCTTTCAGGCTCTCCTCCTGAGGGCCACTATGATGATTCATCTCCAACCTTCTGGCGGTGTGTCCCTGGGGCAAAGAAGAGGGAGGAGGTCACATTTTCTGCTCTTGGGATCCTGGATCCCATCCTGATCCATTGCAAACCAACTCCCTGTTTCCAATCTGATCCTCCCAGCTTCCCGAATATTGGGTTTTTATTATTATTTTTAGGGCCTGTTCCCAGGACAGGATTGTCTTTGTTGCTCAGTGGGGCTGCCACCATCAAACACTTGAGCACTAATGTTGTTTTGTCTTAGAAGTGCAGCTCTGCAGTGCTGGAGTGGGTTTTCTGTTGAATTCCTGGGTTTGATCTGGCAGGGCTCTGTGATGAGGGGATGCTTTGCCTGAGATCAGAACCTCAGCAGCACTTTGTGTATTGGTTAACTGAGGGAATTGCCATGGTTTGGCTTCACAGCCCATTGCAGGACAATTTTTTGTTCTACAGTATCATGCAGGTTTGCAATTTTGGGGTAGCAGTGATAAAAGTAAGCTTGTTTCAGCCAGAAAAGGAAAATACACCAAACATCTCCTTCCTTAAAATAAAACATGTGGCTTTATCACCCTGAGGTGTTTCAATCTCTGGGACTAATTTCTTTGGAGTTCTTGATGCCATACTAAACCTTCAGAGGTTTTCAGTACAGTTATTTGTGTGGATACGCCTTGCAGTAGTTTGTTAGTCAATGCTCAGCTCTTCAGGTGGTTTCCTTTATATTTTAAACCAATGTGGAGATGAAAACTTTTCATTTCTTCAGTACAGTGTTTGAGAGGTTTTTTTCCCTGAGGCTTCATGCTGCCCTCTGAATCCAACTGAGAACAAATTTGAAAAAAAAAAAAAATAAAACCCCTAAAATCACCACCTTCTTCCTCACGTTTTCACTCATTCAGGCAGATTCACAAAAAAACAAAGCAGAATTTGGCAAAAACAAAAGATCTGGCAGAGATTTTGGAGGGGAAAGGCAAGAGGGGAGAGAGGAGGGACAGGGAGAAAGATGGGCCTGTCTGCGGTGGGGTGGGAAGGACACAGCAGCATTTGAGTAAATGATGAGCATTTAAGCCATCAAAACAAGTCTGGGAGCTGTAGGTAAGTCTATTAATGTCAAACCAGAGCTGTGAGGGATTCCTGGGAGTTATGGAATGTGAGGGAGCACTTCAGGGTGTGTTTACAGGGCTGAGGATCAGTGGGGTGTGTGAGTGGGACTGTACAGAGCACAGCTCATACTCTGTACACAGAAATGCTAGAGAATTATTTGGTTTTGGGGTTTTTTTTCCAAGCTAAATTATGCTGTCCTTTCCCAGCTCCTCTCCAAGTGCCCCCTCCCTCCTGAGACAACGCATTAAAGCATGGGAAAAGTGATACTTAACATTGAGATTCATCATTAATTCCTCTGTCTTTTATTGTCGTAACATTAGCCATAATGAACTCCTCTTGCACTGATGTCGATTTGGTGTGTCACTTTCCCTAGAAGTGCTTCATAACTTAGCATTAATTAATGGTGACTTCTTGCAAATTGTGTTACAGAGCTGATAGCACTTCTGGGTAACCAAGTGTCACCAACTGCAGCCATCAAACTTGCTGTGGTAGCCAGGCATCGGGCAGGATTAATTGCTGTATCACACCAGGACTTCACCTCTGGGTCTTCCTGGGGAAGGGGGGAAACTTCATGGCTTGGGAATTTAACTTGGTTCAGTTCTCAGCTTTGCTGAGACCTCCAGCACTGGGCAAATCAATGGGGATGTTTGCACCAATCTGTGTGAGGATGGGGCAGGTGGGAATCCCAGGGGCTGGGTGATCACTTCAAAGTTCTTTCCAGGTGGAAAAACACACTTCAAGGTGTCTCTGCTTCGTGGAGCTTTGACTTCCAAAGGATCTGCCCACCTTGGCTCACCCAGGCGTTGTTATGTCACTTCTTGCTCCCAAATCCCAGCTGGGTGCAAGTCCTCCCATGGCAGCTTGGTCAGGGGAGTTTGCCTTGAAATTACAATAAGATTTTACTCCAAAAGACAGAAAGTCCCATTTGACTGGTTATTGAAGGAACCTGAAGGGAAAAACTCATTTACAAACATCTACAGGTTTGATATCAAGGACTAGAGCTGGGGTCACAGACAGAGACGCCCACATTTAGTCCCTGTTTGAGCCCTTGGTGTGGAGATTTGGATGATGCAGCGTACAAACTGACCATAAAATCACTTGCTTAAGACCAAAAGATAAAATAAGAGACCAACTTTCATCAGCAATAAGAAAGACACTGAGAGGGAAAAAAAGTTTAGTTCATTACAAGTCATTGTTTATCAGATGGAGCTGTGCCTTTTGGCTCAACAGGACTGGGGATCCAGTCACAATTCTAGCACTGCTTTAAATATAAATCTAAACAGATTTGTTTTCCTTGGAGAAGAGACTCAATCACCTTTTTCACAGATATTAAAAATGCAGAGAGAGGCTGGTGCTTAATGAGTTCACTTGCGAGGTACTAAAGCCAGCTACCACCTGTCAGGATCTTCAGATGCGCTCCTAGGCCTTAATTAAGAGCTGTTCTTGGTTTAATTTCATTCCTTCTCCCCCCAGCCCCACCCACCTGCTTCCCCCCTTTTTTGGTTTGCCTTGTTTCAGAAGACAGAAACCAGCCCCAGAGAGACGCCTTCCAAAGTCAATCAAAAATTAATTTCAGGTGGCAGCCGAGTCACAACTTCTCATTTATTCATCAAACTCCAGCGACTTCCCAATCTCCTAATCACAGATTCATTGAATCATTCAGCTTGGAAAAGGCCTCTAGGATCAGCAAGTCCAACTATCAAATTCCTGCTGAACGATTCCAGCTCTTCCAGCTCCTCCTGTTTGTTGCCTAGTGGTGGGACAAAAGCAGCCAGCCAAGCATGCAAATCAGATTAACAATTTGCACCTCTGTGAAAGGGATTAGCTGTTCTGCCTGGTGCGGATGCTCTAAGAAATCAGTCTGCATCTGTCAAAATCTGTAACCTTTCTTGTGTCCCTGACTCCATACTTGGGTTGGTTAAGATAATAATAATAATAATTAATTAACAGGCTGCTTTAGATTGCATCTTCTCCCATATGGGATTAAGCTTGTATTTCCTTAGGGAGCTGATTTTCCGGGCTGGCTGTGAATTTATTCTTTGCTGCTCTAATACATGATGGTGTTTGCATGCTTTCAGGGTCACAGCTACAGCAGGGAAAGCATAGGAGTTAAAGCAGTGGAGCCAGTTTAGGATTGTGTCCAAATCCCATAAATGCCACATGTGACTTCAGATAAGTCACTTAATCACCCTTTCTCACACCCTATATTTACCAGATCAGCCAAGGCAAGCGGATTTACAGGGATGATTCATCCCAAAAAGGGCCAAGGGACATTGCTTCTATTCCTGACTCTGCTCTGAAACTTCACTAAAGTCACTTTTCTCACACCATCCCCACTCCCCAGCTGCATCTGCTCGGCTCTAAAACCTGAGTGACAGCCCTCAGCCAAGACAGAGACATTCCCAGCCTTCAGTGTCCTTTTGGGGAGAAGGTCACTCTGTGGATGGTGGCTTTTCAGTGGGCACCATGCTTCTGATCTCAAATGGGGATGTGTCACCTTAGGTAACAACTCTAAATCATCAGCTCCCCTGAGTGACCATTAGGTCTGAGTTAAGTCTTTGAGACTAAAAGTAGTGATAAACCTGAACTTCCCCTACAAATTGGAACAAATTCTTGTCTGACAAACTCTCTTGTACAAGGTAAGGAGGAAGGGGTGAGTATAAAACTCACAGTAGCACTTGCAATGCAGTCTGGGGATGCTGCAAACCTCCCCAAGCCCCTTCTCCAAACAAAACAACACAATGACCTCATTCACTGAGGTATTAGGGCAAAGAAACCAACTTTGCAGTATCCATGAGTTCTCCCAATTTTTGCTTCACTGTTGCCCTTTGCAGACTGATACCCTAAAGGGAAGAGACCAGCCCTGCTTGGAAGGTCCAATCTCCTTTCTGCTAGTGTGACAGCCAGTTTGAGGCCAGCAAATGCCATATTCCGCATTGCAGTATTCCATATACCTTGCAAAGCTTTCCCTGTGGATGTTCTGCGTTTCCATTCCACCCAGTGCAGAGCAGGGTGGCAGAGAGATGCTGAGCAGCCTCTTTGGACATACTCTGGGCAGAAGGATTGGTCTTGATGGTGCAGTCTGGAGCCCATCACCACCAAATTTACCTCAAATTTACCCCAGATTTACTGCTTTAGAGGCACTTTGGATGAGGGAACTGCATCCCATTGGGTGGGCACAGCCTTGGCCAGACAGCAAGTTTTCCTTTCCAGGGTGTACAGAACACTTCCATTAAAAGTTACCTTTCTGTGGATTTAAACTTTCACCTTCTCTAGTAGAAGTCTGAGTTCCTAAAATTATTTGAACACTCCCAAGTCCTCAATTTCTTCTTTTTCCATCTTTTCAAGCCTTCTCCAGAGGAAGAATTGTTCCCAGCATCTCTCACACCAGGGGCAAGGAAGTTCACCTACATGATGCTACTCTGCCATGCAAACATCACCCACCATCTCCTGTCTCAGTCAGACTATTGGTGACTTTTTGTCCTCTATTTCCTCTCAGGAGGCTCCAGAAAGTGCTGCAATTCAAGCAGTTGTTCCATCATCACAACCCAGGCTTGTCCAGCCTTCAATTTGCATGACAAGGACAAGGACATTCTCTTCACACCATAGGCTGGCCATGTCAGCCTGGGACCAGAAAGAATCTGATTCTTGGCACATATGGAGATCCCAAAATGGGTGCTCACCTTCATCTGCAGGCAGAGTGAACCCATGAGAAGCAGCAGCAAGCCAGGTTTGGTGGAGATGCAGCAAGAGAAGGAGCAGAGCAGGGTTCGTGATGAGCTTGTCAGGCAAAATTGTAACTTGGATCAGGCATCAGGGAAGAGCAAAGGCCTGAGGGAAGTCCTGGCACGCCAGGACCAGCAGCCCCTGGGACTATTTAGGTCTTGTCAAGCAAGGAATGACATCTCCCTTTGAGCAAATGTCCATCTCTGGAGCTGTGGTGACAGCCCATCCCTGTCCATCCATTAAGGGTTTTGTTTTTGTGACAGCTGACACGGTGATGGCTCGGTGTGAATTGCAATCACAGCCCGAGCACAGTGAATCTGAACTTCCCAAACAAGAGGCTTTAACAAACCAACAATTCTGCTCACAGGAAAGGCCTCCTCCTGGGAGAAAAAGGCTCCTGAGGAGCTAAAAGCTCTTTTCCAAAAGGGATCTGTGCCCAGACAACAGCAGGGCTGGGCTTTGTAGGGGAGGAAGCTCAGGTGTTAGACAGAGAGGATATTTTTACTTGTTCCTTTGCCAATCACTGAAAGAAACAGGAGGACCCCTGGACTGGTGCCATGCCACTCAAAAAGCCCACAGGTAAACAAGGAAGGTCTCCCCCAGAGTGAGGGAATCAGAGTCTAAAATATAATGGGAGCTGGAAGAAATTAATAGGAAAAAAGAATAATAATAATAATAATAATAATAATAATAATAATAATAATAATAATAATAATAATAATAATAATAATAATAATAATAATAAATGTATATTATATAATAAATGGTTATTTTTATACATATTTTATATATATAATATATATATTTATATATATATAAAATACACTTTTTTATTATATGGGAGGGGTTTAAGTGCGTGAAATCTCACACATTTTAAGAGTGCACCTTTTGGGTTTTAACCCTCCAAGATCTCCACTCTCAAACATATCTCCTTCAGCCCCCTCCCTGCCAGCTTTCACTGTGGGCCACAGGAGGGAGGGAACTGCAATCCTGCAAAGCCAAGAGTGCAAGGATGTCCCATGGAGACGCCCCAGAAGGTTCCCATATGGCTGGATAAGCTGCTGGAGCTGATTTCCTGGCAGCAGGCGGGGTGCACAGTTGGAACAAAGCTGTCCCAAGACGTCTCACCTCCCTCGTGCGTACCAAGCACAGCTGAGCCACAGTGGATGCCAGAGCTGGAGCTGATCAGGAGACCTGGAGCTGAGTTCTGAGCTGCTCTGGCTGCACACAGGTCACCTCTCCAGCAGACAGGAAGGTTTCTTTTATGGACAAGACTTTCCAGAGCACAGTGAGAGTGTGGATGTTGTGAGGCTGAGCAAACCAGTGGAAAGGGAGATGCATCCAAGCTGCCAAATGCACTTGCAGACACAAACTGTGCTTTTGGGCAGCACTTTCTGTTTGTGTGTTCCCAAAGAGCCACCCGCACCTCTGTCCCTGCCCTCAGAGGCTGTTGATGGCCATGGTGGAGGTGGGAAATGCCCAAGTGTGGAGGAGGTTTTACAGCAACTTCTGTGAGCCAGAGAGAAGTTTGATAAGAAGATCCATGTTTGATAAGAAGAGGATCCTTGTTTGATAATAGGATCCATGTTTGATAGGAGGATGCGTGTTTGATAGGAAGATCCATGTTTGAGAAGAAGAGGATTCATGTTTGATAAGAGGATCCGTGTTTGATAAGATGTTCCATGTTTGATAGGAGGATCCACGTTTGATAAGAGGATCCATGTTTACCCCTGAAAGAATTTCCTACCCAGGTCATTGACACAGAAGCCAAGACAGACAGAAGGATAAATCAGAGAAACTGCAACTGCCTGTTCAATGAGCGCCTTGTTTGTCTCCCGTGACCGATGAGTGAAGTGTAAACTGATGAGTTGTGTAAGAATGTTTAAAAAGCATCAATGCTGCAATAAAAACATTTGAAGCCTTCTGGAAATAGAGTGTGTTGCTTTGTATTGTCTCCATCTCAACTATGACACCCGACCTCCTTGGATCCTCTGCACTGCCTCCAGCATTCCTGGCTCTGCTTTACCCTCTTCCTCAGTTTCCCTGCCTTCTTTGCTGAACGTACAGCTCATGGGGCAATAATTGCCCTTGACAACAGGCACACAAGAAGTTTTTTTCCTTTGGCCACATCTCTTTAAATTCACTTCCCTCAACCCCTCTTTCCAGTGGCTTTACCTGGCCAGACAGACAATTCTAACCTCTTCTTTGCAGCCTGCAAAGTCCACTGCTTTGGTTTCTCTCTGGGGGTGGGATTCATCTCACCTGGCGTTTGATGTGCACCACGTTGGTGTCTGCAGCCACACACTGGTCACCTTCAGACACCTTTAGAGTGTGCAGAGAGAAACAAGCCCTGCCAGGACGTGAGTCATCTGACCTATTTGAGATGTCTGCTTCAGAATGAGATTAATCATGCCCTGGAAGCACCTGTTTTGCTGCAGCTAAAGCAGGAGTCTAGACAGCCAGCTCATGAATTCAACCTCAATGTCTTTTTAGGTGCTCATCTCCCCAGGATCGTTGGCTCTAATGAACCCTCCAGCAATTTTGTCAGTCCTGCTTTAGCTGAGCTGTACTCTGGCCCATGCTGTGTGATGACAGCTAATGATGAGCAGTGTGACCTGATGAGAGCAAGGGCTGCTGTTGTCTCCTGAAAAGAGAATTCTGCCCTTCAGAGAAGGTGTGTAAAGGTAGCAGACTAGGCAGCCACGCTCAGGATCTGGATGTGGGTGGATTTTGGGGGTATTTTTACACTGCTCAGATGGTGAGGATCCTGCTCAAATAGAGCAGAAGAGATATCAGAGAGCACAAGTAACTTAAGGATATGCTCAAATGGTGAAATGATGAGTGTTGTGCTCTGTCTGCTTTTCCTGATAGTGCTGCCTCTCAGCCTTGCAAAAGTCAAACAGGGAAAAAGGAGCAAATCCAGAGTCCCAGAGCTGGGGAGCATCTCCTTAGAGAATTCAGTGTCCCATCCATGCAGCATCATAAACACCTACACAGAAAACCTTTGGAAGGAGCTTCAGGTGTGAAAGGGGCAGGTGAAGAGCTGCAGCCAACACATGTGCCCATGAGCTGGACAAAGACCTGCCTACAGTGCCCACACCTGATAAATACATCCAGGGCTCAAAATGCAGGGCTGAGACCCACTAAAAAACTTGTGTGCATTAATTTCTTGCTGTGTTTCCAGAACGCAGGCACCATTTGTGTCTAAGTGAGTCCTTAACAGTGCTGAGCCTGAGCTGGCAGAAGGGCTTTGACCTCGACTTAATTAATAGAGAAGACATAATCTTGATGTATGGCTTGCTGTTAGCATCCCTGGTTTGATACAGGTTAATTTAACTACAGCAGGATCTGTAGGAGAGCAGGATCATGGGATTTGGCTCTGGGGGCAGTTCCAGGTTTCATTATTCCACTGATTAATGACTATCACAGAATCACGGAATGGGTTGGATTTAAAGGGGCCTTAAAGCTCATCCAGTTCCACCTCTGGCTGTGGGCAGGGACACCTTCCACTAGTCCAGGTTGTTCCAAAACCCATCCAACCTGGCCTTGGACATTTGCAGGGATCCAGGGGCAGCCACAGCTTCTCTGGGCACCCTGTGCCAGGGCCTCCCCACCCTCACAGTCAAAAAATTATTCCTAATATCCCATCCAACCCTGCCCTCTTTCAGTTGTAGCCATTTCCCCTTGTTCTGTCCCTCCATCCCTTGTCCCAAGTTCCTCTCCAGATTTTCTGGAGCCTCTTTAGGCACTGGAAGCAGCTCTGAGGTTTCCCCAGACCCTTCTCTAGGCTGAACCACCCCCATCTCAGCCTTCCCCAACAGGGAGAGTCTGAGCCCAGCTGAGTCTTTACTTGTTGAGTTTGACAATCAAATACTTCCAGCCATTGCCATCTCTTTGTCACCATGATATTTTCTGAAAAATCCCTTCACCAGGATTTTTCTCCTGAGAAGCTGAGAAGCCTCAGAAAATAAATGTAAGCAATGATTATCTGATTGCTTGGAACGTGGTTTGGAGGTTGCCTACCAACAGGTGTATCTTTGATTGATTCCATGTGAATTGTTTTTAATTAATGACCAATCACAGTCCAGCTGTGTCAGACTCTCTGGTCAGTCACGAGTTTTTATTAATCATTCTTTTCTAGCTTTCTGATGTTCCCTTTCTCTTTCTTTAGTATATTTTTAGAATATAATGTAACGCAATGTAATATAATGCAATATAATGAAATGTAATATAATATAATATAATATAATATAATATAATATAATATAATATAATATAATATAAATCAGCCTTCTGAGAACTTGGATTCAATTCTCATCTCTCACCTCGTCCTAGGGACCCCAACAACACCTCAACAACTGGTGACTACTCTCTGTCACAAAGATGAGATCCTTGTCCTGTCAGTGGAGCAAAACCTTGTAAAATTGAAACCTTTTATTGCTCTTGGAACCAGCCACCACCAAGACAGGGCAGGAAACACACAGGGAGGGCTGAACTGCCTCTCTCCTGGTACTGGAGGCCATTGGAGAGGAAAAGAATTTCCCTGCAGTGCCTCACAGAGGGTTTGTTCTTGGCTTGCAAAAGCAAAGCAGTGTTTAACACCAGATGAAATCAGTGAGGAGGAGCACGGGAGTGGGGCCAAGGGTGAGATGATGTTTTGTGATAGAGTTAAGGCTCGCAGCAACCTCAGTGTTTTGGGAACAGATAATACGAGATGGGAAGTCTCCCATACGTTTTTCTTTTCAAGCATCGCTGTTCTTAGAGGAGCCACTAATCCATTAGGATAAAAAATGTATTTGAACAGCAGGAGATGAAGAAGGGCTCAAGTCCCTCTGTCCCAGAACTTGGCTAAAGTTTCAATGCAGCCCTCAGTGAAAGCAAACCAGTGCTGGGGACTGCATGAGTCTTTCTCAGGAGCAATAAAATCCAAGCTAAATCAGCCAGCTTGCTGCTATGACAGTCCCTTATTTTTTCATCTCTTGTTTCAGGCAGAAAGGGGGACACGAATATAAAAATGCAAGGAAAATATGGAAGAAGAGGAGGAAGAGGGTTCAGATTGGAAGACAGCCAGTAAATATTGTGATCCTTGCCTGTGGCCACAATACTCTGTATTGAGCAGGAGGGACCACCCTGTCCATCCAAGGGCTGCAGTGATTTAATCCAGTCCTCAGGAAGCTACAGAGAGTAGGAAGTAGGGAAGGATATTTACTTTGTCACAAGAACAAAATCCAGGACAGACCAACTATTTCTGAGAGACTTTTCTTCAGCCAATAAAGCCCTCTAGTACATCTGCTCTCTGTTTTATTTTCCCCACATTTATCAGAGGACTCCAAGCAGGACACCCCGGGGACTGTGACAGAGAAAAGGTCTGCAAAGGAGGAAGCATTTGAAGCTGGTTTTCCACTGGGAATATCTTTTAAAGTTGAAAATCTGCACTGGCCAGCATTCTGCCCTTTCAAGACTCCTTCATCCACACCCACATTTTCACATGAAGGTGCAAATTCCCTCTGCTGTGCTGACATGCAGGATGCTTTCTGACACCAGCCTCTGCCGGCAGCTCCCCTCAGAGCCTGTTAAAGTGAATTGTCTGAACCCCAGAGAAACTGGGCTGCGAGTCATTGTCTTGGTTTGGAAATGAGAATGTGAACCTCCCCTCTCTGAATTGCTATAAATTTTAAATTAAGGGGCCGTCAGGCAAAAAATATGGGAGCAGGAAATAGCAGTTCTTTATTAGGGAGCAGGAAATAAAAGGATAAGATAAGCAATGCCGTAAACTAGAACACTGGCAGTCAGAACCCAACCTGACACCCTGTGGGTCAGGGTCAGTCCCATTGGAATTGTGGCTCAGCCCTCCTGCAGTGTCAGGGGTGGTTCTGCTGGAGCAGGGATCCTGGAGAGAAGGATGTATTCTTCCTCTGAAGATCCAGTGGAAGAGGCAGCTTCTGTTCCTCTGGGAAATCCAGTGGAGAAGCCGTGCTGGTGTTCCAGAATCTCCAGATTATATCCAGGTAGGAATGCTTGGCTCCTCCCTCTGGGCTCACATCTCCCAGTTGGATGCTGTAGTTCTTATCAGCCATGCAGTGAGATTTAATAGCTGTTATCAGCAGATGTCTGCCCAGAGGGAGGAGCGGTGTGGAAGAGATAAGGAAAACTGCCCACTTAATAGAAGACAACTGCCATACAGATAGCAAATAGAATACATCTTGCCTTGCAATCTGGGACAGTCATTTCACCTCTTTCCTATTTCTCCAACATCTAGCATCACCCCTTGGATTGATCCCCACATTTCTGTGCTTTTCCTGCTCGTTGAAGTGTTGTTCCTGCCTTGGTGATTTCTGGGAGAGTTCTTTGAGCTCTCTCCAGGCCAGGCTGCAGATGATGTTTGCCAGCTCTGAGCCTCTGCAGAAGCTGTGAATCTGCCCCCAGCAGCTTCCAGGTACACAAAAATCTGCCTTCCAGCACTGTCCTCCTCCTCCTCCACAGCCACCCTGGGCAGGTATTTTAACTGCATTAATTAGTTGCTGTTTGCACTACCCAAGTCTCACGTTATCACTGGAATACTCATCTAAATCTGGTGGCCAAACAAATTAGAACTAATGAGGCCATCAGGGTCATATTAACATAGGAGGAAGATGGGAGAGCTTCTGGAGGAGGTTTCATTGCCAGACTAGGCATGTGCCCACACCTCATGCTGCCAGCAGAGCTTGATTTCCAAACAGGAGCAGATGAAGTGGATGCAGGGATGATCCAACACCAGATCTGGTGTTGGAACTCAGGACATTCCTCTGGCTGCCCTGGAGGACTTGAGACCCTGACAGGGGGCTCAGAGACCTTGGCACAGAGTCACAAACACCTGTGCCTTTGATTTTAGCCCATGGAAAAAAATACCAACTTTGTAAGATTTTAGCCCATGGAAAAAATGACCAACTTCTGAAGATTTACAAGCCACAAGAGTTTGAGTAGAATGATAGTGAAATTATCACAGGGTGAAAAAGTAGAATTTTGGGGATTTAGAATGGGGGTTCAAGAAGCAAGATGGAGGAATCTGGGCGTGTCCTCTCCTCCTTCTTCTCCTTCTTGTCCTCCATCTTCTGCTGTGATGGTGGCACTTCTGGATTGGTTTAGAGTAGAGACAGACTGTCTAACACAGGTGATAGGGATTGGAAAATTATTGTAAGTAAGTAAAGAGATTTGTGGACATAGTATAAAAAGCTAACACCACCCCAAAGGCAGGGGCTGTGCCACAACCTGACCTGCTGGACAGATCTCAGCAGGTCAGGAGAAAGAATGGAATAGATAAGAAAAAAAAAATAGAGAAAAAGAAAAGAAAGAAAAAAAAAACAAAAAAAAAAAACAAAAACCAAAACCAATCTTGAAAAGCAGAACTGAGGAATCTCAACTTCTTCTTCGGTCACGGGGCTGGGAAAAAAGACTTTTAGTACCTCAGGAACCATTCCAGAAACACACAACCCAAGAATCTGGGGTGTGGCAGGATGTGGCAGCAGTTGCTTGCTGCCTCCTGGGGAGTTTGGTAATGGCAAACAGCAGCAGGCTTGGATGAAGGACGAGAGGCAGAGTGGATGGAGAGAATCTGGCACAAAGCTCCAGGGATCCTTGGCTCAGCTCCCTACACTTGACCTCTGCTGGTAAATGAGCCTGGTGCTCTAAGAGAGACTTCAGAAAGGTCATCTGAGTAACTCCCATGCAGGAGATGCCAAGGAAGCAGAGGGGAGGGGATGTGAAGCCAGGCGCATCCTATCTCCCATGCCTTTGGCTACAGATGGGCTTCCATGGCATTTCTGCTGGCCCAGGAGCCCACAGGGGTGGAGCTGTTGGAAGAGGCAGATTTAATGGGAAGATGGACAGTTCTAGAAGATATACAGCTGACACAGACATGAGGATGGGTCCTCTAAGGGGTAACAGGCCCAAATAGAAAGTCCATCCATACTGAGATCCTCTCTGTCCTGCAGGCACTCCTCTTAATGACCAATCACAGCCAGCTCTGTTGAAACTCTAGAGAGTCACAAGTTTTTCATTCTCATTCTTGTTAAGCCTTCTGTATGTATCCTTTCTCTATTCTTTAGGATAGTTTTAGTGTAGTATTCTTTTATATAACATAATATAAATATAATGAAATAATAAATTAGCCTTCTAAAAACATGGAGTCAGATTAATCCATTCCTCTTTCGTCCTGGGGACCCTGAAAATACCACAAAAGGTGACCTCAGATGTTGGCTGTAGCCTGAGCTGAAGAACAGACCCACACTTGGTGCCATCCCTGTGGGTTGCAACTGGATCATTTTCAAGGTCCCTTCCAACTCAAACCATTCCATGATTGTGTGGGAAGTGCCAGCCCCCCTAACACTTCTGGAAATGGTGGAGAAAATTCCATACCACCCCTCTGAGACAAGAACCAGAGCATTCCTGCTCCCCCTCTGCCTTTGAAACACAGACAGTGGGTATCAGGAGGGCAGATGGGACTCAAAGGGTCACAAACTGAGGATGCCTGAGTGGAAAGGGCATCTCAGGACACATACAAATGTTTCAGAACTTTGATAAGACCCTCCAGACATCTCCTCTTTATATTCTGTCCTTCCTCAGGCACCAGAGAAGCAACTGCTTGGGAGAGGCATGACCAAGATTTTTGGGAGAAGTTGGAACCTTCAGCAAGGCTCAGAGAGCAAGACAAATGTTATGGTTAATACCTGTAAATTTGGCTGTTGCTTTCTGAGATTTATTTATTTTATATTTTTATTCTGCAATGAGTTTCTTTGCTGCTGCAGAGGTAGCACTGAGATTATTTGCTCATATACCCAATACTATGGTGTCATTTCTGTTTTGTTGGATGGATGAGGGTCACTTTTAGACCCCTTTTTGTAGGAATGAACTCTTAAAGGAGACATTTTAAAATGTCTTTCCCATAAGCATTTATGCTAACGAAGAAAGCATTTACAGAAATCTCCAAAAAGCAGCACTGAATCACTCCTGCTTGTCTTCTTTTCCTGGAGATCATCCAAGACTGAGATAATGCTCATGTTCCTTTGCAGGGTTAGAAGGTCTTAGAAGCATCTCCAGAGGTTCTTCTGCTTTTATAACAGCACTTGAAATCTGTGTAACAGCCAAGAAATAGCACAGATACCTTCTGATAGTAAAATTACAGATAACTGAAGTGTCTGGTGGTGGTGCCTTGGTCACAAACCCTCACCTTGTGCTGCCAGCCCAAACATGGCCTCAGGTGACACCAAGAGAAAGCCACCATCATCTCATGTTGCAGGAGTGACATTTTATGGGACATTGGCCAGCTCTTAAAGAAGTCAGTGATGTAATTGACAATTAGGAATGAAATCTTATCTCACTACCAGAGGTAGTTAAATGAACACTGAGGCCTAAAGGTGATCTGATACTGAGGGAAGAGTTTATGACATTCCTTCCAGAGATGCAGCAGGGAATTCTGCATGTGCAGAATCTGTATCCTTCACACAATCATGGAATGGTTTGGGTTGGAAGGGACCTTAAAAATGATCCAACCAACCCCAGGGATGCCACCTAGTGTGGGTCTGTTCTTTGTCTGCTCCTCAATGTCTGAGGTCACCATTTGTGGTATTTTCGGGGTCTCCAAGATGAAGGAGGAATTGATGAATCTGACTCCATGTCCTTAGAAGGCTAACTTATTATTTTATGATATTTATATTATGTTATATAAAAGAATACTATTCTAAAACTATAGTAAAGAATAGAGAAAGGATACATACAGAAGGCTTAACAAGAATGAGAATAAAAAGCTTGTGACTCTCCGGAGCCTCAACACAGCTGGATGTGATTGGTCATTAAGTTAAAACAATTCACATGAAACTAATCAAACAATGATAAACAATCTCCAGACCACATTCCAAAGCAGCAAACACAGAAGAAGCAGATAATTATTGTTTTCATTTCTTTCTGAGGCTTCTCAGCTTCCCAGGAGAAGAAATCCCGCCGAAGGGGTTTTTCAGAAAGTGTGACAGTGACAACCAAGGAGAGCAGCTCTTGAGAGGACCAAAGCCACCTTCCCCAGCCATCACCAGGAAACAGCTTTCCAGGGCTTTAATTGGTAAAAAAGCAACACAGCGTTGATGGAATCAGTGAGTGACACCAACCCCTCCATCAGCTCCAGCACACATCCTCATGGATGGTGGGGCTGTGGGGAGGGTTTCATTCCTGCCCTATCACCCTGCCCCATCTCCCTGGCCACTCTGGGCAAAAAAAAGGAGCAAGAGCAAAGAAAAGAAATGCAGTGATGGGAGAGAGAGTTAACTTTTAGGCTGTGTGAGGAATAAGGGAGCTGGATGTCATTGTGCTGCAGAAGTGACCTACTTTCTCTTTATCTGGCTTATCTCTGTTTGCATTGGCTTATTGATGGCAGGAGATACTGCTAAGTGAGTGGTGCTCCCAGAATACAAATGAAGGTCGAGTGCAGCCCTTCTGCCCAGGGAAAACTCTGGCAGGGACCAGGAGCAGCTCCTCCACCCAGCTCCTGGCAATTAGCAGGCAGATCTAATGCAGGGAGGTGATGGGCTCTGAGGCAGTGACCAGAGCACTGTCACTGCCATGCCTTCTAATGAGCAGGCAGAAGCCAGGCAATGAGCCCTGCAGCAGATTGTGATGGGGCAAATGCTGGTTTAGTCCCACAGGAAGCCTGGTCCAGCTGGGGTAGACTTTTCCTTGGCCATTCCTTGAACTGAAGCATGAGGAGGAAAGACAACTGCTGGAAAACTGCAGCTCCAGGTGGAATTCTCTCCAGGAAGGACAGTGAGATGCACATTTCTCTCTCCCATTTTCTGGCCACAGCAGTGTCAGCCCAGGGTTGCCACGGCTCTCCATGTGGGCAGGGCATTGTGCTCCTGGTGTGCTCTTCATCCCTCTGCAAAAACCTCCACCTCTGAGGCTAAGCCTGTAAAACACACAGTGCAGGGCCAGGAAAACAGCTGCTGGCACAGCCTTGGCCAGTGCCACCCTCACCCTGACAGTCCAGCACTGCCCTGGCAGGGTTGAGGACGTGGCCTGGACACCACCTGAGCCCATCAGGCCATGTGGTGGAAGAAAGGAAAATGATATTTGTGGACATAAATACCTGTACTACGTACCCTCAGCCTCAGGGCATGTGCCCTGCTGTGTTTCATTACATACATTACAGCACCTATGAAAACTTCCTTTAGCCAGACAAAAACTTTCCTTGGAAAGTACATGGACTGTAACACGGTGGTGCCACAATTCTCAGCATCCTTTTGCCTTTCTACAGGGACTGAATCCCTTTTCCAATCCAAATCTACCACTGAGACCTGGGCTCAGCCCCACTTTCCCCCCACTCCACACCTTCCCTTGTCACAGACATCTTTTATGAAAAATCCTTTCCTTAGGATTTTTTCTCCTGAGAAGCTGAGAAGCCTCAGGAACAAAATGTAAACAATGATTATCTGCTGCTGTGGAATGCAACAGGTGCATCTGGGATTGCTCCATGTTGGTTGTTTCTAATTAATGGCCAATCACAGTCAGCTGGCTCAGACTCTCTGTCTGAGCCACAAGCCTTTGTTATCATTCTTTCTTTTAGTCTTCTGATGAAATCCTTTCTTCTATTCTTTTAGAAGAGTTTTAATATAATATATATCATAAAATAATAAATCAGCCTTCTGAAACATGGAGTCAGATCCTCATCTCTTCCCTTATCCTCAGATCCCTGTGAGCACTAACACATTCCCTCACCTCTCTCAGGTCCCAAGCTGGTTCCACACCTTGTTTCCAGGATCCTGCTTCCCACCTGCACAGGGCTGGTGCCACACTTGGAAAAATCTCCTCATCCTCTCCTTTCCTCCTCCTTTTCCCCTGCCTGCCACACCTGTATTTGCTAATCAGCTCACAGCATGCTCAGTAATTGCCCACGAGGAAACGCGGGTGCAGATGTGGTGGGGAGGCAGGGGCACGCACAAAATGAGATTCTTGTTTTCCAAACAGACACCAAAATTTAATTACAGCCTCAATAAGCGGTTATTAAAACCCTCTTCACTTTGTTGTTGTTCTTCCCCCCATTGTCTCCTGGCTCTGCATTATTGAATCATCAGCTCCTGTTGTCTTGTTTGGATGCTTTGAGGAAAAAAGACAATGCAGGAGACTGAAAACACAGTTTGGACCCACACGGCGTCTTCCCCCTCTCTCCTCCTCCTTTTCTTTTACCGCAAATTTTCCCTTTCTTTCTGATAAAAATACATAGCTGAGAGTTGTCACCCATATTTTTTCTGTCTGTTTTCATCCCCAGGAATGAATGGAATTCTCAATCCTTGGCGCAGGGAAGGGAGAGAAAGAAGGAAAAGGGGAATTTGCTGCAGGAATTCCCAATCCTTGGCAGAGAGGAGAGAGAGAAGGAAGGAAAAGGGGGATTTGCTGTGTTCTGTAGGGCAGTGTGTGCCAGTGGGATGTGTTGGAGCCCAAAAAGGGGGCACAGCCTGCTGCAGATCTCCATGATGGGATGATCTCCCCATCCCCTGCCCAGACTGACATTCCCCAGGTGTCTTCACGCCAAGGGAATGTCTTCTTGCCTAAAGATCAAGGGAGTTTTGGGTTTCCAGCCCAAAGGGATCATCCTGCCTTGGGCTTGAGCAGTGTCCTCATGTTATCCTGATCTTTGAGGGGATCAGAATGACCTCCTCAACCAGGCCTTTCTATGGAATATCTGCCATATCTTTCTATGGGATATCTGCCATAGAAAGATATGGCAGATATCCCATAGAAAGATATGGCAGATATCCCATAGAAAGATATGGCAGATATCCCATGGAAAGATATGGCAGATATCCCACGGAAAGATATGGCAGATATCCCATGGAAAGATATGGCAGATATCCCATAGAAAGATATGGCAGATATCCCATGGAAAGATATGGCAGATATCCCACGGAAAGATATGGCAGATATCCCACGGAAAGATATGGCAGATATCCCATGGAAAGATATGGCAGATATCCCATGGAAAGGCCTGGACGCCCTTTTTCCTATAATCCTGAGGTAGTTAAACACTCCTGGCTGTTTGCAGCAACAGCTTTCAGCTTCCCTAGGAAATTGTGCTTGTTTTACCCTCAGGGTAGGAGTGAGGATTGACATCCCCACTGCATTCCTGTAGGGAAAGAAGGAGATAGAGTTTTCCTGAAGCTGGTGCCTGTGAGGATTCTTTGCTGACTCCACCATCCCATTTCCCAAGGACATGGAGAGGCTGTAGGCTGTGTCACCACAAGGTCCCTGTCAAAGGGTCCCAAGCTGTCCTTAAAAAAGGCAGGAATTAAATCCTGTCCATGTCCAGCTTCCCTGTGAGGCTGTTCAGGGCAGAGGGCACTAAGAAAGCTTTGCTGCTACACCAGGATTCATTAGCACACCATGTTAGCCCTGGGCATGCATCAGAAATGTTAATCAGAGTTTCCCCCCTCCCTCCTCCCGGCTTTAATCCCTCTATCAGGATCCCTAAAGGTTTGACATATGCACCCCAAGCCTGCTCGCAGGGCTTGGTGCTATCTCTGCCTCCATCAGGAGGAACCAGCCAGTGTCTAAGCTCCCCTGCTGCCTGCTGGGTTTTCAGACTTGATTCCATCTCCTTCCTGCATAATCCCTGCTTGTAATTACAAATATCAGGCGTGGGGGGCCAGGGGGGCCCATCTGTGGAGATAACAACTGCCCTGTTTGCTGACCAGAGCAACCAGAGATGGCTCCAGCTACTTGCCAGCTCTGCTGCATAAATCCAAAGGGCCTAAAATTGTGTATTTACATGGCTCCTTAACTGCCTTCTTGTCAAGGGCAGCCTTCCCACCACGGATGGAAATAAAAAGGTGTTTATTTGCACAAGCCCTGAAGCCTGGCTGGCCTGTCACATGGGTGGCAGATTTATCCTGCTCATCCCTTAGAGCCAGACTAGGACACATGGAGATGAATCCTGAGTGTGGGCAAGAGGACCAGGATACAGGTACACCCTCCAGAGAGCAGTTTCCCACACAGAAATAGAGGGGAAGTGCTGGAAAAGGTTTCATCTGGCTGAGAAAATCTGGGTTAGTAAGAGGGAAAGGCTTTGATACAATAAGAGGATGGTCCCTGAAAGGATGGACATGAAGTGAGGCATGACCACTCTCAGGAGATGCTCCAACTCCTCAAATCCTTGGCTAGAATTCACCTCCAGGAAAAGGTGCCTTCTCCACTGTTCCTCACTTGGGGTCACCAAATGTGGTGGTGTTTGAGGGTCCCCAGGACAAGGGAAGAGATGAGAATCTGGACTCCATGTATATCAAAAAGCTGATATATGATTATAATATTAATATATTATATTTTATATATTAATAATATACAAAATATATTATATTATATTATATTATATTATATTATATTATATTATATTATATTATATTATATTATATTATATTATATTATATTATATTATATTATATTATATTATATTATATTATATTTTATTACTACATTAAAGAAAGAGAAAGGAGACATCAGAAGGCTAGCAAGGAATGAATAATAAAATTTTGTGACTGACCAGAGAGTCTCCCACACAGCTGGACTGGGATTGGTCATTAAGTTAAAACAATCCACATGAGACCAATCAAAGATGCACCTGTTGGTAAACCATCTCCAGACCACATTCCACAGTCATCAGATAATTATTGTTGACATTTCTTTTCTGAGGCTTCTCAGCTTCTCAGGAGAAAAATCCTAGCAAAAGGATTTTGATATGTCAGTGACACTCCCCTGGCTGGCCTCATAAAATCAATATTCTCCAATATCACCCAAGTCCAACCATTAACCCAGCACTGCCAAGGCCACCCTTAAACCATGTCCCCAAGTGCACGTTTACATGTCTTTTAAATCCCTCCAGGGATGGGGACTCCACCAGTGCCCCAAGCAGCTGGACAACCCTGGTGGTGAAAATCACTTGACAGGAGGGGAAAAATTCACCTGAGTGCCTTCAGACACTGTTTGGGCAGTGGTTTCTTGTTGGAGCCCTGGAAGCTGAGAATTTTTAAACTTTCTGTGCTAAAAGGCACTGACCCACAAGAAAATACTACATTTGACCTGAAGCCGTAGAGAAAGCTTCCAAAATTGATTAATAACACTAGAACTGCAAGTGTTTAGTTTGAATAGAAGTGTATAATATCACAGGGTAGAAAACTTAAAGTTTTAGAATATAGTAATATATAGAGAGCAAGATAAAAGTTTTAGAACAGAAGCTAGTCCTTCTTCTTCTTCGTCTTCCTTCTTCTTCACCTTCTTCTTTCTTTTTCTTCATAAGTTTGAGTAGTATTTTAAAATTAGACAGAAAACCCCGCATTGCGGACTTTGAGTGATTAGTTATTAGGTTAAAAGTAAAAATAATTTAAGTACCATTTCTTAATTAAATAGTTTAGCCTTAAAAGGCCTTATGGAAAAAGATAGTGAACCATTTTGTAGCTTGTTAATTAAATACTACAAAACTCACACCTAGTAAGGCTGTAATATAAATAAAAAATAATAAACACCTAGGTCTGAACATGAAATATCATCTCCAGGAACCAAAAAGGGACTGGGCATGGTACAAAGTACCAGCTACAGCATCCACTTTATTTTGTTGCTGAACATTCTGCCACAGGTAAGGGACCTGCTGGAGATCTCACAGACAATGCCAAGTGTGAGTCAGACTGCTCTGTTTGCCCTCAAGGCTGAAGAGGGCAAATCCCTGGCCCTCTTTATTTATTTGCCAGCACAAACAAAGCCTTTGATCCCTCAGAGTCCCTGGAGGAGCCTCCTGTGCACAACTCAGAGTGCAAGTTGTGTCATCCTAAAGCAAACACCCACTCCTGGCCCCTGACTCACAGCCCCAGTCTGGTGATGGTGTCAATTAGATCCCTCTTATCTACACAGCTCACAAGCCACCCACCTTTGAGACACTCCAAGAGGTGAATCCCACCTGAGATCTCAGCCCAAAGGGGACCAGTTCTGCACCAGGGTTTAAGGAGATGCAGCAGAATCCATCCCTCCATCACCCAGCTCCTGTTCTTGGCATAGTTAGTGGATGAGCTCTGTAAAAAGCAGATGTGAAGGACAACAGTGTCACAGACATCTTTTATGAAAAATCCTTTCTTTAGGATTTTTCCTCCTGAGAAGCTGCGAGGCCTCAGGAACAAAATGCAAACAATGGTTATCTGCTGCTGTGGAATGCAACAGGTGCATCTGGGATTGGCCCATGTGGGTTGTTTCTAATTAATGGCCAATCACAGCCAGCTGGCTTGAACAGAGAGTCCAAGCCACAAGCTTTTGTTATCATTCTTCCTTTTTCTATTCTTAGCCAGCCTTCTGATGAAATCCTTTCTTCTATTCTTTTAGTATAGTTTTAATGTAATATATATCATAAAATAATAAATCAGCCTTCTGAAACATGGAGTCAGATCCTCATCTCTTCCCTCATCCTCAGATCCCTGTGGACACGGTCACACAACAGGACCAGCCTTATGGGATGTTCCAGCTCCCCAACAGGCCCTCCTTGTCACATCACAACTGGACCCTGGCTGCTTCTCGTGAGGGCAGGAGACTTGGATGGGTTAAAAAAACCCCAACCAGGCCCAAATTGTCACCTCTATCTGCCCTGGAGACAGTGAGCTCACAGCTCCTGCTCATGGCTTTTGGACAGGATTCTACATGAGAGTTTCTTCTCTTTGCATGGATCTTTAATTCCTGACCTTCCCCACATCCTTCCTTCCCTGCTGCCCTCCCTGGCCTCTCAAATCTTTTCTCCTGCCTGTGCTGAAGGAAAATTCCTCTTGCTTTTGGAAGGGTCACTGTGTGAGCAGCAGGGAGATGACAGCAGCGCTCTGAGCAGCCACCAGAGATGTTCCCTAAGCATTCCCATCCCCTTTCCCCCTCCCTTTCTCCAGAAGTTCCAGTCCTTTATCACACTCATTTCCGCCCAACTATTTATTGTGCAATAACTCATTACCATTCCTCCTAGGACACCTTTAATAAAAGCCTACGCTTGCATATTAAATATTAAATTTATAAGATGTATAATCCTTCTAATTAAGTTGAATTTAATCTAGAGCTCTAAATTAGGAGGAAAAGAGTGGGGAGAAAATAAGAAGGGGAGGGGAAAAAAAAATCAGAAAAGCCAAGCATGGCAGAGAATATCTGCGTGTGCCAACCACCCTGTGGTGTCATTGTCTGAGAGCAGAGACCTGAGGGGCTGCCCCCACTGAGATGAGAGAGGGCAGGGGATCCACAGAGCCCTTTGAAGGTTCATTTCATGCCACTCACAGGCAGCACAGCCAGAGGCAAGGTGTCCACCCATCACTGGAGTCTGACAGACCTGGTTCCCTGCCTGGGCCTGGCTGTGGGGAAAAGGTCCAGATTCACAAAGGGGCTTAGGAGCTGTGTCTTGTTTGAGGCAGGGCTTAGCTGCCAGCAAAACGATTCTGAAAGCTCCTGACTTTGGGGAGTTTGGGTCCACGTGCCTTTCCAGCCTTTGGATTTCACGCAACATTTGGCTTCCTTGTAAAAGTCAGAGAACATAATCCCAAATAATTTTTGTTTTGTGCTGGTCCTGAACTGCAGTTCCTGCACACAGGGGTAATTCCAATTGCTCCTGCAGAAGACCTGTGTATCTGCTAGATCCTAAAGCAATGGGATCACGCCTGGATTCTTCAGGAATGGAACCTCATGGAACCAAAGAATGGTTTGGGTTGGAAGGGACCTTAAAGCCCATCCAGTTCCACCCCTGCCATGGCAGGGACACCTTCCACTGTCCCAGGGTGATCCAAGCCCTGTCCAACCTGGCCTCGGACACTTCCATGGATCCAGGGGCTTCTCTGGGCACCCTGTGCCAGGGCCTCACCACCCTCACAGGGAAGGATTTCTTCTGTAAATTTCATCTCCTGCTCCTTGGTTTTGATGCTCTTCTAATGCTCAGAGGAGACAGCAGGCCTATGGGGACTGCCACTGATGAATGTACCCTGTCACTTGTGAAATATCTTATTTTGCTCTTAAAACATCTGGATTTCCCATCTTACCAACCACACAGCTATATGGCTGTCATTAATAAATTAATAAATTAATAAATTAATTGTCATTAATAAGTACAGTAAGTACAGTTATGGGTTTAACACAGTCCTTAAACACCCCTCACAGCCTTTTTCCATGGGATATTTTTCCATGTGATATTTTTTAAAAGCAAGAATAAGGTGACCATCATGCCTGGCCAGAAGCTGGAGAGTGGGGGAATTATGCTGTTGTAAGCAGAGTGTGTAAGTGCCATTTTAAAAAAGCATTTTTAAAAAAAAGTTGTTACAGGTTTAGGACAAGAGAAAGGAAATATTTGGCAAACTAAGCACTGCACTGGGTTTACTAGGTTGTTGGACAAGTAGTTGGAAAAAAACTCACCAGGGATGCTCCTAGCACAGCTGGAAGAAAACTCTCTTGGGGTATCTCCAGCACATCAGAAAAGAGCTGCAATGGATGTCACTGACAGGACTGGAGGTCACCAGAACTCTATCAGCACACCAGAAAGGAAAGGTGATTATGATATTCCCAACATAACCTATCCGTGTTTGAAGACAATCCCACCAGGACACAGTGGCACATCTGGTGCCACGTTCTACCAAGATGCTCCAAGCCCATCTGGCAGCACTAGAGGAGTTAAAAAGCACAAGAACTGGAGTGCTGGGAAAGAGGAATGTGAATTATCTCTCCTAACAACCTAATCTTCCTTCCTACCCACTGGGTGAACGAGACCCACAGCCTGCAAAGCATGGAAACCTCTCTCCTTGTTGCCTCTATCACACCCAAGTTGTGCTCCTGCCTTTTTTCAGTCATTAAGAGACTCTTGCAGGGCCATAAAGAAAATAACTCACTTACTGGCATTTTCTTCAAAGTCCATATTGTATGCATTGCTTTTCACAGGGAATTGGATTTTCAAATTCACAGGCTCTAAAGGTCAAGGATAACAGGCTATCAGCGTTTAATATGCATTCCAGGGAAAAGAAAAAAACTATAAAATTTGAAATAAAGGCTGCATGAAAATTCATTTCCAAAAAACCCCAGATCAAAACACCTCCCTTCCCTCCCTATGAACTGGCATCTGCTCTTTGTTGTTGTATCTGAAATGTATTAAAAGTCTCCTGCTAGCACCGTGGCTTAAGTCAACATCTGCAGCATTGATTCCTGAAGGTGATCCAGTAAGGAGGGGGGTTGGAGCCAGGACTTTTGTTCAGCATCAAAACAACAGCAGCAGCAACAAAGACCATGGCAGCTTTTGTGGCTGCGTGTGCACGTGCCTGTTAGAGATGCTGAGGTGGGTGAAGGTGTTGAAAGGGATTCAGCACGGATTTCAAACAGCTCCCTGCTGCTGGAGGGACGGGGAGGAGCACACAGAAAGGAGAATGTGAAGCCCTGAAGCTGTCTGTGTTCTCATTTCAGTCACACCAGCCATTCTCAGGAAGGGCAATCAGCTATTCTGAGCTTTGCTGTGTACTCCAACAGGAATAAGACTGAAAAGGAAAGAGGAAGGAAATTTGCTCAGAATCCCATATTCTGACCAATGGGATGACTGTCTTCTCCCTTAGAGGGTTCCACAGATAATACCCAAAAATGTTCCATGTTGTCTTGCACATCTCTGAAACAACTCTCTCCTCGCTGGAGGAATTCAACAACATCACTGAAACAACTCCCTCCTCAGTGGAGGAATTCCCTTTCCCTTAGGATCCACCTAATTGTAGAATTTAGCAAGGTAAGTGCCCAGGTTGAACAGCCACTTTGGTAGCAGATGGATAGAGACAGACACTTCCAGAAGGTTGTTAGCCCAGCTGGAGAGAGCTGGACTGAAATTTTCCCTGAAAATTAATTTGTCTCTCTGCCACCTCCTCCAAGAAGTTTAGACAACTTGCTTTTACAAGAAATTTCACTTTTCAACAGCTGAGAAGGGCCTCTCCCTTTGAGAACTGCCCAAATCCTGATTTCAACAGAAGAATCACTCCCTGCCTTTCCCCCAGCCTGTGACAGACCTCTCAGCAGCAGTTTCCACCTGGATCACCTCATTCCCTGAATGAGGGCAGCAGGGACACAGGGACTCACACCCACACACAAATTCCAGGAGTGGAGCAGAGCCAGAGCCCAAACCCTCATCAAAGATATCATGATTCATGGGTTCCCTCAGATGTGGAATCATCTCGAGTTAAGGCAGGAAGAGAGGCACAAGGAAAAGAATTCCCAAAGTCCCCTATATCCCCATTCACAGCCTTATCTGTTGTACCACACATCCCACAAAGCCTTCAGCTGGAGGAAAACCCATCAAAAATGCGCTGAGTGACTTCAACGCCACGGAGTGCTAAATGAGTCACCATGACTCAGGACCTGGTGCAGGGAAGGAGAGGGAGGAAAACTCGATGGGAAAACTTTGGCAATCCCTCTTCCCAGTCAGCTGCAGGGTGGGGTCAGTCTGCCTGTGCTCCCCTTGCCTGAGCAAGGATGTGCTTGGGAATCACTTCAGCACAGGAGATGCTGGCTCCTAGAACAGGTATTTCACATTCCTCCCTGGAGCTCTTCAGGATTTCCTCTCCATCAGGTTTCTCCAAAGCCCCCAGTACTGAGACAGTGTTCACAAGGGTTTCAGGTTTAAGGGAAGAGAGAAGGATCTGAATCCATGTTTCAGAAGGCTGATTTATTATTTTATGATACATATTACATTAAAACTATACCAAAAGAATAGAAGAAAAGGTTTCATCAGAAGGCTAGCTAAGAATAGAAAAAGAAAGAATGAATAACAAAAGCTTATGTCTCAAACTCTCTGTCTGAGCCAGCTGACTGTGATTGGCCATTAATTACAAACAACCACATGAGACCAATCACAGATGCACCTGTTGCATTCCACAGCAGCAGATAATCAATGTTTACATTTTGTTCCTGAGGCCTCGCAGCTTCTCAGGAGGAAAAATCCTAAGGAAAGAATTTTTCATAAAAGATGTCTGTGAAACACAAGGATCTTGAGGAGGAGGCCAAGGCACTCCTCAGATTATCCACAACTGCAATCCAGGTTGGATTTGCCAGCCCATCCTCTCCAGCAGCCTGTACTGATGCCTTGGACTTCCTAGAGCAGAGGCTGGACAGAGCTAGAGAATAAAGTGGGGATTTATTAAAGGCCTTAAGTAGATACACCCTGGGCAGTGCAAGAACCTGGCAGAGGCTACACCAAAGATGGACCCAAGATGGACCCAAGATGGACCCAAGATGGATGATGGTCACGAGTTTTTTTGGCAAATATAAGTTTAATCTGTTTGCATATCAGAGGTTAATTGTCCAATTGCAGCTTCAGGTGATGGAGTCACATTCCCCCAGTTTGCTTCTCCCAGTTCACTTTTGTTTGTGCTTTTTGGGCCTGAGGCTGTGAGGTGTCCTTGGTTCTCAGGGCAGAGGGATTGTTCTGTGTGCCCAAACTGAGAACAGAGCTCACAAACACTGCAGGGAGTTCAGAGCTACACACTGATGCAGGACAGGAGCTGGAAAATGTAAAAACTAAAATTTAAGGCATTACTACTCCCTTGCCATGGCAAACAGCCCCTCTCCCTTCCACCAGGCCTGTGGCAGGGTGCTTGGGGCTCTCCACAGAGAAAGGGTTAATCTGCCCCTCTGTGGGACAGAGCCAGACACCCAAAATCAATCCCTCAGCAGCCAATGTGAATTAAGCCAATTTCTGCATCAAAGCCTAGGCAAACCTGGTTGCTGTTAAGGCAGCATTTATGAGGGGTCTGGAGGTGTTGTTACATTGGGAAAGTTTCTCCTACCCCAAGATCAAGGACTCCTGGACAGCAAGCCTACAGCTCAAAGCAGCACCTTGTGGTGAGGAAAACCAAACTGAGACAAACTGCTGGAAGCAGCTTAAAAATCAGCTCAGAGAGAAGGTCTGGGAGGTGAATTTGTTTGGTTTGTGCAGCACAGGGCTCTCCAGTAGAGGAAAGAAACACCTGAGGATTTCTAAAGTTTGGTCTGCTGGGGTGGATTGAAATTAATTTGACCCCACCATGCAAGGGCTGAGAGGTTCCCAGTGAAAAAGTCAGACCATCAAAACTGAAGCCAAGGGAGTCTTTGTTCACAAAGTTCCTGGTCCATCAGAAGAAATTTTTGCCTCAGGATATCAGGTATCAGTAAATGTGCAACAGAGAGAGCAGTTTGCATCATCCATCTGTAATCCTGAAACACACAGTGCCCACTGCTCCATCTCCAGTCAGGAAAATCTGTCTGGATTCTGAGTCAACTCTTCCAGACATTTGAAGATGTTTGGTTGAAGAAAATACAGGTTTTCTGGGAAAAGGCATTTCCCTCCCTCACACCTACCTGCTTAGAATTCTGCCCAGTGAAATAAGCACTGAAAACAAGAGGGAAAAAGCACCAGCAGTGCAGGAATGCTCCTGAGTGTGTCCTTTCCTCATCCAGGAAAACTGAATTTTTGCCCCTCGTTCCCAGTGCAAGTGGCTGAACTTATAAAAGAGAATTGGATATGACTGAAAAAAGGGAAATGATGGGATAGGCAGAAATTTGGAACAGAGAATTGGGGACATGAATGGAGAACACTCGGAGGTTGAAAGCAAATTCATTTTGGCAGATACAAAGGAGAACACTGAGCATTTCTGTACTCCGTGCAGATAGGAGGACAATTCCTTTCATTTGTCCCTGGAGCTCTCCAAGAAAGCCAAGTTGCTTAGTTTGCTTAATTTCCAGCAAGGGTTGCTGACACGAGGAAAATTGTCTTCACACCCAGGCTGTGAAACACTGGAGGAGGCTCCTGGGGAGGGAAAGCAGCAACATCTTTGTGCTGGGACAGGTTATCCTGCCTTCCTCCATCTGCAGCAACATCTTTTGTGCTGGGACAGGTTATCCTGCCTGCTCTCATCAGCACAGACAGCAATTTCATGGATGTCACAGGTGTAGGCAAGCCCATGGAGTGACAGTGACACTCCTTGGGATTGCTGGGCACTGGCCAGGTGCTCTGCCTGGTCTGGTGGGGTGGAGATACTCAAAATGGCAAAATATCATGAATAGCAACGTTTTCACCACAGAAACAGGGACAGGAGGTGGTTTGGGTACACCCTGGTGGGCGCAGGGTACAGGGAGGGGGGATAAGGTCTTTTCCCAGCCTGTGTTATCTGGAAGCTCTGGTTTCTTGATAATAACAAGGAACCCTGAGATCCCACAGCCAGCTCATGGCATTGATCCCCTCTGACCTCAGCTCCTTCAATGGGGAACAGAAAAAGGAGAATTGTGACAGTGTTCACAGGGGTCCCAGGATGAAGAAAGAGATGAGGATCTGACTCCATGTTTCAGAAGGCTGATTTATTATTTTATGATCTATATTACATTAAAACTATACTAAAAGAATAGAAGAAAGGATTTCATCAGAATGCTGGCTAAGAATAGAAAAAGAAAGAATGATAACAAAAGCTTGTGGCTTGGACTCTCTGTCCAAGCCAGCTGACTGTGATTGGCCATTAATTAGAAACAATTACATGAGTCCAATCCCAGATGCACCTGTTGCATTCCACAGCAGCAGATAATCATTGTTTGCATTTTGTTCCTGAGGCCTCGCAGCTTCTCAGGAGGAAAAATCCTAAAGAAAGGATTTTTCATAAAAGATATCTGTAACAGAGAATGTCCCTTTTTTCATTCTCCTCCCTTGTTTCCACCTGGATTTTACAGGTGGCTGATGATTCCTGCTGCCCTTGTGGGCTAGATGCACCAGTAGTGCCTCAGACTCTGAGGTGTTGCTGCAACCTCTGCTGCTACAATCACTGCTTTGTGCATGTGCTTTACATGAAAAAAGAAGTCCAGCTCCACCTGAAAAGCCACCAGTTCTGGTGGAAAGTTGCAGGATTTGTGGTGGAGTGCCTGATGGGAATAGGGGAGGACCTTGGGCATTACAAACTGAAGGTTGGTGGCAGGCAGGTGGTGATTGCTCTGTGCTGGCCAAGCATCAGGTCTCTGCTTCATCCCCTTCCCAAACACAGCAACCAGACAGCTTCCAGCCTCCTGCTTGCCATCTGCTGTGGAAATGCTCCTGGATGAGTGGTCTCTCCTGCTTTCTCCCCTCTCATCACGGAGCAGACTGAACCAGAGGTGATTTCCCCTGTTAATGCCTGAGGAAGAACAAGGCCCTGGGTAGAAGGTGTGCCCTCAGTCACCCCTGGGGCTGTGCTGGATTCTGCTTCCCACACCAGGGACATCCAAGCTGGTTCCCATCGTGTGTAGGATGAAGGACACCAGGAGGGCATCACGTCTGCATTGCTCAACTGGCCCTAAACACACAAACCTGGAACATCTCAGCTCCATCAGACCCCAGTACAGCCCTTGCTATTGAAGGGAGCATAGAACCTGCCTCCCCTGCTCCATCTCAGGCTTCTCCATGGCAGAAAGAGAGGGACAGAGCCATTCCCTGTGCAGCCATCAGCAGAAAGCATTGCCATGTTTTGGGGCAAAAACCTGCCTGGTAATCCCTGCACAGCCAGCCTCCCATGGCAGCCAGAAGTGCCTCTGTGCAGAGCTTTGCCTTTCCTGGGGAAGCAGAGAAACAAGTGGTAAAAATTGTTTTTCTTTAGCTTGGGCAAATGGGCCTTTTTTTTTCAGTTGCTTTTTTTTCCCCTTTTCTTTTTCTTTTTTTTTTTTTTTTTTTTTCCCCAGCAATAGCACAGCGTTGCCTGCATACTAAGCACCCTGCAGCACTCTAATTATCCTGGCAGCACACACAGCCCCTGCTTCTGCTGATGGCTGCAGGGAACCTCTGGGAAGGCAGGCAGGGATTAGAGAGAGGCTGTGGGCAGAGGGAGAGGGATGCAGGACCTAGCCCAGGAGGTCAAGCTGAAATCCCCGCACCGTAATGGAGGGGTGGGACACCCTGGAGCCATGCTGGGGACAGCAAGGATGCCCTGGGTCTGCTAAAATCTGCCTGGAGGTGCTGGTGGCTCACTAAAGTGTGGTGAGTTCCTCCCATGGGGTGCTGGGTGATGATTTGATGGTGGCTGCAGGATTGTGGGTCAGTCCCACATCCCACTGGTCATTCACCACTGAATGGAGGCTCTCAAATGCTCAAGGCTGGGAGCATTGTGGCCCCACCACAAATTCTGAGTTTGGCACCTCATGAGAAGGACTGGACCTTGTCCAGGGAAGAGAACAGAGCTGGGGAAGGGTCTAGAGAACCAGGAGAGGCTGATGGAGCTGAGAAGGGTCTCAGCCTGGAGAAAAGGAGGCTCAGGGGGGACCTTGTGGCTCTGCACAGCTCCTGACAGGAGAGTGCATCCAGGGGAGTTTGGGCTCTGCTGCCAGAGAAAAAAAAGAGACAGGATGAGAGGAATGTAATAATTAAGGTTGGAAAAGCCTTTTAAGATCAACCATAATTGAGAAAATGGCCTCAAGTTGTGAGGAGGTTTGGATGGAATATTCAGAAAACTTTATGTCTCCCCCTCACCAAGCACTGCCCAGCACAGTCCCTGGCACTGCTGCACCCCTGCTAAAATCCACAGGAGTCCCAGAACTGTGACCTGCTTCTGGAGCAGCTGGTCCAGTTTACCCAACTTTAAATTATCACTGGAAGAAGGCTTGGAGCAGTCCAAGAATATCTAATTTCAATCTGTTCAACAAAACCACTGAGGTTGTGGTTGTGGTTCTGGCTGTGTCCAGCCCTGGCAGAGCAGTCCAAGGCAGGGGTGGAGTTCCCATCCCTGTAGGGATTTAAAGCCATGTGGATGTGGCACTTGGGGACATGGATCACTGGTGACCTTGGCCTGATGACCTCAGAGGTCTTTCCCAAATCCAATTCTCTATGGGGAGCCAGGAGGACAGAGCTGAGCAATGGGAGACCATTTTTTTATGGTCTCCTGTGAAAACTTTCCTATGGAAATAACGTGTCTGTTTTCAGGAACAACATGGACCTCCAAAACACCCAGGAGCACTGGGAGAAACAGCCAGGAATTGTCTTCTGACAGGTGAAAAAAAATTTAAAAAAAAATAGGGCTAATTTCTTTCCTCTTTTCTTTCCTATTACTCAGCAAAGCCAAACTGGATTTCTGCAGCGATTGTTTCTCTTTTTATCTGTCCTGGTTCCTAAAGCTTTAATTAAAACCCTACTGGGGCCCCATAGGATGCTCACAGTTAGTTCAGAAGAGTCCTAATGCCTTTCCAGACTCAGACCAGAAAAAGTGCTGAAATGAGGGAACTTGGGCTGAAACCTGATGGGATTTCAGCTGTCAGGACCAGAGAAGGAAATCCTTCTTTGCAAGAGATTCTGACTGCTCTGGGTGTCAAGTCCTGGGCATGGCCAGAGTCCAGTTCTGTGTGACTGATGTCTTCAAATGAAGAGAGCCCCAGGCTGAGGGGACACAAGAGCTGATAGATTCAGTGGAACAGGGGATAACTCCAGGCTAAAAAGGACCTCTCAGATAACCCTGAGTTCCTACAATGCCCATAGCTGGAAATCAGTCAGTGCTTGTTGTATAAATTGTGCTGATCTCTCCAAAACTTACTTCAGATTTTGACTAGGGGACAATCCATTCTCCCTTTGGGGAGAGGAATGCTGTGGCTCCTTTGGCAGGTTATTCCAACAGTTAATCTCAAAATTACTTAAGATAATTTACCTCTATTTATGACCTGTACCTCTATTTATGACCTGAATTTGTCTATGTTGACTTTCCAGGTAGCAGCAACTTTGCTTTGCTGTAGGAGAGGCCTGAGCAGTGTTACGTCCTGTTCATTGGTCCATTTAAAGGCACAATTTCCCACATTTTATGCCATCCACAGCTTTGATTTTCACAGTTAAGTCTTGCAGGAACCTTGAGCTGTGTTACCATGCAGAGCCAAGCTGGGCGCTCCCAGGCTGATGTGCCTCTAATCTGCTGTGAGATTCCTCCAGTCCCTCCCAGACCATCTCCAGTGACCCCTTAGGAAATGACTCCCAGGTCAGTATTTGAGATTTCCTTGATTTTGTTGTAGAGCTGTAGAATTTCCTGACTGTCTTAGGTTACAAGATGTGGCTGGGGGTGTGTATGCTATTCTGTCAGAGGTGGGGCAGTTCTCTCTGTCCATGGGGCAGGTTTCTTTCTCTCTCCCACAGCCAACCCTCCCTCCAGGAGATCTCTGCTGTCCATGGCCACTGAGTGTCCCTGCAGGGCTGAGCCAATCCCAGCATCCCATGGGGAGATGCTCCGCCCAGGGGAGGAGCCAAGCATTCCTACCTGGATCCAATCTGAGCCTGGCACAGCACAGCAGCCTTTGCCCCCTGCACTGCCAGAGGAGCAGCTTTCTGCTGCCCTGCATGGCCAGAGGGAGCCCAGGCCCATCTGCAGCAGCCCTGGAGCTGCAGAGGAAAACTCCCCCCTTGTGCAGGATCCCTGCTGCAGCAGAGCCACAGCTGGCACTGCAGGAGGGCTGAGCCCCCATGGCATGGGGCTGGGACACCCCCTGGCACACAGGGGGCAGGGCCTGCTCTCACTCTGGCTGTGGGTTGGTTTCTTTATTTGTACTATTGCATTTGAATTTTTAATTTTCCTAATAAAGAACTGTTATTCTTACTCCTATATCTTTGCCTGAGAGCCCCTTAATTACAAAATTCTAATAATTTGGAGGGAGGGGTTTGCATTTTCCATTTCAGGGAAGGTTCCTACCTTCCTTAGCAGACACCTGGCTTTTCAAACCCATATGTTGACTTATCCCATGGAGAAGAGCACATTCCTTTCCCTCTGTGCTGCTCTTCTGCTGCTTGAGAGGTGCCCCCATGCCTCTCATGCCCCCACCTCAGTGAATGAAGCATTCCTCATCCTCCCACCTTTCCCCATGGACAGGGAGCCCTGGGATCTCTCTCCTCTTGATTTTTTCTAATGGGTCCATCTAAATGTCATAACCCAGCTGAAGGCCTCACATTGATCCATCAAGGAGAAGAATTGCACCGAGATTAAGTAACCACAAGCGAGGCCATTGCAGTCAATCTTCCCTCCACAGAGGCATCAACAGGGGGAACTGTCAGCTGAAATGCCTCCCAGCATTTTAAAACCCAAAGAGCTGCATGTTTTCATCTTCATAACCAGCCTTGCATGATGCATCCAAGCTACTGTTTATTACCCTGGCAAGAGCAATCTACTGCAGTCCCAACAAATGTAAAACAGAATGGCTTTTCCTTATTTCCTTTTTTTTTTTTTTGTTTTAATTTTTTCCCTTTTTTTTCCCCCTTTTCATAAAAGCAATAAACGCTGAATAATCTCAATATCACCATTGGCTTTATTGGTTAATCAAAAGCCTTTTTTCTCCTTCTGAGCCCAAGCCAAGCTCTTAACTCCATATTTAATGGGCAGATATTTTCTCCAAATGCTCTTTTTTCATTCCCATAAGCTAACTATGCAATGGATAATGGCTTCTTTTTCCTGTTGAAGTGGGCTCTTTATCTACCTATTGGTTCCAGCTGATATAAATCCCTCCTTTTTCAAGACAGACAATATTCCTAAGAGGGAGACTGCCTGCATCTGTCCTCAAAACCCCTCCACTGTCTGTTTTTCTTTCTTTTTTGCCACAACCCATATGAAAATATTGGAATTGTTGCCCAAAAATAATTTTATATAATTATGATTATTCTATATATGTGTTTATTTATTTATATCTCTATTTTTTTGTTTAAGTTGTAGTGAATGTCCATCACCAAGCTTGACAAGACCAGGCTCTATCCTTTCTGGTGAGGAGAGGACAGCTCAAATGACCCATCTGCCACTTGAATGTCACCAGCCCCACAGTGGGTGAGCTCAGAGTGGGTGCCAACACCACAGGGTGGGCTCTGGGTACAGCATTCTACAACAGGACAGGATGAAACAGGGAAAAACTCTTCTCAGAGACATTATAATAAAAAGACATACCAATAAAAAGGTTCTCTGCTGGACATGGAATTTTTGGGACTAAGGGGTTGCATAAGGATGCTTCCTGCTACTCCAAGTGCTGGGTCCTCACTCAGCTCCTTGCCCCACGTCCTTTTACTCTCTTCCCCCACCAAAGCCACCCATGCAATTGTGAAAAAAAAACATAAGGAAAACCACTGGGATATTCCTAAAAAGAGAATCCCAGGGATGGATCCCTCAGCCTGCAGAGCTGTGTCACCCCTCTGCACCATCAGCCCCAAAGCTTCTCCCAGCCAGGTCTGCCTGAGCCACATCCTGGGAATTCTAGGCTCCAAACTGCCTGCCTCAGCCTTCCAGAGGCAATGAGAATATCTGCACTTTAGGTGGCTTCAGCAGCACTCGCCTCCTGCAAAAGAGCACTTCATAAATGGATGTTTTTCACTCACAGATTTATTTTTTTTTTCATCTCCCATGCTTGTGGGTTTTTTTTTTCTGAGCTCATTACTGGCTTGGCTGTTAATCCCTTCCACGACTCTATCCCTCATCTTCAGGGGCAGTTTAACAGTCCCTCTGTCTGTGAAAGGGCCTTCAGATGCGGGATCACAAAGCATTAATTATGGATCTGCAGTATCAACTCCATGCCACTCGCCGTATTCACGAGCTGCCAGAAATCAATGGCAAGTTTGTGAGAACTGCTGGCTGGGATTTAAGGCTCCTTCACAAGGAGGAGTTGGGAAACCTCTGCATGGCTTCTGGGGGAGAGGTCTGGAGCGTGGGAGGTCACTGATGGCTTTGTGACACCGTTATTTCTAGGGGAGAGGATGGCTTTCCACTGAGCAGCTCACTTGTGGGGTTGTCTTTGCACTTGAGCATCCAGGGATGAGCAAATCCTTGGATCTGACCCCAGCCAGCAGCATCCTGGCCCTGTGAAAGGGTGGCTTCACTACACCAGCAGGACTGGTCTAAAAAATCCTCTGAGCTTGCCTCTTCTTCACTCAGACCATCCTTGGTGACACTCTGGCTCTTGCACAGCACCTGTGCGACAGTCCAGCTCTCTAAAGAGGAATAAAATTAATCCAACTAAAAAAAACCATTGGGGTTTTGGCAGATTATTATTTTGAATTGCTCCAGCACAGGTCCAGGTAAGCATCCACACCAGATGAGAAGGAAGTAAATCTGCTTGCCCTTTAAAAAAATTATTTCTTGTGTTCTGTCCCAGTGCTGCCTGGACTCTTCACGCAGCCCCTCCTGCCTTGTGCAAAATCCTTCCCAAACTCCAGTCCCACCTCCCAAGGGAGCTCAAAGCCCTCCCAGGTCACACTGGGAGAGGTTTTATAGCCCTTTCATGGCCAGGTAAAAAGCTAATGGTAAATGCAGGACCAGAAAAGAAATCTCCTGTGCCCCACCATCCTTGTTCTCCTCCCAAGGCCAGGAGGGGGTGGAGGAAGACGCAGGAGGATGACAGAGGAAGGTGCTTGATGGTGGCTGGAGATGCTCTGTGGGGTCTGCTGCCCAAGGCAGAACAGTGAGCAACCCACAGGCTCTGCAAGGCACAAACCTTGAGGCACCTGTGCCAAAGTGGGCACAAAATGCACTTACACCAAGCACAGAGGGTGCTGCTGCCCTCTCCTGCTGGACCAAGCCACCTTCCTCCTCACCCCAGCCAGGGTGGAGCAGGGTTTCTGTCACCTTGTCCCTTCACTCTGAAGCTCCCAAAAGTGACATTTCTCCAGGGTCTGCTCCACACAAAGCCACCACTGCCTTAGCTCAGCAGCTGGGAAAAAGCAGGGGCTGAGCAACAGGAACCCCTTGGGTCCATCCTGAAAAAGGGGAGAATTCAGCTGCAAAAAGCTCCTTTGGATGGAGACTTTGCTTGTGGCAAGGAAGCAAGGTCCCAGCTTCTGTCCAGCCTGGCTTCTCCTCACCCGAGGGCACAGGGGCAGGTTCAGCTGCCCTCTGGGTGTATCCAGCCCCAGGGAAGGGCCGGGATGTTTCAGGAGAAGGAAGAATTTCTGGGTGGGGGAAGGCGGCACCTGGTGCCTGGCTGTGCTCTGCCACAGCGCGTTGCTGCCATCGTGAGCCCAGAGACAAGGACTGCTCACAGGGAGCAGAGACAGCTGTAAAAACATCAAAATAACTCCCCAGAGCAGGCATTCCTTTCACTTCACTCCTGAGGTGAAGGGCTGCAAGAAAAGCCTTGCTCTAAAGGATGCAGGAAGGATTTAGCCTGTGCATCAGCTTTGCCTGTTGTCCTCCTAACACGGGCTCTGAGCCACCCTGACCTGGTTTAAACGCCCCAAGGAGCAACAGGGGCCTGTGCCACCATCCAGAACAAACCTCTAGGGAGACATTTCTGAGTTTCTCCAAAGAGTTTTCCCCTGTTCTGGGGCAGGGAGAGATCCCTGTGAGGAAGAGCTGCCCCAGACCTTCCCATCCTTGCCGTGCTCTCTCTGACCAGTTGCTCCAGGTCGTTCTCTTCTGCCCTGTCCCCTCCTGCTCACCATTGTCCCTCTCTCTGGGGACAGACTCTGTGGTCGAGCACAGGGGTCCAGCTACCGTGGTGTCTCTCTAGAGTCTCTAAAAAACCAAATTAAGGAGTTGGAATGGGGAGAAGTGAGTGGAGTTTCTGAAAACAAACTCTGCGCTTCTTCTCTCTCCCCCCTTTGTTCTTGGAACTACTCTTAAAACTTATTATTTAGCATAAATAGAAGAGATTATTTGGGATATATGTATTATATAGTTAATTTAGGATATTTTATATTACATCCTGAATTCCTGATTATTTATAATTTAGGATATTTTATACTACATCCTGAATTCCCCTGATTTAACAGGCCTTTGGAACAGCAGCAGCAGTGCTCTGTCTGTGACAGGGAGCTGGAAAGGGAATCAGAACATATTTGGAATATTTGTTTCTGCTTTTAACAGCATTATTTCAACATAGAAATAATGAAAAAGTGAATTCTTTTCCTTGCTTTTTCAGTCCTGAGGAAGAGCAGTGTGGCATGAAGATTTTCCCTCTCTGGGGGAATGTTCCTTTGGGAGGTCAAAGGCAGAAGCTCCTGATTCCTGCACAGCCCCTAACAAGGAGCCAGGGTGTTTGGTTTGTAGCAAAAAGTGCTTTTCCTCTCAATCATCCCGCAGGTGTTTCAGCTACATGCAGGTAAATGAAGGGTGCAAATTAAACCAGAGCTAGGAAAAAAAATTCTCCATCCCTAAATATTAGTCCCTTCACACTTCTCAGTGTTCAATATTGCAGCCCCATCAGTTTTCCAGTCACCCATGGTATCTTTCAGGAGTCTGAGGCACATACAAGCAGGATAGGAGAGACCAAATTTATTCCTAATGCAAAAATCAAATGGGGAGAAAATCATAACCTTTCACATCAGTCTCAGACATCACAAGAAAGCAGCAAAAACGGATTTAATTCAGTTGTGCTTTTCCTTCAGGAACAGCCCTTAAACACAAGCACTACCTGTGCTGATTTACCTGGGAACATCAATTAAGCACACTGATTTGCTGTTTGCCTATTAATCCAATTACTTTATTAGACAGAAGGGGTTTAGTGAGGGAGCCCTGAGAGGTGCAGCACAGATAAGTCTGGAAAATCTCCCACGCATTAATGACATACAACCCCCGTTCAGGAGGCAGCTGCTGAGGAAAAGCCTCAAAGCAAAGAGCAGATCCTGGCCCCAGCACACAAGTGGGGCTGGTACCATCCCCAGGCTCTGCAGGGAAGTGAGCATTCCCTGCTGAGCTGGGAAAGCATCCAGGAGGTCTTTTTTCCACACTCTCACTTGAATACTCTGTATTTACCCATGGAAACCTCCAAGTAGAGCACCACTCTGGCTCCTACCAGGGAATCATGTCTGGGATCACATTTCCTGAGGAACTTGAGCTTAAAGACAAAGCCACCAGTCTGATGGCTGAGGACTCTTGTGGCTTTCTGGAAGCCTCTGCCTCTGGAGTTATGTGAATATTCCCAGACTTTCAGATTTTTTTTTTTTTTAAATTTCTCTTCCAGTTTTTGTACTTGTGGTTATAGAATCCCAGAATGGGCTGGAAGGGATATTAAAGATAATCCTGTTCCAACACCCTGCCATGGGCAGGGACATCTTCCACTATCCCAGGTTGCTCCAATCCCCATCCAACCTGGTTTTAGACACTTCCAGGGATGGAGCAGCCACAGAAACCTGTGCCGGTGCTTCACCGTCCTCTGAATAAATAATTTGTTCCTAATATCTAACTTAAACCTGCCTTCCTTCAGCTTGAAACCATTGCCCCTTTTCCTATCACTGCCCATCATACAAACTCCTCTCCCGCCATTCCACAGACCCCTTCAAGCTAGGGTGAAAGGCTGGGAATTTCAATATTTGTGTAGGCAAAGGTGAAGTTATTGAGAATTGATAGTTTTGGGTTCCAGAGGAGAGGATGTTGCTCTCCTTTAGCCAGAAATCCTGCTGGGTAGCTGCTCCCACAAAACCCCAGTGTGACACTCGGTTCCTTCCCTCCCACACCTGAGACCTGAGGTACCCTGCCACCAAAGGGGTTCCTGGCCAAGGAATGATGAGGAATGACATGGAATTTGCCTGCCTTAGGAAGCATTTGGACTTCTTCAATCACAGCAGCCAAGCAACCTTCTCCCACCTTACAAAACACCTGGCAAAATATCCAACACAGGACAACACGGATCTGCTCCCCCAGCTGTGTCCCACACAGTCCCAGAGGAGGAAAGGGGCTCTAAATGTAGATGGGAAGAGTGGGGAGGGGACATCAAGGAGTTTGTCCCCTCAGGGGATGACATCAAGGAGTTTGTCCCCTCAGTTTGTCCCCCTGCAGGGCATGAGATTCACCTGCCTTTGAAAGTCAACCTGAGCAGCTGTTTAGCCCCAGCAGCCAATTTTTCCCTCCTGCTTGCACTTTCCTGGAGTGTTTGGTCTGTCTCTGTGGCAGAGAGCTTTTATTGCTGAGATGGTTACTTCAGCTTTGTCTCAATTTGCTTTTCGACTAACAAGCAATGTAGCTGCAAATTAAAAAGATGGAAAACAAAAATAAGCAAAGCTCTGCCTCTCTCCCCATCCCTCCTCCCTTCCGAGAGGACGCTGGAAGATTGAGAAGTGAGTCACTGAATGATCTTTCTAGGTCACAGAGACCTTTTCTTAATGCACTGTGAATAGAGGAAGGAAGGGTTTGTGATTGCTGGGCAGGGATCTGGGCTCAGAGCCTCACCTGGCTGCAGGCTCACAGTCTATTTTTGCATCTATTAATTACACAACTCCAGGGGATTAATTTATACAAAATGAGTAAATAATTCCCCTTTTTCCAGTCTGGCTGCTCAGTTTAGAAGGCCACATCACTGGGGCTCAGACTGCTATTTTTGGGGAGAGTACAGCCCCAGGTACCCATCAACAGGCTGTAAATCACAGCCACAATGAGCAGCATGAACTACAAGAGCACAAAACACCATTCCCTGGCCCCAAACCCACCATTCTTTATCATTTCACTTTTTGGCATTGTGGTCACACTGTTTGTAGCTGGGGTGGCTGAACTATTTGTAGGAAGGAGTTCTTTTCTGAGGGAACACAATCTTGGTATCTAAAGGATTTGGAACACAGACTGTGTTCTTCAAGTGTGAAACAGAAATTACAAGCTCAAAGAAAGATTCAATAGGCATCAATTTTTGGTAGAAAAGGGAAATTGAAGCTAAAATCCTGACTTCTGTTCAGCTTCCCATTCCTACAGAACCAAACAATTTTGGCCAAATGGAAACGACCAAGGGAACCAAGCTGAGCATGAGATGGGTGTGGGTTGGGCAGAGGAAGTGAGGTAACTTAGGAAAACATGAAAGGCATTAACAGGTTAATGGGCAGGACTGGGGAGTTCAAATATGGCTGGGAAAAGCTCCCTGAGCAGTCTCTTGGATATTTGACTGTTTTCAAAGGGAAATACTGGAAGCAGCTGCTCCTGGAGATATTTTATCAACTTTGGGGAGGCCAAATGCTGTAGGACATGGTGAAGGGAATATTTGCATTAGCTGGGAGGTTCAGCTCTTTTCCAAGTGTTGTTTACCTGCTCTGCTCCTCTCCCATTTTCTCCCCTTTGCCTTTGAATGCTGTGACACAGAAGACACCCCATAGTGCAGAGGGATGACCCCAAGGAGATTCACAACCCTCCACCAAATTTCACTCAGGAGTGGAATTTGCAGCATGTGGGGCCTCAGGATGGCATCTCCCTTAGCTGGGCCTTGGAGGGTGTTGATGGACCCACAACCTCTGTCTCTGTATTGTAGGAAAGGCCAGAGAGGTTGAAGACCAAGAACCACAGAATGGTTTGGGTTGGAGGGACTTTAAAGCCCATCCAGTTCCAGCCCCCTGCCATGGGCAGGGACACTTTCCACTGTCCCAGGCTGCTCCAAGCTCCATCCAACCTGGCCTTGGACACTTCCAGGGATCCAGGGGCAGCCACAGCTTCTCTGTGCCAGGCCCTCACCTCTCTCACAAGGAAGAATTTCTACCCAATATTCAACCCAAACCTACCCTCTGTCAGTTTGAAGCCATTCCCATTTGTCCTGTCCCTCCAGGCCCTTGTCCAAAGTCTGTCTTCAGCTCTCCTGGAGCCTCTTTAGGTACTGGAAGAGGCTCTAAATTCTCCTTGGAGCCTTCTCTCCTCTGGGCTGAAATCTCCAAATCTCTCAGCCTGTTTTATAACAAAGGTTCTCCAGCCCTCTGATCAACTTAGTGGTTTCCTCTGGAGCTGTTCCAACAGGTCCAAATCCTTCTTGTACTGAGGCCCAAGAGCTGGATGCAGAGACAACTCTGAATCCTGATGGCAGTGTCAGAGAGAAAGAGAAACCTGGCAAACAGAAAACATTTGCAAATTTTGCCTTTTTTATGCACACTGACTGCACAGCCAGTGCAGACCACTTGAGCATCTCCTCTCAGGAGGAGGGCTCAGGGTTTTGAATCCTGACTAACTGCCTGTGCCACGAAGAAGGAGCACTTTTATTTTTCTGGTGGGTTGGCTGAGACACAGAGCACTGAACTCGTGTTCTGACACAGCTTCTCTCCAAATCTCAGCATCAAGTGGGATCAGCAAACAGAGCTTAAAGGAACTTGGAGATTTTCTAAACACTCCTCTCTGCTCAAAGCCAAGACTCTCTATGCCTGTTATTCCCAGCCATTCCTAATATCAGTTGTTTCTTGTTTTTAGAAGATCCAGTATTAAAAGCATCCAATTCATCTGCATTTTCCCCTTATTCCTGGATTTTAATTAAGTTAAATGAGCAGCAGGTGCATTTCCTCTCACTTCTGTATTTCTGTATTCTTCTGAAGGACAGAAAAAAAAAAAGCAAGGAGAGACACAAGGTTTCTTAATTGTCCAAAGAGGCCACTGACAAATTGGTTAGTTTTTACTGACTCTCAGTTTCACTGCCGTGGGCTTTTTTTTTTCCCTACAGAAGAAAAGGCCATGCCAGAGGAATATTTATGAGCCTGCACAATGGGGAAATGGCTTGTAAAAGTATCTACAGCAAAGCACAGCACAGACATGTCTATTTGCTAAGGAGCAGGACCAAGTTAGTGAATCTGGGGAGCCACTGATGTATGCAGTAATAGAGTGAAATCAAGCTCCAGAATAAAATGTGCAGTCAGGCAGAGACCCAAATGAAATGCCATTGCCGGATACAAATGAAAAATTATCAAAGGATAAAATGAAACCCATCAAAACACAATGTCCTTCACTTTGTTGTTTTTATTCTAATTCAGAAACATTCGGGTTTCATCTCCAGCCAGGCCCTAAACAGAGGCAGACTTGCATGTTGTATTTCAGGCGTTCTTGCCTCGCTCTTTTGTTCTTCTGTTTCTCTTTTTAATTCTTTTTTTTTTTTTTAAGGAGGAAAAAAAATTGCTGCCTTTGTTTCTAACCTGAGCAGTTTGCCCTTTGCCTGAGGCTCTGCCCTCAAACCCCAGCCCATATTCTGACCTTGCTCCCTGACCTCCCACATCCCCATGGCTTTGCCTTGAGCATCCTGGTGTTAAATCCAGAGCCTGAGCTGGGACAAGAGGGTCTGTGAAAAAGAGATATCCAGATTTTCTTTCCTTAGAGGACAATCCACCTGGTCTCTATTATCTTTTTCTCCTCCGCCCTCCATCAGTACAATGTTTTAAAAGTGTAATTTCCCCAGTTTGAAACACTCACAAATGATTTTCCCCTTGCCATGGATGCCAGCTGCATGGATCTTTTGCTTGCTGAATGGTCAGGCTCTCTGTTCTAAGAAATCTGCACCCTCAAAGGGATTGACAGAGAGAAGGCAGTGGCTTTTTACACCATTCTGCAGTGAATTCTTTACTGAAGCAGAGGATTTCCAGGTCTGGGCACCAGACTTGTAGCACTGACAGACATTGCTGCTGCCTCCCTGGGGCAAGGAGAAGAAAATTGTCTGTGTTGTACTAACAGAGAAGGCAAATTATTTCCTGGAGGTGATTTAACTAATCAAGCACAGTCAGAAGGTACAGATGTCCTTTCCTCTGCCTGTGCATCCCCAGGGATGCAGGCTGGGTGCAAGACATGCTTGAAGTGATGGCCAACAGCTCTGCTTTGGGTATTTTTCACAGGTTTCCATGGGTCTGTTTTACTTCCATGTGCCATTCCTGAGATCATTCGGGCAGAGCTCTGGTGGGGTGTACCTTGAAACTCTGCTGTTGGTGAGCAAAACCAAAGAGATTTTAGAGATGTAGAGGGTAGATTTAGATTGGATATCAGGAAGAAATTATTCTCTGTGAGGGTGGGGAGGCCCTGGCACAGGGTGCCCAGAGAAGCTGTGGCTGCCCCTGGATCCCTGGAATGTCCAAGAACAGGTTGGATGGGGATTGGAGCAACCTGGGATGGTGGAAAGTGTCCCTGCCATGGCAGGGGTGGAACTGAATGGTTTTCAGTTGCCTTCCAACCCAAACTATTCTATGATTCTCTGTTTCTATGGTTTGGGGCAAAACCCCATCTGTTGTAGAATTTGAGGACATTTCCTACTCTGAGTGCTGAGGCAAGCCCAAAAGTTGATGTCCATCACAAGGAAACATTAAAAGGATCTGATCAGCACATCTTGTTCCAACTCAGGTCAATCAGGCTTCAATTCACCACAGGAAAATCTCTGTTCAAATCCAGGCTTAGAATACATTGGAGTAATTTCCCATCAAGGTTTTATCCTCGGGGGCATTCAGAAACATTCACCCCAATGTGAAAGTTCCCAACAGCCACCTCTCTTTAAATATGCTTCTTCAAATCTTATTTTTCCATACTCATTTCTTAGCCCTTCTAGCTGAGACATTCAGATATTCTGCTCTTTTTGACCACACAGATCATTTCAAGCACATATTATTGCGTTGCTATGGTTATATTAGGATTGCACTTTCCCTTTGTATTTGATTCAAACCTGAAATGAGTTCTTCCTACAGAACCAGTTTTCTAATATATAGATATCACAATTGTGGGGTTGGTTTGTTGGTTTTGTGTTTGTTTTTTTTTTTTTTTTTTTTTGCAGCCAATATCAAACATGATTTCAACATTTCAATGTAATGGAAAGGCTGATGTGCCCCAGTCAACGCAAAATTCAATCTACCCTCGGAAGGAAATTTTGTAATCAGTTACAATTTGGCTGCTTAACTTTTAGATGAGTAAAATTAGAGAAGATGGATGCTGGTTGAAGAACTGAAAATATGATATTTCCAAGAGAACACATTTCTGCAAGGGTACAGGAGGTGAATCGTGAACAGTCATTGCAAAAAGGGGCCAAACAATTTAAAACCCTTTCATTTGGATTGATTTCTTAATTAACACAAATCCCAGCATCAGACTTGGGAGAAAAACCAATTTTTGCCAGAGATTCAAAACTATGTTCCTTCCTGCTAAGGTGAAAATACTCACAGAAAGTAGCTATGAGGCTCCTGCAAACTTTCTGGTACAAAGCTGAAGGAAAATGGGGATTGGCAAAGCAATTTTGGAGACCAAAGATTAATCTGAGAGGAAGATACTGATAAAAACACAAAACCTGTGGAGAGTCTGGTTCTAGCATGGCTTAAAGAAAGAGGCCATGAAGGTATACAGCAGAGGGAAAAGTAAAAGGTAGTTGTAAAGCATTTCCCAGGCTTGATTCTATAAACAATTAGGCTCTCTCAAGCACCACTTTGTAAACAATAAGGTTCTCAGACAGTCTTCCCATAGCAGGCAAAACGCTCTGTCCTTGGGCTCTCTGGGAACAGATAGCTGCTCTGGGAACAGATATGGAGGTTTTGGGAACTTTTCATATCACAGTGAGAACGCTGTCCTGTTTTCAATAAACAAACCACAGGTATTGTAAAACAAAAGGAGGGGTTAGAGTTTTCTCTGTAACCTATCGTGAGCTTGGATTTTGCAATATGCATGAAGTTAATTAACACTGTTATATAAAGTGGCTGATTTAATCAATAAATTGAAGTCAATGCTGATCAACGACAAGGTGGGTTGGCTTCCTTCGCTTTCAACAAAAACCCTTTAGGATTCAGGCTTAAAATTAAGGGTACAAGAGCAAATTTTATGCATCTTTCTTGCACATCATCTTGAGATGGGAAAGGAATACAGAAGGACCACTACTCACAGTTGTTCCCATCACAAGGACTTTTCTCATTGCCTGGCCAGCATCCTTGCTCAGGGATGGGAGATGCAAGGATTTCATGTTCCATCTGCCTGCCTGGAGCTCATTTTCCACCAGTTGCTGGGGTGGGATAGTCCCACCTGAGTGGGACTGAGTGCCCGGACTGAGTGCCCAGCCTGAGTGCCCAGGTAAGAGTGTCGGGGGTATGACAGTTGGGACAGACTGAGACAAGAGATCTCTGAAGCCAGGTGGTGGAACTTGGGGTTCATTGCACAGGGCCTGGGTGCAGGGCCCTGCTGGGATTTGGGGTTTATTGCACAGGCCCTGGGTGCAGGGCCCTGCTGGGATTTGGGGTTCATTGCACAGGCCCTGGGTGCAGTGCCCTGCTGGGATTTGGGGTTTATTGCACAGGGCCTGGGTGCAGGGCCCTGCTGGGATTTGGGGTTCATTGCACAGGGCCTGGGTGCAGGGCCCTGCTGGAGCTGCAGCCACAGCTCGGAGCAGGCTGAGAGAAGAGAGGGGTAGAGAGGATGAGAGGGTGAGAGAGTAAAAGCATAAGAGAGTAAAAGGGTAAGAGAGTAAAAGGCAAGAGCTAAGAGGCAAGAGCAAGAAGTTCCTGTTACAATACAATAAATCTTCTTCTGTGTTGAATATTCTGATTTTCACTAACCAATCTAGTACAAGATACAAATCCTATAGCATTTACATACAGCCTGTAAGAATCATTACATTACCACACTGTGCTACATTTTAAACCCTAAAAACTCCTCTTTGGGCCCCTTCTGCCAAGCTGTAGGGTCTGCTCTGACCCTTGGGCCTGTCTGCAAGCAGAGGGTGTTGTTCCATCAAAAGGGGATTCCCTTCAGCTGGCCACACCATTTTTTCCCAGTTTTTCAGTAACTGAGGTATCTCAAAGCTTGCTTTCATTTCAATCTCGCTTATAGTTTCTGTATTCTCAAAATCTTTTGTCAGGCAATCATATTTATAAGGCTTTCCTGTTTCATCTTCCCCAACACCCAGGCAGGGCTGCTCCATCCCAGGGTGTTTAGAGAGTGACCCCTGAGGCTCTTGGGGTCTTCTCTTTGTGCTTCAGGGTGGGAGGCCCTGGCACAGGTTGCCCAGAGAAGCTGCCCCTGCACCCCTAGAAGTGTCCAAGGCCAGGCTGGACAGGGCTTGGAGCAGCCTGGGATGGTGGAAGTTGTCCCTGTCCATGGCAGGGGATGGAATGAGATGATTTTAAGGTCCTTCCCAACACAAACAATTCCATTTTTCCAGTGCAAACCCCCAGCGCTCCTTCTCTTCCATCATTCCAGCCCTGTGGTGCTCAACACCACCACCTCCCATCCCAGCCTCCCTCCAGGCCCTCTTTTGGGATCACCCTGAGTTGTGGAGATATAAAACAGGGGCGATCAGTGCAGGAGGCACGCTGAAGGCAGTGCTGCTTTATTCCTTCCCCCATCTCCTCCTCCTTTTCTGTCAGGCTGTGTGAACACCCAGCACTGATGCACGGGCTTCTCCTGCCCTCAGCTGGCTGCTCTCTGCAGTGCAAAGGGCTCAATTCCCAAAATCCCAGTCACCTCCAAGTCAGGAGGAAGAGGAGAAATCACCTCAGCATCATTCAAGCACCGTTTGATGCCACCTCTCTCTCTAATGAGGAGACACAACCAGAGCTGGGAGCATCAGAACAGGGAAAAGCTGAGCTTTCCATGATGGGCTGTGTTAATTCTTAATTCTAGTGTCATAGCTAGCAGGGAAAGCCCTGGAAATGCTGGAAGAGCTTAGAAGGCAGAGGTCTGATTTGTAAAATGTTGGTGGTAGACAGGGAAAGAGGGATTTACCCTTGATAAGGGGGTGAGTAGTTGTGGGAACCCAGAACATCCCTCTGGATGTCCTGGACGGCCAAGACCCCTGCCAGGGGGCTCAGAGACCCTGGCACAGAGCCCACGATGCCCCTGTGGGTCTGATTATGACCCATGGAGCAAATTTCCAACCTTGTATGAAGATCAGCACGACACAACAGTTTAAGTAGAATAATAGTGAAGTTATCACGGGGTGAAAAAGTAGATTTTGGGGTTTCTGGTATGGAGGTTCAGGAGGCAAGATGGAGGCAACTGGGTGTGTCCAGCCTTTCTCCTTCTCCTTCTTGGCCTCCATCTTCTGCTGTGATGGTGGCACTTACAGATTGGTTTAGAGTAGAAGGTCACTGGCTAACACAGGTGATAGGTATTGGAAGTTATGCTAAATAATGTACAGGTAGTTTTTAGTATGAAGACATAACACTGCCCTGGGGGCAGGCAAAGTGCCTGGGACTGTCCTGCTGGACAGACCTTGGCAGGGCAGGAGAAAGAATTTTATAGATAAGGAACAATAAACAACCTTGAGACCGAGAAATGAAGAGCTCTGACTCCTTCTTCAAGCGCCGGGCTGGGAAAAAAGACTTTGAACAATCTCGGTGTCACTCTGAGCAGCTAGAGACCCCAACAAGTAGTGTGGGCTCCCAGAGCACAGGGTGCTAAACTGGGTGGGGTCAGCTCCTGGGCAAGAGGAAGGGGAAAAACTCCCTTCCACAAAACAGGATATTTAATGAGGTCTGTTACTCTGGCATTGCAACCCTAAAATCACAGAATATCCTGAGTTGGAGACCTACAAACATCATCCACTCTAGTCCCTGGCCCTGCACAGACACCCCAACAACCCCACCCTGTGCATCCCTGGGAATGTTCTCCAAACCCTCCTGGAGTTCTGGCAGCCTTGGGGCTGTGCCCATTCCCTGGGGAGCCTGGCCAGTGCCCCACCACCCTCTGGATGAAGAAACTTTTCCTGATATTCAACCTAAACCTCCTCTGGCCCAGCTCCAGGCATTGCCTCAGGCCGCATCACTCAGACCATAACTCAATTAGCAGCAATGCTCTTTTTAATGTCACTGTGATGTCATGGGACTGAGAGGACATGATGCACCCTCCTGGCTGCTTGTGGGCCCACATGTAAATCAGTTTAATGATTATAAAGTGTCTGAATGTTTTTTAGGGCAGATTCTCAGGAAAATGGAAGCGCCTTTCAGGTGGGTTTTGCCCTGTTGGCACCACAGAAGTTTCAATGCCTTTGGGGAAAAAAAACCCCAAACTGTTTCTTCATCACAGCACCTCCTGAGACGTGATCTTGCTTTGTTTTAGGAAACTTCTTTGATGTTTGTTTTGTGGTTTGGGGTTTTTTTGTGTTGGAATTTTCTTTGGTTTTAATTTGACCAACACTAATTCAGAGTGTTCCTTTCCTAGATGAACTTTGGGAGAGGGCAATTCCTTCCCTCACCTCTTGAACCCCCAGTGTCTCTGGCTGGAATGCTGATGTGACCCAGGGAATGCCCCTCCAGAGCTTCTCTTTCCCAGGGAATCCCCTGAACTTCGGAAAGCCAGATGTCAGAAAGGGATGTTTTGCCAATTCCACCACGCGAGGGCAGCCTCTTCCACCTTCCCGTGTCAAAAATCTTCCCAAATCCAGGATTAAAGGCTCTTTAGCTTGTTTGAGGTCCCTTGATGATAGCATTGCTGTGGTGACACCGGCTGCTGGATGATTTTCAACGAGAGATGTACAAACAGTTGGACTTGATGATCTTAGAAATGCCTTCCAACCCGAATTATTCAATTATTCTATGAAATATTGTTCTGTTATATTAAAGGAAAATAAAAATCATCACAGGGCTTTCGAAAAGGATGCCTGGAGCTACAGGAACATTGCTTAAGGACAGAGTTGAAAGTACTCCCACACCTCGAACTGTGGCCACTGAAAGCACGGGGTTAAAACAAATGAAATAACTGCAATGACTGATGAGTCCTGTGTGAGTAACACTGAATTCCTGGCCAAGTCATCTCCAACAGACACAAACCTCATTCTTCTGGCTCTTACATCAAGAGCCACCACGTACAGCAGATAAATAAAAGCTGATTTTTGCAACCCAGAGGCAGCATCAGATTTATCAGCTGCTGTTTGCTGGAGTCACTGCTGTGTGTGGGCAGAGAACATCCCACTGAAGGCGTTGAATTACACACATATTTTGCCCTGGGTTGTGTCCTCCTCTTGATTTGTGCACTCACAGCCCAGTGGAGGTAAAGGAGCTGCTTTCCCAGAGCAGAGAGCAGCAGCATCATTAAAACCCTACTGTCTCCAAGCTGTGGATGCCAGCCTGGCAGTCAGCATCTCTGGAGAGGAGGAGTAGCAGTGACCATCATGAAGTGAGCTTGTTTCTGTGATCACTCCTGGAGGACTGCTCCCAGATTTCTCCGTGAGGTGCCTTTAAAGAATTTTATGATGAGTTATGTTTAAACTCTGTGTTATAGGATTCCTCCTTCCCCTCTCCAAACAGAAATGATGTTTTCCCATGGACTGAGCCTTCATCTCAGCATCTTCCTGGGCTTGCCACAACCCAAACACAGCAGGCTGGCCAAAAAGACCAGAGCCCACCCTGATGAACAATCACAGCCTGTGCAAGCTGAATTTGTGCAGAAATTCAAGCCTTGAGCTTGATTCCCCAATGCCTCAGCTCTGCAGACTGTCCCAGCAAGTTAATCAGGAAGATTATCAATTTACACCCACTTTGCTTGAACATGAGCAATTGACTATCAGAGCAGGAGTGAATTTGGCACCAGCCTTAACATATTAAGCAAATTAAGAGCTGGGATAAAAATCATTATATCTGACAGAACAATTTGTGCATCAGAGGATGGTGTGCTTTTAATTCGTTGGCAAGAAGGAGGGGGGAAAGGGGAGCATCCATTCTCTGCAAACCCAAAGATAACTGGGTGTGGTTTATTCTGGTGCCAGCCCTTCCAAATAAGAAATAAATTAGCAGGCAACTGGCACAAAAAGATAAACATGTAAAAGAAGAATTGGCCGTTTATTGCAGAGAAATTCGTCCTCTTATCCTGGCACCACGCCGAGGTAAAATGTGGGATGAGATAAAAGTGGGTTAACTCAGGACACCCCAGGAAAGGTTTGCTCAGGATAGAAGAGCTGTGAAATCCTCTCCTACTTGGCACCCTCATAGCTCAAACAGAGGGGATCAGGGCATGGAGAGATTTCCAGGGTGGGAGGAAAGGCTGGGTGGTGGAAAGGTGAATACTGGCATTCCCCTTGATCCAGCCTGGGACCTCAAATGAGAGAGATGACACCTTGATTTCCACCTTATCTGCTCTTCATCTGTGTGGGAGGACATTCATCAGCCTGAATCACAGGATGGTTTGGGTTGGAAGGGACCTTAAAGCTCATCCAGTGCCACCCCTGACATGGCAGGGACACCTCCCACTGTCCCAGGTGCTCCAAGCCCCAATGTCCAGCCTGGCCTTGGGCACTTCCAGGGATCCAGGGACAGCCCCAGCTGCTCTGGGCACCCTGTGCCAGGGCCTGCCCACCCTCACAGGGAAGAATTCCTTCCTAATATCTCATCTAAATCTCTCCTCTTTTCATTTAAAAATGTTCCCCCTTGTCCTATCACTCAGTGCCAAAGGAGGTGGCAAATGAAGAGAGAAAAAAACTGTAACTGTAAACTCGTAAATCATCAAAGTCCTAAAATCCCCCTTGTCCTATCACTATCTGCCTGTGCAAATTCAGTTTTCCCTCTTTTCATCAGCCCCCTTTAAGTACAGGAAGGCCACATTAAGGTCTCCTCAAAGCCCTCTCTCTTCTCCATGCTCAACAACCCCATTTCTCTCAGCCTGTCAACATAAACAGTGCACCTTTGTTTATACTAAAAAAAAAACCTTCTACTTAGGAACTATTTTCTACCTAAGAGCTGTGTTCACAGGTGCTGCATGACATTGAATGGGTTCTGCAAGTTAGGGTAGAGCGGGAAAATTTGGAGTGATAGGGGGAAAAAGCAAATTGATGGGTTATTTTGTCGCAATTGATGGGTTATTATATCACCATCATGGAGGACATGGAGGACAATTCATCAGCCTGCCCATCAGAGCAGCTGCTAGATATCTTCATTCCTTTGTCCTTTTTTTTATGATGTCCCTTCAAGTCTGAGACCCCACTGAGGACTGCTTTGAATCTACTGTGCTGTGACAGGAAATTTCTGCGAGGGTCAATGCAGAAGTGTCCTCTGACAAAAAGGACACAGGACTCTGCCACAGCAGCTCTCTGTGCTACCCTTTTGATTTAGGGGATAAAATACCCCAAAGCTGGTTTAGAGGTTACTGTTCTTTCTGCAGGGGTGGCAAGCAGCACGAGGGCTCTGATGAAAGGTGTTTCAGAGCTTCTGCAGCACCAGGTGCTTTGAAAGAGCAGAGCTGAGTTGGACAAGACACCAGCAAAGTTCAAACCAAGCTGCCCTGAGAGTCAGAGCTTCCCCTCAGCTCACAGTGAGCTCTGAGCTGCTCCTGCCTGGCCAGGGGTTTTCTCCTGCATTCAGGTAAGATGAGGGACAGGCAGGGATGGCCAGGTACAGGGCAGCTGCTGAGATGTGATGCCTTGGAAAGTAGAGGGCATGGCAGAGGGGCTTGGCAGCCAGCTGGTTTGGTTTCCCCAGTTCTGAGTAATGATCTTGACAAAATTCCATCCACCTTCTCAGACAGGCTGAGAGAGTTGGGAGTGTTCAGCCTGGAGAAGAGAAGGCTCCAGGGAGACCTTAGAGCCCCTTCCAGTGCCTAAAGGGGCTCCAGGAGAGCTGGAGAGGGGTTTTGGACAAGGGCCTGGATGGACAGGGCAAGGGGGGATGGCTCAGTGCCCTCAGAGCCTTTTCCAGCCTTAATGATTCTATGGCACATGAGGGATGGGCATTCCCCAGACACTCCCACTGCCTGAGGAGGGGTATCTGGAGGATGCTGCTGGTGTTGGAGTGGTGGGATGGGGTCCTGAAGGGTCACATTGTGTTCTCTGGTGCACTGCAGCCATCCTCAGATCTGCCTTCTCATGCCTGTGCATGCTGAAGGATGGGGACTCAAACACCTCCATGGTTTTTTATAGAATCACAGAATGGTTTGGGTTGGAAGGGGCCTAAAGATCATCCCATGGGCAGGGACACCTTCCACCGCCCCAGGCTGCTCCAAGCCCTGTCCAACCTGGCCTGGAGCACTGCCAGGGATGGGAATCCACAGCTACTCTGAACAACAAGCAGGCCAAGATTTCTATTTTCCTTCATCTCCTGACACCAAAGGAGAATTGTTCATTTTTCTGCTTCCACACCCAAATCCTTCCCTTCCCCACACTGGCTCCTTGGCCAGGTGAAGGCTGTGAGGAGAAGGCCTCTGGAGCTGTACTGCTTTAGGAAACATCTAAAGCCCCTTCAAACCATCTCAAAGACACATTGGGGCCTCACAGGCCTCAAAAGACATCTCCTCCTTTTAGGAGAAGCTGGCTCACAGTCAGTGCCAAAGGAGGTGGCAAATGAAGAGAGAAAAAAAAAGCTGTAACTCTGTAAACTTGTAAATCACCAAAGTCCTGAAAGAGAAGGAAAAAAAAAAAAAAAAGGCAAGAACCCAACATGGCCTTTTTGGTTTGCAGATAAGCACAGAGTTTGGCAGGAAGGAGATTAGGGCTTTTTCCAGTGCACCTCACAGTCGATAATTCCCACAGCAACAGAGCTCCAGGCTGCAAACAGCCACACGTGTTCCCCTGCAGAACATGGGAGAGGGCAGAGGGGCAGGGGACAGCTCATGATTAACTTTGCTGACACCAAGGGAAGGTCCTGGCTGATCCTCTCCACACATCTTCCAATGGAGAAGCATTTTTGCCTTCTTTGTTAATTTAGTTTTTGGAAGCCCCATGGGGTTCCTGGGAAACCCCAGCCTGGCTCTATCAGCTCTTGCCAGCAGCCAAGGGTTGTTATGGTTAATAACAGTAGAAAACTGCCAAAGGCACACAAAAGGAATTAAGTTGTCACCAACATTTAAAAATCAACGTTAGGCCATGGGAAGGATGGGGGAAGAAGGTGACGGTTGTACCATATCTGCAGCTTCTCACTCTCTCCACAGTTCCTCCTGGGCTGGCCTAAATCCATCCTGAAAATAAACTTTCAAAAGTTTAAATGACTTTTAAAAAGTAATTAAAAATAATAATTTTGATATCAAAACAATCAGAACAATTTCATAAATAATTTAAATTATTAACTTTCTAAGTCATGCTTTGTGTCACCAGAGTCCTGCCAGACACCAAAGTGCCATTTAAAGGATGCAAAGGTCTCCCATGGTCTTGTGCCACATCTGCCACTCCTCTGTGGGCACTGGAGGTGCTCTGGGACATCTCCAGTGACATGAGTTGTGTTCAGGTAGCTTCATCAAGTCCCTGCAGTTCTTCCTGGGACAAAAACACCGGAGAACCAAGTGAGGGACAACAAATGTCACCCAGGTACCAAGTGACAGGATGAGAGGAAATGGCCTCAAGTTGCACCAGGGAATGTTTAGGTTAGATTTTGGGAGAAAAAAATCATAGAAAGGGTTGTAAAGGATTGGAACAACCTGCCCAGGGAAGTGGTGGTGTCCCCATCCCTGGAAGTGTTACAACCATGTGCATGGTGCACTTGAGGACATGGTTTAGTGGTGATGAACATGGTGGTGGTGCTGTGTTGGTGGTTGGATTTGATGATCTTAAAGATCTTTTCCAACCTAAATGAGTCTATGAAATGGAAAGGACCAGGGATGGTGGCTAAATACAGCAATAAATTCAAGCAGAGTTAATTGTAAGGAGATACAGAGCCAAGAGTCCCCCTGCTCCATGAAGGATCTTCCCCTGCCCACCAGGGTTGAGCTGGAGATGCAGGAGGCCAGAAGGGAGAAGCAGCAAAAATTCTCTAAAATCAAGCATCTCTTTCCAGGCTGTGAGCTCAGGGCTGGGGGAGGGAAAAGAAAAGACCTTATGACTCCAAGGAACACCTCATTGTGTAAATCAAGGGTGAGAAGTTGCTGGAACTGCACAGGTTTCTTAAGAAGGTGTTTCTCCCACCTCTGCAACTCTTTGTGCCCCCCATTCCCACAGTGAACACAGGAGGATGGACCCTCCAAAGCATCTCCTGTCCATTCCTACATGCCCTGACCATGGTGGAACTCCCAACCCTCCAGCCCAGTGGCCCAAGGAAGCTCCATTCCATCATTCCTCACATCCCTGACTTGCACAGGTGACAGATGAAGCAGAGACAGGAAAGGGGACTGTGGACATGCCTTCCCCTCTTGTGGGGGTCCCAGTTGCCAGGGTACCAGTTGTTGGTTTTTCTGGGTCTGGATTGAAGGCACTTGAGATGGCAGTTCATGTTCAGACTCAAATGTTTATTTCTTATCAGTAAAACAGTCTCACTACTGTGAGTTCAGCAGCTTTTCATTAGAAGGCACAAAATGGCCAACAATCTCTTGTTACAAGGGCTTTTAAGAGTAAACTATCCAATTAAGAACTGACACCTGGATTATTTTCCCTTTTAACCTAATAACTGATCCCAAAGAGCTGTAATGGGGACTTTTCTGCCCAATTACAAAATGCCACCAAACCCATGGAGAAGGAGGAAGAAGAAGCATGAAGAAGAAACCCAGGATGACACCCTGTGCCCTCCATCTTGCTTCCATCCGCAACACACTAAAAATCCCAAAACCTCAATTTCTCACCAAGTGATCTCCTTCCAATTAACTCTGCTTGAATTTACTGCTGTGTTTATCCACCATCCCTGGTCCTTTCCATTTCATCGACTCATTTAGGTTGGAAAAGATCTTTAAGATCATCAAATCCAACCATCAACACAGAACCACCACCATGTTCATCACTAATTTCTCTACACTACTCTCTATAATCTATTTCACACTTTTGTGGGTTCCAGTCTATCTTGAAGTCTGGGAAACTTTCTCACTTTCTCCATGGATGAGGGTCACAGTCAGTGCTCCCCTGGGGGTCAGGGCACCCCAGAGCAGACAGAGGAATATTCCCTGTGTGCCCTGGGTTTGCACACCCTCTCGCAGTGGGGGGTATTTCCCTATCAGGAGCTGATAAGATTTGGGCAGAGCTCTGCTCCCCACAGCATTCCTCGCGGGAGGGAGCTGCAGCCAGCAGGGAGTGGTGGCCCCAGTGGCAGGGACAGGCTGTGGGATGTCAGTCACACTCCATCCCTGGAGCAAGCCCAGCCTTTCACAAGGCACAGATGGCTCCTTTCCGTCATCTGACCTCATTGTTTAATCTGACCTGATCCGGTGCTCCAATCTAACTCCACTTTAATCACCACTACGAAGCCGGGATTGTTTCCCTGGGCTCCACCCTGAGTTCCTTCCCTCTTAGGGCACACACACAGAGCCCAGATCCATCCTCCACCCCAGGGACACCCTCAGCTGGCTCCTCTGTGGGGTTTGAGGGGTGCTTCCAGAGGAGATGGTGCTGCTGGCAGCCAGCACTGTAATAAAAGGATGTTTCCATTTGGTGAAGTCAGCAGAAGTGTCTCTTATGACTGCTGCAGGTCACAAGGGTTCCTAAGACCCTCGGCAATTTTTGGTCAGGGCTTTTGTAGTGTTTGGGGGCTCCTAAAAAAGATCTGCAATTATAGAACCACAGAATGATTTGGGTTGGAAGGGACCTTGAAGATCATCCTGTTCCAACCCCTGCCATGGGTAGGGACACCTTCAACTACCCCAGGTTACTCCAAGCCTCTTTCCAACCTGGCCTTGGACACTTCCAGGGATCCAGAGGCAGCCACAGCTTTTCCAGGATTACATCATGACTCTGCATGACCTTGGTCAAGTCGCTCAGCTTTGGTGGCAGCACCTAAACTTTTCCCAGTTTCCTGCTCTGCTTTGTGTTCTGATCCTGATTTGGCTGTCAATTCACACCAAATCATCCAGTGGTGATTCCCAGCCCATCCTTGGTTTTCCCTTGATTTCCATCCTTGGGAGGTAGCAGAGATCACAACCCCAGGGAAGCTGCAGTGCTCTCCAGTTGTGACAGTGTTCACAGGGGTTTTTGGTTGAGGGAAGAGACGAGGATCTGACTCCATGTTTCAGAAGGCTGATTTATTATTTTATCATATATATTACATTAAAACTATACTAAAAGAAGAGAAGAAAGGATTTCATCAGAAGGCTAGCTGAGCTAAGAATAGAATAAGAAAGAATGATAACAAAGGTTTGTGGCTTGGCTCTCTGTCTGAGCCAGCTGGGCTGTGATTGGCCATTAATTACAAACATTTAACGTGGGCCAATCACAGATGCACCTGCTGCATTTCACAGCAGCAGATAATTAATGTTTACATTTTGTTCCTGAGGCTTCTCATCTTCTCAGGAGGAAAAATCCTAAGGAAAGGATTTTTCATAGAAGATGTCTGCGACATCCAGTTTATTTTATGTTTGCACATTAAAATAGCCTCATCTCAGTTCTCCCTCTTTGAAAGTCTCAGCCCAGCCTCTCCAGGTCGAAATCCATGGATAATGCAGCCAAGAAGCACCAAATGCAGCTGAGCAGGGCTGCAGACACCAATGTGTCCCAAATTTGCTCACACAAATCAGGTCTCGGCCAGCTGTGGGACTCGTGCTGGTGCTGCCTGTACCCAGGAAAGGACTGCCCCACACATCCCCTTCCCTACAGCCAGAGGGGGCTTATTGCCCCCAGCCCCCCCCTGCCCACAGCCTCAGAGGGTGGGAAGGGGCCTGGAAAGGTCACAGAGCCCATGACATCCCCCAGGGCAGGATCAGCTCTCCTCTGGCCCTCCTGGCAGATGTTTGTGTAACCTGCCCTCCTGCAAGCAAGGCCACGTCCTGCCCCCAGCCTCCTCCTCCTCCTCCTCCTCCTCCTCCTCCTCCTCCTCCTCTCTCAGGATTTTCCCACGCTGTCTGGATTACACAGCATCCCCCCAAGCTGCAGAGAGCCCCTCTGCTCTCAGCTGCAGCTCTTTTCCCAGACTGAATGAAGAGAAACAATTTGCCAATACCTTTGCAGCGTGGAAAAATAAATAAATTTTTAAAAAATCCATTCCAGGCTGTCTTTGCCTCACATCAACACAGAGCCCCTAACTCACAGCCCTGTCAGCACCGGGGAGGGGATGTGGCTCTGCCAGGATCTGTCTGGCAGCAGAAGTGTTCCCAGCTCTTGCAGAGGGAGATTCCCTGCAATCTCATGGTAAGGAGTGAGAATAAAATGTTATACTCCTTTTCTGTCCCTACCCCAGGCTGTTCTGGGATGATGCTTGCTCAGGTGCCTTGTTCCACACACTTTGTCCCACTGTGGTCTCCCAAAATCTTCTGTTTCAATGAGTTTTGCCTCCACCTCTCTCTGCAATCCTTATGAAAGGGCACTGACAGCTTCACTCTGTGTTCCTGCAGAGCCCTCAGGTGCAGGTGGGCTTTGCACAGCGAAGGTCCCACTTCCAAAACACCTCAGAGTTCTCCATCCTCTCTCTTTCCACCATGGATAATTTCCCTCTACATTAAAGAAGCTGGCAGGTGAAAAGCAAATATTTATGCCCAGACTGATGGGTGACGCTAAAACTTCTGCCCAAGGTTGGAGCTGACCCTTTGGAATCTCAGCATTGATCCCCATGTGCTGCTCTAGGGCAGCATCTCCTCTTCCCCCTGTTCAAGTTTTGTCACTGCCTGTTTTAAAGGCACCTCTGAAACCCTGCCCAAGACACTGATTTCCCTTCTGAAGGGGAAGCTGTCCTATTTTGCCATTTTTCTTTGCAGTCAAGTGTGCTCCAACTGCAGTGCAATTCTAGGAGCTCCAAGACGCACCATTACTGCAGCAGCTGGGGCTTTACATCCAAAAGACACATGTGATCAAATTGAAAGGCTTAGCAACACCAATTCTTCTATTTCCCCTGGTATTACACTGACTTTCTGGCTGAAACAATTTTCACTGCAGTATCCCACCAGTGAAACTGCTCCCAGATGCCTGAGCTTAGGCTGCAGATTTGGCTCTGAAGCCAAGTTTCCCAAAATGCTCCTGGTGATTTTCTACAGAGCTTGGAAATCCTGGAGGGTTTTTTTTCTTTCTTTTCTGTGTCAAGTTCACTTTATTTGATTTGGTAGGCTGAAAAGCAAAAAGAAGATCTCTCAGCAGCCCTATGTAAATGTTATTTAAATGTGCTGTCACGTTGGCCTCAGAACTGCTTGAGAAATACTCACTCATCTGCCCCCTTGGAAAGCTGTGCAATCCAGGGATTGCAGACAGGAGGATGATTTCTTGGTGCAATGCACCAAGGGATTTAAATGCTATGTGCTCTTTTAGTTCTGAGGCACCTCTTAATTAAGAACTGATTAACGTTTGGGGATTATTTTGCAACATAATCACTGTTTTACAGGGACTGGTGCTCTGCCAGGGCTGGCTGCACAGGTTACACACTGGGCATTCAGGGATCTCAGGCATCTGGGGCCAGGTTCTTTTAAAGGTAGATGTATTTAATTTGCAGAAGGGGTTTTATCCCAATTCTTCATCCCTCAGCCCCATGGCACAGTTTGTGTCCCAGATGTGGCAGGAAAGCTGCAAGCTGTGCTTTAAGTTAAATCAGAGAATTATGGAGCAGTTTGGGTTGGAAGGGACCTTCCAAAGCCCCTCTAGTCCAACCCCTGTATTGGGCAGGGACATCTTCCACTAAACCAGGTTGGTCCAAGCCCTGTCCACTCTGTCCACAAATCTTTCCACTTATGGGGCATCCACCACCTTTCTGGGCAACCTGTGCCAGTGTTTTACCATTCTCATTGCAGAAAAATTCTTATTTTTGTATAAATGGAGCCTCTTTTAATTTAAAACCATCTCTCCTTGTCCAGTCATTGCAGCCCTGCTAAAAGGTCTGTTTCACTCTCTCTTATAGGGTCCCTTTAGCCCTGGAGAGGACTCTTGGGTCTAGCAGACAACTTTTTTTTTAGGATTTTTCCTCCTGAGAAGCTGAGAGACCTCAGGAACAAAATGTAAACATTTATTATCTGCTGCTGTGGAATGCAACAGGTGCATCTGGGATTGGTCTCATGTGGTTGTTTGTAATTAATGGCCAATCACAGCCCAGCTGGCTTGGACCCTCTGTCCAAGACAGAAGCTTTTGTTATCATTCTTTCCTATTCTATTCTTAGCCAGCCTTCTGATGAAATCCTTTCTTCTATTATTTTAGTATTGTTTTAATGTAATATATATCATAAAATAATAAATCAGCCTTCTGAAACATGGAGTCCGATCCTCGTCTCTTCCCTCATCCAAGAACCCCTGTAAACACCGTCACACTTGGGTTTACCTGGGGCCTTCTCTTCTCCAGGTGAAGACCCCCAGCTCTTTCAGCCTGGTTCCAGCCCTGAGAGCATCTTTGGCCTCCTTTGGTCTCGCTCCAGCACCTCCACATCCTTCTGATGTTGGGAACCCCAGGGCTGGAGGCAGCTCTGCAGGTGGGGTCTCACCTGAGCAGAGCAGAGGGGGAAATTCCCCTCCCTGGACCTGCTGCCAGGTGTGGTGCAGCCCTGGACACGGTGTTCCCTGGGTGGAATGAGCAAACCCAGCCCTGCTGCCAGGAACCACAGGAATAACTCCCTCCTTTCCCAGCCTTCTCCCATCTGATTCCAGCAAAGTTTGCCAATTTCGAGCTTGGCACCACCCTGTTGGCCAGGGCGAGTGGCAACAAACAGAGACCATTTTCCATGGGAAAAAGAAGTCATTTCCCCACGGTCTGGGTATCAGCCCAAAGGGGGCTTTGGGGGCTCTAAGGGCTTGCTGGCTCCTCCTTGCTGGCAGCTTTAGTTTTGGAGAAATCCAGCAAAGTTTGCAAATTTCTAGCTTGGCACTGCCCTGTCAACCAGGGCAAGTGGCCGCAGAGGCAAATTTCCATGGGACAAAGAAGTCATGTCCTCAGGTCTGGGTATCAGCACAGAGGTGACCTTTGGGGCTCTAAGGGCTTGCAGGGTCCTAGTTACTGGCAGCTTTAGTTTTGGAGAAATAAATGTTGCCAATTTCTAGCTTGGCACCCCACGGTCTGCCAGTGCGAGAGGCCTCATACAGAGGCCATTTTCCATGGAAAAAGAAGTCATTTCCCCAGGGTCTGGGTATCAAATTAAAGGTGGCTTTTGGGGCTCTAAGGACTTGCAGGGTCCTAGATGCTGGCAGCTTTAGTTTTGGAGAAATCTAGCAAAGTTTGCCAATTTCTAGCTTGGCGCCACCCTGTCGGCCAGGGCGAGTGGCTGCAAAGGGAGGCCATTTTCCATGGAAAATGGAAGTCATTTCCCTAGAGTCTACGCATCATATCAAAGGAGGTTCTAAGGGCTTGCAGGGTCCTAGTTGCTGGCAATTTTAGTTTTGGAGAAATCCAGCAAAGTTTGGCCATTTCTAGTTGGCAACACAATGTCAGCTAGTGCGAGTGGCTGCCTACAGAGGCCAGTTTCCATGGGGAAAAGAAGTCATGTCCTCAGGTCTGGATATCAGCACAGAGGTGGCTTTTGGGGCTCTAAGGGCTTGCAGGGTCCTAGTTGGCTTTTGGGGCTCTAAGGGCTTGCAGGGTCCTAGTTGCTGGCAGCTTTAGTTTTGGAAAAATAAAAATTTGCCAATTTCTAGCTTGGCACCCCACGATCTGCCAGTGCGAGTGGCCTCCTACAGAGGCCATTTTCTGTGGGAAAAAGAAGTCATTTCCCCAGGGTCTGGGTATCAAATTAAAGGTGGCTTTTGGGGCTCTAAGGACTTGCAGGGTCCTAGATGCTGGCAGCTTTAGCTTTGGAGAAATCCAGCAAAGTTTGCCAATTTCTAGCTTGCCACTGCCACCCAGGAGCTCTCCCCAGACCTGGGCTTGTCTGTGTGGGATGGACAACAGCCACAGGGCTCCTTCTCCTCCCTCTGAGCCTCCTTCATGGCCTCAATCATCTCCTAGCCCACAGCAAATGTTTTTCTCTGCTCAGCCCCCTCCACCTCACCGTATCTGCTCTCCCATCGTGGTGTTTACGCTCTTCAAAGAACCGAATGCCGTTATCCTATCTTGGCCTTAGTCATAATTTGGCCAGGACTTACACATTTCTTGCTCCTTTTATTTTCTAATCTGCCCTCTCAGGTCTCTCCCATCAGGAGGCTGCTCTCACAGGCTGCTTGGGTTTCTCTGTTTATCTTGGAGCGGGGACAGAGCAGATTTTGCAAAGCTAGCTGTGAAGCAAGAGACTTTCACACTCAACAAGCTCACGGGTGACAGAGTGCCATGGGACAGCTGTGGAATGGAAAGGGATTAGAGGAACTAAGTGGATGCCCCTGGGACGTAACCCCAGTCCCTTCAGTCCTTTCTCCAGCAGAGGGACTGATGTGGGCTGTGCTGTCCCACCCTGACAGAGCACGGACCTTGGCAAGAAACTCCTGTGAAAACTTCATGAAAATCCCATCATGGGGCTGGAGTGGGAGGGCAGCGTCTGCTCTCTGCAGGATCAGCCTGGGCCTGAGAAATGTGTCTTTCCCTGAGGCTTTCCTATGCCTTTTCCTGGGCCTGGTATATCATGGGATGCTTTAATCTCACCCCTTCTCAGTCAGATCTGTCAGAGCAGGTCCAGAGGAGGTCACCAGGATGATTCCAGGGCTGGAGCACCTCTGCTGTGGAGACAGAGTGAGGAAGCTGGGGTTGTTCAGCCCAGAGGAGAAAAGGGACAAGGGAGATTTTATTGTGGACTTGAAAGGAGTTTATGAAAGAGGTGGGGAGGGACTTTTACAGAGCAGATAGTGATAGCATGAGGGGGAACAATTTTAGACTAAAAGGGGAGAAATTTAGATGTTAGGAAAAGTTTCTTCACTGTGAAGGTGGTGAGGCCCTGGCACAGGTTGCCCAGAGAAGCTGTGGCTGTCTCTGGATCCCTGGAAGTGTCCAGGGCCAGGCTGGAGAGGGCTTGGAGCAACCTGGGATAGCAGGAGGTGTTCCTGCCCATGGAGCTAGATGATCTTTAGGTTCTTTCCAACCCAAACAGTTCCATGATTTCATGAGGTCAACTTGAAAACAGGCTGGAAGTCAGAGCTCACCCCAGCTGAGTCTGGCTGGTGGGGATTTTGGAGGAAAAGACAAGAAGTTACAGCAGGAGTGAAGGAGGAAACCAACCCTGAAATTCCACCACCCCATGTGGTGGGAGAGATTCTGTGAGAGATCACGGAATCATAGGATCATTTTGTTGGAAAAGACCTCCAAGATCCCTGAGTCCAACCATTAACACAAGTCACCACTAAGCCATGTCCCCAAGCACCACATGTCCCATCTTTTGGCAGGTCTGATCATTGCCTGATGGGAATAACATGGGGAAAAAACTCTTCCCATTTTAAGATAAGGGTAAATGAAGCCCCAGAGAAGTTAATGAAATAAAATTTCTGCCAGAAGGCACTGAACCATCACAGCCCTTGGGGCTTGGATTAAAGTTTTAGTCTGCCTGTGACATTTGTGCTTTCTGTCCCTGCAAACTGAAACCTCTCACTGTTCACAACTCCCTCAGGTTTGGGATGGATGAGAGAGTGAAATGAGAGTGAATGGTGTGTGGAGGTGCCCTCTCTTACCCTGCAGAGCAGTGACTTCTGCTGGGTCAGCACTGGGCACAGGCTGTGCAGCCTTGGCAGGGCTGTGCCATTCTGACAGGCCACCAAGAGTGGCAAAAAGTGGCACAGAGCTGGGTTTGGGGGGGTTTAGACTGGGTATCAGGAAAGGTTCTTCCCCCAGAGGGTGGTGGCTCTCCAGGGAATGGGCACATTCCCAAGGCTGTGAAATCGTAGGAGCATTTGGAAAACATTCCCAGTGATGCACAGGGTGGGACTGTTGGGGTGTCTGTGCAGGGCCAGGAGCTGCACTGGTGATGCTTGGGGGTCCCTTCCAGCTCAGGACATTCTGTGATGCTATAAAACATCATTTTTAGAAGTTATTTGTGTCCTAATCCTTGCAAAAATAAAGGCAGGCAGGAGAGCAATGTGATCCCAAGGAAGAGCCAGCACAGGGTCATGAGATACCAGAAATCCCTCTCTTGGCTCAGCACAGGCTTGTGTTGAGACTTTGGCCAACTCCACTGCTCTTTTCTATTTTTCCCCCGCTTCCTTTTGTGTTGTTGCATTGGAAGCTCACGGGAGGGTTCCTCTGTGGGCGTGTGGGGGTGCCCACATGTGTGTGCAACATTCTGAGGTCTCTCAGTACAAAGGCAACATAAATTATATCGTGTCAAATTCTTGGAGTGGTGGTATTGGCAGTTTCCTCCCTCGGAGGCTTTGCAAAATAGCTACCTGTGAAATTAAATTGAACATTTCTTCTCCTGGGGTTTAAACAATACACTCCCTCCAAGTTGGGCTAAGGATTTCTTCATGCTGTATTACTTTATAGATTAATACAGTGCAGAAAATTAATCACCTTTTATTCACTAAGACTTTTTTTCCCCCTTGCACATTTTAGACTTTCAATTTGCAGAGAAAACTGAGGGGGGACCACAGGCAATCCCACGTATGTGAGGAATGCAACCTTAGGGTCTGGTTCCTGGTACCTGGTCTGCTCTGCCCCTGGGATCTGCTCTGCCTCCCCCAGCTGATAAGAGCACTGCTGGGCCTGCCTGCCACGCTCCTTCCATTCCTCCTGACACTGCCTTTTGTCTCTGGTGCGCTCGGGACAGGCACAAATCAAAGCTGTCATATCCTGCACAGCCCTGCTTTGGCCTGGAGTGCAGAGATCTCTGAACTCTGCCTTGTGCAACCATTTATTACAGGCAGAAAAATATGCAGGGTAGAAATCTGGATGCCTTTTTTGCCTCTTTCCCCAGCCTCAAGCACTGATGTTGAAAGGTGAGGTTTTGCAGCACTGCATTGACCAGAGCTCTTTTGGTGGTCCAGGGAGTGCAGCTGGGAGGGGAAGAGCAAAGCACCACTAAGATCTTATCATAGCAGGGGATTTGAGGGGCAGTAAAACATTAGTGAACACCCTCTTTGTCTTCCAGATCATCAGGCAGAGACCCCAATGGAGTCTGTGTAAATTTCCAACATTTCCCCTTCAGGGATAAATAAAAATCCCTCTGTCTCACTTTGCCATGAATTTTTTTGTTTGTTTGTTTGTACTCTTGTTCCTATAACTCGAAATCCTTTTGGGAGCAGCTTGATGCCCACCTCCACTGCCACCACAACACCTCTGGCCATGAATCCTCTGAGCAAGGAAGATGCCAGAGCTGGCAGAAGGCAGCCCAGCTGGAAATCTGGCCAGGGATGGGTTTGGGCAGCACAGGTACCACCACGTTCCAGATGTCACCCACACACTGCCAATGTTTTCCATGCAGAGCTGGCTCAGGGAGGGCCTTTCTGAAGTGCACAGGGCAGTAGTTTTATCTGTTGCAGCTGGCTATCTTAGGAGAATTTTAATAAATCAGTGGGATTAGAAACATTCCAGCCTCCTCCGAGGTGTTTAACCCCGCCAGGCTGGGCGGTGAGGAGGAGAGCTTTTGAAAACTGATTGCATTAAAAAAGGGAGGTCTGGAGGAGTTTGTGGTTATATCCTCTTGAGCAAGTGCTAAAGGGATGGTGCCAGCTTCCAAACCATCCTCTGGGGATATTCATGCTTGTCTCAGCTCTGATAAAGGTGCCTGCAGAGAAGGAAACCTCTGGATCTGTCCTGCCCTGGCTCCATGGCACATTATCTCCATTGCACAGTGGCAGAGACCTTCTTGTCATCTATTAATGGTGTGAATAATTTCCACAGTTCTCCTCTGGAAGCCAAGACATTTGGTCCTTGATTTTGGCAGTTTGGGAAGTTTGTCTGGGGACCTGGAGAGGAAGGAGGCCTTGAACTTCTGGTGAGCAAAGCAGAGGCAGAAGTTGTCCCAGAGCTGGCCTCAGACACCCATGCAAGGAAGTCCCAGATTATCCAGCTCAGTTATTGATTATTATATTGATTACATTGATATGATTATCCTGACAGGTGAAACAGGGCTCTGAACAACCTGATGCAGTGGAAGATGTCCTTTCTCACTGCAGAAGGTTGGACTAAGTGACCTTTAAGTGTCCCTTGTAACCCAAACCATTCCATGACTCTACAATTCCATGACCTGGAGGGCCCTGAAGAGTGTGGGAGCACATTTCTGCAAAATGGCCTGCAAGGAAAAACCCACATTAATTGCCTCTGCAGGCACAGTCTTCAAGCCTCACAAGTCCAAGCCTTTGCCTCTAGTAGAGCATGACAGAGGTCCTGAGCTTGACATTCCACATTGTTCCCCAGGGAATGGTGTCACTGGAGTGACTCTCTGCCATCAGGGTGTTTGCAGTCCACACTGAGGACCTCCCCAAACCATGACCCTGAGCTTGCCTGCCCAACATTAGGCATTATCTAATCATCCTTTGAGGTTGTTCCCTAGGGAAATGTGCTTCCCATCCCAGCAAAGCCTTTTCCACCAACAGAGATGGAGCACTGGGTGAGTTGAGAGGTGCACAGAGACCTCTCACCTTCCTTCCTGGGGTCTTTGTGGTGAAATGCTGCTCAGTGCAGCTCCTTTTCCACAGTTGTGCCACAGCAGGGAAAAATCCAGATACTTCTGAAACAATTGAATGTGGAAAATTCACCAGTGTTTTATGCTCAGAATAGCCAGCATATGAAATAAGGAAAACTTTGACTTCAGTAGGATTTAGAATCTAATGTTGCATTTAACATTATTGATAATATAATGCTACAATTTTTTTTTCCTAGAAATTCTCAGTTCTTTACAGACAAAGCCCAAGAATCTCATACAGCAGTCTCAGTGGCAGAGGATGAACAATAAACATGAACAAAGCACAAAAATATTTGCTGAAAACATGGTATTGCCACCTCATTTCTCCCTTTCCCAGCTCTCAGGGAACATGACCTGAAGTTCCTGACTTTTAACTATCCAGAGGCATGGAGCAGGTTCTGCCTCTGTTTTCCCCAATAAGCAACACCAGGTGAATTTTTCATGAGCTCAGGGTACATTTGGAATCTAAAATAAGGTCCAGACATTGGCTCTGCAGCTGGTATTTTCCAATTAGCTGTGAAATTAGCAGCCTTGAAGGGATGATTTTCCTTGTTGGTGCTCTCATACAAACAGGGCCCTAAGCTCTGGAGAGATGCAGCAGCCCAGTCACTGAGGCAGAAGAGAATAAGAAGAGTTAACATAAATTTACAACGGATAAAGAATTTAATCTCATAGCTTTATTTGTCTGTTCTCACTGCCCATTGCTCCTGGTTCATGCTCAGCTGTTGATCACATCCATGAGGGTGGCCAGATCCAGCTCTGGGTTCGGGTGCACCCTCCAAGTTTGGTAAATGCCAAAGATGAGCCAGCTCTGGGAATGCACAAAAACTGTTTAAAACACATCTCTGAGTGTAACAAACTGCTACCAGATCCAACAAATATCAGCTGGCTGCACCATGCAAACCCTGACTCTGAGCAGGGCCTGAGCATCAATTTCCCTTGTGGAACTCCAACTCAGATGAGTTCTCAACAAGGAGCCCAAAGTGATTTCTGATTGTAGAAGAAGCTTACATGCTAATTAAGTGGAGGAATGACAAAAACCAGCTGCCTTCCTGAGAAGAGACCCTCCTTACCAATCTCGTGTTAACAGGAGGAGCAGGAAGATGCCGACAGCTGCACGGAATCACTGTAATTAAAAAAGGGAAAAGACAAAACTTTCCAGTAAGCAGAGAGCAGTGGGGAAAGGTTAATTCCAGCCTCATCTCCCAGCTGGCTCCATGAGGACAGAGGTTAAAGATGAAGCTGTAACATACACATGTCAACACAGCTCAGATCTCTGCTTAGCAGTCACCCTCCCGGAGCCTGCCCCGAAAACACCATTTCCCTCCTGTTTGGTGAAGGGAATCCACCTCCCAGCACGTTTTAATGGAGTTAAAAAATAAGTGTTATTAAATATGAATGCTTAAGAGGCCGTGTCTCCAATTGAGACGTCTGGTCTCAGGCTGTAGAAGACAAGTATTGTAAAGAGAGATCCCTTGAGGGCTCCCAGCGAGACAAACTTCTGAAAATAACTGGAAGCTGGAAAATATCTGAACAGGGATATTACATGTGCTTGCCTGGCTTGGACCTTTCCCCTGGGGTCTGCTTGCAGCCACACTTGTGTTGCCTTTCCTGTTACAGACAGGGTTAGCCTGTCCTACCAAAGCCAAACACACCTCTTTGAAAAGAGGAAAAACTAAAGGGAGATGGGGAAAATCTGGGAAAAAAATGTTTAAAGCCCAGGAGCTGGTGGGCTTCCAAATGGTGCTCTGGGAGGAGTCCTGGCTGGACAAGGGAACAAAAACTGTGTCTGCTGCCTCTCTCCCACCCTGGTTTGCTCTCTTGCCAAGGAGATCCTGTTGTTAGCTGACACTTTGGAGGAGGAAGGTATAAATACAAAGATGAAGGAAAAGAACAAACAGTTCCTCAACAAGAAGCTGTGGAAGGGTGGCTGCTCATTTTTGCACTGCAGAAGGGACAGGGGCCAGAGGATGCTGCAAACCATCTTGTGCCAGCACTCCCAGGCCCTGCAGGAACATTTTTCCCTAGACAAGCATCCCCTAAGTTGTTCTCTGGCTGGCTGTGGTTAATGCAGAGAGGGGATGGAATATAACTGGGACTTCTCTTACACAGCCCAGTGGTAATTAATACAGACATTCATGGAACCATGGGGTCATTTGGATTGGGAGGGACCTGAAGATCATCCAGTCTCACCCCTGACATGGCAGGGACACCTTCCACAGTCCCAGGGTGCTCCAATCCCCATCCAGCCTGGCCTTGGACACTGCCAGGGATCCAGGGCCAGCCACAGCTTCTCTGGGCACCCTGTGCCAGGGCCTCACCACCCTCACAGGGAAGGATTCCTTCCTAATATCTCCTCTAAATCTCTCCTCTTTTAGTTTAAAAATGTTCCCCCTTTTCCTATCACTATCTATCCCTGTAAAAACCCACCCTCTCCCTCGTTTTTACAACCCCCTTTCAGTACGCCTGGAATGGTTTTACTCCCTTGCTGTGAGGGTACCCTCAAAACCATTTTGGGAAGATGCATAACTCTCCCCTGTTTTGACAGCAATTCCTTCTCTCAGTCCCTGTCCTCAGCTGTGCTCCTCAAAACCCTTGTGCCTCAGCAGAACCCCAGGATCTACCCTCACCCATATTTTTCTCCATGCAGCCCTTACTGAGCTTGCCCTTCTGCCACACTTCAGCATGCCAGAAGGCTGATGTGTTTAAAAAGTGATGTATTGGAGCAGCATTGCTCATTCTCAGGTATCAGAAAGTCTCTGTGCTCTCTTGGAAATCAGAAAGCCATCCTTGAAATGATTCAAAGGAAAACAAATGAAGCAGCCCTCACAGTTGTGTTTCCATGAGTTTAACTGGTGTGACTTGGTGCTGGGGTGTCCATGAGCAAATTCGATTCTCATCCTCTGCAGAAGTGAAATTAAATAATTCCTTCACTAAATAATTCCTTCACAACCAATCCCAAGAAGCGCAATTTAAGTTTAGAGTTTGAAAATGGGGTGGGAATGTAGGATATAAAAACACAGCTAATCTGAGAAGTGTGTAAACTACAGAGCAAACTGAGAAGGACATTAACTAAATCCTTGAAGATTGCAGGGCAACATAAATCTTACCCCTACCTGAAATGTGATTCCCTGCATGGGGGGTCTGGGTGACCTTTACCTCTGAAGGTTTCCTATAGGCATCCAACCTCTTGTACTTTGAGCTTAGGACAGCACAAGTCAGGGATTGGATTTTAAATTCCTTCTAAAATTTTGTGGAAAACAAGCCAAGTGTTTTTAGTGGATGCTTTTTCAAGTGGGCAAATTTTTTTTTGTTTTGTGGATGGAAGTGTTTTCTTACAATGGCTTTTCCATGTGTGTTTGCTTGCTTGTTTGTTTTATGAAAGCCCCAGAAGTGGGAAAAACAAACAAAGAAAATATGATTTTCACCAAAAAGGCTGAACTCTCTATCTAGAAGATTTAGAGAGGTTTTTGTTTTGAGGGGAGAAGGTGGCGAGTTTGAAAAATTAGAAGTTAAAAATTAGAAAGGTTTGGTGAAGTGTTTGCCTGCAGAGATGGGGACAGATTTTTTTACAAGAACCCGTAGTAATAGGACAAAGAGAACTGGTTTCAAACTAAATGAAAGACTGTAGATTCAAACTACATAAAGAAGAAATTTTTTATGGTAAGTGTGCAGAAACACTGGCACAGGCTGTTTAGAAAGGTGGTAGATGTCCCATCCCTGGAAGTATCCAAGGTTGGATAGGGCTTGGAGCAGCCTGGTCCAGTGAAAGGCATCCCTGCCCATGGCAGGAGGTGGAAGGAGATGAACTTTGAAGTTCCCTTCCAACCTGAAGTTCCCTTCCAACCCAAACCATTTTAGGATCCCATGATTCCATGAATGAAACTCTAGGAATGCTCTTGGAGGATTCCCTTCTCTATCCCCTGGGCCTGTTTGAAATGGGAAGAAATTGGATTGAGGATTTCCATGGGGAAGCTGTGGGACTCAGTTCTGTGGCTGGGCCCTCACAACAGAGACATTGAGTCTACACAACTCCCCTCCTCCATCCCCTACCCTCTGATATCACAGCCATTCTCAGTTTTTTTCCCTTAATTCTGAGTCATTTCTGTAGCTTTTCTTCAACATAGGAAATAGAAGGGGTGGGTTTGCTTTTTTAAAATTATTTATTATTAAGCACGCATTTGCAGCAAAGAAAGAAATGAGAATTTGCACCAGACATGCAGAGAAATGGTGGAAAACAGCAAAAGAAATATTCCAATCCTTTCTGAGAAAACAAGGCAGAGGCAACCTCTGGGAATCAAATAAAGTGCACATACATATGAACAGCAAAAACCAAACATGATACATATTAATTCAAGCCAACTTATTTTTCAGAGCTAGAACTTGGAAAACATAAACAAGTTCCTACAAAAACAGAGGAAATTGGCTGGCATTTCCCAGCCTTCCTTTCACAGTTTTTGAAGATGTTTGATAAGAAATCCTCTTGGTCTTTTGAAGTCAGGGACAGTCCAGTTCCAATGCCAACCCAAAGGCAGAGTCATCACTTTCAGAGGAAACAATGGATTCCATCCCTGCTGCACAGGGACCAGACTCCATCCTCTGGATCACAGCTCCTGCTCCAGTGGGACAGAGCAGATCAGAAGGTGCCTGAGCACTCCCAGACAAAGTCTCCTTAATCAGGGGGGCTCATTAAATGTCAAATACCCAGAGGAAACGGGCTCAGGCTCTGAGAAAGTGGCCCCTTTTGAAGACAGAATTCTTGTCACAATACATTCAACACTTAAAGCCTTTTTTTCATCCTCAAGTCCCAGTGGCAAAACACCATTTTCAGTCAGAAGCCTGGCTCCACCGCTCATCTCTTTCCATTGATTTTCCTTGGCAGCTGTATGGATATTCCAAGGATTGGGGCCACTGGAAGGGCTTAGCTCAGCAGTTCCCAGGGCATAGAAGACCTTAAGGTCATTCAGAGTGGTTTGCACACACACCAACACACACACACGAGCTGAACCCATGTGTGCAGATGGACAGATTTTCAAACCTGCCTTGGCAACTTTTCCTGGGGCAGCTCTTTGGGCAGCAGGCACAGCTGGAATATCTCAGCTCTTTCTGCCTCTGCTCACAGTGCAGTGCTGACTCAGGTGTTGATGCCAGCATTCCACATCTTCCTCCTCCTCAAGGCTGCTGTGCCTGAGAACCACTTCAGCTGGCAGATAAAATTACTTGTGTCTTGGATAGAAACCCTGCTAATCCCCCTCTGTGGCCCGCAGAGGTCCAAAGGAGCTCAGCAGAGATATCAGAAGTCACTGAAACGAGCACACTGCTCTCCTCAGGGTGTTTGTGCTCCTGCCTGGACTGAGCTGTGTTTTCTTATATATCAAAAGTTCTATTATCATTATGGTGCAAGGATTCCATACTACCAGAGTTTCTTTCATACCTCCTTGATGTTTCTGCTATTTCTCATTAGCATCTCCTCTAGCACTGACTGGTCCTGGTCCTTGCAGTAGCCATCTGAGTCCAGATTGCACCAATCCACTCTTTTATAACACTGCTCTTATTGGCTACAGGTGCGGCCTGTTAACATCAGGCCTGCTCCTCATCTTTAGTAATTGGTTCAGCTGCAACTCTTTAGGGGATAAGATTACATTCTATATCACCTCCATACTGTATCCCTCTACAGAGCTGAGTGACTTCCCTTCTGACCCATGGAGTTTCACATGTTCAAGCCTTTTTCCGTTGCTGTGTAGGCAAAGCTGTCAGCATCTCCTCATGAGGAACATCTGTGCTTGGCTAACCAACCTGGAGGAGGATTTCCTTGGGAAATCCAGAGAGACAGCTCAGAGAAATTTTCCAAACTCTTCCCAGGACATCAGCTCTTAGCTCCCATTGACTCCAGTGAGAATATTCCTTAGAAAATGTTGGATGAAACACACCAGTGGACCTCCTTTTTATCTTCTGAGCAGGTGATGTGTTGTCCTTTGTTGGTGGTGCAGGGTTAACACTTGGACTTGATGATCTTAGAGCTTTATTAAATCTTATTAATTCTATAATTCAACTGAAGTCAGACCCCCTGGTGGTGGGAGTGTTTCTCTTGCTGGTCGTTGATAAACATCAAGATCACCTTCAAATAAAGTGGTGGCATTGCATGTCAACCTTTGCTGTCTTTGTGCTTAACACACTAATTCCAGGTGCTCCTTTGCCAGGAAGCTCAGCCCATTGGCAGTGCTTCTATTTTATAAGGAACATCTAAAGGTGATCATGGCACAAAGATCAGACAGAGCCCCTGAGGTCCCTTCCAAGCCTTAGAGTGTGATATTGGGAGCTGGCTCCTACCAAAACTCCAGCCAGGAGCAAACTGTGACTGGTTTGTTTCTCCCAATATTGCTCTTAAAGAGATTTTTGGGATTTTTCCTGGACAATAAGGCAATCCTCTAAGCTGCCAACACAGAGCAAAACAGGCAACTCCAGGATGCAATTCTTCTCCTTCTACACCAGACAGCCAAGCTTGTGTGGGCAAGCAAATCCCTACAGGTGTCTGTTCCTCACCTTTAAATATCCAGGCAGCAAAAATGAGCAGGTGACGTGGAGGAATCTGAATTTGGTGAAAGTAAACCCTTTACCTTTGTCCTGCCAAAACAAAAAGTTCTTTTGCCTCCCCAGAGCAAGCAAATGTCTTGTCCCTGAGGATACCTGTCAGAATATTTTTTACAGTTTGGTTTTTAGTTTGTTTTTTATTTTAAAGAAGAAGCTACTTTATGCCAGTTGCCGTTACAAATGTGCTTTTATCAGCAGTTGTGGAGGTCAAGTCACAAGTCCGTTGGTATAAATCGCTCTCACTCAGCTGACATCCTGTCAGGAGCTGGTTAAAAGCACTTTTAGGGCTCAGAAAGAACCCTGTAAAGGACAAAAAGCCTTCAGTGGGGTGAATCACCATCTGCTCTAACAGAGACACATCCTTCCCAGGGCTACTGGGAGGACCTGTGTTCAGGAATGCTTTATTCTTGGAGGAAGCCATTAAAAAAAGTACAAGGAAGGGTGGGGTCACAATCTCTGATGTTATAAATGAGTAAAACCTTTTTCATTAACCCATCATCTGATCTGCAGTAACTAAATACTCACACTTGTGATCCTAAAATTCAGGGATTGCCAAAGTGAAGGGCTGGCTCAGGCCACTCCTACATTTCTCCAGGTGGGATGTGCTGATGCTGATCAATAATCCTTCAGCACCGTGGCTTTGTGGGCTTAGAAGGGACATAGAGGAGTCCAAGGCTGGCAATTTTTCTGTCACTGCTGAGTTGGAAAAAGGCTGCTGAGCTCTGACTTACAGAAAGCAGTGATCTCTGCATCATCCAGGAACACAGGAGATGAAAGGGAGGCTCTGGGGAAAGGAGATTTAGGTTTCAGACTGAGCAAGTCTGAGAAAAAAAACCTCTGGGAGCCATCTGACCTGGGCTTTGCTATTTGCTGTGCATTTCTTGTCTAACACAACTCATAAGGCTGGAATGTGTAGTAGCCCTAGAGAGAGCCTGTTTGCATTGTATATGAAAGCACAATAAAAGCAAAGCTTGCTCCCAGAGAGCTTTAGTGACTTAGAAAAAAATGTTGTTCATGTTTGAGAGGACAGAAGAAGGATGGAAAAGAAAACAATGACACAGCCAGGAATAAACAGGAGGTAGAAGTAGAGTAAGAGCCTGAATGAGAGATGTGGGACTCCAGGAAGCTCTTCAAAATGCAGTTTATTGTATTTTATTGATTTTATATTATATTGATGTTACAGCAGTCCAGGGTCATGGGTGACAGAGCTGTGCCCACAGCTGTCAGCTCCAGCTGCAGATGAGCCTGAAGACCCTTAGTTTAGGTTACAAATGCATTATATATTTTTCTTTGCTGAGCATCTTCATGCAGTAGAACCAATCTATACCTTAACTTTTACCTATAGCCTATCATAGCTACTATAATTACCATATTCATGTTACTCCAATCACTCAAAGTCAGTGCATTACAGTTTAAGCTAGAAGTTGTTTTTCAGTTTTCTTGCAGTGGAAAATTCTGAGTCCTTTTTTCTGTTTGCACCATTTGCTGTCTTGTTTGCCTGTGCTATCTTTGTGCTGGGTAAAAACATCTTCTTGTTTGGGGTGGGTTTATCCTTTGCTCTAAGCCATAAAACCCCTTCTAACAAACACACCCTTTGCCTCCTTGGTTATCCAGTGAGACTGGCTCAGCAATTCTTTTCTTCTATATGAAATCTTGCTTTCATTTTAATTCCTTAATCAGATTCTACATTCAAAAATCTTTCTGCTAAGCACACATATCTGTGAGACCTTCTTGTCAAACTTTCGTCCTTCCCAACAAAGTAGGTAGGAGATGAACCCAGGTATGCTGCTTTGTCCTCTTGCCCCCTCTGACTAACAGAATCAAAGGCTGGAGGAAGGAAAGGACTGGCAAAACCAGGCAGATGTGATTTTTAGGAAGAATACCGGTTTGCAGGGGCAGCAGATTTCCTTATCTCATTGATGCTCCTGTTCTCTGAGCATAATTATTCACTCTCCCCTTCTGCCACCAGTATCAGCAGCAGCAGACAGGCACTGCTGCTCTTTTTCTGTGCTTCCCATGCCCATCCATTGTCCCCTGCCATTTGCTGTGGGCATAGAGTATGCAGCCCAGTGACAGAGCAATGGCCCTGTGTGATGGACTGCATCTCCCTCTGTGGCCTGTTTGCTCTGCCACAGAGACAGCCCCAGATCCAGCAAGGAGCAACAAAGAGCCCATAAAGGAGATCATTTATCCCTTTCCCAGACACATCCATGAAAGCAACTTATCTTCCCCTTCATCCACCCAGAGCCAGGATGTGGCTCTTATCTGCCTGTAAACCAGACAGAGTGTGGAGCATGTTGCCCTTTAAGGTCAACCTGTTGAAAAAGAAGGAAAAAAAAAAAGAAAGGGAGAAGTAGCAGCATTTTTAAGCTTTGTTTTTTCCCCTAGCAGCTCGGGTGTGTTGGACATGCCTGTCATCATGGCAATCCCTGGGAAATGGGACCTGTGCCTGCTTTTTGTGTTCTTCTTGGAGCTCTTATACCTAATGTTTGAGCTCCATTTGCTCAAACCAGCCCAGAGGAGGCCACAAAGATGCTCAGAGGGCTGCAGCACCTCTGCTGTGAAGAAGTCTGGAGAAGAGAAGGCTTTGGGGAGATCTTATTACAGCCTTCCAATACATGAAGGGGGTTAAGAGATGGTATGAAACTTTTTACAAGCACATGAAAAAGACAAAAGTGTAGCCATGATATTTTCTGAAAAATCCTTTTTCTCCTGAGAAGCTGAGAGGCCTCAGGAACAAAATGTAAACAATGATTATCTGCTGCTGTGGAATGCAACAGGTGCATCTGGGATTGGTCTCATGTGGTTGTTTCTAATTAATGGCCAATCACAGTCCAGCTGTCTCAGACTGTCTGGTCAGTCATAAGATTTTGTTATCATTCAAATTCTTTTTCTATTCCTTTCCTTGCTAGCCTTCTGATGAAATCCTTTCTTCTATTCTTTTAGTATAGTTTTAATATAATATATATCATAAAATAATAAATGAGCCTTCTGAAACATGGAGTCAGGATTCACATCTCTTCCCTCATTCTGGGACCCCTGTGAACACAGTCACACAAGAGTTTTAAACTAAAAAAAATAGATTTTGATTGAATATAAGGAAGGAATTATTTTTCGTGAGGGTGGTGAGGCCCTGGCACAGGGTGCCCAGAGCAGCTGTGGCTGTCCCTGGATCCCTGAAAGTGTCCAAGGCCAGGCTGGATGGGGGCTTGGAACAGCCTGGGATAGTGGAAGGTGTCCCTGGACCATGGCAGGGGTGGGACTGGATGATCTCAAAGGTCCCTGCCAAAGCCAATCATGCTGTGATTCTGTGGTTTTGTGTGCAGGGAGCTGGACAATGCACTCAGTGGCCAATGAGGTGTTACACAACCTCTGCTAACAGAGAGCTCTCCAGTGGGTGAGGTGAATCACATTCCTACCAATCCTGCCTCTCTGTGGAGCCTGTCCCCAGCTCAGGAGTGGCCTCTGGCACAAAAGGTGCCCAGTTCAAGTGGGGTGAACCCACTCTTAAAGCTCAGCCAGATGAATCCCACCCTGGTGACTCAGAGAGAAGGAATTGCAGTCATACAGGCATTTGTGATGAAGTATTTCCTTTCATTTCTCTTCCAGTCTCACTCCTGGTCATTTTACTGAATGCATCTTGGTTCCTGTATTATGAATAATAGTGAGTAACCACTTCCTACTCACCTTCTCCATTGCTCCCTACCTCTCATAGTTCTAAAATGTGATTTTAGAAAAGAAACTGGAATGATTCCACACAAAAGACAAGGCTACACTGCACATTTAAGCAGCTCCATTCTGTTACTCTCTGTTTTGTTCACTATTCCAGTAATTCCTAACATTCAGTTCCCCTGGGCTCTGATGCCAAGATCTCTTTTGTGAGTGGAAATAGCTACCCCAGAGACCATCACTGTGTATAAATATTTAGAGCTGCATTTCCCACAAGTGCATTACTTTGCATTTACTAACGCTCAGTTTCACCTGTCTCTTTGTTGCCCGGTGTTGAGATGATCCTACAATTCCTGGTGGGAATATTAGTTTCAATTACCATGAATAATTCTGTGTCATCAGCAAATTTCATCACTCTTTTATTGTCACTCTTTTCCAAATCATTTACAAGTGTGCTCAAGAACACAGTTCCCAGTGGAAAACCCTGCAGGACTCTCCTGGCAATATTTCCCATCATCAAAACCAATCAATTCTTTGTTTCTTACCTTTTAATAAATTAATAATCCACAAGAATAATTAATCCCACAACTTAATTTTTTGACTGCTCTGTTGAAAGACCTTGCTGACAACTCCCCATTTCCACACAGCTGGGTGAATTTACCACACGTTCACAAACTCCATCCAAACAGTTTGAATTGTGGGGATTAATTCCTCTAAAAGAGGGCTTGTTGCCTTTTCCCCAACGTGTTGCATTTAGCCCTGGGACTATGGATGCTGCTCCTCCTTGCAGACCCCACCAGTGGGTTTAATTCAGATGTCAGCATTAATTTCCCAGGTCCTCATGGTGCCCTTCTGAAGAATTCCCAGCACAATTGCTGTTTTATATTCCCCTGCAGCTAAGTCTGATTGAAGTGACAAGCTTCCCACCACGATTAATAATACAGCAGTTTTGTATCTCCATTCCCTCTTGAATCATGTTTCCTTTCTTTTCATTGATTTTTTAGAATTTATTTTACTGACCCTTCTGTGAGGGATCATTCCTGTGATTGACTCTCTCCCTCTTCTTCCCCAAGATCAATGTTGGTGTAGGAACCATCCGAATCCACTCCATATTTAACAGGATTAGAAGAATTCATCAAACCTTTCTGCTGCACACAGTGACCATCTCTTTCTCCCTTTCATCCCTTTTACTCCACTTGAAAGTCCCTTAGAGTCCCTGGCAAATTCTTGTACCAATAAACTGGAGAGAGGTTTTATTGATATTTCATTCCTTTAGTAAAATGTTTCTTCAAATCTTGTTGGCATAATTTATTGATGTTTTATGTTAAACTTCCAGATATTGAGTTTCTTCTATGCCTCATTTGTCATATAGATTTTATTAAGGATTTTGTCTTGCTTCAATCACTTTTAGTCTTTTACTAAGCACTTATTTATCTAGATTTAGTCTTTTTTAAAGATCTTTTTAATACATGATATATATTTATCCTCTGAGCATCCAGTTTGTTGCCTGCAAAATATTTACTCTACCATATATAAGAACTTTGTAATTTTTGCCATTTCTTATAGTTTCTTGTTGAAAGTTTCCCCCTTTTTGATTAAGTTCAACCCCTTTTGGGGCTTTGAGTTTCATTAGTGGACTTTTTTTATCTTTTCCTCCCTTGCAAATATTTGAGTTTATGTACATTATGTTCACTGTCAAAGCATAGCTGCTGGAATTCCCAGGCTTCAGGAACAAGGAAATAAAATCCAGTGATTCCTCCTGTACCATGTCATTCTTTGAACAGTTTTTTTTAACCACTTTTTTTAACCACTTTTATACCTCTGGTAGAGAGCAGAAAAAGCTGGCCTCTAAGAGGTGAGATTACTCTGAGGTTCACCCATCATTTAATCATTGCCTGATTATCATCAGAGTTAATTTCAAAGTTAGATTCTCATCTAGTCCAACTTTTAACCTCTCCAAGGATATTCTGAAGCTGTTTCAATAATCAGTCATGCCCATGCTGAAGAATTGCACCTTGAAACCAGACAGAATGTCTTTTTCTGCTTTTATTTTTACTTTTCTCTTGCTGTCTCACAGTTCACTTTTTTCTTCACTGAGCAAAGTCCCTCTCCTGCTGCAGCCTCATGGCCTGCCCATCCAGTCCCCATCTCTCCAATCTGTCCACAGACATGTGAGACCATGTCAGAAGTGCTGCTTCAGTACAGGTAGGAGACATCAGCTGCTCTTGCCTGTCAGCTCATCCCAGGAGTCAAAGTTGTCCAAACACAGCCTGTTCTCAGTAAATCATGTTCATAATCTGCTTTTTTTTAAACTCCTGTGCATGTAAACAGTTCACAGAGGGACTTGTCCCATTATTTTCCAAAGGTCTGAAGAAAAGTCAACCAGACTTGTTCCTTGGATCCTTTTTACCTACCTCTTTGGATCTGAATGGGATATTTGCCTTTTTCCATCAGGAAACCCCAGGAGTTGCCACAGTCATTCAGACATTGGCCAGCACCCTCAATCTCCTTGTCCTCTGCTGGACTTGTAATTGCCTACAAATGATTTAATCCTCCTCTACTCTGAGTAGAGTCTTTCTTCTCCTGCCACAAGGCAGGTAGATCTGGGAAGTTTAGAGAAGTCTCCAGTAAATACTGAAGCTAAGAAATCACTTGATTATTTTCTTATAATGCATCCTACACAGTTTTGCTGCAGCAGAGAAAGCAGCTGCCTCTGTGACTTTTTCCTGGAGCACTTTAAATCACAGACAGGATATTAGGGGTGGCTTTTCTGTGCAATGTCATCACCATCAGAACAGAGCTAGGGGAGACCTGGTGATGATATCAGCTGCTTGTTTTGGAGATGCTTTTTCTCCAGATGTTGTACAAGGCTCAGTAAATGCTAACCTATCCCACAGATGCTGGATTTCAGCAGAGTGATTAGAGAGCCCTGCAACACATCTGATATTGCTGAGTAGGGGGCAGGAGGAAGAGGATCCTCTTCATCACTGCTGCAGGTTGAGTAATCCATCAGTTATCACTAACCCACAGCTGAGGATTAAAGTCCAAAAATACAAAAACCACACACTGCCTGCAAAGCTGGGCTGCAGGAGAGGAGGAAGGAGAGTTGCTGCAGCCCATCCTGTTTTTGTTTTTGTAGGATGAGGTTCTGCCTTTGGTGTGCATGCAGCTTTAGTTGGGCCTCAGGTCTTCAAAGAGACACAAGCAGTTGTTGGTTGCTATAAAGTTTTTTATTACATGAATATATCAGTCTCAAAGGCAAACAGTTCAAGGTGTTAAAGTCCCTGCTAAAGCTTTCTGGAATAGAATCCCAAGCTGGAGCAGCAGCTGCAAGGCTGCAGGACTGCAAGGCTGCTCTCTGATGTGCAGTGCAGGTTCTGTGCAGGAACAGCAGCCGCAGCACAACAATTGTTCCCTGGCACAGAGTCCAATGTCCCCAGCAGCAGCAGCAGGGACCACAGCCCCTTTTTCTTCTTTTTTCTTTTTGTTCTTCTTCTTTCCTTCTCTTCTTCTTGTTATGGTTGTTTCTTGCCCCCCATTACAGGGCATTTTATTGATAAAACATCAATCAGCAAAAAACACAATTCTAAAACATTCTTTCCAAACCAATGTGAACTTGATTCTAATGTGCAAAAGGAGTACAAAAGTAGTGTCAGTTCTTACCTAAAAACTACACATTATCTATTTATGCAAATATACTTTCTTACTTAAAATCTACATACATAAGTTTATCTATTTACATTAATAGTTCTATCTATTTACATATACAGTTCTATCTGTTCTAGAGATGCGAGCAAGGTTCTGCTATGTTTTTGTTATGTTTGGAGCTAAATTACTGAACTTTTAAACTAGGCTTTAGGGCCTTTATTAGCTAACACAGTTCTTAAGGGACTTAAAATATATTTCTACTGACTTAAAACTATAACTTACACTTACACTTACTTAAAACTTAAACCTGCACTTCTGCTTCATATCTGTATGGCTTAATATATCTTAAATTTCTCTAAAGGCTTTAATTCAACCCCTGCATTCATCTCTCTCTCTGAGGAACTCAGAGGCTTGCACTCCAAGGGGTGTAGCTCAGCCCTTGGTCCTGATTTATCTCGTAGCCCAAAGCAGAGTCCAGCTCTGGGATCATACAGCTCTAGGATTCCTTTCGCCCTGCCCCACTGTTCCTTAAATCCAGACCTTTTTTATTGTGGCTCTGATCTGAATTCTCACTGAAACCTGCCTTTCGTTTCTCTGCCTTTCCCACATGCCAGCCTCCCTCCCCTCCCTCTGCTGCCTGTAATTTACGTTCTGCCCCTTGCCTGACACAGATGGGATTTCACATTTAAACAATGTTCCACCGTGTACCATTTCCCCCTGATAAGTAGACCCAGTCCCCGGGTTACTCAGCCCTGTGGCACGCAGGTAATTTCTGCAGCTCCTTCTCATGGCATTCCTCTCCCGTGCCTGCCTGTGAGAGATTCTCACATTCTGCTTGTCTGTGTGTGCCTCGGGTGGCTGGATGACCTGTTTGCAGCGCACAAAGATGTGATGTACAGATTTAATAGAAATCTTCACAGCAGCTCTTTCTTGAAAACCCCGAATTGTGCTCATTAGGAGAAAAAATGTTGAACGTTCCCGGGATGGGGCAGCCACACTTCTCTGGGCAATCACTTCCAGTATTTCACCACTTTCACAGGGAAGAATTTATTCCTAATATCCCACCTAAATCTCTCCTTTTTCTGCTTAAAACCATTCCCCCTTGTCTATCACTACATATCACAAAGTGCCACATCTTGTTTTTTGAAAAAGGATTCTGCCACGTCCCTTGTTACAATGCCTAATCAATCTTCCAGTGAAGAAACTTTTCAGAATATCCAACCTGAACCTTCCCTGGTGCAACTTGAGGCCATTCCATCCTCTCTGCCCCAGAACCACACATCCATTTTTGCTGATGAATGTTGCAGATTTTTCTCTGTGGCTGTTTTTGAGCTGCCTCATCTCTCAAGTGAGCGGTTGAGACGGGTCGGAATAACACCGTGAGGGACCCTGCCAACACAGATAGACATCACCACAGACAGAACTGCAGCTTTTTTTCCCTCTAAACATATGTTCCTCTTGTTGCCATAACTGGAATCAGCTTGTTGGAGAGCCAGGAGAAGTGTCCCAAAATAAGTAATAATTCACTCCTCGGATCCGATGGGTTTGCGTCAGGATTGCGAAGGCAAAATCCGAGACAGTTACAAATCCATGGAGTAATGGTGCACTGATAAAAGGGAAGAGGGAGGAGAATCGCATTCCTCCCAGCCCAGCAGGCTGCCAGGGAAAAATTCCTTATTCCAAAAGGAATAAGAACATTTAGTGCTCTGCACACCAAGTCCTCAGCCTGGCAAAGGGTGTGAGCCTTATCAGCTGGACAGGGACTTTGTGCCTCCCCAGCACCTCTCTGAGCCAGGTCACACCTCTGAGGTGTGATCTCCTTCCCTGGTTTGCTTCTGCTTTGCATTTCTCAGCTGGGCACTTCCCCATCCCCAAAAACCCCATTGGATGGGCTAAATTGACCCACATGTGACAGGAAATTTAATTGTCTGTTTTCCTTCACCTTTTTTATTCTGCTACCGCAATGTCCAAAAATGTATCTTCTTTTTTCCCCCCTCTTTTTTTTTTTTGAGCTTTGAGTACTGACAAATTCCTTTTTTCCAGTTGACCAAGGGAGGCTTAGAGGGGTCAAAAATGTGCTTATTATAGGTTTTTCTCAAGGCTGGCAGGTCAAGAGGGTCCAATCTAATCAAGGAAAAACATCCTCCTCCAAACAAGGGTCCTGCTGGAGTGTACCACAGGTCTGCCTGTGAACTGCCCAGAGAAACACTGTCAAATATGAAAAAAAACCTATAAATGAATAAATAAATAACTCAGAGATGTTGAAAAAATCACTTTTTTACTTGCTTTCAGACTGAAAAGGTGAAGTGCTAAATTGCAAACTTTGCTGTGATTTAAGTTGACCTTTCTCAAGAGCTTGCAGGGATAAGCAGAAAAAGCCACCTGATTTGAAATGTTTCATTTTAAGACAAACCCAAAGTGATGACTCAACCTGGTACAGTTTTTGCCTGCTTTTTGCCTATTTTTGTGAAGAAAAAAAAAAAAAGAAAAAAAAATCATTCTGGTTCAACCAATATCCACATTTTGATTTTTGACTGACTATATTTTCTGAGAAGAGCTTCTGAGCCAAAAAAAATCTCCCAGATGAAGATGTAACACTCGATCTGACTCTGTGAAGCAGCTGATAACCACCAGATACTTTCTGTGTTCTTATGGAGGTCACCTACATTTAGATAGGTATTTCTGGCAAATATATGTGAAAACAGGAAACTTCAATTCCCTGTATCAAGAGCAAAATCAGAAATCCCTCCCAAGTTCCTGGAACATCTCCCTGTGCTCAGTCTGCTGTAAATGACTCTCTTTGAACACACCTGCACCTAGGGAAGGACCTTGAAAATGAGGATGGACCCAACTAAAGGGCCTGACTGAACACCCAAAGAGCAGATATCCTCCTTTATTTCAGATTTCTTTCCCATCTGACTCTATTTATTTGTTTCTAACCAGCAAATCTCCTAAGCTAGCTCCCTTCATGCCCTGAAGATGCACTGAATATTGTGCTGTTTTCCATGTCTGCTCTGAGAGGAAAGTTGGACCAATTCTCACGTCCCAACTCAGATGCAAAGGTGAAGTGGTTTTCAGGCAATGCCTCAGAAAGAAAAGCAGGTTCACCAAAATAAGTTTGTGCCTGGCCTGGTTACCTCCACACACATTTTTAAGCAGCTGAGCCAGAGCTGTGGGATCAAAGTTAGGAATCTGTTTAAATTTTCCATTGCAAATCTGTCTGAAGAGCAGGAATGTCATGGTGGTGTCACCAACCCATGTCCCCGATCCCTGAATGATAATAAATCATGGTCAAGTCTCCCTTGGTGCCTTTTGAAAACAGAATAGTCTGAATTAATGCTTTAAAATGTTTATCCCTTGTGGAGGAAAAACAGTCTGCAGTGCTACAAGGGGAAGATACAATCAGATATTTTGGAAAAGATTATTAGATTATCTTACAGGTTTACAAGATGATTTTTAGGGTCCTGACGAGGTCTCTGGTGTCGAGATGACCCCAAGGTGTTGGAAAGTCTCTTTTTCCCAGCTCCGAGACTGAAGAAGAAGTCAGGATTCCTTGGCTCTCATTCTCAAGGTTGTTTATTTGCTTTTATCTATAACATTGTCTTTCTGACCCACTGAGATCTGTCCAGCAGGTTGGGTTGTGGCACAGTCCCTGCCCTTGGGGTGGTGTTGGCTTTTTATACTAAGAACTACATGTACTTTATTCACAATAATTTTCCATTACCTATCACCTATGTTAGACAGTCTGGCTCTGCTCTAAACCAATCCAGAAGTGCCACCATCACAGCAGAAGATGGAGGACAAGAAGAAGGAGAAGACGGAGGACAGGGCACGCCCAGATTCCTCCATCTTGCCTCTTGAACCCCCTTTCTAAACCCCCAAAATTCTACTTTTTCACCCCGTGACAAATTCACTATCATTCTACTCAAACCCTTGTGGCTTGTAACTCCTCACACAAAGTTGGTAATTGTTTCCATGGGCTAAAATCAAAGGCACAGGTGTTTGTGACTCTGTGCCAAGGTCTCTGAGCACCTTGCCAGGGTCTGGAATCACCCAGGGCAGCCAGAGCAATGTCCTGGGCTCCCACAGGGTCCCTTCTAACCCCAAACATTCTCTGGTTCTGTGAAAATATGGTGTCTGCTCTGACCGGTGCAGAGGAGAGGCACAGAGACATTGTGCTATTTGCCTGGAGGAAGCACAACACCAGTGACTATTTGCCTTACCTCTTTGCAAACAAAAATGTAGATTCTTGCTCTGAAGCTGATTCTCATTCACTTTTTGCATCCACCTTGCACACAGTGCAGACCCACTCCCTGCCTCATGCTTCAGCACAGAGATAACAAGGTGGGATGTGCTTTAGGATGGTCACAAAGGAATACCCAGGGCCCTTGGGCTCAGCTTTCTCCATCTGAGGGCTCTCAGTCTGTTCCAGCAGACAGCCAGGTCACTGCAGTGCTTGCCAACAATGCTTGGCACAGGAATGTGGTGCTGATCACACCCTCAGAGCTTCCTGCAGCCGCTGGCACAAAGTCAGCTTCCCTGTGCCAGGCCAGCACAGCAGCTCCTGCAGCCAGGCTCGAATTTTTGCCCTCAAACCCTCAGTTTCCTTCACTGGGAACCATGGACTGATTTGGGTTGGAAGGGAAATCAAAGACTATCTCATTCCAAGCCCCCTGCAATGGGCAGGGATACCCTGGAAGTTTTGCTGTGCTTCTCCAGCTACAGTTCAGAAAATTGAGAAGAATTCTGGTCGCCTGAAGACTAAATGTCATCATTGCAAATTTAGAAAATTTTAGAAAAAGGAGGGCTGGGGTGGGCATGTGCCCTGCCCCAATCTCACCACAGCAGGAGAGCTGAGCTCATCGAGCTCCTCAGCTCCACACCAACCAGCAATACTCCTTGCAAGACTTCCCACCATCACCCTTTAAAGAAATCTTTGTGGATAAAGAAATTTTTTTGTATCCCTCTGGATGTTTCCCTCAACCATTAATGCCCTGTGTGGAACCATGGGAGTGTGTGGAGTACGTTATGCCTTGATTCCTCTGAATTTTAAACTTTATTGGCCACTGTGATTATTACTACATCAGCCTACCCCAAAACTGCTCTTTTGGCCCCCACCTTTTAGTCACATTGACTGTGTAAAACTTAATTCTGGTTTTCTGTCCTTGCTTCTGAATCTCTCAAGAGGTTCTCCTTACAAAGATGGCTTTAGATAAGTGGGTATCAGCTGTTTCCTTCTCATGAAGTGAATTTTCTTTTATTTCTTGAATAGGAATTTGTGGAAGTGTAGACCAGGTCTCAGTGATCAGTGTGTCCCTTTAATTTTCACATACTCTTGTCCTAAAAAAGGAAATTTTTCAATTTATTCAAAAAGAAAACTCCAGCGACTGCCTCTTAGTTTGAAACTTCTTTCAAGTATCTCCACTAAAACAAAGGTTTCACTTAACAATGCATTTCCTTATGCTCTTTAACTCTCAAGAGCATGGGAGCATATAATCAAAATCCTGGCTAAACAGAAGTTTATTTTAAATGGAAATATCTATAGAAATTGTCAAGAAGGATGTTCCGTCAAATGTCACAGCTCCTGCCAAAAATACATCTCAGCTGGCATTGTATGATGGCCTCAAACCCACAGAAAGCTCCTTGAGGATAAACAATGCACTCCACTGCACTTCCAGGCTGCAGGACAGATGGTGACACAGGAGCTGTTAGCTGTGGCTGAAGGGAAAAAATCTAATGTCCCAAGAACTCGAGATAATTGATGTGCCGGAGCTTGTTACCAGATAAAATATCTCAATTCTAGTGCTATTTCAGAATTATGCCTGGGCTCTCTCCTCTCTGCAGGTTCAGGAGGCTGCCTGCTGTGACATTTTGTGTTGAATTCTGTGTGCACAGCAGAACCTTTTGGGATGAATGCTCAGGAAGGTGTCTCCAGTGGGTCTCTGCAGTCCCACTGCACAAATAGTGCTGCCTCAGCTCTAACCTGGGCAGTTCTTCCTAGCCAGGAATATGGAATTTACTACCCAAATTCTTTGGTTTATGATTCCCAAGGTTGGTTGGATGAGTTTTGGCAGGTTTGAAATTTTGGGGGGGTAGTTTTGCTTGCAAGCAGTTCAGAATCCAAAACTTAGTGTTCTGTTTGGCCCTGAAAACCAAACTTGGTGTAATTTAGGTGCTCGGATGGACTGAAATGTGACCCTTAAGTAGCTGAAGGCAGCCTAGAAAAAAGATTTATTCACAGAAAGAAAATCCCAGTCATGGAAAGGGACTTTTACAAAAGCATGGAACAACAAGACAAAGGGGGAATGGCTTCCAAAAGAAAGAGAGTGGGTTCAAATTATAAATTACAAAAAAATATTTGTTGTGAGGGTGGTGAGATACTAGAACAGGCTGTCCAGGGAAATTTTGGATGCCCCATCCCTCAAAGTGTCCAAGGCATGGTTGGAGAGGGCTTGGAGCAACCTGATCCAGTGGAAGGTATCAGAGGGAGTGGAGCTGGATGATCTTTCCAACTCAAGCCATTCCATGATTTTGTGATTCCATTAAAATGACTGTCCAGTGCAAGTGCACAGTTGTGTAGATACATGTGGCAAAGCATGGAATTTCTGCCCCCATTACTGGAATTTTCTTTCTGTGAATAAATAGACATCACATCAATAACAGGCATCACACCCTCATTGCACCAACCACACACTGAATGAGATTTGAAGCACATTGCAGCTCTGATCTAATCACCAGTGACCAACTTCCTGACACAACAGCCTTTTGGTTTAGGATCCACAATGACAAAACTCTGTGAGGCATTAACTTTCCTCAGCAGGAGGGTTTGAAAATTAACCTTATTTGCCACAGTTCATCTCCATCAATCAAGATGACTTTCAGTGCCACAAATACTCTGGGAATATCAAGATTTCCTTGTCTGGTGTCCATTAATTTCAGTGATGTTTCTAATTTAAGCCTAGAGAGAGAGTCCTCAATGACAGTGAGTTACCCAACCACAAGGAGATGATTTAAGAGCAGATGCAATGATGTAGTTGTCAAAAGTTTCCTCTCTGTCTGCCTGGCTGGTGAGTTCAAGATATCCTACAGGATGCCAGTACATAAGTGCTTCCTGTGACTGGAATCAAAATATGCCCTAAAATTCTGCCCATGACACAGAATGTGTTTGGGGTGATGTCTTTAAACTGACAGAGGACAGGTTTAGATTGGATATTGGGAAGAAATTCTTACCTGTGAGGGTGGTGAGGCCCTGGCACAGAGAAGCTGTGGCTGCCCCTGGATCCCTGGAAGTGTCCAAGAACGGGTTGGATGGAGTTTGGAGCAACCTGGGATGGTGGAAGGGATTGGAATTGGGTGATGTTTAGGCTCCCTTCTAACCCAAACCCCTCTGTGATTCAGTCTGTGATTCCATCCTTTTGAGTTTGGTGTTTAAACTCCCATGGAAGCCAACAGAGACTGAGGGCTCAACTCAGCTGAGCTGTGACACCAGCTGAGGTGCTCTAGGATGTCATAGAATACCCTGAGATGGAAGGGATCATCCAAGTGTCACTGTCATATTTTTTTCTCCTGAGAAGCTGAGAAACCTCAGAAAAGTCAACAATAATTATCTGCTGCTGTGGGATGTGGCAGGTGCATCTTTGATTGGTCCCTTGTGAATTGTTTTTACTTAATGACCAATCACAGCCAGCTGTGTCAATCTCGCTGGTCTGTCAGGAGTTCTTATTATTCATTCTTTTCTACTTTTCTGATGTATCCTTTCTCTCTATAGTTTAGTATAGCAAAAATATATTATAGTATAATATATAATATAATATAATATAATATAATATAATATAATATAATATAATATAATATAATATAATATAATATAATATAATATAATATAATATAATATAATATAATATAATATAATATAATATAATATAATATAATATAATATAATATAATATAATATAATATAATATAATATCAGCCTTCTGAAACATGGAGTCAAGATTCTCATCTCTTCCCTCATCCTGGGGACCCTCAAACACCACCAAATCCAAGTCCAACTCCTGGCCCTGCACAGAACACCCCAGGAACCCTACCCTGTACCTGAGAGTCCTCTCTTTGGGATATAGAAAGCTTACAGATGTATCAGAGACCTGACAAGACAACCCAGATGATGCAATAAACCTGTGACCAGGCAGCTGAATCCCACCTACTGTGCATGGCATGGTCAGGAGACCAAAGCAAAGCTCAGCTTGAGGAATAAATGACGTGGAAGGTGGAGGACACCTGCACTCAGCAAGAGCTTCTTCACTAAGGGAGCAGAGACAGGTCAGGAATACCAGACATTATATGGGATTAGTTTGCACAGCCAGAGACAGTTCCCAAAACAAAACTGCTCTGGATCTCATTGTTCTGTGAGGGGCTGGCTCAAAGCAGTGGCTGGTGGCACAGCCAGCTGTGTGCTTCCCTGTTTCCATCTCTCAACCCCATCTCCTGCCCCCCCAGAGGCAGATCCTGAGCCTCAGGGGCTGGAAACACACCAGAGGTGTTTTGCTGCTGTTTGTTAGGCCCTGCCAGCAATGATGGAAACTAAATATAACCTGGCTCGGGCTCACAGATTTCATTATCGAGCTCAGAAGAGGAAACACCTGGAGCAAGGGGAGGAGGGGCTGAGCACAGCCAGCTCTGGAGCTTGCAGGGAATACCCTGCCCCAGAGGCAGCAGTGTTCCCATCACAGCCTCCTAACAAATACCAGATACTGTTTTCCACTCCACTAACACGTCCCTTCGGAGCCACAGTCCACCCTCGGGCTGTAATTGCTGCCCCAGGCTGCTGCAGGCTCCCAATGGATCCATCACTCATTGGGAGAAACTTCTGCTCACTTTGAAAATTTAAAGAGGTTTATTAAACCTTAACAAAAATACAGCAAGGGACTACATAAGGAAAAAGCTGCACTGCCAGGAACTGCCCTTCATGCATACCACATGGCTGGTTCATCTTCAAGGTGGATGCTCAGTCCTTTATACCACTGGGGGTTGCATCAGCCAGCCCTGGCCCCTCCCAAGGTCTGTCAGTCAGCTCTTCTTTGCCATTTATCAGTGGAAACTGCTTTGTAACTGGATTGGAGGTCAGGTGTTGTCATGCCCCACTCCCTAAGCACCAAGCTTTTCCATTCCCAACTGCACCATGCAAGGGACACCTGTGCAGCCTTCTTTTACCTGTCCCAGGCAGCCCAGGCTGTCTGATGGCAACAATACAGGGGGGAAAGAGAACCATGGGGAGAACAGAGGATATCTGAACCATAATAACATAACTATACATCACTAAAGCTTTTCTTAATATTCATGCAATAGTTATCTTTTAATTGTGAGAGCAAATCATCTCATTATCCATCTATAACACTCATTGAGGCATTGGGGAGGATGAGCAAAAACCATCCTGTCCACCTGCCAGCCCTTCATCATCTTCTGCTGGCCAAGATTTCCCTCGCAGGGCACAGGGGTGTCCTGCACAGGTTGGGTCCCTGTCAGAACCCAGGACATCTCTCTGGCTGTCCTGGATGGCTCCAGCCCCTGCCAGGGGGCTCAGAGACCTTGGCACTGAGCCCAGGACTACTGTGACTTTGATTTTTACCCATGGAGCAAATTACCACCTTTATATAAAGAACTACAAGTCAAGGGAATAATAGTTAGTTTGTCAAGGGGTGAAAAATAGATTTTTTGGGTTTTAGAATGGGGGATCTGTGTCCCAAGATGGAGGAATTTAGGGGTGCCCTGTCCTTCTTCCTCCTTCTTCCTAGCCTCCATCTCCTGGGTCATGTTGGCACTTTTGGATTGGTTTAAGGTAGAAACTCACTAACATAGGTGATAGGTATATTGGGAAGTTATTGTGAATGTACACATAGTTTTTAGTATTAAAGACAAAACCACCTCTGAGGGAGGTCAGTGTGCCTCTGTCAGACTTGCTGAACAGACCTCAGCAGGCCAAAAAGAGAATGTTATAGATAAAAAATAATAAACAACCTTGAGAACCACAGCCGAGGAATCTTGACTCCTTCTTTGACTGCTGGGCTGGGAAAAGAAGCTTGTACCTATCTCGGAGTCACTCTGACGAGCAGAGATTCTGAGAGGTGCCCATCCCACTGTCCCCAGTGTTAAAAACAAGAGCAGGCTTCCAGTACTAGAGTGATTTCAGCATTTATTACAATAAAAATAAAGGCCTAAAGCAAGCGGGCCTGTGGGCTGAGCAGGAGCGTTCCCATCGAGGATGCCGCAAGGCCTGTAGCAATGTCTCCGATGTCCCAGGTGGAGCAGCACAATTCAGTGGGTCAGAAGCCCCTTTTTATCCTGTTTTTTGTCCCTTTGGCTTGGTTTCTGTTTGGATCTTTCAATTGCATGAAGGTTTAAGGCTCTTGATTTGCCTGTTACAGTTCTATCCAGGCTGGCTCTTTTCACTTGGGGGTGGTGCACTTTACTGAGGTGTAATTTATTATAACTACCCTTTTAACCCCTTTTACCATAACCAAACTAATAGTACATGTTAAAACCGAGAGCAGGCTCCCAGTACTAGAGTGATTTCAGCATTTATTACAAAAAAACCCAAAGGCCTAAAGCAAGGGGGCCCACAGGCCAAGCGGGAGTGTTTCTGTTGGGGATGCTGCAAGGCCTGTAGCAATAACCCCGATATCCCAGATGGAGCAGCACAATCCAGTGGGTCAGAAGCCCCTTTATATCCTGTTTTTTGTCCCTCTGGATTGGTTTCTGTTTGGATCCTTCATTTGCGTGAAGGTTTAAGGCCTTGAATCGCCCATGACAGTTCTGTCCAGTCTGGCTCATGGTGCACTTTACTGAGGTGTGTTATGGTACATTGAGTACCCTATTTCTTATAACTACCCTTTTAACACCTTTTACAATATAACAACCCAACTAACAGTACATACTTAACAATCTATCAACTATTTTACAACAGTTTCTGACCTATTTTTAGCATCCAGCACCACCTAACTCATGGCATTTGCCTTTTCTCCCTTCCCAGCCTCCAGCTCCATCCACCTCCTCCATCCCCAGCGTGGACTCATCAAAGGGCTCTGTGTTGTGCCTCCCGCTCCCACTGAGGTCGGCACTACAAATTATCCTTTCATTTGGCACAGCACTCAAGTCCCTGTCCCCCCCCTTACCCTTCCCAAGTTCAAAGCTGAAAACAAAAATTACATTCTGGGTTTTTTCCCCACAAAACACAGCCCACCTGCTCTGACTTTGGTCCCCATCCCATTTTGTGCCCTTCCTTGGTGTGCTGCCTGTTCTTACAGGAAAAACATCCACAATGGAGGGGATCAGAGGCGGTGGGGAGGATCCCACAGGAGCCAGCATCCATCCAGACAGCTGCTACGGCTCCACCAGCCAGCAACAAAGATTTTGTTTTCCTCTCTCCCTTCACATGCTAATCACCCTGCAGTGATTAGAGCTGCAGCCTGACTCCAAGGGAAAGGAACAGAGGCGAGGGGCCGAGGGGAATTTTTTCAGCGATGAAAAAAAGTAGAAAGGGGGAGTGGAAAGGGGGGAGAAATTGGGGAAGGGAAAAAATAAACCAAAAAAACCAAAAGCAGCAAAATCAAGAAATGGGACTTGAAGAAGCTTCATTCCTTATGGTTGGTCACGTCCATCCTTTTCAGCATTAAATCCCAAAGTGACCAGGCAAGGGGCCTATTAAAGATCCCTATTTTGTTATTAGTATTCCTCCCTGCCAGCCGGAGGAGGTGGCGAGGGGGGGAAAGGGAGATGGGAGCAGGTCTGGGGAGGGCGCTGGGAAATTCCTGACATTTTTCTGCCTTTGTGTCTGGGGGCTGAACTGAAAGGGAGGGATGCCGGGCTGCATTAAGCCTCCTGCCCCCTCTAGCAGAGAAGGGATTGCGCTCCCAGAACTGAGAGCCTCTTTATCCCCTCCCTTAGAAGGCTTCCAAGAAAAAATCCTACAAATTCGTTGGAGTTTTGAGGAGGAAATCGCTCTCAAGGGAACTCTGGGTTCTCCCTGCCATCTCACTGGGTATCCCTGACTCCTTTTGATCCTTGTAGGAAAGCAGATTTTTGTACATCCCTGAGGGCTCAAGCCCTTCGTTTTTTTGGGCTGGTTTCACTTCATAATTGCTGTTTGATGGGGCTCCCCTGGCTCTTCTTTTGACACGATTCTACTGTGCTTCTTTTTACTGTCAGATCCCTCAGGTCACATTCCTCAGGGAACAACAGCCACCAACCACCGTGGAGCTCAGCAAAGCCTGGCCTGAGCCACCACCAGGTCCTCAAAATAACTGGGGATGGATAAAGGGGGAGAATGGGAATGGAGGAATATTCCTGGAGAGTAGAATGAGAATTGCAGCAACAGCAGATCTCCCCAGGAGCTCAAGCACGAGGATGATGGCCCAGAGCATCACGTTCATCAGCCACCAGTATTCACATCACCAGAATTTCATGTCCTCCATGAAATTTTTTCAGCTTTTTTTCATGTTTCTGCTCTGCACATCATGCCGAGGCAGCAAGAGCCACATCTGAGCTCCTCCTGGCTGTTGCTTGGCTGAGGGATGCTGCCCAGCTGCTGGAGTTGGGGGAAGGAGCAAATGCTCCTGCCTCCTCCTCCTCCTCTCCCTCCGGATGCTGTGACCCTGCTCAGCTTTCTCCCCTGCAGACAATGGGCACCCAGTCTATTCTTACACAAAAGCCATTCGGGGCTTGGAATTGTTCCTGGTGCTTTTAGCTTTCCCAGCACCATTGTATCCCCCTGAGGTGTGGGATCAGCATTGTGCCCACCATACAAGGGCTCAGAGCCCAGGTGGATTTTTTTAAACAATATTCTTCTCATAAACTCTAAACTCCAATTTGACCTTTTTGACTCTGGCTGAGTGCAGTGATGACATTTCACTCCTTCTAAGGATGACACCCTGGGAATGGTTAATTTGGGACCTCTGTATGCTCAGGCTGCTTTTTTTTTTTCTTTTTTTCTTGTGCAATCTTTTTCACTTTTCAACATCAAATATAGGCTGTCCCTTTTCCTGCTCGCTTCCTGCAGACTGGAAAAATATCCTTCAGCAGGTTTTCCTGGTGAGTTTTTAGTAGCATAAATCTCTGCTGGTTTCACTATTCACCCCCTTTGCCAGATCAATCTGAGCAGAGCAGTACCAGCATCATGACTCTTCTGGGAAAATCAGCCACGCATTCCTGTCCTTTGTTCCCCAGCTTTAAACATTCAATTAATCCACTGCAGCCTCTGAATAAGGACAGTAGGAGAGTCACTCCAGGAATTGGATCAGTCCCATCAGATCAGATTCTGCCCATGTGCCAACTCACCCATGTTATTGACAGGGTCTAGCAAAAGAAAGTGCCCAGTGGCAGGATGGCCTCACTCCTGAGGTTCAAACTGTCCAAACTGTTCAAACTCTTCAAACTGCTGCTTTTTGGGTGCTGTCAGAGAGAATTCCCACAAGAGGCTTTCCTGTAGTCCACATCATCCTGTGAGAAGAGAATGTGCCTAATAGTATGAGGTTCAAGCATTAAATCATAGAATCAAAGAATACTTTGGGTTGGAAGGGACCTTTATAAGCCCTCTGCAATGAGCAGGGACACCTTCCACTAGAGCAGGTTCCTCCAAGCCTGATGTTGAAAGTTTCCAGGGATGGGTCTTCTACCACCTCTCTGGGCAACCTGTGCCAGTATTTTTTCACCCTTTTTGTAAAAATTTGTTCCTTAGAGCTAATGTGAATTGACCCTTTTTGTTTAAAACCATCACCCCTTGTCTTATCAAAACAGGCCCTGCTGAAAAGTTTGTCCCCATCTTTTTTCAGTATTGAGAGGACACAAGGTCTCCCCAGAGCCTTCTTTTCTGAGTCCCCAGCGCTCTGCCTGGATTGATTTTCCCTGGGGGAATCATCTCATCTTACCCCACCTGCAGGACACATCTCCAACCCTTCTCTCCTCCTCCATCCCACTGGCACCAAGAGGGAGAAAATGTGCAGGATTTTACATCATGGGGAGCTACCATGGGAGCTACGTGTCCAGATCTGTTTCCTGGAAAGAATTGCCAGGAGCTGGCAAACATCCACACATCATCTGATAGCTAAAAATAGGGAGTGTCCAGCAGGAACCACCAAGCCCCACCTTGGCGTGCCCATGGAGCACGGGTGGGATGTGTTTGCAGCTACACAATGGGAGATGGGGAATGCTAAATATAGGGAGAGCTGTTCTTTAGCACAGGGAGACGTGCTGGGATGTGTGCCATGCCTTTGGAGAGTGGCCTTTGGCCAGTAAATAAGAGATGACAACAGTCAAGGAGGAAGAACTTCATTTATTCCTGGATACATGCTGTCTTGTGCCTCTGTGTGCTGCCAGGAGTGACCCCAGGGAAACAGGGAGCTCTTCACCACCTCCTGCTCCTCTCCTTCCCTGCTCCTCTTTCTGCTTTGGATTTCTGTGTTTACCATTCTCAGAACATGCACAAGCACCCTGCAGTGAGAATCTCTCTCATTCATTGACAAATAAATGTCTCATATCCAACCTACTGCATGCTGGAGAGGAAACTCTCCATGACTAATACAACAGAGGAGGTTTCAGGCTTCCATTTTGTTTCTCACTATTTCCTGTGATTATCCTGTGCTTTTTAATGAAGAATGAGCAGTCCAACCCAGCCTGGTGCTGTAAGAGCCAGGAAAGCACATCAGGAAAACTCAATGATGTCATATAAAAATAGGAAAACAGAGATCCCCGCCTGGGCTGGTCACTGCAGTTTGGCTCTCTGGTTCTCACTCATCTGAGGTTCAGTCCTCAAAAAGGACAACTGAATTGGGAGGGTTTTGAAGGTGAGGTCAGGCCTATCATATTTTGGGTTGTTATCTGTAGAAAATGGCCATAATATTTCCTGTTTTCCATGTTTGCCCTCCTGTGTGCAGGACTAAATGCTATTCTGTAATGCCATCACAAGCAGACACCTGAAAGAGAAAAGAGTTTGAGGAGGACAAAGAGACTCTTTCTGGAGAAAATGTTGGGGTTTTTTTGTAATTCAGTGTGTGAGCTACAACGTTGCAACATCAACCTGTTCTTCAATCCAGAATCTTGAAAAGCAGCATTAGGAGTCAACATCTGAGTTTGTCATCTACCCCGTGAATTGAGTAGCCTTGAGGGAGGTGAGGCTCTTCCTGCAGGGGAGATTCTCACGGGACAGCAGTTGTGTTCACAGTCCTTGCTCCACAGAGGCTTTTCCACCTTCTGAAGCAGGAAGTTTGCATTGATCCAGATGAGGCCTTATACATTAAATAGCCACGTTCCTGAAGTCTGGGTAGGAATTAATTTTGTTCTCAGGACCTTGGAGACAAAAGGCGGAGTTCTTTCCAAGGTTAGCTGGCTCTCCCCAGTGCTGCATCTCCCTTATCACCTTTGTGACCACCCTGCTCCTTCCACCCTGGGTACTCCAGATATCATCAGCATGGCTGCACATGCTGCACATGGATGGGCAACCCTGCCTTCAGTGATCATCTCAATGCACAACCCCAGTGCCCAGAGGCTTATACAGAAATATTACATATTTCACCTTTTCCTTATTGACCAGAATCCTAAAGAGTTATTATGTTATTATGGCACTGCCTTCTGTGTTGTGAGGGGGCAGCTGTGCCACATCTCACATGTCCCAGAGAAAAAATGAACATCCACATTAATCTCTCTCTGTGCATCCCATCCAGGGTAATGGAGGAAAACCTCTCCATCCTCTCCAGTGACTGGAGAGACCCTGAAAGGAGAGACAGCCTTGAAAAGGTCCAGCTGCTGGTGACCCAGGTATCATCAGCATGGCTGCTGCACATGGATGGGCAACCCTGCCTTCAGTGGTCATCTCAGTGCTGGACCCCACTGTCCAGAGGCTTATAAATACAGAAATATTACAGATTTCACCTTTTCCTTGTTGTCTCGAGATCCTAAATATTTCCAAGTATGAAGGAAGTTATTATGGCACTGCCTTCTGGGTTGTGAGGGGGCAGCTGTGCCTCATCTCACATGTCCCAGATTAAAAATGAACATCCATGTTAATCTCTCTCTGTGCCTCCCACCCAGGGCAATGGAAGAAAACCTCTCCATCCTCTCCAGTGACTGGAGAGACCCTAGAAGGTGAGACAGCCTTGAAAAAGTCCAGCTGCTGGTGACCCAGGAGCCATAGCAGCTCTACAGTGGATATGGAGCATTCACTGATGGGGTGTGGGTTGAGACTAAGCCTTGCCTCTGGTCCAGACCAAGAAGCATTTGATAAAGACCAAAGTACAGATGGAGATCAATAGTATGGATTCCAGTTCCACCCTGCTCTGCAGCTTTGGGATCCAGCTCTGATCCTGCACTAGGTCCACCAGACAAAGCATGGAAATCACACCCTCTTCATCCTCTGCTGCCTGATTTGCCCAACCCAAATCCAAAAACCCATCATCAGAGCCATGGACCTCTCCAGTGTGGTCACTGCTGTGGTGTGTTGAGGTCTGGCTGTTTGCAAGCCTGTTGGGGAAGGAATTGCAGGTTTTATCTGAGTGGATTTGCCATTTGCTAGCAGGAAAACCAATCAGGTTCAGCCTGGAGAGAGAGGTCAAAGCCTTGTATGATCCTTTTGCATCTTTTGCAGATGTTCTCCTCAATTCTCTCTCACACACAGGATGCACAACATAATGACAGCTTCCTTCAGTCCCAGAAATTCAGCAAAGCTCTCCCCAAAACGGGGGCCTTCCCACCATGTTTCTTACAGGAGCAGGTCCAGCCCAGCCCCCTGTTCTTCCCAGAATTTCCTTTTATTGTTAATCTCAGCAGAGTGAAACACAGACCACATCTGGAGTGTTCTCCTGGACTCAACTTTCCCACCAACCACCCTGGAGAGAGGAGACCAGGCCACAAACCACAAATTGCTGGGGATTTAATTATTAATTTTATTTAATTGCCTTCTTTTTCTCTCAACTCTGGCTTTTAACTCTTCACTTTTTATTATCTTGGTAGAGATGCAGCCCATCACACTGCAGAGTGCCAGAGTGCCCTTGCAGATCTCCCTCCTTCAGGATGCTCAACCTCAGAGCCAAAACTGACATTTTTAGGACAAAACAACTCCCCTGCCATCACCTCCTGCATCTGTGGGCTGAACCCCTCCTCTTGCAGGTAGCAGAGAGCTGAGGCACGAAGCAGGGCTGCATCTGATGTAAAATACCAAGGTGCAGGGTTGTGAATGCTGCTAATTGTCCTTCACTAAATGTCAGCTCCCCAGGTTCCTCATTAGCATCCTTAACACAGCCAAGAGGATGTGGCTTTATGCTGTGCTGGGACAGGAATGCTCTCCATGCCTGTTTGCACAGCAATGAGCAAAAGGCAGCTTTTGAATCCATTTGAGCTTTCTGAGATCGATCTGAACCACAAGAAAGAGCAGTAATATTCCTTAGCTCTAATAAACCCCATCTCATTGCCAATGTCCCAGGCTGAAAGGAGAATTTCTTTTTACTGGTAGAGGCTGCAGGCATTCTGCAATCTCAAGGAGGTGAAGTGTTTGCATGAGGTCTCCTGGCAACAATTTCCCAATGCCTGGGCAGTTTGGTTTAAGCCAAATCAGCAGTGACTCCACATTTGGGATGATTTGGGTTAATAATTCCTGCCTAACTTATCCTACATCTGAGTGCCACAGAAGAAGTTAAAGCCACCACAGATTCACCAGCACTCAGCTGCAGCAGGGAAACCACCACAAACCCTCCCCAAGGTCAGCAATTTGCTGGGAGCCCCAGCACCAGCAGAGGGGAGATGATGGCAGGATCTCACACCTTCATAATATTTCCTTTCCCAGCTGCTTGGAAAGCTCTGAGCTGTCTTTTCTTTTCAAACACCATGTAAAAATTGTCATGCTTGCAGTTCTGCTGGTGTGGGCACCTGCACAAAACTGCAGGAATGGTGAGGAGCTGGCTGGATGGAGATTTCCCCTGCTGCCTCTCTGCATCCCCCCTTTACCCCATGCTATTTATTGCTATTCTTTTGCAACTGGAGCTGACTTCTTCTGAAGAGTATTTTATCCACAGGTTTTGGTGCGAGCAGGAATTCTCCTGTCCCTACACTTCTCCAGCAGGGAAATTGAGCTCCATCCTTGTCAACCCTGCAACCAATGTCCTTCTGTAATTCCCATTACTGCTGATGAGAGTGACGCATTTCCACTAACTGGGTGAATGTCCCTTAAATTAGTCTTCCCTGAAACATGGAAGCAGGAAAATAAAAGGGAAGTAGTGTTTCAATTAGCTCCCAGTTTGTTTTCAGCCTTGTCTTTAAACAGGAGAGCTCCACATAAAGTGTTTAAAAACCCTTCACAGCTGAGGAAGAAAAAGAGAAAATGTGTTTATCTGTACCAAGCTTTAGCTTATGCAAATAATAACATTTATTATTTCCACTGCATGTTCTGTCTGTAAATGTCAAAACCTTTCATAAACTCAGCCCATGACCATCTTGTTGATCTTGTTGAGATGCAGGATGTAACTCAGAGCTTGTGTTGAGAAACTGAGGAGCTGGAAGGGAAAATGGCATTTTAAAAACCAAACCAACCTGAGCATTAGAAATGAGACTTAGGAGTGGGGTTCACCTCATCTGACTGTAAGAAGTGACTCATCTGGCCTAGCTTGAATTCCCTCTACAGAAGTGAATCCCCTTTCCAAAAGCACCTTTCTTACCTTAATTTACCACAAACAAACACCGGCGTAAGGATTGGGGGTGCTGCGGTGGAACAGGATTCACAACTCTGCCATGCTGATATCCAGGGAGGGGTTTTGGGGGTGGAAGGAGATGGAGATGGGAAGTTTTGGGCATGGAAGCCACCTGAGCTGATTCATGTCTCAGCAGCCCATGGCTTGCACCAGGCATGAAGGAAAGTGCTCACAAGGCAGCTGGGAGCACCAGTGTCCAATAGTGGACATTGGAGTGGAGAAGAGAAAATAAGATTTTTGATAGTGCTGGAGGAACCGGAGGGGTCAACCACTACTCTGGCACATGAGGCTTTCATTTGACCCCTTCTTTGCTCTTTTTTTTTTTTTTTTTTAACCAAGTCTAAAAAAGCACAAGGAAGACAGCAACTGAAACACAGTCCAGGACAGGGACAGAGACACAAACAGGGATTTGCCCAAGGCTACCTGACCAAACCCAACCCTCTGGCCCTCACTCCCAGCCCTCACTGTCCTCCAGGCACCCTCACAAATTCCCAACCACATCCTAAATGCTCCATGGAGAGAATCCACAAAGACAAGCCACGAGCTCCCTCCCATCCCCTTCCCCACACCAGGCTCCGAAAAATTCCCCTCATCTCCAATAATTCAACGAGCTTTGTTATGACAGGGCAATGCACTTAATGGAGAGTGAAATTGAAGAAGAATGTGTGGAAGTTGCAGCTTTTATCTCTAAAACAAATAGTGAATTCCTCAGGGCTGCTGCAGCCCCAAACAATGATCCAAGCTGCCGGACCTTTGCAGGTTGCCCTGGTAACTTCCAGGCTTTTTTTGGGGCAGATCTTTGTCAAAGGGAAGAGGTGGTGGCAAGGCCACTCCAAAGAGATGTGGAGCTGGAGTTTGGAGAGCAGTGGCAGAAGATATTTAGGTTGTAGAGGTGGGCTGCACCTAAGGGTCATCTTGGGAAATTCCCACTGGATCCAGACTGGGACTTCAAGGAGTTTCCCTGCTCCATCTAGAAGGAAGTGTTGCTGATTCCTTCTCCAGCAAAATGGTGCAATCCATCCCAAATTTCTTCTCGAGGTCTTCCACTGGTCCTTCACAGCCCACAGACCTCTGCAGGAGTTTGTGGGGAGGATGAACACGAGGGATTTTGGAGCAGGAGTCATCCACTCACTATGGCCTTGGAAAAACAGTTGTTTGAATTGGTCTCTGCACCTTCCTGAGGAGGTGAGGTGGAGATGGAGGTGGTGAGCTCTGCTCCCTGATATCCAGTGACAGGATGTATTGGAATGGTTCAAAAATGTGCCAGGAGAGGCTCAGACTGGACATGAGGAACATTTCTTTACCAAGAGGGCAGTTAAACAGTGCAGGAGATTTCCTAGCAGGAACGTTGGCAGCTTGCTGAAAATGAGTCCTCGATTTTTCTCTTGGGAAGTTAAACCCAAGAGAATCAGAAATTGCACCTGTTTGAGTGATCAAGTGCAGTGAAAAGTGGAAGAACAGAAGTCTTCAAAATAAATCACTGCTGAGACCAGGAGATTATTTCAGAACTGAGGGCTGAACCTGGATTTTATAAATCTTTGTCTAATACCAATAGGATTTTTGCCTCTTCACTCACAGAAGTTCAGGAAAAGACAGCTGGCATCGTGAGCAGTATCCTGGGCTGTTCTTGGCTTTCTCAAGACAATTTCTGCTCCCGAGGCAAGCTGCATTTTGTTTCCTTCTCCTGGGTCAGGTCCAGGCTAAGGAACAGATTCCCACGTGACACTTCTGACTCCCCATCTTTTGAGATACAAATACAAACATCAGACCACAGGTATTTTTGTCTCTTGATGACAGGAGGGTAGTTTGGCTTTGGTGGGTTTTCTTTTTTTTCTTTCCTTCCTGAAATAGCCTCTGATGATCTTCAACCCAGGAGTCCACAGGCTGTTGCTCACACTGTTACTCACATCAGAGGAATCAGCCCTTCATCTTCCCCATCTCAACCCCAAATCTGAATTCCAAATGTTATTACTTCGTGCGTGGTCTCACAAGGAGATAGGTGACGACATTCAGTGAAATCGGATTACTGGCAAGTTAAATGATCCCAAGCTGGATCTCAGCCCAAGGATTTTCAAGCTATGCAGGCTTCCCTCGGTTATTTTCTGTGAGAAGAGGTAAATATTGCCAGGGTAAATATTGCCAGGCTGCCTAGAGACGTCAGTCAAACGTTGTGACAAATCCGAACGCAGCCAAGAAGGAATTACAAGGTGCAGAAGAGATAAAACTGTCTTAGGGAATTAATCCCAGCACAAGAGCACCTCCTACTTTATGTTTTCCTCTCCTTTGTCCACTTTCCTTATAAACTGCAGAAGAAACGGGGTGTTTGTACCCTTTGGGGAATCACAAAAACATTTTGAGGTTTCCCCAACAAGGAAATCTTGTATCATGTGGAGTCCTCCTCCTCCCTAGAGGGTTTCAGCCCAGCTGACTTGCATACCTTGAAACCACTGACTCCCTGTGCTCTTCTTTCAGAGCCTTACATAAATATTTGGCTGGAACACACAGACCTAGGTAAATGTGAACCTGTGTGCAGCCACATCAATGTCAGAATTAAAAAACACACTTGACTCACTTAAGCCCATGAGATTTTAAATAATCATAATGTCAATAATACATTTTAAAGCAAATTCTTATTTTTGGCTCCCACTTCTCAGACAGATGTGCAGGCCATTCTCCAAAGGGTTTCCCTTCACCTCTGAGACATTCATGTTTGGAGTTGAAAGCAAAAGCCTCTACATAATTTCCTGGCTCTGTGGTTTTGGTATTTAGGAAAACCTCCAGAGCTGGGTTGCTGGTGAAAAAGCTCCTAGTTAGCAATGCTGTTTGTCTTTCTTGGGGTGTTAATGACTGTTTTCATCTTTCTGGCAAACACCAATGCCTTTTTGACACCCCCAGAAAGTGCCCAATTTCCCAAATTTGGGTTTTTTTCCTGACCTTTCCCCCAGCTGATGGTTGGGATGTACTTTACCAGACACCCAGCTTTTAAAGCAGTCATGCTAAATATCCCTTTCTTTTTGCCAGCAAAGGCAGATTTGGAGCTGGCACAAGTGGGAAGGTGCCTGTACCCTGCAAAGCAGCTGGAATAGTGGGAGACCTTCCTGCTGCCCTCCTGCAAAAGGAGGCTCAGCTCCATGTTTCTGGATGAATCTCTGTTTCCAAGAAGTAGAGGCCATGCTGTTGTTTCAGCCACCGTGGTAATTGCCAGCAGCCAAGATTTGAGAGAACAAAAGAGAGTTACATCCAACAAGTCTGCTGAGAAGTCACAAAACTCCCTGTGTGAGTACCAAGCTGCCTTTTGTGATAATTAAGAGAAAACCTCCATCCCAAACCAGCAATCTAGAGGGACTCAGAGGCTCAGGGGGTGAGGCTCCCTCGTCTTTGCCCAAGACCGAAGGACCAGCACAGCCCAGATCTGCTGATGGGACCAACCAGGCAGAATTCTTCTCCTAACTATCTTTAGTTACAAACATCACACAATAAAACCAAATCCAGCCTGACTTTTAAGTGGATTTCAGACTGTTCTGTTCTGTTTTCCTTAGGCTGCTGCCAAGGGAGCTCTGTTCTTATCTGTTATTCCCACAGCCCTGAGATAGAGAGGAGACCCAGCACTCTTGGGGAAAGCCCCATCTCCCAGGCAATGAGACACAGGATATTTTTGCAGTGTTTTATGGGCACTGGTGCCATAAACAGAGAGTTTGAGGAGTTCAGCATCACCTCCCTTCTCTCTTTCCCAGAATCTGTTCTACTGAAGCAGCCCAGATTTTTCCCTGGGCTGTCTTGGCTTGGCAGTTAACACCAAAAATTGGGAGAGTGTGAGTATGTGAATGGGATCTGTTATTAAAAATACTCCTCAGGGGGAGAAGGAACAGCCACTCTGATACTGGCAGGATTAATAATATGTACCAACACTTCCATTCATTTATTGCAACTCGAGTTTCACAGTTTTGGCTGCTGTGTAGTGCACAGTTGTAGCAAGAAGAGGTGAGGCTGAGCTGAGGCACCTGGAACGTCTCTCATAATCATGAATATAAATTTATGGTTTTTGTGTTCAATGTTTGGATATTTTTTATATTAATTTAGATTATTTTAATTTTTAGATTTTTAAGATTTTTTTAAAGTTGTACATTACATTGGTTTGAGTTTGCGAAGATTTTTTTTTTTTATTTTTATATTTCTTTTTTAGTATTAAAAAATTTTATTAACTGACCCCGCAGTTAAATCAGGACAATAAACCTTTTCTGGGGACAACATGCAAAGCAGGGAGGGCTGAGCCAGCAAACCCAAGCATGTCCTCATCTTCTGAAGGTGACCTTGCAACAAGAATAAAGTCCACCTTTAACTGAAAGCATCAAGAGAATGGTGTTGGAAAAGTCCTTTTTGGAGTGAAAGTTGTCTTTACCCACTCTGGGTCCAGGCTGGGAAGGTTCCTGGCTTGGCTGGATCCAGCAGAGCCAAGAGGAGGATTCAGTGCAAAGCCCTGGGCTTATTTTCAGTCTCCTCCCAGCTGCAGCGAGCACTCCTTGCCTGAGCACGGCACCACAAAACAATTTCAGTGCCTCAACACAAAACTATGCCAAGGTTTGATCATAATTTTGTCCTTCATGCTTTGGGTGCATGGCTTCCTTTGAGACATTCTCAAAGAGGTAGAAATTTTTCCTAGAAAACATCCTGTGAAAATGCACATTCTCTGGGGGGAAGAGAAGGGTCAGTGTTTGTGTGCAGAAGGTGATCCCAAATTAATCCCACCTCCAGATGAAAACTCCAAATAAACCCCCAGCCCTGCTGAGGATCCCCAAATGAACCCAATATGGATGAAAATCCTCAAGTAATCCACACCTGGATGTGAATCTGAAATCAAACCCCAAACCCCCATCCAGATGAAAATCCCAAATCCACCCCCATGTGCTCATCCTGATAAAACCCACACATTTTTGCCATGCAAGTAGGAATCCCAAAGAGATCCCCAAGTCAGCATCCAAACAAAAATCCTAAATCCTTGTTCATGTGAGTGGGAATCCAAAATCAATTTCCAAACCACCATCCAGATTAAAACTCCCAATCTCCCACAAGTTTTCACCATGATAAAAACCCAAAATCCACCCTCAGCTCCCCCAATCACTCCTATGATCCACACAAATCATCCTCACTCCTCTCATTCCAATAAAAATCCCAAATCTGCCCTAACATCCCAAATCCAATGAAAACCCACACTCCCCCACATAGATGGGAATGACAAATCCCGCCTCAAATTGCCCACCCTGACAAAAACCCCAAATCTTTCCAAAGTCTTCATCCTGATGAATATTCCAAACTCCCTCCATGCAGGCAAGAATCCCAGAATCCCACCACCCCCAAGCCCCCATCCCAATGGAAATCCCAAATCCACTCCTAAATCAAATGAAACCTCCAAATCTCCCCATGTAGTTGAGAATCCCAAATCCCCTCCCCAGATTACCACAAATCCCCACCTCAACGAAACACCAAAATCCTCCCCAACCCTCCAACTCTAACAAAACCCCATGCAGCTGAGAATCCCAAATCCCAACCCCACATCCCTATCCCAGTGAAATCCTCAAACTTCCCCATTCAGTTGACAACCCCAAATCCCAATCCAAACAAAACCCCTCAGCCCTCTCCAACCTCCTCACTCCAAAGAAACACCCAAATCCCCCTAAAGCCCCTCTCCAACTAAACCCCTAAACCCCTTTACAACCTCCCAACTCAAATGAAAGCCCCAAATCCCTCCATGCAGTTGGGAACCCCAAATACCAATAAAAACCCCTAAACCTTCTCCAAACTTCCAACCCCAACAAAACTCTCAAATTCCGCCATGCAGTTGAGAACTCCAAATCTCCCCTTACCCTTATCCTAAAGAACCCCAAGCCCTCTACAACCTCCCAATTACAGGGAAACCCCTAAACTCTCTCCAACATCCCAAGTCCAACAAAACATCCAAATCCCTCCATGAAGCTGAAAGCCCCAAACCCCATCTTCCATTCAGCCACCCTAACAAACCCCTTAAACCCTCTCTAACCTCCCAAATCCAATCCCTCCATAAAGTCGAGAACCCCCAAACTCCCCCTCCCTTACCTCCATCCTAACAAATCCCTTAAACCCTCTCCAACATCCCAACTCTAACAAAACACCCAAATCCCTCCATGAGGTTGAGAACTCTGAACTCCTCCCTCACAATTCCATGCTAACAACCCCTTAAACGCTCTCCAACCTCCCATCTCCAATGAAAGCCCCCAAATCCCTCCCCCCAAATGAAGTTGAGAAGTCCAAATCTCCCCCAGACCTCCCATTCCCTCCACAGGTGCATCCCCTGCTCCTTGCTACCCATCCCCATCCCCATCTATTCCCATCCCCATCCCCATCCCCATTCCCATCCATCCCCATCCCCTTCCCCACCTCCATCCCCATCCATCCCCATCCCCATTCCCATTCCCATCCCCATCCCCATTCCCATCCCCATCCCCATCCCCATCCCCATTCCCATTCCCATCCCCATACCCCTCCATTCCCATCCCCATCCCCATCTATCCCCATCTATCCCCATCTATCCCCATCCCCAGCCCCATCCTCATCCATCCCCATCCCCACCTCCATTACCATCCATCCCCATGCCCATCAATCCCATCCCCATCCATGCCCATCCCCATCCCCATGAATTCCCATCCCCATCCATCTCCATCCCCATCCCGGCGCTCTCTCCCCCCGCGCCGGGGGCGGAGGCGGGGGCGGTCCGGGGCCGTCCTGCGCCTCCCCCGGCGGCGGGGGAAGGGGGGGCCGGTGCCGTGGCCGGGGCCGGGGCCGGGGCCGGGGGAGGGAGGGCATCGCCCGCCCGCCCCGCCGGGAGAGAGCGCCGGGAGCCGCGCCGGGACGGCCGCGCCGAGGCACCATGCGGGCTGCGGGGCTGCTGCCGCTGCTGCTGCTGCTGCTGCTGCTGCTCGGTGAGTGCCGCCCTCCGCTGCCCGTGCCTTCTCCCCCGCTCCGAGCATCCCTCGCCTTCTCGCCGCGCTCCGCTTTTCCCGTTACTATTGGCGAGTTTGGCGGAGCAGCAGCCGGGGGACGCGGGGCGCGCACCCGCAGCCCCAATGCGGCTTTATCGCGGCTCTTATCGGCACAGCCAGCGCAACTCGGAGCCGCAGTGCTGCTCGGGTCTGCGGGGGGATGAGCTCCAGCTCTGCCCTCCCGCATCCCGCTCCGGGGCTCTGGGGAGAGCCGAGCTTCCCATCCCATCCCATCCCATCCCATCCCATCCCATCCCATCCCATCCCATCCCAGTTTTCGGGGTCCCATTCAGCCAGGGGGGATTTTTGGGCTGTTCGTGCAGCGGTCCAGGTGCTGCACCCGCGGAACGGGAGGCGGGGATGGCGCGGAGAGGAGCGGGGAATGCTGCTGGAGCCAGCGATTCCCGGGTGGGATTGATGGTGGAGTTTGGGAAAAGGTGGAACTGGGAGTTCTTGGGGAGGTTTGGGAGTGGAAACAGCTCCTGGAGTGCTGCGGTAGTGTTGGGGTTCGGGGTGGGAGCTGTGGTGCTCTGGTGGGGTGTTTTGGTGGATAAGTGGCCATAAACCACATGGAAAAGTAGCAGGGAAAAGAAAGGTACTAAAGCTTTCCAGAGTGAATAAAGGTAGGGAGGAGTGGGGCATTTCTTCCTTATAATCGGGCAAGGAGAAAGAGGTGAGAAAATAACATAAAATAAAACAATAAAATAAAATATTAAAATAAAATAATGGAATGAAATAAAATGAAATAAAATAATAGAATAAAATAAAATATAAAATGAAATGAAATGAACTAAAATAAAATGAAATAAAATAAAATAAAATAATGAAATCCTGCTGCAACTCCCGGCTCCCAGAAGAGCCTCTGCAGAGCTGAATGTGCTTTTATTCAAGGTAACAAAAGCTGGGGGATGCTCCGGAGGTAAAAGCACAAGTGGAGGCAGGGCCCTGGGGATTTAACCCTGGGGTGAATTCCCAGAGCTCTGGCTGAAATCTCTGCCTGCTCCTTGTTTTCTCCTGTTCCTCTTGGGACTCATGGGGTTTGGGGGGCAGGCAGGTGTAAACCCCCCTCTGTCCCTGATGCCAGCATGGGTTTGAAAAGAGATTTCTCTTCCCTTTAAAACTCAGGAAGCCTCGAGCATCATTACTACAGGCATAAAGTAGGAGCTGCTCATGCAATTTTTCTTGTGCTGGCCAGAATTTAGCTGAGTTTAGCTGACTTTGCCTTCTCAGAAGGTTTTGTTCTGTTTTCCAAAATGAGGTGATAAATACACTGGGATTGGGGCAAAATAGGCTTGTAGTGTGTGGACCTGTTTCTATAACACTCTGAAGTGATCCTATTACATCTTTATCAAAATTAATTGATTAAATCCTTCAAAACAGTGTTTTCTGCCATTCCGTGCTGCTCTTAAATTTTGAAATAAGCTCCTGAGAGATGCTTTTATGTTGCTCCCAGGGTATTGGAACCAGGATTTTCTTCCTTAGGGGCCAAGATAGACAGACATCCCTCTTTGCTGAGTGTGTGGGCTCAGAGTCCCAGCAGTGCTTAACTCCAAAACTGGGATCTGCTGTGGTCATCTGAGTTCCTCAAAACCTAAAATTCATCTTTTTTTCCCCCTTCCTCCTTTGATGGGAAGAAGTTTGGTTTGTAAGTGAAGCTGTAATATTTTGGGTATCTTAGGAAATAAAGACTGGGATGGAGCCTGCATGATTTGCTGTGTTTAAATTGGATGTGAAATGAGAGTTGGGGATTTCAGAGCTGCTTTTTGGAAGGTGACTTCTGTGTGTGGGGCAGAGCAGAACCAGCCCAAGGCTGATGAAGTTTATAAAAGCAGCTCTCTGGCATACAGCAATTTCCTTAGAAATACTGATTTCCAGGCTTGTACATCCCAATCCTCTGATTCTGCATAGATTCCTCTTTATATCCTTGCTTAAATCAGAAGAAAATCAGCTTTAGACAAGGCAGAGCCAGTGTGTGCAAGAGATGCAGCAAATATAGCATTAGGTAAAAAACATCTTTAAATTCCACCAGCTGAAGAGAGGCTCAGAGTTACCCATTACAGCATCTTCATGGGATATTTTATTTTATTTATTCTTTCTCCGCACTGCATCTTATATTCCCACCAAAACTGCATCAGGAAGAGACAAAAAATACTTTTTATTCTCAGGGGATCCAAAAGAGCCGCAGCTCAAACCTGTCCTGGGGGCAAAAAAGGGCAGGAAGGGTTTTTACCAGAGATCAAGCACCGAGCTCAAAGCAAGGCACAGATTGATGGGTTTGGAAGCCTTGTTGCCAAAACACAGCTTTTCATTATTCCCAAAGCTGAATTCCCAGGCTACCTCCCCAGCACTGAGAGTTCCCTGGTACTGGGAGTTCGTGTTTGTGGATGAGCTGTCAGAGGTGCGCGTTTAAAAAACAAACATTTTACCCATTGAATACTAATCCTGACACGAGCAGGAGGAGGCAATTGGGGCCATGTCCCCAGGAGGAGAAAAAAAATGTTTAACCAGAGGGGGTTTTAGAATCAGCATCAAAGCAGAGACACTCTTGTGGGATATTTTGTCTTGGAGGAACTTTGATAAGACTTTTGCAAGGTTTTTGCCATTTTAGCCGTGCAAAGCCTTGGATTCCCTGCACAGACACAGTAATACCACCCCGGGGGCTGTTTGGGCTTAATTAAAGGATTGTTTGTAAATCACTTGAAGATTCCTGGATGAAAGGAGCTGGAGCCGTGCAATATACTGATTTAATTCCTGGGAGTCGCTCTGAAGGCTTGTGGGGAGGGTGATCATTCATGCTGGTGGCTGGAAATATCTGCTCCCAGCATTTGCAGGGAGGCTGGGGTAGCACTTTGGGTATTGTTTTCCCTATAAAACGTGTATTTTGTCTCCCTATCTGCACCTCTATAAGGTCTAAACCCACCAGCATGGGCTCTGGGGTGTTTTTTGGGACTGAGGGAGGTGATTCACAAACAGTGAGAATCCCTCTGGCTGTGCCCCATTATCCTGGGAGTTTTATCACTCTATAAGAGCAGAGAGGAGCTGTTGGGGTTTAGGTACCCTAAATTTTGCCCTTTTATCCGTGATGCTGCTCTGGGTGGCCCCTTTGCTGTGTTCCCAAGGACTCACCACACCAGTGGTAAAAGCACAAGTGGAGGCAGGGCCCTGGGGATTTAACCCTGGGAATTCCCACAGCTCTGGCTGAAATCTCTGCCTGCTCCTTGTTTTTTCCTGTTCCTCTTTGGACTCAAGGGGTTTGGGGGGCAGGCAGGTGTAAACCCCCCTCTGTCCCTGATGCCAGCATGGGCTTGAAAAGAGATTTCCCATTGAGACTCAGGAAGCCTCCAGCATCATTAATACTGGCATAAAGTAGGAGCTGCTCATGCAATTTTTCTTGTGCTGGCCAGAATTTAGCTGAGTTTAGCTGACTTTGCTTTCTCAGAAGGTTTTGTTCTGTTTTCCAAAATGAGGTGATAAATACATATCATAGGGATAGGGACAAAACAGGCATGTTATAGGAGTGGGGACCTGTTTCTAGAACACTCTGAAGTGATGCTATTACATCTTTCTCTAAAATTAATTGATTAAATCCTTCAAAACAGCATTTTCCACCATTCCTTGCTGCTCTTAAATTTTGAAATAAGCTCTTTAGAGATGCTTTTATGTTGCTCCCTGGATATTAGAACAGTGAGTGTGTACAAGAGATGCAGCAAATGAGGAAAAAAACACCTTTAAATTCACCTTTAAATTCCACCCAGAACCCCTTGAAGCCCTGCAGAGCCAGGGAAGGAGTGAGTGGGGTTTTATCCTTACAGGGTGGAGGTGAGGTCCTGTGACCGTGTTCACAGGGGTCTGAGGATGAGGGAATAGATGAGGATCTGACTCCATGTTTCAGAAGGCTGATTTATTATTTTATGATATATATTACATTAAAACTATGCTAAAAGAAGAGAAGAAAGGATTTCATCAGAAGGCTGGCTAAGAATAGAAAAAGAAGGAATGATAACAAAGGCTTGTGGCTCGGACAGAGAGTCTGAGCCAGCTGACTGTGATTGGCCATTAATTAGAAACAACCACATGAGACCAATCCCAGATGCACCTGTTGCATTCCACAGCAGCAGATAACCATTGTTTACATTTTGTTCCTGAGGCCTCTCAGCTTGTCAGGAGGAAAAATCCCAAGGAAAGGATTTTTCATAGAAGATACGTCTGTGACAAGGTCCGGCTGTAACATCTGTGCTACAGGGGCTCAATCCCCAAGCACAGGAGCCTTCAGCAGCTTCATCTCCAGGTGGTCCTGGCAGGATGATGCCTGTACCAAACCCACCTGTGGATGGGAGGAATTCCTCCTTCCCAGGCAGGATGATGCCCATCCAGTAGCAAACCCACCTGTGGATGGGCAGGAATTCCTCCCTCCCAGGCAGGATGATGCCCATCCAGTAGCAAACCCACCTGTGGATGGGCAGGAATTCCTCCCTCCCCACTGCTGAGTAGTGACACTCAGAAATGTGCCGGTTGTGATCCTGAGCATGCACCTGACCTGCAGTGCTGTTCCCAGCCTGACACCACCCCTGCACCACCAGGAGCCACCCCCAGAGCAGCAGGAGAGGGTTTGGGCCCTGCAGGAATCCGGGTGGCCCGGTTGGGTCCGTTCCCCGTGTGCAGGCATGTGAAATCTCAGCAGCCTCTGCGGAGCTTTCACACGCTCCTGGCAGCTTCCTGCTCCTCAGCCTGTTTACGTGCTCAGCCCCTTCCACCACTGGCCCATCTCCACCTAAGGATGTTGTTTCTGAATTCTTGCAATGCCTGCCCTTTCCTTCACACAGAGGTCCTGAGCAAACCTTGCTGCTTTTTTTTTTTTTTCTGCTTTTTTTTTTTTTTCTCTCTTTTCCCACTCTCTCAGCAACGCACACACAAAGTCATCTGGCATTTCTTGTTCTCCAGCTACCTGTGCTCAGTCCACTGCCACCCCCAGGGCTTTGCCAAATACTCCACCTTGCAGAGAGCAGTTCCTTTAGGCTGGGAATTGCCAAACAAATCCATGAAGTGTTTCACTTGTAGTTTGTGAGGCCACCTTGATTCTCCATTGGGGTCTTGCAGCTCCTTTGGGAATGTGGCATCCATCACTCCCAAAAACCTGTTTGACACTTTTTTTTTTAATCCTTTTTTTTTTTTTTTCCCTGAACTGCCTGGTGGGACGGTGTCCTACACCCCAGAGGTGCTTCCTCCAGTGCTTTGTTTTTTGGGGACATTTTTTTCTCAGCTTCATTGGGTTTTAAGTGCTCTAATTATATATTTGTTGTTGTGCTGGGCTGAAGCCTTGCAGTGTTTTGCTCTGGGGATCCTTGGAGAATACACAGATCCACTGCAAACAGGCAGGAGGGATGTGCTCTGCTCATATGACAGCTCCAGAGGTGCTCAAAATGATGCTAATTTTTATCCAAAAAGATGCTAATTTTTGTGCTAAAAAGCCCTGTCTGAGAAGATAGAGCTGGGGAAAAACAGATAATCTTCCTTGCTACTGTACAAAAATCACATAAGATTTTTTCAGCTATAAACTGAAGAGGTGAAATGCTGTTTAAAGAACTGCTGTGTGGAGTTCCTCTCTCTATTTTTCAAGTGTTTGTTGCCCAGACTGTGCAGTGAGTGGTCAGGGACAGGGGAGATTCTCTCAGCTGGGGCTGCTGTGGTACAAATAGCATCAAGAAGTGTTCAGAAGGGTAGATGTGGTGCTTAGGGACATGGTTTAGTGGGGGACCTGGCATGTTAGCTTAATGACTTAATGGACTTAATGTTCCTAGAGATCTTTTCCTACTAATGATTCCATGATTCCATGGGCAGGGACACCTTCCACTGTCCCAGGATGCTCCAATCCCCATTCAGCCTGGCCTTGGACACTGCCAGGGATCCAGGAGCAGCCACAGCTGCTCTGGGCACCCTGTGCCAGGGCCTGTCCACCCTCACAGTAAAGCTGAGGTTCCTTCAAAGATGACTAAACCTGTTTCAAGTTACCTGCTAGCTTTGAATTGCAAATAATGCTGGAAATAGTGATTATTGGTGGGAATCTTGGAAAATGCTAATAGTACCTTTCATGACTTTAGGGAGCGTAGAGCTCTGTGGTGGCTTATTTAGGGTGACTTTTTGAGGGTCACATGCCCATACACACTTGATTTGAGTTGTTGTATGTCTTAGAGCCAGCCTTTGGCACTGAATGTTGCTCAAGTCCATTGGGAACCAGAAAATACCAGGACACCCTAAAGAGAAAAAACCCCTCTCTCCTTCAAGAGGTGAAACTGATGCCTTGGGAAGGCTGAGCTAGAACAAAGACTAGATGGAGTTAAAGAACAAAGCAGGGATTTATTAAAAGGCCTCCATGGCTGCACCTTGGGCAGCACCAGAGCCCAGCCAGGGCTGCACCCAAGATGAACCAAAACGGCCCCAAAATGCACGAGCGCTGCCGGGGTCTGTCCCTGGGATCAGCTCTGCTCCATTTGCACCTTGCAGTTCATTGTCCCATTGCAGCTTTAGCCCAGGCAGTCCCACCCTGCTTGTTTTTCTCTCTCCAGCCCACGGGGTTTGTGCTCCTGGGCTGAGATTTGGGGCGTTTGTCCTTGGTGCCCAGCTGGAGCAGGAATTGTTTTGTCTCCCTGCTCTGTGCACACAGCTCACCATCCCATAATATGAAGCTCAGAGCCACACACTAAAGCAACACAAGAATGTAAAAAATACAAAAGCTCAAACCTGAGGCATCATTTTTCCCCCTGAAAGCTCAAACCTGAAGCATCAAAGCGAAGCCGCTCAAACTCCAAAAGCACCAACATCCTTCATTACTCATCTGCCTGTTGGGTCCCAGGTCTTGCTGATGGAAGTTTTCTCACCACCAGATGTGCCTGTTTAGCAAATCTTTGCATCCCTGCAGCTCTGCATGCTGCAGGCACCTTTTCTGCCCCGTAAATAACGTGTGTCTCATGCCTGGCTTGGCCGCGGGCCAGGCGCTCTCAGCAGACACTGGTGACACTTTGGTGACAAAGCATTGCAAGGACACAAGGAGAATTCAAACAACTTATTAAAATCCACTCAGTGTGGTGCCACAGCACCCAGCAGAGAGCAGGAGGGGGAAGGAATAGGAGTGAACCTTTCTTTTGGGCAATGGGAATTCCAGCGCTGCTGGAACATCTGCTTTTGGATGTGCATCCAAAATGAGCAGCAGAGGGAAGGGAACAGGCCAGGCTGAGATTTGGCTTTCAGCAAGGCTCCATTTGTGAATAACATCCAAAGTTCTGTGTCTCAGGGCTGGGTGGGGATGGGTTCCAGTTTGGGCAAACTGGGATGACTGGACTTGAGGAGGAAGGGAAAATTGCAGTCACTGTGTGATTCTTCTGCCTTTTCCTCCCACTGAGGGACACAAGGTAAGGCCATGGAGGTTCAGATATTTAACTAAGGTGTTCAAGGTTGTAGCTGAGTTATCCTTGAATCTAGCTGTGCCTTCTGAAGGCAATTCAGATATGTCTTGGGATTATTTGTCCACTAGAGATGCTTGTTTCCATAAATGCTCCCCAACATGGTCTGATGTTGCATCAAAAATATCCAGGACCTGCCCATGGATACACTTATGTTGTGTAACACTCTCTGCATACACTCAAAAATGTGAAAGAAATGGAGCTTGGGATTTGGACTGACTTCTTGCTGGTGGGTCAGGAGTGCACCCTAAAGGCTGCAAAATGAACAGGCAAATAAGAAGAACATGGTCCTTGGGTTTAAAAACCAAATCTGTGCCTGTTGTCAGGTGCAGGACAGATCCTTAGAAATGGGCAGAGATGGGATCTGAGTTAAAAGCTCCTCCAAAACTGAATAGGAATTTTTTTTTTCTGAGTTGGTCCCATTTTAGATGTTGCTTTGAGGTCTGGTTCATATTCTTATCATCCTGAATAAAATTGGATTAATCCAGTGGCTTTTTCTCTGTTTCACAGGCTCTGTGTGCAGAGAGCTTTGGTCTTAGTCCGCATGGCTGATGAGGGTGGTGAAAGGGGAAGGAAGGTCATTTTGCAGTGGAAGAATAAGGCCTCAGTTATTAATGGCAAAGGCTGAAATTTTCTCTCTCAGCCTTAATTGATTTTGGCAAATTTAACTGGCGGAGAAAGTAGAAATTGGCTTAGAAATTAAGCCCTAATACTTAAATATATATTAGATCTATTGTAGAGAAATGAGGAGACAGCCTTGTTAAACTTTTATTCTAAGTGGCTTCTGCTGGATACAGGCAAAGAGAAAAATACCCAATTTCTAACTTGGACAAAGGGGACTTGAAAGGCTCTTCAGAAAGGCTTGGAGAAACTCTGTTTGAGAAAGTGCTTCTTTGAAACCTAATAGCAAAGACCACTTTTTTTTTTTTCCCCCTCCCTGGAGTCTAAAGGCAGGAGGGCAAGATAAGACATTCCACCACGTAGGCAAATGGGGAAAAAAAAAAGAGAAAAGTTTAAATGATAGTGCTGCAGGCTGTGGAAAGTGGAGAGCTCTCAGGGTGACTATTATGTGCTGCTTATCAAAATGCTGTGAGCCCTGACTGTGAGAAAAAGCAGAGTAATTTAAGAGATGCTCTGTGCCAGCACAGATCTGGTTAGCAGTGGTTGTACTGGAACAGCATCAAGTAACCAAGGTCCTTGAGATATATCTAATCTATATCTATATGTATCTATATCTCTATCCACATTAAATAAGCAATAAAGTTGTCCTCACTGGACATTTCTAATTAATCAAGCAACAGAAGAAATGTTTAAAGCACAGGTAAGGGAAGTAAGTTTTTTACCACGTACTGGGTCAGTTGATAAAGGAGCAGCCTCAAAGCAGGTTGTGATTGCAGAACTCCAAATCAGTATTCTCATCATGCATTTCTTGCAGCCATCACTCTCTGCTGGCGACCTGGTTCGTTTTTTGGAGCCTGAAGGAACAAAAACAACAAATAAACAAGAATTTGTTCCTGTGGGTTTCTCTTGGCAAAGCGGAGAAAGTAGCAACACGCAGTAAAAGCAGAAAACAGCCTCCTCCTGTTTTATTTTCTTTTTTGTTGGCTTTTTCCTTCTAACATTGGTCTCATTTTCAGATGGATCAGCACCCTGATCTGGTTTGACAAATGCCAAGAAATGTTTGTGCTCTCCACTGCCTCATTCTAAGGGAACATAAATTTATACCAAATCACAGCATTGCCATAAACACCCCAAAATCCTGTGTGGCAAAGAAAAGCTGTGATACCTGTGCTGCAAATGGGAGGAACCAGCAATTCTGGGGCTCCCAGAAATCCTGATCCAACTGAGAGACAGCCAGGACAAAAGATAAGCAAAATGGGACAGGGCATTGTGTCAGCTGTGAAGCCAGAGAGCAAAATTCACAGCCTTGAGCCCAAATTTCAAGCGTGCAGGATTTAATCTCCCCATCACCTCCACTTTCCCAAGGCTCAGGGTCATTCCCATACCAAAAGCCAAGGAGAGGTGCTGATCTCTTTGACATAAAGAATAAATTTTCCTGTCCTGTACAGTACACAGAATACTGCGGAAAATGAAAGTTTAGAGATTAATGCAACACCCTATTATAGAAAATCATTTTGTTTCCTTAGTATTTTCCCAGCTGGCTAAAAAAAGCCCTCAAGGCTCTCAGTCCATGTGATTTTGTGGGCTTCTAAGACAGTTCCTGCCCACAAATGGCACAAATAAATCCCCATTAACCGCATTCAACAGGAGAATGATCTTTTTTTTCTCATTAAAGCTTCACAAAGGGTTCAAAACCTCATTTTATGGCAGGGTGCTTTGATTTAAATTGATGTGGCTTAAATTATGAATTTTAATCACGACTTAAAATACAGAAGGAGAAAGTTATAATTTGAATGATTTGATTTTTATCATGTTTTTCATTTACAATTCATAGCTATATCCCTTAAGCAGGGCTGATTCTCCTCATTGTAAAAGTTGGAGATTTACAGCCCACTCTTGCCTTTCAGCTGTGTTTTCTAACCAGGCTGGCACACTCTGAACATATTTGTGGAAGGAATTTTATAGCCTGAGACCTCTCTATTTTGATCCCTAATTTATGCATCTCTGGAGTCGTCCTTGGTAATGATGAATAAAACTAATTTAGGTTTATTGGTGGAAATCACTCTTTGCTTGTAGAGGAAATTTCTGTTAAACTGACAAATGCAAAGGAGCATTTACAATTCCTTTAAGATACATCAAATAACCGAGGACCTTGGGTACCTTATGCAATAAACTTTTCAACAAACTTTTCAGTTTAGTGCTAAGCAATTCACTGAGCAAAACTCCAGCGTCAATCTGTGATGGAGTTAGTGACTGAAATGAATTGTTCTGTGTCCCTTGAGGGTTTCAAATAAACAGGAGTCATTCTCTTAAAATTCACTTTTACTGTTTAAAATGGGAGAGGAAACAATTTTATTTTTCAGCTGCTGGTTTCCAGTTGTTTTTGCAGTTTGGAATTAACTGTTGGTGGAGCAGCTGAATGTGTTTCTCCTTGACTTGGAGAGGGAATTTCAGTGGATAGCTGAGGTTTATGCAAATAACTTTTGATTGTCTAAATGGGACTGACTATCCCATGTCTGGATACCCTGGATGTCTGCCCATAGTGTAGGCAGAAAGCAATTAAAGAGAAACAAAAATTAACAAAACTTCCTTTAATTGACTGCCCTGTTTTTGTCTCATATCCAAATCCAGCCCCACTTAGTGCTGGAAAAGCTGAGTTCCTCAAGTGCCACGAGTGTCCTGGTTGGGTTTGGTCTCACTGCAATATATTTAATGTTCTTTTTGGTGCTAGATGATAAAATCTCCCAAAAATTAGGGAGATATTTGGGCTTGATGGATTGTGGCTCATCCAGGCTCATCCAGCCTGTTCTGATGTGTTCTCTTGCTGATCCAACATGACAGCATTTTCTCCAGCAAGCTCGGCAAATAAAACTTTGCTGTTTAAAGCAACAGAGAGGAGGAAATGAAGGAAAATAAAATAATCCTGAGGTGATTGTGATTGCCACTCCTGCCATCACTCTTCGCACAAATCCATCCCAGTGAGAGGACGCATCTGCTTCTGCTGCAACACATCAGTTTAGGCTAAAAAATGTCTTTGATAAGCTGTAGTTTGACCCAGCTCAAGGTGGAGGATGCTCTAACAGACCCTGGGCAGGTTCCTGCAGCCCTCACTCTGCATTTCCCTAGTCCAAATCCCTCCCAGGCTCTTGGGAGGAGCAGCATCCCATTCTCAGGATGGCCATGCTCCTGAGAAGTTCTTCCATGGTGAGTGGTTATCAAAACCTGGCCTGTAATTCACCATCTCACTCCCAAACATTATTTTCTGGGGAGTTTTCCAGCCAGGAGAAGGTCAGTAGAGGACAGGGTGGTGTTGAGGAATTCCTAATGAGGACAAGGATGGGCAATACAACCCCCAGTGAAGGACAAAACCTGTCACCCATCAGTGTCCACACTCCCCATTCCAGGTTTCTCCAAATCACAGCTTCACTCGCTGGGGGTGATTTAGGGCAGTCAGTTTGGGAGGGGGAAAAAAATAAGCTTTTATTTTGGCAAAGGAAGTGGTTCAAGCACAGTGGAGTGGTGGAAGAGCAGTGAAAAGTAGAAATGTGAGGTTGGGTTGGTGGCAAGAGAAGCAGGAGATGTCGTGTCATGATGTGTGTACTTACAAATGCCCTTTAGAGGGTTGGGGGAGGAAACACTGGAGTCCAAACTGATGGTTGAGAAAGCAAAAAGATGGTTTTCTGCTTTAGAAAAATCCACCTGTTTCTGTGTTCCTATTACTGCACCTGGCCACAGGTAGCTGATAGCTGCACCTGGTAAATTCTGGGCATTTAAAGGAATTTGGGTGTGACAGGAGAACCCCAAAGGAGCAGTGCTCTTCCTCCCTGATCATGTTAGAAATGAAAATTCCAGCATTTTTTAGCATCCTTGATGGAAGCAGTGACCTGGCCCCACCAGCCTCTCCTGCTCTTTCAGGAGTCTGTGCATTTAATCCCTGGCCAGCAGAGAGGCTTTCAGCACTGCAGGACATTTAATGGATAATTGCATAGGCTCTGGATGGGTGCAGAGCCCCAGCATGATGAGAAATTCATGGGGTGCTATGGACAGTGGGTTATTTTGGCCCAAACCCAAAGCCACGCTCTGGAGTGGTCCCACTGCATGCAGCTCCTCGTTATCTCTGCTGTGTTCTCACCCTGAAAAATCCCACTGCCAATCCTGATAAAATACTGCAAGGAGGGAAAAAAAAAATAAAATAAGTCAGGAAACCACCAAAAGAAGCTCCATGTGCCTTGGGGGTTTGATGGGGAGCACTGGGGGAACAGCCACGCCAAAGGAATGCCGGCTATTTCGGGCTGTGTTTGTGTTTGAGGCAGGAGCAGGAGGAGGAAGAGGAGGAGGAGGAGGAGGAGGGTTGCAGCTCCACGCTTTTTCTGCCGTGAGAGCCTTTTGCATGTCTGGCAGGATGGCTCCAATCTGATTAGGAGGAGGTTTGATTAGGAGGGGGCTCTCTGTGGGGGCAGCAGGGGGATGGATGTAAAGCTGCTTTCCCTGGGAGCAGCAGCCAGGGGATGCCCCGAGCCCAGCTGGCCTTTTAGGGAGGGTTCCCTCCTAATCCAGCTCAGAAGCAGTTTTGGGGCAGGGGTTTATCTCTGTCTTGGCTGGTCAGATTGGGACCCTGAGGTGCTGGACGAGGAGTGTTGATAAAGTGGATGGGTGAGGAGCAGAGGCACGAGGAAACCTCTGTAGGGGAACTGCCTTTGAGGCTGGATTTTGGGATCTCACTCTACTTATTTATTAATTAATAATTAACTAATTAATATATTTATTTATTTACTCCCATCCTGAAGGCTGACACTCATTACAGTTACAGGGAGGATTAAAAAGGTGCAGGCCACGAGCTGTTCCTGCAAAGATTTTGACTCTGTCTGAGCAGAGGCACTCACCCCACAGAGGGACAGGAGAGAGAAGGGGTGCTAAGGTTTTGTCTCTGCTCAAATCTGACAAGATCACATGCTCACAGTCTCTGTCTGAAGAAATAAGAACCATTCCTGCCTCAGGAATTTATTTCTTAGAGGAATTTTTTTAGAAAGGAAATTGAGGAAATATTGGAGGAAATATTTATTTCTGAGACCCTCGGATCTCTCAGCCCCTGTTTTAAGTACCAAGACTATTCCTTGCTGAGATGGACAGTTATGCCTGTGGGCAGATTTCCCCTTTTTCTGCTCAAAAAAGGCAAGAAATTACTTGTTACAGGAACTTGGTACCACCTGCATCTCTCAGGACTCCCCAAAGCCAAAGAGTTGCAAATTTTCCCAATCTGTTCAAGCTATGGCTGTTGCCATGAAACTGCCAAGAGTGGGGAGAGAAGGAGCTCTCTGCTTGATAATCTAGATTAGGAACAAGGAATTTGTTCTGTAGTAATAAGGATCAGCTCTGGATCTGCTTGGATTTGGATTTGAGCTATCTGCCCAGGGGTGAGGGCCCAGCATCCGAATGTCCTGATGCTGTAACTCATCTGCATCACACGTTTGGGCTGCCCTCCAAGCATCAGGGTTAGGGTTTGGGTTTGCAAGAAAGGGATTTGCTCCACACCTTTCTTTCCTCCAACATTGTTTCTGCTTCTGTTTGGGAGAGCTGATTTGAATCCTGCAGCAGCACAGGACTTGGCCATCTGCTGCATCATCCTTAGTCCCAAAATGCAATGCCTGGATTCCAGTAAATATTCTATTTATTTGGCTGCTCTGCTGTGCAGAAACTTCCTGGGCAAAGGAAGTTTCAAATGCATCATTTGAGCGTTTCAGCCTCTCATCAGTGACTCTGTGGCCCACATTGAGAGGTCTGGGTATTGGGAGGGACTGGTGATGGAGAAGCAGAGCAATTCCAGGCCAGGCTGAGTGGAGTTCTGGTCTAGTGGGAGGTGTCCCTGCCAGCAGGGCTGGAACGAGATGATCTTCAAGGTCTCTTCCAACCCAAACCATTCTGTGATTCTGTGGTGATTCTGTGCCAGCCACCAGGGCCAGGAGCATGCCTGCACCACAGAGCAGTGTCTGCAGTACATGGGCTTGTAACTAATTAATTATTTAAAGCAATCAGTTGCTAAGAATTTAAAACAAACAACAATCAATTACTGAGAATTATCAATGAGCATTGCTGGAAGTTGTCATTTGTTTTTGATGGCTCAGCTCTTTCTTGCCTCCATAGTCAGCAGGCTCAGGGCTTGATTTCTGAGTGGTGTCCAGCATCATTTTATCCAATTAGAGAATAATTTCCAGAGATGTCAGGAGGAGATGGGCTCAGGGCAGCGAGAGGGTATTTTTGCACAGCTGATTGTGCTTCTCCAAATGCACATTTGAAATGTGTGTGGGGTTTTTTCAGCTCTTTTCTGCCTAGCTGTAATCAGAGGTGCTGTCTTCAGGTAGTTTTGGCAGCAAAGCCATGCTTTGATTTGGCCAGGGATCACTTGCAAACATGCCAGGAATGTTCATGCAGCTGCAGCCTTCACCAGAGCAGAGGCTCCAGCTCCAGGATTACAACCAGCAGCACCCACTGAATCCCAGCTCAGTGCTCCCCTCCCCTCTGCTCTGCTGGTGGCTTTCTGTGGCTCCCATCATGTCCCTGCCCTCTCCTCCCATCTCCATCCCCACCATGAGTCCAGTTTCCTAAAGGAAATGCCCAAGCTGACGTGTCAGAGTTTCCCTGCTGAGCACAAAGCAGGACCTGGTGTCTGTCACCCCAGAAGCAAAGGAATTGGGATATTCCCATCAAGCCCAGCCCCACAGCTCCCTCCTGTACCCAGAGCTGTGGATCCCCTCCAAGGTGAGAACTCAGCCTGGTGTTTGCAGACCTGATGGCCTCTCTTAGGAGGAAGAGGAGGATGATTAGCAGCAGGGAGGGGATGCAGCTCCTTCTTCCTTCCTGCTTCCTTTGCTCCCTTCCCTTGCCCTGCCACTGCCTTCCCTGTGGCACAGCCTCAAGGCACTGCCCTCGAGAGAAGGCTTTGATGGCAGGGAGATGTTTTTGAGCTCAGCAAAGCCCTGAGCTCAATAGGTGACATGGACAGGGTCTGTTCCATCCAGCCACCCTGGGTGCAGGTGCTGTAAGCTTTGCTTTCCTCTAGATACCATTTAGGTTTTTCCTCCCTGCCTGGCAAATCTCTTTGTGCTCAAACTCACTACCTATCATGGGAGTTTTGAGGACCTGAGTATGACCCTTGTTGTGTGCTGTATTTTTTTCATATATTATATTTATTTTTTGGCTTCAGTTTCTCAGCATGCAACTACGCCATTGAAACCTACTAAGTGCAAAGCATTGCATCCCCAACCAGCGAATCTCTTTCTGCTCAAACTCACTACCTGTCATGGGAGTTTTGGGGACCTGAGTTTGACCCTTGTTGTGTGCTGTATTTTTTTCATATATTACATTTTTTTGGCTGTAGTTTCTCAGCACGCAACCACACCACTGAAACCTACTGAGTGCAAAGCATTGCATCCCCAACCCAGTGACATCCCACAACTTCCCATGCTCTTCTGCTCAGCTGTAACCAGGCAGGAATCTCACTCCTTGCTGGGCTGCTGGGTGGACAACATTGTTCCCCTATTGAGTCATTAACAATGAGGTCATTGGGCTGGAAAGAGAATGTCATTCAGCAGCCAAGAACCCAGCTGGCTGATCCCGGTTGTGTCTCATCTCCTATGACAAAGCCACTTTTAATTGACTAATTAAAGCTTTTGCAGGCTCCATCTTGGAAGGGATGACCAAAATAGACATTGTTCTTTGTCAGCATTAAGTCAGGCCAGTTGGCTGATTAAGAAGCAAGACCTTTCTTCCTTCTCCACTTTGCCACTTGCTGTGCAGGCCTTAATTTCTGGTCCTGGCAATGGGAAAACCTCCTCAGAGATATCCCACCATGTGTTGCAGAGCAAGCTGTTTGACTGAGGCCCCAAGGACCCCAAGAAAGCTCACCCAAAGTCCCCTCAAGCCACTTTGGGATGCCCTCTCTGTGTTACCATCACACCTTTTGTTGGACACTTGGTATTTTGGGTTCCCAACTCCTCTAGGGGTTTGATATTGCACCCAAACCTATTGCATTGTGGTGCTCCCATACCCTGCAGGCCTTACAAGGGCAATTTGATCCACCGGCTGTGGGCCAAGAGCATTTTTCTTCCCATTTCTGGGCCATCTTTATGCTGCTAACGTCCTCGTCCTAACCTGAGTAGGCAGCCAACCAGTAGAACACTCATTCATCATCGTTGGTCAACTAACCTCATTCACTTACTTAATAATCATTCTAGTTTCATTCCCCCTTGCAGCTGCCCTAGAAAATAAACTACTCAAACTCTAATTAACTCTAATAGTTTATAAAAATTTATGTACTTTTTGGGTGGTACAGTGCAGGTGGAAAGCAGGGACATGCCCAAGCACTGGCAAGAGATGTGTCCACAGTAAATTCTTGCTTCCCTCAGCTGAGTGCTTCTGCACTGCCAGGACCCTCACCACCCCCTGAATGAAGATGTTTTGAGCCCTGAGACCACTGGCCACTTCTGCTCTTTGCATCTCTTGCTCTCATTGCCACTCTGACTAACACCATCCCCAAACCAGAGAACAAATGTGCCCTGAGGGACTCCACAGGACAAACCCTGCTTTGTGCAGCTACCTTGCCATTTCCATGAAACCCCCAGGGTTTTTTCAGCCTGCAGTGTGATTGTCTCAAAGCAGATTTATCTCCTTTTTGCTGCCCAGGCCCTGCTGAGCAGGAACGCTGGGTGTGTGTTTACCAGGGCCTGTGTCCCAGCCCTAAAGCACAGCAGCCGCTTCTTTTGAAGAACACACAAAGCAAGGAAGAGGAGCAATTGTTTGGGAGGAAGTTGAACCATAATGTAATAGACTCCCATGGGATTTACTATTAGTAATTATTTGTATTGCTCTGGCACCCAACCAAGGTTGGGGCCCCGGTTAGCAAGGTGCTGGATCAGCCTGCAGATGAAGACAGCTCCTCTGTCCAAAATCTGTCCATTCTGGCAGGTAGAGATGGGGAAACTGAGGCAGGGAGAGGTTGACAAGTGCAGCAAGGGTTGTTTTAGAGAGTTGTGGCTCAGCAAGGAGGTGAACCAGCACACAGTGCTTACAGGAGCACCCTTCCTCTCTGGGGGCAAATCCTAGAACATGGAACTGCAGAATGGTTTAGGTGGGAAGGGACTTTAAAGACCATCTCATTCCACCCCCTAGGAAGGGATACCTTCCTCTGGATCAGGTTGCTCAAATCCCATCCAAGCTGGCCTTGGACACTTCCTTTACTTGTGCTGCTTCCAGTTCCACTGAAGAGGCCATTAGGTAACAAATATGCTGTGCTGGAGGGTCCTGCCCTAGGACAGCAGTGCAAAAGGTAGTTTCTCACTGTTTGTGCCTTTATAAGTGATTTCTGTGATCATGTGCATTTATTTTAAGGAGGGGAGGAGCAGGAGCTATCAAAGAACACGAGTGCTTCAGATGGAAACCAAGTCCCACTTCTCCTGAAAAACAAAACAAAACAAACAAATAACAAAACAAAAAGCTAAAATGGATTTCTCTTTCTGTAAAGCTTCAGGAGAGTTAAATAATGAGGCAATTACAAATTTGGCAACAATAGAAGTAGATCAGATTACACAGGCCTGTAAAGCCAGGGGCCTGCAAAGCCAGATCGTCACTGGGGCCATTTGGTGGGAAAGAAACTCAGTGCCAGACAGTCTTTAAATAGTTTTGAATAAGAGGGAGGGTTGGCTGTGTCCTTCCCTTCCGAGGCTCTCCCCACCTAAAGAATAGCACTGAGCCTCCTGCCAAGTCCCTGCCCGGAGGCTCCACTCACAGGCCCAGTATATAAATATATAAATATATAAATATATATATAGGTGCTCATGCATGCAGTGTGTATATATAGAGCTTCCCAATCATCTGGGAAGACCCCACCCTGAGGGAGGTGTGGGTGTGGAACTGGAGGGAAAAAAAAAAAGAGAAAATTAAAAAAAAAGGTAGGACCCAAAATAGCATGGACACACAAAGGATCCCAAGGAAATGTGGAGCTCTCCTCACAGCATTGACAGGAAATCTCTGGGCTGCTGGTTCGGTAACCCTGGCCAGCCAAGGTCATGGGGGACTGATTGTGGTGGATGGAGAATCCTGACATCCATCCTCTGCAAAAATCCTGGGGTGAGGGGTGTGAGGTGGAAGTTTTTATGTCAGTGAGGATTTGCAGGTGTCCTAGATATGCCTGCAGAGGAATCTGTCTCCAGCATAGCCTGAAAGAGATGCAAAGTAGTCAGAACTGGGGAGGATATTTAACCAGGAATCACCCAAAATTTTACTTAGAGAAGCTGGGATGCTTGAGGGCATCACCAGTGCCTCTAGGAGGTGGCTTCTATGTCACTTGGCATCACTTGTGTCTTTCACATCACCTTAGAGTGTCAATAAACCAAATACCTCAGAATTACAGATTATCTGCAGCTGGAAGGGACCCACAAGAATTATCCAGTTCAAGATATTTCAAGTCATTCTCTTTGGGCTGATCCTGGCCTGGTGGTGGGTGGTGTGCGAGATGAGCTGGGGGAGGCAACATGACTTGCCACCTGGGAAAGTAAATTTTCTTGCTGGAGGGCATAAATTTGGGCTGATTTGTGACTCATCAGAGGCGCTGGGTGTACAAAGGAGGGTGAGGCTCTGGGCCTTATCCTGTCCCCACCATCTCCTTTTCCGCTGGTCCATTCTGGTCTCAGGACAGGCAGGCAATGTCCGAGTCCTGCCCTGAGCATGACCCTGGGCACTGGCAGCCTCCCCACACAACCCACAGGGGTGGCAGGAGCAGGCAGAGCTGTTTCTGAGGGCGATTCCTGCTGTAAATCTTCGGGGGAGGTGGAGAGGAAAGGGAGGTGCAAGAGGCAGGGCACAGCGTGTGGCAGTACCACAGCAGCACCATGCCAGCACAAACTCACCTCCCACTCACCCACCTCCATTTTTCCCTTGTACGAGAGCAGCCTGTGCCCAGGCCAAAGTCTCCTTATTATTTTGTGTTTAGACTCTCTTCCTCTTGTTTCCTGCCCCTTAGGGCTGTGGTTTGGACCTCCTGTGTGCTGGGCCTGTAAGTGGGCCTGTGAGTGGGCCTGCATCTTCAGCCTCCAGCTGAGGATGGCATCCTTGGTTTTGATGGCACAAGTTTGGGCATTAGATCTCTGCTGCTAGTACCAGCTTTAACACCTCTCTGTGGTCTGGCTTTGCCAGGCTGTGAGGTTCCAGAGAAGCCTGTCCTCAAGCTTGGGGTTGATCCTTTTCCTTCAGGAAGAGCCCCGGACACAAGAAAGGGAATATTCCCTCCTTTCCTCTTCCTCAGTGGAAAAATTAGAGTGACACTCACAAAAAGTGAGGTGTTTTGTCTGCACAACCAACCTACAGGAGCTCTGCTCCAGGAGATCCTTGTGGCCCCATTTCCCGTGGATAAAGTCTAGACACATCGCTGATGCACGGCACCCAACTTGAGTGACATTGGATGTGACAACTCTTCCCCGGTGCCAGCCAGCTGGCAGAGGTTCAGCTGGCAGGATGAGTAGCTCAGGGCCAGCTCCATGAACCCAAATATGGACCCAGCCAGCTGGAGAGGAGAGCAAGGCAAAGAATTTCACCCCCCATGCCACCCAACAACTTGTAGGGTGCTCTCTCCTCTCCACTGCCTTCTTTGGTCCTGCCTTTCTCCATGGCAAAAGCTGAGAAAAACTGAGTTCCAGGGGGACATAATTGTGGCCTTTCTGTAGTTTAGGGGGATTATAAGAAAGATGGGGACCAACATTTTAACAGGGTCTGTTGCAATAGGACAGGGGATGATGGTTTTAAACTGAACAAGGTTCAATTTACATTAGACACAAGGCAGAGATTTTTGATTATAAGGGTGCTGAGATGCTGTCACATTTTGTGAAGCCGTGGATGCCCCATCCCTGGAAGTGTTTAACACCAAGATGGACAGGACTCTGAGCAACCTGATCTAGTTGAAGATGTCCCTGCTCATTAGAGGGGTGTTGGACAAGATTTTAAACATCTGTTCCAACCCAAACTAATCTATGATTCTATGATGTGACATCAAATCTGACATCAAACAAAGCTTTCCATGTCCTGGAATTCAGAAGGGCCAACCTCAGTTAGAGAGGAAGGTGTGCCCCATCCCTGATGTCTGGTCAGTGCAACATTTAGGAGCTTGTTTTCTGGGGAACATCTCCAAATTTCTCCTGAATTAACCTTCCTAAAGTGCATCAGCTCCCCCTCATTATTCGGTTTAAGAGCTGAGGAGAGTTTGATTTAACTTACTTCATTTAATCCAAATTAAATACAGAGTGATTTAAAGCTGAACAAGAGTAGCCACCTGGTGGGTTGTGTGCACTTTGACTAATCCACTCTGAAGTCATACCTCCTTTTAATTTTAGATTAATTTTTTCTGAGTACCCCTGTGTAGACAAGCCATCAGGCTGCATCAAGATCAGTTCCTGTCTCGTGGGCTCACGTCCTCACTCCTTCCCAAGATGTCTGGAGTCCTCCAGGAAAATCCAGCAAGGGATGATTCATCTTTCTAGGGTGAAAAGCAGAGGGAGGAACTTTTCTCTGTCTGAATTAATAAATCTGTGTGCCCAGACACCCTCGTTGGTGAGGGTGGAGAAAGGAGGTCAGCTGAGCTCTCGAGAGCAAAGCTGATGCTTTGGCCAAGCAGTTCATGGTGTTGGCTTCTCCAAAGGGCTCCTTCCCACCACCCTGACAGCTCCACAGCTCCTCAGTGTTGGAATCAACTCATGGTCCAGCCCTCAACCCTGGGGTGAGGTGGTGAAGTTCCTCCAACCCTTCTTCCACCCCGGAGAGAGGTGGTGAAGGTGGATGGGATCCTCATATGTTCGAGGTGGAATTCCCAATCTGGCAGGCCCAGTCTTTAGGTTCTTCTCATGGACCTGAAATTCCTGAATTTCTGAGATTCCAAATTCAGAAAAATCTAGACTTTTAACTTATTTGCCTTTTCTTTAAAAAAAAAAAGTACTTTTTTAGTGCTCATGCCATCAGACAAAATCCCAAAAAACCATTGTAAAGATTTACATCATTAAAGAAAAACCCCAGCTATTCAATGCATAACAAAGTTCTGTATTCTTACAGTTATCATGAGGTTTTCACTGTAGTGTTGACTCACAACCACTGCTTTGGGACAGAAGCATCTGTGCTTTACCTTGATCTAGAGAGACTTTCTGGCTCATTCCTCGGTGCAAACCTTGAGTTTCTTCCAAAGTCCTCTGTGATTTTTGCAGAAATAGAGGGGTCTCAGGGCTAAATGTAGCAGACATCATGTCCTTCAGCGATGGGTGATTGATGCTATCTTGATACAGGCCACTAATCCTCCTCCAAAGCAGCAAGGTCATCATGGGGCAGCTCCACTCCAAGGGTACAAAGGATTCAGGTGAGGACAGGAGTGTGGCCAAGCTCTTTGTTTTGGAGGGCCTGGGATGGGAATGGAAATATCCTCTTTCCCCTGATGGAAAGAGGATTATTTCCAGGCTTAGTGGTGAAAAATGCCTGTGGGTTTCATGGATAGAGGTGGGCACTTGTGTTTGTGTTGGTTTGATTCCTTAACAACCTCCTGTGAAGGATTTTGGAAATTTCATTTTCCACAGTGGTCTTCCTGTCTCCTTCTGGTGTTTTTTTCATCTTTCCCCTTCACTTTTTAGATAGCCACAGATTTTTCCATGAGAAGAGTGGTGGAGACACAATCCTAACTAGGATGTCCTATGTTTATCCCTAAGAGAGGCTGGGCTTCCCACTGCTGGCATTCCTCACCTCTGGCTGGAGCTGGCCATGGGGTGCAGAACAGCCTGGGATGGACCAGCTGGGTCCACTTGAGTGAAAAATGCCACTGATCACGAATTTCAGACAAACTCTGAGGAGAAGTTCAGAAGAGTTCCAAGCATGGCATGAAGGAAATTCAACAACAATGTTTTTGAGAAGGTGGGAGTGAGGAACACTGAGATATTCCTGCTCCCTCAAGTCCACTGTCTGGTCATTAATTAGTGCAGCAAATTAACCCATTTCTGCCTCCCCAAATGTGGTGTTTAGAGGGACCAAGGGAGTGTGAAGAGAGCTACAGGAAAAGAGGAGTATGGGGAGGTGTGCCTTGGGATGATTATTTTTAATATTTGTCACACTTCCAAATGAAACAGCAGATGAGCTGAGCTGGCTCAAACACTTGCAGAAAGAGCTGATGGGGAATTTGTTAATGAAGCAAGTTTGTCATCAGAAAACGCTGGTTCATCAAAACCTGGGTTCTGGGGACATGAGTTACACTCCTGGCAGGAAAAGTGTATCAGGCTGTGGGTAGGTTTTTTGAAATCAAGGAGGTTTAAAGGCTGTTGTGTGAATAAAATAAAGCCAGGCAGATCTAACAGAGAAGATGAAGCAGCCAAAGCTCACATGAGGTTTGCTTCAAGTCCTACTCTTTGGGCTTCAGGCTTCTTATACTTTGTAAAAATAGGGAAAACTTGAATTTTTTCCAGTTCTCAAAGCAGAGTGGCCTTTTGGCTACCATAGGGATGTGACTCACTGCAAAATGCTGCAGACTCAGAGTCCTCAAGATGACGCTAAAATGCTGTGAGGACATTCTCCAGATCTCCTGCCGAGGGGTATCTCCAGGCTGGCAGTGGAGTAGGAAGCCCTGGGTGCTCCTCTCCATCTGGAGATGAGGCAACACTGCTTGGGGCTTGAAGCACATCCATTTCTTCCCCCTGCCCTGCTCCAAGTCCATACAGTAAAGGTTTATTGGGAAGGGTTTCAGGGCAGAGGCTGTGGCTGCAGATTCCTTCAATTTGGCAGTAGAGAGGAGGGCACTGTCAGCATTATTGCCTCCATCTCACTGTCACTTCCACACACTATCTAAACAGCAGCAATTTGAAGAGTTTTTCTCAATAGAGTCTTTTCACAGGGGGGCAAAGGAGGTTCCCTGCTGACAATAAACCCAGTGGCTTTAAATAAGAGTCCAGGCACACTTATTTCATAGAACCATAGAATGGTTTGGTTTAAAAAGGACCTTAAAGATCATCTCATTCTAACCCCACTGTCATGGGCAGGGACACCTTCCCCAATATCAGGGTGCTCCAAGCCCCATCCAACCTGGCCTGGGACACTTCCAGGGATCCAGAGGCAGCCACAGCTGCTCTGGGCACCCTGTGCCAGGATCTCACTCCCCTCACAGCCAAGAATCCCCTCCCCTGACCTGCTGCCCACACCTCTGATGCAGCCTCTCCCCTAATTAGAGCCAGCCATTAGGTCTCATCTTGAACATTTTGCAGAGCAATTCTATCAAAAGTGTTCTGCAGCAGTTTTTATTGTGGCAGGGGTTTGGAGAGGATAAGTCTGCACTGGATGATTGGACTGATGGATTAGAGGCAAATGCTCTGGCAGATGCTGTTGGACCTTTCCCCATTCTCTAACCCAGGAAGCCAAGCTGGTCTTTGGCCTGGGTGAAGCCATTTCATAAAGCTGATGGTGAGGCTGGCAGCAGAGGGGTTGAGTGATGCTCATTAGGAAAGCATCTTAAGACATGGAGAGTGCCAGGGTGGTGTGTAAACTGTCCTTGAACCACATCCCTCACTAAAATCTCTGCAGGCAGCTCAGGAAGACCCTGTTTGGATCCCATCTATCCCTAAGCCAATGGAAGGGAAAGAGCATCTGCACAGGCAAAATTAAAAACCCTGTGAAGTAACCACTTGCTCTGGTAGCCCAGCTTAATTCCAGGATAAATAACACTGCTCTGTGATATTCTGCCAATCTGATCCCTCTCACAGTTTCAAAAGGAGGTGACAGATTTCCTGTCCTCTGCAGTGGCTGGGCTCTGCTGCACCTCAGATATGGCTGCATTGCAGAAGGATAGATAAAACCCTCCTTTCTCCCAAGAGCTTCTTGCAGGGCAAAGAAAAGAGCTTCCTCACTCCCTTTGGCAAATGCTGTCCCCTAGGAGAGGCCACCCCTGGAGCCTCAGCCCCTGCTTTGCCTTTGATGAACTCAACCCGCTGCCCCTGTTCAATCAGGAAAGGCTGCACAAAAGGGGAGGAAAATAGGAACTTCCTCAGGGCCTGGCTTACATCCCTTCCCCTCCCCGGGCTGCTCAGGCTCCTTGGCTTTCTCATCCCGCCTTGGGAGGAGCAGGACCTGGCTGCCCTAAGGCTCCGGGCCCGCCGGCCTGGGGTGTGTCACCCACCATTTCCTAAGTTATTCTTTTGAGTTTCCTTTTCTCACTATTAATAGAATTTCAGCCAATATGTGAGCTGTTTGAACAAGGTGGATGGGGGGGAGACAGGGGGAGGCGTTACCAAAATAGGAAGGGGAAGCTGTAGGGGAGGGAATAATCAGAGGAGCTGCCTGGAGAGGGAATAATCGCTGGCTTTGGGTGGGCTCTGGGAGGATGGACGGGACGTGTCCTTTCACTTTGCATTTTAAGCCTCTTTGATTCTCTTTTTGCTCTCCAAGCCTTGACCTTTCCAAAAAAGCTTCTTCCCTGAGTGCCTTCCCCAGCCTGCAAAATTTCACGTACTCACCGCGCTGAGGTTACAACCAAAGCATCACTCCGTGGCATGGTTAAACTGGGAGAGAGACACTTTATACTAGATATTAGTTGGAAATTAGTAGGAAATTTCTTCCTATGAGGATGATGATGCCTTCAGAAAATCTGTGTCTGCTCCATCCCTGAAAGTGTTCAAGAGTTCAAGGAGCATCCTGAGATAGTGGAAAGTGTCCCTGCCCATGGCAGAGGGTTGGACTAGAGGCCCTTTAAGGTCCCGTTCAACCCAAACCGTTCTGTGATTCCATGAGTTAGAGATGGTGCAAGCAGCTCAAAGTTGTGTCTGTACCTGCTATTGTGAGGAGCTGTGCTGGCACAAAGGAGATCACCTTTCCTTTTACATTTTGGGTGACTGTGACCTGTGTTCACAGGGGTCTTAGGATGAGGGAAGAGATGAGGATCTGACTCCATGTTTCAGAAGGCTTGATTTATTATTTTATTATATATATTATATTGAAACTATAGTAAAAGAATAGAAGAAAGGATTTCATCAGAAGGCTAGCTAAGAATAGAAAAAGAAAGAATGATAACAAAGGCTTGTGTGTCGGACAGAGTCTGAGCCAGCTGAGTGTGATTGGCCATTAATTAGAAACAACTAACATGGGCCAATCCCAGATGCACCTGTTGCATTCCACAGCAGCAGATAATCATTGTTTACACTTTGTTTTTGAAGCCTCTCAGCTTCTCAGGAGGAAAAATACTAAGGAAAGGATTTTTCACAAAAGATGTCTGTGACAGGTAACTTTCCACATCCCACCAGCCCCTGACCAGAGAGCTCCCACCCCATCCCCATCCACAGAGGCTCTGTCAGCCTCCCAAATGGGCCGAACGAGCCTGTCTGGGTAATTAGCAATAAAGGAAAGTTGTGTCCCCTCCTGGCTGTCCCCAGCTGTCCCAGCCACACTGTGTCACAGGCCTGGCTGTGGGATACACGTATCCGGACATGAAATCATGTTTTTGCAGCGCTCCCATTTCCTCCCGTTTGGCCGCGGTGCCTGCAGGCCTCGCGGCCTCCTCCCACAGATCCATCCCACAGCCAGGCCCAGAGCTTTGGCTTTTCTGAGGGACACAAAAAGAGAAGCACAGACCAACCTTTGGACTCACTGCAGCCAGGTCAAAATACCCCTGGTAGCTGCTAAATCACTCTCATCTTCTGTAAAATGGGGAATTGGTGACGGTCCAGAAAAGTGAAATCAGAAAAGCGGCCTTGGCATGCCAAATGCAGCCAGGAAGGTCAAGGGCAGGTGGTTTTTTTCTGCCTTCTGGAAAACAGGTTGAGGGACTCTGGCTGAAATTCAAGTGGACTTTCTTTTGGGAAGGGTCTCCTCTGGGTAAGGGGAGCGATAACTTGGAGGATCTCCATGCTCCATCTTCCTCCTCTCTCATAGATGTCTTAAATCCTTTTATCTCCGGGCTCATGGCATGAAGGGATCACTTGTCCCCTGCAAAAGGACTTACTGTATCTTTTGTGAGTGATTTTCATGCTGAAGGGGCCCCAGACATAATCCTGTCCTGTCTGGCTGTTCTAACCAGGGCTTTTCTCCTCCTTCAACCAGATCCTTTTCATTTCTTCTGCTGGGGACAGTTGTCAGGCAATACTGGCCACCAGCCCAGGCAAACAGGGGCTCATTACCAGTTATTACCCTTGGGTCCACCACTGAAATTTGGCACAGGTGGCTAGTGAGGGGGGAAGACATTGAAAAAAATCCCATTTTCTGGCATTTGAAAGAGACACAGTATGTGTGGAAGGAAAATAGTGACTCCTGGGACTGTGGTGCTTGCTCTGTGGTTGTTTCTGCTTTGGAATTAAGTTTGCAATGGGTTTGGCCTAAGTCAGCTCTTCTGTGGGTGGTGATCCTGCAAGACATCAAAAAAATAAAAAAGCAATTTTTCTAAATGAAATGCATTTTTTCCTAAAGCTGCAGTGAGACAGAGTCCCTGGACAAACAACAACATTAAGCTCAGAGCAATAAAGCTGCAGGAAGGTATTGAGCCCCATGACTGCAGCAGCACCTGGTGCAGCAGCAGAGAGAACACAATTTAATTTAATGCAGCAGGATAGAAAAGGAAAATTATGCTGACAGAAAGGTGCCCCAAAACCTGCAGGAGGGGTGTGGAGATGGATGTTGCTGCTCCTCTGTAGCTCTGTAGCCCTGTAGCCACAGCCCCTCTCCACTGGTGTGCTTTAGGTCCAGTCCATGATGCTTGATTCCACTTAATTCACTGGTCCTGGCTTAATGAGGAAGAATAAATGGATTTTTAATGTCTTTTGACCTTAGTGAAGAGGAATACTAGGAGTGGATGCAGAGATACAGAAAGATAGAATACTAATGAGATTTTTGGGCAGCAACTTGAGTCTTGGTTCTTCTCCCAGTCCTTTTTTGGGGGGGGGACTGTATCACTCTGTGCCCCAAAAAAGACCCTGCTACCACCCCAGCCAGGACTAGCCTGGAGGATCTCACCAGATCTCTCCATTAACAGAATAACCCCTTGCTTTGGGTTTTTGCTCTCAGTTTTTTTTGCTAAAAGTGGTAAAATCCTATCTGTATCTCCCCAGGGTGGGACAGGAAAGTGCTGGGGCAGGAATCCTGGTTCCTTGGATCACAGGGTGGTCCCAGCTGGCCACCAGGACTGGCCCGGAGCCAAAGCAGGGTCCTGTCCCCTTCTCTTGGACTGAGTTGAATTGAATTGTCTTTTTGACCTCTGTTGGGAGCCTTTAGTTTCTGCCCCTCTGGGATGAGCCTGGAGCATGAAGAGGAAATGAGAGCAGTGGGGGATTTCCTCCTTCCTTCCTTCCAACCCTTTCTTTCTTTACATCTCTTTTGTATTGTTTCTACCTTTAGGGGATTTTTTTGGTACCTCTCTTTTGTTGTCAGACCCCCTGCCAAACTTTTACACCCTATTTATGGGACAGACCCATTTTGTGGCTCACTGAATGCCTGGTCTCTCCCCAGCTTGGTGCAACCGTCACTGATAATTCAAGCCACACAATTTGATAACACAACTAAGGAGGTGGTAGATCAAAACTCCCGTCTATCTTCAGCACCTGGGTGGGGTTTATCTGTCAGGACCCTGTGATGGTGTTTTACTTCTTTACCTCTTCTTCTCCTGCAGACAGTGGTCAGCCTATAGGAAACATGACTTATCTCCACAAAAGCCCTTTTCCTGCAGATGTAATGGAAATGTTTTCTCACCAGCCAAGTGTTTCCTAAAATAATTCATGCTGCTGCTTTCAGTTACACTCAGATCTTGATTGTGTTTCCAGGAGTGGCTGCTCTTGGTGGCTGGTGAGGAAACCATGTTTTGGGAGGAGATCTGAACTTTTACAAAGGCACAGAGTGACACGACAAGGGGTGATGGCTTTAAAGGGACAGAGAGCAGGGTTAGATGGGATATTGGGAAGAAATTCTTGTCTGGGAGTGTGGTGAGGCCCTGGCACAGGGTGCCCAGAGAAACTGTGGTTGCCCCATCACTGGAAACATTCAAGGCCAGGCTGGATAGGGCTTGGAGCACCCTGGGATGGTGGAAGGTGTCCCTGCCATGGCAGGAGGTCTTGGAATGAGATGATCTTTGAGGTCCCTTCCAACCCAAATCACTCTGTGGTACTGTCATCCCCCTGAAATGGTCAGGCAGTTGTATGAGCTGATCAGTGCAGGTCCATTCCAACTGAAATATTCTATATTCCATTCCATTCCTTGTTTGGATGCCTATGCAAGGCCCAGCTGTAGCTCCTCTGCCCCCTCCAAACCCACCCTGTCCCCAGGCAGTTCCCACAGGAACCCAAACTTGTTGCAGCCACCCCATCCCAAACGCCATTCCCCAGCTCCTTCTCAAGCCAGATCCTGACATGGTGGAGTTAAATTTTCCCACCAGAAACTTGAGTTTCATCATGCACAATCAGTGTCAATAGACAGGCTCTAAAAGAGAAGATACTTTGCCTCCATGCCAGCATGGAGGAACAAAGAATATTTCTGGAGAGCAGCATTAGGCTAAAAATCAATCCTTGGAAGTGTGACTCCTGTTTTGGAGGGTTGGAAATAATATACGAATTCTTCATGGGAAAAAAAAAACTAATTAAATATAGCAGTTCTTGTGCACAGTCCCCAAGTGGAAGAACCTTCTCTCCAAATCAGGTCGTTGCTTTGACTCCAGAGGGATCCATGGATAAAGTGGCTCAGCCCATGTTTCCTGAAAGGTGAAAAACCGATCAAACTTTTCCAGGGGTGAATTTGAGCAAGAGCCCAGAACTGGTGATTGCCACATAGGGAAATTCTCTGTGGCCAATGATGGAGCTCCTGCAGTGATTACAAACGGAAGAATAGACCTAGGTTTTTATACTGGTTTAGCAGTGAAAATATCCCATTTTGGCATTGCTGCACATTGCAGAGCTCTCTGCAGTGGGAGAGTTCTCTCTTGTCAGGTGAGCTGTCCTTCAGCTGCAAACCCCACTGAGGAACAGCTTCATCATTTGAAAGTTTAAAGTATTCTTCAGAAACAAACACAGATCTCTTTGCATGTGATAATGTGAGGTAATTTGGCTTCATGATCTTGGAGGTGTTTTCCAACCTTAATGACTCTGTGATTCTGTGTCACCTTATCTCTTCAGGGATGGGGGAGACCCTCCTAGCAGGGATGGGCACTTGCAGTCAGTGCATCCCTTGGCTGTCCCCTTACAAGGGCTGGACCTGCTTTATTTTGGGAACCACTTGCAGGGCTTTTCATGGAAGCTGCTGGACTTCCCATCTGAGGGAAACCTGTCCTGAGACCCAGCAGGCCTTGTCCTCCTGCTCTTGCTCTAAAGTACTGCTAGTTTGACTGTGTTTGGAGGTTCCTCTTGTCCTTCTCTGCTGTATTTCCTGCAGGACACAGTGACACCAGAACATGGAATTTGATATGACTTTGGAGAGCACGAGGCAAGCCCTGAGGGAATGACTCCTGGTTTATACCAGTGTTTACTTCTACAGATACACGTTCTGAGGGGAAACCAAGGGCAGTTTCCTAAGTTCAGCATTGACTTTGGTGTTTTCTCTTTTCCCAGGTGTCAGATCTCAGGATTCTGCAGACCTAGGACAAGCCACGACCACCAGAACCGCAGAAGCCACCACGACGACCCCACCTGCAGGCCCTAAAGAGACCACACCAGCCAGCACTACACCAACAACTACCACACTCAAACCCACCACCACCACTGTCACAACTCAGACCACTGTGTCAACAGCCACCCCTCATCAAAGCATCGCCACCACCACCACAACCAGCCCGCGAGTGGCTCCGTCCCCCACTACTGCATCTCCTGCCCCGGTGGCAGGGGCCGCCCTCACGGCATCAGGGAGCACAGTGCCTGCTGCCCCCCCTTCAGCCAGCACGTCTGGGCAGGACAGCCCCGCACAGAGCACCCCTAACCCCAAAACCAGCCCTGCTACAAGCCCCACTGGTCAACAGCAACCCAGCACTACAGCCAGTTCGGGAAGCTCAGGCACCACCACTGCTGCACAATCTGTCGTCATCACTCATGAAACCAATTCTCCAGGAGTTACAGGGGCTGTTGTCACATCCACTGCCACCACAGAGTCTCAGGGAAAGCAGCCTATGGATCAGGATCCTAAGCCTAATATCACTACGAGCACCACAGTGCCGAGGACTGACTCTTCCCAAAGCTCCAAGGAGTGTGCTATCACTCCTCCGCCATGTGCCACCAAGCAGCCTACTCCTTCTTCCAGTTTTCCAGCCCAGGGACCAATCCCTTCCACCAGTCCTGGAAGCACCAAAATTGTTACCCCTCCAACTGGATCCCTGTCCCCAACCACAACTCCGATGTCACAACATGGCAGCAAAGACACGGTCCCAGATGCAACCACCATGACAGCTCCTGGGGCAGGTAACGGGATAGGAACCTTGGTTTCTTGTGCTGGGGAGGCCTTTTTGTGTTTTCTCTCCCTCTGGCTACCTAAGCACCTCCTGCCATTACAGGCTGTCACCACCTTGTCCCATTTTAGGCCTTTTTAGTGTGGCTGTCTGTGTGACAAGCACTGTTGTCTGTGACGGTGTTCACAGGGGTTCCTGGATGAGGGAAGAGACAAGGATTCTGAAAGATGACAAGGCTTGATTTATTATTTTATGATTATATTACATTAAAACTATACTAAAAGAATAGAAGAAAAGGTTTCATCAGAAGGCTGGCTAAGAATAGAATAAGAAGGAATGATAACAAAGGCTTGTGGCTTGGGGCTCTCTGTCTGAGCCAGCTGATTGTGATTGGCCATTAATTAGAAACAACCAACATGGACCAATCCCAGATGCACCTGTTACATTCCACAGCAGCAGATAATCATTGTACATTTTGTTCCTAAGGCCTCTCAGCTTCTCAGGAGGAAAAATCCTAAAGAAAGGATTTTCCATAAAAGATGTCTGTGACAATTGTCCTTGGTGGAGGTCGAGTCAATGCAGGCAGTGAAATCCAAGGAATGAATCAAGTGGCAAAGTGCAGGCATTGGCTTTTGGATGGACCAAATGGTGCCTGAAGCACCATCAGCTGCAGTGGCTCGATCTCCAGTGACAGGGAACAGGAGCAGCAGCAATGGGCTGGGGACTGAAATGGGAGAATTGGGGAACCAATGTGACAGCCCCCAAAATGCTGCCCCTGGGAGATCCCTGGTGCAGCTGACAGCTTAGGCAAGGCTGTCTGGGCATGCACAGAAAATGAGCTTTAGATGACTAAGGGGATTTTGTGGCTGAACTCTGAGTTTACAAGCCCTGAGGAGTCTGACTTTGGTAGGACGTCCGTCAGTGCTGCAGGAGGGCGTTGGCTGCTGTCTAGGCAGCAGTAGGAGTGTCCACGTGATGTTTAGGACCTTGCTGAACACCAGTAAGGTGTTTTCTCTGACCCTCTGGAGCTTTACAGTTGTGTTAGCTCCTGGGTGTCCTGGTGAGGCACAGTTCAGCCTCCCAAACTGGCATTTTGTCTGGTTCAGCCTCCCAAACTGGCATGTTGTCTGCTGGCATCCACAGGGAATCCACAGACCCTGTGAGGGCTCCATGGGGCCTTCCAGACTTGGCTGGGATTGTGGGCTCAGCTCACATCTGGCCCTGAATAAAAGCTGTGATCACACTGGAGCCCTTCATTATCTTCCCCTGGAAAATGCTCTTCTTGACCCAATTTCCAGTTACCTGGAATACAGAAGCCACTCAAAAACCATCTCCATGCCCCTCAGCCTCTCAGCTGTTGGCACCATTGAATGGGCCAAGGTTTTATTGCAAGGCCATCTTCACTGGCTTCCCCCAAGTCATGTTTTCATGTGTGGGTAGGAATGAGGTGAAAATATCCATGAAGGATGTTTCTTTTTCCTTTCTTTCCCCTCCTGCTCCACAGGACTGTTCTCCACTGAAGGATCATATATAAAATTATGTTAATTCAAATTGGGCCTCAAGCATTTAAGCCTGAAGAGGTCTAAAAACCCCTTTATATTTAATAAATAGCTGGCAGAATTCATGAGAAACAGATGGCTTTGGAATTAATTCTCTCCTGGAGCCTTCACAATGTGTCTGGGAGAGAAATATCCCTCATTTTTACTGTAGAAGAGGTAGGAGTCCCGAGAGCAGACAGGCTGTGAACATCCTGTGGCATTTTAATTCTCTTTGTCACCACTTAAGGATCAATTAGTAAGCCAAGGATGAAGATCCATGTCTTCAAAGGGATCTGGGGAGGCAGGAGGCTGCTGTGCTCCTTGCCCTGCTCCCACTGCACAAATAATTCTAAGATGATTCAGAGCTTAACCAAGTCCTCAGAGGTGAGCTCAGGTATCAGAGACACCTGAATGGGGCTGGCAGATCTGGGACTTGGAATACCAGGCAGGACACACCAGGCTGTCTCCTGTAGAACCAGGCACTACTCCTAAGCTTGTCCCCCTGGAATTTTTCCAGGGAGGTGCAGTCAGCAGAAGTTATGGCATCCCAACCGTGGCAGATCCAGGTCTGTGCCTGTTGAGGAAATCTCCATGGAAGACACCCCAGATAAAGTGAAAGGAGGGTCACCCCACACTTCTCAGTGATTACCCAGCTACCCACACACAGCCATCTGTGTCAGTGTTCACAGGGGTCTTAGGATGAGGGAAGAGATGTAGATTTGACTCCATGTTTCAGAAGACTTATTTATTATTTTATTATATATATTACATTAAAACTACACTAAAAGAATAGAAGGAAAGGTTTCATCTCGGAAGGCTGGCTAAGCTAAGAATAGAAAAGAATGAATAACAAAGGTTTGTGGCTCGGACAGAGAGAGAGCCACCTCTGCTGTGATTGGCCATTAATTCCAAACATCCACACGAGACCAATCCCAGATGCACCTGTTGCATTCCATGGCAGCAGATAACCATTGTTTACATTTTGTTTCTGAGGCCTCTCTGCTTCTCAGAAGGAAATCTTAAGAAAAGGATTTTCATCAAAAGATGTCTGCGACAGCCATCCAATAGCCTTTGGTTCCTCTCTCACAAGTTTCAGCAGCAGAAAATAAAATCAGTAATCAGATTCTTTCCATATCAAAGTTAAATAAAAAAATAAATAAAATTAAAGAAGGAATCTAAAGCCTCTCCAGCAGAATGAGCTTCATGGTAGAACTAGAGATGAAAAGTGATTTTGAGGTGATTCTTAACAGGGCTGTGCCAGCTGTACCCTCTATCCTGTGTCAGTGTCTGTCTGCTTGTTTCTTTGGTGCATGCTGGGGAGCCAGACCAGAGCACCCAGGGCGCTGGACCTGCGTCAGCCGAACCCAGCAGTGCCTCCCAGAGCCCTGCCAGTGCCCAGCCTGCAGCCCCGGGGGACCACACAGACCAGGCAGAGAGCTGCACCTCTGGCCACCCACAGCCCAACATCTCCTCCTCAAACGAGGTAACAGCACCACCTGGGGAGGTGGGCACCTCTCAGCGGGGTTAATCCAGCTCCATCCCACGTGCACGTGGAGCCTGCGGCTCTTCCCGCTGTTCCCGTGTCAGAGAGAGTGAAAATCTGCCAGCAAAGCAATTCCAGGTTGCAGAATCCCAGAACTGTTTGGGGTGGAAAGGACCTTTAGAGGTCATTTACTCCCATCCCTTTCTCCTGGAGCTTTCCAGAGAAGAGAAAATGAGGATGGAGGTGAAGGGGAGCAGGGAAGGGGTCTGGGGCACCAGGAGCAGCTGAGGGAGCTGGGAGGGCTCAGCCTGGGGACAAGGAGACTCAAGAGGGACCTTCTGGATCTCTACAACTCCCCGGAGAGTGCAGCCAGGAGGGGGTCAGGCTCTTTTCCCAGGAAACAAATGATGGGCTGTTGGATTGGTAACCAACTCTCCTTCCAGCCTTTGTCCACCACTTAGTGATGTTTTCCTTCTGCCTTTCCAGCTCATCTGTAGAGAAGAGGTGCAACATACCAGGCCCTCCATCCACCTGAAAGAGCCCAGAACCTGTGTAAGTATCACCTTTTTGGCTTCCATGGAGAATTAGCAGCTGTTGGAGGTTCAGATTTTAACCTGTGGTGCTCTGAGGATGTGAGGAAATGCTCAGAAATGATGGAATTTCATCAAAGGTGCCACCAATGTAAAATGGTGAATGCAAACCCACGTTCAGCAATGTCACCAGTGGGGGATGTGGCAGGAGGACAAGAGGCCAGCATCGCCTTCTCCAAGTAGAAGCACCAGCTGAACCCACCCACATCTTTCAGAAAGACAAATGGAAAATTTTAAAGGATAAATCTTTCCCTATGCTAGCAGGAAAGCTTTTTTCCTAAATTGAGGGGCTGAAATTTTGTCCCAAAACTCAAGAAAAAAATTGAGGTGTTCCTCTACAGTTATTGTGCACTTGTGAGGTCTTGTACCTCACACTGGGCTAGGGTGGCATCCAACTGCAGAGCAGCTGGGAAGCAGAGGAGCCTGGAGTTTGGGACTCACTGTGCTCTTCAGTGCCCTCATAGAACCCTTAAATGAGAGGGAAAAATTCCATTTCACTGGTTTCTGACCCTTTGCAAGACCAGGGAGCAGTAAAATGTGGTGGGAAGGCTGGGAGCAGGGAAACCCAATTTAGAACCACACACCAGGACCCTTTTTGGTGGGTGGGCACTGTCTGCTGGTGGTCCCTGAGGGATATCCAGAATGGTTCTGGTGGAAACTGTGAGCTTCCTGCAATAAGGAAGATGCACTGCGCTGACAAGTTCCAAATAGGAAGAAGTTTAAAGTTGGTGATAAAGAGGAAGAGACACCAGAAAATGACTGGGGAGGTCCTGACAGTGGGGTAGGGCTCAGGGATGGGGTTTGGCATGATAATGCTCTGGTTTCTGGCAGTCTAAGCAGTGGAAAATTGGCACCTTCTCACAGCCTGTGCTAGGGGCAGGGACACCTTCCACCAGACCAGGTTGCTCCAAGCTCTGTCCAGCCTGGCCTTGGACACTTCCAGGGAAGGGGCAGCCACAGCTGCTCTGGACAACCTGCTCCAGTGTCTCACCATCCTCACAGTAAAGAATTTCTTCCTAATATCTAATCTAAATCTCTCCTCTTTTAATTTAAAACTAATTAAAACTAGTTAAAACTAGTTAAACTTATTAAAACTAACTAATTGTCCTGTCACTCACTGTCCTAAATGAATCACAGAATCAGCCAAGTTGGAAGGGGCTCTCCAAGTGAAGTGTTCACAAAACCCCTCCAGACACATTGTGAATGCAATTCCTGAGCACAGCAGCTCTTGAAATTCCCTGTGCCTGGGTGAAGGCCTTGCCTGGCAGCCCTGGACAGGGCTGGGACCTCCCAGCATCACCCACAGGGCTCCTGGAGGAGGGCAAGCACCTGCCTGCTGTCTGTTGTCACCTTTCTTCTCTGGGTGTAAATGCTCCTTGCCCACACACCTGCAGTAGTGGTGACGTCCTTAGTGATGCTCTGAATGCTGAACATGATTCCAAGGAGGGCCCTTATTTCCATGGAGCTCCAGCAGGATGGTCTCTCCTCAGACCATCCTTTTCCCCATGTAATGTCTGGACACGGCTGCAGGTTCATGCTGGAAAACCTTCTCATCAAATTTTGTACTGAATATATAAAAATATTCAATCAGATTGACAAAATCCAATTTTGGAGCCTAAAGGGATTTAGGACTGGGCTGGTGTTTAAAGCTTCCCCCCTCCTTCTGGGCACAGTGATGTCCCAGAGCTGCTGTCCTTCCCATGGAGTTGTCCTGGAAGAATTTTGGAAGCAGGGATGGTGAGGCTGGGAAGCACCAGCGAGCTGAGGGATGGGCAGAAACCACATCTTGGCATCACAGCCTGCTCCAGGGCCATGGAGCATTGGAGCTGGAGAGCAGGGGAGTCTCCCACCCTGCTTCCCTTTGATTCTTCTGGGTGCAATAACGAGCCAGAGCATTGTTAGCACAAAATGCCAATAACACCCCAAAACAGCCACAGAAAGGCTGCAGGGCTGCATCCTCCCATCCCATCACCCTCCTTGGCTGACCAAGCACCTCCCTCTCAGCTTGCCCTTAACTTTCCACTCGTTGTATTCCTGAAAATCACAGCCCATTTTGTGCCTCCCAAGCTGAGCAGATAACAGAGAAAAGGCACTATCTGGTTTCCCTGCTTTGTAGGCCTGGTAAACACGTCTGTAGCCAAATCCTGACAGCAAAGTGAAAAAATCCTCTGTGTTTCACAGCCCGTGGGAAAACAGGAAAGTGTGTGCTGTAAGAAGTGTTCCAGAAACAGCTCCAACCCTGCTCGAGGAACAAGCCAGAGTTGGGGTGGCATTGTACTAAAAATTCAGATCCAGCAAGAAGCCAGGGCTGTGTGGGGGGACCAGTGGTGGGGGACACGTCTGGATCACACAGGGAAAGGGAGAGGACAGTGCAGAGCCACCCACCCCATTCACAGCTGGGCTGGTGGGGCAGCACCAGTGAGGGGGGTACCCAGCAAACAGCTGGGACTGAACCCAGGAACTGCAGACCTTTCACCCCACCACACATCACTTTCTCCAGAAAACAAGGAATTCAAACTAGAAATTCTTTTAAAAAGTGCCAAATATACAGCTGGTACCACTTTGTGGACTGTAGGTGTTTCACAGGCTGGTTGGTTCCCTGCATCCTTCCCCTTCAGGTGATGCTTTGAACCAATGCTGAGCAGGTTGGTCCATGTTCTCCACCTTCTCCTTCTCCTTCCTTTGATTACAGCAGGATCTTAATGAGTTTTTTAGTAAGGCTTATTAGCTCAATACTTTACATTCTGGAGGATGATTTCTTCTGAGGTCTGGCTCACAAATGCATTTTCAGTTGGGTTTCTCCTGCCTTGGAAGGAAGGGATGGGTGGAAGATGGATGGATGGATGGATGGATGGATGGATGGATGGATGGATGGATGGATGGATGGATGATGGATGGATGGATGGATGGATGGATGATGGATGGATGGATGATGGATGGATGGATGGATGGATGGATGGATGGATGGATGGATGGATGGATGGATGGATGGATGGATGGATGGATGATGGATGGATGGATGCTCTGCTCCTTATCCCAACCCCAAAAGGAGTTAGGTGAAGCAAGAAGTGATGATGACAGAGGTGGTTGGTGTAGCCTGGAGAAAGAAATAACCAGAATTATCCAAGGAATGAAACAAAATGCAGATCATCGCTTTAGGTCGTCACCAACTGCACATAGAATCTTTAATAAGTTGTGTCATCCCATTGTAGTTTTGTTAATATTATTTAGAGTAAGTTTGTGGTGTGTGGTTCAGTCCATCTCCCAGGTGTTCCTCCTCCATCGTTTCCCTCACCTGGGCAAGGAGCTGAGTCAGTGATGAGCTGGGGAGCACCAGAACATGCAAAAACCACAGCAGGACCACTGGAGCCCACTGGAATTGCTGTGTGACACCCACTGGTGCGGGGATGACACAGGACAGTCCCTGGAGCAGGCAGAGGGACTCCCTGGCCGAGCAGGGCCGTGTTCCCCCCTCAGCCCGTGCAGCTGGCGGGCCGGTTTGTTGACTCAAGTGCTGTTACCTCATTCGGGGATGTTGGTTTTAGGTCCCCGCCAGTGTGGGAACCGGATCCGAGCTGCTCGGCAGCTCCTGTCAACTCTGGCCAAGGAATGCAGGCGGCGCAGGGGGAGCTGCCAGGGCATCCCTGCCGGCCCAGCGCCTCACCCTGCCCCTGCAAAGGGCAAATCCCTCCAGTTCACCCTCCAAAGGGCTTCAGGCACTGCCCACCAGCTGCCCCTTTGTAGTGGCAAAAACCTCAGCGAGGTTTTAGCCTCGCATCCCGTTTCCCTTCACACCCACAAAATTATCTTCTTTTATCCCCCAAGGGGTGGTAGGGGAATTAACAGGTTATTGAGGGCTGGGGTAAAGCAGAGCTGCGGCAAAACCAGGGCAAGGAGGATGCAGGGAGGCAGCAGAGGCTTTTCCTTCCTTTGCCAAGCAAAAGCGCTGCACAGACAGGGACTGGTAAATCTCGGGGACATTCCAAGCGTAGGAGCACAACCCAGCGTCCAGACGTGATAAAAGCACCGAGCTGCAGCCCCCTCCTCCCTGTCCTGCTGGGAACCGGCTTCGCAGGGAATGCTGCCCTGGGGCTGGGGCACATTTCCCATCCAGCTCTTTTCCCAAGGATGGAAAAGGGACCCCACAGAGGGGCCCCGGGGAGCTTGTGCCGGTGCAAAGCGAAAGGACAGGCGAGGGACAGTGGCAGCTCCCAGGGACAGGCAGGGGACAGTGGCCGTTCCAGGGACAGGCGAGGGACAGTGGCAGCTCCCAGGGACAGGCAAGGGACAGTGGCTGTTCCCAGGGACAGGCAAGGGACAGTGGCCATTCCCAGGGACAGGCAGGGGACAGTGGCCGTTCCCAAGGACAGGCAAGGGACAGTGGCCATTCCCAGGGACAGGCAGGGGACAGTGGCCGTTCCTGGAACAGCCGGGGCCTCCCGTTGCTGAGCTCTGTACCCCGGGCCAGCCTTCCGCCCCGGCAAGTTCATCCTGTCTCCACTGCTGCTTCCCAAATATTTAGATAAGATGGGGTGAGATTAGATGCGTCCCTGGGTCGGCAGCTGCCATCCCTGCAGTGTTCCAGCCATCAGGGGTGTTGGGATGGGAGGGGAAGGGTTGGGGTGATGGAGCAGGCAGGAGCAGAGCCTTTCCCACCTCATTTCAGCAGGAATCAAGGACTTTTACACACAGGATCACCTGTGTCATAAAAGACTTGTGCACGCAGGAGCTGTAAATACAGCACCTCTCACATAGGACCTCTCTGCACAGAATTATGGAAGGATTTATGTTGGAAAAGCTTGCTAAGATCATCAAGTTCAACCATTAACCCAGTACTGCCAAATCCACCCCTAACCCGTGTCCCTAAGTGCCACATCCACACCTCAGGATCTGCGGAGGCAGGAGGGAGCACTTTACTGAGCTCCCAGATGCTACAAAGCATGGAGCCAAAAAACAGGAAGACCCCAGAGGGAACGTGGGCTCCATCCACCTCTCTCTCACCTCTCCAGGGATGCTTTGGGTTGCCCAGAGAAGCTGTGGTTTCCCATCCCTGGACATGTTGAAGGCCGAGTTGGAAGGGCATAGAGCAATCTGGTCTGTGGGAGGTGTCCCTGCCCATGGCAGGGAGTGGAACCGGATGATGTTTTGGGTCTCTTCTAACCCAAACCACCCCGTGATTCATTCTGTGATTCCATCCAAAAGCAAGACACGCTCTCTTGCTCTTCCTTGCAGAGCTGTAGGGAAGTTTTGGGCAGGACAGGGAGCTGTGTTGGTGGGGACAGAGGCCAGACAGGCTGGAGATGGGGAACTGTGGGTCTGCACAGCCCTGCCCTGCTCCCGCTGCGGCCCCCTGGCCTCCCCAGCCCCCCCGCCCCGCTTCCCTCAGGGACCTGCTATTCCTGGAACACCGAAAGCTGCGGCTCACAGATAAGGCTGGTGCAGGGCCCCGCTGAGGAACGGCAGCCAAGAGCTCGGCTCCTTGTAAAGAAACTCCTTTTAAACCTTTCCTGTTCCCCGGAGGGCCGGCGGCAGCCGGGCAGTGCACAGGGAGGAGGGGAGATCACCGAATCCATTTGGTTGGAAAAGACCTCTGAGATCACCTATGGATGTCCAACCTATGACCCTTGTCCACCAAACTGTGACCATGTTCACAGGGGTTCTTGGATGAGGGAAGAGACGAGGATCTGACTCCATGTTTCAGAAGGCTGATTTATTATTTTATTATATATATTACATTAAAACTATACTAAAAGAATAGAAGAAAGGATTTCATCAGAAGGCTGGCTAAGAATAGAAAAAGAAAGAATGATAACAAAGGCTTGTGGCTCGGCTCTCTGTCTGAGCCAGCTGACTGTGATTGGCCATTAATTAGAAACAACCACATGAGACCAATCCCAGATGCACCTGTTGCATTCCACAGCAGCAGATAACCAGTGTTTACATTTTGTTCCTGAGGCCTCTCAGCTTCTCAGAAGGAAAAATCCTAAGGAAAGGATTTTTCATAAAAGATGTCTGCGACAACCAAACCATGGCACAGAGGGGCACATCCAGTGTTAAAGGGGTCATTCTATAAGGATGGGACATCCTGCACCCCTGGCAATGGGGCAGGGTGCAGTTCCTGGGTGGGGGAGCAGTGCTGACCCTTGTTGTCACTGCAGGATGAGTGGATGGCTGCCAGCAAGAACAACTCCTTCTTTGAGAGCTTCTGCTCCACGGCCCAGCAGGGATTTGATGCCAGCAGGGACTGGTGCACGGTGGTGCTGACGGCCTGCGAGAGACCCTCCCACCACTGGGCTGTGAGGGTGGTCCTGCACTGTGAGTATGACCCCATCTCTGGCACTGGGGACCCCATGCTGGAGGCCTGGCAGAGCCCTCGCATCTACTAGAGCTTGGTCCAAGGCTTTGTTCTGCCCCATCCCAGTGGTCTGGGAGAGGAACAATCCCAGAAATGAGCTTTGCGCCCCAAGGAATGCACCAGATTTCCATCCACCGTGTGGAGTCATGTCCATCCATGTTCCTCAGTCTCCAGAATTCTTCCCAGGTGGTTAAAACTGGGTGCCCAGTTTAAATCCTTCTCCAAAGATCACAGAAAGGATGTTCTCGCTCATGTCAGCTCAGCCTGGGTGTGCTCAAACATTGCTTTAGGACCAGGGTGCCTGGGAGATGGAGACATCCTGCTGTCCTAGCATGAGGGGGAGGAAGGCCTGGGCTCCATCTGCTCTTACTCATCATCAGAACAGGAGCCGGGTGGGTGATCCAAACTCCACATTCAACCTCAGGGAAGGCAGTGGAGACTAATCCTTGAGGAGACAGGTACAGCCCCTCACTGGGCTCACTTGTAAATCATCCACTTGAGATGTATGGTGGGGCCTGGAGGCTCTGGGGCTGTCCCCCTTCCACAAGAGACCCTGGCTCCTGGTCTGGCTGTGAAGCACCTACAAGGGTTGGCTTCATCCCCACACATCTTCATCCCCCTCCTCCAGAAACTGGGTCACCCCTCTGACAAGGGGATGGTGGCACAACCTGTTCCCTCTCCACACCTTGTGCTCACTGAAGCCTTTTTCTTCCCCCAGCTCCCCTGGACTCTGGAGAAGTCCTCATGGGGCTGATGGAGAAGAAGGACAGGTTAGAGGAGGTAAGTGGGTCCCTGGTCACGGCACAGCTGCCCCAGGGGTGTTCCCCAGTGGTGAGTGGGTGGCACAGGAGCCTGACCTGTCCCTTCCATGGCAGCTTGGCATCGTCAACGTCACCTCTGACAAGATGGTGGAGGACATGACCATCAAGGACGAGTTCAGCACGCCCCTGATCATCACCATCATCACCCTGGCCGGCTCCCTGCTGCTCGTCGCGGCCATCTACGGCTGCCACCAGCGCCTCTCCCAAAAGAAGGACCAGGTAAGGAGGCAGGAGGGTGGGACAGGTATGCCAACACCTTTTCCATCCCAGAAGCATCTTCAGGAGATGAGGATCATCAGTGTTGCTGTCTCTGCTGGTGGAGACTTGGTTTGCCCAGTGGGTACCACCCTGGGTTGTAATTTTGACAAGAAAGGCTTTCTCAATCCAAAACCCCATTCCAAAAACAAGCTGGGGAAAAACCAAGGGAGCTGGGGTTGTTCAGCCTGGAGAAAAGGAGACTCAGGGGTGACCTCATCACTCTCTTCAACTTCCTGAAGGGTGGCTCTGGTGAGCTGGGGGTCGGTCTCTTTCTCCGGGCAACAACAGACAGAACAAGAGGACACAGTCCCAAGCTGCACCAAGGGAGATCCAGGCTAGAATTAAGGAGGAAGTTCTTCACAGAAAGAGTGGTCAAATACTGGAATCATCTACCCAGGGAGGTGGTGGAGTCACCATCCCTCGATGTGTTTAAAAAAAGACTGGATGTGGCACTTGGTGCCATGATCTAGTTGAGGTATTAGAACATGGGTTGGACTCAATGATCCTAAAGTCTCTTCCAACCTAGAAATTCTGTGATTCTGTGATTCTGTGTAGACCTCAAAAAATTTTCTTGAAATACTTTTACAAGTAGTGGAGCTGGGGTGGGTGCCAGGGAGCCCCAGGCTGTGTGCAGAGAAGAAGGAGGGTGTCAGCAGGAGGGGCATCAACACTGCAGAGCTCAGCCTTTGCAAGAGCTGGGCCAGGGCCAAATTTCAGAGCAGCAGCAGCAGGATTTAAGCAAGAACCAACACAGAAAGAGAAAATAATGTTATTTTTATCTCAGGATGCACTCCTAGGTGATTTTAGTGTAGCATCCACCTGCAAGGACTCATGGCCATTCCCACGCCCTGGGGCACTGAGGTTTGCACTGGTCCCAGCTGCTGTTCCTGCTCTAGGGCAGACAGAAACAGAAAATTATGAAATCAGATTATGCAATCAGGGTAAATCACCCTCCTGATGGAGAAGCAAACCTACTTCAAATTGCTTTCCCCTGGACCAGCTCATCCTTTCTCAGCGATTCCAACCTCTGAACCACAGGAAAACAAGGGATAAAACTTTAAATATTTACAGTGCAAGGTAGGTGAACACAGGAGGGAGGGAAGAGCAAATTAATGCCCCTGTCAGACTTGTTTGCACTTACAAGGCTTGATTTTTTGGGAAGAAATAGGGGAAGAGGCAAGACCTCAATAAGTATTTGACCTGCACTGTGGTCCCCTTGGAGCTTCCAGGGTTTCATCATCCCTTGCATGAAATGCTGGCATGAAAAACGTCCCACCAGGGACAGATAGCAGCATAACACACCCCATGTTGTTCAGAAAATAGGATATTTCTAGTGATGGGAACACGTATCCCTAAAATAACCTGGTGCAGAGGAATAGGTACCAGTCCAACTTGGATGTTCCAGAGGTAAATTCCCACCAGACACAGGATAAAACAGCAAAATCAAAGCAAGGGATGCTATTTCCAAAAATCAAACACATTCCTCCTTTCTGCTTTTGTTTTTGGGTGGTTTCTTTTGTTCTCTTTCTGTTTCGTTTCCAAAAATGACTTGAAAGTTTTTTTTTTCCTATTTTATTTTTTTTTTCTCTCCAACCCTCCTCGCCCTCCACCTCCCTCCCTGTTGTTTTATCTTGGAAATACCCAGAACATCCACCCTGATGTCCCCGGGTTTGATGATGGACATGTGGCCCTGATCTTTAATGTGAGTTCCAACACAGGGATCGGAGGGGCGGGCGCCGCATCCGTAACACCCCCAGCTCTCACCTCCAGTGCTTGGTAGGGCCCAGGAGCTTTTAACAGGACTAAAGCCCAGCTTTACAGCCCCTTTCCCCTTGCTGCATGGCTGGAAGGTGCCTTGCCATGGTGGGAGACCAGCAATCCCACAGGGCAGCAGCACTTGGGAGAGCCCAGGTGTGTGCTCTGCTTTTGGAGCATCCCATGATCCCCACCCTGGCACAGGGAGTGACACAGGGGACTCCCAGCAGCGCCTTTGCAGCCCCTCTGCCAGCACCAAGCCCTGCAGTTTTGCTTCTCCATCCCTCTCCTTCTCCATGGATTCCCTCCCACGCCTGTCTCCTGACATTTATAGGAGCACTGTAATAGAGCAAGCTGTGAATCCAGGCAGATTTTAACAGGGCTCCCCAAAAAGGGCTGAGCAAGGACTGCAGTCCCCCACTGAATCCCTCTAGGGAAGGATGGGGATGCAGGAGCCCAAGGGAATCCAATATTAGGACAGGCTGGGGTTCTGCCAAGGGATGAAGGGCTGAGCTGGAGCCTGAAGCACATCACACCAAAGGACCAGGGTGATAAAGTGTCTGATTCCATCTCTCCCTGCCTGGTTTGCACTGAAAGTTCCAGAATGAGGAAGGATAATGCTCAAGATCTGGCAGATGGGAGCTGCCCCTGAGTAAAGGAGAATGATAAAGCAACCAGAAAAAGGACAGGGGTGGATAGAAAGGGGAGGGGAAGAGCAGATTTGAGGCAGGGAGGCAGGAGTTGGGATGCAGTGTTGCTCAACCTCTTCCCAAGGTCCTGGATGGAACAAACTGAAGATGGCAGCTGCTCGTGGAGGTTTTCCACACGTCTCTGGCTGCTCTTTCCTCCTTCCCATCATCAGCAGAGTCTTCCTCTTGCCAGCTCCATGCTATCCCCTCGCTGCCCCCTGCCTCAACCTCACCATGAAAGTCTCTATAAGTAGCTATATAACTCTGTATGGGCAGCTGTCTGTCACAGCCCTGAGGTGACCCTTGCAGCAGGGCCCAGGTGCTGTTCAGTGGGGTTTATGGCTTTCTTTCCTCATAGCAGCGCCTGACCGAGGAGATGCAGACCATGGAGAATGGCTACCACGACAACCCCACGCTGGAGGTGATGGAGACCTCCTCTGAAATGCAGGAGAAGAAGGTGAACCTCAACGGAGAGCTGGGGGACAGCTGGATCGTTCCTCTGGACACCCTCATGAAGGAGGACCTGGAGGAAGAGGAGGACACGCATTTATAGGATGCAGAACTTGATCAAGAGAAAAACAACCACCACCCCCAAAAAAACCCCATAAACCCTACACACACACACACAAAATAAGGCAAAATTCCCCCCCAAAAAAGCAGAAAATCCCTTGATGAACTAATTGTGGCCCCTTGTGGCACCACATGGGGTGCAGGATGGAAAAGGACATGAGAAGACACCTCTGGGGCACAACAACACAAGCCACTTTGGTGGCCACATCTGGCCAAGCATCCTCCAACCCCGACCCACCTCCCACACCAGCCATGGGCTGACAGGGTGGATCTGCTCCTGAAGAGCTGCTGGTGTCTCCTCCAAGCATGTCCCCTCCCATCCCACATCTGACCACGCCATCCTCCAGCTACTGAACGACTCAAAAATCAAGAGAAATAAAATAAATAGGACAGGAGATGGAGTGCATCTGACAGCAAAGCAGCACCTGGCAATTACAGCTCGACAAATCCTCTGGCCCACGCTGTTTAGTCATCACCCTGCCCTCCCTGACACCCAGGTAGTGAATGAAAAAAGCTGGAACAGCCTGCTCCTTTTTAATCCAGTTTCCAGCCTCTTCCCAGAGCTGAAACGCACAAGAGCCCCTCGTTGTGCCATGGGCAAATGGGTGCACCCAGAGCCAGGGGGATGGCAGGGATGCAGCAGTGCCAAGGGATGCTCAGCCCCCGTGCCAAGGGCTGAGGAACAGATCCTGCACCCACCTGGTGAGAGAGGTGCAGCAGCTTCTTGTTTTGAAAGGATGAGATGGAGGGAGAGGAAAAGGAGGAATTTCTTGAGTTCATCCCTCTTTAGGAAGGGTGTGGAGAGCAAGAGTGATGTCTGGTCTCTGGCCCAGGCGTGATGTTGGGGGTTTTGTGGTGCAGGAGCCCAGCTCTGGTGCTGCATTTCCCTCTGGAAGGATCATTTGCCTTCCAGGAATTACACAGCAGCATCTCACAGCCCTCACCCATCCTCCGTGACTGTGGGACACAGGCACCACGATGGTTTGTGATTTTTGAGGGCACATTTTTACTGCATGAGCAGCAAGTAGAAGGGGCAGAAGAGCAACAGAATGTGAGCCAGGGAGCTCAGTGGCATTCAGGTGGCCTTGGTGTTTCACGCCCTCAAGGTTTAAAAGCTCAGCCTCAAGCTCTTCTTCACAAGCCTCTAAAATAACAGACCTGCAAAGCAACTCCCAGCTCAGCAGCAAAGCTGGGGCTGAGCTTTGTCCTGCAGCCCTTGGTCTGTCCCCCAGGTCTCCCTTTGTTGAAGTCTTTCAAGGGGAGGAGAAGAAAAACATGGCTGGACTGAGGCCATTTCTGGATTTTGACTCCTCACCACAGCTCTAAAAGGTTGGGGAGAGTTTCATGCCTTTGCTCTGGTGAAGCAGCTCAGGGCTGGCAGAAGCAGGATCATCCTCCAGGACCAGAAGGTGACTGGGCTGAGTCCCTCTCCCAGAGTGAGGATGGAGCTTGTCCCAAACCCTCTGCAAGCCAGAGGAGCTGCAGATCAGAGTGAAACACAGCCCAAACACAGCCCTGCTCCTCTGCTTGCCATACACCAAGGCACAATGGGGACATTTCCTCTGGGCTCTGCCACCAAGTCAACCCGACTGGGATCTGCTCCCACGGCTGCACTGAACGAGGGGAAAAGCAGAGCCGAGCAATGGGAAGCTGGGAGAAGCCCTGGTGGAGTTGGGAGTACTCAGGAAGGAGGATTGGGGTGTTCTGCTCAGCCCCAGGACAGGAACTGGCAGAAGATACAAGTGGCTCTTCCCCCTTCTGTCCTGCACTGAAGGGCAGAGTCTGAAGTGTTCAAACCTTTCTATTTTTGTATGTAAATATTCCTGCTATTCATTAGCAATGTATTCCGCACACTTCACTTACCTGTGCACTGCACTATGGGGAAGTCATTTTGGAGGGGAGGGGAAATAACAAATAAAATAAATTTAAAAAAACTTAAAATCTTTAAAAAAAAAAAAAAAAAAAAAGCAAGAAAAAGCTAAAGGCCAGCCTGGTAGGAGATAAAAATTTGACATGAAGCAGAAAAACACCTCTTGCCCAGGTAACTTTGTGCCACAGCTTTGTCCCTGTTCTGGCAGCATCAAGTTCAGCTCTCTAGCATGGCTATGAGTCTCAGAGAATGGACCTCGGCATCCACAGCTGCTCCTGTGAGCACTGTGGCCTCCCTGCTGCCCTGACAGACAAGCAGCAGGTCCATTCCTCACATTTCTGTCCTTCCCAGAAAACAAACACAGGGAAAACACAGGGCAGCAGCAATGCTGTGGCCACCAGGGCTGAGCTGCCACAAGGACACCCCTGGATGGCATCTCCAGGCTTTGGCACGTGCCTAAAGATTCCCCCTTCCCAGCAAAGAGATGCCAAAGTGCTTTAATGAGTCAGGTCCAAAGACTTTCCAAGAGAATCCTACAGAGGCTTGAGATCAAGTAACCTTAAATCTTTCCGAGCAGAGACCAGTGAGGATGTTAACTGCTCAGCAAGTGCTTATAGTGATTTATATTTGAATAGGAATTGTACATTTATTTATTTTTCCAGACACCATATTTTTAAACCACTCATATTTTATAGTAGATTTTCCTTCCCCTATTTAAAAGAACTATTTCCACAGGAAAAGAAAACAGTACATTTGTTGTTTTTTTTTAATGTTGAGAACATTCTTTTTTTGGAAAAAAAAAAAAAATCAGGTAGGAAATGCAGCAATGAGCATCTTTGGCCTTAACCCTTTCCTTCGTAGAGTGTAGCCATAATTGTTAGACCAAAAATAATAAATAAAAAAATAAGATTTACCCAGGCATTTCCTTCCTCCCTGCCCCTCCTCCCTTCCCTGTGCTCCTCTTCTCTGCCCCAAACCAGCTTTAACATCCCACACATTGTACAAAGAGATTCCTGCTCTTACCTTTGGGCGAGAGCTTTACAAGCAGCTCAGATGTCCTTGCAAGAGACTTTTCTATTTTCAGATTCAAGAGGAAACGTGTAAATACTTTAGGAGCATTTTATCTCCCGCTCACAGTGCCGTGACCCAGCTGATGAGGTTGATACTGTGACTGCTGCCTACAGAAGACACACAGAAGTCATAATCCATGAGGGACTGGTGAAGGAAAACCTAATTCCCCAGGTGGTTTTTACCTGTTGAACCTTGCACATATAGTAGAGCTCTTACATACTGTGTGTAGCAGCACCTCTCATGGGGACAGGAGTCTGATTTACACTGGAATTTACTGAGGAACTGGATTGTAAGAGATTATTCTTGCATTTTCCTACAAATATATTTTGAGAGCATCATGTATTTCTGTCAATAAACATTCTTATGTAAAAGATTCGTGTCTCTGGATGAGTGAGGAGGGGTGGCCAGGTCAGAGGACAAGTTCCAGGGCCACAGCTTCCTGCCCTGGAGAGGCTCCATGGGAAAACACTGGAACAGCTGGAACAAAACCAACCCAGACCCTTCAAGGTAGCCAGCCATGGAAAAGCCTGTATTTTTCCTGTGCAGAAGGAAGTATTATAGTGTTGGAAAACCTATTAAATTTAAAAACCAGAGGACTCAGAGGGGTGGGAAGCTGGGGTGATGGTGAGGGCATCCCCAGCACAGCCTGAGCACTTGTTTGAGCTCTTGGTACCTTCAGGCTGTCAGAGGGAAAGGCAACTCACCCTTATTTCTGCATTTCACCCCCATTTCTCCATTTCAGCCTTTTTTATTTCTGCATTTCAGCCTTATTTACTCCTGCATTTCATCCTAACTCACTCTGGTACAGCCCTCCTCAGGTCAGGCTGTGGAGGAGGGAATCAAACCTCACACATAAAGCAGAAGAGGCATCACCCAAGGGCAGCACAGGGGCAGCAGCAGCGTGGGCAGTTCAGCAACTCCATTGGCCTTCAAGCACCCAAAATAAAACATTTTGCTCCAGGTTAAGTTTCTGCTTATGTAAAGGAAAAAAAAAAAGCGATTTGTTGCAGTCAGATAATAAAAATCAGTGGTTTGCTGCAGCCTGTGTTCTAACTCTGTGCTTCTCCCCAGAAAAAGTTCCTGTGAATGTGTGGAGTATGTGCTGGATTTATGGGGTACTGACTGAGCTCGTCAGGGAGGTCAGGCAACAGGGCCAGATGGAATGTGCCACTAGTTTCACAATTTCTCTACCACTAAAAGACCTTCACAGGCATTTTTCCACTCTCTGAAGCAATGCGAGAACAAACAGATCTTAAATCAACACCTTTGCTAGCATATACATTTTTATTAAGAAAAAAATGAACAAAATACATTCTCTCCTTATGTACATTACATACAACATAACTACATTTGTAAATATTCCTCGTGTCACTCATTCATTTATGTACAGCATGGGGCTCACACACAAACCCAGAAATCATCAAAGATGATTTATGCCAAGGAAGAAAATTAACACTCCAGGCTGAACAAAGATCATCCATAAAGAAAAGGGTGGGAAGGGGAATCACCAGAGTCCAGGGAAGGTGCCTGTACCCACCATGGGCTCAGCACAGGAGCAGTCAATATTTGCCCTGCCTATTAAAACACATGAGCAGTTCACAGCTTTCACCACCCCATGGATGCTTCTTTCCAGCCCAGGGCTGTCCACACCTCTCAGCTCAGCTCTCCTGTGCTCACGTGTCCCAGACAACAACTGCAGGACAGACGCCAAAGGGAATCCGGACGGACACCAGAGCCTGCAGGATTGCTCCAAGCTGGGTGCCAGAAAGAACAGAGAGGCCAAATGGTGGACAGGGGGTGGACACTCACACTTCCAGCACTAGAGAACCAGCTTCTGGGGACCACACTGGGGTGCAGAGGACAAGATAATGAACACTGAAGGTCCAGACACACGAACCATCACACACTACAGTGATACCATCAGAGTAGAGGCAACAGCTCAACAAACAGCTCAAAACCCCACCCCAATGAGGTGATGGTGCCCAGCCAGCTCACTGGTGTCTGACCCCAAGCTACCCAGGTCCTGTCCATGCCACCAGCTCCAACTGCAGCAATTTCAAAGGGCAAACATTTAACAAGGCTCAACACTCCCAAAATGAGACACGCTGCATCTCAGCATCTGAATGCACAACATGCACAACACCACCAGCCCACAAGGATGGGAATGTCACCTCCAATTAACTGGGAATGAGCCCACAGACTTTCAATTCCTGTCCCTCAGCAAAGTGGTCTGCGTGGTTTGGGGCCTCCAACTCGCAAGACTCCCATGAACACGTTTGTTTGTATAATCAGGCTCTTTTCTCTGGCTTATGGTCTCCCCAGCACCCCCTCATTTCCTGCTGTGGAGGAGGGAGTGCTGGAAGGGAGCAGAAAATACAGCTTTAGCAAATGGCAACAGCTACTAATAACGAGGGGTTTGTTTTCTTTTCCACTAGCCTGCACAGCAGCTTCTGAAGTGAAGAGTGTTTTGCACATCAAAACATCAACGGGAGGGACAGGAATGAGGAGGGAGAGATGAAGGCAATATTCACTGCTAGTTTGCATTCCCGATGACCACAGCTGACAGGAGGGGAAAACAAGTCAGCAGCACAATGGTTCTCCTCCATTTTCCCCTTTTAAGAGCTGAGTTTTTGTCAAAACCTCAAAAAAAAAAAAATCACTTTTCAGCCTCAAAGTGGCTTTTTTAATGAACAGACCCTGTTCACACACAGCAGCACTTCTATACTTAGTGAAACACTGAGTAATTGATTGAATCCCTTGGTTACTAAGTCAGGATATTTAAAATATATTTTCCTATCATTGGGGAGTAAAACCTATCCATTGCTATTTGGGATGTGGAGATGACTGCAACCACCAGAGCCACTATTATGGTCTAGCCTCCCCACCATCATATTAATTAAAAAGCACCTAATTTCCTTTAATCAAACTGGCAGATTTCATCAGAAAGCTCAAAACATTTTTAGGTTTTAACAATCCCTTAAGGCAACCAGACCTGATCCAAAAACCAATGGGGCTGCACCACCTCAGGTCTGTTTGAGCAGGGTTAAGCCCAACTGGCTTCCTCACAACTCCTGTGGAGAGAACAGAATTTGTATTATTCTCTCTGGTGTCTGGGGTGGAAAGGGGCTGAAGCTTGAGGTGAAGCTCCAGGACTTGAAGATCCTGATATTGCATCACCTCTCTCTGAAAAAGAGCCAGAGAATCCAGCTCTCATTGTTAAAATCAGCTCTAAATAGCAAAGCTACTGTTAGGAGAGTCCTTTGAAGCCCTTCCACAAAGACAGCACCTTACACACCTACTCACATCAGCACCCCTGTATTAACCCCAAGATTATTTCTCTTCTCATTCCTTCTACCTTGCAGAAATAAACCAAACACCCCAATACCCATGGAAGTTTTGGGATTATTAGAGCAGGTTGCAGGAACCTAGGACAACTTAAGGATTGGTATTATCACCTTTTTCTTCTTCACAAAGTAAACCCTGAGATGGGACGGAAGGAGCATCACAGCACTGAATGTGAGGCCATGGAAGGGCACAAGTAAATAAGTGTGAGCTGCAGAGGGAAATCATCTCCCAGGCTTCCCTGTCCTTACCCAGGGTGAGAAACAGCCCTGGAAAGAACAATGTAAATCACAAGGATCCTTCCTGACTGTTTCAGAGGCAGCAGGAGGAGTTTTGCAGAGGAAACAAACGAGAATGATGTGGAGACACTGATGCCTCAATACCCACTATGCAGCTCCAACCTTTAATTCCTCCATAGGTACCCATTAAACTCAGGGAAGTCTGAAGCACTTTAATAGGAGTGAACAGCCACACAGAGAAAGAAAATTCAGAATAAATGGGGGAATAACCAAGGGGTCATGCTTTAACCATCACACCTGCTAATGATAAGACTTTCCTTTCAAAATGAGTAGCAAACCCAAACATCTAACCTGACAGAGCCAGTTTTGAGCTGCTCATTCACATCCCTATTTCCAGGACTGAATTGCAATTCCATGCTGGAGCTGAACAGTTGAGTGAGTTCTGACAGCACTCACACTCTCCAGGTCATCAGTAAAAGCTGTGCTGACTTACAGCAAACAGCTGGAAGCCAAGACAACATGGAGCTGTGTCTGCACCAAGCATAAATTGAGATTTCAGGGTACCAAGGTGAAGCACTGATAGCAGCTCAACTGGAAACACAGCACTGAATTTGGGTCACAGCAATACCTGGAGTTCACCCCTATCAAACCAAGCCCATGAAAGCAAAGCAGACAGCAGCAATGTGTTATCCTCAGGATCTGTGCTTGGGGAAGGTGCTGCCCTGCAGAGCTCCACACCTCAGCTCTGCAGCTGGAATTACACAAACCCCACGCAGCTGGAATTGCACACAACCCACACAGCTGGAATTGCACACAACCCACACAGCTGGAATTGCACACAACCCACGCAGCCACTGCCCCCTCCTCGGAGGTTTAGGACACAACCAAAGCACACGTGGATAATCCCAAACTCCAGGCAGCTCTGTGACTCTGCCCTGGCATCCCCATGAGGCTCCCCTGTAGGACTCTCCAGCAGCAATAAGCAGGTCATTAACTGGCTTCCACTCCAAAACCACGTTTGGATCCATTGACTAAGGACAAAAGCATCTGGAGTCAATTTATCCAAGCACTGAGCCATGGACTCTTATCCTGGTTCCAGTACATTTAACCTACTTTCTCCACTCCAACTTTTCATTATACTAGAAGCTTTCAGTAAAAGAGGGATTTTGCCTATAAACCATTACCACAACTTGAATAATCTCCAAAATAACCTTTTCCATGACAGGATATGATTGGGTCTCCCATTCCCACAGGCATTTAGATACACTAACAAGCTTCTGACAGCACATTTACATTTCAACAGTATTTACAGCTTATATACTACTAGCAATCTATAGCAAGAACAAGTCATATAGCTGTTCTCAAACTCTCCTCTCACAAAATAAGACCCATGTCCAAATTAACACAGGTACTTATTAAAATAGGCCAAGCTCAGAGTTTCTATAATCTTTCCCCTAAATTAAGACACCAATAATTTTAATTTTTCAACTGGGTCCACCTCTGTTTCTGTAGTAAGTACAGCTATAAAACAACACAAGCACTTCCAGAGACATACATAAACTGCTTTTACTGTCAGGACTTCACTTGACAATAGCCAAACATTCCTTAACTCTGAGCCAACTAATAAGCTAAAATTCAAAGCATACACGGGGACTTCAAAGTTTCACAAGACATTTCTCCACTTTTAAAAACAAAGGGACCGAGTGGAAACATATCTGCTAATTTTTGCCATTTTCCCCAGAAGTGGCACAGCATTACATCAGCAGAATTACTGCCTGTACAGAGATGGAGGTTGTACACAAGTTATTAAAATTTAAAGTTCACTTAGTAAGCGCTACAAAAGTATTTATTTCTCGATTCTGAAATGCAGGAGGCAGTAAGAGAGCTGATGGTATTTGTGCTACAGGTACCCACCACCCTTCTGCATGACACAAGCAGCATTAATGCACATCTTCCTCACAGTAAGAGCAGCAAACAAGTTTGCAGCATTCCTCAGGACTCTGCTCTGAACCCATCACTCACCAGGGCAGGTTGGCACAGCACAGCCAGGTCAGCACAAAACTCTGGGACAGAGAAAACTCCCTTCAAAAAATCTGCACACATCAGGAAAATGGTTCGGCCAACAGCTGTTCCACAAAGCCCCATGGAAAGCCCTCTTCCAGAGTCATTACTCTGCTTTGGAAGGAGCTTCTTCTGGAAGAAGGAATAGCTCATGGAGCCCTGGACTCTTGTGGCTGCCAATTAAAGAAACACACTTTTGAGCTGTGGCAATCCCTGCCCACCCGCCCCACATCTCTGCCACCCTCCTGCAAACAGGTGGGTCCAGTTAATTTGACACTGCCTCCTCAATCTTTAAACTGTAATCATTAATCATTCAATTTTCAGGCTGGGTAATTATTATCAATGACCAAAAGCTTTCAGCAATTTAATTTAACTTTGTTACTCCACAAAGGGAAGCTTTTCTATGCTCTTTAGGAAAATCTCTAATTTCACTTCAGTTGCCACTGCACAAGGCAATGCCTTAGAAAAGCTTTTCCAACTGGGTGTTCCGAGACTGATTTTCCAAAATAAGACTTTGCTAACTGAAGTTCTGCTAGGAAGCTCCAGCATGATCCCTGAGCCAGCATGTACACCCAGAGCCAGGTGCCCAGGCAAACAAAAACCAAATTCCAGAGGTTTATTTACACAACTGGGTACAACTACCTTAACTACCCATGCAAGATGCCACCCAGGGAAAGGGCAAACTGAACTTTTCCAAGACAAAGTTCTCCTTCCTCATTATGCTCAGCAAAAGGAAGAGATTATAAGAATAATCTCTTATTCTTATAAGAATCACATCACAAATATAAAGAGTCAGAACATAACAACTACAATTAATTTAAATGAACATTTTGCATCACCCTTCAGGCCTTCCCAGGACCAATACTAACTAATGGGATCCTCAAAAGAAAAGAGGCAAAAAGGTGGTTAAAATGGTTATAATCTCATTTAACAACATGTAACAAAGTCCTTCTGCCACATGACAACATTTTGGGTCACACTGCAAGAGCAGAACATGCTTGGAGAAGCAATTTTGGGAGAACTCTTAACAAGTTCTACCTCATGCTTACTAAGAGGGGTTGTGTAAGAGGAACATTAACAAACTCACTTAATTCTACCTAATCCAAGTGACCAAAAAAATTAATTCTGAAGGGTTCTATTTCTCTAAGAAAATGCATCACTTGATAGGAAAAACATAAAGAATAATTTCTTGTTTTCCAAGGAGATGATCCACTAAAGGTTATTGTAAGGGTCAGAGTCAGTGAAGAACCAAACATAGGGATTTCAAAGGATATTTTTAAAAAGCTAAATCAAGAGTGAAGTCTGGATGTCTGTACCCCACCCTGACTTCCTCTAGCTTTAAAAGACATACCAGAACCTTGTAACTTTGGCTTTAAAGACCCAAAACATGATGAATGAGTCCCTCTCTGACAAGGAACGACGCTTTCCTTCGCAACACCTTATTTACAAGTTAACACAGAATTTACAGATAGAACTACTCACTGTAGTGCAAAGATTATGTGGTGTCAAGTTCATACACAAAGTCACCTTATAATCTAAAGTAAAGGCAAATAGAGTATGTTTGTCTTGTCTAAGCTAAGGAGCAGCCTCAGACACAGCCTGCAAGCAATGATGGGTGAGGTTCAAAGACTTCTCACGCACAGCTCGGGTATTTATAACCTCGCATGCACTGGGCTGTGAAATGTTTTCAGGTGGCTGTTTCCTGATCCAGTGGGTTTCTTTACTGTTTGTATTTTGGGCTTTCTGTAATGAGCACATCAGATGCTTTCCTGGAATATCATCAGCGTCTTTAAAGATCAGCATGCAATGAAATTCAGACTGCTTGTGTCACTGCCTGACAACAAGTGGCTGATTTTAAAAGGAAATTTATACTTCACTGCTCAGAATTTTTGGTTAGAATTTAAAGCAGGTAACATAGCATACATCAATGCAAAGAGACCATTTGACTCCTAGCTTTAAGGACAAAAAGAAGGGAAGATTCTTGGCAAAGCCACAAGAAGCCTTCCCTTTGGATTAACCTCTCTGGCCACACGGTGCCTCTGCTGCTCAACAAATACTGCAGAGCTGAGGGAAGTTTCTGCTGGTTAATCAGCAGCTGTAATCCATGAACTGCGCTGGTGCGAGCGGCATCGATCTGCTCGGGACCAAGGCAGGTCAATATTTGATCATCCTGAAGTGCTCTCGTTAGCTGGGACTGTCAGTCCTGCAGCAGCCACGTTCCCCTGGCTCAAACAAATCATTGATTTGCACCGTGCTACAGAACACGGAGCCGAGGCTGCCGGGCTCCGCGCGCACCCCGGCGCAGAGGACAATGAGTTTGGATCGAATTCCTGTCACACAAATCCGACCTGACACGATGCACTGCTCGCCAGCAATGCCGCTCACAGCTCTCTGGCTGCTCCTGAACTTCCCCTGCCTGCTCACCAGGGCTTCTCCAGGTGTATCTTTTGCGTTCTTTCAGCCGTCCAAGGTGGACACACAACAGTTTATGAAGAGCTTGGTTAATTAGAGAACTGTCACAAAGAGTATTTAATCATCTGACTGAAGCTGAGGATACACAAGCAATGAGATCAAGTGGTAAAGGAGCACAGCAGCAGTAAATTTAAGTACTAAAAGGTTGCAGAATTTTGGCTGGTTGCAGTAAAAGTGCTCATTTTGATCTCAATGGAAGAAAGAGCTCAGCTGGAATATTCCCCCAGTATCTACATTTGTACTGTATAAACTCTACATTACTTAACAAAGCCTCAGCACAGGTAGCACACCACAAAGCCCAGCAGTGATGTAAAACTTTCTGTGTCAATAGGAAAAAAACCTGCCATGTTCCAAAGAAACAATTTCATCAGATTTCATTTCCCACACAGAGTGAATTCTTCGGCAGACATCTGATTTGCCATCCACTGAAGTGCACAGTGTCTGAACAGTCTCAAGTGACAGGTTAAAAACACTTCATTTGTACAGTCCTCCCTGAAGACAAGCCTGGCCTCTGACATACTGTTCCTTTCTAAGTGATTAAACACTAGTATGAGGTTTTGAAATTTATTTCTAATGCACCAGGACTACAAAAGTTACACAAAGAACATGATAAAGAGGCAATACAATCAAAGCAAGCAGACACTCGAGCTCTGAAAAAGACACTTGACTAACTCTTTATTTCAAGAGTCCAAATCATTGCACACACAGGACTTCCACCAAGTTCAACAGGAGCCACAGCGGGTGCAGCGACGATACCTGACTGGCATGAACACTGCTGGACAGAAAGTTTTGCAGTTTCATATCAATATTTACATCTGCCAGTGTATACTGAATGCTCACAGACACTGAATGCAGAGTTTCTAACGCTGGGTATGCATGTCCTTCATTCAACCTCACAGTGCAGCACCAAGCCCTTACAGTGTTTATAAAGAAGGCTTTCAGCAAAAGGAAGAATATATTTTCTATACATATGCATCAGCTCATTTTCAGAGATTTATGCTAAGAAGGCCTCCCTCACATCCAGATCTAGGTCTAAAATGCTTTGACAAGGGAGTTGCACTTACATGGGAAGGAGACAAGCTGTTGGGAGCAACGCCCTGTACACGTACACACAGACAAACGCACACAGAAACGCTTCACATGGAAATGAAGACAATCTGCTTCAGAAATCCTACACCCAACCTGGGGGCAGGTTTGCAGAGGTTGGGGATGTGTGTGGTGGAAGACCCAGTTCTGCCAGGCTCGCTGAGGACCCACAGGGTTTCTCAGTGGATGAGCACAGCAGCAAAGAGATCAATCCCTGAAAAGGGGCGCGTGTGGGCAGTGACCGCACTCCTGTTTTCCAGCTGTATCTCAGGTTCCCTCTTGCCTGCCAGGTTGAACTGGAAGGCCCCAGAGAACAGGAGACAGGGATGTAGGTCATCAGTTTAGGTGGAGTCTCAGAAGCAATTAGACATGACTGTCACACAGCTCTGGAAGGGGAGACAGACGGTTCGGAACACACGCTCGCCTTCCCGCGACACACCGTGAGTGCAAGACTCAGGACATCAATTACATCATCTCAACAGCTGCCAGTGTCCTGCCACCAGGTTATTCAGCTGCTGAGGACGGAGTTGTAGGATAAAGCAATACATCATGACTAGTTACAAATGAGGAAAGAAAAACCTCTTCCCCCTCTTCCTCAGGAAACACAAAATAAAACCATCATCTTTAATCCCAGACAACTCACATATCTCAAATTTTCCCCCATAGGCAAAAAGATCACTGCATGACTGGGTTTTATTTTTCTTTTTTCCCCCCACCTTTTCATCTTACATTTGCTAACTCAAAATCCAAAGTCAGAAAAAATATATATATTTAGTCAGAAGTACGTCAGTTACATTTTATTAACCTACTCCGAGGGAAAAGCTCCAGGGATTCACCATACAAGTATAAAACCCCTTTCAAACACCTAGGGGTTACTATATTAACTTCATCCCAGCAGTCAATCAATGCAGTAAAAAAATTAAAATACTGAAAATGGAAGCTTTTCCCCTCTTCCATGTGTCCAGTGATTGCTCCATTACAGCGTGATGAGGTCCACCAGGTTGCCTTTAGGAGGGGTCATGTTGTCTGGGAAGAAGTTGACTAACGTGTCAAACAGCTGAGTTCTCTGGGCATACGTGTGGTCAACGTCTGAAAATCCTGGGGGAGGAAGGAAAGGGGAAAGTAAGTCACTCCTCCCAGTCCCAACACTCCATTTAGCTGTGGAATTGTCCATTTGGGATAAATGTTAACGGCGCCCTCTGCCTCCACTAATAAGGCTACCAGCTCTCCGTCCCACTACTGTGAGCACATATAGAGAGATTATGTCACCCCAAGCCAGCACTGCCATCAAGATGCCATAAAAAGTAATAAACAAATGCCTGTCAAGCTCACTGACAGCCCTGAAGAAACAGGGGAAGCAGGAGTTCTCAGGGGACTGCTCTGATGTCCCAGAAAACAAAATCCATGCAGCTATTTTTATTTGGTGCCTCATTTCTTCTGTCCTCGGGCTTTCTTCATTACCTTCACTGCCATAACCAGAACTGCTCCTTGGATTGCTTGGAGTTTTCCTTGAGAAAAGCTGTGCTGACAGCAGGAGTCCCAACTCAGAGTTGGTATTTACTCCCTGGACTTGCACCTGGCTGCATCTTGGCACACAGGAGCTTTGCAAACTGGTTTCTGGAGTGCTGCCTCCCAACACGGCAGGGTTTGGTTTGCATTGTTTATCCAAATCCTACACTAAAACCATCAGCAAGAACAACAGGGCAGGCACACAATGCTCTCCTCCACTTTGGATTACTTCCATTGCTGCTATCTCAAAGGAATGCTTTTTAATTCAGTGAACTGACTCCTCAGTTAATCAAAGTCAACCAACTTAATCAAATCAAGGAGGGCTGGGGTTTTTATTTTCAAAGCACCTCTTGATGTACATATCCTCCTATCTGTAAATCCAAAATCTGGATAAAGTATTGTACTGAGTCAAGAACTAATTCATCTTTTAAAATGCTTAAAACTAGGGAAAAGTTTTGAGGGTGGTGAAGCACTGGCACAGGTTGCCCAGGGAGGATGTGGATGTCCCATACCTGAAGTGTTCAAAGCCAGGTTGGATGGGGCTCGGAGCAACCTGGGATAGGGGAAGGCATCCCTGCCCATGGCAGAGGGGTTTGGAATGAGATGATTTTTGAAGGTCCCTTCCAGCCCAAACCATTCCATGAGTCTATGAAAAATCCTACTTTTTTGAAACTTGGGTTTTCTTTCTTTAGAAGAAGTTGATCCTATCAGTCAACTTGATGTCTTCCAAACCACAGGAACACAGCAGAGCTTCCTCATCCAGCAGGGCAGAACTGCAGTGAGCTTTAACCTTCCCTCAGTTTCTCAGATTGGGAATTATACCTCCATCAAAAACTGAAGTTCATCCATTCTCTTAGCGAGAGTTCAGTGACTTGAGGACACCCCAGCAGTACAAGGATGTCATTTCTGCCTGTACCTTTCCTCCAGCTTGCCCAGGATGTGTCTCTGAGATCTCTCAAAGGGTTAACTGGACAGAGCAGTGAAACAAATCATGGCTTTGGCTCAGCCCTCCTGTTTCCAGCCCTTCACGCCACTGTTTTCTCCACTCTTGACACCCTGCCCAAAGAACTCGTTCTGCAGAGAACAGAGCGAACCAAACTACTCCAGGAATTGCAGTTATCACAGCAAACAGAGCCGTAGCCATCCTGTGAGATTCCAAAGTGACATGACAGGAGGTGCTTTATTCTGACCAAAGCTTCTGTTTACTTGGGTAACAGCGAAGGATCAGATGCAATTAGAGACACAAAATGATCCCGGGAGGCATTGGTTTAAAACTACTGATGTTGACAGATGTTTTAAATGTGGGCTTGAGGTATTGGACACTGGTCATTATAAATAACCTCTCAAATGTCTGGGTAGTGGCACTTTGCATATTGAAAAGAGCCTGCAATGTTCATAGGAACTACAACATTTGACATAAAACCAGTAGAAACTAAGAGTAATTATCAAAGAGAACATCATGTAATTCCTCTGACACACAATACTCACCGAGAGTCGTGAAATCCGAGCCAGACTTAAATAATGCTGAGGCAAGAAGCTGAAACTGCAGAAGAAGAGGTAAAGGGACAAAGAAAGAAAAAAGTGTTATTAACCACAAAGGCAAAAACCCCAAGGGATTCACAGAAGTACAAGTAGCTTTAGAGTTGCTGTGTTTTCTCCACACAATGCTCCTAACTCCTGTGCCATACACATGAATAAGAGCAAGAGGCACTTTCACATGAGCACCACAATTTGTCACCTTGGCACAAGTTAGATGCTTTTTCCTAGAATTAGAGCAGTGTTGATGCAATGAAAGGTATTTGACTGAGAGCTCTAAAAATCTCATTTTTTTACACATAATTTTTTGCCTCTTTGGCAGAAGGTAGAGTCCCTTCCGCACAGTAACATTCCCAGGGATTAACATGGTACAGGCTCAGCAGCCAGGGATTAGATGGCACAAACACAGGGTAACTGCTGGAGTGAGCATGAACTTCTTGAACACAGAGAAAGTTCTACCCCTCAGAGAGAAGCTGTGGATGCCCCAACCCTGGCAGTGTTCAAGGCCAGATGGGACTGAGCAATCTGATCTAATGGGTGCCATTCCCTGCCCATGGCAGGGGGTTTGGAACTCAATGATCCTTAACATCCCATCCAACCCAAACCATTCTAAGATTCCAATAACAACCCTTCTGAACTGCCAGAGATCTCACATCACAAATTTAAGGCAATATCTTCTTAACTAAAAATAAAAATTCTTTGTTTGGAACATCAAGACCACGAATATAAACATTTTACTTAACACATTCATGGTTTTATTCTCCCTTCAAGTTTCACTGATAGATGGTGACCACAGCATCTTCCTCTGGCCCTGACTGCTGTTTCCAGGAACTCAAGGAACAGCAAAGCTTAGTGCTTTGTCATGCTCCTGCAAGGAAAGAGTTGATTCCTTAAAGCCTTGAAATCTTGTGTCTCCTGCCTGTGTGTCTTTTCAGCACACAGCCTGAAGGAAAAGAAGGGAGGAAAAAAACCAGAAGAGAAGCAAATATGTTCAGGGAAGGAGTGGAAAGAACAGCCAGGCATTACATATCCATCAGTTTAATTTCAATTTCAATAAAAAATGGGAACACAGACAGTTTGTAGGCATGTAGGAGTGGAGAAGGTGATGAGTAGCAGCCAACGTGAATTTGGCAACAACAAGTTGAAGCACATCAATCTGATTTCTCCTATGAGGCAGAAGGCCCTAGGGATGGAACTTGGCAATAGACCTTGTCCATTCTGACTTTCATAGGAATTCTAACACTTTTATATGATATTTAAGGCACATTGTCAAGGCATTACTTAGATTAAGCCAACAGGGAAAGGCAAACAGGTCAAATAACTTTTCTGTGGGTGGCCATCAATGGTTTGACATCAAAATGGAGCCTTGAATCAGGAGTGATTCATCTGTGCCCCAGGGTCAGCATCACCCTGGTTTTCAGTGATAACCTGCTTGGCAGAACAGGGCAGGATCACCAGACCTTACACCACACTCAGACTGACTGCCAGCATGGAACAGACAGCCTTCCAACTGTTTTTCCACTTAATCCAAATTATAATGATGGATTGAGGTGCATTTCACCAGGGCCAAGTGAAAATCAACATAAACAAGAAAAATCAGCAATACAGAACAGGTGCAGAGGCTCTGTGAAAATGCACTTAGGCACTACAACAGATCACTATCACTTTATTATAAAACTGACAAATGCATGAAAAGGAGCAGAATCTTTAAATAAAATACTCTTCTTGTTATCAAGGTTTTAAAGTCACCTCTACAATAAGGAGCCCATTTTGGGATCCCCTGTATCAGCTAGCAACATATAAGGAAAGCACTAGAAAAAAAAATTAAGTGTTCTAAAAGCAAGTTCTACAAAGAAAGCTCAAAGGAGTGAGGGCTGCAGAGAACAATGGCCAAACACAAAACTGCCAGAAATCACACATGCAAAAAGTAGAAAAAAAAAAAGAAAAAGAAGTAGAAAAAGTGCTACAGAAAGTAGATCTACAACCAAGTGCAAGAAGCTACAAAAACACTACAGTGACATCAGTTTCAATGTGACATCAAGGGGAAAATCAGGCTAAAATAAGGGTAAGTCTGGGGTAAGTCTGCATCCTTTGGGGAGAGTATGGTGAGACAGACACAGGATTGAGAAACTGGAGATGAGGGGGAAGGGGCTGCAAAGTGCCCTCCTGAGTGCAAGGCTGGTCACACTAAATCACTGCAATGCCCCACGTGGGTCCCACTGTGAGCCTCATTTGTGAGAGCAGCTTGGCTTCCCAGCAGCACCAAACTCAAACAGCTGCCCAGCAGAAATAGCTCCAGAAGTTCCAATAAACCCGTGGCTAAATCCTTGCAGCTTCTGAGAGGAAATGCCAGGCTCTGGCCATCCCTCCCTCCCACAGGATGGCTCAGGGGATGCTGCCAGCTGCCTGGTGGCACACCAAGCTGGGATAAAGCAGGTGCCACGTGCTCCCAGGGGTGCCCATGCTCCTGCAGCAATGCCCTGCTGGGAGCACAAAGCCACACTGGGGCTCAGGTGCCTGACCAAGAGGCCACGTGAGCAGGGTTCAGCCAAGAACTCGCTGAGCTGAGACCAAAACCCTGCTGAAAATGGCCGCTGCCAAGTTTCCAGCCTCATCTGCACCAGGCATGATGGATTTTCATGGCTATGAGTTTCTTTGCAGCTTTGTGGGGAAGGAGGATCTTGTTCCCTTCTCCACTGGTGGTGCCACACTTGAGTTAACCTTGAGGACTGTTGTTTGTTTGGTTTGAAATTTAATTTGTGTATCAGCTCACACTTGGAAAGCACTTTCTGATAGAAAAGTCAAGCATGTGAGTTAAGAACATCAGTTAAGGACAGTGCTGAACCCAAGCTGGTTCACTCTGCATTTGTATTACAATCCCAAACCCTACAATGCTCTCCCATAGGATCCCTGTGTTTTTCCCAAAGTGCAGGACAGTTCCTGCTCACTCTATACCAGGTCTCCTACACACCATTCCCAGCAGATATCCAATGTACTGTTTTCTTCACAAAGTACAAGCTCTGCTCTAAAGAAGGAATTAATTTCTTCATTGACTTTCTTATCATATTAATTGTTATTCTAACAGATGGCACTTCAAACTCTGATTAATTTTGGGTCTATTTGAAACTAACAGTATCTGATTTTTCAAAATATGTGGTGTTATGCAACAGCTTCTGAATTCGCAGAAAAGCATGGCCCTCAAGCAAATCACACCTCACATCTCTCCCATCAGGCACCAGAATGAAACATCCAATTAATGACCATCTAGGAAAAACAATTTGCTTAATATCACACAGCAACTCTGTTATGGAGACAAGAGCAGAATTCAATTATCCAGCAGAAGCATCCAACTGCTTTAATCACACCACCACCCATTTTCTTCTGACAATCCCTCTGGCTCACTGGCTTCATCCATTCCAAATTAAGCCTCCACTCCAAAGACAGCATTTCCCTTTGTTACACAATTAACTTCTCTCTCTCTTGGAGACCCAACCAACCTCCTGAACAGAGGCAGGGGTTCCTTGGAGATAAACAGATCTGGTTAACTAATAGAAGGTCACATACTATTGTCTATTTTTATATATTTGCTGCACACCTCTGCCTTTGCACACACAAAATGATTAAGGGGGAATGAGTAACTCTCGTTTGGGATACCTGGCCAGTTGTGTGAATCAGACACAATTCTCCCTCCTCCTCTGTAATGCCTGTGTGAGAGTGCTCAGATCACAGCATAAACCAGTTCTTCAGCTTTGACCATCTCTTAGGGGCTGGTGAGACCCAGCACAGGCTCAAAGAGGCAAAGGGAAGCTCAAACCCTTTGAGGATGGAGCTGTTGCTGAAATTGGGAAGGCTGAACGCTGTTTTTGTAAAGGCTCCTTGGTTCCAAAGCCTCTGCTCCTGCAGCACTCAGGCTCTGAGGCTTTACAAAGAATCACAGCAGGACACAGAGAGGAGAAACAGGCTTTTCTTAGCTCCTTCCTAGAACTATTTTTCCCATTTGGGCTTCAGTTTTCCCAGAAATACCAGTCTAATGCAGATTCAAACAATACTTTTGGGCCCTGCTGGCTTTATCTGTCAAATTTATTAAAGACAAGGTCTTAAGAATGGAAAGTATGAAGCAGCCTTGAACAGGGGCCTCCAGCCTCAGTCTACAAGCAAGTCAGGCCTCAGATTGGCCTCCAGGTCCTTGCTCTTTCTCCTACCACGCTCCAAGAAAAACATACTGTGAGTTTTCCTTGTGCTTTGTATCTGTTTTACAACAATCATGGGATTGAGCTTCATCAGTTGTTGAATCTCCATGTACAAAATCATGCTGCTCTCTCATACTTGGAAAGCACTGGACATTTTTTGTGTCATGTTGATTTCTACTGCAGCCCATTTAACAGCAGCAAAGTTCTGGGTATGATTACTGCAGTGTTCAAGGAGCATCTTCAGCTTTTATACATGAACTACTGATGTTTTTGTGATTTAACAGCATCTGTTTTTCTCTAAGCACAAAATTTGGAATTAAATTTGATATTTATTTTGACCATCCTCTTATCTTTAAAAGCCTGCTGTTGTAATCTTCCACCAAATTCACATCTGTGTGTGACAGAGAAGAACAGCCATGCCAGCAGAAAATTTTACACCAGCAAATGACCCATTTATACAATCTTAATTTTAATCTGTTAAATCAGGGGCAAAATTCCCCCTTTTCTAGAAATTTACCCTCCTTTTCCTATAGTGTCAGGGCTATTGACCTACAGCCACTAAAAAGATCCACTGATTTGGGAACACTGAACTGACTGAGGAGGTTTAAGTGATGCCAAGCAGAATCACAGTTGAAGACTGGATCTGCATTTGTGGGCAGAGAAGTTGCTGGCACACAGCCTGTGGATACTAAACCAAGCACCCATGCAATACCTGTTACTTGCAGGCATCTACTTCATTTCAGAGTAATAAAAAAGGGGGAAAAAATAGTCCCTAAAATTCACAGCAACAGAATGAAAATCTTGGGGTATGTTCCTACTATCAATCATTCATGCTACTTTAAACAAAATCGGTTACTAAGGCCAAAGTAAGTTTCAAGAACAGTCTGTTTGTTTTCCTTGGCATGCAACTGCAAACAGCTGAACAGACTTGCCTAACTAAGTCAGAAGGAATTACTTCTATTACAAAGCAAGCAAGCCTCACCACAAGGGGAAATTCTGCTTGTAATGGTATATAACACCACCCAGATCTCCATCCATAAAACATGAAGCCATACAGGCCACTCTCCAGAATTACTGCATGAAGTTGGGGATGAAACTATTCAGTCTGGTCCTTCCCAAATTTAACAGCTGCCCTGGAAAGAGGGAAAACAGGCAGGAATTGATTCCCTGAAGTTCTAAGATGCCTTTCAGCATTTAATGGCTGCAGCCAATCACATCTATCACCTTTGCTATTAATCGAGATACAAATCAAATAAAGGCAGGGTATGGAGGTGTCTGGGCTGAGAGACACAATCAAACTGGTGCTTGAAATTCGATATGGAATCCAAAATGCCTGCGTCAGTCAGTCCTTTGGAAAGCACAGGAGCTATTTGAAGATGCAATGCCAGAGCAAAAAGCCAACTCGATGTGATAACCGGAAGGTAAATTGACGTCAGCTGGAAATGCACCCAGTCAGTACCAGCCCAGCAGCTGGCTCTGTGCCACAGCCCTGGCAGATCTGTCCCAGTGGAAAAAAAAGCTTTGGATGTTAAGGCTTTATGATCAGCACAATGAGTAATAATTAAAAAAAAAAATCCAAACAAAAAACAAAATAGCAAAACCCAAACAACAAAGCGTCCCAGAAATTGTGAGATGAGCTTTGGAGATGGCTGGGATGGATGGAAGCTTTAATTCTGCTGAATGGTGAGTGCTGATCTGACAGCCCAGCACGACAGACAGAAGCTATTGGATTTTGTTTGGATCAGACATTAGGCCTGCAGAGAAAGAATCCACAATATATTCACTCAGCTGGACTGAGCTATGTAAGCTCATTCACTGGATCATTAATGTTCAGAACACCAGTGAGCTCTCTGAAAAGGGGTAATTCTTTTTTTCATTTTATTCTGCTTCTACTGGTATGATACAGCTTCTACATTCCCCAAAATCTCAGAGGAGCCATGCAGGCATGTAAATTCTCCATTCCTACAAGGTGGACAAGTTGAACACTGAGCAGGGAAAAGGAAAAGGAGGACATTAAAGGTTTTCTGTGCCAGATGTGCCTAAATGCAGCTTCTGCAGCAGCTCCCTCGGTCTGTGGGCGACAGGAGGCAGCAGGAACTAGCAGAAGAGCTTGCTCATCACACCACAGATGTTTGCTGTTCAGGGAATAATAAAAAGGCCCAGCCAGCCATGAGATTCAAGATCTCCTTAGGAATAACTGGCAGAGGAGAGGCAGGCTACCAGCACACAGGTGTGACGTGGAGAAAAAAGGAGATCAGAGAACACAGGACACATCTTATAGGAGTGGGAGGGAAAAAGAGAGCATCTGGATGGGGGCTTGTACTGTGTGGGTTAGTACAGGCTTGAACAGGAAGAAGAAACCTTGAATTCTGGGCTCAGTTTTGGGCCCCTCACAAGAAGAAAGTCACTGAGGGGATGGAGTTTGTCCAGGGAGGGGAATGGAGCTGGGGAAGGGTCTGAGGCACCAGGAGGGGCTGAGGGAGCTGGGAAGGGGCTCAGCCTGGAGCAAAGAAGGCTCAGGGGGGACCTTCTGGCTCTGCACAACCCCTGACAGGAGAGGGCAGCCAGGACAGGGTTACTCCCAAGTAACAGAACACAGGAGAAGAGGAAATGGCCTGAAATTAAGACTGAGTATCAGGAAAAAATTCACCATAAGGGCTGTCCAGCTCTGGCACAGGCTGCCTGGGGAAGTATAATCCCCTTCTCTGGAGGTATTTAAAAGCCATTAGATGTTGCACGTGGGGACATGGTTTAGTAGTGGCCTTTGCAGTGCTGAGGCAATGATTGCACTTGATGGCCTTAAAGGTCTTTTCCAACCTCAGAGACTCTGGAAGTGTTACCACACTGGGAAGACAACACATATTGGGGGGGAAAAAAAATTTCCTTCCCCACTTTAAGAAAAGCAGGATCATCTGCAGTCTTTCCTATGCTAGAGATGGCTAGAAAGGATGTGAAACTACTTGATATGGAACAATTTGAACAAGAAACCATTTAGAGAGAACAGAGAGTCACAGCACTTAAATATTTTGTTGAATCACATGTTTATAAACACTGATTACAATTTATGACAAATGAGATCACTTCTAAGATCCCGATAAAACTTTTTTCCTCATTCTAACCCTACAATTCCATCCTGTGCACATGCAAGAATATTTTTATATTCTCCCCCAAGACCTTTCAGTGTCTGTATAATCTTTTCTTTAGCTAAAGTAGCAAGTTAAAGCCACCAGATTAAGAGATTTAATCCAGGGACTCAGCGTGGAATAGAACTGCCCCTCCTCCTATCGAGATTTTATAAATGGAGCTGTTGAATCCCTTCCCATGTCATTAAGGAAAGAAGACAGCAAGAACCCCAGACTCTTCCTTATCTACCCATCAGGAGCTGAATGTTGGCACGTCTCAGCTGGCTGCCCCAAACTCCATGTGGAAATTAATGCCAGAGTCAAATCAACCACCTTATGTGACACTTCTGACTATTTCTTTAATCTGTTTTGTAAAGTGACACGCACTGCAGTACTGGAATCAAAACAGGAAATGGGAACAAATTCCTGGAATAAATAAAGAACATGTCTACTGGATAATATTCAAAAGGCAAAGGACATAAGATTTTAAGGGTAGCAAGCAGTGTACAGGTATAAACTACTTCAAGAAATATTGATCATATTGATCATCTTTGGAAAAGCTTTCCCTCCCCAGAGATGCTGAATATTGAGAAGCCTGGGCATGAGTAAGTTTCTATTCCCTTTCTATTGCACAACCAACTACAGACTGGTGACATTTCAGAGAGTTTACATTTCAATTAAAGCTCCCAAAATACACACCAGCACACTGGAATTAAAACAAGGCTTAGCCTTCACTCTTAGGAATACAAAAGCTATTTTATCTGGACCTGCAGTTGTTACATGACTGTTTACAAAACAGTCTGACTTAAGTGCAGAGAAATACGTGATACAGCAAAGTGTCTGGCACCTGCTGAGCTTTTACAAATTGAATAAAACCCAGATTTAAGAAGCCCAAAACTTTCAATGAGAATGCACTCTAAATTTCTTTAGGACAAGGTTCTTTGATCCTCACCTCCTTTGTCTCCTCAGGGTCCGAGTGATCCACAGTTACATATAAATCATTCTGCAGGTACTTCAGTGCGCTGAGAGGGTCAGTCTGAGCTTTCTCCTCAAACCTGCAGAGAATAAACAGAAAATTTGAGCACAGCCACATCCTTCAGGACTAAACTGGTTCAAACCCATCTAACAAACCCAGTATTTCCAAAGAAAACCACGCTAGTGAGCCTCATGTTTGATGGGATCTCAAGCCAGACTGAAACATGGAAGAGGTTTTTTGGGGTGTAAAGGAGTTAAAAGGGTAAAGTATTACATTCTTACTAAAAATATTCAAAAGCATATGCACAGAAACTTCTTAATATATAAATATAAAATCTTGAGTACAGCTTGTCTTCCACAAATGAAGTCAGATGTGAGCAGCATCTCACAGAGCAGACACAGGCAAGCCTTGAGCACTTCAGCCCCTGGGATACTGACATCCCACCTTCAGAAAGAGCACAGCTCCACAAAAATCCTGTGCACCACCACCATTATTTCCCCGTTGTCTTTTAATGAACAGGAACTGCAACTTCTGTGAATTCCCTCAAGAAGTGAACAGAGCCCTCAGGATATGATTCTGGGCTCAGCACACTCAGTGAGCAGAGCTGCTTCCCTGCAGCACTGAGCTGGTTGCATAAGCCTGGAAAGGATGAGGTTTAAAATCATCTTTTTCCTCCTCTCACCTACCCCTGAGTGCAGCATCACACTATTTGTCATTTTATCATATTGTTATTTTTTAATTTGGGTCATCTACCTGGCTATTTATACCACAGTGGACATGTGCAGCCTGAATTTTGAAACTGCCTAAAGATGTCAGTGATTGAACAGCACAGGGAGCACAAAGACCTGCTGCATCTGACAGTTTGGTCACTACACATGGTTTCAGACACTGCCAGAGATTTTCTCAGATGACACCACCATGGTCCAGAGAGCTGAAGTGCTTTAAATGAGTGGAATCACTGTCACCTTGCTCCTTCTCAGCTGCCCAGCCTGGCTGACTGGTACTGAACAAGCTCATAGGAAAAACAGGACCCAGGCTGATGCTGTGGGATTGCTGTGGATGCAAGGCCAGCACCTGTTCTGGTACCCAGAGTCTGGGGCAGTGCAGGTAAAGGGCAGGCAGTGACTCCACAGCAACTCAGCCCCAGCCAGGCATCCATCCCACCATTCCTGGTTGCTCAGGTCTGGCTCCTTCACAGAAACCCCAAAAATGGGAGCATGGTGCATAAACCCCAAACTTCTGCCAGGTAACACGCAGCAACATTTCCTTCAAGTGCAATTTAAGCAAGTAGAAACAAATAATTCAGAGCTGTCTCTGCACAGCTGCATTTCCATACCATCACATCTGGGTTTAATAAACCTCCCAGATAACTGGGCAAGGCCTTTATTCATTCTTGTAGGTATTCACATCTACTGTGTGGCTAATCTCAGTGTCTCACCCAGCCACAGTGGCTGGGAGTTGAGTACAGCAATTTGCTTGCTGCCTCAGAAATAAAATACCATCAGGTATTTTAACCTGACCTTCTAACTCTTGGCAGAGCCTGATAACAAAGTATTCTCCCCCAGAATGCAGGGAGAGCTATTTACTGCTTTCAAATGATTTGCTGGGTCCTGAAAGGCTCTCTCACTGCTGCAATTTCTTGACTAAGGCAACACCATAAGCTTGATTTTGAAAAGCTGCTGCCCTTAATAGCAAATACAAGGCAGCTCTGAAGCATCCAGAGTGCAAGAAGCACTGCAGTGTAGCTGAATTCTGCCTAAGTGAGCTCTTTCAGGAGTTTCTGAATGAGAAACTCTGATGACCTCACCACAGTTGAGTCTCAGATGTGCAAAGGCATCCAGCCCCCAGACTTCATTAGCATCCTTGCAGGCTGTTACTATCTCCAAGCAGTGTTTCCAAAACATACTCCATTTCCTTGGGAGGTGACAGCACCAAAACACATGCTGATGAGCAGCACAGTGAAAAGGGAATCTAAAAATTCCCCATGACTCCCCACACAATAATCAGATTTTTCTACTTTTAGAATAGCATGGGCAAAATGAATCAAGTTAATTTTGTAGTTTAGCTCTGGTCCACTGCTTTTTATTAAAATAATTTAAAAGAATAATCAAGAAAAGTGCAGAAGGTTTAGAAGGGACCTTGAAGATCATCTAGTTCCATATAACCAACAAAGTGATATTTCACAAGATGGTTTATGAGATATTTGAGTCTTAGCAACTTGAAAAAAAACCAGACACCTGGAAAAGGAAATTGCAAACCACCTTTGCTTCTATACCTGTGCTTTCTGATGAGGTATTTGCAGTGTCTTAGCAGATATTCCTTTGAAGGTCGACAGAGCTTCAGAGACCAGAAATCATCTAATCTCATCTTTGGAGAGCATGATTTACCAGGATTCCCTCCAAATAAGTAATGAACCTAAGGAAATGAGAGGCAGATCAAAAAATTGATTGTTTGTGTAAATCTACTGAACAAAGACAATTTACTGTGTCAGCAGCTTTGCAGAGGTTTATTCTGGTGGGATAAACTCTGCCTTTTAGACAAGTTGCTCCATCTTATTATCAGCATCACTTTGTCCACTTGGAGATGAAGAAAGTTCTCCTGAACAATTTACATTTTAAGGTAATAAAAGAGTTGTACTCTTACAACATCCCTTTAGCAGATACCTGAGATATTTACAAATCAACATCCAAAATTCATGCAAACTCTTTCTTTAGGAAAAGCCTATGAGAATGATAAATCCTTAAGCACTGACAAAGTGAACTGGAAGTCTTGAAGATCTCCAAAGTAAAGTGAGAGCAAGCCCAGTCCAGCACAATCTAGACTTAGAGAGAGGCAAACTTCCAGAAAAGTGGAAATGTCACAAAAGAACTGTTTATTTCTTTGCTACATTTTTCTTCCCATCATGTGGTAACTTCAGACTCTGAACTGTTGATATTAAACATGCTACAAAGGACCTTCAAATAGTGAAGTTTAACAAGTCCAACAGCCTACCTTTCCCCATGGCTTTAAAAATAATCACTCAAAACAATGTATTCTGCATCCCACTGCTGAAGGCTCTCCTTATTTATATCAGAGGAGTTTAGAAAGGTCATTGGAACAGAGGTTTCTAAAAATAAGACTCTTCAAAACAAGCACATCAAACAGCTCCTCAGATAAAGCTGGGCAACTGGGATGATTTAGCAGCCTTCAGAGTAACTCAGAAAATACTACTCTCTCATGGTGCCTTATACTTAGAAGTAAAAGCAGAACAGTATTTACTTATTTACTGTATCATTACAGTGAAGACAACAAGCAATGCAATTTCCCCATACAGAATCTGCACACATTCCTCCTTAAAATCCCCCAAGTTTTGGGCTAGCTGGGTTTCCCAAATTTGATAACATTCCGCAGAATGCAAGACTAAAATATGTTTTTCTTTAACTCAGACTGTTTCAGACTAGGGAGAATTTTTAGAAAAATCCATGAAAGGACCAGTAAACGTGTCACAGTAATTTAAATTCATGAGTTTGTGAACCTAATCTGTGGGTTTGTGCTTTACTGGTTAATATGTACAAAGCTTTAATTTTACTGAGCTGTCCCATACACTAAACCAAGTTTTAAGTCCATTTAAGTATGAATGTGTCCATTGGAGTCTGACAGTGCTAAAGAATGACAGTTCCTTCTGACATGCAGGGCAAAGTCAGGCACCTCTGATTCAGAGGATTCTTAGCTGTGATTAGTTCACTCAAACACATCTTTTCCTAGAAATTTTGGTAACTACCTGTTCTCATTTATTCACCAACAGATGAGATTAAATCCCTGAGGATAATGAATGAAGCTTTGTGTGTTCTGAAGTGTGAGAACAGATCTCATGTTTACTTCATACTGACATTAAAAGTACTTCAGCACCTTATTTCAAAATGTGAGAAGTTAGAGTTATTCACCATATTAATCCAAACATTCAAAAAGGATATTTATTGTACCATCTTTAAGGAAATAGCTACATCTTCAGAACAAAAAGACTTTAAAAATTAAAAATCACTTTTTACCTTGTGCAGCTCATCATACACCAGCTGATGGGCAAACCTTGGGCAGGGCTCCTCTTCCTGAAGGCTTTTACCTGGATTCTCTTTTGCTGCTTGGTCATTCTTATAGACACAAGACCTGAAATTTAAAGCAGTAAAGAATTATTAGTTGTACCTACAGGAAGCCCAAAAAGTTGCTGAAAGGCTGGAAGCCACAAATGATGTAAAACACCAAAGGTTTTCTTACTTCTCTTAATGTTGTCCTCTATTATCCCATCCCATCCCATCCCATCCCATCCCATCCCATCCCATCCCATCCCATCCCATCCCATCCCATCCCATCCCATCCCATCCCTTCTCTCTACAAAGAACCCAGCCAGCAATCAGAGGTCATCTTGGCTGAAAATAGTCCTCAAGCACAAGCCAAAAAGGAAAAAATTCCAGAAAATTATTTGTCATAGGCTTTGGGGATCTCTTCAGATGTTACATTATTTGCCTACAGAACTGTCAGCTTTAAGTATTTTTTTATTATGGAAGAAAACATCTTGGACCCAGCAGAGCTTTAGACCACATATTATGGCAGAGGTGGTATTTCAGTCAGTGATTTCCAAGCAGACTTAAGTTATAACTGAGAATTCACTTTTAAAAAACAACACTCACACCTTTGAAGTGGTTGACCCCACTTGAGAAGAGGCCTTGAACACAAAATCTCTGCCAGTTCCTCTGGAAAGGAACAGTGGCAAGGAGCTACTAAGTACAAAACCAGGAGATATTTTCTCAGAATATCCCTTTTGGCACGAAGACTTCTCCATCACCATTCACTTGCACCAGTTTCCTCAGTTTCTAAGAACTAGAGCCATGTACACTGCTATTAACAACTTACACTGGTCTGAATTTGCTGCACTGGATCTGAATCCTGGCCTTGAACCCTTCCTGCAGGAAAAGCCTTTTTGAACTGCTCACTTCCCCTCATCCCCTCCACCTGGCTCCAATAAAGATGTTCACATGATTTCCCTCTCTCATTTGGATTATTGCCATTATTACCTCTAAAGACAATGGGAAAAAGAGGTGCCTAAAGGGAACTCAGCTGTCTTTCACAACTTTCAACAATTCCATGGTTATTAGAGGTTACAGAGCTGCCTTACAGAGACAGGATTGCTTTCTAAATAAAGTCAGTGTGGAAGTCAGGACTCACCAGCTGTTCCTCACAATGTCATAAATCCAGAAGGAATTCCTCACGTTCTCTTCCCGCTTCTCCTTGTCTTTACTGAGCCCTGACAAGACGTGGATTTCATTCAGTTCAGGATCAATGGTGGCCCTTTGAGTGAAACCTGTCATTGGAACTGAGAAAAAAAATAAAAGTTACATGCTGGAAACATCACAGGATGCAGGAGGGATCCAAACATCAGGCAAATGAGTTTCCTTCCCCCTGCAATTCAGCAATCACCATGCAGAGCCCAACTTCTTCCCTGTTAAAGCCAAATCCAATGAAAATTCTTTTCTTCTCTTCCTATCTCTGATTCTTGGAAGAAAATACAAACCATTCTGAGAGCTGCTGTTTCGTAGGAAAAGATATGGACAGAGCCATCTGGGAGATGACCAGCTCAGAAATGAGGATTGGCTGTCTAATATAGAGCTGAATGACCAGATGACCCTTACAAACATGAATGGAGTGTTTTTGTTATTATCTCATCTGTAAAAGGAAGCATTGATTCCAGAAAGCTTCATTGCAAAAGCTGGGAAACTCCAAAAAATTCAAGATGACCTCTCAATTCTATACTCACAACCCTGCAGGACAAAGATATCAAAGAAGCTTTTTGTATTTTCTGAAGAGTTGTGGCGTAATTACCAAACTATTCTTCTGTCCCATCTTCAGATTTGGAAATATGGTGAAATCCCACGGATTCCAATAGTTTTCACCATAATTCCCCGAAAAAAAAGGTCAGCAAATTTGTTTGGCAGTCCTTTTTGTTTGTTGTGTAATTCCCCATTTCCTGTTTCCCTAGGCAACCATCCTTCCAAAATGTATTTGTGAAGGGCACGTGATCTTTGTTTACAGATCCTGTTTGTCCCCTTTCTCTTTCTGGGTCAGTTTACAAAGGCTGGTAAGGGTTCCTGGCCTTTGGTCAAGATTTTGGCATGAAAAATTCTCAGAACTCTTGTATTTTGCAAATTCTTCCTTGCAATTAACTGAACTGCCCCCACGGCCTAGAAAAAGAGCCCTATGTTAATAAAATATTTAATATTGCCGTTGGGGAATACACAAAATGGTATTTTGGAAACCCATTCTGTAACTGGTTTCATCCTCACACTTCACTCTTTTCATTTGTTAGGCCAGGAAAGCAATAAAGGAATTAAAAAATTCTGAGTAGAATTTGGTTTTCTACAATTTTAGCCCCTACTGAAGAATTTAGCAACACCATAAAACCTAAGCATTTCTTTAAAAAAAATTAAATGCTTAATTCCCATGCAAATTTAAATAGAAACTGGAATATATTTGGATAACTCATTCTCAGACTTCCTTTGACAAAATCCTTCCTTATGATTTTACAGGAGGAAGAGGCTTTGGAGCCCTCATCAGCATAAACCTGTCTAGTTTGGCCTCCAATTTTGCCACAACGTTTTAAAGGAAAATTAATCCAGTTTAAAAGCAAAATGAGTGGTAGAAAAGAGAAAAAAATAAGGAAATAACACTGACACAACAATGACTACACACATTGTTTTATCTGCAAACCATAAAGAACTTGGTTTTTAAATAATACAAATGAGGACTGTGAAAGTCATCCCATAAGGAAATTGAGAACAGAAAGATGACTATAGACTAAAAATTGCTAATTTTTGAGAAGTATCGTGCAATATGTTTGCTTGCATAGCCAGGGACTAAGTTGCTGACCCAAAAGGATTAAATTCAAGGCCTGCTTGAGACATTTCTGGCAGGAGAGCCATCTAAATTTGATCAGCAATGCTAATGCACATGGAAAATGTCTTTGCAACCCTATCTGCTGCTTTGAACATTTGAGACCAAGCTGGGAATATTACAAAAAAAAAAAAAAAAAAAACCCCGTGCAAATCTTCAGAGCACTAATACCTCATTGAAATGAAAATTATTGTAATCATGAGGAACATAGCTGCTCTCTTACCATTGATACTCAAAGCATCTGAAACTTGTCTATGGAAGTCCCATCCCTCCTCCTGAAATGTTGTTAAATAAATTAATTTTGTATCTCGTTTCTGCTCGATTTCCCGAAGCTGAAATTATTATTTAAATAATGAAGGAGGGAAAAGCTGCCAAAGTTCAGTGCTGGTGGTTTTTTCCTCTTGATATTAAGAATAGAATTCATCTGCAGTAACTGCAATCAAACCAAGATTCAAGTCAAGTAATTTCAGGCTTCCCTCAGCTGTAAATCAATCTCTTCTTGAGACTGTTTGAAATGCAGAATGCCTAGAGAAGTATCAGAAATATAAATCCCCACATTTACTAAGGGCCAGAGACAAGGAGTAACTTACATAAACTCTGTGACCTATCTAAGCAACTGGGTAGAAACTGTGTTCAAGTAGTGCCTTAGGCAAGAAACAGTTGACATCTGGTCTTTTGCAGAGGAGGACAAAATGAGAAAGTTGGATGCAGTGTCCAAAGGCTTAAAAAAGCCCCATAACACAAATTTGATAAACAAGTCCCTGAAAATAAATAGACAGTAAGACAAGATACTACACAGTGGGCAGGAAAAGCTGCGATGCTTTAAACCCAACAGAAACGTCAAAAAGATGTTTTCCAAGGAAGTCTGATCCTTGCCAGAGCAAAAGGGCTCCACATAAAAACCTCAGGACTGAAATACTTCCACTAGGGGGTAAGAGAGGTTCATCATCTGCAAGTGCAGCAGACTGGCAGGAAATGTTGGACAGAATTCAAAGCAGAATGGTTGGAGTATGAGAGAGGGACACGGGCTGGAAACATCGGAAAAATTCTTGTGACATTTAGGTAACGAAATGTGCACTGGGAAGGAAATCGAATTGATTTGAACCTGTAAACATGGGTCTATAGCAGTGACAATAACTGATTGCTTAGGACATATCTTGTTAAATTTTAGGACTTGGGAGAAAAAAGTCAAATAACAAGGGGTGAGATCCAGAGCACTTCCAGATCTGTTATCTGCAATGTATTAGATCCAAGGGGCGAATGAAGTGTAAGAAAGGCTCCATGCAAGTTCCCTCACTTGTGCTTCTTCACAGAGATGTAAAATCAGCTTTGGAGCAAATCCCCACCAATTCCACACCTTTCAGGGCACCTCTTGGGCAGCCAGCTCCAGGGACAAAGCAGTGACTGAGGACTTAGCCCTGGGTGTTTTAACACTGGCCTGTGGCTACGTGGTATTAACTTGGCTCCTGTGACAATACATCACTTATTGACGAGGAAAAGCTGTAGAGAGAAATCACTGAACACCACACAATCCTAACAAGTCTAGAAGATGGTGAATGCTTTTCCTGTGCTACTGAATGTTTTCTTCCCCCTTAATCTCATTAACCAGCCTATGGTAGAAAGGCAGTAACTATCTGAAAATAAGAGGTCTGAACCCTTGCCCAGGAACTTAGTATTTTCATTCATTTTTACACAGTAGAAATTAAAAGCTTGGGCCTCAATATTTAAAACCAATATTCAGCCACAGAGGCCTGGAGTTTGCAGCCAGTTCCATAAGCAAGCAATAACTCCTGAGCAAGCTCCGAGGAGATGCTGTGCAGCTCTGTACAGTGCAATTTCCATTTAAATACAACACACAGGAAAAGCTTTTCTCTGAAAGTGACACCTAATCATGGAACAGCCAGGTTCCCTCTGCCACAGTCCCTGCTTACAGGAGTTTATGGGATCACAGTGATCATCTCAGCCAGCTGAATATTTTTTTGGCTGGTGTGTGCAAACAGCTACAGTTGTTCAAGCACAACCTTGGCTGCTGCCAGTATGGAAGCAAGAAAACAGCTTTAACACAGAGACAGGGCTTGCAAAGCAGGAAATTGAAATTCATGGAATTCTAGGGTGGTTTGGGTTGGAAGGGATCTTAAAGATCATCCAGTGCCTCCCCCTGCCATGGCAGGGACACCTTCCACTACTCCAGGCTGCTCCAACTCCCATCCAACCTGGCCTTGGACATTTCCAGGGATCCAGGGGTAGCCACAGCTTCTCTGAGTAACCTGAAGTCAAGTTTATGGTTACACAGATGTAGTTCTCATAGCAGTGGACAGCATTTTGGGAATAAAATCTCATCTCTCACATTTGAGGGGATACTACAGCAAATTTTTCTACACACTTTGAAACAAGCAATGGCAAAACAATTCTATAAATTTCTAGTCTACAGGCCATTCCTGAAGGATTCATGAAGGATAAATAAGGGAAGCAAGTTCAGTGACAGCGTTTTAGTGCCACCTGAGTTATGAAATGCTCAGAACGTGTGACTGCCAGTCCCACTGCAAGCGATGCACAAGTATCCTCCCTCCTTGTGCTGCCTCGTGATCACAAAATTGGGAGAAAACTTCATCACATGGATTCTGCTGCTCACCAGAACCTGGCACCTCCCAGTGGATTAATTTTTAATAAGTGGTAGGTGCAAATTATTCCAAGCCACTCCTTGTAGTTCCTATAAAGTGGAAGCATCACCTCCCCCAGACTTTAATGGAGCACGTCATGGTGAGTGATAGCACCAGGCCAGCTGTTGACACAGCAAGATAATGATTATCCTCTTGGATTTTTCCTGATGAGACTGCATCTGGCAGTCTGCCAAGAAGCAGCTAAGGAGACCATCTGAACAGTTTGGTTGTCATGTTGACAAAGCAACAATCCAATGTCCAATGCTGGGATGTCTCTGAGATTTTTGGAAAAAAACAATCAGTCAGTAAATCTGAATGGAATTCTGAGCTATGGCAGCTCTGCAAAGCATCTCTAGGATCTGGTGACTGCCTGTCCCCCTCCTCACCTTCACAGGTAGAGGAAAGATTTGGGGATTAGCTCTGAGAAGCACCTCACAGGAAGAAAAGCACATAAAATCCCTCAGAAAACAAAATGCTTCCATGGCAAGGGATGTGCTGGCCACAAACCTCACCTGAACACAGGCACAATATGCCAGGTGTCACAAAGAGGTGATGAAAATGACACACTGAGGCTGCCTGTCTGAGCTGGATCCCAGCCATGCTGAACATCTGTACTACCTATTTTGATTCATTTTTTTCTGACTTTGCCTTGTTTCCTGGGCTGGGCTGTGTCGCCTCTGTCCGTGGTACTTAACCATGAAATTCCCCATCCATCAGGTGCACAGTTGTCTATGTGAAGTGAGCACCTGCCCAAAAGAGCCCCGAGAGCTTAAAATCTAGGCTTAGCTTTAAAATGTGTAGGCTGCCCTTAAGAACCTCTTCACCACTACAATGAGCCACAAGAACTTTTAAGGCTTGCTCACATTTGACTTTGGAAGTTACTTGATGCCAAGGGATAGAAGATGCTCAGCACATCCTCTTGCAGAAGGAATTCTCCCTCTGAGCAGGAGCTCTGACACCACCTGAGTCAGGGCCAGAGGGGATTGTCACAGAAACCTCAACCACAAATGTTACCATGAGCTCTCTCAGAGCTGAAATGACTGTCCACAATTAGTCATGGGACTAAGGGACTCAGGAAAGCTTCCAGTCCAGCCCTTAGGGACACCTGGGACTGGTGGCATCTCCAGACCACCTGTATGTTTCAGATACACACAATTTTTGTTTGCTGGGGGGGTTATGTTGTTGAGTGTTGCTTATGTGCTTTTTAAAGCCATTAAAATATAAAACTGCTCTAAAAGTGTGTCCATCAACACAAACATTTCTGTCTCTCCTCCAAACACTCTCTATTTATGGTACTAAAACACCTCTAATTTGCACCTCTGTTGTCTTCCTTCACATACAAGACATCACCACAGGTGCATGTCTAAATTTGTTAGAATTATGTATTTTACTTCAAATTAAAAAAATTTAAGTGATACTTATCACCCATCATTCCCAAACACATCAGCCATCCAAGGAGCTGGTCACAGGATCAACATCAGAGGCACAAACAAAGGCAACCGAGAAACGCTGAACAGCACAAATATCTCAGAAGATGAAAGCAGCAAAACCAACATATCATTACGACGGTTTTATAGCACAGCAAAAACTCTGTGTTACTGATAATCCTTATTATCTATTTCACTACTTTTTTTAAAAAATTCCCTACTCCACGAGATATTTAAACAAATGCACAATTAAGTTCTTTTAGAAAGGGTAAAAATCAAAATAGCTCAACTAAGAATAGAACTGAATGCCACATGCGAGCCAGGAACAAAATGTAATCATGGGACTTTATAGGAACATCTAGGTCAGGCATCCTCAACTTGACTCATCACACTGAGCAGCTTAAAACTTCACAGCGACCAGGCAGGCAACCACTTTGTTCAGACAGATCAAAATGGTGTCTCACCACCTAACAAGAGCACAATAAAGACTTGCTTTTTTGGGGTGAAAATAGTGCTGTCAACATTTGCTGTCTGAATGTAATGAGCATTTTGTTCTCTTCCTGTTAAAATGCAAATTAACTCAGTGTTTTCTTTCAAAAGCAATGGAAACGTTCAAATCTCTTTGTTTACTTTCCACACACAGGAGAACAGTAAACTAAAAAAATCTACTTGTGAATTATTTCCAGTGAGTCATTTTCTCATTAAAAAAATACAAAATCTTCTATTCATCACTTCAGGGCCTGTGGGAATGGGGAGAAGGGCTAAAAATTTACTTCAATTCTCATTTACTTTACTGAACACTGAAGTTCATGTATGAAAAGCAGAGCTCAGTGTCCTGACAAACTCAGTATCTTTAAATCTGAAGCACACAAAGGTATCAGCTTAAAGCCACATATTTTCAAGCTTCTAGCTATGAAGACATGTAGCTTGAAAAGATCAAAATGGAGAATGTTACAAATTTCCTGGAGAAAAGAAAATCTATTCTTTAAAAGCTCTAATGACAACAAAGGGAGCGTGGGTGTGTACAGAGCAGCATCAGGCAACGTGCACCTGAATAAAGGAGACTGTCAACAATATGAGCTGGTTCTTTCTTGGAAGCACTTGAGTAAATAAATGACTCCAGAGAATTAGAGCTTGGGCACTTTTCTCCCTTATTGGCATAACTAAATTAACGAGGAAACAATAACTCGTCACCACCAATAATTGACTTCAGAATTTCAGTTAAATTACTTGTTAAAAGTTAAGCCTGATCAAAAGGAGGAGGGCAGCCTAAATTGAAGATTAATTACCTTCCTGGGGTTTTTAGTAACTAGAAGAAGAGAAGGCTGGGACTGAACATAGAAAACATGAGAAATATTCATAACTTCTGTCCCATAGTGGTACACAGTGCAACTCAAATTTCAAATTCTGACTGGCAGGATGAAGATCAGGGTATTTGTAACAGGAAAATGATGTGCTTATACATGCAGAAAGGCTTTTCGGGAAGAAAGGAACATTTTTCTCTGTCATTTGAGGAGAAAAGGCATGAAATCAGTTCTTCATGGTTATGTTACAGGCCTTCTGGGTGTTTTTAAAGACTTCTGTCATACAGAACTACACACAGAATATGTGGCTCTAGTACTATGAATCACACAGAACTGGAGCCCTGCTCCCTTCTCTTCCTTTTATTCACCCTTTTCTGATATTTATTACAAATATAACAGGACAACAACTTGGTCTCATCTTTCTGGTGAAAATAACTTCTGTGCCTCTACTCCAATTCTCTGCCTCTGAGCACCCTACCTGCCTTTCTGCAGATTGTCTTTATCTTATGGCAATTTATACTTAGTGAAAACTACCAAGATCAGAATTTATTTTCTCCCTTCCAGGCTTAAAGAAGCTTTTTTTTTTGTCTTTGTTAGAGTTTCTAGAAGAGGTATTCTTAGTTCTTATTTTGCTGGTTTGTTTTTTTTGTGTATTTTTTTTCTTTTGAGGTGCTGTGTGGTTTCATGCATCAATTATTTGTATTGTGCTCAAGATGGAGAGTGTCAAATGACAGAAAGGAGAGTTGGCAGAAGTTTAACCTGTACAGTGTGGAGTTTACCCAGGTATGAAGGGTTAGTTAAGGATGCCAACCTGATCCCACAGGTTGAACCTGTCCTTTCACCTCCATATTTCTCCTTTTACAGTATTTCATCTTTCACAGTATATTTCTCATTTTTACCGAGGGAAATGATTATGTTGTTATCCTCTTACCCATCCCTGAATCTTTCTTTGTGCCATCTGAGATAATGTCCACGTGGTCGCTGTCCACATCGTAACTGAAGAAGTCATTCAAGTAAGTCTTTGATCTCTGGCCACCAAACACATACAAGCAGCGATTTTTCTGGAAAAGGAGGGGGAAAAAAAAAATCTTTATGAGTGCAAGACAGTATGTTGGTCAACTGTGATCATTAACAGCAATATTTATCACAGAGTCATACGTGGTTTGGGTTGGAAGGGACATTAAAGCCCATTCAGTTCAAATCCCCTTCCATTATTCCAGGTTGCTCTGAGTCCCATCCAACCTGGCCTGGAACATTTCCAGGGGCAGCCATTAATGAATCAAAGAGGAACAGAGATGTCTCTTCCAAGTTTAACATCATTGCACTGATGCAGCCCTGCCTCATCCAGCTTTGACTTCAGCACATTAAAGCAGCAGCTCATCTTTCAGGTTTATTATTAAAAAATTACCAGGCCTCGTCTCTAAAGTCCATCATAAAATCACTGTTAAAAACACAACAGGAACAGAAGATAGACTGTAGGAGAAACCATCCAAGCACCAGCACATTACTAAATTCAGTACAGGCAAAAGGCAAGGAGCAAGCCAAGAATAACAGGTTTATTGCTTCTTTCAAGTCTGCCAAGTGGAAAGTCCGTGAGAGGCAGATTATTTTTCTTTCAAATGGTTGAGAAAACAGAAAAGGACTTAAACTTCCATGACCTGTGCTTACAGAAACCAGTATTCTTACATTTACCACGGACTCCTATTTGAAAGATCCTCAAGTTCCTGTGCAGAATTTTGTGGGGCAATATGTTCTCCCACCAGATTTTAAAGAACCATTCAAAACAAAAATAAAATTAAAAGCTCAGAAAGCCCAGTATTCACTGTGAAAATTCTGATCTTTCACTTGAAAGGGCAAGAGAAATAAAATCAGCAATTTCTTCAAATTGGTGGGTTTTGAGTTGATGGTATTAGTAAATATTTAAATGTCACAACATTAATTTCAATTCTCCTTAGTAGTCTTAAATAGACATGTGGTTGATGAACACAATTGGAAACATATACCCAACATAGAATAAAATGCTTATATACACCTTTCCTCCATCCTTCTGCTTCTCCAGGAGGCTCTGGATGAAGTGTCCATAATCCCAGCTGTTTACAGCTGTCTGCAGCTGCTCAGGACTCCAAAGAGCAGCTGGATGCTCCAGCACCAAAGGCTCTGAGGCCTGTGCAATTCAATGCACACCCATTAAGTCTCATTCCAGTAACAACACAGTGTATCTACCAGACCAGAAGCTTCTAAAATGCTCTACTAACTTAAAAGGAATACATTTTTAGATCAAAATGAACTACATCCTTTGCTTTTTTTACCATTATTATATTAAAATCAACTCTTTAAAATTCAGCTTGATTTTTACTTGAAATTTTATTCAGTTGGAGTCACGGAAGCTCCGAAACTTGAATTAGCACCTCCTGCACTTACCAAAGCAGCATCAGCAAACATTGAATTAACTGAGACAACACATCACTCAGGAGATTAAAGAGCTCAAAATTGGCAAGAAAAACCAAACCCAGATGTTCTCCCTAAAGTCAGCCATCATAAATCAAAGCAGGGTGTGGATACTGACAGAATGGAACAACATGCAGTGTCCTATCCGGGACTGGATATCCTCGGGTCCGGCGTTGCAGGAATCCTCCCTCAGAAGTTTCCACGTCTGGCACTGGCAGTCAAAAGCAAACAAGCCACTGAACTGGGGCTCACTGGCTCTGCTGTCGTCCACACTGCCATTGCAGGTCAGGATTCGGCCCCCAAAGGTGTAGATCATGTGTTTTTCAGAATCCATGCACATCTGCAAGAAGCAGGGAAGCAGTTTTAAGCAGGTAAGACCTGAACACTTTGAGATCTAATATTAAACACTCCTCTCCAGCAAGCAATGCCTACTAAGCTAAGACAATGCTCTGCACATCTCCTGAGCCTCCAACAAACAGAAAAGGACACACATCTTCATGGTTGTCAGGTATTAATCTCTTAAAAAAAATTTAAAACACAAGTCTAATTTCTACATGCCATTTAATATGCAAAAGAAAAGACTAAATGTATCCATCATCACCCAAAAAGCCTGCTGATTTCAGGGAAAAGTACTTGAAAGTCTTTTACAAGGATTCACAGGGTTCTTTTCCATAGATTCCACAGAAAAGATCCATGGGGATCTTTCAAGGTACGTCCTTATAGCCAGAGTTAACAGAGTATCACCTTGGGCAATGGTTGTGCAAGGGAAAAATTCAAAATCACTGCTAATTCACTGCCCACCGATCAACTGATGCAAAAATCAGTCTGTGATTTGTTACTGAGATTCCACCACATTTACTCTTACCCCATTACTGGAACACAAAGTGGGGGCTTAACCCAGGCAAAGATTTCTCCTGGGACTGCAGCAGAAACCTGTTTAATCTCCAAACCTAAACTGAGGTTATGGCACCCATGAGGAGCAATGCAGCACAAATCAAACCAAACCTCCTGACTCCAGGTGATGTTTTCAGACAAAGTGCAAAGCAGAGGGTTACAAAGTACCAGAGGGAAAAAAAAGGCAAACCAACAAACAGACAAGATTACAGTAAGATAGAGATGCTATTCAGCAAAGCCTACACAAACCACTTCTAGTGCAGCACATTTCTGAAGGTTAAATAAAAACTGCCATTGCAGTAGGTGCTGAGGGAGAGAAGAGGAAGAGCTGCAGACTGACAGAAGTCAGTGAGGCCCTTCATCCCTGAGAGACACAACAGGGAAAAAAGGAATCATTTCAAGAGGCAAGCAAGGTACCCAGAGTAGCTTTGCCAGCTGACAATTTCCTTGTGCCTCTTCCCCAACACCTGGGAGACTGGCACAGGTTATTAATAGAACAGAAAGACTGATTGGCTTTTGTTCTGCAGACATGGTGTATCTTTAATTTTCGGTGTCAGCAGAAAGGCACATTGTGCTGGCAAACAACAGCTTTGGTTACAAAACAGCCAGTACCAATAAAAGCTGATCTTGGGCTGCTTTAAAAATGAGTCCTGATGTGCTGTTTCTTGGCAATGCTTCATAAAAAAAAAAAATCAATTGAGAACAAAATACCTTTTTCAAGTAGACAAAAGCCACTGAACACAACATAAGTAAAGAAGAAAGAAGTTTCCAATTTGAACACGTGGACAGATGTGACTTTTTAAAGAATTAGTAGCCATTCCTCTAAGGTGTTTTAAGCTCTACAAAGAAAGCATAATCTACAATTTTTAAAGGTAACCAATTCGGAAAGGATCCTGCTCCTGTGCTGGCCTCAGTCCAGCAGCTTGCTTGGAGCATTCTTCCAAAGGTACCATACACAGTTTAAAAGTTGCTCCCCAAGGCCCTCCAGGCAAGGCATATCTGCAAACCCAGCTCAAGGAGACTGATTAAAACCAGATGAACTGTGCTTTGGGCTTTAATAAAACGTGTCTTAATAAAATGCATTTGTTTGCAAAGGTTTTTATGATTCTTCTGACTCGGTTTGATTAGAGCACCAGCAGCCAGTGGCACTGAGCAGCAATGCTATCAGGATTTAATTGAGTGCAGATCACACCCTCTTCATCCCTGCTCTGTTACCTGCTACAGCACCTCAAAATCACAGAGACTACAATCAAAACTGACTTTTAAACACTGAGAACTTGCAGCAGGAGGATGAGTGTATTGAAACAGGATGACCCCCATGGCAGGGAGAAATGATGAGGAGGACTCCATCTTATCAGAAGGCTAATTAATTACTTTATTATACTATATTAGTCTATATTATATTGCATTGTATTACATTACATCTAAACTGAATCTCCCAAGCACTCAGCTCTGCACACACTGCACAGAATCTCAGCTGACAGTCCTGACACACACACACCCGGCCCTGATAGGCCAAGGAATCAAAACACCATCACTGTGGGTAAACCGTCTCCATATTGCATTCTACTTTTGCACAAACACAGGCACAGCAAATTATAAGAATTGTTTTTCCTTTCTCTGAGATTCAGAGAATGTGAAACCCAGAAATATTCTTGGGAAGAATTGTGCCTTGCTTTTCTCTGTGAAGAGAAATGTGGGGCTACACATTTGGCCCTGACAGGCCAAGAAAACAAAGCACCATCACTTTGAGTAACCAATCTCCATATTGCATTCTAATTTTGCACAAACACAGCAAATGATAAGAATCGTTTTTCCTTTCTGTGAAGTTCAGAGAATGTGAAACCCAGAAATATTCTTGGGAAGAATTATGCCTTGCTTTTCTGTGTGAAGAGCAATGTGGTGACACGAGTGTGGCTGACCTGATGATCAAACACCAGCTTGGGGCCTCCATCTGCTGCAGTGTCCTCGCTCAGCAGCATCCAGGTGTTGGTGTCGATGTCGTAGCGGTAGAAGTCGCTCTTCAGGGACTTGCTGTTCCTCACAGAGGAATCCAGGTACCTCCCCAGGGTGTAGATCTGCCTTCTCTGGATGTCAATGCACATCTTGTGACAGGACCTGGCACTGGGACCGCTCTGAGAAAGCAAAGGACCACAAAAATGTAGAGAGTAATGGATTTGATATTGCTCAGGTAGGTCGTTAAGGGAAAACAAGTATTAGCAGCAGCTAGAAATCCTTGGGAAATTCAGGAAAATCTGCTTGTAATCAAATACAGGATTAATATATAACTAACTACAAGAGCACATCCTATAACTTCTGTCCTTTAGAAAGACACCAGCAAAAAATCTAAATGCATTTTTGTCACAACAAAGTTACGATTTGAAACCTTCTGTCAGATTCATTAGAAAACAGTTTCACCACAAAAATGAAGAGAGTAATGGATTTAATATTGCTCCAGGTAGATTGCTAAAGGAAAAGAAGTCTTAGCAGCACCTAGAAATCCTTGGGGAATTCAAGAAAATCTGCTTGTAATCAAATACATGATTAATACATACTAACTACAAGAGCACATCCTATAACTTTAGAAAGACACCAGCAAAACCCTTAATGCATTTGTCACAACAAATATGATTTGAACCTGTTTTGTCAGATTCATTAGATAACAGACAGTTTCACCACAAAAATGAAGAGAGTAATGGATTTAATATTGCTCCAGGTAGGTTACTAAGGGAAATTAAGTATTAGCACCAGCTAGAAATCCTTGGGGAATTCAAAAAAATCTGCTTGTAATCAAATACATACTAATTACAAAAGCATATCCCATAACTTCTGTCCTTTAGAAAGACACCAGCAAAACCCTTAATGCATTTGTCACAACAAACTTCTGATTTGAACCTTTTTTGTCAGATTCCTTAGAAAACAGACAGTTTCTCCCAGAAGTGATCCTCAGAGGCGTGTGAAAACTACTTGATCTTTTAAAATAACAGAAGTCGATGCACATGAGAGGCAAATTAAGATGTCACGGCCTATAAATAACTACACAGGAAGAAGATTAAGAAGTGCTCTATTACAAGAGGCTCTGTTTTATTAATAGGCTGTTTTCTAACAGATCATAAGCAGACACTCCCCCAAGCAATCATATCCCATAATGGCTCTGGGAAGGTAACAAAAGCACTCCCTGTCCTTCACAAACAGATATGGCCCTCCCAGGCTCCAGCTGAAAGAAAGTTTCCCACGGTAAGCAAAACTGCCCTGAGTTATGATCTTCGAGAGAAACACACAGAGTGCCCCATGTGAAATTATTATGGGCTTAATCCATCCAGGAGTGCTCAAGTTAAATCATGGAGTAATTTATTTAATGACATTATGATGATGATGATTATGCAGGCCTGGCCAGTTTCCTTTCTGCATCCCAAATCTCTTTTTAAGGGCCTTCATATGCTTCTTCTTGAAGCACGAGAGTGATGTTCTGGTACACCAAAACATTAGAAATCAACACTTGCAAAGCCTTATGTGCAAGATATCAGATTAAAAACATCATATCATTAATATAGATAAATTCTGTAGTTTATTTTGACACAGTTGGGTGCAAGACACAAAGAATGGCTTCCCACCGACAAAGGGCAGGTTTAAATTAGATATGGGGAAAAAAATTCTTCCCTGTGAGGGTGGTGAGGCCCTGGCACAGGGTGCCCAGAGCAGCTGTGGCTGCCCCTGGATCACTGAAGTGTCCAAGGCCAGGTTGGACAGGGCCTGCAGCAACCTGGGATAGTGGAAGGTGTCCCTGCCCATGGCAGGGCATTGGAATGGGATGATCTTTAAGGTCCCTTCCAACCCAAACCACTCTGGATTCTATACAAAAAAATCTATTTAAAACCATTGAAAAGTAAAGATTAGGCAAGTAGGCAAGGATATAGCAAATCTTTAAAATGATTATTGAAGACTTATAGTTAAAGAAGAGTAAGCCATATCACATCAAATAATCAGCACAAGAGTTGCTCTGTGTACTACCTTATGTGGAATGTCTTATGAAAAAATCTTGATAACTGTACCCTTTTACTTAAATTCTATTGAAATTTAAAGTACACTAATGGAATGCACATCACTAAATTGGATAAAACAAGAAAGGAAGCATTACATCTCTGCTGCCAAAAGCCTTTACTATTCATGTTACAGAATTCAATTTCTTGATTAAGAAATGGTTCCAGGAAACTGTTTACAGAAACTCAAAAGACCATGTGAAGAGGTGAACTCAATTGTTCATATTTTATAAATATGAAGCATTATGTCAGCAATGATTACAGCTTTGAGGATTAGTTACTTCACGGTAATTAGGATAATTTTATTTTCTGAATACAAAAGTACTGATAGCAGTGAAATATTAGCATAAAATCCTGAAATGCAGCAAAAAACTCACTGATTGCCTTTGGTCATGAAGGAAGATTACATAGAAGGCAACAACACAATTACTTTTGTTCCTAGAAAATACAAAGTATCTCTCACCTCTATGTGGACTAAATTAAATCCTCTCAAATTTGTTCAAATAGTGTCTTTGGCACTTTCAGGAGTAAATCTCCAATTCAGCAATTTCCAAATCTGCCTTGCCATGAAAAGCTACACCATCAACCAAAATGTGTCTGAGCAGAGACACAAGGCTTAGACACTTCACAACTCAACACCCATTTCAAGGCAACGGCACCAAAACCACAGTTGCTACACTAAATATGCAACATACAGATTTCCTAGGACTGTTTTAAAACGAGGAAAGAATTTAAGGAAAATACCTTTTTTTCTTTAATTACATCCTAGCCACATCTCACACAGTAATAATCTGCTTTCTTAAAGAGCTCTTAAGTTAAACATTTCATCTCTACAGACACAGAATTTTCATCACCCCAAGTTCATGCAAGAACTTCAGCTCTACCAAAAACTGTCTCTTGTAATACAAGAAACTTCATCCAATTTGAAACCTGTTCTCCAAGAAGACTGGAGTTCTGCCTGCACACCACTCACAAGGTCACAAGGAACCTGCCAAAGTTTCCTCCTTAGCCTGTTTACCAAAATGAGTAAATATCTCCATTAACAGTGATACATGCTGGCTTGACATTTAAGGCAGAAAAGGGGAAAAGTCCAAATCTGTGTTCACTTCTGAGTTCAGCTTGACCATGGCAGCCCTTGCAGCTCATATGTACTTCAAAAAACCACAGAATTCAGTTACAAAGACACTACAAAAGAGTAAAAGGCTTCAAGGCACATGTGATGAATCAAGTGCCCGTGGGTGGCTCTGAGGGTTCATCCAAAGCCCTGTGCTCCATGTGGTTACAACAGCAGCCTGTTGTTCAGGGGAACACTCTGCCACAGCTTGCCATGGACACAGCAATCCAGAAAATTCAAACAGGAAGGTTTGTTGATTCCACAAGTGTTCAAAGAATCTGACTCTTTAAAAGCAATGAGTGAGAAAAAGTGACCATGACAGAGATGACTCTCTAACCCAAGGGTGAAGAGATTAAGCATGGCTAGAGGGCATTGCCCTTTTATCCTCCTGTCAGGATGTAGGCTGATCATGATCCATTAATTAATGTCCCAGGCTGAGTGGATCTTACTAGAGATCTCTAAGCCCTTCTTCAAATTCAGGCCTTCTCACCAAGTCACAGTTTTGACAAGTTGTTTCTGTGACTGTCTGAACTCATAACAAACCTGTGCAAAACTCCTCATCTCTGGAAGTGTTCAAGGCCAGTGGATGGGGCCCTCAGCAGCCTGGCCTAGTGGAAGGTGTCCTTGCCCATGGCAGAGGGGTGAAACTAGAGGGTCTTTAAGGTCCATCCCAACCCAAACCATTCTGTGAATTTATAATTAAGTACTTTACTTTAGATCTGGTTTCTTCTAAGTTTTTACATGTGGAATCCACGTTTTTGCAGACGAAGCTTCACGACCTGATTGACTGAGGTAGCAGAGTGTCACTCCCCAAACAGAGCCCATCTTCCATAAGACTCTGAAAGCCACATCCAGCAACAGCACCCCAAGGACCTGAACAAACACTGCCTCTGGGCACTCCTTCCAACCCCCATCAGAAAGCTCCTGGCACACACACTGCAGAAACCACACGTGAAAGGGGCTTGTGACTGGGCTAAGTCCTTATTCAGATGGCAATAAGTGTGTCAGGCTGCTTTGGCCAGTGCCTCAGCTGCTGCCAAGGCTGTGACGGCAAGAGGAAAGCATTAGCATATCACATTTCTAACCTACAGGACACCAAACAATACCAAAAACTGCTAAGCACAGGCACTGCTGGGCTTGTGTGGGACTCAATAAGTGCCTGCACAGAGCCAGGAGTGACCTGAACAAAGTGGCTCTGTGCCACCCAGCCCTACCACACAATCAGCACAGCACAATAACAGCTAAAACAGATTAAACAGCATGTGCAGGGTCCTGTTTGGAAGTGCTACAAAATACCAAGCTTTATGCCCAGCTCCAAGGCTCTTCTTTAAACAGGTTGGTGTTGATGCAACTCCTCTGGTCTCTACAGCACAGATAAATGCCCTGGTGAGGGTGGGATGGTGGGGAAAGGAAGAGAGGCTGTATGGCCAGGAGCACTTAAGAAAGGCTTTCAATCCTTTAAGCACCCAGGGCCAAATAGGATTTTTAGGTTTCGTCAGTGCTACACGAAATTCAATTGTGCAATGCCAAGTGAATACACAGTATACTTTATGAAAAGCCTTCTCAACATGCTAAGCCACTTTATAAAATCTAATTAGAGCTTTCTTCATTTAACTTGCAAATGCTGAAAGCAATTATCCCACTTAAGGACTAACTTACAAAACGTTTTCAAAAAGCAACACAACAGCACTGAGAGACAACACTGCCTCCTTAGAATAATTGATTTGTTCCTATACAGGGGAGAAAGGATTGGGACTCAACTCCTTAGGGTAGGGTCTGCTCAAACCACTATTTATGCCAGAATCAGCAGGCATCATCTTAGCAACAGCATCCTGGAATGCTACATTAAGGCACAAACATGATAGCTTTCATTTTTTGGTTTGTTTTTAAATAAATGTCCTATGAACCTCCTTTAATGAGAACATGACCGCAGGAAGCCGGTTCCACTGCCCATCCCAAACAAAAACTGGGGGAGCCTGGCTTCTTCTGGTTATCATAACCTTTTGCAAATAAAGGGGTTTCAGTTGCAAGAAAAATCTGTTTTATTCAGACCAATCCAGATGAAAAACCTCAGGAGCAAGCCTGGATCCTGTTCAAGAGTCAGGGAAATAAAAACAAAGAACAGCTGACTAATTCTCCGTTCCTGGTCCTGTAAAAGACTGAGTGGAATGTGAACACTGCCTCCAGTATGAAGTTCAAAAATAAGCGTCATGAGGTAAATGCTCTTGTCCTAAAGCAAACTAGGACGAGGACATAAAAAGACACAAACAACCTACTTTGTTTCCAGTCCTGAGAGCAGCCTGTCAGGCAACAAATAGTCCCTCCTGCCTACACACAACTGCAGAGATTAATTGCTCTCATTTCCCAGTTTTGGACTATAATTCATTTCCTCCTCCACCCCCCCCAAAATAAAAACAAAAAAAAGGGGGAAAGTTCTCCACAAACTTGAAAATGAAAGGAAATGCATATTATTCCTGGCATTAATTCAAGTCCATGTGCTTTAAGATTAGAGCTTGTCAGTGCTTTATCAATGCCAGTCTAGAGCTAATGCACTCCCAAAATGTTTAATCTGAGCCACAGCAAGGATTTGCTTTGCTCTAGATGAGCACTGAATTCAGCAAGAGAAACAACTGCAGCTATACAACAAAATAAAACATTTTCATCCCATACAGGTTACTCACAGAAGGTATTTTAAGTTTATCATAACCAAAAGGTGCTAGAAATGTAAGAAAATAATTTCATCTATTCTTTTTTTATGGTAGCATGGAGGATTTGTATGGTCCCTAAACACAAAACAGGAGCTGGGGACTGATGTATCCTTCCTATCAACCACAAAATCACTGATGATGTGCCAGGAGCACCAAACCACCAGAGGGAGGGTCCTGCACGTCCAGTCACACAACGGGAGCATCACAACCGTGCTCAAGGCCAGAGCAGCCCAGCACAGGCACATGGCAGGGGCTCAGAGCCCCCTGTAAGGGTTTCTGCACTGTGAAAGACCCTCCCTCAAACAGCACATCCCAATTTCCTACTCTGGATGATGGCAGAAATCAGTGCCACCTGTGTCATTTGATATCCAAGACCAGACAGTTCCAATACTAGAACTAAAAACCTTTGCATGTCACACAGGGTAGACGCAGCAAAGGACTGAATGTTTCTAGGACCATAAGATGGGAGTTTACCTCCAGAAAATATTTTTTGGATACTCTATGTACACTCCATTCTTTAAATTACTCTGCAAATAATCTCTGGAAGTGTTCAAGGCCAGGTTGGATGGGGCTTGGAGCAACCTGACCCAGTGGAAGGCATCCCTGGCCATGGCAGGGGTTTGGTGATCTCTAAGGTCCCTTCCAACCCAAACCTTTCTGTGGCTGATGAACTTGCATGTTCTTAGAAATATTCTTTAGAACTGCTAAAGGAGCTTTAAAATTAAGTTGGAATATCTGTTACTTTAATAAATAATGGCAAGAATAGTGGAATGTTAAAAGTTGAAAATCTCAAATCTCATCCAGTCCCACTCCCCTGCCTTCCACTACCCCAGGTTGCTCGGAGTCCCTGGGACTGGACACTTCCAGGGACAGGGCAGCCACAGCTTCTCTAGAAAACTGTTACATATAAATTAAATATGTTCTGCCAAAAAATATTTTGTGAAGCCTAAGAAATAGATCAGAATCTAAGAGTCAGCATGCTGAAAACTCCTCAGGACCAGTACTGGAAAGCCATGAATTTACACAATTTTTCACACAAGAGAGTGAAATGCCTTACGATAAATATTAAGTTTGGATATTAAAAAGTTATAATTAACTATTAATAAGTCCAGGCAGAACCAAGACAGGAAGACACCCTTGGTCAGGCAGTTGACACAGAATCTGAGCTATGGCTAATCTGCTTACTGGTGCCCTCCCACAGCGATGCCACGGGATAGATTTACCAGCAAAGTCCTTTCTGGGCATCTGACTCAGACATGATGGAGCAGATTAAAGTCAGAGGCAGCTTTCAGCACACAGTTTTGTGTGCACGTCTCTTCAAGGTGGGAAAATACTAAAATTCAACAGCGTGAAGCTTTCTTTTTCCCCTTCCTAAAAGCATGTTCACATTTGGGACAGTCCTAATTTCCCAGTGTTGATGCTGCATGGCCTTGAGCTGAGCCTGCCACAAAGAGACTTTCTCTGCTTAAATTAGAATTAAAAAATAAATGGCCTGATGTTCTATTTTTGAAAGAGGGTTCAATGAGCTTATAAGTCAAATGATCAGGCTCAGGGATCATACAACACAATCCTTATGACAGCACTGGGCTGGATTTGATGACCCTTGACAGCTCAACCCTTCCAGTCTGACACAAACTTGACTCCAAGTCTTGGCTCCATCCTCCAGGGATCAGCACAGGTTTATCACAGCACAGACTCAGTGCTATGAAAACAAACAGATAATGCTCTATTCTCATGAAATTAATATTTATTAGCCTCCCTGCCACCTGCTTGTAGAAATAACTAAATTGAGAGTATTTTCATAAAGGAATGAATTAATATACAATCTTCTGGCTTCTGATGTGCCCTGACCAAGGCACCTCTAAAGACCAAGTGTGTCCTCACAGCTGAACTTTCCACAGCACCAACACTGTGCTTTGACAGCTGTGCTGCCTGAGTTTCCTACAGTGCAGGAACAGCTTTGGCAGCCACTGCCAGAGGAATTGCCAGTGCAGGAGCCACATTCCTGGATCTCCTGTGCTCCCTGCTCTCACACCAAGGTATCATCAAGGCCTTCCAGCAATTCATAACACCATGGGTCTTATGCTGCAGAAAAACATCTTAAAGGCCAGTGGGAAGGGGAAAAAGCTCCCACATCTTCAAGCACGCAAATAGGGGGAAATAATTGGTGGTCACTCAGTATTTAAAATGGGGTTATAAAAAAAGATGAAGGGAGACCTTTTACACAGGCAGATAGTGACAGGACAAGGTGGAACAATTTTAATCTGAAAAGGAAGACATTTAGATCAGCTGTTAGAAGGAAATTCTCTGCTCAGGAGGGTGGGGAGGCCCTGGGACAGGGTGCCCAGAGAAGCTGTGGCTGCCCCATCCCTGGAAGTGCTCAAGGCTAGGCTGGATGGCAACCTGGGACAGTGGAAGTGTCCCAGTGCATGGCAGGGGGTGGAATGAGTTGATCTTTCCACCCTTCCAACCCAAACTATTCTGTAATTCTTTAATTTATTTGAAGAAGGTTGCAGGAATGTCTATGAAGGTCTTGTGCAGGCTTTAGTTTACAGTCAAAAGTAAAAGTCATCCAACCTTTGTGATTCAGCTTACAAATGCAAACAAGAGAAGTACTGAAGGAATACCCCAGTACATGGTGACCTTGCAGCAAAAGGACATCAGCTCTGTGCTATTTCTAACAAAAGGCACAATTCACCTGCAAACAAAGCGCTGCTCACACTGCTGAAATGTGAAAAAAAATTCAACTTCTTACATTTTACCAAGTAAATTGTCAGTTTGCTCCACATCCAGTGCTCAGCTTTGCTTTCAGCAAGGCTGATGAAATGTAACAGACAAGGCACCAGAGAGCCAGAGCTTTCACCAGCTCCGAGATGGGCCCTCAGGACAACGTCCCTCGTGTGCCGAATTTAACTAACCCCATTAACAATTGCAGGATGTTGAATGAGGTCATTTTTGCATGCATCACAAGTTCACTCTGTCCTCTCATTACCAGTAACAATGGCCAGCAAAGGTCCAGCCAAGAGAGATTTTTCCATAGACACAAACTACTCAGCTGGGCTACAGCCCCACTGGCAGACCAGAAAGCTGAAAAAAATTAACTGGTTGCTTATAAACTGTTTAGCCACAAAGGTTACAATCAAGGCTACACTTTTGGAAGTTGGTTTTTTTTTTTTTTTTTGTAATTAATTGTCCTTAAGAAGCTGGTGATAAACAAACATGAAATTCTAAGTCTAAATCCCTTGACAGCCACAGGCTCTCAGATGTTTCTGAGAAAGTGAAGACAGTTTTGAGTGTGACAAAAGAGTAGTTTGCACCTGAAGGTGTTGGCAAGCTGGCTGTTTAATTTCCTAGAGCCCACTATCAGTAACATCTCCATCACGTGCAAGCCCTGGAAAATTCAAGGATTAAGTCCTATTAAACACACGAATCTCTTTCAGATAGATCTGAACTCAACACATCATTGCACCAGCCACTGTGCCAAAAAGTTCTCTTGAGACACTCCAGAAAGCTCAATTCCCAATTACCTCCATAGCCCAGTTGCTGAAATACCTCAGCAGCAAGGTCTGCAAAAACTTACTACATTTTCAAGCACGTAATTATCCAGACAAGTTAGCTACAGATTTGTCTGTGGTACTACTTGAGACTGCTTCCCCTATGTTACCACCCTGGGATAAGTGATATTTCTTTAGGGATTTCTGTATTTGCACAGACTGAGCAACGTTAATGTAACATGAATGTAACAAATCTCTCAGTGTAGCTGAAATAAGACATTACTGTACTCCCAAGGCAAAGTTGACTGGTGTGTGAAGCTACTTTCACTCACCGGCAAAAAGAGTTAAGTTTTCCTTCCACCTCTACATATTCTCCTATTTCTTTATAATCCTTTTCTTTAAATCCCTTCTGTGTGAAATGCTGGGGTCCTGGCATTCCAGCTGGCCATCTCACAGGTGCATATTTCTGTGTCTTTAAAAGCCAAAAGGATATAAATCAGAATTCCTTGTACCAACATCAACCTCTTCACTAAATCTTTACCTGAAAATCCTGTAATGTCATTTTCCCCTCAGGATGCATCCACAGCCACCCAAGAATGACTATACCCTGCCTCATCTACAATATACAGGGAATTGCAAAATGCATTAGGATGATGCAATAATGTCCTAATAAAGCCATGTAAGTAAAATAAAGTTCCATTCCAGACCAGAGATCAGAGCATTAAACTCATCATAAGCTGCAGCTGAAGTGGTGATTTTTATCGGAACATAAACGCCACAAATCAACCCTGCCTGATGCATTACTTCAAGGACTAAAAGTAGTTTTACATTGCAACTGAAAGCTTTATGATGGCTTGGAAATTCAGCATAACCTGAAGACTGGCATGCACAAGCTCCAAGGCTGCCAAAGTTGTGCAGCCTCCAGAACATTGGGCACAAGGCATTTATTTAATGCTCCTTTCTCCACGAGACTGACTTGAACAGCAGCGTGTGGAGGAAAGGACCTCCACACATTCAAACACCTGGTGTGAGGAATAACTGAAGTTTGGCTGCTTTTCTGGGCTTTTTTTCATGCTGGAAGCAAGAAATACAGGCACCTAGTGAGGAAACTGAGTAACTTAAGACCTGAAGCTGTTTTCAAATATGGATGATCTTTTCCTTAAAAAAATGTCAAAGTTAAAAAAAAGAAAAAGACAAATAAACCAAGATTAAGAGGACAGAACTCTTGAGGCACACAAGGTAGCATGAGCACATAAGTTAGCTTTAAAAGCCGAAAACCTTTTCCAAAAAGTTTATTTAAAAATAAAGTATTTAAAAGCTGAGGTGGTACTCACTCAACAGGGTTTTTTTTTGCTTTCCCAAAATGTTTATTTAAAAATAAATTATTTTAAAAGCTGAGGTGCTGCTCCCTCAACAGGGTTTTTTTGCTTTAGGCTGCCTAAGTGGAAATCACTGGGGATGTCAGTTAGGCATATGTGAAAGTCTCTCTCAAACATTCTGGTGAAAGAATACTGGCTTAGAACATTTTAAACCATTATGCTACTAAATAGAGAGGAAAATAAACCATTAGCCTGTGATATTTAGGATCAGCCTAGGATACTTTTCATTTAGTTCACTCCAGCATCTGCTGTCTTTGTCCCTACTTTTGTAGGCATTTGCACTATTTAGGGAGTTGGCTCCGAGCTACGTCTGCAGTATCCAAGTTTCTTTCAGGGACAGCTGCTTTCTCCCTATGTGCTTTTGCAGCACCAGGAATCTCCTACAACTGAGCATCTGTACCACTGCAACTGCTCAGCAGTAGGACATGGTACACTCACTGTATTAGATATCAAGTCTGTAAACATCACAATATTTGCCACAAAAAGCCCCTCAAGTCACTTGATGTGTCTTCCAAACTGTATCACCATCTGTGGGAAGAAGTCAATATTTGAGACTAGTTCAGTTCCTACACTTCAAACAGCACAGGGTAAAAGTTTTACATTGATATGCTCATATACTTTTGCATCACATCCAAAAAAAACAGTCAGAGGTGTCACAAACTCCTACAAAAAATACTTCTGTGGTAACATGACACTGAAAGCTTTGGGTAAATTCATCCATGTCAACAAATGCAAAGAAATGCATGCAGAGACTGGAGAAAATTTAACTGGAAATACAATAGCAGCTGAAATTCCCCCTGGCTCTCACCATTAGGAGATCTTTCCACACTTGTCAGCTTTTACTTTCAGCATCCTGGAAAGGCACTTTCTGTTCACAGCAAACTGTCACCTCACAATATATCCATTTTCTACATCATTTTGAACCTACTGAACAGGAGGCACTTGTTGACCTACACTTTCCTTCACTGTGAGCAAAGATTTATCCTCTCAAGCAGTTCAACCATGACAAGACCTTCACTTCTACCTTTGGTACAGAAATACTCCAACAATTTTTGAGAGAAACACAGTGTCACCTAAACCTAACCCATTTACACAATTTCCATATCCTTCACATTGCTGATTTGTGAGCAGGATTCTCCTCTGAAGAAGCCAGAATGAGGATGAGCCAATGCATTTCCCAAGAAGCAGCACAGAAGGTACCAATCAGTGCAGTGACACTGTTTGAAGGGAGATCCCCCCATCTCTGGTCTCTAGGAAATACTGGAACAAGGTACAGGAATACCAGAGACACACGGAATATGCCAACTATCACACTGCTTCAGCCTCATTTATCTGATCTCCAGAGGCATCAACACCCCTCAGCATTTAGATCCTATTTCAAAATCCCCTGACTATCAATTTACACCAAACAAAGTCTTTCCTACATTTAAAACTGTCCTCCTGCACCGATTTTAACTAAATTACCCTTCAAAAGAGAAAGCTGCTGCTTGGAAACTAGAAATAGACATCAAAACACACTCATGAAATTTCCCTGTTAACTGACACTGGCCTAGAGTAAAAACATCCAAGGAATGACAAGGTTTGTTTTTTAAAAACTACTTATTCCCTAATCCTGAAGGGGTCTGCTGATCTACAGTCACTAAAAAACGCTGAAGACAACAGCATTTGTCAGAACATTCCAATTGATTCAGGGTAGAAACTCTTAAAGGCTCTTAAATGAAACTCATTTTGGCTGTGCCTTGTGCCAGCTGATTCACAGGGCTGTCACACACTGCAGACACAGGAGCTGTGGGGAAGCTGAGAGGTCCTGAGCTGTTCCAGGGAGCATCTCCCTGGAAGGATTCAGGCTTGAGGGAGAGGATTTGATGAGCACAGCAGGAATCCTGCTGGATCCAAACTGTGAAGGGATGGTGGGGTCTGTCTGTCTGTCCATCAACAGTGGTGGTGTGCTCAGCAGCAGGTCTTGCAGACCTCAAGGTGATCAGCTACTCCAGCAGAGCCCTGAGCATTCTGTCCAGACATACAACACAGACATAACGAGCTGGAGCATATCCAGGAAAGAGAACAGAGCTGGGAAGGGTCTGGGGAACCAGGAGGGGCTGAGGGAGCTGGGAAGGGTCTGGAGAACCAGGAGGGGCTGAGGGAGCTGGGAAGGGTCTGGAGAACCAGGAGGGGCTGAGGGAGCTGGGAAGGGCCTGGAGAACCAGGAGAGGCTGAGGGAGCTGGGAAGGGCCTGGAGAACCAGGAGGGGCTGAGGGAGCTGGGAAGGGTCTGGAGAACCAGGAGGGGCTGAGGGAGCTGGGAAGGGCCTGGAGAACCAGGAGGGGCTGAGGGAGCTGGGCAGGGGCTGAGCCTGGAGCAAAGGAGGCTCAGGGGCCCTTGTGGCTCTGCACAAGTCCCTGCCAGGAGGGCACAGCCAGGAGGGTTGGGCTCTGCTCCAGGGAACAGGGACAGGAGGAGAGGGAACGGCCTCAAGTTACACCAGGAGAGGCTGAGCTTGGATATTTGGAAAAATTTCTTCACTGAAAGGGTTTTCCATCCCTGGAAAGACATCCCATGGCAGTGATGGAGTCCTCATCCCTGGAGGAACTCAAAAGCCATGTGGATGTAAGACTTGGGGACATGGTTTAGTGGTGGCCTTGGCAGTGCTGGGAGAACCAGTTGGAGTTGAACTTTGAGGGCTTTTCCAGCTGAACTATTCAATGATTCTATGAAAAAGAGCTATGAAAAAATCAGCTTTGGTGTCTAATTGTTAAAAAAGACAAATGCAGCTTCAGGTGACAAAGAGACACCTCACTGGAAAATGTAGAAAAACAGCAGCAAAAACATTTTTAAAAAGGTCACACAACGTTCTCCTAATGCACTGCAACAGAAGCTCCCAGTAGCCTTGTCCCAAAGCATTATTCTGCATTATCCCTACAATAACACTGGACAGGATGCAACTTTCACCATATTTCACTCTTATCCAAATTTCATTATTAAGTGGCGAATTTAACCACTGTCACTGATTAATTAGAATAAAAAAGCCAGAAGCAGAACTAGCACAATACAACAAAAAAAGATTAAGCTCCACTGGAATCTACTCTGAATATTTTTTAAAATTCCATGTCAACAGACATTTCCTTTTTGCAAATTGTTTGTGAGCAGTTGATGTCCCTATTAGACAAACATCTGGAGTCTTTGTTTTTGAATATACTCCTCAATATTTGAGATTGACCTTTTCATTTCTAAATCAAGTTTCATCCAGATCTCTTCAGAAAAAAAAAAAACCCACAACCCATTGCTGGTTTCTAGTGATGTTAAGTACAGCAGCTGGCAGCTCACTGTACCTCAGAAAGTCACCAAAAACCTGAATTATACTTCAGGATGCCCCCTGAACACTGCTGAATGTATCACAGAATCATGGAATGCTTTGGGTGGGAATGGATTTTAAGCCCATCCAGTGCCTCCCCCTGCCATGGGCAGGGACACCTTCCACCATCCCAGGTTGCTCCAAGCCCTGTCCAGCCTGGCCTTGGACACTGCCAAGGATCCAGGGACAGCCACAGCTGCTCTGGGCACCCTGTGCCAGGGCCTGCCCACCCTCCCAGACAAGAATGCCTTCCCAATATCCCATCCAACCCTGCCCTCAGGCACTGGGAAGCAATTCCCCCTTGTCCTGGAACACCATGCCTCTGTCCCAAGTCCCTCTCCAGCTCTCCTGAAGCCCCTTTTAGGCACTGGAAGGGGCTCTGAGCTCTCCCTGGAGCCTTCTCCAGGTGAGCACCCCCAGTTCTGCCAGCCTGGCTCCAGAGCAGAAGTGCTCAAGTCCACATCATCATGTTGAGCTTGCCAGCCACCAACACTCCAAGTCTTTCTCCTCCTCCTCGGGGCTGCTCTTGGATCCATTCTCTGCTTGGCCTCCATCTGCTCTTGGAATTGCCCCAATCCATGTGCAGGACCTTGCACTTGGCCTTGCTGAACTCCACAAGGCTCACAGGGGCCCCACCTCACAAGTTTGTCACAGAGAGTCCCTCCAAAATTCCCTTTCCAAAGCCATGTTTCTTTACACTTTTCTCCATTAAGTACATCCCTTCTTCAAAACTCCTCACACATTTAGCAAGCCTCCACTTTTAAAAATTCTTCTTTCTTCCTCTCCTCACTAGACCCTTCCCATCTGAATTTCCTGAGCTTCCATAACACTCTACTAACATCTTCCCCTCCAAAATCCCTTTATAATCATTTAATCACATAAAATCCCAACTCTTCCACTGTGTCTCCTCCACAGCTCTCCTTTTGTGCATTCCTCCTTTCCCCCACCCCAGCCAGGCCTCCTAAGCTTTAGAGAAACTCAACTGGATGTGGCAGGACCCCAGCAAGAAGGAAATGTGTCCCTTAAACACCAGACTGACCCACACTGGTTCGTGCAGGAAGAAAAACACAGCAGCCTCTTTTTGACTAAATACAACAATTTTACCTCTCCACAGCTCTGTTATGACAGAAACCAGAGTATCACATTCAGTTTTGTTATTGCCCATTTTGTAAAGGATGTTCCAATCAGTAAGAACATGACACAGAGATTCAAGAGCTACAGGAAATTCCTGTGAGATTTTTTTTTTTCAGCTCAGGCTATTTGTCCTACTTGATCACAACCTCTAAAAAATCTTTGCTATGAAAAAAAATGAGAATATTAAAGTGTTATTTAATCTGGTAAGGAAGCTTACAAAATTAGCCATGACAAGAAACTGAAAAATACAAATGAGAAATTATGTTTTCATACTGTTTTCAAATAGCTGAGGAAATCAACTCCTGAATTTGTCAAAAAGTGGTGGGATCTCAAACTTTTGATACTCCAAGAAGAGGTGGCATGAATTTTCCTCTGACAAACAAGTAATGAACACAAAATACAATAACCACAAAAAACTTGAAGATGTACAGTGAAATAAACTACAGAAGCCAAAGGTCTTGGACATTTTTTGTCTGGTCCTATAACCCAAGCTACATTCATTTCAGGTTTCATACGTCAAATACTGAGCAAGAGAGGCCAAGGAAAATGGTTCAAATGAATTCCACGAAAGCTCTCGGGGTTGTGTAGCCTTTGGCAGTAACCCCTGTCCTCTAGATTTCCATCTGGTCGTTGTCCATTTCTATTCATTTTTGACAGAAGCTAAAAAAATAAACAATTGGTTTCTGAAGCTCAAACACCAGGATCAGGTCTGAAATGTTCATTAGCAAGTTCTTGGAACCTTCCAGTGGGAGGTGTCCCTGCCCATGGCAGCAGGGCTGGAACTGGATGATCTTTAAGGTCCCTTCCAACCCAAAACATTCTGTGATTCTGTGATAAGTCTGGATGTTCAGCCACAGAAAATTATTTAACACATGCGCTACTTGCTGAGCTGATTTTTTGGCCGATCATTTCTGCTTTTGAGAAATAAACCTTTCCCCTCCAGGAATCTCAGCACTTCAAAGCCACCTCCAGCTCATCTTTTCCTCATGTAAGCATTTCAAAAGTCTTCAGAACTTGAAGGTCTGAACTCTGTGGCTCTCACTCTTATACTGCACTTCTACACAAGTACTTTAGGAGGGGCATTTTTGAGGGCAACCATTGATGTATTTTTCAAAATCTGGATGCTTGCAGAACTTACCTCTTTCTCAGTATCCCTGGATATACAGGTCCACTGGTTTTCCTTCACACTGTATGCCCAGAAGTCAGCCAGATCCTGAGTTCCATCCCAGCCACCAAACAAATAAACCGTTTCTATTTAAAAAAAAAAAAAAATTAAAAAGAGAATGTGTTTAAACAGGCTAATGCCTACAAAACATCTGTGACAGAGACAAAGTATCAGAAGATAAATTTAAACTCTTTTTTTTTTTTTTTTTTACTTAAAACACCACTGCTTTTTGAATGGAACTAGTCATCAACACAAAAATGTGGTTTGGTTTAGTAATGGAAGATTTTAGGATTGATAGACAGCCAATTCTCAGAGTCATTTTCTATTTCCACATTTACATAAGAGGCAATCAAACCCACAGCCTTCTGATTAAAATTCCAGACAGACAAATGAACAATATTTAACATTTTGGATCCTGTGCATGTAGTCTATCAATGACATCTCATCCTGTGCCCTGTTTGGTGCAGGATTTATACATCAACAAGATTCTGGAGATAGGAGCAGCAAAGTTTTTCTGTTTAGTCCATCCCTCAGATAGAAAAATCAAGTACAAAATCCTCTTCAAGGGAAATGCCTTGCATAAAGTAACTTACCTGATGCCACAAAAGCTAGTGAGTACAAGAGTCACAAATTTAAGTGAGTGTTTCAGGGCTGTCACCTCAAACCCACAACTGCTCTGTGTACAGCAAGTTCTAAAGCTTCCCAGACTCACTGATAAAGCCAGATGAAGCCTTTGGAAAGGGGAAACATTTAAAAAAGGAGTTTCTGTTCTGCCATGGAGAGATAACCAAACTGCTTCCATTATAGAAACAGCACTATCTGGTCTCAAATTCTAAAAATACTTCATTTTTAGACTGCATTAAAACAGAACACAAAGCCAAGCCCAAGAAGAACAAGTTCCTCAAGACTTGCAGAGCTTTGAAAAACTCCTTTAAAATCCACAAACCACTTCCATTATGGAGGTAATGGCCAATTTTTAATCCAACACCAATTAAAACACGGAGTTAGAGCACGATTATAAAATGGGACTGGTCCCTGACCCTTACCTACCATCAGGATAGTGGTCATCACCATGGAAAGGTTACCCTGGTTCATTAACTTTAATTACCCTTCCTCCTGGACTCAGGGCTCCCAGTGTTCCCTGCAAAGAGCAGGTCCCTTTGTGAGCATAAATTCTCACAGCTCACAAAACCCACATTACCACAACAGCTTCATTGATAGCCGAGAAAAATAAAAGATTTGGCACCAGCTAAAAATCCTCCTGGGGCCTTGCCAAAATGTCAGGCCTGCCTGGAAAGGCTTTGTTGGCTCACATGAAATTTAATAGCAAACCTGAATGACTCTGATGAAAACTCAGATTTTGGAAGTTACCTAACCCAAGCTGACAGAATTAAATGTGAGCACTGAGAGAGGAGCATGAGCACCCAGCTGGTGCTGAGCATCCCTAGAGCAACACCCTGAACACAACTGGATGTGAACTCTGTGCCAGACCCATTTTACATCAAGAAGTAAAACTGCAGCTCACATGAAAGAAAGGCTCCATCACTACCTAGACCCAATGAAAATAATTTTTTGTTTATTGCCTTATTGCAGGAGTATATACATATTTTAGAGGAAGGTTCCATGTTTTAAAAGGAATGTTTCTTAGTGCATAAATGCATCTGTTGCTGGTAAAGTCAAGTAAATAATTTTTTATAGTTCTCCTAAAATTTGTAATTGCTTTCCCATGGCATAAAGCAAAAAAATAGTTGTTTGGTGGTTTGTGGGATTGTTCTTGTTTAGTTGGGGTTGGGTTTGATTGTTCTGGTTTGGTTGGGTTTGAGTTTTTTGGGGATTTTCAAGTTTTTTTTGAAGTCTGGCTTCACTCTGTTTCCCAACCAGCATCACTGCTTGCATTCTAGCTGTTAATTCAGATTTTATGGAGGGGTTTTTTTCACTCTGCATACAGAGACCCAACCAGGACAGATATGAAAGGCCAATATTCAAAGAAGAGGACAGAGGCCACAAAGCCCAGGCAGCAGCAGTGGGGCAGCCCAGCAGTCTCACACCAATATAACTCTGGTAGCACTGGGGAGCTCAAGGAGGAAAGGATCCTCCCTCTGCATCCAAGCAATATGGAACACAGCAAATTGATGCTGCTTTATTAAAGTAAGTCTCTATTCAGCTTTAGGAGCAGAGCAGGAGAATTTTCAAACCTAGCTGCAAGGCAACAAGAAAAAAACATGAAAGCAATTATATTTACCCAAAGCTTTTACCAGCATCGTTTAGGAAGTCAAATTTCTCCTCCAGCATCCTCAGCTTATTTCCTCTACATTTTTTTTCTGAATACAAATTCAACACTTTGAATTAAATATGTTCTATGAGTCTTTCTAAACTGCTTGCTCAGTCAAAAATTTTTCTGTAATGTCTGAGTTCTTTTCTTCCCTTACTCTCTAAATGATTAAAAGGTGCCAGAGAAGTCCTCAAATTAGAGGACGTACATTCCCAACAATCCACATATTTCCTGTCAATCTCTCCTTAATTTCTATTTCTCAGAAAAGCAGCACAGCAGCCTTCTCCAACCCATGAAATATCAAAATTCCTGGGGTGGCTTCAGTCCAGGTTCAGACACATTCTCAGGGACAGTTCTCTAACTCCTGTTATCTGCGTTTTCTCCATGTGCTGAAATACTTGGTGGGATTCTGGTACAGGAGGTCTTCCTCAGTGAGTACATTGCAGTCCTGCTGACATATTAAACTACATTCTTTGGTCAAGTAGTATTTCCATGTCTCTGCTAGAACAGTTATCTAAGGAATATAAAAAAATTGTGGATCTACAGTACTTCTGCAAGGTCCATCAGTCATCCCCCAAATCCCTCACAGGAGGGCTAACTTCAGCAGAGACCACATTGCCCAGGGAATTATTCAGTTATACTTTGTCCAAGGAGGGACATTTCAGACTGCAATGACTAATTTACTTCATTACAATTTTTCCCCCTAATATCCAACAGGATTTTCCCTTCCCGCCCTTTATCTTATCCCTCTGCTGCCCTCAGAATGAGCCTGGGTATCTCCATGCTCTCACCACTAGCTCTAGGACAGCTCTAAGATCCTCCCAGGAACCTTTTTTCAATCAGAATCTGAAGGATTCCTCTCAGAAATAACAAACCAACCAAGGTGTAAGATCTCTCAAAAGCCTTCTACAAAAGGATGTCACTTCTCCAAGCAGCACCCACACCTTTAGTTACGTGCCAGCAGTGCTGCCCACTTTGTGAGGAGCATTTAAGAGCACAAATATAAAACCAGCCTTAAATCTTCTTGCAGTAGCACACTCCTTGGGTTCTGAGCCACAGTTCAGCTGGATACAAGTTGGCTGAATACAAGGGTTTTTTTAAAGATAGGCACACAGTCTCAAATGTGAAAGCCCCATGAAGTTGAGTAACCTCCAGGATTCAGCAGCTGTTTGTGTTTCAGAGCTTAGAAGCCATCTGTGTTTTGTTTCTGAGATCCCTTCATCCTGTACACAAGTCTTGTCTTTAAATATCTTGTGGATAGCAGTGTTTTCCTCAGGCAAAACAGCATCCTTCATGTCTGCTGCTCTCTCTTCATCTTTTTCATCTTTCCATGCTGCTTTTGAAGGAGCCTTGTCATTTCTGCTGTGCTGCCCACGTACACAATGGGCACGCTGGGCCCAGTGCTCTGAATCTCCCTCTGCTCCCAGCCTACAGATTTATCCTCATTTATCTAATGGAAGGAAGCAAACAGAATTCCTCTGGACGAAAGGAAAAGCAAAAATGATGTACAACCAAAATTACACAGCAGTTGCACTTCAGTGAGAGAACAGAGGTACCACATCAGTAAAGACCATTTCACTAATGTTTTCTCTCAAAAAATTGTTTCACTTGCCAAAGAGAAGAGAAATGGAGACAGAAGAAAAATCATCCTGGTTGCTTTGCTGTTATTTCTAAAGCAGGCTCATAGGAAAACTTCAACATTTAAGAAAGCCTGATATAACACCAAATATCTTTTTTTTAATAGAATGATTTCTACATGGTCCCTATTTCTATTGTTACCAAAACAATTACAAGGCTTTATGGACTGCACTGTCATTCACTGTGTCTGCCCTGTAAGAGCAAATAGATCAATTCCACCTTGCCTATGGAATTATAAACCACATCTCCAAAACACAACACACATACTGCTCCTAAGTACCAACATCACTCCTTGAAACTTGCTTTTGGCAATTCACTTACCCATTCCCTCTTCCACAATAAGCACTGGAATGTTGAAACATGTGGCATATCTGACCCATCAGGAGGCCAGGGAGGGCAGACACAAAGAGCTGGTAATAAGGAACCAGTGCCAGATGCTGACACCCTCATCCAAACCTGCATTAGGGCTCAATTCCCTGGGAACACAGTTCTGCACACGAGCCTGAGTGTTACTGCCCCAGTATTTCCCCAGGGCCTACACAAACAGCTTCTCATGCCTGACATGCAGCACACAACACTGTTCTTGTGTACTTTTGGGGTTGTTTGGGGGATAATTTTGTTTTAATCTATGTACCTGGGTTGCAACTACTCAAATGCTTCTCCTTCCTTGTAGAAAAGCAAAGAGAACTCTCCCACATGGAGAGCTGCACCTTGCAGGGAAAAGCAGGAATAACAGGAGCTTTCTGTTTTCATTTGCAGCCTAAAGCTTTAAAGTACCTAACAGTGGTTTCAACTGTAACTGTGAATTTTTCTTTGTTTATGTTTCTGCACATATAAACCAAATCCAACTTTCTAATTCTCCCATCCAGAGTCATTCCAGTCTCAGTGTTAATGTGATTAAAATGATGGAGGATATTGAGGGAATCACTAACTTCCCATTTTTAATTTATCTTTGTTTTATATATAGGAAGATATCAGGCTGCATTCTCAGTTCTGCATCCCACAATGCCTCCAGTTCCATTTCAAACTGCTTTAAGAGATTTCCAAAGCATCAGGAACACTGCACTTACTCAGCTGTGGCAGGTATCAAGAGCAGGAGTACCAGATGGAAATGAGCTCCAGCACTGGCTGCCAGCAGAGATGTTAAATTCTCTTTCAGTTACTTTCAGCCTACTCTAAGTGAAAGATAAACCATGCTAAAAGGCAGTTTAGACCAAGCTGATCCATGTTCCACCCAAAACTGATAAACAAAGTCTCAGTGACTCCAAGCAGCAACTTCAGATCTAGTTCAGCTACTCACCAACCCATATCATCTACCCTGACACCAGCACCTGCATCCAGCTGGTAAATAAATTAGAATTATTTTTCTAGTCAGTAATAAGTGGTTAAAATCTCTTTGAGGTTAATCAAAATACTGAACCATGCTAAAAGGCAGTTTAGACCAAGCTGATCCATGTTCCACCCCAAAACTGATAAACAAAGTCTCAGTGACTCCAAGCAGCAACTTAAGGTCTATTTCAGCTACTCACCAAACCATATCCTCTACCCTGACACCAGCACCTGCATCCAGCAGGCTCAGTACTATTAAATCAGAATTATTTTTCTAGTCAGTAATAAGAGGTTAAAGTCTCTTTGAGGTTAATCAAAATATTGAACCATCTCTAGTCTATTTATAGCTACACCAGATCTGGACATCAGAGATGAAAATTTGCTTCCAATGCTTAATTCTACATGATCTGAAACTTCAGAATCTCCTTGTAAGTATGATTTTTGCTGTTTCACTTCACTTCCAAAAGATTCAAGTTGAAGAAAATACTGATTTTTGAGAAGGACCTAACTCCTTTAACAAGGACTGCAAAGTGAGATGATTTTTCTTCAGTTGCCAAAGTCTTCTGAAAAAATCCCACTCAGCAAGTGTGTGAGTAAGGAGGGAGGATGTCTTTGAAGGGAAGAGTACACCACTGCTCCTTTTTCCATTAGCACTGGATCTGTCCAAGGTTAGCCAGGGAGCTTTCCAGCTCCAGTCTGTAAAACACATCCTGACATACCTGGCTACATTCCCACCAGCTCATTAAACTCCACCTATATTCAAAAGGAAAACTCCAGCAATAAGCAATGGGAAACAGCCCCAAGAACTTCCCCTGGCCTGTCACGAGCTAAATGAAATGGCAAAACTGATCATCTCAAAAACATTTCAGCTTTTACAGGCCTCAGTGGACCTGGATGCAAAACTGAGAGCAACTTCCCAAAGAGCCCACAGGGAAACTTTGGGAAGGTATCCCAGCACCTGTAAAGAGAGCTACAGCAAGAAAGGACCAGCCTGAGGAGGGGAGATCCAGGACTCCACCTTTGTGGGTAGTGTCCAGCCACTTTTGTGTAAGCAAAACAATTAAAATAAATTTTTTATTGTATATATTTGATAATTTATATTATAATGTATAATATATATATACATACATTTATAATATAATGTATTATACATATATTTCCATAAATAATATAAATATTATATATTAAATATACACATGTATCCAAAGCAGATATAATACATATAAAATGTATCAAGAATTACTAAAAAATATATGGATGAGTTTCAGTGCCTTGTTAAAGCAGAGTGAAACTGAAGTCAAAGGCAGAGCTGACAACCTTAGAGGGACTTTGGAGAAGAGCAATGGAAAGGAAGGCTCACACTGCCATGGATATTTTATTTTCAGGACGTGTGCAGGACTATCATTTCCAAGTTGACAAGGATCATGTTTCTTCCACGCTCTTGTGAAACACTCACTGCTAATTCCTGAGGCCACTAGGGAGCGTCCCCAGCCTCTGCATAGACAAACACCAGCAAACCCTCCAGCACTGTTTTGTTCTAATCAATCTCAAACCTCTCCCACCAAATGAAAGAAGTTTACTCTCCTATACCAAAGAACTTGAGTGCTTCCTCCAGTGCAGTAACTCCTCTGAGCAAAAGCCAGAGGCTGCAGCAGCTACTGCTGCATTTTTGCTTGTTCACCATGACTTAGCAAATTACTCTGGAAGGTCCTGTCCTGTCACATGCTCTGTCCCCATCCTGTGACCACAACAGATATGGCCATGGGCATTTTTTTGCCAGCTCCTTCAATGCCACCCTATATTCCTGTCCAATACCCACGCCCTGATCTTGTTTCTCCCTTCCCAAGAACAATCCTTTCACTCACACAGCAAAGACTCGGGCAGATGCTTTCCTTATTTTAGTAGGGACTGACGTAGCACAGAAATCTGATTAAGTAACAGACAAAGATATAAAAAATTATGCAGCACAACAATCACTGGAACTGCTCCTGATACACCACCCCACTTTCTTTTCTCTGTATGTTCTCTGGAACAGAGGCTGAGCCATTCCTTAAACTGCTACAGGAAACGTTTTTGCAAAGGATGTCTAAAGAATTATATTTAACAGGAGTTTCTTGCACGCTGTGGGAATTAGAAGCCATTCCAACCAAAATACAAGGAATGTTTCAACACATCAGATCTATTGCTTGAGCACAGCCTGTAGAAGATAAGGGAAATTATTTTCCCTAATTTCTCTTCTCTTGTTTGAACTCCTGCTCTAAGATGGTAGGAGGAACAAAAAATTAAAACCAATTGCTCTTGTCTTAGTTAAGACAAGACAATGGCTAAGGCATAGCACAGAATTATCAGGGAAGGAGGAGAAAGGCAGCTGGAATATAGACCCAGAGAGGAAGCAGAACATTTAATCCAACTATTAGAAAGAGTAATTTTTTTCCTCAAAACCTGAAGCTAACACAGTATCTGAAGAAAAACACATTTGCATATTAATCTGGAAAATAACAGATGAAATAATTTAGTTAAGAAATGTAACAACTACTCACCTGTCTGCACATCTATCACCATCTGATGGCCACCTCTCATCCCTGGCCGACTGTCTTCCCCATCACCTTCAGAAAAAGAGGAAAGGGAGAATTTTCCATTTTAAGATTTTTAAATCAAAGAAAGACACAGCCTCAACATGGAACCTGAGGAACTGAGTAACTCACCCTTCCTTAAACACTAGCACATCACTTTCTCCAGGTAATATTTTTTGAGCATTATAAAACTGTACAAAGTTTTATAGTGAACTAGCTGGTGACTGACAGTACAGAGGGCAGAAGTGAATACTGCAACTCTCAGTGCCTTGGAGAGGAGCTCCAACGTTCCTGACACACTTGGTGCACACAAAAGAGCTCTGAGCTGTCCTTGCAGCTCTCCAGAAGGATGACACAGCCACCCTTTGGCTCCCCTTCCATCTCTCCACACCTGAGAGCTGCCTGAGGGCTGAGCTGTGAGAACAGATACTCAAAGGGCAGGGAAATGAACCCCTGGGATGGGAGCAGGAGGTGATGCAGACCACAGAGCACAGCCAGCTTTGCACCAGCTATTCTCACAGGTAAGGGAATTCCAACTGTCCAATTAAAGCAGCTTTCCAACCACTTTATGTACCTTAAGCATTCAGGACAGGTGACACAGATAACCCCTCCCAAGGGGCTTGGGGACAGTGCTCCACACTTGGCAATTGTCACCTTGGATCCTGCATTTGCTCTCTGACAGTGATTTCTGTACTTTGCAGTTAAAGATGCTGCTACAATTCTCTTCTCAAGGCAGACAGAAATGGAAAAGATTCTGCAGTTTGGATTTACTGTGTAACAGATCAGGACTTCAAAAGATGCACCTCATTTAAAATACTCCCTGTTGAGATAATGTATTTATTTGCCAGCTCCTCAGTTTAAATTGAATTTACAGCAAATCCATGTGCTAAATCCAGTAACACAGATAGCTGTTCTCATGTTTAACCAATATTCTCGGATTTGTTACTAAACTGATGAGCTGTTGTTGAAGTTATAACTAGTATTCCTACACTGATCCTTACTCAACCAGGGAGCAGACTGAATTTCACTGAATTTGCAGACAAATGCCACTTTTTCAGAGAAGAAACCATTCCCTAGAACTCTCCTAGAGGAGACTTTCTTGCATCATTCTCTTGCTCCATATTCTCAAAGGAACAAGACAGAACTGGCAGTACATGAGTTCTGTCTTAAGAAACGTCCTTACCTTTGGTGCTTTTGGGGATAATCTGCCCCCAGCGAGGTTTGTACTCTTGCTGACTGATATACTGATTGAACAAGCCATCTGCAAAACAAAAATTTTGCTGGATAAAACAATTATCCTTCCATTTTAGCAAAATCACTATTAATGTGGTAACTTCAGTCTAACTCAATCCAGTATGCCACTCCAAAGCCTCCATTTTCAGCGAGTTCTCCATTATGTGTCAGTTAGTTTGTTAAACTTTTGTTAGTTTGTTAAACTTTTGTTAGTTTGTTAACGAACTAAATGCGTGAGCACTAAAATAAAAAGAATACTTGCTACTAGATCAATCAGGAATTATCCAGTTTGCCTGCCAGGTCGTGCCAACTGTCTATAAATCTCCAGTGTGGTGTATTTAATTAAGAATAGAATCCCTCCTCCTTATTTAAGCAAAAGGAAAGTTGCCAGTGCATATAAAATTCAACCATTTTAGTGCATGTTGAGTTAAAACTAGGTCAGACAGCATCTCTGGAGCTCCATCTGAGAAGGGAGGCAGAGCAGATTGTTTAAATGCTGTGATATGGGACAACCAAGTGCTGGATGAAAAACAAAACAAGAGTTTACATCTCTTCAGAGAGTTAAGCAAGAAGAGCAACAGAGGAGGCGTTAGATCCTGGGCCAGATGTGCCAAGTGCAGCATTTCTGTGAGCAGCACTTTATCCACACTCCCCTTGTGCTCTCCACCTCTTCAGCAGCCAGAGGCCAGTTCCTAATCCTGTTCAGATGGCAGCAGTCCATCACACAAACAGCAATTTTCTGTAAAGGAGAGCTGTAACACCCACACTCCCCGGGACTGCACGTGGGGAACTTGGTGCTTTTGTTCTTCAAATGTCTCCTCTGAAACACCTACCTTACCTTCTGTAGCACAACAAACTATGAGAGCACCTGAGCACTGTTTGCCTGGCTACATCCCACCCATCACCCACCATCCCAACACACAAGCTCTTCCTGACAAATGTTCCTGCTCTATTCATGTATGAATGCACTACCTGGAAGAAAAACAATAGGAATTCAATAATGATGAACGCCTCTGCTTATTTATACAAAAGCCCTTTGGAGGTATATAGGCAAAAAAGAATGATCCTTACTGAACGCATCCCTATTTATTTAGGAAAAGGTAAAAACTCTTTGTTAAGCACGACACAAGGCTCAGAGAAAATTTTCAAGTGTTTCCTGGCATCCTGTACTTTGTCGTGACTGAAATCAGGTTTTAATTAAAACCCAAGCCAGCAAGTATTTCCTGGGAGAAGACGAAAACTCTATTTAGAGACCATCCAACAGGAAAACAAGGGCACTCAAGAGCTCCTGAAAAGTGATGAGTTTGGTCTGAAAATATAAAACTTCCATAAACTCAGCTGTGCAAGTTTTTCCAAATAAATACTCTGAAAACAGGGCAGGTTTTACTTTCACCTCAGCAGCAAAACCAGCAGCTCTCCCCCCCACATTAGGTAATCGAGGAAAGCCAGAAGTTTGCTCAACATATGTAGAAGGAAAAGTGGTTTATTTTGGGTTTAATAGCAGGGTTCTTAACTCCCACTTCTTCAGCATTTATGAAGCTGGGACAACACACTAGAGGCTTGAAGCTTGAGATCTCATAAATTGTGATTCAGAAAAGCCAAGCCTAATAGAACAAATAAATGCATGTGCTGTAAGAAATCCCACAGTGACTCAGCCACAAACCCAGACAGAAATGCAGCTTTTCGGTTATCGTTACAGCCTCGGGTCTGCAAGACAGAAACCAAAACCATATTTATCCCTATGGCAGCCAATAGATAATTGGACATAAATAGCTCAAAAGGATGAATTACACCACATAGGATCTGAAAGGGTGATTTAACCTCTCTCCCATGCTCTACACCCACAGGCTGCACTTGTCAAGATATGACACTTCTCTCCCACTGTGCCTTCGGCCTCTTTTAATAATGCTTCTCGTCTTCCATGGGACATTGGTTTGGAAATAGTCCAGCTTGCTTCCCAGAAATGTTTCCTTCTGCTGGAAGCAGTTCCACATTCACTCTACTTGCATTGCAAACCAGCAGCAGCTTGTTTTGGAAGCTGAATCACCACCTGTCTGACACCAGCAGGGAAAAAAAAGAAGGATTTCTAGGTGGATCCTGTACCCGACGCCAGACCTACGCCAGCGCACTCCTTATGTTCCCTGTCAGGAGAGCACTGCTGACCAAAAGGTCTCCAAAGCTCCTGTGAGGCACTGAGCCTCACAGCTAGGCCTGCTCAGGTCTGTCAGCTGCTCCCAATGAAACAGGAGTTTAAAATAAATTTCAAGACTCTTGTCAAAAAAAAAAAAAAAAAAAAAAAAAAGAAAAGAAAGCGCTGAGTGGAAGTTTTTAAATGAAGTGTTTTCTGTCGCTCCGGAGACCTCTCACTTCAATGTCCATGTTTACTAAAATTACAGCCAAAAAAACAACTTTGTACTATTTTCAAGCCCTTTGCAGTAAGCCATGACGCATTTTGGATGTAACAACACGAAGTTCACCGTGATTAAAGCTTGGTAAATTCTGCCTCTCTGATAAGCCAAGACTTATTTTGCCAGCTAATTGCAGGTTACCCAGAAAGGATTACGACAAACGTTGTGGACAAAAATATTTAACTTGCTGAAGCCAATCAGGAGCAAGTTGTATAAAAGTTTGGGGGTTTTTAGACAACACACATCTCCAGGTAGGGTTGCTGAAATCTGTTCACTTCACTGCCAGTGGCTCAAGAATCTTCAGAATGACATTTAGACCAGAATTTCTGGGAGCTGGGGTTTGAGGTTTTAAGATTTTTCTCAAACCAAAGAAAAGTAGTCAAAATACCTAAACAGTTTGAGGCTTTTTGAGTCACAAACTACATTGTAAAGAAAACCTAAAGGAGAGACAGGATCTACCAGATAAAAAAAAATCCAGCCATTACTTGACAATTTCCTCAAGACGTGGGAGAAACAAGGAAACACGATTTTTTTTTCCAGCCTCAGACCTGTAATATTTTCTTGCAGTTTGTTCTTCATGAAAATGAAACAAGGTTTGCTCTCAAATCCATGTAAGTTATCCTTCCTCTACACAAACCTCTACCATTTACTTCCCAGAGGCTCTGGATCCCTAGCCAGCCTCTCCCCTCCATATATCCCAGTATACAGAACAGCTTTCTCAGAACTAAATCCAAACAATATTAAATGGGAAAATTCAGGTATACATGTCCGTCTAGAGTTTCCAGGGGAATCCAATTGTTCCTGTGAATCATGAGTTCTGGGAGACACTGGAGCCTGCAGGCTGCACATCACAAATTCTTGTTTGTCGCACAGGACTGACTTGTCACCAGATAAACACATGTCACATACTGACACGAGCAGTGCCAAAAGGAACACCTCAGTCCCTGGAATACTAATGGCAAACCAGCAGTTCTTCCACCATGCCAAGCAGCTTTCCATGTCTACAGGAGCTGTGAGCAGTTCAACCAAGCAATTTGCACTCCACATACTCTCTGCAGGAATATTAAGCAGATTTTTTTTTCCCTTCAATAATATAGGCCCAAAAGCTATAGGAATGGATCCAAATGTGAAGCATTTGAACCGAGTCTGTGAACCAGCTGAGATTTAGGGAACCTTTTCTTTTTGAGACGAAGTCAGGCAGCTGCCAGAGTTTCCATTTGCCCATTTTCGAAGTGTAACGCACAAGTCAAAAGAATCAGTGGGAAAAGTGTGGCTGCCTGCCACCGAGCTCTCAAAAGAAATCATCTGGTGATGTGAGGTGGAAGACAGCGTTCATCATTAGCAATGCAAAAGAACAAGAGTTAGCTCTGCCAGCACTAATTCTTGACCACCTACTCTTTTTCTACATGACTAAGCCTATGGAAATAGCCCGCCAGAGATGCAGAGCGTTGCACTTTGTCAATACCCACCACTGCAAATATCAGCCTCTCCAGAAGACATTTCAGGCTGAACTGAGTGTGCAGTATCTCTGTCAACCTCGCTGCACTTCTGTTTGTGCCTTTAAGGCAATGAACTCCCAGATCAGCAAGCGGTCAGGAGTTCACATATTCATGCCCAGTCTGCAACAGAACAGTTGCTCTTTGAACGATTTCAGGGATAATTTAAGGATCTGTATGTCTCAATTAACTCTACACTTCAGCTACAGTACACAGACACAGGACTAAAGTTAATCCTCTTTTATTTGGAAAAACAACGCATCAGACAGGAGTTCAGTGGTAAGAACACCCACACCTTAGAGACTAAGCAGCAAGCTACTGAGACTTCACAACAGAGCTGCTAGGAAAGTAAAATGATAAAAAATCATCACAGAATGGCCTGGGTTGGAAGGGACCTGAAAAATAATCTGGTTCTAACCCTCATGCCATGGAGACAGGGACACTTTTCAGAAGACCAGGCTGCTCAGACAGATGCAGAACAGAGTAAGGACAGGTAACTGTGGAAGATCACAGGGAGCAGGGATACTGCAGGAGAACATGCTGAAAGCTGAAAACCTCTATTCCCATCCTACCAAGAAGAATCCAGCTGTTAAGCACCATTAATATTCAACACCCTGACTGCCACAACTTCAGACAAAATGTTCCAGCTGCAGTTTTGGGGGGTTTTGTGGCTATCAGAAGAGGTTTGCCCTGCCCTCTCCCCCACCCCAGCCTGATCAGCTCCCTGTCTGGGCTGGCCATGTGGCAGCACGAGCACCAGTGCCAGGGACACAGAGTCCTGAGCAAGGGCAGGATTGACCCAGTTAGTGAAAAGCCGCAGTGGTGTCAGCTTAAAGCAAATATGGGATGCAGCCTCGGTGTCTCGGGATAGATAGCACTTCTCTCCAAAGAGTGCTGGGAGGCCATAGAGCTTTAAATGGGTACATTTAAAGCTGAAGACAGCATAAAGAACGGCAGGAGCATGGGGGAAGGAAGGTTAATGTATTCCAAGACAAGCAAAATCATTAAGGATGACCAACAGAGCGATGGGAGATGCACACACTGACATTTAGCTTTAGCTAGCCAGGTGCTGGATTAAAATAAAGCAAAATAAACATCACCATGCATATTTTTCTGTCCCTTAGAAGCAGTGACAAAACCTAATGATGCTCTAGAAGACTCTCCTGCTAAATTATCCACTGTCTGTTACTACCAAGACTTGCTGGAACTAAAAAAAGGCTGATAAAACAAGCTGCAGCATATTCCTTCAGCTCACCTAAGTGATGCCAGTGAGCTCCTCAGCCTCCAAAAAGGGATGTGATTACAAAAACCAGGGAAGGAGGATTATCCACATCAAATCTGACAGGAAACAAGTGTCTGTCAGGCAGAACAATACAAGACCTACAGTTTCCTACCAGGCCAGTCCTTTGCCAGTATTTCCACACCTGGAAAAGCAGAGCACTGCTGACAGCAGCCCCACTCTCAGCAAACATTAAGTAGTAAAAGAAATTAAAATATAAGAGCTCAAAAAATGAGGCTACAAATATTCACTTCATTAGCACCCAAGAAAAAATTCCATTTTTGAGAGTACTTTTTCAGCACATTCTTAGACTTTGAGTGAAATTCCATTCAAGAAATCATTTCCACTCCAGCCTGCAATGAAGTGGAAAGAGGACAGCCTCCAGGCACTGAGATTAAGCCATGGCCAAGGCAGCAGAGCGAGGCAATGATAAAATCATCACCATCAGCACTCAGCACTCCTCTGGCTGCTGCTGCATCATGGTGGGCTCATCAGCTCCCTCCAGGCACTCGTGTCTTTAAGACACACACAGAAACAGCTCCCTGCTGCTTTTCCAGCCTGCAATCCTCCCTTGCCCTTATGATTCAGGAGGAAGCTGCCAGCTGCAAAATGCCCCTGCATTGCAGGAAGCTGTTCACACTCTGCTGTCTCGGGAGGGTGAGGATGAACATGGCAATTCTCAGTTTCAACACTCGTAGCTGCTCATGGAGCTCAGCACAGGGCAGGTCTCCACTGCTCTGTCTGAAGAGAAACCTTGAGCCAAACCCATAGAAAACCACTTACTGCAGTTTTGGAAGGCCTGTTGCAATAAGCTCCTTAAAACTGCGCTCAGTTGAACAGCTTAGTGACAAAAAGATGGTGGGTTTTCATGGAAGACAACCCTTGATTTCCAAGCTATCATTTCTATCACATTCTGAGAAGCACTTCCAGCTTCAGTGGTACAAACCACATTGATGGGAGTAAAGCAGGTACAATGGCATCTTTCCAAAGGTATTACAAAATGACTGATTAGCCCAGAATTAAAGAATAATATCTCTGGTGCCAGCTATCCATGAAATTGGTTCACTAAGTCCCTAACTCCGCTGGCATCAGACACAAAGTTTTCCTCTTACACCCGTACAAGTCTCCCATAACAAATGACTGCACAGAGTTAAAAAGCTCTACTCTACACCCACAGCCAAGAGCACCTTTGTTTTATCAGACTGCAATCCAAAACTGCTGCACAGGTCTTGAGAGTCACTTCAGTGCAACAGCCCCACTCTTTCTGTATCCCATTCGATCAGGAGAGAGTACATCTCCCTCCTTTTAGGAGCTGAGAGCTGTTTATACACCGTGTTTTTAAGTAGAAAGCTTTCAAGTAAAAGATTAATAGCAGTTCCAATGAAACTGACTGGCCTGCCAAGGTCCCACTCTGCAAAGGAAAACAGACTCTGCCTCCAGTCACTTCCACAGAATTGCCCAAGAATTATCTTGCCCATAAGCAAAGAGAGCATCCTCATCCAGACACAGCTGAAAACTTCTGCCTGAACACCAACTCAGTGGTGAGCTCCAAGCAGAAACCATGATCCAGATCACCACTGAGAACTCCAGTCTTCTGCTTCCCTGCTCACCATTCCAGTGACTTTCCTGACAGTTTAAGCCCACCTTCAGCTTGCCAACACTTACATGAAGAACTTGTCTTTACCCACTCAAGTGCACCGCCTTGTCATCTCTGGGGGAAAGTGACTCCAAAAGTAGCAGCAATGAGAGATTTCATGAATTTTTATCCCTCATCATACACACACTCACAAGTCCAAAAGCTGACAGCACACCAGAAATGAAACAACACATGGACCTGCCAACTCTACTACTAAGAGCACACTAACATTCAAAAGAAGGTAAAATTTCAATGCACTTTTTTTTTCAAACTAATGAATCACTTCCTCTGATTCTCTTACCATTCACAGCTTTTTCTATCAGTTCTTCACAAGCATCGAAGTCCCCCTTCAACACCAGTTTGTCGTGCAGGTCTGTCAGCATGGGGTGCTCCAGAGCAATCTTGGTTTTCTTCTGCAGCGACTCGAAAGCCTCGGTGTAGTTGTGCTGCCGAAAGTGCTTTAGGCAAAGGCGAATGGCTTCCTGTTCACGGTACTACTGGAACACAAGAAAACCTCTGAGACATGGAGATGTTTCCTCTGACCAGCACTGCTGGCAGCTACCTGTGACCCTGCCCAGAGACAGGCTCTCTTATCCACGCTGCACAAAGGGCTCACGGAGAAAGGCTGTGTGAGAGACATTACAAGCTGTGCAGGCATTTACTTTCCAACAGTATAGAAATTATACAATTTGGTATCATCCAATTTAATAAGCATACAAGAAAAAGAGTGCATGGTGTCCCAGATCTCTGGGGTGACCATTATTTCCCCCCCATCTGCTTGGCCCTGCTGTTCGAGGCCTACACGAAGCACAGAGCAGGAAAAAGCCGTCGCTATCAGCGTTACATAATTTGATTGTATGACTCTTACATAACAAAATAATTTAGAAGAGTAAGTAGGTCACAGCTTTTCTAGAAGCAGAAGGAGAAAAAAAAAAAGCTGTGAGAATGGGAATACTTGCAATGACCAGCACTCCTGCCACGGAAAGGCAGAAGGCTGACCCCAAATCCTGTGGGCTTGTGAGGGTTTGGAATCGCAGCACCAAGGATTTCTGTGCACACCAAAGTTTTAACTTCTAAATATTCTCCTGCATCTTGAAGCAGAACCTCTGTTTTCACACCACGGATGGAGCCACAGCTGCCCATCTCCCACTCAGCTGTGGGAAGGGGTGAGAAAGGTGAAAGAAAACCCACGCTGGGTCAAACATCCTGGCACAGACACACGAGGGAGTAGTAAACTCTGAGTAAGAGCTACAATTTCCAAAGCTGCTAACAAGATGTATAAGAAACACTGTTTTTTAGGTTGATAAGTAGCAGAAACACTTATTTTAAATAGACTTTTCAATCCTAAATTCTTAAGCATTAAAAAAAAAAAATCTCCATTTCCATCTTTAACACACAACTACTGTGGTAAACAGCAAATGTAACTTTAAGCATCTATAAGACTGATCAAATTACAGACAAAAGATTTTACTCCTAAATGGACACTACTGCTAAAAGTGAAGTTTATAGTATTCAAATGAACAGAATCTTTCTGAAAACCTGGAACTAACACTGACATTCAACAAAATTTAATGCTCTCGAAAGAATGGCTCGATAGCAAGAATCTCATAAACTGAAGCAGCTAAAAAGAAACACGGCCATGTGCTGTATTTTTAGTTCTTAATCCATCAGTATTTCACAGCTGCAAATAGCCAGAACTATGCATTTTTAGAAAACCAGTTCCCAGCCCACATAAAGGCCAAGGACATGTACCGATAAGAATGCAAGGCTGCAGCAAAGAATTATTAAAGCTAAAACAGTTTTACAGCACAACTGGCAAAAAACAACTCCTTTTTTTTCTTTCCAAGAGATGCCTGAGACACTCTCTAAGCAAATCTTCGCTTGCATGAGTCAAGGCCAAAACCAATTTAGATTTTTTTTGTTCAAAGGGATAGCAAGCAAAAGGAGAGCTGCACACCAGTAATTCTTCTGCATTTTTAGATCCTCCAGTTTAGAAATCAGACAAAATGTAGACATGAGACAGAGTCTCCTCCCTTTCACTGAGCCTCTCATGACTGACAGACCTGGCTTAGATAGCCAGGAATGACTTGGATGGAGTCTGGCCACTTGATGCAATATAAAAGTTTATATTCAAGTTTATATTCAAGTGACATCATAGTAGTACTTCAAAAGTTAAATGTAAGAAGCTGCTTTAAGCAAAAAAATGTGTATAAAAAGTATATAAAAAGCTCCTTTTTAAATGCTGTCATACAGGTTTAAAGAGATGACAACCCAAATAATAGCTTTGATCTGAAGCTGTAAATAATTCCTATGGTTAAAAACGTAACAAGAGCAGGAGACTAAGACATCAACACTGTCAAATACACTCGTAGAATTAAAAATACTTATGTGCTCATTATCAGAAGTGGTACCCAGTGATAAAGTACCCCTTCTTGTGGGATCTCAGCACCTCAGGATGGAGGTGCAGAGTGGCCGAGACCACCCTTGGGGGGCTCGGGAGTCCTGGAATGTTGCCAGAAGTGTCTGGTGGCTGGACTTTGATCCGACACAGGAGACGACGCCTGTATGAGGATGGGAGGAATTCACTGGGGTGAATGGTGAAGGGATAAGTTAATTAGAGTGTAAAACACAGGGTTTAGGATTTTGGTACAGGTGGGTCTAAAGAAGTAAGATGGAGGAATTGGGCATGTCCTGTTCTTCTTCTTCTTCTTCTTGGCCTCCATCTTCTGTGGTGATGGTGGCACTTTGGGATTGGTTATTACTAGAAGTGCACCGGTTAATAAGGGTAGAAGGTATTGGGGAAAAATGATAAATATTGTACACGTAACTTCGGGTATAAAGATAAGTGACCGCCCCGGGGGCTCGCAGTGTGCCCATGGCTGACTTGCTGTGCAGACCTCTGTCGGGCTGAAAGAAAATCTTTTAGATAAACAATTAATAAACACCGAGACCGAGACAAGATCAGAAGTCTCTCCTCGTCCTTTGAAGCGCCGGGCTCTTCGAGGCCATCCCTGGGCCTTTCCAGGCCACCTAAACAGCCTAAACAGCACAGAAAACTTACACCTTCTCAGGTGCTGAAGTATGTCCACTCTCATGAAAGAGGGGTGAGGCTGTTTGGAGGCAGTAGGCTGAGCTGGACAGCAAGGAGAGAGTGCTGAGGAATGTTTCAGTCCTCATCCATTATCCCCAGCTCCACTCCCCACAGGAGAGGGAGGTTTTGCTGGCACAAAACAAAAAGGAAGGGCAATGTGGTGTAGAAGTTCTCTCATCTGATGTTGCAGGCGGTGAAGAATTATTACACTTCAAAGACTCTGAGATTTCCAAAAACACTCGTGAAAATATTCCCACCATCTCAAAGAAGTGGAAGAAACAGGTCAACCTTTCTGCCTTTCCCTAAATATGGGACAGCACATCCCTCTCCACGGATCCAGCAACAGTGGCCTCTCTTCTGTGAGACAGGAGAACATCAGTGGCACGTGCACTCATCACCAACAACTTGGCAGTGGATCCCAGCACAGCTCACACCACCATGACTCAGTCTCTGCACTGCTGCTCTGGGGCTCCAAGCTCCAGGAGAACAATGCTGGCAGCCCTTGAAGAAGCTGTCCCTACACACAATGCTGACCAGGAAAAGTGCCCATTCCATGGGAGAAGATGGAACAACACAGATGAAGACATTGTCACTGCATGATTCCTGACCAAAAAAGAAAATAAAAATCAGAACTTCCTGCTTGAAGCAACTGGTCCAAACTGCCAGACACGCCACCACGTGCAGAGCCAGCAAAAGGAAAATCAGCAGCCTCTGTCAAGTGGACTTCCATCATCAGCTGACTCATGACCACAAAGCAGCTCCAGACAACTTCCACTGTGCTGGTTATTTAAATCCTCCACAAAGCAGCTCATGATGTTGGTGTAAATGGGCACGAGCCAGACACCACAGCACCCTGAACTAATCACACACAACCTCTATCCCCTTCTAAGCTCCTCCTTCTGGAAGCAGGATACACCACTGCTCCACTACTCAGTCCTACTCACTGGGAAGGGATGTCTTCTCTGCAACACAATATGAGTTTCATTAATTGTTCCAGAGAAACCAAAGCACAAAATGTACCAATAAAATGTGTTCTGCTTGTCAGTGTGCACTTCCCTCCCAGGGGAGAGGCATCTCTAATAGTCAATTAAATACAAGTTATAAAAATAAAGCTTGGAAACCCTTGAACTTTCTGTCTATCTAATGACAAATGACATAAATCATCTCATCTCACAGGCCAGTGGCACCAGCCCCTGGACAGTGAAAAGACAGTAAGAGGAAAACATCTAAAGAGCAAGACACCAACAAGGATTCTCTTTTAAAAAAATGTCATTTTTATACCCTGTAACAAAAGGTGCATCTGTAACCCAAAAGGTTCTGGACTCCACGGACTGGAGTTAGAAGAATCAGAAGATAATAAGAGGGAGAAACTGACGGTTTTGTGAAGATTCATTTCCCTTTCAATACAAATACTAATACTTTACTAATACTGTCCCCTTTGGCTCAGTGTTCCCTTCTTGTGGTATCTACCTGTCAGGTCTTTTGGGTGATGCTGGTGGTTTTGGGGTTTCTTGGGGCTGTTCTGTTGGTTTTTCAAAGAGAACAAACAGATGAAATTCAGAAAGTTTCCCTTAGGGTCAAAGTCAGCCACATGGTTCCAACTATGCATGTTTGCTGTTTTAATAGCTGATGTTCAAGGAATGAAAAGGTCACATCACTCCAGTAAGAGAAGTTTCACAAGATTCTGAGACTGGGAATCTTCAAACAAACAGGCATCTATAAAATGCAGGCCTACCTTGCTGTACCAGTTGAGGCACGGCTGGACCACATCTGGATCATCAATGCCATTTAGTTCAACATACCAGATACTAAAATTGAAGCTAGGTCCCCACGATAAGAGTGGAACTGGAGAAGAAAGGAAAAGGAGAAAAACTATGCATAAACATCAAACAGTCATTATTGCAACAGAATGATTTTAAAGTTTACACAAAATTCAGTGTTTCTGACTTAAGTTCTAGCTCATTTAACTTAGCTTAGGAAAATTACCAAATACATCATGTTCAAGTTTGTCATTTAAAGCAACCTGTGCTGAGCAACATTAACACAGCAGATCATTACAAAGCAGAAGCTTGCTTTAAGCAGAAGAGCAAAAACATTATCATTAAAAACAGCTCCAAGAGGCAACAAGCTTTGACAAGGATGGGAATCACAAGCATACTAGAGACAGTATTTGCTCTTCAAAGTACATTTATTTCCCCATTTGTCAGCAACAATTATTTTCCCTAATGGTGAAGACAAGAAGCTTGGGTAGTTTAAATTTTACAAAATTAGTAACATCTGCAAGTTGTGGAGGAGCGAGGGAGGGATAACTGTCAGTTTCTAACTTAAAAACTCTATTTTTTAAAAAGCTTTATTTAATTCGTGCAGGTTTTTTGCTGGTACTATTTTATCTGAATATTGGAAAAAATGGACTTGAAATACTAAAAGACCCATGAAATACACTACAGCCTCTCACCTATGGCTTCTCTACCACTCTGGGTTAGGATCTGTGGCCTTGCACTGATTTTGTGGTTAATCTGCAGGTTAAGACCTGGTTCTGCTTTTTGAAGCAACTCCAACCCCCAGAAAGCTTGTGTGTGAACTCTGACTCATTAAAACTGCAGTGAAATGGAGTAGTTTCATTTCAAATACTTTTGTTTCCTTTTTATCTGACTCTAACTGATAAACAGGAAAAGACAGTATTGAAGTTGAATGAGCAGTTACCAGCAACAGCAAGGAGTCCACCACCTCCTCCCTTCCATTATTTTTGCCACTAAGAAATTGCTGTTGAAACAGGCACCATGAAATACCACTGATATTAACCTGCTGAACTCACGTTTTTCTGACCTACTCCTTGAGGAAATAAAAACCCCAAACTCATCATAAACCTGTTCCTGAGTTCTTACAGGTTCTAAAGTATTTATACCTCAAACAAGCAACATCTATGATTGTCTGCAATGTGTTTGGGCACAAGGCACATGTTCAAACACATGATTTTCTAAGTTTTAGACAGTATTTACAAACCTATTGCTAAAGACACACAGTAACTTCTGGGAACAGTCAAGATCCAAACAGACTTTGTATATGCAACTCTTAACTGATTTTAATATCCCTAACAAGGTACTTTCTATTGTACAGCTCTCAAAACATCTTTTCAAACAGGTTTTTTTTCAACTTGGTTATTAAGCACACAGCGTGATGCTTTCAGAGCAGTTCCTTGTAGGTGCATGTTTGTGGAGAGAAGAGAGAAGTGAGGTGGTCAGAAAAACCAAGAGTCACCTGTCTCCCATCCACATTGCACACTCTCTGGCCAGGAAATTTCCCTCTTGCTGACTTTCATCCCCTGCGCAGGCTGAGTGCTGCCAGTGGGGTAACCTAACACCATAAAACATGACTGCTGCTAAATTCAAGTTGGGTCCCGGATATCCTACCCATCACTGCAGCAGTCTGGCAAAACACCACATCTAAGGGCAGCACCTCTGGTCTGTCCTCAGACCTGAGCACTCAGAGCAGACCAAACTGAGGTTAAATTTGGTATTTGGTCAGCTATAAACGTCAAAGTCTATCCAACAGCTCACTGAACTGAAACACTCAACTAAACCACAGACCACCTCAAATGGGCCAAGACCATCCATTTCCTGATGGCAAACCTGAGGCCAACTTCCAAACTGAAATATTGTCACCCTCTCTATCCACCTCCATTTCTTTTCAGCCATTCTCCTCAAAAACCTTCTATGAGCTTCCCTCAGAAAACAAATTAAAAATTCACCCTCCTCCCTTTGATGCTAGCTACAACCCCTAAGAAGTTATTGGGATGTACACAAGAATCTGGGGCAGCTCCCACCACAAGAAAAAGCAAAGCCATCAACTTGCTGACATTTGTCCTTCCCACAGTTAACTCAGACTTCCAACAGTCTTTTGTACAATAAGGAAAAAACAAAACACCAGAAATGGTGATTTTTAACAACAAGATTCTCAGGGTGCAATCTTTTCTAAGGAAAGCACATTAAGATGTACAGGGAAGGGAAGGAAAACACTTCCCCAGAACTGCACAGGCAGAGAAAACTGAACCTGACTCCACAGGAGCAGAAAAAGAAACAAAGCTGAAGGTTGAGACTGAAATGTGATTTCTATTCCAGTTAGGCAAGTTGAAGTGTTCTGCTGGATCATCTCCCCATTTCTGAACTTCTCTCCTGACTCCCAGGAGAACCTCTCACCCTTTCTTCTGCCCTCTCTCTTTTAAGGCCTCTACAGGAGCTCTCAGATCTTCAGAAAAATCTCCTTTTAGAGCACCCACAATCTGACTTATACCTGGAAAGAGGAGGCACTAAGTGCAGCATGGAAGCACTTTTTTCTGCACACCTTTGAGATGGAAATGTGCTACAATCAAAGATGTTGAAGGCCTAAAGGTATATAATTCCTCCACTTTTTATCAAAAAGCCACCTCACTATGTTTTTTCCTGCAGGTACCACAGCAATCCATCCTAAAAAGGTGTAACTGCTCAGAACTGTTCAATTGTCACTCCACAGTGAGAGGAGTTCAGCAAAGGAAAAAGAAAAAATTAAAAAATCAATATTCTTCTGAGAAACAGAAGGTATGTGAGTCACTTAAACACTTCTTAATCCATACCAGGATGATTTTAGGGGATACTTCTGAATAATAGCTATGCCTAGACAAGGACTGCAACTCTATTGTACAGAAACTAATAGCTAAGGCATTAAACACAGTAATTTTAAATATCTCTCTCAAGCTAATTTCTGTGCGCAGACATACAAACAGGTACACTTGCAAAATGAAGAAAATATCCACTTAAAAAGTATCCCTCTTTTCTGTTCCATCAAAGCCTAAAAATCTTTAAGCTTAGTTACCAAATCCCATGCAATTAAAATTACACCTGGCATTTTTCAAGTTGTTTCATGGCAATCAGTCTTTACACCTTCTGCTTTCAAGGACACAGCAAAGAGAATTCTCTGCTTGGAGGAATCACGAGAACAGAGCCAGAAACAAAGCTCACAGACATGAAAAAGATTATTCTTTGATATTTTGTCCAGATAAAGACTTTCTTCTCTCTCTCCAGCTCTTTAATGACCTACTACATGAAATGTAAAAATTACCTGTCAAGTAAGTCAAAAAGCCTGCACAAGTGGGCATTTCAGTGCTCAGGAACTGCAGCTGAAGTAATTAAACTAACAGAAGTGCAAGGCTTTCCCTGACCAAAGGAGAGAGGTTATTCTTTCTGCATTTTATGAGCCTGGAAACTCCTCTGCTATGTGAGCAATGGAGGCTGGAGCAGGAACTTCCCCCTCTCCCAGATCTGCCCGGGGTTTCTCCTGCCCCGTGCCCCCATACAGACCCCACTGTTGTGCTGTTGTAGGTCCCTGTGCTGCTCTGGGGAATCATGAAGCCCATTCCTGATGCAAGTGCTGTGAACCCCCAAACCTCACTGATAGCTGGATTTCGCCCTGTCAGTCCCTGAGAGTCCAAAAGGGCAGATTTTGGCCTTGCTTCCTGGCACTGGTACAAGGAACACAGCACGGTGCTTGAAATTTTGAGTTACTTTGGCTAGCAGCTTGGAAATTTTAACAAACTCAAAACATTTTCAAGCTGTGAATCTGAAAAATAACAGAATTTCGTAACAGTGTTTTGCTGTTGTTTCACAGCAAAAAATGCTCTCATAGCTTCATCAACAAAATGACACCAGCCATCAACCAGAGGCTTTCATAGGTTTAGGTGAAAAGACCATTTCCAGTTCTGTCTTAGCACAGGAATTTCCTCATGAAAGACATTTTCAGGAAATGAAAGGCTATAGATAAAGGAAAACTCATCTCAAACTATAACCAGTGAGGAAGTGGCAGCTCAATGCAAACCTAATATTAATGTAGATAATAATGTTTATTCATGGAATGGTTTGGGTTGCAAGGCAACTGCAAGAGCACCCAACTTCACCCCCCTGACACCTTTCACTAACCCAGGCTGCTCCAAGCTCTGTCCAGCCTGGTCTGGGACACTTGCAGGGATCCAGGGGCAGCCACAGCTTCTCTGGGCACCCTGTGCCAGGGCCTCACCACCCTCACAATCAGGAATTTCCTGCTAATATCTAATCTAAATCTACCCTCCTTCAGATAAGGCTGTTTCCTCTTGTCCTATCAGTACATGCCCTTGAGAAAAGTGCTACATGAAGATCCCATCCCAATAAAACAAGGTACTGATGTAATTGCAGAAGAAAACATCCTGGTAATGGGAATTAATCAGCATTTCAATTTCATAACAAGTTTCAACTCACAGCTACACTTCATTTCATCAGAACACACTTTCCTAGAATACAATTTACACATCCAAAGAAGCAGCCAAAAATCTTTCCACTGGGCCCTTTAGCCCTCCAGGAACTACTTGCTAGTTTTTAGCCACCGAAAAATAACATTTTCCAAAAACTTAATGTTGGAAGCTTCAGAATAAAAAATAAAAATCTTTTAAAAATTCATTTAACTTTCCTGATGTAGTCAACCTTTAACTTGATTCCTCTGCTACTCTTGAGGTTTCCTAAAGCCAAGCACTACAGTTGCTTCCAAAAGTAGCAGCCAGAAACCAGCCCAGTGAAGAACCAAATCCTCTGCTTCTCTAAGAACAGGAAACCCCACAAATGATTACTGGATTCCCAGCCTGAAGCTTTCAGTTCCTGACAAACATGAGGAGATTCAGGAAGAACACACTGGAGCAAAGGGCTCAGAGGGGAGCCCCTACACAGCCACTATGATCAGTCTTGGCAAAGGAATTGCCCAACACATCAAAACACTCCTAAATTCATCTAAATTAGCCAACAGGATCTTATCTCATTTTTCAGCAACTACCTCCTTGCTCTATTTTTAACCTTAAACAGCTAGTTTAAACCCAGTCATTCTTGTACTATCTCAGTAGGTAGGAAGGGAAAGATAAATTTACTGAGCAAGCTGAAAGGCTCCAAATGCTTGGATTAAATCCAATAGCTCTAAGGCTCTTGCTCTCTCAGGCCTGCAGAAAGCAAGGAGGAGATATCCTTACCTGCTCCTATCACAAATCCAGTAGCTGGCCTTGGGGAGCACCCCCTCAGCCCCAGCCAAACCAGAAATCAGGGGGTACAACCCTCCCCTGCCCCTGGGTGTCACCCTTGGCCAGAGGTGAGTGAGACATTGTGATAGGAGCAGCAGGGAGAGAACAAGGGAGGCTTCTGCTGTTGCTTTACATGTTACAACTGTGTTTGAGAACAAAACTTTTCAAGAATAGAGGGCTGTCAATATAGAAACTTTTACTGGTATTTAGCTTAGTTATTTCTTTAGAGCTCTATACAGCAATTTATAGGAGGACAGTAAGCAGCTTCTGCCACAATTAGTTGACTCAACAGCTGGATTTCTGAAAATTGCTCTATTTTGCTTTCACTCCCCAGGATCTAAATTATGAAGCTACTATTTCTTATTAACAGGACTTCACTGTGTTCCAATCTAACCAGCCTAAAAGATGATAAAATGGAACAGCTATTGTGGATACTGTGCCTGAGTACAATGAAGTCACAAGTGCCAAGACAGGCACAAGTATCAGAAGAGATTATTTTCTACTCAGAATGCTGAAAAAATGCATTTACCTATCTTAATGAATCGACAGGGGAACATCTGTTCATCAATTTTATGCTTCAAGGTGAATGTTTCTTTGTTATAATCATTCTTTAAGCCACTGTGGGAAAAAATAAATAAGGTTACTAAATCTTACCTTGTATTTAAGGACTAGCTAATAAATGCAATCTAGGTCACACCTTGTTTCACACCACCCTGAACCATCAGTACACGTGCTGGACCCAGCCTGGGCTGCTCTCCACCTACCTGTGCCTCCCTGGGAGGCAGCACTGCCATTTTGGGAGGGAATTGCCTTTGGATCAGTGCTGCTCCTCTGCACCTGGAACCCTGAGACTTCAGCTCCTGATGTGCTGAACTGCACTCTTCCATTCTCAAGAGGGAGATGGATCAGGTCTTAAAATTATCACCCTGACAAAGTGCTTTGTGATTCATTTATGGGCATTGCTTTCTAAAAATATCAAACACTTAGTATCATTTATAAAAAAAAACTTAAGTCCATATTTACTGAAAATACAAGTACAGGTCCCAAAATGAGGATTTTCATTAAACCTCAGCAGAAGTGGAACAATATTAAATGCCAACAATTACTATGGCTCTAAAAGACTTTTCCCCCCACAATTGTAACAGCAATAAAGTCAAATTTCAAGACAGATCTATCTAAAGAGGGCAAAAGTGTGGGAAGGGCTGTGGATAGATTCTATATGGTCTTGAATGATACCTGCAGCACAGAATTTCCCATATTTGTCCATGGCTACTCTGCTTGACTACAGATGATATACCCCAGAGATGGACTTCTTATCTGTAGGCCCCCCAAAATACACCAGTTCTTGCCACTCTTTTCTCTTGTACTCCTGGATTTTAACTCTCATTTCCCTTTCTGAAACAGCACACTCCCTAAAAGGCCCTTGCAAATTTACATTAGCAACTACTCAGAAGTTCTGGATAACCTGAACAGCCCCAAGGCTCTTTTTTTAGTACCTATCAGTACAACTCTATGAAATGCAACTAAACAAAGGAAAATGCAGGTTTCCATTTGCCTGTTGGATTTATTTACCCATGTGACAAAGGCAGATCAGCTGACTAGTTCAGATCTTTAAGGCTGCAACAAGGGTTTTGATAAGGGGATTGGGCTTTTAAAAGTTACTTCAGTTACCTGGGGAAACATTTTTGCTATGCCTGAAGCACATGGAAGGAAGGAACTGCAATCCAGCAACGCTGCACTCAGCTCTTCCAAATCCCCAAGAGCTCGCTCTCCACAAACTCTGTGGTTAGAGCAGGGTAAGGAAGGCTCCTGGAGCAAGGGTTGGGATTGCTGCTCTCTGACCTGACCACAAACATGGCAGGGTCACAGCCACAGCTCTGCCCCTCTGCTGGCCATGTGTGTGCTGGGGAGCCAAGGGGGATTTGGTCCAGCCTTTATGATTCCCAGAGCTGATGGAATCACATCTTACCTGGATAAGAGATCTGTCATATTCTCCTCATTCATCCCACCAAAGACTTTAAACTTCTTTAAATTGCAGACATGTGTTTTCTCATATTTGCCAAATGTGATGCTCTGGACTATGGCAGGTCTTTCAAGCTTCAAAATCAAATACTGTGGAAGAGAAAACAGTGAGTTTGAATATTAAAGCCAAGGCTACAAAACAAGCTAAGGGAGAAGCTTTATGCCCTCCAAATACTCATAACAAAGCCAGAGAATGAAAGTGAAGATGAAACCTCCCCATTATGGTATTTTTTCATTGGTCCTGGAATGAAGAAAAGATTTTTTTAAAAATACTATTTTTAAATCAGTTTACCTAGGAAAAAGATTTGGTTGAACTACTTATGCCAAGCAATTCTATTCAGAGCTTACATACATTCCTTTGAGTTGGACTCAAGACTTCCTGAAATCTGGCAAATGGGATCCAACTCCAGAGAGTGAAGATTCAAACGCCCACTAGAGCCTGAAATGAAACCTAAACTGAATACACAATTAGATAAATACAGTATGTTCCACATGCTAAGAGAACACCAAATTACTTTTCCCCCCTGGGCTGATGCTGTTTAACCACTAACACAAAGTTTGGTGTGTGGCAAACAGCGGAACCAACTGCTTATTAACCATCCCAAATAAAACTGAGCCACTTAATTACAGAAAAGGAGCTTTACATGGAAAATGATGAAAATGTTCTCCCTTGTGAACATTTGCTCCCCTCTCACACTGGGTGAACCACAATCTGTGTATGAGAAGTGAGATTATTTAGACTCAGGTCACAGGTACCAGCTTCACCAGCAGTGCTGGAGGAAGAGATCTGTTCCCATGGAAAAGGAGGAGCAGGGAAGCACTTGCACCACTCATCAGGGACCACCAAACACCTTCCCCTACCAAACAGCTCTTGGAGGGAGTCTGGAGACACCTTGGTTTTTTTCACCTTGCAGAACACATCAAGTTTTATATCTGAAAATAATGTGTTTCACTCTCTTCCCTGATGTCTCAGAAATAAGCAGTGCACCACAGAGGCAAAGCACAGAATGACAATTACTCATCCTGCTGGATTTTGTTAGAAAGCCCTGCCATCAGGGCTCCAGCACCAGCAGATCAGCACTTTGTAGGACACCTCCCACCGCAGCTCTGCTGGTGGCCCTGTCCTCCAAGCAGCAGCACTGCCAAGCCAGACATGATGCCTGAGTTTCGGTCTTTCATCAGCATCAAGTACAGATATCTGCATCTGTGTGGCTGCTTTCTGGGGATCCTGAGCAGCATCTCCTATGCTAAACATCTTAGGAGAGTATCTACTATCCTAGACAAGTCCATCAGTAAGGCAATCTCACCCTAGAAAGGTAACTTTTGAGAGAGCAGCAGAAAAAACTTGCTCATCCATTTAGTTCTCAGTCTTCTTTTTTTTTTTTTTTCTCTCAACCCTACAAAGCAAATAATTCTCAATCTAGTAGCAGCACTGATGTTGCTCTGGAGAGCACCAGGATAAAGGTTTCACCTCAATGGCTGGCTCCTACTGTTCTTACAAAAAGCTTAGATTCAGAGAAATACTTGTACACAGAGCATTTACAGATCAGGGTGCAGACTGGACAGGTACAAACAGCAGATTTACTGTCAAAGATGCTTCAAGTATCTCAAATTTTTTCAAAATTAAGAAAATAAACCAGAAGCAGCACTGTGGGGGTACAACAGAATGCTTCAGTGCTTTTCCAAATGCCTTTAATGACAAATTTCTACTTTTGTGAAGAACACCATCAACTTAAATGTCAGAACCCACCATTTATGCAGCAGCAAGCCATGCTGTTGTCTCAAAGTACTTCCCAAACTTCAGGGGGAAAACACCCCACTAAAATTCTAGAGAAAACTGATTTTCTAAAGAGAAAAAAAGGAAAGAATAAGCAAAAGGATGGTCCTTTAATGAGCAAGGCAGCACTTGATACATGGCACAGCCCGCTGCCAAAATTCCCATACAGAACAGACAGTACACAATGTCTAAGAACTCCTCCTACACCATCATATCTTCACTGCACATTTCTCCCAAAGCTGGAAAAGTGAAGCCAGCACTACCAGCAATTGCAATTCTTAATCCTGCTGGAATCCCAAACCTAATGCCTGGGCCATGAACACACACTTTCTCAAGTACCACACAAGATTTGCAAAAACTTGGCACAAACGTCATCCTGCATTATTCAATTCTTACCCTAAATTAAGGGAGAGAAAACCAGGACTGCAGTTAAATCCTTTATGCCTGGAAGGGAACAAGGCACAGCAATTACTCCACATGGGCAGCAGTGATTTCTTAACCCTACAGACAGGAGAGGGAACTCTGCCACCCACCACCTGCTGAGTCATGCAGACCTTACAGAAAACAGAAGCACAAAAGCTAAACTCAACCTTGTTTTGTGAATTATCTGCTGATTGATGTGGAAACAAAGGACAGATTTGCTATAAAACCCTGTGCCTAGATATGTGTTTTTCAGGTTTACAATGGATATACACACACATCAAGCTGAAAAACTTTCAAACTAGAAGATACATTAGGAATATTATTAGGATAATAAAAGATACATTAGGAATAAATTAGGAATAAATTCTTTACTGTGAGGGCGGTGAGACCCTGTGCATTCCCCATCCCTGGAAGTGTCCAAGGCCAGGTTGGATGAGTGATATCATCTTGGAGCCACCTGGTCTAGTGGAAGCTGTCCCTGCCCATGGCTTGGAATGAGATGTTTAAGGACCCTTCTAACACAAACTATTCTGTAATTCAATGATACATGTAAAAGTAGAGATGTACTTTTTGGGATTCTGTACACACACCACTGGCACTGTGTGGGTACCAGCTATGAACCTCAGTGATGTTGAAAAAACACACTGCCTCAAGAGCTCCTAGCAGCTGGCTGCATGAATATTTTTGGACTGCTACCAGGATTTTAGCTGTGACAGACTATTCTCTGTAGCTCTAAAAGATGTGACAGAAGTGTCTGTAGGATCAAGTGATTTATTCAACCTGGAGAGAGAACAAGTCTATGAGATTTCAGGCAAATACATCAAGATATTTGACACTTTTTCCATTTTATTGCTGTGAGTAACATCAGTACATTTAATGTCCACGTATTCATGCAGTATTCCAAAAATCCAAATTATAACTGAAGTGTTTGTCCATTACAACATGGCACACAGATACTAATTGGCATGACTGAGCAAAAACCTCAGCCCAGTTGTCAGGCCTCAGATCACAACACTAACAAAAAAGATGCTGCAAAACACCAGAAGAGGAAAACAACTGGTTTCTGAAGTAAATATGCACAAAGAGCAGAGTAAGTCACATATGGCACTTCAGCACCCAACAGCTGCTTACAGTGCACCCCAAAAAAAAAAGCAAGTCCAGCCTTGTCACTCTGGGAGCTGCAGCAAATTCCAAACTTTTCTGAAGTTCTGGTCTGTGCTACCATTTAATGACAACCATATGCAGGCTGCTGCATCACACAACAGGGTGTAAATTTTATTAATGTACTCTAAATTAATTCCTGATACAATCTACACAGCAGCATTGAAATCAGAGGATAACTGGTCTTCAGATGCAAAATTGAAACCAATTGTTTGGACAATACCACTAACATATGATCTTTAACTGGTCAAAATTCACAATTCCACAAGACTGGAATTGGCTGCCCAGGGAGCAGGTGGCAGAGTCACCATCCCTGGAGGTGTCTAAGAAACCTCCACATCTAAGTGGATGTGGCATTTAACTGGACCCTGGCACTGAGAAGGTGCTGATTGGTAAAGGGTTGTGCTCTGATCTCTGAGGTCTATTCCAACCTAATTGATTCTGTGATCAAATATGCAGAACTAGACTCCAAATTGCACTACACAAGCTGCCTGTACAATTAGAGTCACACAATCTTTTACCAATTTCTTTTTCTTTAACCAGTTCTGCTCAAGCATATTTTTTGATTAGGGAACAGTGAAACTTGCATTGCATGTAAAAATAAAACCCACAAAATAACAAAATAACAAGGGCTGTCCTTGTCCACAACACAAAAATCTCGACTGCTCTTGCAATTAAGTTGGTGGCTAAATAAAAATCTATGCTCTTGTTCTACATGTTATTAATCAAGCCACTCAGGGGAATTAAGTGCTCTGCACAGTGTTCCACATCAGACCATCACTGGAATCATCAGAATGAGCCTTTCTGACAGGGCCATGGTCTCCAGCATCACCAGCCTCATTGCTTCACACTTCCAATGTAAGCCGAGAACAGAATTAAAAATAGACCCATCAGCCCTCTCCTGCCTGAATAGGTTACTACATAACAGGTTTGTTATTAAATATACAATTTCTGGGTCATCTATTTCAAGACTCAAGCAAGATATCTAGTGTAATAAACAGAAAAACAGCTGTCAGATGTATTTCCTTTCACTGGTACTCATTCATAACCAACTGATGGCTTTCATGGCCATGAGAATTATTTAACTCTACCATACCCACGAAGCCAGGAAAACCCTTTACTAAATATAGTCACGTGGCAGCATTTCAAGTGCCTGCACTTCCACTTTCATTTTCTTTCTGCTTTTAAAAAGGTTTGGTAGGGACTTTAGCACATTTACTGCATTTTCATAGAGCTTGTGAGTACATCTTTGGTTTTGCCTATGTTCTTCTGATTTGTGCTCTGAAAGAAAAGGTGCCTGGAAAAGTTTTGTTTCAGTCAATAAGGGAAGGGAATAAACCAATGTTTAGGGACTCATGTTACCAGGCTTGCAAGGGTTCCTCAGGGGTGAAGAGACAGACGACAATCTTGACTCCACGATCAAAAGGCTGGATTTATTATTTTATGCTATAAGTTACATTAAGTCTATGCTAATAGGAATAGAGAGAAAAGTTCAGAAGCTGCTAAGCTAAGAATAGAAAAGGAATGAATCAACAAAGGAGCTCTCCCCGATTCTGTCCCAGAGAGAGCTTGTCTTTGATTGGCCCTTAATTGTAAACATGGAACATGGGCCAATCACAGATGCACCTGTTGCATTCCACAGCAGCAGGTAACCATTGTTTGCATTCTCTTTCTGGGGCCTCAGCTTCCCAGAAGAGGGAAAAATCCTAAAGAAAGGATTTTTCACAAAAGATGTCTGTAACAGACTCACTCGTATTTTTACCCTTAAGGCAGCACAGCATCATCACCTCAGCAGGGAATTGCTAAACCCTGGCATTAAGGTGAGGCACTGAGGAGACAAACACGAGCGATCAGGGCTGCAGAGCTTATTAAAATATCTCACATTGAGCATGCTGGACATCATCCTTGTGTTGTGCCTGAGCCCTGGTTTCAGCTAATAAAGCTGGGAACAAGGAGAGCTTTATTTCCCTGAGTTTTAGTTTGCTTCCTGTCCAGACCATTATGGCCACCCACACACTTGAGCAAGTGCGTCACCGCACGAGTGACCAGTTTGTAAATGGAGAGCTGCCAACACAACACCTAGAAAATGCCTTCCAGCTTCATTTTCTAGCAGTTCCATGATGTTTATTCCAGAGATTAAAAGTCATGTGTATAAATCAACATTTTTTGGAATATGAACTATTCAGCTTGATTTTCCCCCAAATTCTCTCCTCACCACATTTATAATTCAGTCATCCACTGTTTCAACTGAAGTTTTCCAAGCCAAAATTTTGCTGTAACAACTTAAGCCACTGGAAAAAAAAAAAAACAAGGAAGCAGAACACCTATATAAATGTTTTTCCTACATTTAATTTGGCAGTCTTTCAATGGACAAGGTGCAAGAACTATTTCAATCAAAATGCAACCAAATCTGGAGTTCTTTCATCTGTCAAATATGAGACAACACGAATGGGAACTGCTTCCTTATACACAGAAATAACAAAAACTGCACTCTTTGCACACAGGGCTCTTCTGCAAATTTCAATTCCCCACTTCCTCTTTCCAGCTGATTTTTCTACAGAAAATTAAACCATAAAAAATGCTTTACATGAATAATTAAACACTCAGATTAGAAACATGAGAATTAGCTGCAGTATATAGTACTTTATATAGTACAAAGGCACTGCAAACACATCCTCTCTCTTACTCAGTGTTTAGGATTGGGCTTGCTGAACACATGAGCAACTACACAGTAATTTATATTCTCATTATTAGATACAAAAATTCAAGCAAGAGGATACAGCAACATGGTCTTTTCCAGTCAGGCAGCCAGGTTTTCTGTTAGCTTTGTCATTAAGTAAGAGAATAAAACTCAAATACTGTCTTGCCAATTTCAGTTGATACATGAGGATTTTTTTTGCAAGCCAGGCCTTAATTCTGGATACCCAATATATGTCTTGGTATGTGACACACAGGTAGACAATGCCACTATTAATTCATCTCTCTCCCACCAAGAAGTTTGGGTTAAATGCCTTGCTTAGCATGCAGAACAGTGCCCAACTCTCCAGGGTTGGAGTCAAGTCATTCTGCACTATCTCCATTCAGGTCACGACTTGTACACATGAAATTTTTGGAAGACATCTCTTTAACAAGCTCATGTGGTTTGTACAGAAGTCTGCCACTCTAATTAATCCCTGCTTAATCTACATGTCTGAGTACAACCTGCATCACTCCTTGTCAGCCTGAGTATAAATTGGGAATATTCTAAAGCATCCACTTACAGGAGGTGTGTTTCCATTCCAGAATCAGATTTTTAAAAGGACTAAATGTTCATGATGGCTCAGAAAATTAAAGAGTGAATTTAAGCCACAACTAAGAGCACATGTCAGATGAAAAATCCAGTCCAAAGACACACCATGAGCCAACCCTGCCTTGGGAACAAAAGCACCCCAAAAAAACATGTGCTTCCTGCACAAAAGCAAGTAAAGGATGGCACAGGCTGGGATACAATCCATGCTCAATACTCATTACTCTGCAATCCATAGTTCCTAGATAGACTAAACTGCTTCAGGCTATGGATTAAAATTCTGCATTCTTTATCAAAATATAAATAAGTAAAATAATCAAATTCAAAGAGCAGTAGATGCACAGAGGCATCAAGAGGATCAATACCAGTCTTCACAATCAGGTTTAAGGAATACAAGGATACCTTTCCTTCTCCTCTAAAAAACCCAAAAACCTTATTTTACAGACACAATGACAGAGGATGATTGATCAGAAAACCCAGGTGAAAGCTCTTCAGTGGCAGCAGATGAGCCACCAGTGCAGACTCTGGATCTTCCACACAATTCCAAGACAAAGCTGGAAGATTTACCTGTGAGATTTCACTCAAGAGGAATACTTGGATTAAAGAAGTAGATAAGCAGAACTTTGCATGAGAGGGACACTGTGCAAGTCCCTTTGCTGTGTATCAGTGCTTTAAGCAAAGAATTGAAAACAAGCAGCATAAGAGACATAGAAGCTGATCAAACATGTCAGAGTAAGAAGGTACAGATCTAACACAGAGAAAAGAAGAATATTCACTGGAAAGAAAAAGTGGAAAAGACTATTCTGGATAATCTAACAACCTTAAGAATAGCAAGAAAGCAAATTAAATGCTAAAATCAATACAAATCTTATTTTAATAAGATGCTTAACCAGCAGAAGAGGTGACATTTGTGTCTCTAACCAGAGGCCACACTTCTGAACGTGCTATAAGGAGAAATAAATCCCAGCTCCTTAGATGTGGGATTCAAGGCCAAGAACCTCCAACAGCCTCCAGTAGTGCTGACAAAGGGGGGCCTGCACGCCTCATTAGCAGCTTAATCTCACCAGAAGGTTTGATTATTTCCAGCATGACCACGACTGCCAAGGAGGAAACCTGAAACTTCCCCCACAATGAAGCACTTCTAGAAAGATCACAAATTGCTAGAAATGTAAATATCTCATGTATCAACAACCTGCATTTTACTCAGGGAAGGAAGCCTATAAATATGTCCACGTCAATAGCAGCAGCCCACATTTAAAATAAAAAACCCAGAGCAGCAGAGATTCAGGAGCTTACCTGGGGAGGATAATTGCTTTCTGAAGACCATCTTGAGGACTGATCATTTGGTCTATCCACCAAGATATTCCTAAGAAACGAGAAGCCAAGAGTAATTTAAGTAACAGCTGCATATTTTACATCTCCAATAAATGTGCTGTACATTCAGATCAGTAACATTCTCATGCAACTACTAAATCATTAGGTACAGACTCAGGTTCTCCCCCTTTTTTATTAAAGGTTTTCTAAATTGCTATTTTACAGGACCCATCAAAACATGCCTTCGAGCTTTGTGGTTGTGAAACAGAGCTGCAAGTTGCGAAATAAAAAAAATTCAAATTGTGACATAAATGTAAAACAGATGAATTTACATAGGCATAAGTCTGTAATGAAGTGGGAAAAAATGGGCTTATACAACTCAGTAGGGTAAGAATTTTTCAGAAAGGTTAAAATGATGAGCAGTTGGAGGGTTAGTAAGGAAGGGAGACAAAGGGCTGCTAACCCACTTAAGCTTTCCTGGAGCATAGAAAGTTGACCATGCCAAATTTTAACAAGTATTTTTCACAAGCTATAAGCCCTGAACAACACACAAAAAAGTACAAGTTCAAGTCTTCAACCAGCAAAATTGAGTTGCTTTCTTCACTTTGAAACAGTACAAAACTTAGGTAATTATTAAATTCAAAATAGTTATTTTTTGGCTAAAATGAAACAGATTCATTATGACAGTTACATGACACATCTGCTTTCTCTTCTATAACCACGCAGTAAAGCTCACACCCCAGATTAAACTAAAAAAAAACCCCTATAAATCCCTAAAATATATATAATTATTGGCAAGGTGACAATGCACCACCTGCTGGACAGGGCTTGTGAGCTTCACCATTTCCAAGTAACGAACTCGTCAGCTCATAAAACTTCTGTAAAAAGAAGGAAACAGTCATCAAAAGGCTTCTGCCATCTCCATCTGCTGTGTAGGAGGAAAAGAACACGAGCATCTGGATTACTACAAAGGGCTGGAGGAAAAAGCACTCCCATGAAAGCTGCAAAGGGAAAGAGGAGAAGTCAGAGGTTGAGCATTGCCAGACAGAAGCCAGCCGGCTCCTTCCACACCGGGCAGCCCCAGGTCACCGCAGCAGCCGCGGTATCCAGGCAGGCCCATGGTGGGACAAGGGACACGGCCAGGAGCCGCTCCAGGGTGGCCTCCTCAGTCTGAGCACTTCTGAGAGCTGGCCAGGTGCCTGTGTCTATCCATAGGCTTGGAAACACCTCCGGATTTTCACACAGTGCAGGAATAAAAGTGAAGCTCCCCCTCCCTTCAGCTGATTCCCATCACAGCACGGCATTTATTAACACAGCGATGGCAGCACCCATCCAGGTCTGTGGCTGCTTTATTCACCCATCCCCACTGGGGAAAATGCGATGGAACAGCACTGCCCTCTGCTCCAACCCCATCCAACATAAAAATCACGGCTCTGCATCATTCAACATCCAGCTAACAACATCATCTGCACTGCAAAGAGGCTCAATTACAAGAGAAAACCTGGCCCTGCCTTTAATAACAACTGGGACAAAACAAACCAATCTAAGCAAAGGGAAGAATTTGGGAACTGAGACACAAATTTCTAATAAAAGCTGCCAGTTTGAAAGCTAAGTCACCATTAGAAACCACAAGACACTTGCTTTTGAGAAGAATCACCTGCAGTTTCCTGTACCATGCCACAGGCAAGACATGGTATTTAATAAATTCTTAATACCTCAACATCTGAAGAGAAAAAAATGCTAAACTTAAAGATATGTATCTTATATTAAATACTTTAGGGATACAAAGGCAGATAAAACTAGATAATGCTGTATGGCTTTTCTCCTTTATGGAACTTTATTCTAATCCTGGAACACAAGAAGACAAGTTACCCTACGGAATAAATTTTATTTATGATTCCATTACATTTGTTTAAACATTAGACAATAAACTCTTCATACACTGAACAACACTCACAGGAATTGGCACTGCTGCATGGTCAGATTATGCCCAGCTGGAAAGAGGCATTTTGTACCTGGGACAGATCCCAAATATTGTATTTTTAGAAGCAGATTTGTTTGCTTCTCCAGGTCAAAGATCAGTTTTGCCACAACCAAGGAAGATCTCAATCAGCACAGCTAGACAAGATAAAAACCCTTCCACAGAGTGAGAGAAAAGGGACAGGCAGCTCACACAAAATAAAGGCTAAAAAGAAATGTGAAAGATAAAGATAGCAGTATCAATGGAGTTAGAAATGTTTAAAATACATGGGGTATTCATTTATTAAGATTAAACAAACACTGAAGACAGAAGTCCATATGTACAAAGCCAATTTACCACAACAGTTTAGGAAAACTTATGGACTCGGAGGATTCAAGCACTGCAGCAGCCGTGAGCAATAAGAAACAAACAAATGCATGTCCTAACAGCAGATGCCTTTTTCCATGTAAAACCCTTTTTCTGGACGTCACAAAACTCCTACACAGTACCCGGAGGGAGGCTTTGCAGATGTAACACTTAGATTAAAACCTGAGAAACTTTAGAAGTGAAAACTCCATTAACACAACGACTTTCCATGTCATTTTCACAAGACATTCACAAAGGTATTTGTAAGCCCTCGAGCTACCACACGTACCGAGGTTTTATGAAACTTTTCCTGTGAAAAAAGCAACCCATGAAACGTGGTTTGAGAGAGCTTCCCATCATCAGCTGTGGGTACAAGATCAAGTCTAGCACAAATTTACAACACTGCCAAAGGGACCAGCCCACCCACTCGCAGAGGATCCTCCCCCTCCCTACAGCAGCAGCTATAATAAAGACTTGCATAAATAACTTATTGCATCAGAGCAGCTCCCAGCTCAGCTCATACCAGCACCAGCACAAACTGAGATTAAAATACGAGCAGCTGGATTGGGATAAGGGGTTCCACTGCAGTGAACTTCCAATCCCCCCTTTCTGCTGAAAAGAAAAAAATGAGATTATGTGATGTTGGAACTCCGGATGCTGAGAATTTTGGACGCTTTGCTTTTGGAATTTTAGCACCTCTGCTATGAAAAGCAAAGCAGGAGGGGCCATTTTATTAACACAAGCAATTCCAGAGGCAGCCCTGGTGTGCCTTATTCCCTAACCTGGCTGCCTGCACAGCTCCCAGCAGCCAAAGCTCCCTGTAAGCATTCCCATCACTGAAGAGTGGATGGTTCCATGCAGAAAACTCTTGGCAGGGCACAGTGCAAGTTTCTTTTCATTACCCAGGCAGACACCGCTCTCACAACTGCTGGAAGGAGATAATTTTTCCTTTTACCAACCCAGAAACTGTAATATCCTTTGTGCCAGCTGTTGGCTGATCTCTGCTGGAATGACAGAGATGTCCCCACGCCTGGGGACTTCTCTGTGCAGAGATCCGTGGGTTCAGGCACGACAATCACTAAAGGAGAGTTTTCCTTTGCTCCAGTGGGAAAGGGAGAAATAAGATGACTTTGCAGAATATGCTGCAAATGAGCTTTAAGGCTGCTAGAATTTGCATCTAACCTAAATATTTTCATGTGTCGCAGACATTTCTCCACAGAAATCCTTTCTTTCAGATTTCTGCGTCTTCGGGAGGCCAGAGGCCCCCAAAGAGAAGGTAAACAATTATTATCAGCTGCTGGGGAATGCAACAGGAACACCTTGATTGGCTCATTTTCTATGTTTATAATTAAGAGCCAATCACCAGTGCAAGCCAGGGGACTGAGTCCTTGAGCACAACTTTGTTGTAGATTTTTTTCTATCTCTTCTTAGCTTAGCTAGCAGCTCTGCAAAACCTCTCTCCTATTCTTTATTAGTATAACTATAATGTATTATATAACATATTAATAAATCAAGCCTTCTGATTCAAGAAACAAGATTCACCGTCTCTCTCTCACCAGCCGCACCCACTCAGGTCGCAGTAATATCATGGAGCTGCTATTAGGGAAATCCATGACTTTAGGAACAAGTCTTTGAGAATAAACAAATCCCAAACACTCTCTTTGCTTGGCACATTCACAGCTGAGCAGGAAAGGGCACAGGCTTCACTAAGAGGACTTGGAACTCACACTCTCTTCAAAACCACAGAGCTACCACGCCATTACACTGCAAAAAGGCACTCAGAGTGCTAGGAAAGCACAGACTGGCTAGAAATGGACTAAATACTTGCTCCAGGGTTGTCCACGTGATGATTCTTTCAGTTTTTCCTACAACTATCCCAAAAGAGATTGGGAAGAATACAGCAACTGGAATACAGGGACTAAAATTTCCACTAAGTCCACTGGAAGATGTGGTGGATGGAACTATTCCAAACATGCAGAGCCCTCACAGCAGCCAGCAGAAAGCATCCACGGAGATAATCCTGCCCAGCCTAGACACTGGAATGTACACACAGCCTTAACCAAGAAAAACAGGGGGAAAAAATGACTTACCACCTAAAAACCCAATGGATCTGGAAAGAAATACAGGTTTTTTTAGTCCTGAAACTCCCACAACTCAATAAAAGCCCTGCTGGTTTCAAACCACCTGGCTGCAATGCTTGAAAACCTGCATGTACCTATAGCTGTCCCCTAAAGCAAGTCAAAAAACACATTTTAGGTTCTGCTACAGTTTCTCTCCTTCTCACTGGAAAAGTTCTCTGCTCAGAGTGGCAGAAAGATGCAAAGCCATGGAAATGTCTTGATTGAAACACAGTAAAAACAGGAAGTTATTAAGCAGATCCATTCAGGAAAAAAGGTGGGGGGCTTTTGGGGTTACTTTTTTACAATATAGGATTCTTAACCTCTTGCATAGCAAAACAAAGTTTGAATTGAACATGCACAGGAGCGCAGTTTTAAATATTATAATGGCACAAGATTGGCCAATTTTCTGCTCAATTTTGCTTCATCTCCTCAGCAGTCTCACACTGCCATCCAGTATATTATAAACTATTTCTATTTTAAAAAAATAGCTTAGTAAATACAGCATTACAAAAATAAACTGAAGAATTTAGAAACCTTACAGAAATATATTCATCAGATCACAATGGACAACAAACCTGGGATTACTTAGTTCTGGCCTAAAAATAGCCCAATTAAAATCAGGTTCTCAATTTTTTCAATGAAAAGTTTGATTTTGTTTTTTAAGCTGCCTATCATCACTGTCAGACCAATCAAACTGCTTCTTAAATGGTAAATGACCTTGTTGTAGATATTTCCAATGAGGCAAGTTAAGATGTACTTTTTTATCACTCCCCCATCTAGTTAAGACTGAAACACACTGGACAACAAACCTGGGATTACTTAGTTCTGGCCTAGAAACAGCCCTATTAAAATCAGGTTCTCAATTTTTTCAATGAAAAGTTTATTTTTGTTTTTAATCTCCTATCATCACAACCAGACCAACCTTAAATGGTAAATGACCTTGTAGACATTTCCAGTGAGGCAAGTTAAGAAGTACTTTTTTATCACTCCCCCCATCTAGCTAAGACTAAAACAAGACTTGTTTGATTTTGATTAATCAGTTCTTGCTAGAGCCATGACAGGAATTGTGGGATCTCAGCACCTCAGGTCTGATGTGCAGAGAGACCGAGACCACCCTTGGGGGGCTCGGAGGTCCTGGAATGTTGCCAGAAGTGTCTGGTGGCTGCACTTTGATCCTACACAGGAAATGACGCCTGTATGAGGACTGGGAGGATTTCACTGGGTGTATGGTGAAGGGATAAGTTAATTAGAGTGTAAAACACAGGGTTTAGGATTTCTGTACAGGGGGGTCTAGAGAAGTAAGATGGAGGAATTGGGGCGTGTCCTGTCCTGTTCTTCTTCTTCGCCTCCATCTTCTGTGGTGATGGTGGCACTTTGGGATTGGTTATTACTGGAAGTGCACTGATCAATAAGGGTGACAAGGATTGGAGGGAAAAGGTAAATATTGTGTACGTAACTTTGAGTATAAAGATAGGTGACCGCCCCGGGGGCTCTCAGTGTGCTCATGGCTGGCTGCTGAGCAGACCTCTGTCAGGCCAAGAGAAAATCTTTTAGATAAACAACTAATAAACACTGAAGATCGAGAAAAAACCTAAAGCCTCTTCTCGTCCTTTGAAGCACGGGCTGTCCAAGGACATCTCCAAGCCTTTCCAGGCCATAAATCAGCCGGGAGAGATCCGGCAGGAATGAAATAGTGACAATAATGACTAAAACTGCAGCAGTGCAGTGCAGGAAGTTACAGAACCACCTGGGCTTGGGAAATCCCAAAGATCACCAAGTCCAACCCTTAAACCAGCACTGCCAAGGCCACCACTAAACCACGTCCCAGGTGCCACATCCACACATCCTTAAAATCCCTCTAGGAATGGTGAATCCAGCACAGCTCTGGGCAGCTGAGCCAGGGCTGGACAACCCCAGGTAAGGAATTCCTTCCTGATACCCCATCTAACCCTCCCCTGGCACAACTTCAGGTCATTCCCAGAGCCCATAAATAACTTCTATTGCAGTGACTCAGCAACCCTAAATCACAGATTAAACTTTTGACTGTATCACTGAGAGATTCAAATCCTTGGTGGCAAAAGCTCCAGGCTGGGAATATCACTATTAGCACAGAGGAAAAACAAACAGGAGAAAAAATCAAGTCAGGCTTATTTACTTGAGTTGGTACCCACAGTAACTTCATGTATCACAGATGATTACCAGCCTAATTGTCCCAACATTTAGAGATTAGAGTTTAGATGCAATTTCACTGCTAAGTGATGCTGAGAATCTCCTAAGCTTGAAAAATTACCAAGGTTCGTTCTCTCTGTGCACTAACTTTGAATTTAAGAATTGTTAGATCACTAAAACTGATCTTTTCTACATATTTTGATTAATGTCTCTTTTTTTAATAAGAAAATAACTTAAAATGCCAGTGGTATCAGTGAACTCAGTGATAAGATCATCTGATGCAGTTTCTTTTACTCATTTCATACTCAGTGTTCACCAGTACATATAATTACCTGTACATATATCACACATGCCCACTTGGACATATTATTATTATCCTCAGGATATTTGAGCACACAAGGATATCTGAATTCCTGCCTTTTAACCAAGCTTAGGTGAGATACCAGAAGACTCCCTGAACAGAAATAAATCCCTGGGTTAATAAAAAAGTCCAAGAATAGCATGAATTCTGTCCTTCAAGACTCAAGGATAAAGAGATTACACTCTTCAGTTGACTGAATTTGTAGCCAATAGATAAAATACTGGAGTAAAATCCTCCAGAATTTAAAACATCACCACCCACAACCACTGGATAACAACGTTCAGTTTTCATTCTGAGAAAATCTCCTATCTGGCTTGAAAATAGTTTGGATTGTGTGTGAACATCGGGATTTCTACAGCCAGCAATCACCACAAAAACTTGGGCTTTAGAAATGTTCCAAAATTCTGGTGGAGCAGCCCACTTGAGCACTGCTCACTTCTCATTTCCAAAAGCATTTTCTTGGGATGGGACAGATCCTTTTTAAGGAGATGAGAGGAAAGCAATGTCTAGCACACATCTATGTAAATTCCCTGTGCTGTATTTTGGAAGCATCACAACCTCAGTAAAATATTTCTGTTTGACTAATGCACATATGGAAAAACTTAACAAAGGCCAGGAAGCAGATCAAGGCCTTCCACGATTTCACAACAGTGCAAGGATGCTCTTCTATTCCACAATATCTGTAATGATTCCACCCAGGGGAAGCCACAAACCCAGACTGAGTGATGATATGTAAAGATATACATTGCTAAATGTAAGCCATAAACACATCTTTAATACTATTATTAATATTAAACATATCTTTAATACTCATCAGCACTGTAACCTCACACCCAGTAAAAGCTCACCCAAAAAATGATGCCTGTAAAAGAATTTAAAGCAGACCGTGTTCAACAAAACAGACTGAAGTGCCCTCATGCCCAAACTGATGTCAGCTTTGGAAATGTTTCCACCAAAACTCTATGGAAAATGCCTCCTGGTTCCAGGTGGGAAAACTTTCCCAGTTTTCCTTTCACAATTAAGCTTCTCTCACTGACAGTGCAACTCAGGGAGTGCAGAAGACAAAATACAGATCTGGGAAGAAAAGGAAGTTTCAGTCTGTTAAGTGCTGGTTATGTGGAGAAACACAGCACAGGTCAAACATTTAACCCTGGATGACATTAGGGAATAATTCCTTATTTTGGATCAATATACATCATTCATGTTAAAGGATACAGCAGTTCCCAGGCCAAAATTACTTTCATATTTGGCAGTTTTCAAACCCTGTAGCAGAAATGAGGACTTTTAGAAGACAAAATTGAAGTTAGCAATAGTACACTGACACAGAAGAGTGGAGTGGGAACTCATTCATCAATTCCTAATTCATGGGTCAATTTACCTAACCCAAATTTTTACCTCCAATTTAACACTCTGTGTTAAGAGCATCTCTTTACTAATAAAACTTTCAAGTGCAGAACAAGCTGGGAAATTGCTGTTTAAATATAATTACCATAACAGCCAAATGCTGTTTAAACTATGTACTGACAGAAAAGGATTCCAGAAAAACACAGGTCATGTCCTAAAGAGAGTTTCAATGTTTTTTCAGGCACCTTCCCAGAGCTTGAGCATGACATTATGAACCCAGGCAGTCTCAGGAGGAAAGACCAAGGAAAACACCAAGTTCAACCTGACCAGAGCACAATTTTTGTCCATGATGAAGATCCTGTTCTCCTCCAGGAGCAGCAGAAGGTGCCAGCAAAGGAAGAGCAAGTGCTATCAGCCAGACTGCTCCTGCAGCTGAAATTCAGGCATGCAGGCTGCTGTCCTCAACTTCAATAAATGGTTGTGCGTCGGTTTCTCGGCTGTTCAGGTGGCCTGGAGAGGCCCAGGGATGGCCTTGAAGAGCCGACGCTTCAAAGGACGAGGAGAGACTTCTGATCTTGTCTCGGTCTCAGTGTTTATTAATTGTTTATCTAAAAGATTTTCTTTCAGCCCGACAGAGGTCTGCACAGCAAGTCAGCCATGGGCACACTGCGAGCCCCCGGGCGGTCACTTATCTTTATACCCGAAGTTACGTGTACAATATTTATCATTTTTCCCCAATACCTTCTACCCTTATTAACCGGTGCACTTCTAGTAATAACCAATCCCAAAGTGCCACCATCACCACAGAAGATGGAGGCCAAGAAGAAGAAGAAGAAGGACAGGACATGCCCCAATTCCTCCATCTTACTTCTTTAGACCCCCCTGTACCAAAATCCTAAACCCTGTGTTTTACACTCTAATTAACTTATCCCTTCACCATTCACCCAGTGAATTCCTCCCATCCTCATACAGGTGTCGTCTCCTGTGTAGGATCAAAGCCCTGCCACCAGACACTTCTGGCAACATTCCAGGACTCCCGAGCCCCCCAAGGGTGTCTCGGCCTCTCTGCACCTCCATCCTGAGGTGCTGAGATCCCACAGTTGTGCTCCCTGATTTAAATTGATTCAGGAAATGATTTCTCAAGGATGATGCACCCTGAGTTGGAAGTAGTGACTGAAATAGCAACTACCTAAAGCAACAAACCACTCTACACCTTCAGTGCTCCTCCTCCCCTTCCAGGAACTGGTGTATTATGGAATTGAAACTCTGTGAACTTACAGCTCACTCTTCCCACAGAATTCAACAGGCAAAAAAAGCAAAATTACATCTGGGTTTATATTAACATGCAATAAAGTTTATATAAACTGGGTTTACATTAACATGCAAAAAATGCATTGCATGAAAAAAAAGCATATTTTATGCATAACATTGCATAAGAAAAAGCAAAATTACATCTGGGTTTACAAGTTTATATTAACATGCAATAAAGTCAAGCACTGGCTTGCTTTGGAACAAGTCACCTCTATGTAAGTGATGGAATCAGTGCTACCCACACCACTTATCTCAGCAAAAAAATCAGGATCAGATCACAAAATTGGTGGTGGTGATAAACATGATCATTCTACAGCAATCTGATAAAAACATAATGAATGTACAGAATTAAAAACCATATTCTTGGCCATGAAAAAAAAAATCAAGCAGACTGTATGTGATGCCTGAATAATAACATTTATCCCAAGGAAAACTCTGTTTAATAACTAGTCTTTAAATCAGTAATTAGTCATTAAAGGCTGGAAAACTTTTATTAAACTCCCAGGCTATACAGCAACACACACAGCAAATGATCCACAATCTGATGATGTTAACACCTCCCATGAAAATTTTACATTGTTAATGTTCTGTGAAATGCCATCCCAGAATAGGCTGAAGATCAGAGCACTGCAGGTTCTGCCAGGTTGGGCACACCAGGGAACCTGAGCAATGAGCATTTCACCTTGCTGCTCCTGCCAGTGAATAAACCTGTCTCATCTCTAAAATAACATCTATATTTTACCTGCAGCCTGAAGAGCTTTCTCCTGATACTACAGCACTTGTGCTTTTACCTGGGGAGCAAGAGATATCATAACTCATAATCCCTCATAACTTCATCATTTTGTGATTTTTTTCACTCCTCCACCTCTGACATTTTTCTTTCTCACTAATTAACTTTATCAGACACCAAAGAAGTGTTTTATAGTTGTGCATTCAATCTGTAGGCAACTTTATTTTCTACAGAAATATTTTGCTCTGTAATACTGAATTTCAGCACTCACAGAAAAATCCTACAGGCTACAGAAGTGATGTAAACAAGAGGGAAAATGCCTGTCAGAACAGGAGGTTGTCTAGAAACATCCACAAAGTCCACACAGACAAGCAGAGGAGAAAAAATATTTCCCACAGGCCACTGGAAAGGATGAAAAGCAGAACTGAGAGCATTTCTGTACACAGGGCTCAGAGAGACAAGCAGAGGGGCGGCTCACTGGTTGGCCAGGATTTGCATCCCCTGCTCATTTTAATAAATGTTGGAAGGATTGATCAATATTGAAATTCATCAGCAGCTACAGAGCCAGCCCCTGTGCCTTCCCCTATCTAAAGGCAAAGCAACTACAACAGGAAAGTCAATTAACTATGTCAAAATACTGAAATAAAGCTAGAAATGCTGACAACTTAAGCTGAAAAAAAGTACATTAATGGTTATTATTAGTGCAAAAAACCTCCACAATTACAATTCTACAACTCTTCCACCATTTGGGTCTGGTTTAGGTGGCTTTGAAGTGCTTAGACCTCAGCAGAAGGTATCCTTGCCTTGTAAAGGGAACAGAGCTTGGGTTCAGGGAACATAATATTAAAAATAAACCTTTCATTAGTCATGACTGCTCTCAGCTTGAACAGGAGATTCTTCAAGAGCTGGATGCATCTACAAGGAACTTTATGAACCTCTGTGGTACAGATCTGAGTCATCATTTTCATGTGGTTGGAGGAGAAACTGAGAAGCACATCTCACTGGCCACAAACATATGTTTTTTCCTGTTACAAAGATCTCAGCGAGCACAGGAGCTGGAATTCAGGTTATTTTTCACCTGGGGCTTTTTGTTTGTTTGTTTAGCTCTGTTGCTTTTAATTCTTATGGACTTTACCCCAAAAAGTTTGCTGCACGTGTTCTCTTCATCTTCTGGATCAGGTTTTGCAAGATTTGAAACATTAGAGTACACTTTTTTCAGGGTACAGCACTGCAGCAGGACATTTTAGTTTGGCCAGGAACTTACTGTTACAACCTCATAACTAGAAAGCAAAAGTTAAATTTGCATTCTCACTTTAAAAGCCTATGACTCACTCATATTTTACTATCAAAGTACCTTACACTAAGTTTTCTTCCCCTGGTTTGATGGAAATACAGCAAACTGATGAATAAATAAAATTATTTTGAGTGTATTTTAACAAATCAACTAGATACTTCCTAGCAAAGGGACAACAAAGTTATTCAGCCTTCAGCATATGACACCACTCAAGGCAACAAACTGGAGAAGACTGGAATTCTCTGAACAACTGAAGTTAGATAATAGATAAATGTGAGTTGCAATGAAAAAGTGACACCAGCTAAGATGTTGTTGATGGTATTTAATTATCAGCTAAGAAACCAATCTTAATTTATAATTTTAATAACAACCTTAGCACAAGAAATAAACAAAACACTAATTAAAAACCTGGAGTCAAACACAGGAAATATACTGATCTTCCTCTACAGAGATTCCATGCAGGAAAACTTGAAGCACTGAAAATTTGAGCAACAGAAACAGGATGAACATTCCTTACTGAAGTATGTGAATAGAGGAACACAGCAAAAAGCTCTTGTTGGTCTCTGAAGTGGGATTTCAGCCATATAAAGCAGTGACAGAAGGACCTGAGTGCATTATCAAACACAAAATGCCACCAGTCCTGATGCTGATGCAGCCACTAGAACCCACAGCCCCAGGATGCAGCAATCTGGCAGTAAAAAAGGGCACAAAGCTGCCATCACACAGAGCACAGCACTTCACCTCTCATTCACCTCAAGAGCAAGTTCAAACTGCAGCAGGTACAAAAACAAGCCACTAAAAAAGTCAGGATATGAAGTGCTTCTCTCAGTGAAGAGCAAGAGCTTCTGGTTCTATTCCTTATTAAAGAAAAAAAAAAAAAACAAAAAGCCAAATTGGAGCAACCTGCATTACCTTCTGCAACTCTTCATTCCCTCCTTGTCAGAAAGAAACAAAGTGACTGAGCTCATCACTCCTGCAGGAGGGCAGAGAAGGGAGAGGAATGAGTCCATCCCCCGGGCTCTGTGCATGTCTGAAGACACCAGCGCTTGTTTGTGTCACTGGAGTGAAGCCACCGCCATGCTGGGACAATCCCTAGGCCACCCCACGGGAGGCACCAGGGAGCAGCCTCTCCTCCCCCTGGGGCTCCATTCCTCCCCCTGGGGCTCCATTCCTCCCCCTGGGGCTCCATTCCTCCCCCTGGGGCTCCTCCATTCCTCCCGGGAGGAACCCTGGAGAGACAAGGAGTGGATCTGACAGAGCAGTCTCAGGCAATGGGCTGGGCTGAGCATTTTCCAGGCTGGACAAGCTGAAGCCTCTCAATGCTGAACTGGTGCTTCTGTGTCACAGACATCTTTCATGGAAAATCCTTTCCTTAGGATTTCTCCTCCTGAGAAGCTGCGAGGCCTCAGGAATAAAATGTAAACATTGATTATCTGCTGCTGTGGAATGCAACAGGTGCATCTGGGATTGGCCCATGTTAAATGTTTGTAATTAATGGCCAATCACAGCACAGCTGTCCGAGCCACAAACCTTTGTTATCATTCTTTGCTATTCTATTCTTAGCCAGCCTTCTGATGAAATCCTTTCTTCTATTCTTTTAGTATAGTTTTAATGTAATATATATCATAAAATAATAAATCAGCCTTCTGAAACATGGAGTCAGATCCTCAGCCTGAGACCCCTGTGAGCACTGTCACATTTCCACATAGGCAGAGCATCTCTGGAAACATCAGATGTTTCAACACCAAATTTCCTCCTGGATCAATTCTCTTCCCAAAAGCACAACCTCCCCTACAACACAGCCACTATTACCAGACCAAATGTTTGATTTCTACCCACAGTTTCTAAAATAAATATCCAAGTCAGTCTTGATGCAGGTACAAACCAACAGACATCTCCAATGATTTGAAAAACAGAAGTATTTCTTTTCATTAAGACAATCCTCACTTAATGTCTGGAAAGGTCCTTGCAGACATGCAGGTAGCTGCAGCTCTGGTAAAGCTGCCAGAAACAGGATCCAGCACTAACTAATCCTCCAGCACCACCACCCAATGCAGAGGAAAGGCACTGGCACTGAGCAGAGGAAGCTTCTCTGTCCCTGAAAGAAATGAGTATTTTTCAATAGGCTACTGATCCTCAGCTAGAGCATGACCAGAAAGGCCTTTGAAAAACACTTTTTGTTTGCCTTTGTTTAGGCTTTTTTAATGAAAAGAGAGGTTATCAGATGATTTCAGTGTTGTGAAAGTTTCAATGTCAGTTCAGCATCACATAAGCAGGTGAGATGGCACTAGACATTTAATTTCCTCCCTGGTCAGCAGTGATGGAAGTTTTACATTCCAGAACTCTGTTTTACATTTAAAACCATACAACGACTTAAAGCAAGTGTTTAAATCATCCTTAACTCCTCTGCTGCTCCTCCCTGAGCACTTTGTCTGCAATACCACAACTCCCAACAACAATCAATAATATTTAATAGGTTGTATATTCACTCCTACATACATGAGGGCAGAGCCCCTTTTCTCCTTAAAGGTTAAAGCGGTTTCTCTCTAGCTATGCCAGCAAATTTATTTAAACTACAGCATAACCAGAATTCCCAATGTCACAGAATCATGCAGGATGGAAAACATCCTCTAAGATCAAGTTCTTCCAGACAAGCATCATTTTGTTGTATATATTAAATACTAAGGGAACCTTTAGCTGTGTGTGCATGCTGATCCCACAGGGTGTTATGGTCTTGTCCCAGAAATTTTTAAGATTTCCTTCTTCAGTCCCTCCCCAAAAACCCACCTTCCCATACATTTCTTATTAAACTTTCTCTTTTTGAGATGCTGATCTTAAATCACAGGTCAAAGCCTCTCCCTTCCAATCCAGGCTGCATTCCAGCTCTCTCCCAGGCCATGGCAATAAAAAGTTGGAAGCAAAAACCAAAACTTCCATAGCAAGACCAGAATCCCTCAGACCAAGGTCAGCACACCAGAGCCCAAGCCCATTGCTGGGATTACAGTGTTTAAAAGCAGATAATAAAATTGTTTTCACTGATGACAAGCACTTTTAAACAACATCTTAAAAGCAGCCAAATGCAAGGTCACACATTTGTAAAATATAAAATACCATCCCAGCTACAGGAATGGGAATTTGTATCAGGGAAGGCATTAAGGACTTTGGGCAGCACTGCAGATGCCACGTGAAACTTAATTCCTGACACGAGTCTGTAGCAAAAAGGGACTAATGGGAGCCTTGGAAAGGAATATCAAGGACAAAGACAATACTCTGTGTTTGTACAGCATCACTGAGATCAATAATGGACTGTCACCCCTCTCCTCAGGGACCAACACTTTAACAAGATTTTAAAAGCCAGAAATGCCAGTAGAAATAACTACAAGCTCATCAGAGAGCTCAAAGAGGCACCCTAAGGGCAAGCTGTTTAAAAGGAAAGGTAAAGGGATGGCTTCATTACCACCAAAGATTACAAATTAAGAGAAGAAACCAGTTCTTTTCCACATCTAACACAGAAAATATACAGAAAAACAAAACAATTCAGAGTTCAGTTAAAAACCTGGATTTAGAGGTTTACTTCATTTTGCAAAGTGGAGATAATTGAAGATATTAATAATTAACAACTAAGGCAACTCTGTCACTTGTTGATAGCAGGTGAGTTGAGGATACATCAATCAAAGGTCAGCAAAAGCAGCACAATCGATGATGGGATGAGTCTGGACAGCCCATAATGACCTCGTTGTGCTGTGACCCCAGCAGTCCTCCCGAACCCAGCACCAAGGATGGCTCATCCCAAAGGTGAACCAGAAACATCACACCTAAACCACGCTGTGGTCACTCCAAACCTGTCAGTGACTAGAGAAATCCCACAGGCTGCAGCTGGATGTCAACACAGGATGGGATCACTCGGTACAGCAGCACAAACCGATGGCTCTAACAGCTCCTGCCAGCCCCCAAATTCCTAGGGACAGGCCATTAGAGCAGCAGGTGACCCCTCTCCCCAAAAGCCACACACGGCAGGGGACACAGCCCAGCACTGCACAGGTCAGGGGCAGGACAGGACGCCCAGCTGCCAAAAAACACAGAGCCCACAAGCACCTGACAGAGGCAGGGCAGGGCAGGGGGGGCACTGACCCTTCTCCTCGTTTCACCCAGTAACTGCCCAGCCTCTGCCACACCGGCGCCTGTTCTTCCCCCAAATCTGGGGTCAGCTTCTCCTCTTTAGCTGCAACTTTCCTCTCCCCATATCTCGTGCTAAAGCTACCCCCAAACCTGACTCTCAAGGCCTTCCACATTTAACCCACCCCCCCATAACCTGCAAGCCCAGACTCTCTGCCCCACGCAACTCCTCCCAAATCACTTCATGAACCAGTGCTCCAAACACAGCCCCGAGTGATGGTGCCCTGCCCGTGAACCTCCAGCCCTGCTGAGCACCTCCTGCCCCGCTAAAACCCCCAAATCCCGCAGTACAGATCTCCGCCAAACGCAGCCCCCCAAACCCTGCTGGAGAGAGCCCTCTTACACACAGCCACCCCAAACTCTCCTATAGACACCCTGCTCACCCACAGCTCCCCCCAAACCTGCTGCCCAGAGCCCCCTCACACACAGAACGCCGCTCACACACAGCTCCGCTCCCACTCCCCCCGCCGCGGCCTCCCCGCGCGGGCCTCAGCGCAGGGCCCGCGCAGGCCGCACACAGGCCCAGCCGACCGGCCACCCCCAGACCCGAGCCCGGAGCGCGTTCCAGGCGCGCCGCCGAGCCCGGCACTCACTCGGGCAGGTAGGTGGAGGAGAAGCTGCTCCAGCGGTGCAGGCTGTAGCCCAACACGCGACTCTCAGCGCCCGCCGGACCCGCCGCCGCCGCCATCTTGTTGTCAGCAGCCGCCCCGGCAGCGACCGCGGGGGGCGGGGCCAAGATCTTAAAGGGGCCGCGCTCTTAAAGGGGCCGCGCCGGCGGGGGTGGGGACGGTCTGAGGGGGGTCGGGGGCGGCTGAGGGGGGGCTTCGTGGGACTGAGGGGTTCAGACGCTGCCCCTTGGGGATCAGGGGCCGTGAGGCGTTCAGGGGGTGCCCCGTGGGGCTCAGCGGGGCTGTGGAGCTGAGGGGATGCCTTGAGGAACTCAGAGGATGTGCCATGGAGCTGAGGTGGCCTGAGGAACTCAGAGGGGCTCTGGGGGATGCCCTGAGGGACTCAGAGGATGTCCCATGGAGCTGAGGGGCTCAGAGGGGGCTGTGGCTCTGAGGGGATGTCCCATGGAGCTGAGGTGGCCTGAGGGGCTCAGAGGGCCTGTGGGTCTCAGGGGATCCCCTATGGAGCTGAGGTGGCCTGAGGGATTCTGGGTCTGAGGGGATATTCTGAGGGACTCAAGGAATGCCCCATGGAGCTGAGGTGGCCTGAGGAGCTCACAGGGGCTGTGGGTTTGAGGGGATGCTCTGAGGGGCTCAAGGGATGCCTCAAGGGTTTGAGGTGAGCTGAGAAGTTTGAAGAATGCACTGTGGGGATAGGGGGCTGAGGAATGCTAATTACCAAATGCTCCTTCCATGGCCCCGTGTGGGTGGGTAATTGGAAAAGAGATCAAGAGAAACCCAGTGAGGTTTGATCCTGCACCAGCTCCTGGATTTATAGAATTGTTAAAGTTGGAAAAGATCTTTAAGACCATTGAGTCCTACCATCAATGCAGCACTGACAGGACCAGCACATAAGCTGGGCATTCTTTAACAAGCTTTCCTCTGTTTGAGGTTGTTGTAGAGTTTTTCCTAGAGAAGGGAGATGTTTTCACCCAGAGCTCTCGCCAAAGCAAGGGGGAAACTTGGGACTCCCCTGAGGGAGCTCTGGGCTACTTGAGAAAGAAGAGGAGATATTTCAAGAGCAGGGGGAGGAAAAAAAAAAAAGCCAAACCAATAAACCACTGTCTGTTGGAAATGACAGATTGGAGAGATATTATGAGGCAGGACAGCAGGATGCCTGGCTAGATTAAATTAGCACAAGGATTCTTTTATTTTTTTCCCCCTTTATTTTAGGAAAGTGAGTGAGAATGTGGCAGCAAAATCTGCCTGCGGATGAAAAACTCGCTCAGCAGCCTTGAAGGCTGAACACCAACTGGGTGTTTCTAAAGTGAGGGGGAGCAGAAAGCACTTCATCTCAAGACCCTTTCCCAGAGGGGGTTCACTGTGTTTTCACTGGTATCAAAGCCACAGGGCTCAGCAACAACACAACAAAATCCATGGATGAGGCACAAACATCCACATCTCCTTCTGCTGCTTCACTAACGAGGCCTTTTGAAGTTTGTGGCCTTCCCGTGGCATTTCAGACTTCACTTATCCCAGCTCCAGCCTGCAGGCATCTCCCTCCCAAAACTACCACAGGAGTAATAAAACAAATACTTTGCTGATAATAAATTCTCAGTCCCAGAGGAAGAGATGCCACCTCAGTGTTCGGAGCCTTGCTAGGGGAGCAGTGCCATGTGAAACCTGTGACTTCTGAATGTGAAATTTAGGGGGCTGGGAGTGGGGATAACAGCCCTGCAGCAGCCAGGAGGAGGAGGAAAAGGAGGAAGAGCCAGCAGCTCGCTGCTACACACTGAAACCACCCCAGGATTTCTCTGCCCAATATCCTGTTACCACTTGAATCAAGACCTGGATGCCAAGCCAGCGTATTTTTAGCACATTTTGGACTTAAAGCGAAGGGAATGCTGGTGAAATACGCAGTACTGACAGCCCTGGAAAATCTTTATTCATCTGCAGCACAGGCAGCGGGGAAGGCTGTGAGGAAGCAGAGCAATCCAAAGCTGCAAGCTGAGCCCTCTGATCCCTCCAGCACAGCCTGCCAGTCCTGTGCAGTCACCACTGGCTGCTGGAGAAGAGGGTTTTTCCACACTCTGAGTGGACAGAGCACGGTGGGGAGGAGGGTGATGTGCAGGGCAGTGTTGTGCTGCAGATTTGGATGGCCTGCAGCCTCCAGATGAGCTCTCTGTATCCCAACCAGGGCAGCTGCTGGAGCCCAGCTGGTGATGGGGCCATAGAAGAGGAGCGAAAACACAGAAAATCTGAACCCCACTGTGGTGGTTCAGGCCTGTGCTGTGTTTGCCAATGTAACACTGGATCTGAGCAATGTGGGGAGCCCAATGGCACCAACATGCCTCATCCTACCTCCAGCAGTGACTGAGACCCATTGCTCCAGGAAAGTACCACAAAGAGGGCACTACAAATAGAATCACAGAATCATTGAGATTGGAAAAGATCTCCGAAATTATCAAGTCCAACCATTAACCCAGCAGTGCCAAACCCACCACTAAACTATGCCCCCAAATGCCACATGTCCATGATTTTTGAATACTTATAGGGATGGTGATTTCACTACTACTCAGAACAGCCTGTTTCGGTGCTCGACAACACTTTCAGTGAAGAAATTTTCTGAAGACTTTTCCTCTCATCCCATTGCTGGGAACAGACACCAACCCTCACCTGGCTGCACCCTCCTGTCAGGGAGCTGTAGAGAGGGAGAAGTTCCCCCCTGAGCCTCCTTTTCTCCAGGCTGAGCCCCTCCAGCTCCTCCCAGCTGCTCTTCATCACATTTGTGCTCCAGGCCCTTCACAAGCTTCCTTGTCCTTATGAAGCTAACCCTGTGCAGGGTTTTCCTCCTTCTTCCCCCCTCACTTGGGACCTCACTGAAACCTTCCAGCACATTTTGGTGCCTCCTAGCCCAGAGCTGGCTGGGTGGATCTGTGCTGCCTGTGGCTGGCTGCTCTCTGAGGATGGGGCCGCAGAGGGGAAGAGAGAGCTTTCCCAGCAGCAGAAGGTCCCTTTGGCGTTCAGGGACCAGCCTGCCAGAGAGCTCGGAGGTCCCTGGACGTGTGCCTTGGACAGTAGCTGGAGTTGCTGGGAAAGGCCAAGGCGACCACAAGAGATGTTCCCCACGTCTCCTTGCCAGGAGGATGCACAGACAGCATTCACATGCTTGTCATCAGCGAGCTGGAACCCCAACTGCAGGAAACTTGGGGATTTTACAGTTGTTTGTCAGCCTTGAGACAAATATCTCATCCCCCCCTATCAGAAACTTGCTTCTCTACTGCGCGTGTGTTTCGAGTTTCCTCATGCAAAACCTCGCGTGGGCGTTTGGATATGTAATGAGCACATAGTTCAGGATGAAAACAAGTTTCGTGGAAGAGCCAAGTAACGGCAGAAAAATGAAAGCAATACAAACAACAACATGGCACGCAGCCATACCAGCCAGCTCGTGGGCCAGCCGGATCTCACGTCCTCCCCGGAGCTGCGGAGCCGATCAGCTGTTGGAAAAAGAGACCTTTAAAGACAAGCGAGAGAGGAAATAGCATTGGCAGCACAGGCCGCTGCATGTTTCCTTCCAAAGCAGGACAGAGCCAAGGACATTAGGCAGAGCTGTAACATTTGGGGTCTCGTTGCTCAGCCATGAAGCGAGGCAGAAACCTCAAGTGGGCTGCATTTGTTTAAACTCCCATTGTTCAGGGGGTGGAAGCGGAGCGCTGGCCCGGCGGGGTATTGTCCTACCAGATTTTGGCGGTGCTCACCTAACCGAGCTCCTCCTGCAAGGCTAGGGCCTCATTTAACTCATGGTGCAAAGAGAATAAAACCTCCTGCCTGCACTAGACCCAAGGTAAGAGCTTCCTCCCATAGCACATTCAAAGAAAAATGTTTCTAACCTGTGGGCAAAGCTGGAACAGGACCAGAGGGGATTCCAAAAGCTCCTCAAACTGACCTCACTCATCTTCATCTCTCATTTTGATGCCATGATGGAAAAAAGTGGCAAAGCTCATTGAGACTCATTTCTTGTGGGGCTGCCATGCACCTCCACACCAAAAAGGGATGAGAACAAGCCTTAAAACCAGATGATGTTTTATTTCTCCCCTTAAAAAGAGGGATCATCTGTGCCTCCTTACAATGCAGTAAAACAACACCTCCTTCAGCATAATAAAATACCTCTTCTGATCTAGGCCCTGATCCAAGCATCTGCTCCTGGGCTAAACACTCCAGTACCTGCTTGAGTCCTCTTCACTGCCTCTTGCAGCATCCGTCCTTTGGTTGAAGGCTTAAATCAGTGAAAGACCTCACTGACAATCCAGAAGATTGAAAAGGGCCCGAAATGCCAGCGCCTCCATGAACACATGGGCATAATTCTCTGCATAAAAGCCAGCTTTAAAAGGCTTGTTTTGCAAAGTACAAGTGTGCATTTTTTTCGAATCAAGGTCAGTAACTCAGCTTCATTCACTAGTCTCCAGCTGCAAAACAACATGCCCCAGACAATGGAGGAAAGTGTATCTGAGTCAGAAGATGCCTTTTAAGGGATGCAAGTGGCTCTGAGCCACACTGGGGAAAAAGATCTCTTTGGCATGCTCAGCCCTGTCTGAACTGAAATAGGGCACCCGATGGCAGGGAAAGACAGTGAGATGGGAATGGTGGCACAAATCACACTGATATTCTCCATCCTTTGGTAAAATCACAGAATGGTTTGGGTTGGAAGGAGCCTAAAGGTCATCTAGTCCCAACCTCACCTGCCATGAACAGGGATATCTTCTACTAGGTCATGTTGCTCAAGGCCTTATCCAGCCTGGCCTTGGACACTGCCAGGCTTGGGTCATCCACATCCTCCCACTGGTGATCCAGTGCCTCACCACCATGACAGCAAAGAATTTTTTCCTAATATCTAGCCTAAATTTCCCCTCTTTCACTTTGTACCCATTACTCCTTGCCCTATCACTACAGTTCCTGATGAAGAATCCCTCTCTGACTTTCCTGTAGGCCCTTTTGGATACTGAAAGATTGCTATGAGATCTCCACACAACCTTCTCTTCTCCAGGCTGAACAGCCCCAACTTCCTCAGCCTATCTTCATGAGGGAGATGTTCCTGTCCTCTTGCCAGCTTTGTGGCCCTCCTCTGGACTTTGCTCAAACAATTCCATGTCCTTCTTTTTTGGAAAATGCAGTTTTCTGACGTCACCCCCATGCCACTCCCTCTGTGCCCACCGGTGTGACACGCCACCACGCTCAGCTCCACTCCACAATTCAGCACTCGTAGGAAGCAGACTAGACACTCCCAGCTGTGCCTCAGGCTAAAAATATTTACTCATCTCTTCCCCCCCAGGCAGGTGTGTTCATCCCAGGCAGGACTGCTCCCACAGGGATGCTCCTCCATGGCAAGCACTCGCTGCTCATTGTACACTGCAGAGCGCTGGGGTGTTGTGATGATTCCTCTGAATCACCCAAAGAGAGCTCTGTCCTGTGTTTCAGATGCAAAATGTGCATTGGAATTCAATAGTTGCTATAGTGCCTAATTACACATTTTATGGCGTACTTAGTCACAATGGCTAGAGCTCTTGTTACTAGACTTGAGCTCCTTCTGTTGCTAAAAAGCTCCTCCTTTTGCTAAATGTTTTCTCTCTGCATTAGAAACAGTGTATTGCAGCGTTTTTTCAGTCCAAAAATATCCCAAATTCATGGAGCACTGGTCATCAAATTGATAGCAGCGAGCTTGCAGCCCTCTTTCTGTCTGTGGTGCTCCCCAATGCTCACCAAAGTCAGCTCAAATGACAGCAGCAAAACATTTCCCAGGATCCAGGAGCTCTTGAGCACTGGTCCTGGCAGCACTGCTGTCTGTGGTTTGGAGACAAGTCACACTGTCTGCTTGGGGCATCCACACCTTCTCCTGGGGGCTTACAGAGAAGGTGGACTCCTCTTCCCAGAGGATGATTCAGCCCATCATAGTGGGACACGTCTTGTGTGAAGCTGAATCACTCCTGAGGTGCTGGTCTGTCAAAGCACATTCTAGAAGGGCTCAGCTTTATTGCAGATGGCTGAGATGGGTAAGACAAGCCCCATGCTCTGCATTCCTCCTGCAAACTGGTGGAATTCAATTGGAATTGACTGGAAGGTCACACCCCACCTAAGGTGCTATGTTCATCTCTGGAGCCCCCAATATAAGAAGAACATGGAGTTGTTGGGGCAAGTCCAGAGGAAGCCATAAAGATGCTCCAAGGGCTGGAACAACTCTGCTTTGGAGCTGGGAGAGCTGGCGGTGTACATCTGAAGAAGACAAGGCTCTGGGGAGACATGAGATCTCCTTCCAGTGCACAAAAGGGCTCCAGGAGAGCTGGAGAGGGCTTGGAACAAAAGCATGGGGTGACAGAACAAGGGAGAATGGCTTCCCACTGCCAGCAGGCAGGGTCAGATGGGATATTGGGAATAAATTCTTGCTTATGAGGGTGGGGAGGCCCCAGCACAGGTTGCTCGGAGAAGCTGTGGCTGCCCCGTCTTTGTCATTGTTCAAGAAGAGGCTGGAGAGGGCTTGGAGCAACACAATAGAAGGTGTAGGGAGCTGGAATGAGATGATCTTCAGCATCTCTTCCATCCCAAACCATTCTCTGACACAGGCACAGGGATGTTCTCCACCCTATAGGACAGGACTGGTCTGTCCCCTATTAACCTCTTTTTGTGCCTGGTTTTCTTCACAAGGAGAACGAACCTAAGTACTTAATTGCCTACTTTCTAAGGAGTCAGGCAGGATAATTAACTAATGTTTGGGTAATGTGTCATAGGGTAGGAGTGCTAAGTAGTGTTCTGTCAGCAGCACAGTGGGAAAGTGAAGGACTCAATCCTGTTTTTCAGCCGGGAATGTCACGGTCCCCCCCAAGTCCATTGTTCCTATTGACTGGTTTGCTGAGGGCCGGGAACTTGGGCAAAGTGTTTAAAGGAAGAGGATGTGAGGGGACAGCAGAGAGCTGTTTGTAGTCCAGAAGAACAGTCAGAAAAACTAGGTGAATTTTGGAAAGAGAAAACTGCCAATGAAGCCAAAAGCAGGAAATATGCCTGAGACTGCACAGAAAATCCTTACATTTATAAGTGTGGTGTAAATATTCAACAGCAATATCCTCTGAGTGAAAAAAGTGCATCAGAGAAACTTTTCTTGCACTGCACTTATTGCACACAGTCAACACAGTGGGAATTATGGTACAAGGACCCATCTAACTCACCCTGGAGATTGAAGCAGACTCAGCCCAGCAGAGATTTCACATCTTTAATTTTTATTACTGTGCAAATTATGTTATGGATGAACTTCAAGCCCTCCTCATGTCCGCTGATCATAATTGATGAGATTTCAATCTCACCTCCTTGAAGTTAAACATCTGAGAGATGCTTTGGTTAATAGTTTGCCTTTCAGAGCAGTGCATTAGTTCTCTTGTGCTCCTGTCTGCTTAATTTAGAGCGAGTGGCCAAGAATGGTGCAATTAAGGAAGGAGGAATCTTGGGCTGAAGCTCTCGGTGCTTTCAAATGACCAGCAGACCCTTCAGTGCCAGATTGTTTTTTTTACAGTAGCTGGAACAACACTTTCCATGACTCACTGCTAATTATGCTCTGGATTTGCAAACAAAGGTTTTTAACCTGTTCTGATTTCATATGAAAATTATGAAATTCAGTGCTCTCCCAGTGCTCTCTTAGGATGTTCTGGGCCACCTCTGCAAACCTGACTCTTTCCAGGCCAATCCAGGGAGGCACATTCTCCCTCTGCCTCTCTTCTAAACAGCCCAAGGTTTCTCACTCTCTTTAGTTATTTTCTCCTCTTGAGGACAGTCTCATGCTTTGATCTGTGCAGAAGATGACTTTTCCAGTGAGGCTGTTGGGCTCTCCCTGTTTCCTGTGGAGTGTCCAGCCACAGGCCACATGGAGATGATGCCAGCTCCCATCCCTTTTCCTTGGAGTGGCTTAGCCAGCTGCAGACCATCTCAGCAGCTTCTGCCAACTGCTCTGACATCCTGTACAAACTTCTCACTTGGAATCTCCACAGCCAGGAATAAGGAGAGGAAAAACCATGGATAACCTGGAACTGATCCTCCCCACCACAGGTGTCCTCTGATTTTTCACACAGAGATCCATTAGGAGCAGTAATGCCTCTGGAAAAGGAAAGCCATCACTTTCCTTTCACTTCCCAGGCCTGACAAAATGCAATTATATGGCCACACACATGAAACATCCACATGCCAAACCCACCAACCCATCCCAGCACTTCCTGGGGAGAGGTTGTGCCCAGTCTCCAGTCTCTCAAAAGCTGCTTTATTCCAGAGCATTGCTTCCTGTTGTGTCTGTTCCTAGTTTTGTAGATGGAAATACTGGCAGCAGGTCTGGGAAGGGCAGGGCTTGGGGAAGGATATGCCTGTTCACCAAGGTCACCCTCCATGGCCATAGATGCTCCACTTCAGACCCTCTTTAGCACTCAGGCACAAGTGGAAAATAAGGGGAACATACTGCTCCCATGAAGAGAGAGGAATTTTTCTTCCACTTAAGAGAGAAATAATATTCTATGGAGGAATAAGCATTTTCACTCAGTACAGGTCATTCAGGGATCTCAACCTGCATTTTACTGTTGCCCCAGCAGCAAATCCACCCAAACAGACTCCTCTGTTCTGTCCAGAGCCCAACCCCACTCCCACCAAAAGGCTTTTTGAGAGGGGCTGAGGTGACACATGGTCTGGGGCTGTTTTTATCTACAGATCCAGAAGTTCTCAGTTCATTGCAGGACAGTGCTTCCAGTTTTTTGGGAAGAGAGAAGAGCCACAGACCCAGCAGGAGGCTTGTTTTATCCCAGGCTCAGCTTCTCCTGCCTCATCAGAAGCAATTTCCCAGGAGCCACAGACAGGTGTGGACTGATGCCTGAGCCATGTTCTGCTGGTCCCTGTGGTTACATGGGTTTGCAATTTGCTTCCTGGGAAAAGGAGGGAGGCAATGGTCCTGTGAGTGCTGGAGGTTTGGGATGGGCTCGTGCTCACAGGCATCATCTCTGTGGGCTTGGCAGGTGGAGCTCAGAGGTTTGTGGGATGTGGGAGTGCCATCCCTGCTGCTTTCCTGTCCTGTCCCCACATCCATGGATTGACTGTGGGGCTCAGGGGCCTCCCCACATTGCTGAGAGGAAGGACTTCCTCTACAGAGATGCCAGAAGAGGATACACAACACAAAGTCAGAGAAGAGAGACAGGAGTATAACCCAATCACCACATCCTTCAACCTGAGCACCTGGAAAAGCATAGTCCAGGGAGTATCAGCCCAACATGTGCTGGAATAAAACAAGCTCCCTCCTAATCCCATCCAGCACAGGTTTTTCTTTGCTGGTTTACGCTGGGACACAGAACAACATTTGAGTTTTATCCTGAAGTGGTGCTACAAGCCAGGCAAACCCCAGTGTCTCCTGGTTCTGCTGCAACAGGAGGGACACCAAAAAGCAGATTTCCCTTTTCCAGTCTTGGCACTTTGAAAGAGACTTCTCTTCCTGCACAGGTCATCCCACATCACTTGCTGGTGTATTCCTGTTTGCCCAGACTTAGGTGTGGAAATTCAAGCTCCTTGGCCGCTGCAGGGGGTGAAGGGGTTTGCTCTGCATAAGCCCCAGGTTAAGAGCCTTTGTGCAGACACCTTGTTCCTGGGATTTGTCTCAATGGGGCCTAAGTCTGGCTGTGTCCTTCTGCAAGGTGAGGCCCTGATCCCATGGGAGCCCTCCAGTTCACCCTCTTTATCTTCCCTGAGGCCCTTAGATCTGCCCTTGGCCTTGAATCCAGTCATCTTTGGCAAGGATGAGAAATTTGGCTCCATGAAAAAGTGAAGGAAGCTCAAGAGCATGTTGTAACCTCATGGAGTATGTCCCTACACATACCCCAAAGCTACAGATTTGCTTGTGATTCCTAGCTTGCTGTTTGTTCTGGATGTCTGGGGAGCACCTACCACGCATGAGAGCTGCAGAGCTCTGAAAATGAGCCCTGGAAAAGCAGTCTTGCTTCATCCAGCAGGACAGCAGCAGCAGCAATGTCCCCCCTGAGAATACACAGCTCTGAGGGTAAAAATAACAGGTCTGGAAATGGAAAAGGGCAAAGCAAGCAGGTTTTCTGGAGAAAAGGGAAGGTGAGGGGATGAGCAACAATGCAATTCTGAGCTGAGGGTTGATCCTACAGAGCGGTAAGGGGACATTGAGGCTCAAGAAGTATCAGAGACACAGATCTTCCTCTGGAGGACAAGGACTGACAGATGTGTCCCTGCTCTGTCACATTGCCTGGGCAGTGCTGGAGGGGATGGCCACAAAAACCACATTCCCAGGCATGCTCTGAGCCCTGTGCAAAGCTTTCCCCTCACAGCACCAGCCCCACCGAGCTCCTCCCCAGCTCCTACATGTGTCCTTCAGCGCTGCCCCATCCCATGAAATGATGAAGATCACAGCACTGGGCAGAATGGAGGTGCCAAACCTGCCCATGATGGCTGAAGTGCCTCATGTCAAGAGTCATTCCAGCCACCCACTGCTGCTGCCTGCTTAGACCTCATCTTCCTCTGCTGCCTGCGAGCAGCAGTCACGGCTGCGTGGGCATCCAGAGTGCGCAGCTGAATGCGGAAGCAGGAGTGGTTAAAAAAGAAGGTAATTCCAAGAATATGCTTGTGTGTGGTAAGCAAGGACAATGTGTACTCCAGACTGCTGAGAGAGTGACCTTTCAGAAGTGATGGAAAACCAGGCAGATAGCTGGGAACTTGGAAAAGGAAACGGAAAGAAGAGCAATCTTGGAAATTTTTACCTGGCAATTCTGACTTCGGTCCTGAACACAGCAAGGGGGAAGGCAGGGAGTGACATCAATCTCTGACCAACGGAAAGATGATGGGATAACAAAAGTTAAGGAGTAGGGCTATTGAGAATGCAGAAATGGAAAGATTTCTTATCATTTTGTAAAATGAGTAGATATGGGAACACCGTAAGGCAATAAATCAACCCATCAGTGAAGAGTTTGATGTAGCATCTAACAAAACCTTTTCATTTTTTATTTATTTTTAATTAATTTCTCTTGGCTTGCATCTGAACATCATCATGCAGGCTGAATATTGCAATCTGAAGGTCCTCTTGGGTGGCCACACGGAATCTTGATTCCTCCCAGATAAAGTTTGTGTGTTTCTGTTAAAGACCCCACCCCTCTGCTGAGGCTGGTGCTCTGCAGACTTGAAACCACTGCATTCATCTGCTTCCTCCAACCTCAGTGCAGATAAGACTCGACAAACACTGCATCCTGCAGGATGGAGGCGGGAAGCGAGAAAGCCAGCGAGTGACTCATCCCAGCCTTACGGGCAGGAGTTGCCTGGGATCTGCGCTGTGCAGGAGAAGAGCTGTGCTAGGGGCTTGCAGGAAGCTGCTGCGGGTCCTGCAGGAATTCTGGACTCTTCCCAAGGATCACTCTGTGCTAGCATCATCATCATCATCAACAAAAAATCATAGAATTAATCATAGAATCATAGAATGGCCTGGGTTGGAAGGGATCTTAAAGATCATCTAGTTCCAACCATGCTTCTGTGAATAGGGATACCTTCCACTATCCCAGGTTGCTCACAGTTCCATCCAACCTGGTCCTGAACACTTCCAGCACCCTGGGCAGCCACAGCTTCTCTGGGCAACCTGTGCTGGAGCCTCCCCACCCTCACAGGGAAGAATTTATTTCTGATATCCAATTTAAACCCACTCCCTGACAATTTGAATCCACTCCCTCTTGCCCTGTCACTCCAGGTCGGTGTAAACAGTCTCTCTCCATCTTTCTCATTGGCTTCTTCAGGTACTGGAAGGACACAATTAGGTGACCCCACAGCCTTCTCTTTTCCAGGCTGAACAATCCCAACCCTCTCAGCCTTTCGTCAGGGGAGAAGACCTTCATCCCTCTAATCAGCTTAGTGTCCCTCCTCTGGACTTGCTCCAAAAAGTCCATGTCCTTCCTGTGCTGCATGCAGAACTCAGCAAAACCATGTGCCAGTCCCCACCATGTCCTTGTCTCCCTCTCTTCTCCTGCAGGACCAGAAGCCATCTCTGCTGGTTTTCCATCCGGGAAGAAGTGTCTTCAGAGAGGCTGCAGCAGTGGTTTGTGGCCAAAATCCTACGGGGTGTAAATATAGGCCACACTGCAAGAGAAAGTGGCTTTCCAACTGTGTGGCAAGAATCGTCCCTCATTAAGGAACCAAAACACGATCCATCAAGGCTGTCTCTTGCAACATGCCCAAGTCCTGATTATGGTCATTTTCCTCCCTGCTTCCACTGCATGCCTGGGAAAGGGCCGCAGTAATTAAAGTCTGAATCTCATTAAAACCCAGAAAGTGCTTGGCTTTCTGAGAATCCAATTATCACAAACGCTACGTAACGCCAGTCGGGGCACGGCTTGTTTTTGGTGTTTGGAATTATTTTTGTTAAACATACAAATATGGTGTGAAATCAGATTTTCCAGAGGACATTGCAAATCCAAAGAGAGCACAGTTATAAAAGCAATTGAAGAAAAACACTTTGGAGAGGGAAGGAGAGGCTGCAAGGAGGAGGAAGTGGGGGGAACATAATGATGCTGCTGAAGAAGGACAGAGCTGAGGTGCCAGGCAGAAGGATGATGCATATCCTGTCCAAGGCCCTCCAGGGACAATCTGTCTGGGTCTGCATCCCGTGGATGTGGCATGTCCCAGCTCCTGGCTGGTGACTTTAGGCACAGAGCAGTGGCCTGTTGTGGCTCAACTATGTCCCAACTGTCCATACTCACCACATGGCTGCTTGGGTTTCACAGGGAAAGTCCTTGAGTCAGTGGGTGCAGCATTTATCCTTGGGTTGGGCAGGAGATGGGAAATTACATGAGCTGGGCAGCAGGAGATGAAGCTGCTCTTCCTCTCCCTCCTCAGTGTAGCAAGCCCTACAAAAATACATTGTGGGAAGCAGAACCCTGCCACTTTGCAAGGAAATTGATCTTTCTCAGAAGAGCTTGACTGTGGAAAGAGAAGAGGTGGGGTCTCCATCCTTCACTAGGATGGGAGCCTTTCTGAGGACACAAACCATTCATGTCAGCACACCTAGAACCAGTTCCTGTGGCTGTGCACCGACTCTGTGGGTCTTTCCCAAACTGTGGTGAGCTGCAGCATCTCCAGATCCCATCTGAAACATCCTTCTCCTCTGCTCCCAGCTGATCCCCGGGTTTTGCTGGCAGTGTGTGGCAGCATCCATGCAGCCAAGGGTTATGGAGCTGGAATTGGCAGTGGAATTTGGGATGCCTGGCTTTGCTGCTGAGTCCCCAGGGGAAAAGGCGCTTCACTGTTCTGTGCCTCAGTTTTCTCAGCTGTAAACGTGTATTAAAACAATTTACTAATTTGTTGGGTGCTGACAACCTCTGGCAGTGACAACGAGGAGCTCTGCCAACCTGGGGGAAAGGTGCTGGTTTGGTGCAGAACAGTGCCATGGCTTTCATGGCACACTGTGTCTGCCATACATTGCACTTATGTAACATTTCCTAGCACTCAGTCGGCACTTCACATCTTTAACTAATTACATACATTTGAACCATTTACCAGCGTGAGCAGAAAAACATCCAATAATGACTGATCTGGAAGGGTTGGACTGATTTCCAGATTTCTTCAAGAATGAAAATGTGCAGAAGGTGAGAAAAAGGGCTTTGAAAAAGAAAGGCCAAACAAACAGATGTATTAAAAGGGAAAAAAAAATTGTACAAAAAGTGTGTCTGCATGGAAGGAATTGCAGGGTGAAACAGCTGACTGCAATTCCTCATGGAAACACCCAGCCAGACCTCAAGCTGCACCATCTCCAAAGTGCATTTAAAATTCACCTCCTCCTTCTTTTTGCAATTAAACACATATTCTTATGCACCTTGACATTTAAAATAAATAATGACAATTTTTAGCGCTGGCAATTAAAAGCAACGCTGTTTACATTTTAATGAGCTCCTCGAATGTGACTAGCTCAGCTTCTTTCAATCAGAAATGGATGGATTTAGAAACAAGACATCTTTGAATTCACTTCAGATTTCTGTAAACAGTAGCCCAGCTCTGCTTTCAGGTTCTCAGGGTGGAGGGAGCAGAGAGGCAATCTGCTGGACAGAGAAGTCTGCACAGCTTTTCTTCCTCGTGGCGATTCTCTGTGGGAGTGCAGAAAAGGAAGTTTGTTTTGGAAGTGAGAAAAATAAAGCAAGGTTTTGTTCCAGGAGAACACAAAAATAAGTAGCATCTGTGCAGCTGGAAGTGCTGCATGTGGCTGTGAAGCCCATATTTACAGCTGCAAAATGCCAGGTACATTTTTACATCCTGGTAAGACTTCAGAAGGCATCAAAGTGCTCCCAAGCTGGTTTCCAAGATGTATTTTCCACCCACCTTTGGCTTGCACTTGGAAAACCATTAATCATGTTTTGGCTCAGCACCATCCAAGGGTCTTGATTCAGTGTAGTAAGAGTGGATGAAAACTTTACTGCTGATTTCAGTAGAAATAATTGTGTTGTTCCAGCCCGGGTGATACAGGTGGGGGACACTGGACCCTAGGGCTCTACAGATCAATGCTGCTCCATCTGAACCTCCTCCAACAATTCCAGGGCAGCAAGCAGCCAGTTGGAGCTGGCACATCTGCATCTCAGATGCAAACCTCTTGGAGAAGAGGTGGATGTCAAAGTACCACTAGAAAAGCTTTTGCTGCTAAATAATTCCAGCACAAACAGCAACTGAGAGTAAGTTGACAAAGCGGGCAAAGGAGAAGGAGGTTCAAAAATCCAGCAATAATAGGAGCAGGGTTGGATTCAGCGCTGCTAAGCAATATTCTCCTTCCTGCACCCTCGTGCTGCTCAGTGACAAGGTGTCAGCATTTCTGACTCACAAAGAGACTCAAGCTTGCACAGGGCAGCAGGAAAGACTGTGGAGGTAGGATGAGGATTTAATGCTCTTTTGGGGAAAGCTCTCATAGAATCATAGAATGGCCTGGGTTGGAAGGGACTTTAAAGATCATCTTGTTCCATACCCCTGCCATGGTCAGAGACACCTTCCACTATCCCATGTTCCTCCAACTCCTGTCAAACCTGGCCTTGGACACTTCCAGAGATGGGGCATCCACACCTTCTCTGGGCAGTTTATGCCAGAGCCTCACCACTCTTATAGCAAAGAATTTCTTCCTTATTTGTAATCTAAATTTACCCTCCTTCATCTTAAACTGTGCTCAAAAAATCCCTGTTTCCCAGTTATTTCAGCCCTGGCAAGCTGGTAAGGGAGAAGTCAAGAGGCACTACAGCTCCTGAGAGGTCTAGCTCTGAAAATTGCATTTTCTTTGTCTCTCTGCTTTAGTTTCCTTCTACAAGCAGCACTCTTTGGTATGGTGTTAATGTAGGGAAAATGCCCTGAAAAGACCAAGCATTGTCATGAGGTTGGGAAACAAAAGATAAGTCCCTGATTTTAAAGATAATAGAGCAACCCTGCCATGGCTGAGGGTGTAAGGAGAAGGAATGAGGTATTTGGGGTGTCTGGGGTATTCCCATGGGGAAATGACTCCTCTGTTCAGGAGAAAAAGGCTGCAGAGATCCTTCCTTGGGTGATTCCTGAGGATTCCTCATGGAGGTAGCTTCTGGTGAGTGAACCTCCAGGCTGGTCCCTGCCAGCCCCAGCATCCCATAAACCTGAGACCTTCTCTCACTGCTGGTCTCCAGACTCACAATAAGCAGATAAATTAGTGAGACCTTCAAGGGCTTTGTGTTAACTCATGGACACTGTGAGCTGGGATCTGCTGGGTGCACGCAGCCAGAATCACGCCCTGGTGCTGAGTCACTTTCAGAGAAATCCATCAACAGCCAGGCTCTGGGGAAGGAGAACAACCTGGAGAGAGCCAGTCCATAGGGAAATGCAGTCTGCAGGCTGACATCACTGCTCCTGTTTGCCCAGTGAGGTGATGACCACTGAGTCTGTGTCATTTAGCAATTATTCCCCATGGCAGGGCTCAATTCTGATATTGAAATCTCAGTTTAATCATCACAGTGATTGGAGTGGTGTGACGGTGCTCACAGGGGTCTTAGGATGAGGGAAGAGATGAGGATCTGACTCCATGTTTCAGAAGGCTGATTTATTATTTTATGATATATATTACATTAAAACTATACTAAAAGAATAGAAGAAAGGATTTCATCAGAAGGCTGGCTAAGAATAGAAAAAGAAAGAATGATAACAAAGGCTTGTGGCTCAGACTCTCTGTCTGAGCCATCTGACTGTGATTGGCCATTAATTAGAAACAACCACATGAGACCAATCCCAGATGCACCTGTTGCATTCCACAGCAGCAGATAATCAATGTTTACATTTTATTCCTGAGGCCTCGCAGCTTCTCAGGAGGAAAAATTCTAAGGAAAGGATTTTTCATAAAAGATGTCTGTGACAGAGTGGGATATTTTTTCCCATTTTTTGTGCTTTATGTGTAGCAGGGGTAGTATTTCAGGCAGAGATGGGCATCCCTCAAAATCCTTCTGCATTTGGAACTTTCATCCTTTTCCCTTCCACAGAAGCCCTGGGTGATGAGTTCAGAAACACTGGCACAGAACATGTCCCCCCACCAAGGCCAGCACAGGGGATGTTTTACCCAAAGCCAGGAGCCTCACTGCTGTTTTGGGAGCAGCCTTGCCAGTGTCTCTCCTCAGAGGCCCATGCTCCTGGCTGCCCAAGGTGAGGACGCTGCCAGCAAGGACCAATTCCTGATGTGATGGGGCAGAGCCTGGAGGCAGCACAAGTGCAGGAGAAACCAGAGCTGTCCCAGCTGCTTACAGCTGCCCGCCCTGAGCTTGAGTTGCTTTGAATCTTCCTTGGATGCTTTGAAAAAAACCCTATGGCTCATTGGCTCCTGTTGTGAGGCTGAAGGACCATCCCAACCTCCCAAAAACTGCTGGGTTGCTCTGTCTTGCTGCTTTGACGCTGCACTTTGCTTTTACATTTTTCCAGCCAATCCTCCACCCAGTCCCTGCTTCTCTCCAACTCAGCTGCTCACCCCAAAGTAAGGATCCAATGCAAGGATCCAAAGCATGCACTCATGTGATGAGTTACACTTTGGAAAACCTTCCTAACCCTGCCTCTTCCAGACTGGAAATGGATGGGAAACCTTGGACATGCAGCTTGTGAAAGGAGTTCAGCTGGGCCACAGTGAGGATTGCATAAAGAAAGAAAAAAATTACAACAGGGATTTGGGGGGTTTTAAGTTTCTGCTTGAAGGGCCAGTAAAAACCAGAGGTGAGGGAGAAGGCTGGAAAATCCCAAGGAAGGGTCTACCTAGGGCTGCAGTCCAAGAGTTTGTCCAACATAAAAGTTGTCCAAGGCTGAGTCTCAAGAGGCTCCTCAGGGATGGGGAGCCCTGGACAGATGTGCACTCCCGAATCCAGCTGTGCCACTGGACATGCTCCTCCTCCAGCCTTTTCTCCCACCCCCCAGCTGCTCCAGCCCTTTCAGCACAGAGCAGCATCGCTCCTTGGAGCAGATTTGGGGTCAGAATGACACACCACAGACACCGTGGTGCAGACTGTCCTGTGCTGCTGGGGATGGTAACAATTACCCAGGGCACAGTGACGTTTCCAGCTGGCACAGCCCTCTGCAGGGTGGACATCTGCCTGTGGATGGAAAATGCAGGGAGATAACCACATGGGAGCCTTTTGAGACAGCTAAGAATTGTTAGGAGGAGGACAGTGAGCCAGGCAGCAAAACAGGTTGGTCTTCACTGAAGGATTAAGAGGGAATTTATACCCAAAAAGGAAGTAGGAAGGTAAGTGAGGAAGAAAAAGTCATTACTGACAAGCCAAAAGGGCCAATATTCTGAATGATCCTTAACAAGTGCAGGGAGAAAGAGGAGAAACTTTATATTTAAGAAACCATTCTGTGTGGGTTGCAGACATTCAGTATTCATTCTCAGCTGCTAACAAGAGGTTTCTTTAATGAACATATTGATCCTTGGGTGGTTGCATTTTCAAATCCTTGGACAATGTGATCCTGAGAGGCAGAAGAAAGGAAACGAGGTGGTGATTTAAAACAAAGAAAGGGAGAATATAATTCTGGCAATCACCAGCCTATAAAAGTAGCAGAACAAATATTCTCTAAAAAATCATGAAATATTTAGAGCTTGGTTCTGTCCACACAATAGTGTCAATGGGGAGAAAATTTGCAGAAGCCAGATGCTGAATAAAATTACCATGAGACAACAGTCAGACTCAAGGGATGATGGGCACAGAAAACTGCCAGTTTTCTTCTTTTCCAACTTTTTTTGGTGCAGAGAGAAATGCTGTTAGAGAACGTCATGGCCAAAGGATGAAAGCAGTGCGGCCTTTTATGAACATGTGTTTTTATTTTCACTAATGTATTTTGCTTCTTTGTCTTAGGAAATACAAAAATTAGGGGAAAAAAGCCTTGGTCTGAAATGTGGTTTATGCAAACTGAAAACACACTGGGATGCAGTCAGTAATCCTGAACAGGAGTGGGCTACATGGAGCAAGGCCCAGTTACTAGGGCAGAACAAGAGTCAGGGCTAAAGATCAAGTTTCATTAACATCTTTGCTAATGATCTGGAAGGGCACTGCATAAAATGAGATGCACAGAGGATGGTAAATTTGAAGCAGTTTGGTAAATAATAAGGAGTTGTCTCCACTTTTCTTGTGAACACCTGGAAATTTCCATCCAATATCAAGCGGTGTTGAGCACGCTGAAACATCTCCTCTCACTGAGTGACATCTCCATTACTCACCACTTAGCCCACTCAGTGTCTCTTTTTAACCCTCCCAATTTACTTATGGGCATAATTCCCAGGTCTTGCTGCAGACCCAACCCTGGGTTGATATTTAGAGAGACATTTCTGGAGTAAACAAAGCAGCCCAGCACACGCAGCCGCCTTCTCCAGGTTCATTCTCCTTTCCCCACCTGCAATGAGCACTGCTGGAAAGGATGATGATGATGATCACCATGCCTTCAATGTGTGTTCCACCGAGCTTCTCCTCCAGTGCTGTGACACAGCGTGGCTTAAACTGGTCCCCCCAGCTGCCTCAAGGTCTGTGCTGGCCTCATGTTCCTCTGGCCGCCTCCTCTTTGCACTATTTGGGTGATTCACGGCTGTTGCTCAAGACCTTTCCATCAGTGAGGGCTTGAGCAAGAGCCGTGAGTCGCTGGAGGGGCCTGACCCAGGTCCCTGGAGCTCTCTGGGCCATCAGGAGACAGGGAGCAGCAGGGGACAGGGACCTGGCAGCATCTGTGTCCTCTCTAAGCAGGCTAGAGGGACACAGGATTTTTCTGAGGAGGATTTCATTGCTTTTTGTCTTTCCTAACAGAACAAGTGGTGGAAGAGAATCAGAGAAAGCGTTACCCTCAGTATGGGAACCAGGAGTCACTATGGGAAGGAGACTCCTTCCTCTGTCAGTGTTCTCAGGACCTGCTGGGAAGGGAGAGAGGATTGCAGAAGTGGTTCTCACCTACATTTTCTGTGGTCCCAAATCCTCATTCTCTCTCCTGGCTGTGTCTGCCTGTGGCAGATGCCCTGGTCAGAGCATGACCAGCACTGTGGTCTCAGACACCAGCAGCACACCAGGAGCCGAAGGCCTGAAGAAGGGAGGGACATAAAACCTTGACACCCCCAGGTCTGCAGGTGTGGTGGGATCTGGTCCTCAGGAGGTGCATTTTGCAATTCCAGAGCTTGGATAAAACTTTAAACAGGAGGTAGGGGTTGCAAACTCTATCATCACCCACTGGAATTCTCAAGTGCCCCTGAGGTGGAGGAGGAAAAAACTTGAAGAGAGCAGAAATAATGGACGCAGTGACTGATGAGGGGAGCATGAGCAAAATTACCAAAAATTACCAGGGCTGGGGTCTGCTTGGGTCTGCTCTGGAGACCATACCCTGCACAGGGCAGGAGCAGGCGGTGTGGGATAAAACTTTCTGGAGAGACAATATTTATCCAGTTTGGTTTGAGACTGTTTGAAGCCGCTGGATAATTTGCTCCCAAACAACCAAACAAATAGAGGAAAAAGAAATGCATGTGAATGGATCCAAATGTCTCCTTATGGTGTGGGGTTCCTTCCCTTCTTTTATTTTCTTAATGAAATTTGTGGATTTTATGTTTGTGGCATGTCAGGGCTAATTTTAGGAATTATTTTCTTTAAAAAAAAAATAGCTGGGGGGAAGGGGGGGAGGGTTGCAATGGTCTTCACCCCCAAAGGCTGAACCTTCGGCTTTCCTGCCAGAGCAGCAGCAATCCCTAAGGTGGGAGGGCAGGCTGTCAGCAAGGCCCTCCAACCAAGCCATGATCCTCAAGCAGGGCAGGAGGCCAAAGAAAAATTCTGCCTCCAAGCACGAGAAGCAGGGTGGCCTTCCCAGGGAAAGCAGCTCTGGGATCACCAGAAGCTGGTGGGACCTGCTGTCTGGTACCTCCTTGTCCCTCCAGCCTCCAAGGGAGCTCCTGGCTCAGCAGGGACAACACAAAGCACAGCTGACCCTGTCCCCTCCCCTCACGCTGCTCCCCAGGCCATGCTGGAATTGGCCACGGGCACCTCGTTCTCTGACTCAGCCCTTATATCTGGGGAATTTATGGCTTTTCCTTCCTGCCAGCCCTAGTAAATAACCCTGCCATCTGACTGGCTTTTGGGAGTGACCAGGAGCAGGAGCCTTGCTGGCAGGCTGAGAGAAGGAGCTGCACCCCAGCAGGAAGCAGCACTGCCAGAGCTGGGGGTCCCCAGCAGGAGTCTCAGTTGTGGCATCGCTGTCCCCTCCACTGTGGGGCTCTCACCATCCCCAGGGAGACCCTCAGCCATGGCACCTCCATTCCTGGTGGGATCCATGGCATCAACATCCCCAGCAGAAGGCAGAGCCAGGAGCAGGGGGTCGAACCCAAAGTGTTTCCCCACTCAGGAAGGGGAACACTGGGCACAGCTGTGCTCCCACACCCTGTGACACCTGGCTGGGATTTGGCTTTGATTTTCCTTTTGCTTGGAACATCATCCATGAAACTAGAAGGAGGACAGGAGGGATAAGGGGTATTGAGGCCATGGAATAAACAGATCTCCATCAGCCACGTGCTTCAGCACTGCTGGTACCTCCTCTGCTTCCCTATTCGCCCAGTGGGAGCTGCCCAGGTAGAGAGATGCTTTCACCCAGGGCATCCCAAGGAACCAGGGGCTCCAGTGGGCTGAGCAGAGCAGGGAGACCCAGGTTCTGCCTGGTGGACACCTCATTGCTCCAGGACAGATCAAAGTCACCTCCACAGATTCCCTATAGCCAATTTGGGCATCCTGGCTTGCCCCCTGGAGGCAGCCCCACGCACTTGGATGGAGGCAATGAAAACGATGCTGGCAGCAACAAGTGTGAGGATGAGCTGATGGAGGAGCTCGAGCACCTTTGAAGGGCTGTGGGGAGGAATATGCACTTTGGGATGTGGAAGCAGCTCTTTTGGATAGATGGGACCTTGCTGGACTGGGGATGGGATGAGCCAGAACTTAAATCCAATGTCTAAGCCAAGGCATGTCCCAGGACGGATGCTCATCCATCCCAGAGCAATTTCTCCCATTAGGCACCTCAGAGTTAATGGGAATTTTGAGCAGGAAGATCAGAGAGGTATTTTATTTTAACTCCCTGTGGTGAGGGAGGTCAGGCTGAGCCTGCTGTGGAAACTGCCATCCCTGTGCCAGGAATTATGTGCTGCATCCTCCTGGCATGGGCGTGGGGAAATGCCTCTTCCTTCCTGGCCTTCCTCTCCCCTGTCATCACCTCGGCAGGCTTTGAGGACTGCTCCACCACAGGGTCTCTGCTCCCCGTGTCATTGCTGGAGCCTGGATGCCAATGAAGTGCCATCAGGCAATGGGTGCCATCTCTCTACCCCCCTTTCCAGGAGTTTGCCCTAAGCAGCCCCTCCTCACAAGACTTTTCCCTGTTGTCTCCTGCACCAGCCAGTTCTCCCCAGCATCCTCACATTGCCTGTCACCAAGGCTGCCATTCTCTATTTAACAGCCCCACAGCCCCCAAATCCCTCTCCTCCCTGCCATGGGGCTGCACAATGATCTCAGCTGGGAACTGATGCAGCACAGAATAACCTTGCAAATAAAACCCTCCCCACGCCCTGCTTGGACAACACAGCCACCAGAGAAATGTTCCTGGGTACTTTAGGAGTGAGGCTGGCACATCCCTGCATCCACAGAATCACAGAATGGTTTGAAAGCACCTTAAAGATGCCCTAATTCCAACCCCTCTGCCATGGGCAGGGACACCTTCCATGAGAAGCAGCCCTGTGCCACTCCTAGAAGGCTTCAGCACACAGTGAATTGGAGGAACAGCATGGAACGAGAGCTGACCTCCAGACCCTGGAGTACCTGTGTGTAATCCTGGGAGCTGAGCTGCACAAGGTGTAAAATATCCTCTGTCTCATGGCTGAGCATTATTTCACCTTCTGGTGGATGTTGAGCAGCTGATAGTATGTAATTAGTTTCCTGTCCAGTGTGCACTTATCGTGTCTGTGTGTTCTCTGCATTGGGTGGAGAGTTCATAAATCAAAAGCTCTCAAGAACTCCTCTGTCCCAAAGTGCTTTCGTGGGCAAGCAATCCCTAGAGGCCCCAGAGCAGTGATTAATAGCACCCATCTCTCTGTTTGGGCTGCTTTAGGGCAGCCTGAGTTCCTGTTCTCACTGAGAAATTCGTAGGTTGGCACAACTTCTCACCCCCAGAAAGCTCAAGGCAGCAAATCCTTGTGAAACACCAGAGTCAAAAATAAGTGAATAAATAAAAAGTGCTGCTGAGAGCCTGATGGAGACCCCGCAAGACAAAAATTGTAAAGACAATCTGCAAATTGCCACTCTGGACCAAGCTGCGGAGGCAGCCTCTAATCACCAGGCTGATGTAGGGCTGCCTTAGTCATCCTTTATTGATTCCCTTCTCTGTGAATCATCAGCTCCTGGCGGGGAAGGAAGGGCTCTCCAGCTCCCCGGCTCGGAGAGACGCAAATTACCAGGGGGCAGCAGCACGTAAACAGGAGCGGGAGGGCGGAGATGCCGACGGAGGTGCCCTCGGTCATGTGCCCGGTAATTTGGGAGGGAGATTAGAGCTTCTATCCAGGAAAAAAAAAAATTAAATTAAATTTTCAGTGGGAAAATGAGCCGGGTGAAAGGTGGCAGGCACGCAGAGGAGGCTGCTGGTCTTCTCACCAAGAGAAAGTCACCTCCTGTTCGCTTTCCAGGGAGCAACAGGGAAGGGGTTTCTCCCTTTGATCGAGCACTCTCAGTGCTCTTATTCCATCAGGTGAGAGGCTCCTCGAGTCTGAAGCAGCGGGAACACGTCGGGAGCAGTGATTTGCGGTCACCTACATCTCTCCAAACCCCTTTGAGCCATCCACGCCCCATCGCACCCGACCCATCCCCTCCCCTGCTCATCCCAGGACATTGCTCAGCCGCCAGACCCGAAATTTCCTCTGCTTGCTCTGACTGTGCACGGATCGGGGGGGGGGGCTCTGGGGAAGGATTTGGACCTTTTGGGGGTGTCACAGCCCTTGAGGCAGCTCCGGTCGGTGTGCTGGCTCTGGCACTGAGCACAGCTGGCCTCTGAGCGGCTGCAGAGCATCCCTGGCGCTCCGCGAACACCAACTGCAGCACCAGCCTCGCGGGTGCCGGCCAAAAACCGGGCTGCTCCCTAAACGCTGAGGGCTGGGTCATGCCATTAACCCCCGGGAAGGGCTGGGGTCCATCCCTGCCCCAGCCTGGGGTTATTCCAGAGGCAGATGCCGCTGCAGGAGCGAGGCAGGCGGCTCCCCTGCAATCCCGAGCAGAGCGAGGGCGAGCAGGCGCTTCCGCTGCCAGGGAACGAGCTTGAAAGGGATCCAGCGGATAAAGAGATATTCAAAGTTCAGCTAATGAGTGAGATGAGTCACTGGCTCAACGAGACAAAGGTTAGGCTGGAAAATAAAAAGCCCTCGCTGCAAGGAGCGGGGCTGGTGGGGATGCAGAAGGCAGAGGATGGGGCGTAGCTAAAAGCAGCAAGCGCTGGCAGGGGCAGAGGGGCAAAGCAGCGGCTGTGGCTTGGTTGTGACCTCGAATTTGCCCCACATTTGGCCCAGGATGAGTGCAGGGAAGCTGGGAAGGATGTTCAAGCACATCGCAGCTCCCTCCAGCAGTCAGCAGCCCTTCCAGCCCCTCTCTGGGGTGAGGCACAGCTGTTTGGGGGCCCAAGATGTGAAACACAACAGCCAGTGCTGATGAGAAGGGACAGGGGATGGTCAGACCTCAAAAAACACTAATTAATCACTGGGAAGCATCAGCCTACTTCCAATGCTCTCATTGTTACCACTGTACCCAGAGAAGACAAATACTGTGGTAAATGTGGGTCCTGCTCCAAACCATCCCAAAAATGAGGACAGGGAAACCATTACCTTCCTGCTCCTTGAGGGTGGTACCAAAAATCCTGTTAGAGCACCCCTGTGTCAATGCTGAGCAAAAGAGAGGAAAAGTTCTTCTCTCCCCATGGTGTTTTACAGTCCAGAAACCAAAAAGCTGCAGCTTATAGACAGCACAGCAGGGGTTTGTGTGGCATGGGGCAGGTGCAGTGCTGAGGGACTTTGCTAGAGATCTCAGGACTTCATTTTTGGCTGGGCTTTTATTTCCTTCCCAAACAGGTTCATCCCGGGCCAGCTGAGTTGCCACCTGAACTGCTACACTGAAAAAAACATTCCCCTCCTCCTGAGAAAGTGAGAAAAAGAGAAATGGGAAAGGATGTCATGCAAATACTAAATTGAGTACATTTGGAGATTTTTATGGTCCTTAACATGCTTTGGAAGCAATAATTAATCACCCAATAGTTTTGCACACTCGAACTGGCTCTGCTTTGCCAGGTCACTGTGCCTCTGCCCACGAAGACCTGTGGGACAGGCTAGAAACAGTGGGATGCACATAAAAATTCCTGGCATGAGGGCTGGTGGTTTTAAACTGGAGGAGGGTTGATTCAGATAAGTCATAAGGAAGAAATTTTTACAATGAGGATGGTGAAATATTGGCACAGGTTGCCCAGAGAGGTCACAGATGTCCCATCCCTGGAAACACCCAAGGTCAGGTTGAATTAACAGAGACATCTCCAACTAGATCAGAGCTCAGAGCCCCACCCAGCCTGGCCTTGAGCGTTTCCAGAGGTGGAGTCACCTCTCTGGGCAGCCTGTACCAGTGTTTCACCACCCTCTTTGATTTCAGAGCTAAATGTGCAACCTGGGGATGAATGTCTGAGCTGGGCTGCCCCAAATGCATCACCTGCACTGGCAGTGTTAGGAAAGCCAGCTCAAAGAGGTCCTGCTGCAGCCCCAGGTGCTGTCACTGCCAGGAGCTGGACCTACTGCTGTCACCAGGGCTGATGGAAGCTCCTCTCAAGATGTGAGGAATTGGGTGGGTTGAGCAGAGACAAATGGATGGAGTCATCAGGGAGTTCAAAGAAAATGGTGACAAGTCAGATTGTTCTTAAAAATTATTTCCACTCTAGTGGTTGAAGGCTGCCACAGATTTCTCTCAAAAGCCCTACTGATGGAGAGTGACTCAAAAGAATGTCTTCTGGTAATCAGAGTGTTGGCATTCCTCAGGCTGCACAAAGAGGGCATGAAAAGATTTCTATTAAAATAAAACAACCCTATCACAGATTGATGTTTACAAAATAAAAACATGGTTAAAAGGTATCCATGTGGACAGAATAAAGCTCCTCACACCAAGAATCCTCAGAGCAAATCCATCTCATCATCATCAGTTGTAGACAGGGGAATCCAGCCTACATCATGGAACAGCCACATCCCACAGGCTCCAATCCTGCCCCCACCTCTGCCCCTGTGCCCCTGTGCTGTGATCAAAGCCCTCCAACTGCTGTAGACTGCCATGATTTGCTTATTTTGGTCACAGTCCTACCCAGGGCTTGAATAATGTAGTAACAGAGTAATTGCCCAGAGAAGCTGTGGCTGCCCCTGGATCCCTGGAAGTGTCCAAGGCCAGGCTGGACAGGGCTCGGAGCAACCTGGGACAGTGGAAGCTGTCCTTGCTCATGGCAGAGGACTGGAACTAAAGGGTCTTTAAGGTCTCTTCCAACCCAAACCATTCTGGGATTCCATGATTCCATGAATGTGCACGGGGGGCTTGGAGAAAAGTTTCCTTGTAACAAAAAGTTTTGCCTGTGCATATTTTCTTGTGCATCTTGAGCTAATCCTTTCCCAGGGTGTTGCTGACGAGCTTATTAATTTTATAAGAGTGAAAACCTACCAAAATACCCTATTTGTTTTCAACCATTGGTCTGAAATGCCCATAATTAAAGCGGAAGGGAAGGATCTCCTGCACAAAAGTGATGCAGCCAAGCCCTCAGCAGCTCTGGTGCTGGAACAGCATCATCCCAGCTCTCCCCTGGGAACAGCACGGACAAAAAACACCTTCTGAAAGCTTTGAATAAAACACCACTTGTAAGGACGTGAAATACAAATGGGTTTGTGTCTGTACAGCCAGAGTAAAAATGAGACAAGGAGGCAAATGAAAATAAACAGATCGGGGTTGAGAGCGATTTATGCCCAAGGGATGAAGTGAGGGCTGGACTTTGAGAAGTCAGCACTGTGTTTTTGCCATGGGCTTCAGGGCAGTGAGTGTTTCAACAAACATTTACCCTTTTGCATGCATTTATCACTCTTTTTTCCACCTTCATGCACGACCTGGAGGAGACTGGCCTTTCTGATGATGGACGAAAACCCAACATTTGTGCCAGAGGGGCGTGAACAAGGAGGGGACCTGATGCAGGGAATCCATTCTGCATCATCTCAGGCACCTGGGAGCATTTAATTCACCCAGATGATGCTCCCAGGCCAAACAGACTCATCCCTTTAACGTGACATTATCTCGCTGCTGCTGTGACTCCTGTTATTAGCTTGGAAACAAGCTTTAGGATGAATTGCCAGGGGGATAAATGCGAATACAGGGGTGAAATTAACAGGGGGAGTGTTTAGGTTAAATGCTGAATTTTCTCCTGGTGGAAATACAGTAAGTTGCCTCCAGCATGCTCACTTGGTCAAGGCTGAAGATCAGAAAATAAATAGAACAACTCTACACTGGCAGGGATGAGGGCTGGGTGACCTGACATATCTTCCCTCTCTCTATGGTCAGAGCAAAGATTTTGCTTTAATTGGCTTTAAACCATCCATCTCAGTCACTCCCAGTACTCCAGAACCTGAACAAGAGCCAAGTTTTTAATATACTCATCCTCATGCAGCTCTGCAGGGATAGGAAAATACCCAGACCTGTTTTGTATATGGAAAACTGAGGCAAAGAGAGACCAAAAGCCTTAACCTCAGCTTGCAGGGTGGGATGGCTTCACCATTGGGTGGGATACAGTGTCCTTTCCCAAGAAATGGCCAAAAGCATGGCACATCCCTTAGGATGCAGAGAATGGCACTGACTGTGGCCAGCTTGAGATGCTGGACCATCTTGACTGAGCTGGCTCTGTCCTGGCCAGATTTCAGTGGAGAATTTTCAGGTGTTGTCTGCAGTGTGGGTTCACCCACAGACACCACATGGGCTAAGGGTGTGAATCCTCTCTCCAACACCTACACAACCCTGCCATATTCCAAAATCCTGAAATGTGCTCCACTCCACACAATGAACCAACCACACTCCAGCACTGCAGAAAAATACTGCTGGCAACTTCTGTGAAATACCTGGATCTCCTGTGAGTCACCTGGGAAACATCTCCCTCTCAGTGATGTAGAGCAGGTCTACAGCTGCTGGATTTGATGCCAATTTACAGTTTGTGTGAGCCCATGCCCCCCTCAGCAAGGCCATTGAGGGCATTGCTCTCCAGCACCTCCAGCAAACACCCGCTCAGAGATAAAGACATCCTTCCTTCAACAGAGCAGCTCTTCACTTGGATGTTCTGCATGACTTGATCCACTGCCAGGCTTTGTGCTTTGGTCTTCATCCAGGAGAAGCAGCTACCAAATTCATCAGCTTTTGCCTCAAAGTGTCCAGGCACAGGTTCCAGTGTAGAGCTGACGAACCGGTGCGACCCAAGGTTGGCCAAAGGTGACTCCGTCATCAGCAACGACTCCAGAGTGATGTGTCAGCTCCTCTCCAGCCAATGGCACAGCAGAGGGGGATCTCAATTTTCCAGGCTCCTGTTCCACTGTGGAGCTGTTGCTCCTTGTCCCTCGTGGCCTCTTCCTTTGTGGTCGCTGAAGGCGATTCCTTGGTGAGACTCCAAGGCGATGGAGCCACACTGAGCAGGGGAGGACTTTACTCCTGCCCTGTCTTTGCAGCTAGTCCAGGACAAGGGTCAGTGTCTAGACATGAGTGACTGGCAACAGAACAGGATCGTTCTGGGCAGTCTTTGCAAGTCAGCAGTGGCTGGGTTTTGGCAGGGGCAGCGGGGACCAGCCTGGCACAGGAGCCGGCGGTGACACGGTTGGGCACCATCCATGGGCAGCCCGAGGGTTGGAGCTTTTCCTCTGCACAGTGAGGCAGGATTGTCCTTCCTTGTCCCAGCAGGACAGTGCCAGACTCCAGAGAAAGGGACAACACTCATCTTCCCTGGCTTTGGGGGCAAACAGGAGCCTTCTGCTGCTCTCATCAGCCTCAGCTCCCCTCAGTAACAAGCTAAGGAGAGACGCAGCTGCACCTGGAGGCTGGTCTGTCACTTCTGATGCCAACCTTAAAATGAAGCAAATCAGCCCCTGCTGCTGCAATTGGCATTTGTAATGTTATGATCTTTGTTTCTCATGAGTTATAAAGGTGCTTCAGTGAGACACTCCACAGCCCACCCACAAAACCTGACCTATCATGTAAATGGTTCTGTTTGTCCTACAAACATCTCCCAGGTCTTTTACCGTGTCAAAGCCTGCCATCCATTTAAGGGGCGCCACATATTGAGTTCACAGGATAGTACAAAGTTAATCCCTACAAAAGCTTTTCATTCCTTGTGGAAGTACCTTCTCTCATTTATTACCATAGTCAGCTCAGAATCTGTGGGTATGGAGCGCAAATCAGGAGGTCCATGAGCAGTCCTGCCCTGGCTCACCAGAGAGCTCTGTGCAAGCCACATCTCAAGGTCTCATTCTCAGGATTTTGCTCCAAATACCTCTTACAGATCTTGAATATCCTTCAGGGCTTTGTTTCTTGCCTCTGGCATGGTGGAACCCTGGGCAGTGGGGAGTCACCAAGGAGATGGCTTTGCTGGCAGATGTTCTGCTGCCAGCTCTCAATTTGGCCAAGGCATCCTCTCTGTGGCAGTGATGTTGGTCCTGCATTTCCACATCACGTGGGGAGGAAGGGGATTGCAGACCTTGCAGGACTCTCAGGAGCCACATCCAACGTGATGGGAAGTACACAAAGACCATGAGTTTTATTATCAAGTTTTAGAGCTCTGGTACTCTCTAAAATGGCTTTATCCAGGCTATCTATAACACATCAGGTGCCCTTTTTGTTCAGTTTTGTTTTCCTTAGTTAGTACATTTATGAAAATTTCTCCCTCCAAACAGAGACCCTGCACTGGTGGGATTGCAAGAGGTGTGGAAAGACACAAGGTGTTTGTTTCTGTGCTTATCATGGATATTTCTGATTTCAGTATTTCCTCATTGTCTTTCATCTCACCAGACTGAGATTATAATTTATTGTTAGTTCCATAATTAATTTCTGTCTCCTGAACTCTTCAGAAACCCTAAGGAAACCAAATGGATTTTCTCGTATCTTTGATGGCTTGTTTGTTTAAAAGATTTTTTTGGGGGAAGAACAAGCAAAACATGGCTGAGTCTAATCTGGAAATTGGATCTTTCAAATTGTTCCCCTTCCTGCCTGGCACTCAGCTGAGCTAAGCTGCTCCCTGGAACAGTTAATTCCACTGAGTGATGGAGACATATGATTTTTAACTTCTAGGTAGCACTCCAGGATGGGTTAGTAAATCACCCAGAGCTTCCCACCGGAAGATGTATTACCTTGCTTTTAACACTGTGAACTCTGGAACATTGGGGCACAAGTTTTCTGTGCTGAATGTTTTGTACTAATGCTCAGCCTTCAGCCAAAACCAGGCAGCCATTTCTGAGATCTGGAGTAGGGAAGAGTAAGATGTTTCTCCCTTTTAAGAAAATATCTGTGGATTTCAGCTGTGGAGGGGGATTGATTGTTTGGATTCCATCATCTTCAAAAATGGCCATTGGCCAGCATTCAGTGACAGCCCCTGAAATCCCAGGGCACTCAAAGCCCACCAGGGGCCTTCCCTGCACCTGCAGAAGGAGCAGGAGTATCCCTGCTCCACAGGGGCTGCCAGGTCCATCAGCTCTGCGGGGCTCAGCCTGGAGCAGCCAAGGAACAACACTGATTAGCTGCTCATTAACTGAGCACAGCACATCCTGAGCACTAAATGAAGCGGCAGCTCAGTGCAAAAAATAGCTCAATTAAGGGCCATCAGGGCTCACCCACACAAGGGGGATCGTTGCAGGTTGCAGGGATATTTTTAAGCCAGGGTCTTCCCAACTTTCATTTGCTCATCTTTGCTTGGTGAAGTTGCCTCACCACAAAAGTGCCTGGAGTCTTTTCTGCTGAGATTTTCATCTGTGACAAAAAGTACTAAAATTGAGCGGCGATTTCTTCTTTCCCATGCCCAAAAAGGACCTTGCATGCCCATGTGGGGCAGACCCAAGAAGAGCCACACTCCTTTACTCACAGAAGCAACCACTCTCATTACTCCCAAGGCAGAACAAATGTTCCAGCAGCACATCCCAAGCGCCTGCCCCATCCCACCAAATATTTGTCACAGGTCCACCCGTGGTGGCAGGAGTAAGGTGACCCTGCCCTGGCTCTGCAGGGTCCCTGTGTCACCTGCCCTGCTCCAGTTTCAGGGTGTCACACGGGGATGAGGTAACGCCCTGTCAGCGTGACGCCATCGCCTTCCCCGTAAAGCGCCCTTCTTATCGCCTTCCCAGTCATGCTTTCCTGGCTGGCAGCCCAGCCAAGGGATATGGTAATCTCCAAACGCTATCAGGGCCATCAGCTGAGGCTGGGATATCTCCCTGCAGTGTTTGTGGTGATAGCATCCGTCCCCATGGAATCAAAGAGTCGTCCTGGCTGGAAAACATCCTTAAGAACACCAAATCATGCAATCATCTAGGCTGGAAAAGACCTCTTGGATAATGAAACCCAATCATGAACCCAGCACTGCTGTATTTACCACTAAACCCTGTCCTCAAGTGCAAACAGGCTTTTGAACACTTCCAGAAATGGTGATTCTACCACATCCCTGCTCCAGGGCTGGACACCTGTTTCAGTGAAGACATTTTTCATAATACTCAACCTACACCTCTCCTGGTGCAATCTGAGGCTGTTCCCTCCCCTCCTGTCCCTGTTCCTCTTGAGCAAAGGCCACCCTGACTGTCGCTCCTGTCAGAGAAGTGTGCAGAGCCACAAGGGCCCCTGAGCCTCCTTTGCTCCAGGCTGAGCCCCTGCCCAGCTCCCTCAGCCCCTCCTGGTTCTCCAGACCCTTCCCAGCTCCCTCAGCCCCTCCTGGTTCTCCAGACCCTTCCCAGCTCCCTCAGCCCCTCCTGGTTCTCCAGACCCTTCCCAGCTCTGTTCCCTTCTCTGGACACACTCCAGCCCCTCAGTGTCTTTCTCATCATCGGGGCCATCAAGACAAGACAGAGATTTGTGTCTCCCTCAGGCTCTCTCCCTCATCTCCTGTCATTCCTTCCCGCTCTCCTCACGCCTCTCTCTTTTCCCACCCCCTCTGTCCCTTTTTGTTCTCACCACTGCAAATGGAACCACCCTGCTGCTGTCTCCTGGCCCTTCCAGAGTGATACAGAAGTGTCTTTTGAACACTTCCAGAAATGGTGATTCCACCACATCCCCGCTCCAGGGCTGGACACCTGTTTCAGTGAAGACATTTTTCATAATATCCAACCTACACCTCTCCTGGTGCAATCTGAGGCTGTTCCCTCCCCTCCTGTCCCTGTTCCCCTTGAGCAAAGGCCACCCTGACTGTCCCTCCTGTCAGAGAAGTGTGCAGAGCCACAAGGGCCCCTGAGCCTCCTTTGCTCCAGGCTGAGCCCCTGCCCAGCTCCCTCAGCCCCTCCTGGTTCTCCAGGCCCTTCCCAGCTCCCTCAGCCCCTCCTGGTTCTCCAGGCCCTTCCCAGCTCCCTCAGCCCCTCCTGGTTCTCCAGACCCTTCCCAGCTCCCTCAGCCCCTCCTGGTTCTCCAGGCCCTCCCCAGCTCCCTCAACCCCTCCTGGTTCTCCAGACCCTTCCCAGCTCCCTCAGCCCCTCCTGGTTCTCCAGACCCTTCCCCAGCTCTGTTCCCTTCTCTGGACACACTCCAGCCCCTCAATGTCTTTCTCACCACCAGGGCCATCAAGACAAGACAGAGATTTCTGGCTCCCTCAGGCTCTCTCCCTCATCTCCTGTCATCCCTTCCTGCTCTCCTCATGCCTTTCTCCTTTCCCACGCCCTCTGTCCCTTTTTGTTCTCACCACTGCAAATGGAACCACCCTGCTGCTGTCTCCTGGCCCTTCCAGGGTGGTACAGATGGGGTCTCCATGGGGTTCCTCATCTGGAGAGGAATCCTAGGTACCAAGTGTGGGTTACCCTGATGCACAGCCCAGCATGGATTTTAGAAATCCACTTTTTTCCCCCTCTGGATGGCATTCTTGTTTCTCATGGGAGGTTTCAGCGTTGCTGACTCATGTAATTTTATTATAAATCTTGTGATATTTCATGCCATCGGTGACGCAAGGGTGGCCAGAGTCACATGGTTTTGTGACAAGGAGCTTTTATGAGGGGCAAAAATAGTCTGGTGTATTTGTGCTTCTCATGCTATGAGGGAAGCAGGAAAATATGCCCCCTAAAGGTTTGGAAAGCAGGCACAGAAAGGAAAGAAAAACCAAAACACAGCCTAAATCTGGATGGTCATTTACAAAAATGCCATGATTTTTAACCTGCTGTGATTTTTCCTGGTGCTGGTTCACAATTCCTGCTCTCCCAGGAGCAGCTGATGTGCTGGTTTCCAAGCTGTTCCCTGAAATGTGGAAATCCCCCTTACACAAACAATGGCACTGTTAGTCTTGCTGATTTTCTGGAAGCACAAAAACATGTTTGTTTTCATGATCCTCTGAGGGAATTTCCTCCCTGATTTGGAATTTGGGAATTTATTTTTTTTTTATTCCTCTGAAAGCCATTTTCCCAGTTTCCAAGATCCTTAATAAACTACAATCACCAAGATTAAGAGCATTATGTGGCTGGCATCAGGCACAGAAACAGACCCTGAATTGTGATAGCTTTGGTGGAATCTGGCAGGAATAACTGAGTGAAATGATCCCTTCTCCTGCAGAGGGTGAGGGTGTGGAATTGATGTGCTCCTGTTTGGGATAACAGGTCGCCTGTGGCAGGAATTTTGCTTCCATGGAAGCTCAGGCACCTGCCCCAAGTGCTGAACTGTGGAAGAAAGGCAGGCAGGACCTGCTGGCTGCATCAGGAGGTGCTGCTGGGGCGTTTGCAGGTTCATGGAGAGGAGGTTCGAGGGCTTGTCCCAGTAGTGGCTGAGTCCCTGGTGCTGCTGGTGGCCAGCACATCCTGTGTGTTCTCTCCCATGGCTCTCGGTGGGAATTTGATGGAGGGTTGGATGAAAGGGAGGGCAAAGGACTCAGGTCACCACATGGCTGGGGGACAGGGAGGAACACACTGTCCTCATGAGCAGCATGAGAGCATCACTCCTGGAGCTGGTGCTGGGTTTGAGGGCATGCACTCCTCTGCAATGATCCATCCTGACACGTGGAGGCGGGAGGAAGAGCTGCTCCATGGGAAGAGCTTCTCCATTGGCATCCCTGGCAAATGCTCTCGTGGTTCCTGGAGCTTCCCGCTGCTGCTGCTCCAGCTGCTCACGCGCCCTTGTCTGGAGAAACATCAGCAACACCAAATCCCGCCCAGAGCTCAGGCGTGGCCGAGTGCCACCATGGAGAACAAACCCTGACCCATCCCAGGAGGCTTTTGGGAGCCAGATGAGCTGCAGCACTCGGAGCTGCCAGCGCCGCCCTTCCTTCCTTTGTGTGTCACTGCCTGTGGCCACCCTGTCCCTGTGCCCCGAGCCTGGGTGGCACCTTGAACCCTCTGATCTGTGCCACAAACTCAGCAGGGCCCTGCAGACACTCAGCAACACCCAGCCAGCTTTGGGACAGCCCTGGGTGCCTCAGCTGAGGGGTCTGGGCAGATCCGAGGGGAGGTGTGACCCTCCTAGGGCTGCAGAGGTGGGCAGTGCCACGAAGGCTCCAGCACATCCCTCCTGTGGGAGGAAGAAGCTCCTCTGCCAGGTACACTTAAGATCTTCCCAGTAGGGAAGACAGCAGTAATTCAAGGAGGAAGTCTTTGAAACTGTACTCTGCTGCAAGTAGCTCAGACATCCTCAGTGACCCCGGGATGAGTAAGAAAGGACCTTTTTTTTTTTTTTCTAGAAGAGGTTGAAGGATATGTGGGATTTCCTAAAATCCTCCTATTTGTGTGGCCATGTAGCTTTGATTCCAAGCTGCCAGGCACGTTAGCAGCTCAGCACATCCTTTGGAGGACAGAAAGTGCTGTTGACCATGGTGGACCTTTCCACCAACAGGTACTCAGTGGAGACCCAGGTGATGCCAAAAATTTGCCAACGTCCAGGCACCCTCAGCAGGCTTTACAAAACTATCCAAATCTGCCCTAAAAATTGTTCCAAGGGAAGTCATCTCCTGCCACATCTGCAGCTTGATGGTGGGACTGCAGCCAGTGCAGGAGGATGAGGAGCCCTCACCCCTTTTTCTGAGATACTCAGCACTGAGCTGGATCCTGTTGGGCTCAGGAGAGCATCCCACAGATGGGAGTGCAGCAGCAGGAGCTGTGCCCTGGTGGGCTCAGGAGGAGAGCATCCTGCAGACAGACACGCTGCTGTTCCCACGGCGGCTCCCCTGCAACGCTCCACCAGCGAGAGAGAGAGAGAGAGAGCTGCGAGGGAGGCAGGACTTAATTAGAGGGATCTGGAGAAAGGCAGATTTTGTCATGTAAATGATTCCTGTCACAGGACACCTTCTAAATTTGGATTCTGAAGCTGGGGCTGAGCAGAACAATCTCTGCCGTAGCGTGGCAGCTGTCAAAGGTAGGGAGAAGCGTAGAATGCCTACAGGAGTGATGGCTGGTGCCTTTTATTTCACTGTGGGGTGCTTTCAACCTCTGAGCACATCAAGTGATTTCATATTGCTGGACAGGAACGATCCTGGGAGACAGCTTCCATCATCCCCACTCCTTTTAACTAAGGTAGCCAAACCCCCAAGTCCGTGTGGGCAATAAAGGGAGTTGTTATCGCAGACGTGATTTGATCCTGGATTTCCAAACCCCCGGGCCTGTGCTGAGGCTGTCAGCCAATATCACAGCCTGTTTCTGTTTAATATTTTCTTTCTGGGCTGCTCAGGCCTGCACAGCATCACAATGGGAGGCAGCACTCTCTGCTCAGCTCCACCTGCTAATGGTGCCTCTCACTGTGTTTTTCTTCTGATGCTGCACCACAAGGTACTTATTCCTTTAAAATAACAAGTTTTAAATAAATTTTGAAACTCCCCAAAGTAGGTATGGTAGCTATAGATAAGGTTCCTGATAAGGATGCCTCCAGAGTGTGAATTGTGCCTCATGGGGTTGAGGCTCACCTTGCTTGCAGGCAAAGGTCTGACCAGAGTTCATTTCTCTCTGGATTCCCTGGGGAGTTGCAGTCAGCCTGTAATCTTTCCTTTCCTTGCTGCTCCCCTTTGCTTGCTTTCAGTAATGTTCCAAAAATGCTCATAGAATCACAGAATGGTTGGGGACCTTAGATGGGTCCCAAATCACAGAACCCAATCACAGAAAGGTTTGGGTTAGAAGGGACCTTAAAGACCATCCACAGTTCCAGTCCCCTGCCATGGACAGGGACAGCTCCCACTAGACCAGGATGATCAGAGCTCCATCCAGCCTGGCCTTGGACACATCCACGGATGGGGCAGCCACAGATTCCCTGGGCAATTTTCACTTCTCCATCTGTTAAATTCAAATGGAGATGCCCACCAAGTTCAGCAGCTCTAAGAGGAGCTGGAGAGGCAGGAATGGAAGTGTGGCTCCAAATAAATGGTGCTCAAATGCATCAGCCTGCTTCCTTGGGAACCCAAGCTAACAGGGAACAGTAAAAACTCTCCTTGGAGAACAGCTGGAACAAATCCTGCTGAATGTATAATGTGGATAATGTTCCAGCATCTGGGAGAAGCACTGAGAGAACCCGAGCAGAGCGCTAAGTGCATCATTCATAAGCACCAGCTTCTTTAACAAATGTGGCTCCTTATTATGCTCGTGAATTATCCATGGAGGAATCACAGCTCCTGATGGTGTTGGGTGCCCCCCCAGGTTCACATCCCTGCATGGACCAGGCACCAGTGCTGCTCTGGAGCTGATTCCATTTGGATGGGATCATTCTGGCTGGCCAGGAAGCATGGCTGCTCCTGAATGACTGATTTTTATTATTCCAACATCTTCAGCCTCTATGTAAACCTCTCAGCTGTGAATGTTTAGTTGTAAATTTGATGTACAGTTTCTGTAAGCTGGTAAAAGTTCACCTAGACTGGCAAAACTGTTATTGAGCTAAAGGAGCCCACCCACTCAAAACACAAATCTAGCAAATCTCCTGGAATATGGAAGGGAATAGAGGCAAAACACGATTGGCAGCATCTGCTGAAGGCTCTGAGAGGCAAAATACTACTGGCAGCATTTGCTGAAGATTCTTTGTCAGATATCAGTTCTGTGACCCATAAAGCACATCCGTATCGTATTAAATCAAACACACCATCCTAATAAATCACTTTCAGGAGTAAAGCTCCTGAGGGAGAGGTCCAAAAGTCAGACTGCTTGCTGTGCCATCACAGACAGCAGCGCTCAGCCCTCCTCCTGCCCTCTCCATCTGCAGGGAGCGAGAAGCAGCAATTAGCCAGCCTGGGGGAGTGTTCCCTGCTTGGGCTGAGTGACTCCCTGAGCCCAAAAAGTTCAGGTGTGACCCTGTTTGGTGGCAAACCTGGCTTGGGTTCAGGCAGCCAGGGGTGAATGGAGCTCTAAGGTCAAGCTGAGTTTGCAAAGTGGAGAAACCCAGCGAGCAGCAGCCTGAAATCACACCCTGAGTGCCTCAATCCTGGGGCAGACCTGTGCCAGGCTCAGGACACCAGGTCCTGGGCTCTGGCTCATCTCCCACTCAAAGATGTGGTCCTGATTTTGGAGACCTGATCCTGAGCTTGGCTCAGCTCCAGGATGGAGGAAATGACTCAAGTGACTCTTTAGCAGCAGCGGCAAAGAGGAAATAATAAAGAAATCCTTGAAAATAAAAATATACCATCATTAGCAAAGGACAGTGAAAATCCATCAGAGTTTTTGTGTATTTTTCCCCCAGGTGAACAACCAAACTCAGAGGGAAGCAGCACATGGTTCAGATTCTTGCTGTACCTGGGACTGTAGGTGTGGACCAGGATGGGCTGTGCAAGGAGCACAAACCCAGAGCAAAGCACTCACCTCACCCCAGGGATGGCTCCCACCTCCTGTGTTTGGCACAGGAGACAGCAGATGGACTCAGATTGAAGGACACATAAATGAATAAGAGATCTCAGTGACAAAGCCATCTGTCTAGCCCAAGTCACCCACTTTTGTAGTCTGTGAGGCTTTGGATCCACCCACTTGTGTTGTGGAGCCAGACTCCGAGCTCAGTGATTCTGCCTCTGGTGGAGTGTGGTGTCTCTTTTACGGGGAGAAGGATTGTACCCCAAGGGTTTGTACTTCTCTGCATTTACTGCAAACCCAGAGCAGGATTTAGTTGTTGTTTTGTCATCTATAGTCAACACATCCCAGGCAGACACTCAACAGTTCAGCTCTTGCCCCATTAGAGATAGCTTGTTAAAGTGTCTTGGTATTTAGGGCTTAAGTGATGGACAAGCAAAGAAATTCAGGATACTCTGATGACTTGGCCCAATAGCAACAGGATTTGTGCTCAGAATTCTACATCTTCTCACTCACTGACACCTGAACACATCTTCTCCCAGACTAGGAAAAATTTAGGAAAAATTCCTCCACCAAAAGGGCTGTCGAGCACTGGAAAAGGCTGCTCAGGGCAGTGGTAAGATCATATTCCCTGAAGAAATTTAAACTATATGTAGATATGTCACTTGGAGGAGTGGTTTAGTGTTGGCCTTGGCAGTGCTGGATTAATGGTTGGATTTGATGGTCTTAGAGGTCTTTTCCAACCTCAGTGATTCTGTGATTCTGCACTCCAAGGGCCCTGTAGGAGCACAGTGAAATAAAGCCTTTGATATTTTGGTGCAACAATCTGCTCCAGCTGGAAGAGAGGTGAAGTTCCCTGCTGTGCCACGAGTTTGCTTTTTGGTTTTGTGTGCTTGGACGTGACGAACTGACTGCTCACCCAGCCATTCATCCCAGCTCAGTGTTCCCTTTGAGATCCTGCACACTGGGAGCTGGCAGGAACACCTTGAGTGCACTTGGGAGCACGGGCCTGAAGGGAGAAAACACCTTAGAAAGAAGCCAGCCAAGAACTGCCATTAGTTTTGGATTGGGCTGGCTTTGTGCAGGGTTTTGTGTCTGCATTGGCCCCACAAGGCTCCTGTGGAGCAAACCCAGAGCCCCTGGCGTGGGGCTGGCTCCCTCCCTTCCTCCCCACCCGTGCTGCTCACGAGGACCTGCTGTCCTTCATAATCCAAAATGAAGTTGCCATGTCTCCACCTCCATGAATCCCTAATTTCTACCTAATTAATAGCCCAGTGGGTAATAAACCAACCACTTCTGCTGGTTTGTCCCACTGCATGGAGGGGGCTTCGCTTGCTGAGGGATCCTGGGGCTTGGTAGGATTTTGTTTTCACGTTGTTATTTTGAAATGTCAGGGCCACTTTGCGTTTTGCTGCTTCAGGACATCAACAGGAGCCAGCCCACCACCCATATGGGACAGGACAGGGCACAGGGAGCTGCTCCAGCCCTGGCAGAGCCTGAGCCTGGCAGGGATTTGCAGCAGCCAGCCCAGAGCCCCAGCGCTACAGTCAGGCAAGGCGGCAGCTCTGCTTCCAATGTGTTTCCTCTGCTGTCCTCCCACCCAAGCTCCTACGAGCTCCTCATCATCATTTTTACAGCACAGCTGACAATTCCCTCCCGTATTTTCTGTCCCTGAGAACTCTCTGTTCAAAGCACCAGCAAGAACTGCCAGGTATTTAGACCGAGGGCTCACACAGGTTCCCCCTAAGAGCTGTTTCTCCACTATTTACCTGTTTGTTTTTTTTTTCTTGAGCAGTCTGCAAAGTATTTGAGGGAAAGACATATTCACCCTCTGGGCTCGTGGGCTTTTTTGTGGAAAGAGCATCAAAAGCTCCAACCTTTCCAAGCTGTGCTGCAGAGCTTCTTGCGGAGTCATCTCCGTCCTCTGGCAGTGACAGTCTCGTTAAAATACAGGTTCCCATTATCTCTGCCTTGGCCAGCAGTGTTACAGGTGCCTTGCCAGCCCTGCACGTGTTTCTCCTGCAAATGCATCACTTTCCTCTGGTCAGGCTGATTTTTCCAACCCTTCCCATGGCCACTCATTGATTCTTTCAAGCAAATTGCAAAGCAAACAAAGAAAGAGAAACAAACCACACCAAAACCCCAATACAATACAAAACACAAAACAAGCACCCCAAGCCTCATCAACGTGTGTGTAGTTTAAAGCCAGAGAATACATTAAAAATTTCCATCATGGAAATTTCCTAGCTCAGCATGGAGATTTCCCAGTATATTAGACTCTTCTGTTTTTCAGGGCTGCAAGCAAAGAATGGAAATTTCCAATTACTGCATCAAAGGCTGCTGCTCTCCTGACAGTCTGCTTAGCAGGGGTCATCTTCTGCTCCTGTAGGACATTAAATAATTTAAGGGAGGGACAGGGAGGGTTTGCTCAGCTGCACCATTTCCTGCACGAGGCGTGAGCATTTCCTCTGCTGCTGGGTGGAAGGGAAGGACCTCAGGGTCAGGATTTTGGGAAATGCTTCTCCCTCATGCTGGCAGCCTGGCGCGCAGAGGTGGGACCAGGGGAGTCTGGCCACCTTTGCCTTGACTGGAGCTGTCCAGCCCTTGACCTGTTGCACAGCTGAATTCCCACCACTGGGATGCAGAAAACTTCTCCCTGCCAATGGATCATCGCTCCTTTCTCCTCTCGGAGCACTGGGCTGGGAGGAGAGGTCAGAAGGGAATATGCCAGATCAAGAAGGGATGATACAAACCCCTCACTTTGCAGCTGTGCCCGACCAGCACAGGCTGCAAAAAATCCTCGCGGGGCATTCCCAGCCAGGGTGTGGATGAAGGAGTCAGAAAGGCAGGAGAACCAGCCCTGCTCCATTCTCCCAGCCCACCACGGCGCCAGCAAAGCCCCCCCAGCCCTGGCGTGCTGTTTGGCAAAGGGGGGTGATGCTCAGTGGGGTTTAATCAGTCCGTGCTCCAGCTCCCAGCTGCAGGTCCTGCACAAAAGTGCCAAGTAATGCCATTACACGGGGATTTTCCTTAACAAGGCTCGGCGCTGCAACACGAGAAGCGCTCGGGATGATGCCATTAACAGTAACCAGCTCATCTCCTTTGGCAAAAGCAGCGGGGAGGGAGGGAGGAGAAATGAATACATATGAGTCCTGGGAGAATTGAGATTTGAACTCGGGGTCTGATTTTTCACAGGCCGTGTCTTATCTGTCTTTGTAAATCTGGCTCCGGGGCATTTAAAGGAGCTCTTTTGTGCTATTGCTTCTTCTGAGCTCTGGTACTTACAGTGTGTTTTTTGTAGGTCCCAGCTCATTACAGGGGTAATCATGTGAGCCTCTTTATTTAAAAGGGAAGCTAGATCTGAATGTTCTCCAGACCCAGAACACCTTTTACGAGCATGAGTCTGCAGTAGTAAATGCCTGTACTTCTGCAACCTCTCCCATCCAAGAAATTCAGGACCCTTTAAAAGCAGAGTTGATGTTGTTTCCCTTAGAGTGACAGAGAAATTGAGAGAAAAAAAGGTCTCGTCTCAATGTTTCTTCCTGATTTATTGGTAAAACACGATTAGAAGCTTGGTCTTGTAGGCTCATTTAACTTCTCCACCCTCTCAGTTTTCAAATCAAGCCAGGCTGATTGTAGTCAAGCTCAAGAGCAGGTATTTGTAGCATCTGAGAATCAAGATGGGTCACACAGTTGAAGAAAAAAGTCAAATGAACTTTTTTACGAGTTCATCTTCATACCACATTACAGAAAATGCAACTGTTGTTAAGGGGAACGTCAGCATGAGTCAGGTGTAAGACAAGTTTCCAGCAGCCAGCAGAAAAAAACATCACCAAGCCTTCTCAAAATTAAAGGAGATCGTTTCTGACACAAATGGTCTTGCACCAAATGTGAGCCAACTGGTTCAAGCCTCATTATGACAGATAAAATTATATTTATCACGGGGCTGGAAGCTGGTGGTTGTTCACAGCCTCGTGAACATCACCTGCAGCAGCATTTGGTATGAACTAAGAGAGAACAGACCCAAAGAGAGACACAGCAGCTGGTGGCACAGTAGGTTTCCCAAAGCTGTAGAGAGAAATGGGATAAAACACTGAGATGGAGCCCCTTGAGTGGAAAAGGCCAGGTTGAGAGGAAGAGGATTTTATAGGATGTCCAAAAAACTCAAGTGTTCAGCGTGGTGCTCACCTTGGTGAATAGCAAGATGAAAGCAGCAAGAAGAAATAAAAAGCAGAATACCATCAGCAAAAAGCAGGGGTAGAGGGAGATACAGACACTGGACAGAATGTGTCATGCACCAATTAATTAGGGGAACTGTAACTGAGAGAGGCAACACAGGAATGGCTGGGCTGAGGGGCACAAGGAAGACAAGGAGAAATACTTGAGGCCAATGAGGAGCAAAGGGAATGCTTGCAGTGGGGATGTTAAATCCCTGCCAAAAGGGAATGGGGCTACCCAGGCTCAGTGCCTGATGCAGCCACCTGCTTTGCCTTTCTAAGCAGCTGATGGAGAGAGAAACCTCTCCTGGAGAGTGATTCAGTCACTCCAGAGATGGGTGGGATGAGTTGTTCTAAAACTGCTTCCCTCCATTGACTAGAGAGGGGGAGGCCAGACTTGGCTCACACCGAACACCTGACGTTCTGGCAGCTAAAATTAGGTGAGATGAGTCTCATCTGTTGGTAGAACCAAGGAGGATATTGGATATCTACTACAGACAAATATTTTTAGATTAGCCATCGAGGAAATTTGCATCAAGTGGTCCTCAGGAGCTGCCTCCATAGGCCTCTGGATTGATTGTGTTGATATTTCTGCAAGCCTTGGCACATGGAGGAGCCCCTGAAGGCCAGGAGAAGGATAATCATAGAATAATCAAATCCTAGGATGGTTTGGGTTGGAAGGGACCTTGAAGATCATCCATTCCAGCCCCTGTGCCATGAACAGGGACACTTTCCCCTAGGCCAGGTTGCTCCAAGCCCCATCCAAGCTGATTGATGACAAGGCAAACAGGACACACAAATAATTATAGGCATGCCAACAGTCCCATGCAAAACAGTGGACACACAATTCAGTCCGTATGGTATAAAATGACAAGAATATAATCAGCATCAATCAAGTCAGTTTTGATAGAAAACCAACATTTTTAACTGAGTTTGGCTTAGCATTTCTGAGTGAAATTACAGGTTTGTTTGATAGAGGCAATGATGACAGTACAAAATGCTCAGACCTTTGTCCTTGTACCCCATACTCCCACATTGGGGATAAATTTCCATTAAAAAACTGGCACTGAAAATGAGCACAAATTATTATTTGCAAAATGGATTAAAAAGTGTCTGCCTGGCACACCTCGAATTCCAGCTTTGGCTGGGAACTAGCACCAAAGGCAATTTGGATGGTGAGGTGTCACAGGGATGAGCAGGCTGGTGGCAAACACGGAGTCACTGCTGCTGATGTGCCTCTTTCTGATCACACCTGGTGGGATGGATGGATGGATGGATGGATGGATGGATGGATGGATGGATGGATGGATGGATGATGGATGGATGGATGATGGATGGATGGATGGATGATGGATGGATGGATGGATGGATGGATGGATGGATGGATGGATGATGGATGGATGGATGGATGGATGGATGGATGGATGGATGGATGAGGGATGGATGGATGGATGGATGGATGGATGATGGATGGGTGGATGGATGGATGGATGGATGGATGGATGGATGGATGGATGATGGATGGATGGATGATGGATGATGGATGGATGATGGATGGATGGATGGATGGATGGATGGATGGATGGATGGATGGATGATGGATGGATGGATGAACGGATGATGGATGGATGGATGATGGATGGATGATGGATGGATGATGGATGATGGATGGATGGATGGATGGATGGATGGATGCATGATGGATGGATGGATGGATGGATGGATGATGGATGGATGGATGGATGGATGGATGGATGGATGGATGCATGATGGATGGATGGATGGATGGATGGATGGATGGATGATGGATGGATGGATGATGGATGGATGGATGGATGATGGATGGATGGATGATGGATGGATGGATGGATGATGGATGGATGATGGATGGATGGATGGATGGATGGATGGATGGATGGATGATGGATGAACGGATGATGGATGGATGGATGGATGGATGATGGATGGATGATGGATGGATGATGGATGATGGATGGATGGATGGATGGATGGATGGATGGATGGATGGATGGATGGATGATGGATGGATGATGGATGGATGATGGATGATGGATGGATGGATGGATGGATGGATGGATGAACGGATGATGGATGGATGGATGGATGGATGGATGATGGATGGATGATGGATGGATGATGGATGATGGATGGATGGATGGATGATGGATGGATGGATGGATGGATGATGGATGGATGGATGGATGGATGATGGATGGATGATGGATGGATGGATGGATGGATGGATGGATGGATGGATGATGGATGGATGGATGGATGGATGGATGGATGGATGGATGGATGGATTGACTTGGGCTCCCCAGGCAAACTCTGCTCATTTAAATACTTGCTGATGGAAAATTCTCCACCCAGGGAGAAGGATGGCTGGTCATCCCTGTCTGCTGAAGGATTATAACTCTGAAAGACGGGATCATTCAGGAAAGAAAGAGCTCAATATGGTCTGCCAGTGTGAGACTGGTTGGAATGGTTGATGCAAACCCTGTGTAAGAAGCAAATCATCCTTTCTGTGCATGGTGGGGAGCTCTGTCCTGCTCATGGTTGTGAGAGGATATTGGGAAAGGGGCAACAGGATCAGGAGAGAAACGTCACACCCAGAGTAAGGAACAGAGCTGGGGAAGGGTCTGGAGCCCCAGGAGGGGCTGAGGGAGCTGGGAAGGGGCTGAGCCTGGAGCAAAGGAGGCTCAGGGGGGACCTTGTGGCTCTGCACAGCTCCTGCCAGGAGGGGACAGCCAGGGGACATCAGGCTCTGCTCTCCAGGAACCAGCAATAGGATGAGAGGAAACAACATCAAGTTGCACCAGAGGATGTTTAGATTGGATATCAGGGAAAATTTCTTCACTGAAAATATTGTCAAGCACTGGCACAGGCTTCCCAGGGAAGTGGTGGAGTCCCCATCCCTGGAAGTGTTCAAAAGGCATGTGAACACATCAGCTGGGGATGTGGTTTAGTGGGGAGCTTGGCAGTGCTGGGTTAATGGTTGTATTTGATGATCTCAGAGGGCTTTTCCTGCTGTCATGATTCCCTGATGCTGTGATCAATGCCTTGGGGACTGGAGGCAAAGTTTTGGAGGGAATGGTCAGGAAGTTCTGGCTTTTAGCTACTGATAAGCTGGGCAGAAGTTTGCCTTTCCACAGGATGTGAGGGAGTAGGCTCTCATGGGCTCTTTAAACATCAAACAGTCCCAGCAAGACCCAAGGACTCCAGACAAGCTCAAAGAAGAGAAGAGCTTCAAAACCACAGCAGGTGACCTGATCTGCCAGTGGTGAAGTGAGTGGTGGCTCCTTCCCTGTGTGATGCTTTTCTGGAGCGCATGGGCATGTGCAGGGACCCCCATGCTGGGCAAAGCAAGGCCCAGCCAGATGATCTCACACCACTCATGACTCTGACTGAGCTCCCCACATCTCCCTGGGCCGGAGCACTTGCCAAGCCCATCTCCCCTCCAAAGGGAGCTCTGTGTGAGAAGGAGGAGCCCTGCAGAGCCAGCAGTGCCTCCTCTGAGCCAACTGTGCACCACTCAGTGCTGGGATTTGCTCCAGCCCTTGGGGTTTTTGTCCCGTCCCCGCTGCCGGTCACACGGCGGTGACAAGGCCCTGAGTCACGATGGATGTGCTGTGTGTGCATGACTCCATCTGCCTCCCTGACCCACTGCTCCTGCACCCAGTGCTGATTGCAGGCTCTGGATGGTTTCCTTGCACCAGCTCTGATGACTTCAGCCACAATATTTCCCGAATGCCCACGGCTGCTCTTCCTGCAGACGCTTCAGCAGCTGTTTGGCAGCATTTTGTGCTACTGTGTCACAGACATCTTTTATGAAAAATCCTTTTCTTAGGATTTTTCCTCCTGAGAAGCTGAGAGGCCTTAGGAACAAAATGTAAACATTGATTATCTGCTGCTGTGGAATGCAACAGGTGCATCTGGGATTGGCCCATCTTGGATGTTTGTAATTAATGGCCAGTCACAGCCCAGCTGGCTCAGACAGAGAGCCGAGCCACAAACCTTTGTTATCATTCCTTCTTATTCTATTCTTAGCTAGCCTTCTGATGAAATAATTTCTTCTATTATTTTAACTATTTAACTATTATATTAACTATCATTTAGCTATTTAACTATTTATAGCCTTTAAACCATTATTTTAGTACAGTTTTAATGTAATATATGTAATAAAATAATAAATCAGCCTTCTGAAACGTGGAGTCAGATCCTCATCTCTTCCGCTATCCAGGAACCCCTGTGAGCACTGTCACACTGCTGCAGTTGGGATGGAGGACAGTGACCACACCAGCAGTGAATTTTGGGGTTTGCAGCCTGTGGCAGGGGTGGTGACACCCCAGCTGGCACTGGTCTCGCTGCCAGCCAGGCAATTCCCCGTGGCAGCTCAGCTCAGCTCAGCTCAGCAGGGATGAGCCGCGCCACCCACGGCCTGAGCACAGCCTGGGGAGGGAGAGCTTCCACACAGGGATCTGCCTCAAAAAACTCCTTCTCTCCAAGGACTCTCCCACCACGTGGAGAACAAGACAGCTAGAGGATGGTGGCTTCACCAGGTGCATCTTACAAAGTGGGATTTGGCCTCCTCACAGCTTGGGAAGGAGACTTGCAGGTGCTGCAGGAAATGCTGTGTGTGAGCTGGCAGTGATGCTCCTTGCCTGTGTGAGGGGGATCTTATGGAGCACATGGAGGAAACACCCTCCATTCCACATCCAGCCTGTTTGGTGATAGCAAATCTGTGCACCAACATGTCTGGTGATAGAAAAATCTGTGCCCTCATTCCCCTGCACGTGCCTCAGTTTCCCTGTTTATAAAACCAAATTCCATAACCTGAGCAATACAATGATTCCCAGTTGCATCCCACATGTGAGGTGGGAAAGAAATGTCCTGGCCACGGACTACAGAAGGTCTTGTTCTTCCAAATGTTCTTCTTGGCTGAATCTACTAATTTTCTTGAAAATTGTTCCGTGTGAGAGTGATGAGGCCCTGGCACAGGGTGCCCAGAGCAGCTGTGGCTGCCCCTGGATCCCTGGCAGTGTCCAAGGCCAGGCTGGATGGGGCTTGGAGCACCCTGGGATGGTGGAAGGTGTCCCTGCCCGTGGCAGGGGATTGAAATTGATGAGCCCCAAGGTCCCTCCCAGCCCAAACCATTCTGAGATTCCTTCAGGCATCCTTTGCATACTTGGCCACCCAGCTGGAATTTCTCCTCATGCTCACAGTGAAGGTAAGGGGATTTTCTCCCTGCCCCATTCAGACAGGTTGTGTTGTCTCATTGGAGGCACACCCAGCACTGTGGAGGATGCACCATTTTGATCCCATAATTAACCCCTCTAAATAATGAAAAGATCACTGAATAATTCAGTCTAACCTTTCACACTCAAAGGACAGTGTTTTATGGACTGCAACACATTTTCCAGACAGGCTCTACTGCTCTCCTCATACCATTCTGGACTTCCAGGGATTAATAAATAAATGTGATATAACATAGGATGCCTTTGTGCCAGCCAGTTATACTTTGAAAACAGAGTCAGAGATTTGCCACATGAATTGGCAAAAATTACTCCAGTAGCCCAATAAAAGCATTGCCAAGGCTTTTTTTCATGGGATGCCCAGGCAATGATGCAATCTAATGCTTCTTGCAGCTTCACTATATCATGCAGAGACAGCAAGAGTAGTGTGCAGAAAGTGTCCAAAAGTCCTGGGCTGAAATCCCAGAAAATCTGGTGGCAGGATTTCCATCCATTTCAGTAGAGCCAGGACATCTCCCCTGAGAATTCCTGCTGGCTCTGCTGGGCTGTGTGTACATCTCCAGCTTTTCTTTTTTTTCTGTTACCAATAGAAAAGACACAGGAACCTGTTTTCCTCACAGAGGTGTTGGGCATTTTTAACTCACCCATTCTTGCATGGTGGGTGGGAATTACCTTTTTGGAGGGTCAAAATGACCTCATTATTCTCTTTATTGCCTCAATTTCTGCCTGTGCTGAAGGGCAGGAGCAGATTCATGTTCCCAGGCCATTCTGTGCCGCCAGATGTGAGGTTTGTTTTTGGAGTTCTGCTCCATCTCCCCATCCTCCCTCATTACAGGTTTTATTTTTTTAACATGAATAATGGGATCAGAAATGGGTTTTCCTGGTGTTTCCTCTTTCCTGCCTGGAGCACAGGTGAAATCCAGCCCAGTGGGATGCCTGGGCTGGGAGCTGGACCAACATTATGTCATTGTCACATAGGGATCCATCCATCCATCCATCCATCCATCCATCCATCCATCCATCCATCCATCCATCCATCCATCCATCCTCTGGACAACTCATGGGTTCTCCTGCTCTACATTTTCTGGTCCAAAAGTAAAGTACCAGCTCCATGTATTTTTTTAGACATTTTCATCATGTCAGTCGCTTTTGCTCTGTGTTCATCCCGGACCTTGGGTTTATATCCTTCAAAAAAAGCAACAAAACCAGGGCTCAGACTGTGCTGGGGGTGGTTTCCTCCAGGAAAGATTCACAGATCTTCATTGCCAAAGTTGGACTCTGTTGGAAAGAACCATTCCCAGATGGTTTGGTTCCCCAGTGAAACTGGTGGTGGTTGAAAATCCCTTCAAAACACAGAATTATAGAAACATAAGGTTGGAAAATACCTTCAAGACCAGCAAGTCCAACCTTTGACTGAAAAGATCAAAGGATGGTGAGGTGTCCTTCATCTTCTCCATTGGATGAGCAAGGGTGATCCAGTTCCTCATGAGTGTGTCATGCCCACGTCTTCCTGAACAGCGAGGAGATATTTGTGTTTAAAGACTGAAATTTGTTATCCTAAGCAAAAGAGAGCTCCTGACACAGCATCCCTGTGACCCCAAGACAACGGGAGAGGGCTTGAAGTTCAAAGAGGCAGAAGTGTGGAAGCCAGTTTTGCCACTGGATGTGTCATAGGAGGGTCAAAGCCAGGAAGAAGGTGACATCACAGGTTCATCACCCTGCAGATACAAGTCATGGGTAGGATGGGAAACCAAGGGATGAGTCAGAGCCAGCTGCTGGGAAGGAGACAACACTGGCGTGTGTGGCATTCACATTTTCTGGAAAAATCCCTTTGCCCAGGATTTTTCTCCTGGAAAGCTGAGAAGCCTCAGAGGAAAAAAAAAAATAAAAGAAACCACAATAATTATCTGATTTGGTTCTCCTGTGTTTTGCTCCTTTGGAATGTGTTTGGAGATTGTTTGCCACAGGTGATTGTTTCATTGGATTTCTGGTGTGAGTGTTTTGACTCAATAGCCGATGAGTGCCAAGCTGTGCTGGGACTCTGGAGACAGTCACGAGCTTTCATTATTATCTTTTTAGCCTTCTGTAAGTATCCTTTCTGTATTCTTTAGTACAGTTTAGTTTAGTATTCTTTAAGATATTATAGTGTCATAAAATAATAAATTAGCCTTCTAAGAACCTAAAGTCAGATTCATCATTCCTCCCTTTGCTTGGGGACAACTGCAAATACAATAAGTGTGCTTTGTGCTGGGTCTACATCCCCTTTGCTGTCCCAGGGGACTGCCTTGCTTGGGTTTACAGCTCAGTGTAATCACCCAGTGAGGTCCTGGAGGATTCCCTCTGGGGGATGGACTCCTGGAGCAGGAGGCTGCCATACAGCCCTGGTGGGATCTATCCCAGCCTTACCTCTGGTATCCTGTGTGTCCTCCAAGGTCCCACATCCAATCCTCTGAGAGCTTCCATATCCCAGGTGAAACATGGGTGGTTTTATCCATCCTCACACTGCAAAGCCAGGAGCACCACAAGGGATTTGCATGAACCCAAGGAACCAAAGGGAGCCCCAAAGATCTCGCCAGCAGACTTTTTCCTGGAGAACGTTTTCAAGGCTTTCTTACTTCCCAAGCCCTGGGCTGGGAAGTGCTCAGGTAAGTTGCTGCAGCTGTGCCCATCAGTTTTTCATGTGGTGATTCAGATCCCTTGTGTGGCTTCACCCCGAGCACTCTGTCCTCGTGCAGTGCGGAGGCAAACACTGCCAGGAGTTTGTGAGTCTGAATATTCCTGGCTAGCTGGAAGCCAAGGCTTGAGCTGTTCAGCACTCAGGAGCGTTAGAGGAGCCCTAAATGGCCGAATTGTTACTTGTGCTGAAAGAAGCAGGCATGGTGTTTCCAATTATTCTTCATTTCAGACAACAGCGAGCTGTTTTGGTTTATTGGAGCAGCAGCTGGGTAGAGGAACAATATTGAGTAAACGATGCTGAAAAAGGCTCAGTGTGAGGCAACAAATTTTTCTGACATAGACCCAACCTTACTCTGGAATATTGCTGGCAAGTCAATAATAGGTAGGGCAGAAATCAATCGGGAATAATGTTGCAAATGAGGCAGGGAGCACAAAAAGTTCTTTCAGTGCCGTAAATAAATCCCTGTTTGTTCGAACAAGTTCACATTTATGACATGATATGGAGCTCCCAAAAGCAGAGATTTGGGCAAACAGGGGAACACGTTGAGTTTATTAAGCAGACAAGAAATAGGCAACCCAAGCAGACAAGAAATAGGCAACCTCTTTCTTCTTTTCCTTCCAACATTGTGGAGATGAAATATTAGGGGAAAAAAATGCAAGCAAAGAGTTCTGGAGCTAAAACATCTTACAGGGAGATTCAGCTGGGGGAAGGCAGTCTCCTGCTAGAGACGATGTTCTCTTGGGCATAAAATTATTTTTAGGTTACAAACCTATGTTAAGATCCTATAGAATTTAACAGGAAATTATACCTCTCTCTCAAGCTCTTAGCTGATATTAAATCAGTGCAATAGAATTTTAGAGGTTATTAAAAACTCTGTAAAAATTAAATTATTCTCTGTTTAACTCTGCAGATTTTAAAATAACTTCTATAAAACTGAGTTACATTTCTATTGACTCCCACTGCTTTCTTTCCTTACCCAGTTCTACGAGATTTTTTTCCCCATAAAGCTGTATTACGTAACATTAAAATTGCAGTTGATTTTCACTTGCAAGTGGTCTGTCTTTCAGCTATTTTAGTATTTATTAAAATGCACAACTTGATAGTACTAAAAAATCAGTAGCATGGCAGAAAAATTGTGTTAAATATCCACAGATACATATGAAAAGAAATGTGATTGTTAAAATCACTTAAAATATATTGAAATTGTGGGCTTTAAACCTTGGAAGGTCTGGTATCATCTAGATACTGAAAACACTAAGGGAGAATCAAACTGCAAACAAGGAAGGGCATTAGAAAAAAATCAGATTTTTTAATGCATGAGACAGAGTAAGGAAACCTGGAAGGAAACTGGCAATCTTTCAGATCATCAGAGAGTAAAAGGGGCAATTAGGATGTTGCAGAGAAGAGAAATGATTTCTTTGTGTCTGTTTCCTATCCAGAGGTTGTCAGTGAAATACTTGTTCTGTGCTTGCTCATTGCATGTAATAAATCTGGGAATATTGTCAAAGAATTAGGCTAAACTCAAACATTTTGCTGGAATAACTGCGTCAGCAGAAGCCCATGTGCTTTTTATATTATAGCAGCAAAAAGTCAGCATAATGCAAAAGACAGCTTATTCTGCTGGAGGGAGCCTGTTTACCCAAAATTAACAAAAACTGAAGTGTCAACAGAAGATAAGTGTGTGTAATATCCCCAGTGAGGCTGCACAGCCCCGTGACTTCCAGGATGGGTCAGGAAAGACCTGCAGGGTTCAGTAGCTCCTTCCCCATAGAAGCGTCCAAGGCCAGGTTGGATGGAGTTTGGAGCAACCTGGGACAGTGGAGGCGTCCCTGCCCATGGCAGGGAGTGGAACTGGATGGTCTGGGATGTCCCTTCCCAGCCAAACCACTCTGGGATTGTGTGTTTGGTGGCTTAAGAAGCAAGGGGCCAGCCTGGGAGTGACGGGAAGAGCCAGGCAGGAGAGCATGGGTAGGGTTCCATGGGTGCTGCCTCAGGGGCACCCTGTGCCAGCCCTGCTCCTCTTGCTCCAGGGCTTGTGCTGTGGGCCTCTCCTGGGGGCTTGGGTGTCCTTGGCACACAGGACAGGCCGGTGCACGTTGGTCTTTCTTGGGTACAGATTTAGGACATGGCCATGGAATCACAGAATCATTAAGGCTGGGAAACACCTCTAAGGTCATCCAGTCCAACCACTAACCCAACACTGCCGAGCCCATCACTAATCCATGTCCCCAGCTGCCACATCCACACTTCTTTTAAATCCCTTCAGGGATGGGGACTTCACCACTTCACTGAGCAGATTGTTCCAATGCTTGACCACCCTTTCAATAAACAATTTTTTCCTAATATCCAACCTAAACTTCCCATGGTGCAACTCAATGCCATTTCCTCTTGTTCTGTCCCTGTTCCTTGGAGCACAGCCTGATCCCCCCTGGCTGTCCCTTCCTGTCAGGAGCTGTGCAGAGCCACAAGGGCCCCCTGAGCCTCCTTTGCTCCAGGCTGAGCCCCTTGCCAGCTCCCTCAGCCCCTCCTGGTGTTCCAGACCCTTCCCCAGCTCTGTTGCCCAGCTCTGGACACACAAAGAAGGCCCAAGAAGCAGGGAGCTGTTTTCTCAGTATGGGCACTGCTGATGTCCCTTTTACAACATCCCAGGCCAAGCCTCATCCCATGGATGAGAGATGGTGGATTGAGAGATACAGGGATCAATTCAGAATATACACCTGTAGTGCCTGTTCCTGGTCCTTAGAGGACATTTTTGGATGTTCTCATGCAAACCAAATCAACAATCCCCAAGAACGAGCAGGCAAGTGCCCAGGGCAGTGTCCCAGCCATGGTTTGTATGTGCTGGCTGTGCTGCCAAGTGCTCTGCTTTGGGACAACCCCAACTGTTGAGTATTTCCTAGCACCTCTCTCTGAAGTGTTTATCTGGAGAAGTCGTACAAGGGCAGAAAGAGATGCTGGAAAAAAATAGGATAAACTTAAGAGCAAGAGATTTTTAGGACTATTTCATGCACCTCCACATATTTTGGGGAAAATTAGCAATGAAGTATTAAAGCCATTAGGAAATACATGTGTTAATTGCATTAAAAGTCTGTGACAAAGCAAAGGCCTGGAGCACATCTGGGTAATGGTGTACTCTGCTATGAAAGAGCAGAGGAGTATCAGCAACACTGGCTGTCTTCTCTGGCCCTGATTCCAACTGGCAGCATCTGACCACCAGGATAAGCTCCTTCATCCTCCAGAACAGGGACTCTTAGTCCAACTGCCCAGCAGAAGAGCTCAGACTCGTGCCCCCACATGATCTGGGAGAGCATTCATTAGCCTTGGCCAAAACTAGACCAGGGACCACACTAAAAATTTATCAACGCTTGTTCCTGTGCCCTGATCCTGGTGTAGATGTCCCTGCTGGACCACACCAAGCTCCAAGCAGTCCCACAGACCAGCTCCTGCAATGCCCCCACACCCATGGGGCTGTTTGCAACAAGCAAGTCTCCACCCAGGAGGAATTTGTGACTGTGGGATCTGTCTCACGTCCTGCAGCATTGCGCAAAAACAGGAAAGCCGTGGCTAAAAGTAAATTCATGATGAGCTAATATGTTTTGCTCTAATAGTAACATAGTGATGTCTGGTGCTAGCTCAATAGCCAAAAATGACTGGTGATAGTTACACCCTGTGCTTTGCACAGAACAATAAATAAATGATCCAACAGAACTGCCTTGCTCGGCTTGTCCCGTTTCCTCGCTAAGGTGCAGGCAGGAGTGCCAGTCCCAAGCTCCTCAAGCCAGGAGTTGTCATGTTTTAGGCTGAGAAGACTTCCAGCATCCTCCATTTATCACTGTCCTCAGTAGTCTTCAAAAATCTCAGCTATGAAGCAACTATCCCAAGTGAACGTGACAGAAATAGTTGTGCTGGTGAAGGCTCAGCTTGTGCCCTGCGTGGTCACTGCCTACAGCCAAAGAGCTGCAGGCATGCAGGGGAGACTTCTCTCAGGTTCATCAAGGCCACAGCACGTGTTGGGGACAGCTTGTGTTCCCCAGGGCTGCTGCTGAGTGGCCTGGTGAGGGTAGAGAGGCAGCCTTGAATTCCTTCAAGGAGCACCGTGTCCGTCCAGCAAGAACAGCGTGATGGGATCCCAGCTCACCCCACAAAGCAGAGTTTGTAACAGGCTGGGGCTGCCCCATCCCTGGAAATGTTCAAGGTCAGCTTGGATGGGGCTTGGAGCAACCTGGGAGAGTGGAAGGTGTCCCTGCCCATGGCACTGGGTGATCTTTATAGTTCCCTCTAATTAAGCTATTTTATAAAAGGGCAGCAAGCACCTGCTGAACCTTTCTCCCTTTGGTTTCCAGCTGCAGAGCACTTCCCAAGGAGCCAGGCAGCATCTGGCCCAGCAGGAATGATGTGGCTTTGAGCTAGTGCTTTTCACCTGTGGCCCCCAAAGCATTTGGCAAGGGGCTCCCCTCACTTCCCTGTAATTGCAGTAATCTCAGCAATGCACGTAATGAGTCAGAGGTTTTATCATTACATACCTTTGTGCAAAGGACGTGGCACAAACCCGCCTCTCTGCAACTCAAAATAATTTTCCCTCGTTAAGGTTGCAGTCATGAGTTAATTGCAGGGAAGAAAAAGCAGAAGACTCCAGATGCAATCCCAAGAAATTGTTGCTGTCATTCATCCAGCTGGTCCAAATGTGACGATCAGGATCAGTTACTCAGCAACTGACCTGGCATTGGGCTCCTTTGATTTAAGGTCCCGTAGACTCACTTGAACTTGCAGGCAGACATGAGTTCCCCTGAGGACAGATAGTCTCCTCTTGGAAACCCAGTACTTCTTGTGAATCCTGGAATTCCTTTGAATTGGAAGGGTGGAGTTTTTTCCATAGGGGAGCTGACTGCTTGTGAATCAGACTTCTGAAGAAAAAAACTTAATTTGGTGATAATTTAAGATTTAGCTAATGCACAGGACGATCTTTTGGCAACAGTGTGATGCAAGCTTGACGTTTTCAGGTTATAAACCTCAAGCAAATAAAAAGAGAGAGAAGGATGGCTCCGGAAAAGTTCCATTGGGCTGTAAGTCAGAGGCTGTTCCACAACATTTTATCTCTGAAATGTCATGCTGTACTGGCCTCAAAGCAAGAAGAACAGACGGTTCATCTAATACAATTATTTTAGGATCCTTTCATCATAAGCAGTGTGCATGCCAAAATGAAAACGTATCATGGGAAAGCATTTCTCATTGAAGCCTGAATCTCCTCCCTAATGTTTATTCTATGTCATGGAGAACACTAGGGGCCAAATACACTCTGGGTTAAAAACACTGGCATCAGTTCTCGCAACACAAACCTGGCAGGGACTCAGGATGTGACAGCTGAAGGAGGCTGCAGCCTCTCTTGTCCCAACAAACCACTTGGTGCCCAGTGCTGGTCAGTGAGGAAGGGGGAGGATGAGGAGGAATCTGGAGCAGGCTGAGGAGGTTTGGTCCCTTCTGGAGATGCTGGCTGGCACCCTGGATCGTGGCTGTGGTGTCCCAAGAGCCTGCAAGGTGCAAAGTAGGTGGGTAGCAGCAATATCCTCCTCCTGTCTTGATAGAAATCCCTGCATGGTGGTGAATGTGCCTCCCGGCAACAGCTCTTTGAATGCTATCCTGGGTGGCAAATCAATCTCTTCTTCATCTTCAAGAACATCCTGAAGTCTTTTTCTTGGAACAAAAAAAAAAATTAATTTTGATTGCTGTTAGTTGAGTTGGGGTACTGCAAAATTTTCTCAGCATGTTCCCATTTAGTGGATTATTTGGGCTCTTTTGTTGTTCCCACACTCTGGGCTGTTGTCTTTTTTCTTGCCAACACAATCCACACATTTAACAACAGTGACACTGCACTTTGTGGCATTTAAATTCCCCTTATTTCCTTGGCTTTCTCCTGCCATGAGTCTGGAACTTCCACGTCATCTCCAAGTTTATCAGTGATGATTATTATCATTTCCTCTGGGTCAATCCCAAAGACACTGAACAACCCAGGGTCCAAAATAAATAAATGGAAGATTTCAATATCTCTAGTCTAATTGAATTTCAAATTGCATTATAAGATCTCTTGCTGAAATAGTTTTTAATCCATTTAGTACCCCAGATTAGGTTTTGTACCGTTTTCCTTTAATTGGGACTGTGTTCAGGAACTGTTCAATAACTTGCAGAAATCTAACTAATTTATAACAGGCTTATCTTTATTAACCAAACTTACATTCTCATTAAAAAAACATTCATTTGTTTGACATGACAGACTTTCCATAAAACTGCTCAGGCATATCAATCAGGTTAGCATCCTTTAATTCATTACTAATCACAGCCTATATCAGATTTTCTTTGATGCTGTTTGGGACAGGTTTAAACCAATGAATTTGTAATTACCTGGGATTTTCCTATTATACAGTCTTTGGATTCTGCACAGAGTACCTTTACAAATTTATGCAAAACAGAAACAGCTGGGGCAGCTTTGTAATTTTGCTGGCAATCAGCTGGAATGAGCAGGACAGCAATAGGACTGCCCCAGACCCACCCATCCAGGATTTCAGCATCACAGAGATTTGGGGAGGGAAAGACCTTCAGGGATCTCCAGGCTCCTCTTTCACACCCTCCCATCAGATTTCCCAGAGCCTTTCCCTGGGAAAGGGGAGGACAGAGATCCCAAAACCTCTCTGGACTCCTGTTCTAGCTGTTAACTACTTTACTTGTGTTTTTTTCCCCTCCTAATATCTAGCTTTAACATCATTTTCTGCCACTTGGGTTGGTTTCCTCTCATCCTATCACTGTGCAACTTCAAGCAAAATCTGATGTTGTCTTTTCCATAATCTCCTATAGGCGGGTAATGACATCAATAAGCCTTTTTATCCTAATAATCTCTACTCTTCTGGGTCCCACCAAGTGAGCCCAGGGCTGCCTCCAGTGTGGAGAAATGCCCAGCTTCACCTGCAGCCCCTCTGAGAGCTGCTTGTTTAATGCTCTGTGCCAAAATAGAAGATATATTCACCCAGATAATATTCACCCAGATAATATTCACCCAGATATATTCACCCAGATATATTCACCCAGGTTAAAGGCTCCCTCAGTCCTTGGACCTGCTCAGTGGAGAGTGCCCATGAGCCTGGAGAGCCCAAGGAAAGCCTTGAGCAAGAGTCAGCTGTGTGCAGTTGATGAGAGACAAGTGGATCTACGTGGAACTGCAGGTCTCTGTGACCTTGCAGGCTTGTGTTCTTCCTTGTTTAGAGATGTAATCATTTTATGAAGAACAGTGACCCAGAGAGCTGGGGACTTAATTTGATACATCTTATATAGGCCTGGGTTTGTTGTCTGATTTATTAAAAGATAGCAGCATGGTTTTTGGTGGGAAAAAAAAATGCCATCTCTGGGCTGGACACTATAAAATCTGAAAGGTAAAGGGATGTTTCAATGCATGGTACACTCAGACCCTTTAATTGCTTTTCCTAAAAGCCTGCTTGGTCTCACACCAAGCTGGAGAGGGGAGCTTCAGCAGGCAGGTGATCTCTGTAGGGCTTGCAGGAGCATCATCCTCATCCACCACCCTAAACAGGGTTTAAATGAAGCCTCCTAGCTCTAAATTCAGGCCCTGGGAAGAAGAGGGAAAGAGATGAGGAGATGGGAAATGTCCTCTTCCAATCCTTCTGGATGGAGAAAAAAGACAGGGCAAGGACTGGCATATTGCAGAGGTGAGCATGGGTTTAAGAGACAAACTCATTATTAATTAGATCTGCAATAATGGACTAAAATGAATAATAGTTTCCTGTCTGGTAAATGAGCCAAAGGGTGCTCTGCAAACAGAGACTGTACAAAAACTGCCTTGCAAGCCCAGCAGGAGGGTGTGAAACTGTGTTTGGAGGCAGCAGAAGTGCAAAGGGTGGAGCAAAGTTCCTGTGGGACAAGGACATTGGAGCTCTCTGGGACTGGACTGACTAAAGGGAGGAGATGGCTGAGGACAGGAAGATGGGGGTTAATTAAGTTGAGAGATAAGAAAAATGATGGAACATCTTCCTCCAAGAAAAGGAAGGAGTAAGGGAAGCGGAAAACAAGAGGATGAATATCAAGCTGTACAAAGGTGGGAAACAAGGCTAGGAAAATTATGTGTTTAAAAGAATAGTGTGACTATGGAGGACCAAAATGAGAAAGACCAGGGGCAAAATGAGTTTCAATTAGGAAGGGATATAGAGGGTGATAAAAGGGTGCTCTGCAAAGGTATTGAAGTAGGAGGGAGGCAATGGAAATTATACATAACTGAATTAATGGAAAATGAGAGAACAGAAATAACAATAGAGAAAAGACTGGAGCATTCATTAGTTTTTATGCTTTAGCTATGGAAGGAAATAAAATATTTTTTTTAAATATTATGAAGTGGTACTTATCAGGACCGCTTTTACTGCAGAGGGCAGGACAATCCAAACTAGCAAATAAACACCACTGAAATCATTCAGAGAAGTCAGGCAAATTCAAGTCAGCAGGACTGGATAAAGTTCCCCCTAGAGCACTTCAGGCACTGGCCAGAGCAATCTGACTCATTAGCAATTATCCAGGAGAGCTCCTGGAGAAGGGAGGAGATCCCAGAGCAGGGGAGAAGGGCAAACACAGCGCCCATCTTTAAAGAAGGGGAAGCAGGACTTGGGGGATTACACAGCAGCCAGTTCAGCGTGTAATGCAAAATCTGTAATACAATAAACTGTGCAACAATCTCTTTGTGAGCATTTGACTCACAATAGAAAAACATACAGTCAGTCAGACTGCATTTGTCACAGAGGAGTGATGCTAAAACCATCCAGATTCCATCTTTGAACCCAACAACTGTGTTGTAGAATGGGGAAGATGGAGCATATGTCATGTATTTTGAATGAAGCAGGGTTTTTAACACAATTTCACATGACATTTCCATAAGCTGACCAGGAACTCTGATCTCTGTCAAATCATCTTAAGATACACTTAACAGAAAATAAATGTATTCACACAAGAATTACTAATTCCTTCCCTTTGGATTTAGAAGGTTTTCCAAAAGGGCTCCCTCAGGATTTGCTCCTGGATCTGATTCTAATATTTTCATTAGTTATTTGGATGACAAAATAAAGACTATATAAATACTCCAGAGGATGTGTTCCAAAATGTGGCTGGGAAATCAGAGTAACAGTATAAAATCAACCAGATTTGGTTTAGTAAAGTAAAAAGCAACAAAATATGTTAATGCAAAGTGGCAAAACTCTGGTCAAGCAGGCTTTCAGCAGAAAAAGAGCTGTGAAAGAGGCACTGGAGAGGACACAGCTGTTTCAAAATAAGGAAAATCTTATTCTAGGGTGTATGAACACAAATGAAACATCAGAAGCAATGATTCCACTCTAACAAGGAAATACCAGGTGTGGGTTTGGATGATGTGCTAGGAGAAGATAGAAGAATGTCATACACAAATTGTACAGGAGCTGGAGGAAAGCAATGAGAATCATGAGTGGTTCCAAAAAATTGGAGGATCTTCTTTGCTTTTTCCAGAAGGGAAAAAACATGTGAGAAGATGAAAACTGCCTTCTAAGGCAGCAGAGACTTATAAAAAAGTTATTGACAATTGTTCTGGGTCCCACAGAAATAAATTGGTGAAAATTGTTGTTACTGGATATCAGGGAAAGAAGAAAACCCCACAAATTAAACCCAAAAGCTTTCTAATTCAGAGCAAATTTGTATGAATTAAAATTTCTAAATTGGTTTGTAAGTATTCCTCTCTGGAAGTTGATTAGCTTCTCTCAGGGATGTTTGGATCCTGCTCAAGGCACTGAGGAGGATTCGTGGACTTTCTCCATCTCCCCTGTTCCATGACTGTCTCCTCAAGGCATGACAGGGCTTCCACCTTCCCCATGCCTGGCCAGAATGTGAAATATTGACACAAATCCTGTGTTTGCACTTTAGCAGAGCTTCAAACACTCCTTTGGTGTTAATTAATTATCCACCAACAGCAGGAAGCCCCTGATACCAAAGGCAGCAGAGAGCTTCCCTGGCCAATAACAAAAGCAATCCTTCCTCCTGTGCACTGCAGAGCTCCACCAATTCCCTTCCCTAATGCACCAGAAGCAGAATGAGGAGCCTCCTTCTCTGCAGACCTCCCACAGACAGCGTGTGGCTGCTGGGGATGAATGTGGCGCTGAGGTCCTCGCTCCTGAGGGCTCCAAAAACTCAGGAGTGAGCTGGAGGGCAAAGCAGCCCTGCAACAACACACGCTGCATGTCAGAGAAACAGTGTGATCCTCATTTTTCCCTAAAATGAACATCTAATTTGTGAAGAAAGGAATAATACATGGATAAAGTTTGCCAGAAGTGTTGTTCAAGAGGAGCAGGTGGTGAGGAAAAAGGAGGAGGACGTTTGCAGGCTATATTCCTATCTGGAAGAAATATACTTTCTCTGAACTCTAAGAAGATTATGAAACAATCTGCTGGATGTCTCTGGGTAGTGATAAAGGAAAAGAGAAATCAAACAAAACCAGGAGCAGTCTCGTGGTAGAGTCCATTGTACTTCAACTAATGAAAAAGAAAAAAAGGAGATATAGGAGCATGTTTTTTGAAAAAGAAAGCAATTATGTAATGAACAAGTGCTGGTGGACCTGAAGGAAATGATACATCAAGGATATTGTGAATTTTAAAGTGAGAGAAAAAAGGAAAAGAGACTAAAATGATGAGAGGAAGAACTTTAGATTTTGACTGAGGGCAGCACAGTCCTCAGGTCTTTGGGAATTTTCTGGTACTCTGAACATGTTGCCTTCTTCCTTCTTAAACTAGCACCAAGTTCTGAATGATCAGATGGCAGGGATGGGTTTTGTGGGCATCTTTTTCTTGCAAAGCACTCAGCTTCCTCCATAAAGGTACCATGACTGAAGACTGAACTTCTCAGTGTAGATATGCAGTGTGAATTTGAGGAGGGAAAGATACCCATCTATATTTTTAGAGAGGGCAACAGGTCAGTTCAGCTGGTCAGGCAGCATGGACAGACCCTAGTGCCTATGGATTTGCTGCTATGTTTTACCTTGAATATTTAACAAAGGCATGGTACCAAAGGTTTTCAACTTAAATATCACTTTATGAATCTTGTATGATGCTCACAGCTATGACTGTATGCTGATCCCCGTCCAGCAACTAAATAATTCCTGTTTCCAGGAGGATGACCAAGAATTCAATAATGTATATTTGGCAAATTTGATGCTCCTTAAAGGTGGCACCCCTTTGTTCACTGGGGAGATGAGGTGTGAAATCAGTGTTCTCTGCACCTCTCTGCTCGGTCGCTGGGGTGGCTGCAGCTACTGCACTTCTCATGCTGCTAAGAGGTGCATGAGGAAATGATCAGGGAGGGTAGGATGTGGTTAAAGCCTCAGTTTGCTAACTGGGGCTAATGTGAGGGAAACATATTGTATCTCACATCCATTAAGGCCTCCAGCAATCACCTCCCACGAAGGCGAAGGAGCGGTGGAGAAGGAATTGTGACTTCCTGAGTCCCAGCAGCTCCTAGAGCTGTTCCTGTTAATATTCAATTATGTGCCGCTGGACTTGGAGCAGCTTAGAGCTGAACTACATCTCGCTCCAGCCCTGAGGCTCAGCTGCAGCAAACACAGCTGCAGGAGGCTGAGCCACAGAGAGAAACAGCCCCAAAACAGGGTTATCACACCTCCCGCTGCCTGTGCGGAACCGGCGCGTAGGAGGAACTGCTCTGTCCACCCCTGCCCTCTGCAGCTCTCCTCTCCAGGCTGTGAGGCTTTGGGGAGTTGGTTATTCTGTGAGCTGTGGCCAGGGTCATCAAACTCTTCCCCCTGTTTTTTACCCTGGATGTGCCAATTGACCACGGAATGCTCTGCAGGTGCTTCCTCTGTATCTCACACCACGCAGCTTCTGCTGTGGCTTTTCCTTCATCTCATTCCCACCCCCCCTGAAGTGTGTCCCATCCTCACTGACCCACCCACCCCCTGGTAAGCCCCTTCCACTTCCAGATCATGGTATTAACTTGACATTTGCAAAAGGTCACCGTGTTTGCTCTGCCTGAGTGTTATATTGCTCACTCTTTTGTTGTTCTGCTTTGTAAGCTCTTCAAGGCAGAGGTTATCTCCTTGGGTGTGACTACACAGTGGCCAGGAGGACGAGGCCCCTGGTCTCAGCTGGTGCCTAACAGCTAAACCAAAAATAATAACTTGGTCATCGATGAGGAGGCTGGCTCCAATTTTATAGATTATTCATCAGAGGATAATGAATCTTGATTTAAATGCAAAACCCTTCCTTCCAGAAGAGGTCCATAAGCAGGATCACAACTAATGTCTTAATTTCAAAGACTACCAGCATCAGATCTCTGCTGTATTTCCAGGAGTCCGCTTGGACTGCGTGCTATTGCTGGAGCATATGCCATTTGCTGCAGGAACAAATGTGGGACATAAGGGAGGTGACACACAATACATACTTGGTGCATCCAGTTTATGCAGATGAAGTCCTGGCTTTTTTTAGCCTGGAGTTTGTCATGCTGGAGCTGTTTGTTGCATCAAACTAATTGCAATGGAGATGAGCACGTATGGTATGTGCAGGGTCAGGGTGTCCCCCCTCCTGTGGCTGCTCCCAGCGAGATCAGCTGGTGGAGAAAGGACACATAAATTAATCCTTTGCTCTCAGGTGGGAATGGATCTGATCCTGGCTGCAGTCCTGACCTGACCAGCATTCCCTGAGGTGGAAATGCAGGTCTGGAATGCTCCCATCTCCCTTAGGCAGCCGGGAGGGCTCCAGCCAAGGTAGAGACCCAGCACCACCCATGAGGAGACACCCCAGGCTCAGCTCTTCTCAAACACAAACCAATTCTGAGCCTCAGCTGCAGCCAGGCTGTGCCAGAAAGGAAGATGGGAGAGGGGGCTGTCAGATGCAGTGGCCTAAAGCCTGTGGTTGAGGCTGCTCCTCACCTGATGCTGGCATTGCAGAGGAAACACGTTCACGTCTGGAAGAGGTGCGGGTGGGGGATCTTGGCCTTTAGCTTTAGTGCCAAGAGCAACACAGCACCAGACTGACAGCTGTGCTGGCTCTAGGAACAGCCTGACCTGCTCCTCTGCCATGTTTTGTTTTGGGACTGACACAATAGCTAAATCATTCCCACAAACAATGTACAGCCATTCCCAGGTATTAGCTTGTCCACTGCTTATAGCGATACTCCTTAAATCCCTCTATTATTTTGCCTTGAAAGCAGCTCATTCCCTGAGTTAGCCCAGCTCTCCTGCTTCTCCCTGATATCCCTTGCCAGGCAGAGAAAACTGTACTAGGCAGGCTAGGGCAGTGCTGTGGCTCAGAGTCACTACAGTACAGAGATTAATTGCCTGCCAGGGTTGGTGGGTGGCTTGAAGGTGGATGCCAGCCTGGAGGCGTCAGGGCTGAGTTCTGCTTCAATTCCTGATGCGAGCCTTCGCCTCCTGCCCGTGTGCACCTCACAGAAATATAACTGAGTTTGAAGTATCTGTTTCCTCCCAAATTTGTCTGGAATTCATTAATGGGTTCAGAAGCTTTTGGGAGAGGGGGATGGACACGTACCTGCATAGAAAAGCAGCGCAGCAGAACCTTTATTTCCTTAGAGAGGCAGCCTAAAGAAATATTAGCATTTATTCTCATCTGTTGCTGAGCTTACGACCCACACAAATAACAGGGAATAGCGAGCGAGCAGCCGGCTGCAGATTGGGAACAGGGAAAATGACTCAGCAAGCTTGGCACCAGTCTGGAGAAAATGCAGGTACATTATAACCTTGCTTGAGCATCAATCTCATCCGTGACATGACGTAGAAACAGCAGCCAGTGGAGATATTTGGATCTGATGGAAACATTCCTTCTGATAAATGATTTAGCCCTGCTCTTGCAAGTAGTTATATCCAGGAGCAGAGCAGGTGAGAAGCTGCCTTCATATATGCCAGCAAATGAGAGAAAAAGTTCAGTGAAAACCTCTCACTGCTTTATAAATATGCTTTTTTTCTTCTGCTATCGGTTGACAAATAGCTGCTGAATTATAGTTTCATGCTTTGTTCATGTCATTTTCCCCAAGAACAGCATTTCCTGCTACATCACCTTAGAAACTCGATCAACAAACACTCTGCTCTACACGTAAACAAAGCTTTATTTTACCCCGTTTTTGACAGCAGACAGCATTTCAGAAACCAGAAAATTTTGGGTTCTCTGGGCTATTTGCCTCAATTTCCCAATCTGATTTAGGTTTTGAGGGCCTGTCAGCATTGTTTATACCTATATTTGTTGGAGTAGTGATGTTTTTGTGTGAGTGGCAAGGAAAATATATTGCTGCAAATTGCTCCTGGAATCAGACTCTTCTCTCAAGAGTCTAAATGAAACTGCACTTTCTAACACATGGGAACTAAAGAGAGAAATGAATAGGAAAGAGAAGTGAAACAAGAAAACTCAGTGTCAACAACAAAAATGAATAAAAAAGAAGCAAAGACAACTCTGAGAATTAAGCAGGACCAGCTTCAAAACTCACGCTCCAATAAAATTCAGGAGTGTTACCTCCAACAGAGCACCTGAAGAACTCTGCAGCCAACTTCAGCCATTTCCTTGTGTAATAACATCATGTCCTGATCTCATCACAAGGTCTTTCTTTTTAACTGTGGAAAAACAAGATCAGAGCCCTATAAAGTTTTCTTCCTTGGTTTCACTAGATGAGCATTTCCCAGGTAGCTGCTGTGAGCAAACAAATTAATACAACAGCAAACAGGGGATTTTATCTGGCAGTTTTTTAAAACCTGCACAGGAACCCCAGCTACTGAGCCTCCTGTGATCTGCCACCACACAGAGTCCATCAGTTAGGGATTAATTTTAAGGCAGATATTAAAGCCTATCACATGATCAAGGATTTTCCTATATGTGGACTTCAATGGGATGCTTTAAATCCTGTGTGTGTGCATGGATACACACGTGTATGTGCATGCTGGTGTTTATTCATACACAGCCTCAGGCTTCTTCAGGCCTTTCCAAGGAACATAAATTTGGGAGAGGGGACAGAGAGAGAGAGGAGTCATCTTTAAACTTCACATTTTTGAAAGCAAGTTTTTGAAGGAGACAGGCTGAGGGGGAGAGAGCCAAGATCGTAAAGATTTTATAACTAACAACATTTTTTAAGAGGAGACAGAATCTCTGTTCTTTTTTAGTGCAAGATCTTGCAATAATTTAGAGCAAATTTGGGAAATAGCTCTCTTTTGACAGAAATGTTTCATTTTCCTTTTCTGCTGGGCTGTAACCTAAAGTGTCTTGGCTCGAGAAAATGAAATAAAGCTGAGCGATGACGCGCTGTCACTGCTGCTGCCGCCACTCTGCCTCCTGCAAATCTCCCAAAATCGTGCACAGCTCTCCAGGTCAGAGCCCAGGAAGGCAGCAGTGCCTTCCCCTTCCAGTCGCAATCCTGCACCAGACAAACTTACACGGGGCTTTGTAAAACACGGCCGGGGCTTGCAGCGAGCGGCTCTGCCCGAGGTGCCGCTTCCAAGGGTTGGTGTGGAGAGGAAACTCTTCCCATGACACAGCAGAACAGCCACAGCAGCAGCAGCAGAGTAAAACAGATCAGGTCTGGCAGTACTCCTAAAAGACTACTTTAAATCCCAGCTCCAGCCTCCTCCTCCTTTAAGCATGATCGGAAGAAAGGAATATGGAATAAAAAGAGGTTTAGTGAGGCAGGGAAATGAGGCCCGGAAATATGGGAAGCAAGGCAAATTGTAGTTAGGCTCCACAGCAGTGGGACAGCCTGGATAAATGGCAGAAAGGAGCCCAGAGAGGAAATTCCCTCAAAATTGGATGGCAAGGAGAGATAAACATAAACAGTGTGGAAGGTGGATGAAGGGAAGGCGCTGAGAAGAAGTAAGGAAAGGAGGATGAACTGCTCCTCACTTCGTTAACTCTTTTTAGTTAAAATCATTAGTAATTTTTACAAAACTAAAAAAAATTAAAACAAAAAAATAACACTAGAGATATCTGAAACAGTGATCTGTTAGATATACAGCTCACTGCATGGGCACTGGAAATGAGAGGGGCAGAGAACAGGTATTCCCAGTCCAAGGTACAATTGGGAGAGCTGACGGAGATGCTCCACCGTCACTGCAGGATTGGGCCTGTGCTGGGTGGCCGGGCAGCTCCGGTCCCCTCCCGTGGCTGACAGCCATCAGCACCAACCCAGCAGTTAAAAAAACGTCGTTTATATGACTCCCTTCAAGAAAACGTGGTGGGACACTGAAGAAATTAAATCCCCAATTTAAAATTTACTGCATCTGTGGATCATGGTTTTTTTTAATCTGCTAAGGAGCTGCTGGAAGCTGTAAAGGAGTGAATGCGGGATTGCTTTTCCTCATTCAGTTTTTAACAACAAATCTATGTCTCCTTTCTCAATCTAGCCCCTAAAGCCTTGCACTTGATCACCAACACTGACATGATGCCACCAGTTTGGGAGCAGAATTTGGGGGCCTCCCACAGGAGCCTTCCAGAGGGAAAACCCCGAGAGCCCCCTGCGCGTTGTCAGCCCGGCGGTGGGACCGTGGAGCTGATGGGCTTCAGCTCCCTCATCCCAAATCCAGGGGGCTGGTGGAGAGCAGGGAATAGAACCCACTTCAGCACCGCAGGCGGAACAGCAGCCGGAGGAACGCGGCGCTGCCGCCGGCCGGCCCCGCACCCCCGGCGGCTGCGGCCGGGCAGCGGGATGCGCGGGGAACCGGGGGCTGCCCGAACCACGGGGAATTGTCGGCATCTTCCCTTTGCTTTTCCGTGAGGGCTGCCTGCTCGCTGGGAGCGTTGCAGTGGCCAGCGCACATCCCTAGGAGCGGCTCCTTCCAGCAGCTCGGCACAGAGCCGGCTGTCGGGAGCCGGCGGTGCGACGGGTCGGGACGGTGAAATCGCTTCGCTACCGACTGGCGGAGTTCAACGCGGCGGTAGCGACCACCGCATCGACCCCGCACGGGCAGAACCGCTCACATCTGCTCCTCCGCAGTCCGACACAAACAAGGGGTTTTTCTGCCTTATTTATATTATTTTTATTTTTCTTTTGGTTGTTTCGAAATTTTTTTGTTGTTGTTTTTCTCCCTCTTCCAGCACCGGAGATCCGCCGCGGCCGCAGACGAGCACCGGATCCCGCAGCCTCCAGGAGCGGGGTCCATCCTTCCGCACGGTGCCTGCCCGGCCGGTTATTCCCCGGTTATTCCTTTCTGCAAAAAGAGAAGGGGAAAAAGAAAAAAAATACCAACCCAAAATCCAAACATCAAATCAACACGTAATAAATAATAATAGAAGAAGCAAGCGCAGCAACTTGCTTTAAGCAGAGAGCGGTAGGAGCAGGCAGCGTAGCCCCCCGGGGAGGGAAGGGAGGTAGCAGAGGGAGGGCAAGCGGGCACCGGCGGGGCTCGCAGCCCCCCGTGGGTACCGGCGGGTCCGGCGGCGGCGGACGTGAAAGTCCCCTTTAAGTTTCCATAGAGAGGCCTCCGGGTGTCACATGATGGACATGATATAACGAAACAACATCGTGGGGAGGGACGGAGGGAAGCAGTGGGGGAGCCCGGGGAGGCGTCGGGGAGGTGGCGGTGCCCCCCGACCCGCCCGCCCCGGCTGCACCTGTCTCGGCGCGCCGGGAGCGCGGTGTCCGCCCCGCTGATGGGGCTGCGGGCGGCACCTTCCCCCGGGGAGGAGGAGAAGGAGGAGGAGAAGGAGGCGAGCCGGTGGCGGAGGTAAGTTACCGGCGGGACCGGGGCGGGGGGCGCGGGGCGCGGGCGCGGTGTGTGCGCGGAGGGGTTGCGGGGTGTGAGTGCGCGGGGTGTCCGCGGTGTCCCCGCGGAGCGCCGGGCGTGTGCGCGCCCTCCCGCCCTCCATGTCCGCATTCCAGCTCATGTTGCGCAGATAAAATTCAAACTTGAGGTAAACACAAGCGGCGGGGGGGGGGCGGACGGGGAAGTGGGGGGGAGGGAGGCTCGCTCCATCCCGGCTCCATCCCGGTTCCATCCCGGCTCCTGCCGCCCCCTCCCCGCCGCTCCCCCCGCTCCGCACCCGCGGAGCCCCCGCGCACCTGGGGGAGCGCCGGCATCGCGCTGCTTCCCCCGGGGAGGGAGAACGGAACGTCCCTTTCCCTGCACCCCCGGTAGGACACGGCGGGTCGGGGGCGGGGGGGGACGCGGCGCGGCAGGTGCGCGGGGCGCTGTCGCGACATGGCGGGGGGGGGTGTGTGCGTCGCGACATGGGGAAAGCAGCCAAGTGACAGCGCGGAGTGGTGGGGGGGGGGAAAGAACGGGGCTGCGCCGCGTTGTTTTCCTCGGTGTTGCGTGGGTATCCCGATTAGAGCGGGCATAACAGCGGTGCCCCCCCCCCCCCCCCCCGATCCCGCTTTTCTCCATACGCATTTCCAAGTGCGTATGGAGAAAACAAGATGCGGAGCGGGGCGGGCCGGGGGGGGGGGAGGCAGGGAGGGCCGCACTGGCGTTCGCAGCCCCGGTCCGTGACACAGGCGGTGCCGCCGCGGGGATATTTAAGCGCTTGAAGCGGGGCGATGATGGAGGCGGCCGAGGGCGCCCCACAGGTGGGTGCGTGCACGGAGAGGGGCCGAAGCGCTGGTCGTGTGGGGAGCGCCGGAGCGGTCCCGCACTCCGCGGACTCGCGGCGGGCGGCGCTGCCGGGGCTGAGAGTGAAGTGGGGTGCGGGGACAAGACCTGGCAGCCGCGGGTTGCCGAGTGGCGCAGCTCCGGGAGCCGCGAGCGGTGCGGGGGTGACGGCGGTGCCGCCATGGCGGGTGTGAGGGAGCGGCGCCCTCAGGGGGGTCCCGCGGCCCCGCCGAGGGCGGGAAAAGCGCGCGCGGCCCCCGCCTGGCGCCTCCTCAGCACTGCACCAAGGCGGCGGGGCGGGAGGGGGGGGCGTGCAGGGGGGGAGGTGGTGGCCACGCCCACCGCGCCCCCCCGCCGACCAATCGCCGGGGCGGCGCGGCGGGGACACGCCCCCCCCGGCGCGCTCCGCGTCCTTCCGGCCAATCGCAGCGCAGCTCGCCCCCCCTCCACCGCCCCCCTTCGCCCACCCGCCTGTTTGTTACGGTCGGGGCCACGTGCCGGTGCCTCGGGCCGGTCACGTGGCCCCCGGGGCCGGGGGGTCTGAGGGGACCGTGGGGTCTGGAGATCTCCTGGCCTTGGGGGTCTGACGGGACTGTGGGGTCTGATGGGGACCGTGGAGTCTGGAGATCTCCTGGCCTTGGGGGTCTAATCAGGACCGTGGGGTCTGATGGGGACCGTGGGGTCTGGAGATCTCCTGGCCTTGGGGGTCTAATCAGGACCGTGGGGTCTGATGGGGACCGTGGGGTCTGGAGGTCTCCTGGCCTTGGGGGTCTAATCAGGACTGTGGGGTCTGGAGATCTCCTGTCCTTGGGGGTCTGATGGGGACCACAGGGATCTGGAGTTCCTCTGTCTGGGGGAGTGGGGGTGTCTGATGGGGACCTGGAGACGTCCTGCTAGGGGATCTGATAGGGTGACACTGGCGACCCTGGAGCCCTCCTGTCCATGGGAGAGTGATTTGGAACAGGGGTGTCTGCAGCTCTCCTGTCTGTGGGGTCTGATGGTGAACAGGGGTGTCTGCAGCTCTCCTGTCTATGAGGTCTGATGGGGAACAGGGAGTCTGCAACTGTCCTGTCTATAGGGTCTGATGGGGAACAAGGGGGTCTGGAGCTGTCCTGTCTATAGGGTCTGATGGGGAACAAGGGGGTCTGGAGCTGTCCTGTCTATAGGGTCTGATGGGGAACAGAAGGGTCTGCAGCTATGCTGCCTATGGGGTCTGATGCAGAGCAGAACTGGCTGCCAGCTTGGGCAGAGCCTGCAGTCCCCCAGCCCAGAGGAGTCTGACCCGGCCTGACTTTGGCTCCCTGCCCATGGAGGCTGAATCCCCCCATGCCAGGGAATGTGGCCAGCACCCTCCTGCCATTGCCCCCAGGCCCTTGCTCGCCATGAGCGTCCATTCGGCCCGGGCCCCATTAAACCTTCTCCAAAGGGCCTGTCCCTGGCTGCTGTTCCTGTCATGGCCGAGCCTTGACAGCCTGTCCGTGGCTGGCTCTGGCCTCCGGAGAGGGAGGTGTTTCTCTCCCGAGGAGAGCTGTTTATGCCCAGTGATTTTTTTTTTTTTGCTTTTTTTTTTTTTTTTAATTTCTTTCCCCTCCCTCCGTGCTCTCCTGCGTAAGCCACAGCAGCAGCTCGGTGTCTGCCCAGCCCGGCAGTGTCACGGCACGGCTCTTATGTAGGTGAAGCCGGGGAACGCTGCAAGGATCATGTGGAGCTCTCAGTCTCCTGAGCCTGGAGCTTTGAGCCTATTTATAGGTGGGTTGGGCAGTGTTCTGTGTGAAGGACTTGCTCCACGTCCGAATCCGTGGCAAAAAGAGGCGTCTTAAGCGATGGTGTTTTGGTTTTGGGTGGTTGTTCCTGGGAATGGGGTTTTGTGAAAGGCTCTGGAGCACAGGGTGTTAGTAGGTTATGTGGAGGAAAGGCGAGTCAGTTTGGAGTTAAGGAACGTGATGCCATTTTAATGCAACTTCTCGGGTGGCAGAGCAAACAGTAAGGGGATACTCGGTTCTAGATCAGCAGCTTTCGGCTCTGCAGGCATTGGACAACTCAGGGTCAGTGGGAAGCCACAGAGGAAAGGACATTGTGTTTTCTGTAGGCTTATGCTCATTATACTGTTTTCTGCACTGCTAAAGATTTTGTGGCCGACAAGCTGGGAAAAAAAAATATGGAAATCCACTATTCTAGATCCTTGAGATGTTTTGGTTTAGAATAAGTGGAGGAGGGGTGGGAAAAGACCCCTCAACTGTGTGTTTTGTTGTGTATGTTTCTATTGTACAGCTCAAAAATGTAAAAAATCAGAGTATTTTTAAGAGTTACATAACCTTTAGTAACGTGGTGAGTCTCAAGTAGCCTTCAAGAGTTAAATAACAGCAGATCAACGAGGCTGGGTTGAGAAGAGGAAGAGAGGGTTTTATAATGGTGAAGACTATACACAGATATTTAAAACTGTTTTTGGTGTTGCACTAGAAACAAGTCTTTGCTTAGGAGGAGGAGGTTTTTAATACCCTATAAATACAGAACATGAGAAGGAGGATAGAAAGATGAGGTTTGCAGTTTTATGCTGCTCTAGTCCGGTAAAAGGATCAGGAATAGTTTATGATACTTCACATTCTTCAGCTTCTCTACCATTTTGACTTTTTCTGTGCAATTTTTTTGCAACGACGAGAACTTCCAGATATTGACCACTGTGGGTGAAGAAGGAAATCTGACCTGAAAACAACAAATTACAGAAAGGAGTGAGGGGCACTGTAGTGGTGAAAGAACTGGGGTGGTGACACGTCCTGAGAGAGAGAGAGAGCCGGTGCTTTGTGTTGGTTACAGGAGTAATTCGACACGGAGTTACCCACAGAAAGATGTTTATTCAGCCTGGGTGGTTTGTGCTGCCATATCCGTGTTATCTTTGTATTTTTGGGGGCAGGGAAGGAGCCCTGCCTTAACAGAGGAAATTATGGGGAGCAGGTGACGTGCTGGAGATGTGAGGATAGCTGGATATGCCTCAGAATTCGGAGTGTACGTGGCAGCGCTGGCATGGAATTGATGCAGCAGGAAATTGCTTTCTCTATTTTTGTTGGTGAGATGCAGTTAACGTAAAACGAGCCCTTTGGATCCCCTATCCCATTTCTCTTTGATATAAGTAAGATCATTTATCCTGTCAGGTGGAGAGAAGGGGGGAAAAGAAAAATACTTTGGTTTTGTAATTTGGTTCACCTTCTCTTGATTTGCTGTCAGCTCATGACAAGGCACAATGTGTGCTGCACACTGTGTTCCACTGAGCTGTTTTGGTGACAAATACAACGTATACAAAAAAAGGGGCTATGAAAAATAGGTATATTGTCAGTTTTTATAGGAACAATCTCCATTTTTCTCTAAGATACACAGAAAGTGTCATATTAGGGTCTTATGCCTTGTCAGTTTCGGTGGCAAAAAGGTCGATGTTTTAGTCTTCGTAAGTATTCAAAATGCAACTGAAAAGGAAATATTTAAATTAGTGTTTGTATTGGTTTTGCGGTAGGAATAGTAAAACCTTTTGTCAGTTTTAATAAAAAGGGAAATTGTGAACTTACTTTAAAAATGCGATTGTTCATGCTGTACGAGTCTGTTTATTGTTAAAATTAAGAGGATTTCTTTAATCCAAGTTAGATTTTAATTGCTGTAATCATGTGTTTACTCTATTTCTTTTGTGTTTATAAATAAAAACAGAGAATCATGGTTTTTTGACCTCGTGTATAGCATGACTGGCTGTAGTTCATGCCATATTTGCACGGTGTTTTTCCATAAACATCTTGCTCCTGGAATTATTAGTAGCTCCAGAATAAGAGCTTGAAAGTACTGTCACTTAAAGGGTTAGAGCACTTGCAAATAGGAATGCTGAAATTCCAAGTTAAAAAAAAGCAGCCTCTCCCCAGCAGTTCTTTCAAGTCAGTTTGATGATAATTTTGGATCCCGACTCGTGGGTTTCTAAATGGCTGGAGATGGAATTAATGGGGTTGCAACTCTTTGTCATGAATTTCAGCATAAACAATATTTTTCTTTCGGCTTTGGATTTCATTTCAAATGCAGTGAAAAATCCCCTGTCCTTTCCCAGCCCCTCAGGATGCTGCACCTCAGGCAGCAGACGTAGTGTTGTTGTCTAACAGCGAGGCTGGAAATGGGAGTTGTTTGTGCTGAGTTTTACCCTTACCAAGGTCAAGAGATTTCATCCTTCCTTAGATTCCTGATCTGGGAATTTAACACTTGCACTGGGTCCTGATTTAGGAATTTTCATGAACTTCTTGGAGCTCTGGAAGGAATTTAAATGTCCCCATGTTGTTCCAAACCTAAGTTTGGAAATGCCTGAAATGGTGACGTCTGTGAGGCAGAAATATTCATGATGGTAATAAAGCAGTCAAGCTGAAAATCCAAGTTTCTTACATAAAACTGATTTAATTGGCAGGACAAACAAAGGCGATAATTGGAATAATATTCCTGTTTTAAATAATTTTGGTCCATATGGACATTGAAGTTTTCTTTTGACAGTGGTTTATGACCTGTGGGAAGTAATTTGGATGAAGAGAGATGGTCCTACTCTGTCTCTCAGTGGGCTGAATTTCAATATACTTGAAATGTGTTACCTGAGAATTAGTTTTTCATAATTATGAAGTATTAATGAGCCCACGATGAGTGGCTCTTTTTTTTTTCCCCAATTCTTTCTCTGATAGAAATTTCTTACTAAAATATAAGCAAAGGAAATGGAGAAAAAAAGAGATTGAGAGGGCATTTATAACACCACTTGTAAGCCCTGATTTTACAAACACTCCTCTGAATGTGTCTTGTGTAAGGAACAGGTTCTATTAGGGAACGTAAATTGTGCAATTGTGTAGAAAATCAGCAGAGTTGGTAAATTCTGAAGCAGTCATCCTGGTTTTTCTGTCCTATATTTCAAATCCTTGCTCTGTTGCAGCCAAGCCCGTGGTGTGCTTACATGTGCAGAGTGCTGAACAGTAGTCTCATCTAAACAAAAAACTTGTGAAGTCAGCCTGCCAGTAACAGTGACATGATATTATTACTTATTTTATTTTATTTTTCATGTGTGCCATCTTGCCAATTACCAGAAGCAGCAATTAGTTGTCTGGGGGGGGGAAGGTGAGGTGAACAAGATGGGGAGAGGGAAACCTGATAAACATAATTTTCTAGTGTTACAAAATTCAGCTATTTCTGCCCCAATTTACCTGTGTCCAGTTTCACTGTGGAGCTGAAGTAATCCCTGTTTTTTGTAATGATTATTAGCAAAATAATAATATAAATATGATAATCATATTATTACATGATTATCATTATAATGATTATAATGAACATCGTCCACAGAACTTCTCCTGCTACAGGTGGAGCATGTTTGGATCTCTCTGGAAAATATACTTTGAATTGGGCTAATTCTTTTTTTATCTTTGTTGTCATTGGGTATATTTTTTGGTAGCTTTCAGATTTTCAGAAAAGCAAGATGATTTTTGAGCTCGTTTAATAGCATTGTGTGTGGAATTCCCCTAAAATGTGCTGTTTTGAATAACGCCTGCATTATGCTCAGGTTGCTGAATTTTAACACAACTTCAGGAGCTTCTGCAAAAATAGAGTTGTAAAATGAAGGCAGGTACTGGCCTTGAATAAATGGAATTTTGCCTTGAGGAAACAAGGCAAAATCAAACCGAGGTTCAGAACTAAAACAAGCATTTCCCCGGCTTTTATGCCGATGATTATTTACATCAGCACAGGAGGGTGGTTTCGGTGATCAGGTGCTGGTGAGACGTGTGTGGAGCAGGAGGATCCTTGTGTTTGGATTATTGGAACTTGGGAGATTTCTTGCTCCTGTGAGCGGCTGTCAGCTCTCCCGGGAGGGACGCGGAGCCTGCGGCCGCCGTGTTTACTTCCAGCAGGAGGAGGAAAAGGACATTTCTGGCCATTATCCGCCTGTGTTTTGTAAACTGAAAGCGCTCTTAATGCTCCCGAGCAGGGTGTAGTTGCTGTATCATTCTGCAGCGACGTTCCCCACCCCTTTATTTATTTATTTTTTAATTTGAGCATAACTTCAATGTTCGGCTGGCTGTTGATGGGACCATCCGTAGCTCTTGGGCGATCCTTACGTGCTAATTTCTCTGGCTTCGTGGCGGTGCTCCAGGACCCTGGAGGGGTCGGGATTACATTTATCCCATGGGCAGAGAGCAGGATCCCAAATGTGGAAAGCAGCACGGGTTTATTTTCGCTCTGCACAGGAGATCCGAGGGGAGCAGAAGCCGCTGGAGCCGCGGGCTGCGGGCGCTCCGAGGCAGATGCCGGCGGTGCCTCGCTTCCATGGAATGAACGCTCCGCTCCTTCCCAGGCGGTTTTTCCAGCGTTGCCCTCTGCCGGAGGAGACCAGGGATTGCTGTGTGGGCTCCCTGCGTGGAGTGCCTGGCGCTTCCTCGGCAGCTCCGGCTCCAAGAGCCCACCTTCCTCCTGGAGCCCCCGTTCCAGCCGGAGCATCTCATTCCTTCTCTTCTTCTGGAGCCCCTGTTCCACGCAGAGCATCTTATTGCTGCTTTTAAGGAGCCCCTGTTCCAGGCAGAGCATCTTATTGCTGCCTTTAAGGAGCCCCTGTTCCAGGCAGAGCATCTTATTGCTGCCTTTAAGGAGCCCCTGTTCCAGGCAGAGCATCTCATTCCTTCTCTTCCTCCTGGAGCCCCTGTTTCAGTCAGAACTTCTCATTGCTGCTGTTCCTCCTTCTGGAGCCCCTGTTTCAGTCAGAACATCTCATTGCTGCTGTTCCTCCTCCTGGAGCCCCTGTTGCAGGCAGAGCATGTCATTCCTTCTCTTCCTCCTGGAGACTGTTCCAGACAGAGCATCTCATTCCTTCTCTTCCTCCTGGAGCCCTTGTTCCTGACAGAGCATCTCATTCCTTCTCTTCCTCCTGGAGCCCCTGTTCCATGCAGAACATCTCATTGCTGCTCTTCCTCTTCCTGGAGCCCCTGTTGCAGGCAGAGCATCTCATTGCTGCTCCTCCCTCCTCATCTCTGTCCGTGGGCATCTGTTCAGGGAACCCGCTGGTTATTTGGATAAACTGAAAGCCAAACACTGGATCCAGCATTGTGGGATCAGCTGCTTCTCCAAAGGTTATTGTCCCGTCGGAGCCACAGCTAATTCTGGCAGGGGGTTGTGCAGCTTTCCCATAAAACAGCTTGCCTTTGGTAATCCAGATGGTTTTAAAACAATATCGATCTAAAAATCAGTATTTTGAATATAAATGCATTAAAATTTGCTTTAAATTTGTTTGGTGTTGACACAGTATGAAACAATAAGATCGGAGCAATTTAATGTACAAAATTTCACTAACACTGCCTGTATCTGCTGTTCTGATCAGCCTGTACTGTAGCACAGCTATATCTTGTGGGTTTTCTTGGTTTTGGTTTTGTTTTGTTGTTTTTTGGGGTTTTTTGTTGTTGTTGTTACTTGTCTGAGGTTTTTTTTTTTTTTTTTTTTTCTTGGGGGTTTTCTTTGTGGTTTGTTTTATTTGGTTTATTTTTATTTATTAATAATAACAAGATAATTATTATCAGGGTTTTTTGTTGGAGGGAGTGAAATTTTATTTATTAATAATAACAAGATAATTATTATTGAGGTATTTTGGAGGGGGGGAGATGAAATTTTATTTTCCTTTGTGTTTTTGTGACTTAGGAGAAGGCCTTCTTATTGGTTTTCAAGAAACTGCAGATTGCATGTGTTGCTGGTGTTGATGTGAAAAGGAGTTAAGCAGGGCAGAGCTCAGCTGTCCTATTTCAGTGGGATTTGAGTGGGAACCTCTGTTCTCCCAGTCCTTGTTAATGGAAGTGCTGACATTCCCAGGCAAGTCCTTGCTGAATGTTGGGGACAAAAAAGGCAGAGATGGTGACTGTGGAGAAGCAACCAGGAATTGTGAGCTGAAATGCTATTTATTTATTGAATAAAACTGAATTCCTCAAAAGCAGCATTACTTCAGCAGTGAATGAATCACATCTATAAGCAGCAATAATTTGTGCTGGAGCCCAAAATTGTGTAATACAGTGGGGGAAAAATGCTGGTAGGGATGTTTGATAGGTTAACCCAGGCCTGCAGCATTGTGATGGGAGAGCAGCATCTGTCAGAGCACTCTTTCAATTACAGAAGCATGGAAAATAGATCCTCATTGTGCAGCCTGCATGGCAGGATCCAGCCCTTTGCTGCTGCACGGAGATGTGCAGTGTGATTCCTGCAGCAGATTTCAGGCTCCAAATTGGAGCTCTCATTGCTCCATTTTTCAGCTTTTCTGTGCCCTTCCCCCTTTCCAGGATATAGTGCAATCCCCTGTCGTTTAAAGACCACCGCTTTCAAAAACAAGCCCTTGTAGCCTTTTCCTGTGAAGCAAATTTCGTGTTCCTGTGGGTAAAGTTACTCTGAGAAGGTTTATGGAAGATTATTCTCCTGGTTGCCTGGATCAGGTAAATAGTATAAACATAATTTGTCATGTCTAATGTTCTCCTGGTCAAGTTCTCTGTAGGATATATCTGGTTGTATTTATCAGTTTTGTTGATGTTCTCTTGTGCAATTACAGAGTACTCCTATATCGTGAAGAGGTTTAATTCTGTTCCAGATGCTATGGGCTGATAAAGTGCTAATGGGTCTTCTGGCAGTTTCTTGTGAGATCAGTTTCCATGAAAAAATTGTATTTACCCAAAGTAAAGTCTGCTTTGGAGCACAGGTTTGTGATGTGCGTACAATTCCTGCTAGACAAGGACTGCAATTTGTTTTTTTTCCTAATTCTGCTACTTCAGAAAAACCTCCCTGGCTAGATGAAAACTGTAAGTCAGCTCTGAGACTTTCAGATGCAGTCTCTTTGGTAGCTGTGTCAACATTAATTATTGTATAGCTCTAATGTTACGTATAAAGCGACACCTCTTCTGGCCTGCAACATTTCTCCTGGGCAAACTCTGCTTGGCTTATTTAGTTTTCATATTTGATACTTAAATCTTTGTAAACATCTTAAACAATGTTGTTCAGCTGTTCATTGTTCTTTCTGGTAACGTGGACAGATACGCATCATGTTTTTGAAAGAGATTGCAGTGATTCTTTCCCAGTTCACGACTTTTCCCTTGAAATGTTCCTTCATGGTTGTGCCTGCAGTCAGCGTCCATCCTAGGACTTGTTTTCAGGCTGCTGCTGCCTTGCAGGAAGCAAAAATGAGGTGACTAAGTCTGTCCTTTCCCTGCAAGTGGCATTCATGATTTGTCTGGTTTTTTCAGTTGTTTTTCTGCGTTTCCTGCAGCAGAAGGAGACTTTGCCTCATTCCTGAGAGCTAGGTTATCTCTGTGGTTTGTTGATTCTGGATATGCAAAGAAAGAATCTGCAAGAGCAGGAATTCCAGCAGGGAAGGACAGCAGCAGGGAGGTTCTCTGTCCTGAGGTCAGCTTTCCATCCTGATGAGAGTTTTGTTCCCTTCTGCCCATCACTGCCACCAGGGATCCAAAGCACAGGGATGGGCAAAATCCATCAGCACTGCTTAAAGCAATGTTCCCATGGATTGCAGCAGTGTGTGGTTCATAACTTAGAGGTTTTTGGAGTAGGAATGGGATTGTGGAGTCATGGAATGGTTTTGATTGGAAGGGGCCTTAAAGATCATCCAGTGCCACCCCCCTTGCCATGGGCAGGGACACCTTCCACTGTCCCAGGCTGCTCCAAGCCCCATCCATCCTGGCCTTGGACACTTCTAGGGATGCAGGGACAGCCACAGCTTCTCTGGGCCAGCTTTCCATCCTGATGAGTGTTTTGTTCCCTTCTGCCCATCACTGCCACCAGGGATCCAAAGCACAGGGATGGGCAAAATCCATCCTGGGCTCTCAGCGCTGCTTAAAGCAATTTTCCCATGGATTGCAGCAGTGTGGCTCATAACTTCGGGTTTTCTGGAGTAGGAATGGGATTGTGGAGTCATAAAATGGTTTTGGTTGGAAGGGACCTTTAAGATCACCCAGTGCCACCCCTGCCAGGGGCAGGGACACCTTCCACTGTCCCAGGTTGCTCCAAGCTCCAAGATCCAGCCTGATCTTGGACACTTCCAGGGACCCAGGGGCCACCACAGCTTCTCTGAGCACCCTGTGCCAGGGCCTCCCCACCCTCACAGGGAAGAATTTCTTCCTGTGAAATAATCCTTCCAGTTTTTTCCTCTAGACCGGGGCCTGTCTAGATTTCCTGTCCTGTGGTTGTAAATTATGTTTTCCTGGTATCTCCACTGTGTATGTTAGATGGATGAAGGTTTTCAGTATATTTGATTTTAAGAATGGTTTTCTAGCAGCCTTTCTTGCATAACTGACTACAGAATGAATTTCCCTGCTAGCATTTAGTTTAAAATGGATGAAGATTATAAATACATGTTTTTTCAGCTAATCTTACTCAGCTGACCCCTCTACTTCTACATTCTGTGTCTCTCAAGGGTTTTGTTAAGTAATATTGATATTAATAGTACCATCTACTGCCGAATCCCTCCTGTGGTTTATAAGAGCATATTTAAGTATTACATTATGTTAACCAGCTTCACTGGTAGCTCAGAATTCAAGCTGTTTGTATTTGCAGTGCTGCTGCTAAGTCCCTCATCTCCTGTGAGTGTTGGAAATGAGATTTGGACCTGGGCAGCAGGGGCGGGGATTGTCCAGCCCCGCAGGGAGAGGGGATGTCCAGAATTCCATCCACAGCCACCTTTGCTCCTGGGGAGTTTGGGGTGTGTGCGTCACTGTCACCAGCACTGCCGAGGAGATGGGGAGGGGATTCTCTGTGAGAATCTCTGATGTCTGTGAGCACAGTGTAGAAACACAGAAGCCCCAACTGGGTAAGATTTAAAAGTCAGAGACTGTGAAGAAGAGACAAGTGGCTAACATAGGGAGACCAGGGTAGAATCATAAAATAATTCACATTGGAAAAGACCTTTAAGATTGAGTCCAGCCATTAACCCAGCGCTGCCTTGTCCACAGTTTAATATAAAAAGTCAAACAGAACTTTCCTCTGTACACAAAAATCAAATTTGAAGAGTTCATTGAATTTCTCTATATTATATCTGCTTATTACTAATTCATGTTCCTAGTACACATTATTAGGCATTTTTTGCCAACTTCAGGAGCCTATCAATTGACTTTTATAAACTCTGTGTTATATTATTATATAATTATTATATTATATAATATAATATATATTATTGGTGGGGAAGATAGCTGTGTATCCATCTGGTAAGATGTTATCTCATGCTCAGCTCCAAGACAAGGCAGCAGTTCTGAGGCTCCCACTTTGCTGTCTCATCTTCCTGCATGTTGGATTTCTTCTGGGAGCTTCCATAATCCTTCCAACTGGCTGTGCTTCCTGTTGATTTGCTTGTTGCTCTTCCTAATGAGTGCTGGTGTTCAACCTGGTTGTGTAAACACAGAAGGGTTTGGTGCCTTTTATTGAAAGAAACTTGGAATTGATGGAGGAATTAACTTCAGGGGTGTCAAATGCCTGCAGCTGTGGTGCAGAAGTTAGTGTAGATATAATGCATGGATCTTAAATTTAGATTTCGTGGAAAGATATGTCTTTGTGTTGCTACTAGATTAATGTGTTGGCCCAAGATAATGCTGTCTTTTGAAGAGCTTATCTTAAAATGTTTAAAAATCTGTTCTTGTGTTTTACCATAAACTGATGTGGTCCAGCAGTCATCTGGCTCACATACTGGAAATATTTTGTTTTTCTTTTAACATGACTCATTACCATGCATTTGTAACTATGGTTATTTTCTCTTAAAAGATTTGTTCTGCCCTTTAATTATCATGTTTTGGGGCATTCAGGTTTGACTTATTACTAATGTAGGAATTCCTCCAGGGACTTCTAGCTTCCAAATAAATGTTTTAGGCTGCTTGCCCGTAAAATTACCAGTCCTTATTACTTCTCCTTAGTCTAAATTAGATCTTCAGTGAGGTTATGTTGCCCTAGTGCATGTGTGAATCTTACAACTTATTTAAGGTGTTAAAAGTGTTGCTTTTGATGTGTTTGGGGGAGTTCAGCTGCTGGAAGTGCTCAGTAGCAGTGGTGTGTGTTTGTACTGATGAAATAACAAGCGAATGGTTGTGGCAGATGTGATTACTGATCATTTGGACTTGAAAAAACATGGAGAAGCATTGTCCATGTATTCCTGTTCTCAATAATATATTCCATCAATAGCTAGTGACAATTTCCCTTTCTCTGTGAATTATTATGTATGTTCTTCTGGTTTCTCTTAAGAGAAGGAATTCTTAAGAGGAAACCTCTTTTTTTTTGTTACAGTCAGAGAATTACAATATCTGTTTTTGTTTGCTTTCTGAAGGATGATCTTGCAGTTCCTGTTCATTTTTTTATTGCTAAAGGGGTTATTTTGAATAGCAGAACTTTTGATTGGGTCAGTTTTGTTCATTATTTTTTCAGTATTGGATAATTCTCTTTCCTTACCTTGGTTTCCTGTCTAAGACAGTTATTGCTGATGATGTTTGTGATATTCCTGAGAATTAATGCTAACTGCTAGTAAGAATATTGAACTAGAAATGGTTTCCTAGGATTCTAAGTCTTGTCACTTGATATAGGAAGCCTGATGTTGTATAATTGCTATATAATTTGAACTTTAAAATAATCAAACTCCATCTTAAGGACAGGGTGTTTTTTTACTTCCATTATTGGAATTAGAAGAAAGACTCCAATTTTCAGAGCATCCAGGACCTTAAAAGTCTTCAAATTGCCAGCCTAACATTTTGAAGAGCCATTTCATGCTCACTTTTTAATAATAATTGCAGGGTTTGCCTTATGCCTCTTTGCCTATTTATTGCTCTAATGCTTTTATGACCAGGAACTATATCAGTTACTACCTCTTCAGTCAGGTAAGCAAACAAAGCCTCCAGTCTGCATTCAGTATTGAATTTTCCATTCTCCCTAACTGTGCCTGCCCTGCATTCTTGGCTCAGCTCAGAGCTGGCGTTGCACCTTGCTTTGCCTGCAGCCAGAACAGTTAAACCAGCATGGGGACACAGCGTCCCTCCCTGAGGATCTCTGTATTCCTCCAGAAGCTCTGCGGTGAGCTCAGCTCGCCATGCTGGGCTCTGACTTGCACTTGGAATGGCTCATCAAAGCACAGACATGATTTCAGGAACTGTTCCTAATCGTGTTGCTGTTGTTTGCCGCAGCTGAGGCTGCGCGAAACGAGCGCTCGGCTCGCCCTCCATTTCCTGCCTCACAAACCTCATGGTCCTGCCTTTCATTTTGGAGCTGGGGCTGCCCTGTTCTGGCCCAGGGTGGAGGCTGCAGGTGCTGCTTCTCCTCTCTGCCCTCAGCTGATTCCTGCATGGAATGCTTGAGCGCAGACCATGGATGGAGCAAAGGATGGCACAGCAGGAGCTTGTCCTCCTCCTTCAGTTCTGGGAGGCAACAAGAACCAGCAGCCACTGCCCTGTGACTCTGACACTGATCTTGGCTGAGAAATCACTCTGAGGCTACAGCTAGTGCTCAATGTCCTTATTTCTTTGGTTTTTTGGGTTTTTTTTGGCATTTTTGTCATCTTAAACTCGGGGCCAGTTCAATCTGCCAAGCACAGAACTTGCATCTGCTGCCATTCCTGCTACCTAAACCCACCTTTCTTTCCATGCTCCAGTGTGAATCCAGTTCCCTTAAGCAGGGCACGCACAGTAATTAGGTGAATTTTCCAGGCAGCCATAAATTGGGGTCATGGTTGCTTTATTTAGCAGGTGTGTCACTCTGATGATCCATGGTCACGTAGTAATGAGCTAGGATTTTTCCTCCTTCATAGTTCCCAAATTAAGGAGCTGTTCACCTGGTGGGAATATGTGTTTTACCCGGGTATATGACTCCACATCTGCTGCTGTAGAAATTCAGCCTACTTTTATTATTTAAGTCTATTTTTAAAGTTCTTTTTGTAGATTTTCCTGGTTCTGCTTTCCTAATTCAGTTTTATCAAAAGCCATAAACAAAAGCCAGGATTACTAGTGGGGAAAAAAACTTTAAAACTCACCCCAACCTGACAAATTTATAATTCTTAGCATCTAAACATATCCACCAACCAAGATCAAGACTAGTTACATGTGAAGAACTTAGTGCAGCCCATGTGTTGAGAAAAAATTGAATTTTTGCTCTTTTAGCAAGATTTAAAACTGTCCCAGGATATATGGGTGGATTTAAAAAGTGGATGGTGAGGTCTTCTTGGAGGTGTTGCAGCTCATTTGGAAATACTCTGCTCAGTGAGGTAAAGCAGACAGAGATCCTGCAGATGTGAGAATGGAGAAATGTAGAATGTTCTAATCAGTGATATAAGAGCTCATAAGAGAATGGTTACATTTTTGTGTTAATTGGGTAGAAATAATCAAGGCTTCAAATCCAAATGCTTGGCTAAGTTCATTAAAGAAGAAACAACATAAAGAATGGAGAAAGGATTAAACCTGCTTTAAAAGAAGAGGAGATAAATAGAACCTGAAGCCACTCTAACACATGTCAAACAGTGATAAATACATTTCAAATAGTCTTCAGTCAATTCAAATCAGAAAAAGAATGGGGAAAGCACAGCTCTCATTGCAGATGGTGGCATTTAACAGTTACTTCCATCCTTTGTGAGGATGAGGAAAGGGTAATTAATGGACATGATGGTTTAAAAGGTGGCTAAGAGGTAGAGAGAGGTGGTTTTGGAAGGGAAGGAAAAGGGGGGGGTTGGTAGAGAATATATGGATTTTTGGTGGTTGGTATGGCTGTGAGGGGTCACATCATCTGCCTGTTGAGGCTTGGCATAATGAAGTTAATATTCAAAATGTAAGAAAATCATTGAAAGGTTGTGATATTACAGATACTTAATTATGTTTAACTGTTTAGATATGGCATGAGTGTTGCATTGATCTTTATTTTTAGACCTGTAAGAACCTGATCCCTTTGATCTGCAGTTTTCATTGTTGGGTGGCACTGAGTGAACAGTGAACATGCTAAAAGAAAGAAGCAGTGAGAAACTATTGCTCCTTTTCATGTTGTCATTGTGTGGTGTTTACATGAAGCTGTGAGGTCACTGGCTTCCGGTACCAGCCGCTTCCTGAAAACCTTCTACATGGTACATCTAAAAATGTACTTCTTAGAAAAACTCAGCTGATTGCTGTTTTTCCTTCTTGTGCTGCTGCCTCACCACCTGACTTTTGTTTCTGCTGCAGAGTTTGTGTAGCAGTGCAGGATGGCGATCCCCTGGAATGGAGGTGATGCTGCAGGAGGCACAGGATGCTCAGAGAGAAATTGGGCTCACAAAACCCAAATCAGGCAGTGGGAGCGTGGAAACAAACACTGGCATGTACAAAGTATTGATAGTCTCAGGCTTTAGCAAACTGTGAGTCATACATTGGCAAGTGATGCAGTCAGGTTTGAAATAATGAGGTAAAACCAGCATCAGCAAAATTGCTCCGTGTTCCTATTTTCCTCTTGAGTTTCAAGTATGTAAAAAGTAATTAGTTACTTGCAAAACCTGTTGAAATTTAATAATTCTGTTTTTTTAATGCGAAGTTCTAATGCTGTTGGTTGCTTCTAAGCTTGTTTGCTTCTAAGATCATGAAACCTAACCATTCCCTCAGAATCGGAGAAAAACAAGTTCCCAAATGCCAGATCTTCATGTCCTTTAAATCCCTGCATGGTTGAGGACTCTAATATGTCCTAGGCAGCCTGTTCTAATGCTCAACAGCTCTTTTGGTGCATAAATTTTCCATAATATCCAACCTAAACCCTCCCTGGTGGAAATTGCAGCAGTTTCTTCTTGTCCTGTCTCTTGTTGCTCAGGAGATGGAAGTAGCCATCAAATTTCTGTAAGACATGAAGGATTTGGCAATAATAAAAAACCCCCAAGCATATATATGTGTGTGTGATAAAGGAAACAGGCAGCCAAGCTTTATTACTCATCACATAGAACACAGTTTTGGATTGTGTGACATTTATAATGTAAGAGAGTTGATTCCAACCAAAATGTGTTCTTTGAAGTGAAATATGGTCCTCATAGAGCAATAGATAAATTAACTAAACTGTGGCAGGTCAGCATGTGTGGGAACCAGGGAAGATGAAAAGCATGTCTGAAGGAAGAATTAGAATTCTGAAGTAGTTTTAATGGGGTTACGTCTGTGGTTTTAATTTTTTTAAACTAGATTAGAAGAAGTGACGTATTTCAAAAGTATATGTATTTCTTAAAAATAACAGTATAATCCTAAAATGCCTGGATGAAATATTAGAGTTGAATATTTTTTCTATTTTGTAGGGATTTTTTTCTTCATAGTAATTAGTTAAAATACTTCTTAAGGCTAATACCTAACCTAGCAGAGTAAAGACTAACTAGAACAACTTTAAAGGAGTGCTTTTATTTATAACTGATCTAAGGGTTGCAGTATATGAAAATACAGACGTTCTGCTGTGAAAATGAGTGTTTGAACATCATGTGTCAGTTTGAAAGTTGAAGATAAATGTGAATTTCTGGGGTTAGTAATACACTCATTAATATCAAATCAGGTTATTCTGTTTGATGACCATGCACAATACACTGCAACTTGCCAGACTTCACAGAAGTGATAACAATGGGAAATTCTTAAATACAAATAGTTCTTAAATTTACGAGCACTTTTAACAAAGTGTGGTTTTAGCCAGTCATCACGCTGTTTTATAACAGCTATAAACTCTGTTTCCAGAAAGACACACTGCCTGTCAACCTAAAGTTGGCAACATTCTGTGAATTTCCATGGTAATTTTATTGGTAATTAGCATTTGTCAATAGCTTGTCTGTCATAACCCTTGCATGTCTCAAACTGTTCTATAGCAGTGAGATTCCTGAAATTCATCTTTGTGGTTTTTGTCATCCCTGTAGGAAGAACCAAGGGTTTAAACTCCCTCAATGTATTCATGTTCACTGTTTTGTTGATATTGGTATTGTAGTATTTTTTTTTCCTCTCATTGTCTGGGTTTTAAACTTGTAGCTGTGGCACCAACATCCTCATCTTCTGGTGTGTATTTTCTTTTGTCCTGAGTCTTGGGGGGGGATGCAGTGTGATCATAAGAATTGCAGGTTATCCCAAAAAGTTATACTGGCTTAAGTTTCAGGTGAACTTTCAGTCTGGTAGAGCCTTTGATGATTTTTGCATTTCTCTGTAGGTTGGTGTTGTCATTCATCTGAAATAATCTGGGAATATCTCTTTAATTGGTTTTTTTCAGTTCTGGGGTGAGTGCATGACCACCTGACAGGTGGAAAAAAACCTCAGATAAAGTTCTGTTTTGGATGAAATGCAATAACCTGTGATAGAAAGGGTTCAGATAAAGTGACCTAAAGCCTTTGGCCTGCAGAGCTGTAGTCCAGCTGCATTGTAGAAATGAAGTCCATGAGTCTTCAGCAGTGATCACACTGGAGGAACATTCGTGTGTATTCACATTTTAAAAGTTTTGTCTTTGGGTGAAACTGGCACATAGACTTAGCTGAAAATTGGGTTGGGGTAACTTAGTTTTCTTTGTTGCTTAAAATCTTAAACCTTGAAGTACTTTGCACTTTGTGTGTTCTTCTGAAATATTAAATTCTTCTATTGGTTTTACATTTGCTTTGCCGTAGTTACTAGTTATCTGTGCATCTTGATTTTATCCCCAGTGAATCCCTGGTGCTGAGCTTGTGGGAGCTTTATTTGGGTGAGTAACAGCGAGCAGTATGTGGCTTGGCAGCTGGAATTTCCCAAAATCAAAGCAAAATGAAGGAAATTAGGAGTTAAAGCAAGGACAGGAGCTTGCAGCAGCGGATCAGTGCAGTTTCAGATAGTTATCACTAGGAGGACACACAGACCGTGATATTAAAGAACTAATTGTTTATCTTTTCCTATTAACTGGTTTAGTACTGAAAATTCTGTCTTGAATGGGTGCCATATAGTAATGTGTTAATTAAGATACTTGATTTTACTAGAAATTAAAAAGGGTTGTGTAATGGACAAAACTGGAGTGTGATGACATGAGGAAATCTCCTGGGGATTACTTTGTTGGTGAAGCAGAACACGGATTCTCGAGGGCGTTCGTCTGCCAGAAATAGGTGACATTTAGGTAGAAATTATCCCTTTTTTTACCATTTACTTTACAGCTTTGTGTTGCAAGGAGTTCCTTACACCTTTCTGGGAAATGTTTGTGGTGTTTGCTCTGGTCAGGGCACGGTGGGAGGTGGATCAGTGGCTGGGATTTGATGCGGCGTTGGCTGTAATCTTCATTTAATCTGTTTGTTGGTTTGCAAATAGATTGTCTTTTACTGGTCTATATGTGTTTACTTAGATTCTGATGTACAGTGTCTGTGTCAGGTTGAGTAATATGGAAATTAGTCTAATTGATTTAAATAGTTTGTAGACTGCCCATGTTGCTGAGGCAAGCTGTTACCTAATAAAGACTTTGGAATCTGACTCTTTCTGTATAGAATCATTATTGATATCACACATGCAGACAAAGATGATAACTGAAGCATATGCTTCAAATAAAATGACACGAGAAAATGAAAAATGGTTTCAAATTTGAAGTAACTGAAGGATGCACGGAAATAACACCAGATGGAGAGAAAGAGAAACTAAGACAGAGATTATTAATAAGTGTGGTGCCTTGCTGTGGTATAGAATAGAATCTTACAGACTTTCAGTGTAGAAATCTTGTTGTTACTTTGCTTATAGTCCCTGTGACTTTTACAAAGTGAAAATGCATCATTTCACTCCTCCAAAGTAATAGTCCCTGAGGCTACAGAAAGTAGCACAAGCCAGTTCAAAGTCACTTTGGGAAATGTACTAACAGTTTTGCCATGGTAGATGGTCAAGATTGAACTATATCTTCCTGAAAAATAATATTTCTGGAATGAATGTGATTTTATATCTCTGGCTTCATAAACTATCACTGGGAGACATTTTCCTCAATATTGGAACTTGTTTCTGTAGTTGGATTTTGTCAGACTAAAAAGCAAACCAGTGAAGTCTCCCTTTGATAAATCATATGGTCTGGAACTGTTGAATTGTTGTTTTGTCAAAATTTCTGTGTGGGGACGCACTGCTTCACCTTCCCCTCAGCATCTGTGTCTAACACAGTTTAATTTTTCACTCATTTCTTTGATCTTTGCATTTTACTTTTCCTGCAGGCTACAGTTCCTGTCTATCCATTTGTACTCCCATCAGTTCAGTTGACTTTATCATTATTTTTTGTGGAATCAGTCTCTGCCTTCTAACAAAAACTTGATATTCTGTGTGAGGCCCTCAATTGTTGGAAAATGAGGATCCAGCCTGGTTCCAAACTCTTCTCATCTGTTCTAACTCTATGGACAGGACTGGGAACTCTGCAGATCTCAAGCTTCAGCCTCTTGAGTCAATTAATTCTTCATCATTTGGGCTAAATTGTCAGGGTTTGTCAGGGCACAGTTTGATTTTCTGACCCTGCAGAGATTTTCTCTATTTTGCAGAACTTTCTACAAGTCTGGAGTATGACCTGACTCAGCAAAGTAGTTCTTTTTATTTACTCTACAAGTTTTAATGACTGAGGCTTCTCAGTCTGTCTTTATGATTTTTAAAAAGACCTTTCAATCACTCATCCTAAAAATAGCCTGGAATACTCTAAACAGTAATTGATGGATGAGCAGAAACGCTGTTTGATGTCATTAGAGGTCTGCACTGGTTTTCTGAATGATCTAATTTGAATTTTGGAAAATTCTGAGCATGGAAGGGGAAGATGAGACCTCATATTACTACGCAGAGGAAAGATGAGGATCCTTTTTAATTTTATGGGGAGAATGAGGATGAGGCTGCAACGCTGAATGTTAAAAATAAGGGTTGGGTTTTGTTGGAGGGGTTTTGCTGGTTTGTTTTGGGGTTTTTTCCCCCCAAAAAGTGGGTGGAATTCTGTGTGCTGAGAAGTTATACTAGATTACTGGAATAAGAGAAGTTGATCTCAGGATGAATAAATATTGAAGTACATTTCTTGTTCATACTACGGAGTAGTTGATGGTTCTGTCAGAGTGTTAACACAGAGAATAATTATAGTAACACAGAATATTTGCAGTGTTGTAGCGAAGCAGATTTGTGATTATTCAGGCCCTTTAAATTAAAAATTGCTTTGTAAGTTTACATTCAATTACACACATCAGTTTGATCAGGTTTTTGTTTTACAAACAGAGATTCTTAACCTGTGACTAAAAGCAAGTCCTGTGGAAGTCATTCAAGGTAATCATTCAGATTTTGAGAGCAATGAAAACAGATCAATACTGACTTCTTGTTCCGTGAGCAGTAGCAAATTAAATCCTCATAAACTCAGCTGGGAGACTGAGGGATGGACAGCTGGGGAGGCAGGATGGAGGGAGGCAGGAGGGGTGGAATCTTCAGAAGGAGCGGTGTGATGGCACCACTGCTGGATTGGTATTTATTTGTAGGATAGCACATGAGGATCCCATGTGCATTTACCACTAGGAGTGTACTCACTCCTCGTGAAATCCCAATTTCTGCAGCCTTTAGGCTCCTCTATGACAGATTTGCCAGACTTGGTGTTTTGCAGCCCCGTGAGGTGTTGCGAGGAGCAGATCAGGGATGAATGAGGCAGCTTTTTCTGCCTTCATCTTCCCAGGTGGATAATGTGGGATGGGGGAAAGGAATTCCTGAACAGGGCAGGGGATGAGGAAGTTTTGACATGCTGAAATAGAGTGTTTATCAGCTGGTTGCCAGAACTGCAGTGCTTTTCCCAAGTTCTTGTAGATTTATTTCCAGAATATACCAAACATGAAGCATCTATTTTGCTCTAATTAGAAGACCCAAAAAAAAAAAAAAAAACAGCTAAAGGGTAAAGCTTTCCTTGTCTCCACAATACTTTGGGATTTTTATGCTGTTTTTTTCAGTGACTAATCAGATTTGGTACTTGTTTGCCTTGTTTGGTGCTGGTGAAAAACTCTCTGTTTGGAACACTGTATTGCCATCTTTTATATGGTAAAGGTGGACAGAATCAGATCCTGTTACTGTAGCCTGATTTGTTGTGGTTTCTCTGCAATTATTGCCAATTTCTGCCAGTATAAGCCTAAAACTAAGAAACCAGTTTTGCATGACTAACAAAATTTTCAAGAAATCATCTGCATTTGGATTTCTGAAAATTCTAAGGATAAAGCAGAAATTTTAAAACTGATCTTACAATCATAGCCAACAATCAAAAGGTTATATCAGCTATTCTCCAGTAGTAAATGTGTCTTTTTTGCTAAACTCAATATTTGGTAATTTCTTCCCTCCTTCTTTAAAATCTTTTTGTCCTTTTTTTGTTTCCACCCTTAAAGCTTTTTTTTTTTAAACTAATAATGGTTTTGGTTACTGAGTGGGTTTTCTGATTTTAAGTGCCACAGGTGGCAGCAGTATTGGGGTGCTGGGTGAGTTTGGGAATGACAAAGAACTGTGCATTGTGTAGTTGTCAATGTTAGAATGTGATCTTTTGTTTTGACCTGAAGGATTTGTTTTTACAGTAAAGCAATTTCTGTGTCTTTTGTGTCTGTATTGTCATGTAAATAGTTCTGGGAGCTGCAGCAGAGGAGTTCATGCTCTCAGGGGCTTTACCCAAATCCATCTGTTGTTTTTTACCCAGATGCATCAGTTTTGATGGAGATGCAGGGTGCAGCAGTCACACACAGTGCCTTGGGTGGCAGAGGAGTGTTTTTACACTTGTTTTTGGAACTGTCTTACGGGAAATGGATGCTGCAGCCCAGTGGAGTTGGCTTATTGAAGATGAAAGGTAATTGAACCAACATGGGATTAAATAAGGCTTTTCCATCTCTCCATGTGACCTGTCTTAGCAGCTTTTAACCAAACAGTGGAAAAGTACAGAGTGTGTCCGTGGCCATTTGGCAGTCAGTTTCTCCAGACACAATTTCCAGGGCCTTTGGTTGTTCCCTTCATTTGCTTTAGTCAGTTTGTTGAATTTGATAACAGTATTTGATGTTATTTGATAACAATATTTGATGTTATTTGATAACATATTCTTCAAGTTTAAATTGAAACAGAGTGGCAGAACAGAGAAGAATGAAGGCAAGGTATGCACTCTGTATAATGTGAATAGAATAGAAATAAAGAAATAAATTTTATAAATTCTTCTGTGAAAATGGTGGCTAGGGTCTGCTCAGTGCACAAGGGCTGGTCAAGTGGGTTTTTTTCCAACAGAAACAGTGGAAACTGATATCTAGAGAGAATTTCCCAACTCCATTTATTCTCAGTTATCTCAGAGCTGTTGGCCACTGAGGGTGAAGCTTGCTCAGCTTGCTTTAACCACAGGACTGATAAATTCCAATGGAATTATGGCTCTGTGTGTCAGAAGATGCCTTGAAATTTCTTGGGAGAGGAAGATGACTGACAAAAATGGATCCTAACAGGAAAGGAAGGATGTTATTCTTGGTATTGTTCAGGGTGTTTTTCTCTTCTGTGGAATACAGTTGGATCAGTAACAGGAATGACAAAGTAGGAGGCTTGGAAGGGAGTGCAGTGATCAGACCTGATAGTGCTTGCTCAAGGAATCAAACCTCTTGCTGACACCAGGTCTGTGTCAGTGAAGTGCAGGTTAAAACAGCCCAGGAGCCTTTCTGGATCTCAATGTGGCAGAGACTGAGTAATAGGTAATTTTCTTTTTGGGTTAGAAAACTTAGGAGTTGATTAATCTTTTTTAAATTTTTTTTTTTAGAGAAAGCATTGAGTTTGCTGGGCATATTTCCATGGGTTTTTAAAATTTTTATTTTGGTATTCTGTTTTGGTTTTCTAACCAAATGCTGAGTAAATTAGTATTAAGTGTTTCAATCTTTCAGTCTTGCACGTTGTTTCATGTGGGTAACAATATTGTCGAATTATAAGACATAGGTCACTGCTCTTTATTGCGAAGGGGAGAAATTGTGCTTTGCTACCTCCATTTAATTTCTGTTTCCTCCACTCACAGCATTCCAGTGCTGTCCATGTGTTGTCAGCATTGATCAAGCAGAGATCGTTCCACAGTGAGCAGCTCAGGCCTGGCTTTTAAAAAAGAAATGGAATTTTCTTGTGTTTTTTAAAACATGACCATTTAAAGAAGGTTCTTGTCTATCTGTTGTATCCTCTCTAGGTATAAAAGACTGAGCAGTTTCAGGAAATAAAATCAGATGTAATGGTGCATTTATCTCTTAGAAAGATGAAAAATCATCTTTTCAACAGAGGGAGGTTGTGGTAAGAGCAGGAGGGCAGAATGTTTTTGTCCTGAGCATCATTTCCTTGGCTGATGACCATGGGGTCACTGTGTCTTTAATTAATATTCTGAGCTTGCATGTATAATTTTTGATACCAGAAGTGCAAATCTTCCTTTTGCCAAGTGTTTAATTTTTTGGACAGGAGCACTACCTTGAAAGCACCTAGGAGAAACTTAGAGTTGCCAACAAGATGATGAATCCCTGCAGACTCCAGGAACAGCATGTCAGGGAATGACTGATCTGAGCAGGTCACTCTGGACTTTACAGTCAGTGGAGGGATGCCTTAAGAAGTTTAGGATGGGATTCCTCATTTTCTCATGGAGGGAATTTGATTTAGTGAAGTGAATCATAATGGAAGCTCTGCTAGTTCAGGAAGACCTCCTTTACCTACAGGGGTACCTGGACAGCTGGTACTTGGTGTGGACAATTCATATAAATCCCAATATTCCATTATTAGATTGCTGTGCTTTGTTAGAAATAAGGTTTTATTACAGGTGTGGAGTTTTTCTGTGAAAATGTGTAGAATCCAGGTCTTTTGTCTGTCAAAATGACGACAGTATATGCCACAATATGCTTTTGAAAGCACAATCAAAAATTATTAACATTGCACTTCTCCTTTTTTTTAACATGTGTTGATTTAGAGTCTTTCTGGAGTTGTAAGAATTGAGTCAAGCAGTTGGAGGGGAATGTACTGGGTTAGAATAAAATTAGTCTGTCAAGTGTGGATACATAATAGACACCATGGTGCTACCTTGGCCACTGTGTCATTAAAATCCCAGAAATAGTCCTGATGAGTTTTATTCTGTTCTTGTAATCAGACTCTGCAGTGCAGTTGACTACAGTCTTAAAATACTTGTATGGATTGAATAAGAGGTGCAGAATTACAGGGATGTGCTCTGATGTTCCCAAATAATTTCACCATCTCTGGACAGGTCACCTGCTGTTCAAATAATGGGAGGAAAATTAACAATTGAGTCATGTTGGTGAAATTAGAGATTTTATTGGAAGGTTTAGGTGGGCACTAAGTGCCCTGCTGAAAGGATTAGGTGGGGTTTTTCCCACTTGGTGCTTGCTTTACACCCAGGTGTAAATGTTAGCATGGAGTAGAATATTGCGGTTGGAAGGGAGCTACAGTGATCATCTGTTCCAGCTGCCTGAGCAACTCAGGGCTTGCTAAGGGGTTGAAGCATCCAGGTCATTGATAAATACATTGAACAGGGCTGATCCTTGAGGAGCACTGCTGGTGACAGTCCCCAGGCACCTGGAACCTCTCTGAGCTCTGCCCTTCAGCCAGTTTGTCACCCAGAATTTGCTCATCCCACAGTGGGACAACTTACCCTAAAGGATGCTGGGAATGCCAAAAGCCTTGCTAAAATCCAGAAAAAACTAAATCCCCTTAATTCCTTGGGGAGTTGACTTTATATAGATAGATATCAAATTATTAACCTTGTGTTGATGGTGCCTGGCAGATATATTCTTCAAAAGACCCTCAGCAGCACCCAGTATAATCCTCTCCATATTTTTTTCCAGGAATTGAAAAATGGCATAAAATAAGGACTGACAGGACTAAGTCTGTCCTGTTTTTGGCTGGGATAGGGTTAATTTTCCCCAGTAGCTGGTGCAGAGCTGTGTTTTAATTCAGTGTGAGAGTAGGTTGATAACACACTGATGTTTTTGCTTGCTGCTGAGCAGTGATTATTCCAAGTCAAGGACTTTGAATTTCCCAGGCTCTGCTGATGAAGAAATGAGTGGGACAATGGCCCTGGACTGGCCAAAGGGATATTCCATACCATGGACATCATGGCCTGTATATACACTGAGGGTTGTTATCCAGGAGTCAGGGGTATTTTGGGATATGCTGGGCTTCAAATCAGTGACTGGTGACTTGTGCATCCCTTGTTGTCTCTCTTTTTATTATCTCCATTCTCATTATATTATATACTATTATTATAATAATATTTGACTTAATTTAAATTATTAAACTGCTCTTATCCCACCCCATTTTTTAACTTTTCCCAGTTCTCCCCATCCCCCTGAGCTGGGAGCAAGGGGCTGTGTGCAGCTTAGTTCCTGGCTGGCATTAAACCACAACACTTTTTGGTGTAAATTCTTCTCCAATTATTTTCTGCACAAGTGGATGTCTCTTGCAGATACAGTTTAATTACCGTGGATTATTTTAGGTATCGTATTGATGACATGGGTGAGCAGAAGGAAAGGGAATGGGGTTGTCATGACTACTGTGATTTTTTAAAAAATTTTTTGTGCTTAGATTTAAAAATATTTTTATCTCTAAATTTTTAGGGATAAGTAATATCCTTTGCTGATTTTAAATTACTGGTCATACTTCAGATTCCAGTAATTTTAGCAGAAGCAGTTTTTCAAGACGTTTTTTCCTGGAAATCAGAGAAGGGTGAAGGGAAAGAGCATTCTCTTGGCAACTTATATAAAAGAAAACTGGGTTAGCTTAATACTCATGTAATAGTTGAGTATAACTTACTGTGGTGCTCACAAAAGGGCTTGATTTGTTTCAAATCAAGGGATTTTATGTAGAATTTTTATAGAAATTTTTTTAACTGCTGGTAATTTTTGCTTGAGCTAGTAAATTCCTGGAAGCTTGCAGCTAGTATTACTAACAATAATTTCACTGTTTTATTTAAATCAAAATAATTGTTTTTCCACGAGGAGATTTTGCAGTGCTCATGCCTTACTTGTGGTCAGGAATGAGTTTCTCATGTGGAACTGCTTTACGCCTTTAATTATTTTATAGCAAAGGGAAAACTGATGCAATTGTAAGGTATTTTCAGTCATTCAAAGGGTAAATGAACTTCTTCATGACTAATTAAGTAAATATTTCTCTAATGTACAGGAGTGGGTGTCTTTTTATGTTCTGGGTGTGTTCATTCTTGACCTTTGCATTACTTGGACCATAAACACAGTAATTCAGGGACAGAATTTCAGTGTTTCCAGCATTGATCAAGCAGGGATCCTTCCACAGTGAACCAGGTCTGGCTTGCAAAAAAGAGAGGAATATTCTGTATTTTTAAAAATATATTCATTAAAAAAAAAAAACAAACCAAAAAAGAAATAAACCCCAAAAAACCACCAAAAAACCCAAAGCTTGCTTAGATTATCCCTAAACACACATATTTATGTGATTATTACCTCCACAGTTCCCTCCTGAATTTGATTGATGCCTCTGGCCTCCTTTATGTGCTTACTCAGCCACAGCAGTGTCTCTGCTCTGATTCCCAAGCTGGTTTTAGCTCGGCTTGGTGATATAACCAGATCAGTCCAAGCTGAAAATGGGTTCATTTGTCCTGTTTCTCAGCCCTTGCTGGATTTGCTGGTACATGAGTAGGCTGCCACTTGTCCCCCTGGCTTGCTCAGTCTCGTTCTTAGACAGTCTGGCAGTCAGTGTTGGAATTAAAATGCGGAAAAAAAATCATTTCTCAGTCATCCTTTGATTGCTGGTATCTCTTAACTGGGTGGTTTTGTGCATGTACTGCAGGCTGATAATATCAGGTATTAATTTTCTGAAAGACTGAAATGCTTTTTTTTTTGGGAGGTAATTAGAAACAACACTGATTTTTCTTTTTGTTTTTTTGTGAAACCTAGTTAATAATATTGACTGGTATAAATTATAGGATGAGGAATCTCCAGCAATGGATTTTTATGCTGACTGTAACGTGCAGCTCACTCAGCTGAAGAGCTTGTCTTAAATCCCACACCTGAGCTACTTAAAGGAGCAGATCTAAACACAGAATTTGCAGGAAGTGTAAAAGGACTTTAAAGCCTTGTGTTGCTGAAGATATTTCTGTGCAGTGTCTCCCTTTACAGTTGGTTTTTAAGGTGTGTAAAGCCAGAAGCATCAGGTGTGAGAAGTGATGGGTTTGGATATCCCAGCATTTCCATCCTGTGTATCCATAGCTGTTCCTGACCACTCTTCCCCAATCCACAAATGCTGGATTTAAAAATACAATTTGCCCATGCTGGTGACAAATTCCACTTTCCTGGTCACACTGAAAGCGGGGGAGAATTGGAAAAAACCCTGTTTTTTTCATTTTTTTCCCCCCCCTGCTTGTTTTATTTCTACTTCTCTGACAGGTGTTGCTATGTATGTCAAGGATCTTGTAGTTCAGCGAGCACAGTCTTTATTTTAAAGTGCAAATAGGATTTTGGCCGAAGTTGGAAGATGCTCCTGCTTGCCCTGAGCGGATTGTTTCTTTCCAGGGTGTGTGTGTGAGACAGAGGCTGGAAAAGAGAGGGATAAATGTGTGTGGGCACTGGCAAGAGGCCACACTGCTCAGGCCGTGCTCTGGATCATCCCTCCCTTCTCCCATTGCCTTGCAGAATGTATGGGCTCAGCTATATAAAATAATACATTTATTTCAAAATTGTGCTAAATGAGCTCATCTCAGTCACTCACTCAGCAGTTATGAAATCCTGCCAAGTGCTACACGTCTTGTAAATTTAGAGGGTTTTTTTTTTTTTTTTTTGTTAATTTGCAAAGCATGCAATACTACACGAGTTACTGAGGCAGAGAGAAGGCATCTTCCCTCACCCATAACATACTGAGGCACGAAGAGAGATGCTGAAAGCCAAGGTTTGTGATCTGACCCCTTCTCCTCAGAGCTCCTGAACGTGAAGATTCCTGACTCACAGAGGCTGTCTGCTCGTGGCAGGCAAAATTATCATTTCTTGCACTCACAGCTGAGGGTTTTGATGGGGTTGGTGACCAGCTCTAGCACAGCACAGCTCCTTTTCCTTCTCCTTTTCCTTCTCCTTCCTCACCAGCTTGGAGCCAGGAATGGGTGAGACTCCTGCTGCTTCCCTCCTAACGAGGTACGAATTCCAGATCAAATGTTAAGGGCTGCTTGTTTCGAGGTGAAGAAATCAGATTCAACCCCTGGATTTGTTCCAAGCAGGGATATCACTGCATGTGACTCTTGTCTTTGAAACTGTTAAAGCCTGCTGATCTGACACAGCTAGGGATGGAACTAAAATATATCAGCATTTCAGAGATGGGAGGCAGAAGGAGCTGTTGGGTAATTTAGTCTGACATTTAGGGTGTTGCAGGTCATTGCATGGAACTGTTACTCTCTGTTTCGAGCTCAGTAGCTTATGTTTGACTGAAAAATTGAAAAATTAACAGGCATCTGCTGAAAATGCTTTTCAGAAGGGCAGGCTGGCTTTTTAGGGAATTACATAGAAGTGAGGATTTCAGTATCTCTCTTAGTAATTTGTTCTATGGGACAAACAGTCTATGCTTGCTTCCTTCTCTTTTTTTTTTTTCCTTTTTTTTGTGTTTTGCTGCATTTCTGAGTTGGAGATGCCTAACTCTCTGTAGTTTCATGGGGATTTTAAGCTGGCATAAACCAGCAGAATTGCTGAAAGAAGCACTTAGCATCCCCCATTTCCTGCTGGATACCAGCTGGACCCTGGTCCTGGCTTGGTGTTCCTATAACCATGGGTGAACCCTCTGTAGAACCAGTCACAAAAGCAGCAAAATCAGATTTCTCCAGGGTCAGTACCAAGATCTAGATCATGGCACAGCTGCATGAAGGGGAATGAGCAGTCAGGGACGAGAAATGGGTGAAGGTGGCTTCAGCAGCAGATGGTGAAGCCACAGAGTTACTTTCAGCTGTTGGTTCTTCCTTTTCTGGTGGGAATATGTTGGTTCTTGGCCCTTTCCTAATGGGAATAGTGGTTGTTTGTGTTGCCCTGCAGCCAGCAGTGTGTCTGGGTTCATTCTTCTGGTGTTAAACACCAAAACTTCACGACCAGGTGTGTGTCAGAATGCTGGAATGAAAAAAAAAATTACAGTTACTTGATGTAGCAAAAGCTGTTCAAGTGTTATGTAGGTATTAACATTTACCTTGCTGTTGAGTTTTCAGTATCTGTGTTGTAGTAATTGGTAGCTATACACAAGGGAAAAGGGCTTTGGATTTACTGGAGGGCTTATATGAGGCAAATTAGTCTGAGTGTTGGCAGGTAGAGTGTGGAAATCCTCAGTATGTGATGACTGTTTTTAGTAAAGATTTAAAAAAAATAAACCCTGCTTCAAAGACACAAATTGGTATTTATTTTAAGACCAGATGTTGAACAGTATTTAGTGCTAAACCAGGTGACCTTTACACTAAATAATTTTGTTCTCTCAATGGAATGATTATTTCTCTTAGGAGAGCATTTGGTAAGAAATCTCTGTGCCAGCTCTCATGCTTTTAATACTTTATTGTGGTTTGTAATAAGAGGAGAGCATCTTTAGCCTCTGTAAGTCTGAGATTTGCATCACACTAACATGGTATTAGTTTATTGTGTGTCTGTAGTCTGAGGAGGGTGAGGTTTTCTCAGATAGAGGAAGAAAGAACTGAAACTGTGAAGACCAAGATCCAAGGACAAGTCAACCCCAGCAAGAGAGGATTTTGCAGCCTGGGCGAGGGACTGTCTGTCACCACAAAACACTCTAGAGTTACAAATTAGAAATTCAGAATGTGCCCATCTCCTGGAGCATCACATACTGATGTTTTCTGTATAGATGGAAAAAGATTTTTTTACAGATACTGCTGAAAGTGTTGACTGATCATTTTTTTAGTACTGTCAAAATAATTTTTGTTGTTTTCATTTCAGTTTACCAGGAACTCTTACTGTAGTGAAAGTTGTTACATAAAATTGGCCTGTGTTTTCTTGCCAAAAGACTACAGTATTGTTTAAGCAGAGGTGCTGAGTGGTTGATTCCATGTTTCTCCTGGTAGCACTGAGCAAAACTTCCTTGTATTTAGGACTGAAAAGTATTCCGTTTTCTTTTGAGATGGATTTGGTTTTGGATAATTTGTGAATTATTTCAGCAAGAGCTCACCTTCACAAGTTTCAGCTGGTGCAGGTCTCATTTTACCCATGGGAGCTGCAGAACTCAGCTGTACAGGTTTGTTTTGTAGAGGAATCTTCTTTCCTTTTCCATTTTTGATCAGGAGCTCCTGACAGCCCAGGTCATCAGAGCTGTTGCCACCACTTGTGTGGAAATCCTTTTTCTTGAGATCTGACCAAGTGTTCATTCAACTCAAAAACATCTTTTTGAGTGACCATCTGATTTTGGGCTGCTTTAATTGAAGCTTCTCAAAGTTGCCTGGCCACACTTGTCCCAAGGATGTTCTGCTGTGGTACCATGACAGTATTGGGTTCATGGTTGGGCCCACAGGTGTTTTTCCAACCTAAATAATTCTGTGATTCCCTTCTTCAGGTGTTCTTGCTGTTACTGACTGGGCCTCCAAACTTAGATACCTTTCCTGCCTGTTTTACTTCCCTCTTTACTTCATTTCTGGTTGGCATCTCATCCTGGGTACTCCTGTCCAGGCAGTGCCTTGTGTCCTGATAATCCTTTTCCCCTGTATTTTGTAAAATCTTCTGGTTGAATCTGTGGAAAACCTTGCTTCCAGAAATTTTTCTGGCAACCTGCAGTTTTTATAGGGGGGATTACCATATTTCTCATTTAAAATTCTTACTTTAGGCTTTTATTGAAGACAGCAAAGAGTGCCTTTTCTGGTTTTGTTTTTGATTTTTTTTTTTGTTGGTGGTGGTTTTTTTCTTGTTGTTATTATCGTTTCTCTTTTTCAAAATATTTCTTTCAGTATTCATTGTGCAGATGTGTATTACCATAGCAAAGCTGTAAAGTAGCCAAGCTGTGCTGATCTTCACTGGAGGTGGAATAGTTTAAAGAAGACTTTGTGATCTGCTTTAGTTGTTTATACTTCAAAATAATCTAAGAGAAAGGTGCCTTTTTATTTACCAAGCATTTGCAAGAAAACCTTAAAAACCCATCACAGCAAATAGTAAATAATTTTCTTTACAACACAAGACCTCTTTTTCCTGAAGAGATGGGATTCTTGCCAGCCTTCAAAGTTTTCAGAAGATTGCTCCTATTTTCTCCTTATTATGTGTCAAATTGTAAAACATAAAAAATTGTTGACAAGCTTTAAAAAAATAAAGATATCCAAGATTGACACCTTTTGCTAAAATACCATTTAACTTCTTTTCAGGTAGAAAATAATGGCTATTAGAAGAGAAGATCAGTGAGCAATGCTGAAATAGAAGTTGTTTGGGGGTTTTTGGCTTTTTTGTGTTTCTTTTTTTATTTTTTTGGTTTTTTTTGTTTTTTTTTTTTTTTAAAGAATCTTAAATTATTAATTGCTTCTGAGACCTTAATGCAGTGGCTTTGGAGTTTTCCACTCTCAATGCAGTTTCAATCTGCTGTTGTATCTATAACTTATAACTGGTATATATATTTATATATTATATAATATTTGAAACATTGAATAAAAATGAAGTTTTGGACTTGGTTCAAGCTGTCTGGGTGCCTTCTGGGGATGTAAAAGTATAGTCATCAAGGAAATATCAATTTTCTAGTTGGCTAAAAAAGGTGTTTGTGGTTGTGTATCACTTCTATGCATCAATTCTGAAGAATTTTAAAAAAACCTACAACTAGAGAAACCAAAAGCTTAAACTAATGGTCATCCATCTATTCACTGAGCTGTGACTGAAACCAAGAACAGGGCAAAGAGCTTTGCCCTAAGAAGTCATGGCTAAAATGTACCAGACATGAACCAAACAGGAAATTCTGCAGAGAAAAAGGGGAAATAAGAACTTGGATCTTGTTAATTAAAGTTTTGGCAGGCTGACCTTCAGGGCCTTTTTGAAAACTCCAGTGTGGGATGCATCATGACTGGTGTTGGAATTTCTTGGGTCTTTTTTGACCACAATAGGGGGGGAAATGTGTTTGCCATCAGGTGCAAGTCTCTGGTAGGAGGAGATGGAGCATTCCCTGAAAGTATCTGAGGGTTTTTTTGGGAAGCAGCTTTTTGGAGGATGGAATAGAAACTGGTCAGAAAGGAACATTTGACAGGAATGGAGACAAAACCAGCAGTTTCTGGAAATGTTCAAACGGGGAAAGAAAGACTTATTTCAAAGATGCATAGGGATTTGTGAAATTAGGTTTTTAATGGATTGAGAACAAGTTGAAAAAAAAAAAAAAAAAGAAACCACAGTGGACCAGGGGCGTTACTTAAAAGTCTTTTATTCATCTTGCTTTTAATTTTGCTATTCATGAGTCCCATGTTTTATGTATTTTACTAATAACTTGGAGCTCTGGAGTTTACAGTGCTTTTAGTGTGTTTAATGATGCTCATTCTGAAGGAGGGAGCAGAGCTCCTCCATCACTCAGTGACTCAGGGTTCCGGAGCAGGGGGTGGGAGAGGCAAAATGAGAACCTTGATGCAGCCAGGAGGCTGGAAATAAACAAAAACCTGTGTCCTCTCAAGGCTGAGACAGAAGGTTTTCTTTGTATTTTGAAGAGTCAGTAGCACTCTTCCATACAGATCTGGAAAAGAATTGCAGTGTGACCTCCCTTTCTCCAAGGGTTGGTCAGAAAACTCCGTGTCGATCCAGGTATGAGGTGGATGAATGTTACAGAAAACAAAAGAAATCCAAGTTTTTCACTGAGTTCATCCCACGGCTCCCGTGCATAACCTTTATATGAAAAGAGAGGAAGTCTAAGAGCCCAAGAATGCAGACAGATCACCAGACAGGCAGAGATTAAACTTGGATCAAGAAGTTTGAGCAGGAGGAACATGGCAGAGATAAACCAATGCACAGGTGGGGTCATTCACCAAATGCCTGAAGAGTATGTGTTAAAATGAGCATGTTTAACATAAATACATTGTATAGAGGTTTCCAAACTGCCTATTAAAAAAAGGGAAAAAAAGCTAAAAGCTAGCAAGAACTCTCTTACAGTCTTTAAAGTTATTTACTTAGTCTGAGATGCTAGGATGGGCAAGAGATGCAGTGGTTTCATCACCTCCTATAGGTGAAGACTTCAGAAATCAGCTGGTTCAGGCATTCCTGTAGAAAAGTATAGGATTTAAATCAAGTTAGAAGAAGACTTGCAACACAATTTTTGACTTAATCTCAGGGTGATACTGCTCTGAGAATAGGGTAGATGAGAATGACAGGCGTTGGTGCCTGCTGAGAACTGGATGCCCTGGTTTTCAGAACACCGCAGTGGGTTGAAAGGACTAACACTGGGAAACTGGTCAAACAGCAGATTTGGTCTGAGATAAAGTTCACCTGTCTGCCCTGTGAGAAAAAAAACAAAATGTGGGATCATGAGTGCAGAGTGAGGATGTGCTTGCGAGTACTGTTGAGATGCCTGAGGCAGGGATGAAAAATCCACCTTTCCTCAGGGGAGAGAACCATCTGTGATAAAAGGGTCATTTTGAGGCTCTGCAGGCTTGGTTTGCCAGAGACACTTGAGGGAACTGGGGCAGAGGAGAGGTTTTCTCCTCCATTAGCAGGACATGCAGGAGGTTAAAGCTGTCACTAGGGAGAGGAGAACAGAGAAAATGCTCTGGATTTTCCACAGTGTTTTAGAATCCCCAAAAGATGCTTAACAAACCAAACCAAACCTTTTGGGCTGAAAAGGAGGCATATTTCCCCTCCCAAAATATGGAGGTGGATGGCTGGATGGCAAGTGTGCCCTGGGCTGGTGGGATGAGGGAATTGGAGAAAGTCTCCTTCATCCTAAATTGCATCCAGACAGGGTTAAACAGGTCTCACTTCTGGCACTGCTGGGAACAAGGGAAAGAAAATTCCTGGTTTTGTCATGTCGTTTTTCAGAAACTTTGTTAATAAATGGGAAAATGAGGTGACTGGAAGAGGTGTGGAGAGGGGAAGCAAGAAAGGGAAAACTGTGGAACCCACCAGAATTTGCTTTGTCCTTGGTGGGATTCAGTGACAGAGAGAAAGAAAATTTTCAGTTTCTAATTTTTAATCAAGCAAGTGACTGAAAAAGGCAAGAAAGAGAGAAGGACCTGCCCTGGAAGGGCAAAGTGGGCACAGAGGAGATCACTCAGAAACCATTTCATTTCTCTTACTTCGCTGTATTTTTTTCTGTGCAATGAATGTATATTTAATCTAGTTGGTTCTAGTAAAACTCAGCTCTGGAATTAATAAATGTGCTCTGGTGTCTTTTGGGTGTCTCATCATGGACGGGTGGAAGCAAATCCACCTCTTGCTCTTGAGGTGCTGCCAGGCAATTTGTGATAGCACAAATCCAGGCACTTATATATGAGTGAGGTCTCCAGAAATCACTGACTCTGACATACTAATCATATCAGAAAAGAGAGGGAGGCCTCTGAGTGCAGGAGTGGATATTTCCATCATGGATAGTCTTAATGAAAATGATTATTTTTAAGTCTTATGTTAACCTGTATTTTTGTTTAAGAAATGAAAATGGGGAAACAAAAAAGATTTTTGAAAAATTTAAATTTATAGTTTTGATCAGTAGCAGAAAGCATAATAAGGTTTTACTTTGGTTTGGTTTTTGGTGGTTTTATTTATATATTTATGTGCAAATTAGCAGCTTTTGAAATGATGAGAAATCAGAGAGGAAAAAGGAAAATCTTTTGTACTTTTAGACCAGCGACACGAATGCAGAATTGGATGCTTTGCTGAACTTCTAGCTGTGTTTAAAGTAAAGAGAATTTTCCTAGTTTTTCAGGCTGAGTGAAGTTGGGAGCAATTTGCTGCGTGATACGGAATACAGTGAATCAGCATTCGCAATGGCAGCTATTTATAGTCACCCTATTTTTATTCAAAGCAAAACAATAGCACTGAATTTCAGGCAGTTGGACCAGACACTCAGGAAGGTCTCTCTGGAAGCTGAGGGGGAAAATAATCTCATCTTGCTGGATCCTGAGGGCTGAGCTCCGCCGGCATCTCCATTTCAGTGCCGTCCTCCGAAGGTGAAACCCGGGGAGCTGTGCTGGGGAGCTGCAGGAGCAGATGCCTCTAAAATGTGATTTTTACCCACTCTTCTGAGGCTGTCAGCGTTCCTTGTGTTTTCTGCTTGAAGGGCTGAGCAATGTAATTAATGCCTGTTAATTTTAACCATCTCTTGCAGGTTTTCTGTGGCTGTTGCACGTCCTCCTGCTGCATCCAACGTGGATCCGAGTGCCGTGGCTGCAAAGGCTTGTCACTGTCTCATGCTGGGTCCCTCACATCCAAGAGCTACTTGGCAGTTTCCAAGGCAACCACCTGTGGAATAATTAAAAAGGATGAAGTGTTAGCGTGCCAGATATAAGGAATTCTAGCCTGGAGAGAGCGTTTCACTTTCTTCACGTCTTGAAGAATCCAAACGTGCTTCTGCCAGCAAAGTTAAGGTAGTACAATTAAAAAGTAATGGTTTATTTTTCTGGAAGTTTTGAGGTGGAGCAGCAAGCCTGATATATGGCTGTATGATGTACAGAAATGACCATGGTTCCTTCTGGGTTAATATTTTGGGTAGGTTTAAATGGAAAATGCACGAGAAAGGTGGTGATGGGAAGGCAGTAATCAGAATTTTGTATTAGTAAAACAGTTGCATGGAGTGGTTTGCACTTCACGCCGTCTTCCCTGGGATGATTTTAAGCTGGGAAGGACTAAAATGGAGCATACATTAGTTGGAGCATAAATATAGGAAGTGCAGCCTTCATGCCAAGTACACTGAGAATTCTTTGGCATTCAGTGCAGTGATAGATATAAAAGGAATCGAGGAGTGGGCTCACTGCAAAATGACAGTCGGAATCAAGGCTTGGTCTTCATCCCAGAGCTTAAAGGGTGGGCAGTGCCTAAGTCCTTGCTGAACCAAACTGATAATCAGGTTTAGCTGCTTCAGTGAAGCAGCAGCTAAAACCATTTTGAAGTCACATATTCCCAGATTCAGAGCTGAAATTGCACAGTGGGGAAAAAACAAATATTAAGCAAAAGAAGCCTGTCAGAGTAACAAAAAATGGCAAATTTGTTTCTGAAAGTTTGAAATGTTGCTTCAGAAGTTGATGGCAGAGGTGTTAGACTTCAGAGAACTGCAAAAGTTCTTCTCCAAGTATTCTATGTTACTGGATGTATTTGCTCATTATATCTTCCTTCTCTGCCAGTCATTCAAATATAGTTGAATAGAAAAATATTCATTTCTGAAAATGGAGTTAAATGGAGAAAAACCACATTCCCATTCATCCCATAGTCCAAATAACTGCTTAGTTAAGTCTGGTTACCTTGCCTGATGCTCTTGTACAGTTAATTTTAGGCGTGATGCTTTTGTGTGATTTATTTTAAGGAAAAAAAATAAGAGCCCTAAATTTTGAAGTAGAAATATTTGGGATGCCATCTGGGCTTTACATAATAAATTTTTCCTGCCAAAATGTTTGTGGGATTCTGTTGGGATGTGGATGGGATTTCACATTCCATCCCTTCCCACAGCACAAGAAGATCATTGTTTTTTAGATATGGTGGGTCCAGGAAGAAATAAGAATTGTGTGGTGGCAGCTCTGTGATCTGAGGGAATACAAATAGAATATATCCACTAAGGACTCTCACCTTTTACAGATGTTACCTAATTTCAACAGCAAATATTTGCAGGTACCAACTGAGTACAGCTGCAGTTTTCCACCCTGATGCTTGATTTTGTGTCCATTGGTTGGTTGTCACCACATCTGAAATGCCAGAATGGTTTTCTCTCTGCAGTAATTCTTCAGCCTGTTAATTCCTTTCAGTGTGGAGCTGTGGAAAGTGTTTCTTTCAGGCAAATGCTGTTGTCACATGTGGAAGGAGTGTGCTGGCAGAGTGTCTGCAGCAGGCACAGTGAGGAGGATGCAGAATTGAGACACTCTGTAGGTAGAATGAAGGTACTTGGTGTGTGTGGATTCAGATCCTTCCTCTTTCCAAGCAGCATCAGTAACTCTCAGAGATGGAATTGGGTACTTGTGAAAGAGCACAAGAGTGGATTTGTGGATGCCTGGTGTAGCAGCAATCAGACACACTAATGCAGGATTCCCAGGAGTGCACACAGAGGGGTTTCAGCTTGGATGCATCTACAGAACATCCCAAACACATACAAATATCTCCATTTTTCTGTTTAAATGCTGTGGGTGAGGTTTTACTCATGAAACTTAAAGGTTCAGGTGCTGCTGAAGCCATAGGGAGCAGCTTCCTGACAGTTCCTGTTCCAGATCCCTTTGAAGGGGATGACTTGTCTCTAAAAAGGTGCCTGTAGAAATTAATCCATCTTTTCCATGGATGGTTCTGCCTGGATTTAGATGATTTACCACTGGTGGCAAACATTCCAGGAACTTCAAGTGTGCATTTAGATATATTTGTATATAAAATTAATTCATCTATGCTTGTTTCTCCATATTCCACTCCTGTTCCAGACTTCTCCAGAGCTGAGTGGAGTTGCATTTGATCACTGGTACATCCCCCTTAATCATCCTCCTCTTCCCCACTCTGATGTTTGACCCTGTCAGTTTTCCCAGCCTTCATCTGCAAGCCTGTGCTTCAGTGTCAGGGGTAGTGAAGAGCCCCACAGAGTTTGTTAACATAGTTTGTAAGAGAAATAAAAACAGCCGTGCTAAATTTAGGCAGCTGTGCTGTGTGAAAGAAAATACAGTAACAGGCAAAATTGATTTCTGATGTTTTTTATGTAGGTTATGTTCTAACAATCTTTATCCCTGGGAAGTTTTACAAGACTGAAGGGAGGGAGTAGGTGGTTAGAGGCAGTGATTTGTTCAATAATTTTAATCTCTTAAAGTGATTCAGTACCTGTTGACACAGAAGTTGCTTCTGTAGCCTTGGCTTTAAGAGTTGGTGCTATATGCACCCAGAAAAGTAAAATTTCCTTTTGAATTCTCTTTTCTGTGGCAGAAGAGTTGTTTTGCTCCATGTTGGAGTAACTTGGTGTCTTTTTGAGAAGAAAAAAAAAGGGAAATAGTGATATAGTAACTCTTTCAAAGATTATTTTGATACAGTGGTTAATATTTTCCTATTTTTAAACCATCAGATCAACTGTATCAAGAGTCAGTTACAGTGTGGTAGTCTAAAAGTGTCATTAAAATACCCATTAATTTTGTTAAGTGAATTAGGAGTGTTTCCTGGAATAGGTAGGACTTTTCATCTTGTTGCTTGGAAATCCAGGTGATTTTTGAAAGGGAGTTTTTCCTTCTAACAAGAGTGGAAATGTAGGGGAAATTCAGGGAAAGAGCAATAAGCTCAAGCCACCTTTGTGGAAAAGGGAACTCAGATAATGAATGGACCCTTTTACTTAGGCTTGATTTTCCTTTGAGAATGAGGGAACTGTTTTGTTGCACTTTGGTGGGTGGATGTTTTATGGGGAGCAAAGCTGCATTGCAGCTTTGATGCAAACAGAATTATCTACAGGGGGACAGACTTTATGTTAGGCACCTGATCCCTCCACCCTTCCAGCTGCTCCTGCTGGGCATTTTGGATATGCTTTTCCAGCATAGTTCTGATGATTTTCCCCTGATAGACAACACAGAAAGTCTAGAATAGAATAAAAAAGAATAAAAAAGCCTGACGATTGCAGAAAGGTACTGAAGGTAGGAGGAGAGAAGCAGCTCTTGTAATTTTCTGACCTAGAGCAGTGATTTGTCTCCAGCAGTGGCCACAGGTGGGTTTTGGAGGAGCAGAATGGGAACAGGATCCTCCTCCTGCACACCCTTCACTGTCCTGACATCTGCAGGACAGGGATGGTCTGAGCTGGGTGTTTTTGGGGTTTTTTTTTTGCAGTGTTTACTGGATTTGTCTTTTGGAATTCATTAGTGAGAAGCAGTGGGGAGTGTAAAGCTCTGTGGTTCTCCAGCTTAACTAACACATCAGCCTGTTCAGTGAGGAACCATCTTCTTTTGTCAACTTTTGAGCCTGAACTCCATTTAAAATCCACTCCTTGCACTGGAAAAGGCTTAAGTAATTCATACATAACTGTTTCCTTTGCAACCATAATTTTCTAGAGCTCTGCCTGCTGCAAGTGTTGAGTCAGTTCAAAGCCTGCTGACCTACATACATGAAATAGGGCCACTTGCCCCACCTCCACTCATCCTACTTCACCCTTAATTTCATTGAGAGTCCTCATTAATTTCACTCCTGAATTTCATTTCAAGATTTTAATGTCCTGTGAGTTATCTGCACGCATCTCTTTTTTTTTGTTTTTCCTACTTATTTACTGCCTTTGCTACTGTGAATAACTTTACTATCATCAGCAGATGTTGTCATCTCACTGTTGAGCCCTTTTCATGTCATTCATGAATTCATTGACAGTGCTGGGAACAGATCCCAGCCCAGATCCCTGTGGAAAGAAGAGCTGAAATGGCACCAAGTTCCTGCCAAAAGCAGGGTGGGTTTGCCCACTTCTGCACGTGGCTCAGCTGAGTTTGTGGTAAAATCCCTGTCCTGTTTTGGTACACTTGTAAATGTGGAGTCACTGTAAAATACTTTGTAGGAATGGATAATAATATTGGAGATACAATGTCATTCTTCATCATAGAATTGGTGTTAAGGTTGGAAAAGATTTTGTTAAGGTTGGAAAAGACCTCTGAGATCACCAAGTTCTGCCCTCAAGCACCACCATTTTTATTCACCACAAAACCATATCCTCAAGTGCCATATTCATGCATTTTTTGACTCCACCACTTCTCTGGGCAGAGTATTCCAGTGCTGCCTATTTGTAATTTCACCTTTGAAATACAGGGTGGGCCAGGGATTCACCTTTTTGGATGTCTGAGGATGATGTTTAATGTTTAAAAGGTGCACTCCTGCTTTGTTCACATTTTTCATCTTCTGAGTTTTTAGTCTCAGACCACACTTGGTTGGAACCTGTTGGTTTGTCACTCTCTGCGTTGCCAGAAAATATTGAATGAGGGAAATTAGGTAAGAGAATCAATCTCCACATTCATAAAAACACACTTGTTTTAGATGTTTAGATGTAGGAAATTGCCTGAGCAGTAGAACTTGTTCTTGTTTTTCACCATTAATGTAGCAAACATCGAATGTTTGTAAAACTGGGCCAGATTTAAAGGATCTGTAGCATGAAATAACTTTTCCAATGGTGTTCTGCAGCTGCAGGTTGGGGAAGTAGAGAGTTGAGGACACAAAAGTGCTGCACATGAGTGCAATGTACCACTGCTCCTTCCTCTTACCACCTCTCTTCATTCCTAGTTACTCCTGAAATTCTGTTTGTTTTTTCACTGCTCCTGTTGTCAACCACTGTGAAAACTGTATTTTCACAAAGCTATCTGCAGTGACTTCAAGGTCTCTCCCAATCAGGAAAAAGACTAATTTAGAACCCCTCATTTTCAGTGTGTAGTTGGTTGTTTTTATCTGTATACAGGGCCTTAGAATTAATCTACTTGAATTTCATCTTCTGTTTTCTCTCCCAGTCACGCTGTTTAATAACTAGCTGGGAAAAAAGGCTGAGGATAACTGCTTTGGTACATTTACTGGTTTATCTGCAATAGACCTGTGACCCCACAGTGTGTCCTTTTCAGCATAATTTATTGTTCAGTTAAATGAGAGAGGTCTAACTCCAGACCTGTACAGGAGTCTGGTTTTATGTGTGTGTATAAGGGTTTATGTTCTCTGCATGTAAATTAACTGTTGATTAATAAGATCCTTCCTCCTTTCTGCTCTACAGCAGAGTTTTCTTCAAGATTTTGTGCAGTTGATAATTTTTAGGGACTCCCAAATCCACAGAGCCCTTTCAGAGCCCTCCTATCTGTGACCTGCAGACTGCAGCCCATCAGTTGGTATTTTTAATAATTTGGTTTCCTTAGAAATCTGGCTGTGTGCACGTGCTGCTGGCTGTGTAATTCCTGGTAGGCTTTGGCAGTGGGCAGTGCTCAGCTTCCCGCACAGGATCCCCTTTCCTGCTCCTCTCTGCAGGCAGGCGCCAGGGCTGGAGCTTCCCTGAGCTCTTCTGTCCTGAGCACTGAGTTCATCTGGGTTTTCATGTGGCAAAGAAGAATTGCTGAGGTTTTTTCCCCTTCCCCACAGCTTTGTCCTGTCGAGCCTTTTATCTTCTGTCACCTGCTGGCCTAGCAGGCTGTCTCATAAGCTTCACCCTTCTGGTGCATTTGATAAAATTTCCTCTTACACATCAGTTCTCAGTATTTTTTTTCAGCTTAAAATTTTGCATTTAGTTTGTTGAAGTCTTTTTTTTTTTTTTTCCTAGAATCACAGTATGACTTCTGTTTTTGAAGGACATGCTTTTGAACTCTTTCTTAACATTGTTCTTTATTTTGTTTTAAGTTGCACTTAATCTATTCTTCCATGTGCAATATGGGGTCTTTACCTTACTAATACCCTTAATATGGTAAAGACCCCATAATACCTTCCCCTTAATACCTTCCCCTTTTTTTGCCTGTTCATTTTAGGGTTTTTGTATAGCAGTTTCCTTGTTTTACCATCACAGAATGCCTGAGCTTATTGAGGACCTGACTAAGATCACCTGGTCCAACCCTTAATACCTGCCCCTTTTTATGTCTGTTCATTTTAGTTTTCTTTATAGCATTTCTCTTGTGTTACCATCACAGAATGCCTGAGCTTATTGAGGACCCGACTAAGGTCACCTGGTCCAACCCTCATGCTCAAGCAGGGTTTTGTTTGTTTTTTAGTTGCACAGCTAAAAATAGAGAAAACTACTGTTTCAAGTAATTAACTTGAGTGCTTTGTAATCAGCAATGCAGCCACTCTTCAGCAGTGAGGATCCTGCACACAGGTCAGGACTAGGTCAAGCTCTGCCTCTCATGTGGGTTTTGGGAGTTGTTTGAAGGAGTGCTAATTAATGGTGTCTAAAAATGCAGTGCTCACATTACAGTGACTACACTGGGAGTTTATCCACCTCCAAAATCCTGCAGTTTGGCCACTTTAATTTCAAGAGGTGATGTTTGATGCTGATAAATGTCAGGTACCTTCATGGGGCTGGGAAGTTCCAGAACCAGAGAATGGTTGGAGTTGGAAGAGACATTAAAAACAATCCAGTTCCACCCCCTGCCATGGGCAGGGACACTTTCCAGTATCACAGGTTGCTCTAATCTCTGTTGAACCTGGCCTTGGAAATTTCCAGGCATGGAGCATTGTCTGGAACTGGAAGTCTCTCTGTGCTGCTGAGCTTGGTTTTCTGTCTTTTCTTTCTTGTTGTGCTTTTGTTGGAAGGAAGAAGTTTTGAGCTTCATGGGCTTCCATGCACTTTGAGATGCTCCTGTCAGACAAAACGACACACGAAAGTTTTTACCAGAAATTTTCTCCTTGTTGTGGCTCTCATCCTGCTGGAATAATTGGAGGATGCTGCCCCAGCCAGTGAAGTGGAATGAGCAGTTTGGTTCATCCTTCTGCCACCATCCCTGTGTGGTCAGATGAGCTGCTGTCTGCATCCCCTGAGCTGTAGGGAGGGATTTAGACACCCAGAATCCTCCTAGACCCAATGCAGGTATTTGAGATGGAGTGAAATAAATCCCACCCTGGTATTTCAGTGTTCTGAACTCACCAATGTTTTCACTTGTAGAGAGTTTTTTCAGTCATGATGGTTAGGAAAGAGCAATTTGATGCTTGATGAAAAGCAAGGAGAAAGCTTGCAAAGTCACTTTGGTTGAAAAGAAGTTACAGGTCTGTGGGTGACCTAAAAATATAAAATATGAGTGGAATTTTAAATCACCTATAAAGGTGTTACAAAATAATGTTGATTGCAAGGAACAGCTTGGTTTGACTTGGGTGCTTGATAGTTTCACCTGTTTTTCCTCATTCTTATATAAGTAAGTGAAAAGTTTGCAACTTGGAGATGTCCTCAGAGGCTGCATTTCTAGCAGTATATATTCCATTTCAGAGACTATTTCCAAAAGCATGGGGTGGCAGGAAAAGGAGGAATGGCTTCAAACCGAAAGGTAGCAGTTTTAGATGAGATATTGGGAATAAATTCTTTACTGTGAGGGTGGTGAGGCCCTGGCACAGGTCACACAGAGAAGCTGTGGCTGCCCCATCGCTGGAGCGCCCAACCTGGGATAGTGCAAGTGTCTCTGCCCGTGGCAGGAGGTGGGAGTGGATGGGCTCTAAAATCTCTTTACTGAAACCATTCTGCAATTCTGTGAAATGAGGAAAAACCCCAGCATACTCAACAGCAGAAACTGGGTGAGATTAATCTGTCTTTAAAGGTCAGGCTGAATTTGTGTTTTACCACTTTCTGTTCGTTCCGTATGGTCAGTGGCAGCATCAGCTGAGCTGTTTCTGAGTTTTTAAGATGAGTTTGTGTCTGGACTTATTCACGCACTACCAAGAAAAGGAAAACCCTGAAGCAGGTCTTTTAAATTATTAGTTGTTAGTGGTTGTTCATCCAAATAAAGGACTGATCTGACTCGCTGGAAATTTTTTGGTGCTTTACCCTGGTTATTACACGATTGCAGGGCTCAGGTTTGTGTGGGTGAGTGGGCAGTCCTGTGTGCAAATTCAGACTCCTCAGCAGCCTCTGGGCTGAAGTTGATGAACTTTTTCTGTTCTCTTTTGTTCTGTCTGTACCTTCCTCAGTTCTGGGCTCTGCAAGAATGCAGACTGGTCTCAAAACTATGTAGATTACATAATGCAGGGCTGGGTTTCTTCCAGCTCAGTGTTAGCTGATCTCGGTTTCTAGCAGGTTTGAAAAGCTCTTCTGCCCACCAAACCTTAGAGCAGGTGTTTGCTTCAGCAGTGGCATTTGCTGATCTCTTTGTTATGTTAATTTGGGGAAAGATACTTTCTGGAAGTCTGAAGGATACTGAAAGCTCTGTGTTTATTTGTTCCCATCAAATAATTGTGGATGGAATGCAAATGTTCAGGGATGGTGTCAGGACAGAGAGGGGTGTTTTCAGTTAATGTCTGCCAAGAATTAAGGAAAATTAACACAGAATTCTTGTGGTTTGGGACAATACTCACTGGAGGAATTGTCTGCTCCACAGATGGGGCTGTACAGAGTACTTGGGATAACTGGTTTGGAGCAAGGTTTGTGTACAGTATGCAGGGGGATGCTTGACCTTCTTTAGATACAGCAGTTTGTAGTTAGCTGTTGAGCAATTCTCAAGGGAAAGATCCCCCAGTCCTTGCTCAGGCAGAAATCTGACTGAAATCAGTAGTAAGATTTGTTGGTATCAAGGCCTTTGCAATCAGTGAATAATCACCTTGGTGTTTACTCAGAGAGTTTGTTTCCTTCAAGTTGTCTATTTTCACCTTCTGTAAGGTCCTCAGGTTATTTCAGGAATGATGTTTCTGGTGGTGTCTATTTTAGGCACTTGACGTGGGATTTCAGACTCTGCTGAGGTGTTGGCTGTGGTACAACATGTGGCTGGTTTATGGTGACTCCTGCTCAGATTTGTGAATTTGTGATGCAAATACCATCTCTCCTGCAGGTTTTCAGAGCTCTGTTTCCCCTGCAACTGAGGGTTTCACCTAACCAGCATTGTAAAAAGTGACGTCCATGTTATCCCACTGGATTAAGATTAATCTCACCTGGGTATCTGATTTTTAAAGTGAGATGAACTTTATCCAGAGTCTCCTAATTGGTGGAATAATTCCAAACAACAAGTAGTAAGATCTTATCTCCTTTTTATCATCATGGTTCTAAAGAGGGAACTTGATCTTCCTTCACTTCCTTCATAGTTATTTCTTGGTGTTCTGCCATATAAAAAGCCTGTAACAGTCTAAAGATAATTGGGCAAAGGAAACTTGGTTCTGGATATGGAGGGGTTTTTTTGTTGGTAGAAAATCATGAGCATCCTGAAGATTTAAGTGAAACTCACTTAAAAAAACCAACTTGATTTGGTATATAAGCAGTGTTTTAGAATGATGCTGCTGCTCCTCCTTGAAGCTCTTCCAGCTGAAGCACACACTGCCATATGCTGCTGGAATACCAGCACACGAGCTGGATTGAAATACAAATGAGCAGAACTGCAGTTTGAGGCGTTAGTTCTGCACAGGGATCCAAAATGGTTCCCTTTGTCACTCTACTAAACACCTAAAGTTAGTTTTACAACATGCCTGTGCAAAACATTTCGGTGGCTTTGGGTCTGAAACGGGGATGAAGAGGTTAAGAGGGAGTGAGAAGGAATTTTTCCAATTTTCTTGTCTTAATCTAGGGGCAGGCACAGGTGATGTGATGCCACTGTACCACCTAAAGCAAATAAAGAGAAAAGGGAGATTTTGTAAGCAGCTCAAAGAGCTTGGATACTTCACTTGCCATCCAGCTATCGTTTTCCATGAGATTAATCAGATGTTTGGTAGCTTCCAGAACTGTAGCCATAGCTCCACACTCGTCTCAACTGCTGCTCTTTACTTAAAATAGCTTTAAGACACCAATATTTAAGTGTTAGCTAGGATTTGAACTTTCTAATGTGTGTTTTAATCTTTAAAAATCTACTTTTGTACTGTAGGAGAATTTGTGGACCATATAAACAGCCTTTGTAATTGGGAGCAGATAGTTTAGATGTTTCATTTTAATGCTTCACATAGATACTTGCTAAGGAAAAATGCAAAGTTTCCCAGCTAGTCCTCTGCTGAAAGTTGTTTTGAACCAGAGTAATGATGAATAATAATGAGCAATAAATTAACAGGGCTGTATATTGCTGTCATTGATGGGGAAGTGCTCCTGCTGATTTTATTCCAAACGCTGATCCCATAGTGGTTGATGCCATGATACTGGGAGGAAACATCTTAGTTTAATTCATGTGTTTTATTAAAGCCATAGATACTTATTTTAATAAAAACATCAGGTACTTGCAATCTTTAAAAGGCTGGAAAACTGTGATGCAAACCAGTCTCCTCTTCTCTTCTCTCTCTTCTCTTCTCTTCTCTTCTCTTCTCTTCTCTTCTCTTCTCTTCTCTTCTCTTCTCTTCTCTTCTCTTCTCTTCTCTTCTCTTCTCTTCTCTTCTCTTCTCTTCTCTTCTCTTCTCTTCTCTTCTCTCTCTTCTCTTCCTCTCCTTCTTTCTTCTTTTTATTTTTTTTCTTCTCCTTTTTTCCCCGGATAAAGAAGACCTGATAGGAATGCATGGAAATTATCAACAACATTCCTCACCAAGTATTCAGGAGCAATTGGGCTACTGGTATTTCAATAATTGATAATTAATGAGGCTTTATAAATAACACTTTGAGTTCTTTTTACGTGCCTGCTGGGGTTTTTTTTGGAAGGGGGAGGAATGTCAGACAAATTTCTGGCGTTTCTGTGCTACCTTGGAGACTAGAAAATGTTTCATTATTGGCATATGAGATTCTTATGTAACTTGGTAATTCTGGGAACAAGAATTTTCAGAAAAATGCTGAGCGGTTCGAATCCCCTCGTAAAATTAGAAGATTTAAAACCACTGTGCTAAATACTTCTGTGATAAATTCCCCAGAAATACAAGCATTTCAAGCTCCTGGAATGCATTAATTTCTCTAGGATTGCATCCTCAAGGAGTTAAAACTCCAAATCCCATGGAGTGAGCGACACACTGGCAGTCATTACATAAACCCAGTGTGTTTGCTTGTGCAGAATATTAAATTGGGATGCAAGGGAAGGTGAGGAGCTGCTGCCTGGTGGCATCAGGAGCAGAGCTGGTGCCGTTCAGGATGTGGTTTGTGTGTGCAGCCCCCAGCATAGGGCACTGGGAAGGAGGTTGCCCTGATCTCTTACTGCTGTCAAGAGGTTTTTTATTTGTTTTCTCCAAGTTCAAGGTCTGTAATTCTAGTGGGACGAGCCAGGAAAGGACTTGCCCTACTTTTTTTTTGTGTGTAAAACAGCCTGGCTTATCTTATCCACTGTCTTCAGAACTCTTGTTATATTCCATAGAGAGGGCTTGATTGAATTTTATTTGTTTCAGTATAAAGTGAAAATAGTGGTTTGTTAGTGTTCACACCTGCTGTGTGAATTTCCTGATTCTTAGGCAGATTAGAAATTGCCTTATCCTTTACTTTCTTGGGGGCAGATAGTCTGACACAGGAATCCACTGATTTGAGATGACTCAGAATTAAAAATGAGTCAGTTATGCCCTTCTTGGTTTAATTTTATTTTTTTGACTTACAGAATTAAAAATAAACAGAAGTTCAGAAATTATATACTTTATTTCTTGTGTCAGGAAATGATCTTCTTTCATTAGATAATTTCCTTTTGTGTTTTTTATTTCTCAGGGTTCATTTGTGGTGTTGGCCAGTTTGTTCTCTTTGTTCCTCTCTCCTCATGGAATGCAAGGTGTTGGTAGAACAAGTACATCTGAAAGTCTTATTTTTTCCTGGGTTACTGAACTGGGTGTGCTGTGCACTTTGGTGCCTCCAAGCACTGTCTTAACTTCAGTCAAAAATTCAGGTTCAGGATTTGCAGAAGGGGTGGCAGTAAAATGTGTTTGGATGATAGAAGGGCTGGAAAGAGAGAGCTGTGTCATGCAAGCAGCAAGCATGTCTTTAGTCACTTCTGTTAAGTGCTTTTCTGGCTAAACCAGTGTCCTCTTGCATAAATTCTCATCATATTCTAATAATACACAATCAGTTACCATTTGCTTTCTCCCAAATTAAGGTCACACATTCTCTTTTTTTTTTCTCTCTTTATTTTCCATGTTACTTCTTGAGGTAATGAGGTGCAAGAAAAATAGCAAATCGGGTATTTTCCATGCCTGTATTTTTGCAGATAAATTTACCAAGGAGGAAAACAATCTATAAAATGCTTCTTTCAAGGCAAGGGAGCACAGTTGATCTTGAGACAGCATAAAGCAGCAGGCATTATGTAGCAGTGATACTAAAATTAAACACAAAAATTAACTTCAATACTAACTTCAGGCTTTTTATTTTTTAGTTAAAGGCAAGCAGTGTTAGGACAAGGGAATGGATTAAAGCTGAAGGAGAGTAGATTTGGATTGAATATTAGGCAGAAATTGTTGGCTATGAGAATAGGGGGGCCCTGGCACAGGTTGCCCAGAGAAACTGTGGCTGCCCCACCCTTGGAATTTTTCAAGACCACATTGGATGGGGCTTGAAGCAACCTGGGATAGTGGAAGATGCCCCTGCCCATGGCAGAGGGTTGAAATTGGATGGTCTTTGGGGTTCCTTACATCCCAAATTATTCTGTGATTCCATGGAATTTTTAGTTTCACGTCTCTTTATCAAGCCTGTGTGGTTCTTTGTGAAAGAAAATAAGAACTTTTCCTCAGAAGTGCATCTTCTAAGGACTGCTCTTAGAAGCTCTGCCACCCTAAAACACCAATGAATGCTAAAAATTTAGCGCTGCTGTTGCTAAAAAGCGAGAAGTTACTTCCAATTCAAGCTTGTTTCCCTTCCAGCTGTAATATCTTGCTGTGCCTTTCTCTCCAAGGATGGAGGAGCTGTTTGTTACTTGTCATATTCACAAAGTACCTATGAAAACAAGGTCAGGGACTCGTCTCCCTAACGCAGGAGGGGTTTGGCCTGGCGTCACAGAGTCTGTATCCCAGCCAGACCCACTCTTTTCCAAACCCTTCCCTGAACTCCTGCCAGCCCCTTGGCGTCTCCTCAGCGTGGGTATCAGAACTGGACATGGAGTTCTAGCCTAGAACTCAGCTTGATTTGTTGCATGAGCACAACGAGTCTGATGTCATCGGCCAAGCAAATCCAAAATGTGGATTTGCCCTGCACTGGCTGTCCCTACCAGGGTGATTCAACCCTTTCCCGGGAGAAAATGTCCAGGTCATGGAGGAGTAGCCTGAACTCCTTCAAATCTGGGTGACGTTGATTTGTTGGGATTAAAATCAGTTGTTGGGATTAAAATCAGTTGTTGGATTAAAATCAATTCTTAGGATTAAAATCAGTTGTCAGGATTAAAATCAGTTGCTGCCTTCAACCGCTGTCTCGCTGTGGAATGTTTACTGTTTCCTCTGCCAATTCTTCAGTTATCCACAGACTTAACTCTCAAGTATTATTGTTGTTGTTGTTGTTGTTATTATTATTATTATTATTATTATTATTATTTAGATTTTGGAAATCCAGGGCACAGGGAATATTCTTCTGTCTGCTCTGGGGTGCCCTGACCCCCAGGGCAGCACTGACTGTGACCCTCATCCATGGAGAAAGTTTCCCAGACTTGAAGATGGACTGGAATCCACAAAAGTGTGAAACAGATTATAGAGAGCAGTGTAGGTGTATCACTTGGTGAGAAATTGAGGTTTTGGGATTTTTAGTGTGTTGTGGATGGAAGCAAGATGGAGGGCACAGGGTGTCACCCTGGGTTTCTTCCTCATGCTTGTTCTTCCTTCTTCTCCATGGGTTTGGGTGGCATTTTGTAATTGGGCAGAAAAGTCCCCATTGCAGCTCTGTGGGATCAGTTATTGGGTTAAAAGGGAAAATAATCCAGGTGTCAGTTCTTAATTGGACAGTTGAGTCTTAAAAGCCCTTGTAACAAGAGATTGTTGGCCATTTTGTGCCTTCTAGTGAAAAGCTGCCCAACTCACGGTAGTGAGACTGTTTTACTGATAAGAAATAATAAACACCTGAGTCTGAACACAAATTACTGCCTCAAGTGCCTCAATCCAAACCCAGCAAACCAAAAACTGGTACCCCCAGAGTAGATGGTGTATAAAATTTCCAGGGCCCAGTCCCATGTCTGTTTCTCCTTCATGTCACCCATTGCTCTCATGGGGAAGCCACCATCCTTTGCAACAAAAATCAGTTACCAGCTCTGGAAAAGATGAGAGGACTTGGGTATCCCAGGTGAATATTCTTACGGACAGAATGAGTCATTTTTGTGTGGACTTCTAACATGTGGGTGAGTGAATCATCAGGTGTTGAACAGATTAATCTTTTTTAATAGGACATGCACAAGATAATGTTTTCTAACTGAGACAACTTGTAGCTGCCTAAAGACAGTATTGCAGATGCAGAAATACAGTGATGTTGTATGTTTTGGAGTGTGATACCTTGGGAGATGATCCATGAAACAGCCCAGTGTTGCTTTTCATAGCTCTTGGAGTGCCTTAAGTGGCCTTTAAAGAGTTGTTAAGAATTGAAGATTTTTGGTGGGGGGGGGAATAATTAAAAGTTGACTGATAGTTGTGTAAGAAATTGAGTGAAGTTTGGCTTTCTGATGTGCTTGTGTTACAAAGCCGCTGTACGTAGGTTGTGCTTGTCTTTTCCTGGTGATAGGATGGGAGGAAACGGCCTCAAGTTGCAGCAGGATTTTAGTAAAAATTTCTTCACCAAAAGGGTGGTCAGGCCCTGTCACAGGCTGCCCATGGCCGTGGTGGAGTCCCTGTCTGTCCCTTGCTGTCCCTGGAGGGATTTAAAAGATGTGGCACTTGGGGACATGGTTTAATGATGGCCATGGCAGTGCTGGGTAAATGGTTGGGCTCTGTGATCTTAGCAGGGTTTTCCAACCTAAGTAATTCTGTTTAAATCTGCACACCTCATGATGTTGATCCAGCCTGTATCAAGAGCATGTGGAAAAATAAAACTGAAGAGCTGTGCACACCCAAGGCCCATTTCAGTAGGGAAAAAAAAAAAAAAAAGCTGAATTTCTTAGATTGTCTAAATGTTGGGGATTTTTTTTTTTTTCAGTCCACAGCCAAGTTTCACTATCCAGAATTATGCTTAGTGCTGGGTTTTAATGATGTCTGAAAATGACAGAGCAAAACCGTCTTCCTGTTATGGCTGATTTAGGATAGGAGATGAAATATGACATTTAGCCATGGGTTGGCAGGGATGAGGGCTTCAGTGAAAACTCACCACAAGTTTACGTGAAAAGCTGGTGGTTCTTTCCTAGAACTTCATTTAAAGCTTAGTCTTGTACCAGCACTGTGAGCTCAGGCAGTTTTCTTCAGGTTTCATTGGAAAGCATTTCTCAGTAGGTGTCCTTTAGAGAGTTTTGAAGGGATAAAAATTATTTTTATGGACAAAACAATTTTCTGAGCAGCATCACTTTCTACGCAAGTCAGGACTACAGGCTAGAAACATATATTTTGGTCACCAAAGTAAATTTGAAGAGAGATTCATTCATTGCAAACAGGGATGCAGATGCTTTTAGAGCCTGACCAAATCCTTGTACGTAAAAGCATCTTCATGCTCCCAGACTCCTGAATATGGATTTTGTATGGAGTAGAAGGGTTGAACACCAGAAGTGCAATAATAATAATAAAAAAACACAACACCACCCCCACTCTTCACACCTTCCCCTTCCCAGCTGTCTAGCTCAGTGAATTTCACACCACGGTTGCAAGGCCAGAATGATTATGAATTAGGGTTAGCACAAAATCTAGCTATTTGAAAATTTTTACAGCATTTTACTGTAATGTAAAGGCTAGAACTTCTCCAGAAATCAATTCTGAAAAAAGCACAAGGGCAGGGAGGTCTCACTTTGAAAACCCAATTCATTGTGACAGAAAATGTGATTTTTAACCTTGTCTTTCAATCAGAACAAATTGTGCCTTGTCGCCTTGCACTTTGCCATTTGAGTTCTCATCTGTTCTGCACTCCTTCAAGCCAGGATCCACATCCCCACTTGAAGCACATTAAAAATCTTGGGTATAATCACTGTTTTTTGACTACTGGTTAATTTTTGATCTTTTTGCTGAGTGTCCTTGGGCAAGGCTCCAGGCTGTCATGACCAAATTCACAGAGGTGCAGGCTATGGTGAGGTTTTTTTGAAAGCATTACACTGTGAAGAAACTCTCTGAGGGAGTATCTTTATTGTGGTAAAAGTCATACAGCAGCTTTTCACTGTGATTGCAGCTTCAGCATAGCTCACTGTAATTTAGTTAGCCCAAGGCTATAACATACTGCTTTTCAGGATTCTAGAATGGCCGTTAATGGGAGTTTGCTGAGAGTGGGTGTGTATGCCTGAAGGAAAGCGTGCATAAAAAATTAAAGCCTCCTGCTCACGATGTGGTTGGCGTGTGCTGTTGTCCTTGATCTAACTTAGCTGGGTACTGCAGGTGAGAGCAGCACAGCAGTTCTCTAAATAAGTCACTTCAGCCTTGAAGTCTGCATTTGATAAGATTTTGTTGGCCTCAGTAGTGTGCAGCTGGTTCTTACAAATGAGTGTTCATCTCTGGGCTCAGTGGTTTACATCCCTGCATACAGAGAAGTGTCTTTGCTTTATGGATGGCAGAGCATACATGGTTTTCAACTGTCCTGTGGCTTTCAAATACCCTTACACACAGGTGGTATTTCATTATATCTTACGGTAATTGGTGATTGAGATAAAAGTCCAGTGCTCAGTGCATGACCCCCTTGCTCTGGCCAGTGTCACCTTTCCTTATATTGGCTTTTTTTCTTTACATATGAAAAGAAGGCAGGTTTAGATGGGATATTAGGAAGAAGTTCTTCCCTCTGAGGGTGCTGAGGCCCTGGCACAGGTTTCCCAAAGAAGCTGTGGCTGCTCCATCCCTGGAAAAGCCCAAGGCCAGGTTGGACAGGGCTTGGAGCAGCCTGGGATAGTGGAAAGTGTCCTTGTCCATTGCAGGGAGTCTGAACTAGATATTCTTGAAAGTCCTTTCCAACCCAAGCCATTCTATGACTCTGTAATGTTTAATAATACTTTTTTTTCCAGACTGTTGCTATTCATGGCAATATCAAGAGGTAAAAATTCTTTTATTGCTGCGGAGGAGTATTTATAGAAATAATCTCCATCCCAGCTCCCTGCTTGCTGCCATGTTTTAAAGGAGGTGTGAGAGCTGTGAATGCATCCTTCAGGGTTCCAGGCAAGCATTGATGCTTCAGTGTGCTGAGCCAGAACACCTCAGTGTTTGTTAGGATTTAGTGACATCCCCTAGAGATAAGTCAGAGTTCCCCAAGAAATCCCAGACAGAAAGGAAAACCAGTGTGCATGCAGGAGAAATGGTGGTTGCCACTGTGGGTTTAACAACCTGCCTTAATTCTCCTGAGACAAAGTGAGGTGGCTTGGTGGCTCCTCTTCTTCCCACTCCTTCAGCACAGCTATTCCTGTGGGGTTGTAGGACAGGAAAACTGCTGTGTTCCACAAGGCACTGCCACACAGGGCTCTCTTATCCCTCTCTAATTATGCTCAGTGTGGCAGCTACTGCTGTTAAGGACATGCTGCACTCATGGAAAAAAATTGCTAGAATTTAGCTTTTAATTTATTTGTCCCCCCATTTGGAGAGAACACTTAATGTGATTTTGTGTAATAAAGCCAACTATGTGTGCTGCCACAGAGGTGATTTTTCTAAATTTAAGGTTTCCTTTGAATTTATTCTTATCTCAAATAGATTGGATTACTATAGGCTGTGTCGGCGTGAGTCACTTGTAAGTGCCTGTTAATCAAATAAATCTGAGTGGTTTCTTATGGAAATACTATTTTCTGATTTCTATTTATATGATGGTCCTGGTCTTGTTGAATCCACACTGACTTCACTGGAAATACCTCTTTGGAGAAAAAAATGGTACAATTTCCCGTGCTAATGGAAATTGCAGTGAAGCAGTAAAATGAAAAATAGCCTAAAGTAATTAATAAATGGTTTAGAAGTTCTTTGTGTCACCTTGATTAGCAATACTGCCTGAGACTAAAAAGAATCATCAGAGGATGTTGTTTTTTTGTGTTTGCTTTATGGGTTTTTCTCCCCAGTTAATAATGCTGTTCAACTCTCCATACTGTATTTTTACATTACCCTGCAAGTTTTTTTCATTCACTTGTTGCCACTGCCCTGCTCAGGGGTGTTGGTATTTGCATCACTTTGGGCATTAATTTCCCATCCATAACATAGTCAACTACTGAAAACTAAACACTTAAGTAGAGAAAAGTAGCTGTTTTAAAATAACTTCAGCCTTTTTCTGTTTTACTTGTGCAGCAACTGGTATTTAGCGGCAGCAGAAGGCAAAAGCTTTGCTTTGGTTTGGAATTTTTGCCTGAAATAAGAAGGAAAAAATCAGTATAAGATATGTTTTTCCAGCCTGAGATCAGTGTGGTTCTGTACCAGAGAGGGAGGGTCTGAACACTCCTAAAAGCTGGCTGGTAAAACCTGGTCCTCATTTGAGCTAGAAAGTGCCGAACATAACCATTTATACTATGCATTGGGAACTTCTAGTGCTGAGGTGGGGAAAAAAATGCATTTACTGGAAATAGTTTGACAAAATTCAGTGTTTGTAACGCGTGTAACAGCGCTGCTACTGTAAGGCACCACAATTTTCATAATCTTAAATTTGCTCATATGTACCAAGTTTCCAAATACCTTCCTCCTCTCTGTCTCTGCTGTTGAGTACGAGGGATGGGATGCTGAAAATCCCTGGATCTTTGACGTGTTAAGAGAGGCTTGTGTGGATGTTCCCTGCCTGCTTGGTGACACATGGAATGTTTATTGAGCCTGTGCAGTAAAATGCTGCTGAGGCAGCTGGGTCTGTAGTGGAGGGGATGAGAAATTTTAATCCCTATCTGACGTTATGCAGAGGCAGCTCAAGACTGTGAGGTTGAGATTTTGGATCTCTCTTAGTGGTAGTTGTTAATTGGTGTCGACTCCAGATCCTGATTAATTGGGATTTCAGCTAATTTTGCTAGGTAAACATATGACCTGGTCTAGGGGAAGGTCTTAGTCTAGTGGAAAGTGTCCCTCCCCATGGCAGGGGTAAGAAATAGAGGATTTTGGAGGTCCCTTCCAACCCAATCCATTTATGATTCTGTCATCTCTCCAGAAGATGCTTAGAAATACAGAGGTTTGAAGCTTTACAATGTCTAGAATAAAATCACAGGACAAAAGGGAAAACAAAGCTGTGAGTCACATTGATATATTAAAGATAAGTCACTGGAAAAGCAGATACAAGGATACAATTTTAAAATCAATGTAAAAGCATATTAGAAGCACAGAATGGTTTGGGTTGGAAAAGACCATCTTGATCCACCCCCCTTCCATGGGCAGGGACATCTCCCACTGTCCCAGGCTGCTCCAAGCCCTGTCCAGCCTGGCCTTGAACACTTCCAGGGCTGGGGCAGCCACAGCTTCTCTGGGTAACAATTAGATATGGTTTATATGAAAATCAAAGGTACAGAAAGATGGATAACCAGCATTGCTAAGGAACATGAAAAAACCCTTGTGAATACATTGGGAATTGGAGGAAGTCGAGGGAAAACGCAGCTCTCCTTAGCAGAGTGAAGATAATAAATCAGAGACACCACACTGAATAAAACTGCTGAGTGTAGCTGTGTTTAATCATGGATCTTCTGAAGGAACCAAAATCCCTTTGGGCTTGCTGTGGGAATAATTTTGGTAATTAACAGGTTTCTTTTGAAAACAGTGAATTGTGATTTTTCCCATCTGAGACCAGTGCAGACTCTGGCATTTTACTGGAGAAACAGGTGTGGGCAGTGTGTGTGGGCAGGCTGACTGAGAGGCTTGGATGCCAATTTTTTTAAAACACTGCTAGTTTAGAAATAAGGAATTTATAAGTGTTTAAGTTAAAGTATATTTGTTGCAGTGGATTGAGCAATTTAGGTAAGGCCAGATTGATGTGTCTGACCCAAACAGGCTGCATAGCAAAAAGAGCAATGTATGGAGGGATGTGGAGAGTAAAGCTGTGGTCTGAAACAAACCTGCTGTTTCCTAGATAAAGCTGGTTTCTAAACCCAGTTTTTATTTCCTACAGAGGTTAAAATTTAGATTTCTCTTCTATTAAAAGCACAGACCTGTTTCAGAAAAGGATTCTAAACCAAGAAAGGGAGGGCACAAATGTTTCCAGTACTGGGACATGGAATTTTTTTTTTAATTCGTGGCCAGCAATGTGGCAGAAATTGCCAAGACCTGGGTTTGAAAGTATTGTTCCCTTCTAAACACAGACAGTAACCATAAAACCTAAAGAAGACCATTTTTTTGTGGTTTATGACCTTGTTGCACTCCCACAGAGTGGGCGATAAAGGCCCTTCACCGCAGGTACTTGGGCACATGAATATGGAAGGCTGAGTTCACGTTGTAGGTTTGCTGGTTTATATGGAATCATGGAGTTTTTGGGTTGGAAAAGACCTTTTAGGTCACTTAAATCCAACCACCAGCTTACCAGCACCACCATGTTCGCCACCACATGATGTCCTCAATTGCTAAATTGCTATATCTTTTTTTTTTTTTTAAACACTTATAGGATAGTGCCTCCATCCCTGCCTTGGGCAGCCTGTTTGGTGCTTGACCACTCTTGCCATGAACAAATTCTTTCTAATATCTAATGTTAACCTCCCCTGGCACAACTTGAGGTCATTTCCTAAAATGAAAGGTTCAGTTAACAGGACTTTTTAACAGAAACAACAACAACAAAATGACGCAGTCCGTTCCACAGCCTTTGTGCAAAACTGGTGTTCCCTATTGGTGCTGCATACTCAAATGGAATTCTTTATTTCCCTTTAAGAGCAGGAGATCCAATCTCTGTGCCATTTGATGGGTTAGGTTTGGTGCTGGCTGCTTATCAGACATTGAGAGCAGTGCAGAGAGGGAAGTAGGGGAAGGAAAAAACCCCCAAAAGTAGCAGCAGAAGATGTTTTGGCAGTTAAGTAGTTCTCTTGTAGAATTGTTTCCAGGACAACAAGGTTGATGGAGTTACAGAGTGAGTGTGTGTTTTCTTTCCTCTTCAACTGGTTAATCAGTGAGGTAGGAAAACTTGCTTAGTAGGTGACTTGGGTTACATGAGTTATTTTTAGTCTGCACTTGATTGTCCATGTGGCCCTTTTCAGCTATTTAGGAGATAACTGACATGCAAGAAATCACATTTGCTTTGTGGGTTTTTTTAAGGTCATACAATGTTTTTTAAAATGACAATCTAGACTATTAACAGCTCTTTTTGGTGGTTTTTTAATGTGTTTTTTTCTCAGAGAAATAAAACAGCTTTGTTGCTTCAAGTTTCTAGCTCATCTCACTGGTGGGATGCGAGTTTCTTTCACTGTTTGCACAGAATTTTCCCTCTGTTGGTATAATACATTTTTTTTTGTATATACTAATGATATACTGTCATGCAAATGAATTTGGAATAAATTAAAGCATTAATTTTCTCCCAGAGTATATTCAGCTGTAGGATTCCATTGTGAGATCTATTTTCAACTGGAGTTTGGAACTTGGAATAAAGCAGCACTGAATTAAATGGAGTTGCCAATTTTAAAGGGGCACAGCTCACATAAAATCACACCCATCTCCAAAATATGTTGATCTATTTAAAATCTGGAGGAGTATGATGAAATCTGTACTTGAGTGGTTTTCCTTTGTATATTTGATTGTACTCTGAGTTTAATTTTTTGATTGTTTTTTTTTTCCTGCACAACAACATTTTAAGAAAGAAATGCCTTTTTTTTTTTTAAACCACAAATATTGGCTGTGCATTTTAGAGGCAGAAATAACAAAAATATTGTCCAGGTCATTAGTGACAAACACATTCCGTAAAGCTCTATTGTTCTGCTAAATTAAATAGCTTCAAGTTTAACTGTGCCCCTTATAAATGAGTTGATGATTTCATACCCCCTAATGATACATGTATTTATTTCATATTGAGATTTTAGAATTTAGGATTAAGAAAACACTTATTGTGCATAGTTTTCTGATGAATTAATGAGATGCTCAGCTTCTTTCTGCATGTGTTGGGGTTCTTCTGAGGCTGAAGGTTGGATGCCATTTGCTAAGACCTGGTGGTCACTTGAGAAAAATTAAGTTTTATTCTCCAAATCCATGATCTTTTATTGTTTTAGGAGAATGACATCGCATAAAAGCGGCTATGCTCAGGTGATTCTGGTGATCACTGAATTATTTCTGTATTCTGGGGCTTTCTAACTTTTTGGAAAAGGAAGGGAAGCAGTTTGACAAATCCACGCTGGCATTTACTTGTTGCTTTGTTATCCCTTCCTGGCAGCAAACTGTAGTCAGAGTCAGGATTCTTTCTGTCCTCCTCTTTCCATCTCTTTTTTTTTCTTTTTCTTTTTTTTAATACTTTTTTTTTCCCCTTGCAAGTTACCATTTTCAGCAGAACAAGAACTGCGCTGACCTTGAGCGATGAGATGTTCTGGGCTTCATTTTCCACTCTGTCCCCAGTTATTTAGTTATTCCATTATCTGGAGCAATCCAGTTCTTCTTTGTGGAGGTTTGAATAGTTCTTCCAGGTCGCTGCTTAGCCTAGTAAGGGAATGAGGAATTCTTTTTTGCTACTTCTGCTGGAAGTTTGCTAATTATGTGGTTAAATAGGGAATGTAGCATCAGAGCATTCTTTCTCAGGACAGTACTCTCACAGCTCTACTTAGATTTTTCTGTTTGTTTTTCTGCTTGCTTGCTCTTCTTTTGCTTCAGTTCCCAGTAAGGTATGGATATAATTTTTCTGTTTCTATAGATTTGAATCCAAAGCACAAAGCAGGACATAAGGAACAACCCTTCCAATATTCAACTCCCACTGAAGTGTCTTAGGGTGCCTGGAACACAGGGGTACCAGGTATGACTCCAAACCAAGAGCAAGTCATCACCTTTCTGAATTAGGTGCTGGAGGCCAGCAAGGAACACTCACAGATCTAAGAGGACAACACAAAGATATCTTTGAGCAATAAAAACCCTTTAAAAAAAAATGTTTATTCACTTTATCTGTGGCTACCAGGAATTTCTTTGGTCAACTCTGCAGTAGGTTTTGGAATTTATTTCTAGTTTGTCAGTGTTATGCTCAAATCACCAAGCAGTCTCCAAGGTTCATCTTGATAGAGCAGTTTCAGGAATACTCTGGCAATCAAAATCAGAGAAGCAGTCAAGAAGGATGGAAATATTTTCCAGTGTTGACTAAAAGCAAGCAGTAAGCTTGAAGCATTACTTAACAATGTAATGAGAAACGTCAATTCAAGCAAATACTTTTTTTTTAACAGAATTTGTTTTCTTTGTTGTGTTGCAGAAAAAGGAACGGTGGCTGAGTTGCACAAGTGAACCAGGACGACACAAAATTAAGCAAAGTGGAGTGCTCATTTTACTATTTTGTAAGTCTGTTGCTCAGCTGTTCTATAAGACATCCATTTAATTATAAAGGCCATTAGTTTTCCCCATTTCCTGGTTTGTGAGTGCAGTTTGTAGAACTGTCTGGGTCCCCTGGTTTTGATCTCAATGTGAGGGGCACAAGGTGGATCTTTTCTCTGCCTTTGCCATCACTGTGTCAAGGCACAAAGGAGGTCAAGGTTTGGTTGTGTCTTAATTATTGTTGTAGCTGTGGTGATCCAGGGATGTGAAGAGGAGAGGTTTGAAGGCAGGAAGGGCTGGAAAGGGATTTTGGCCTCCAAAAGTTGTTAGTATTGTCTGTAATAAGGTGTAAGAAGAGTTTGGACCTTACTTTGAAGCTGCTGTAGTTTGATTATTTTGGAATACATTTAAAATGTTCACTGGGTCCTGTAAGAGCTCATGGTTTGATGAGGTTGGAGCAGCCTGGTCTAGTGGAAGGTTTGGCACCAGAGTTTTTCCATTTTGGTCAAAAGAGCAGCGTGTTCTTCAGTGGTATTTTGCATAGCAAGCCTTGCAGACCATCTTTGTGATTCACTTGTAGTTATTCAGTGGCACATTTTAAAGAGAGCTGCTTCCAACTGTCTTGAGCAGAGCGTGTTCTGTATGATAACCCTGCAGTTGTAATAACAAAACCCAAGGTGCTTTTACTGAATCTGGTTTCACACCAGCTAACAAGTGGACTCATTATAAGATGATGTGAGGTTTTCTATGTATTGACTCAACTCTAAAATATCCAAAACTCTGCAAAATGCGTCTCAGCTTGTTTACTAAGCGAGAAGTGTTATTTTTAATGCATAGGTTTTGAAATTATTGGTGACTCCAGTTTTTCCGACAGCCTTTGTGGGGTGTTTTAGTTAAAATTGTTTTGTACTTTTATGGATGCCATTTTAATTTGTACCTATATCTTTATTTTTAATTTTTTCTGTCATAAAAGTTTTAAAGTAATTCTCCAGAGTTGCTTTTTATAGACACTCAATATTAAAAAAAAAAAAAAAAGTGATAGAACATGTGTCAGGCATCTGCAATTCCTTCAGCATCATGTTTTCCACAATGATTTAATAGCTATTGAGTCTCCTCAAATATCTTTGTTTCCAAGACCTATTTTATGGTAATAAATCATCTTGGCTGTTAAATTCTTGAAATGATTCAGTAGGACAGTCGTTTCCTTAGCACATTCCCTGAGAGATCATAGATAGAAATGGAAAAGTCCTTAACCAGGTCAGCTTTTTCCCTGCAATACATGTGGTCAGTGCTGGAAGTGATAATGAAGTTGCCAACATTTGTTCTGGTAAGCTGCAGTTGTCCAATGTTCCCTGTTCATTGCTTGCTGATTTACAGTGAGTTTTCTGTTAGAGGTACTAAATTGCATTGAGAAATTCTGAGCCAGATACAGAACAAGAGACTTGTCATAGTGTGGTGGAACTTCTAATTTTAAAAAAGGTCTGTCTCAAAATTCATATAAAATACCAATGAAATTATCCAAGACTGCCTTAATTTCCTCTTCCATTTGCACCTGGGCTTGTGGTGGTGCAGTCCTTGGGGTAGAGGTTGATTTAATAAATTGTCAGGTATGTGAGGGTGGTTAAGTTGTGATACCTGCTCTGTCTGTCTCTGTGACGTAGTCATGCATTATGTAACCTCTTGTGGCTTTCTGACACCTTGAGAAAACACTGTTTAAATTGGTTATTGCTTACTGGGGGCAGGCAAGGAGGTAATTCAGCTAAGAATTACCAAGAGTACGTGAGGAGTTTTCTGTATTAAATAGCTCATCTAGAACATCGCGTGTGTAAAGAAAAAGATGTGGTTTTGGTCAAAATTCTGGGCATCTGGAGTTCAGGGAAATAACCAGCAGGTTAGAGAGGGATTCAAGGAGAGATGGTATCCCTTGACCTAAGGTGTGTATCTCTGTGAATTGCTGCTGGTTTCTTTCTGTGATGTTTTCCAAGTTGAACATCAGATGTGGTTGCAACCTCTATGGTAGCCCAGAGCAGCTGTGTCTGCTCCATCCCTGGAATGTCCAAGGCCAGGCTGGATGGGGCTTGGAGAAACCTGGGGTAGTGGAAAGGTTCCCTGCCCATGGGAGGGGGTTGGAGCAAGATGATCTTTAAAGTCCTTTCAAATCCAAACCTTTTTATGATGCTTAAATCATCCTTTAGGTTGCGTGCTGAGGACAGCAGTAAGTTCTGGTCTTATTCACATAAACATTTCCTTAAAATCATCAGGGTTTGTGATCTGGAGTTCTTGGTTCTCTTTCTTGCCTCAGAAAAGGAAGCAAAGCAGCTTCCTCAAGGTTTTGAGCAGATTAATGAATAAATTAGATTAAATCTCTTACATTTGTTTTGGAAAAGGGAGCCTTGTATTCCTACAGGCCTTACCTGCCAAACAGAGATAATTCCATTTTAACTGTGCATTTTCATCAGGTGCTTTTACTGCCAGGCATAAACCTTAATTTTTTCAATGATGTCCTTTAAAATGATCCAAAATAACTTTTGTTACAGTCACAATAGAGAACAACCTCTGCATTTAAAAGATGGATTCCATAATTCCATCTGCCCTGTAGGCTCTTGGCAAGAGTACTCTGTGTCATGGCATTGTATTGATTCCAGTTGATGTCTTGCAGAAAAGAAACACTTGTACCATGCACACAGACATATTTAGGGTTGGTAAAAGTATTTTCTGTCATAGCCCTCTTTGAATTTTTGGTTGGTTGTGTGAGGCTGGTCTTAAAAGGGACCAGATGATCAGAAGCTCTTTACTGATTGAGGGAGCATTCTGCTAACTCATGTACCTTCCACCACGTGGCTTTGTCATTTGTGTTTGTCACTTGTACCTGTGAAGTGAGGGCACCAGGGCTGCTTCAGATCTCAGGCACAACAATAAATTATTAATATTTTAACTCTTCATCAGTAAAAGCCCAATATCTGACCTCAGGAGGACTCACTCCTGGCTCATCTCTGAGCAGGTAGGTATCTTAGAGCATATTCCCCTTTACTCTGAATGAGAAGGAGGGTTTGAAAAGAAAATTGCAGACAGCAAGGGTAAAGAAACCCTGAAGGGGTCAGTGAGGGGAGTAGCCATTCACACAGGCAGTGGGTATTCAGAGAGAAACTCTCCATTTGACAGTGCTGTCTTCTGGATGACTTAGAAACATAAAAACACCAGTTGGTTTTAGAAGAGAGCTTTTAATTTCTGTCAGATGTGAAAGTACCTGTAAGTTTAATGTGTGCTCTGCAAAAAAAGAGGAGCTTGCTAAGATGAGTTCTTAGATTTCCTTTTTGTGCCTTTTCTCTTTGGTGAGGTGGCTCCACAGAGAAAACTCTGGCACCAGCATGGACACTGAGAACCTTTCATGTGTCTTTTGTAGGAGCAGTCCTGGTGCCACACGAGCTGTGTGCTGGAGTGGTCTGTGTTACTCACTGCCCTTCGTGGGGCTAAGGGATGGTTTGTCAGTGTTTTGGATAATTGCCTCATCTCTGCCTGCAGTGAGGTGTGTCTGCATCTGAGCAGATAATACATAAAATGCATTATACATGATATTAGTGCAGCAAATAGAAGCATCATAAATATATATATTTAGTAGTATCTTAGCAATTTCAGTTTTCCTAGTTTCCAAGCAATGTTTTCTCTCTTCGTAGGATGGAGTGCTGCTTCAAATCTGTATTCAGTGTGCCCATATGAAAAAAAATTTGGCTTTAGATAAAAATTTAGGACTTCCTTCTTTTCCCCTGTTTCCTTGGCTCTGAAATACTAATTCCTATTATATTCTATGTGTACAGATGAGGAGATAATGGCTGAGATACCACATCAGAAAAAAGGAAAATCTAAGCAGCCCAGAATTAACACTTAAACCTATGTGGAAAACCTTGCTGGAGTGCAAAATGGATTTAGGTTTTTAAAATGAAAGAATGGTAGGACACAGAGATGGAGCCTGGAGATCTGTGTGTTGTTTTTGCTTCTCATCTGTTGCATAAGCTTGGACAAGCTGCTTTGCATTTTCCTGCTTCATTTCTCCTGTCAGAGATCTGTGTGTTTCACTTGCTGTTAGTAAAGCACTTCAAAATCTTGAATTAGTATTATCATGGACTTCTCTGAGCTTACTTAAAATCCATTTCCTCCTGACTTAGGCCTTCCTAAGGACAGGAATAAATAGAAATTTCTTTTTTCCTCAGTACTGTGGATCGACTGATATTCTGCAGCTGCTGAAGGTCAGGTTGATGCTGAGCTGATGCTCCTTTCTGCAGTCTGAGCATCCTCTGAGCAGCTCCAAATCCAGAGTCCTGTTGGGTACATTGTGTCTCAAATTCTTCTGGGGACATGGTCTGTCAAGAGGTGTTTCCTTCTTCATTGTATTCAGCAGCTGAGAGTTTCCAAGCTCGTGGTGTAACTGGCCTTCACAGGCTGATCTTGCACAGAAACCACCCAGAACCTGGAGCACTGTGTGTAGGTGGCTGGCCTGGGTGATGCTGCAAACTCAATTTGTACCCCCCAAAAGCACTGCCAGGGTATCAGTGATCTCTGCAGCATCCTCAGGTGGGTGGCACAGCACTTCAGCACCTGTGCACCTCCTCAGCTCCTGGTCCTCAGAAGTGCAGGACATGGTCTGTAAAGAGGTCTTTCCTTCTTCATTGTATTCAGCAGCTGAGTTTTCTAAACCTCCTGGTGTAACAGACCTTCACAGGCTGATCTTGCACAGAAATCACCCAGAGCCTGGAGCACTGTGTGTGGGTGGCTGACCTGGGTGATGATGGAAACTCAATTTGTACCCCTCAAAAGCACTGCTAGGGTATCAATAATCTCTGCAGCATCTTTGGGTGTGTGGCACAGCACTTCAGCACCTGTGCACCTCCTGGTCCTCAGGAGTGCAGGACTGATGCTCCTGTGCCAGACTGGGGCACAGTGAGTGTGAACCTCAGTGCAGGGAGACATTCTTGTCCTCAGGTGCTGCTGCTGCAAATATGTGGAGTGAATTCAAGCAGGAATTAGAGGGTGTGGATGCAGTGGTTAACCAGGAAAGTGCATTGATCCTGCTCAGCCAAGTGTTGCAGAAATTTAGTTTGCAGAGTGTTAAATCACTGCTGTTAGAAGAAGCCCCTCTCCAGTGAAACATCCCTGCTCAGAAGCAGCTGCCACACTGCTGGGCAGCTCTGCCTGCTCCATTTCAAACATTACCAGCATCCTGGCAAGGATCCCAGGGACAGGGTTGAGGAAGTGGATGGTGTAAAAGCAGAACTGTTTGGGCTTTTTGTTCTGCCTCCATCCCTCAGCCTTGCTGGGGCTGTGCTGTGACATAGCATCTGCATCCCACGTCTGGAGACACAGAGAGTGAGCTCCTGAAGGGCGGCTGCTCATCCCTGGGCTTCCGTTCAGGGGTGTTAAAAGCCCTGCAGGCTGTACACAAGCGAGCTGTAATTTATTTTAATTAAATACAATAGCTGTGTGCACGCTGCAGAAGGGATAAGACAGGGATTCCCCACCTCTGATTTATCGTCTTGCTGTTTGGATTTCTTTGCCATTGTCTTCCCACTCACAGATTTATGCAGAGATGTCTCATCTTCTCCCTCCTGTGCTGTTAGCAATGGCATCTGTCTTTCAAAATACAATTTTTCTGTTGTTGAGAAGCCATTCTTGCTGTATATAGCAGAGCTGTCCCTGCCTTCCTGACACACACCTGTGCAACATCTATTTTAATCAGAGAGCTACAGGAAGCAAAATCCCCATCCTTTGGAAGCCTTCTCATAGCTGATTTTTATTTTTTGAATTAGGGAGCTGGGAGCACCCACCCTGGGACTGGCAGGCAGCCTGGCAGGAAGCTGGACAGACTGGCCTGCTGGCCAATCTTGTTGCCTTTTATAGAGCTTTTTGGTGAAATCAGCACATTTCCACGCAGTTGGTGCTTTGCAGTGCAGAATTGTTGTATTTGTGAGGTTTTTGGCTGGTTCTGGTTTTAGTCTGCAGCTTGTGACTTTGGGAGCTGGTTGACTAATTTTAATAATTACTAGAGATGATTTTGTGAGGAGAGAGGAGGTGTTTCTATGGAAGAAAATAATTTTGGAATACTGCTCCTCAGCTGGTATGAGGGATTGCCCTGTTGGGGTAGGTGAGTTGGCCGGCAGCAACCTCACAGTCCCCATCCACAACTCTTGAACAACAACTCTTTCTGATCAAATTGCTGCACAGTGGTTTTTTTTTTTAAATTACTTACCTGGGGGAAATGAAAACCATGCAGGACCTGGATCTCCCTCCCACCTCTTTTGGTAGGGCAGAGCAAGAGCAGTCAGTGGGGAAGCACAGCCTGGAGGAGCAGCAGAAGCCTTTGGGTCTGGAAGGCAACTCCATCCACACAGCCATGCCTGCTGTGGGAGGAGTTGAGGAACGTTTGAAGGAGCTGGGGTTGTTTATCCTGGAGAAGAGGATGCTCAGAGGTGACCTTATTGCTCTTTACAGTTTCCTGAAGGGAGGCTGTAGACAGGTGGGGTTGGTCTCTCCCACTGGGCAGCCCTGACAGAACCAGAGGACACGGTCTCAGGGAAAGTAGAGGTTGGATGTTAGGAAAAAGTTTTTCTCTGAAAGAATAATAAAGTACTGGAATGCTCTCAGGGAGGTGGTAGAATCACCATCTCTGGATGTGTTTAAAAAAAGACTGGACATGGCCCTTGGTGCTATAGTCCAGTTGAGGTGTTAGGGCATAGGTTGGACTCAATGATCTTAGAAGCATCTACCAACCTCATGATTCTGCGATTCTATGGGACTCTGGCCTTCAGGTCATGGAATTGCTGGGAGGAAGCCAATTTGCATTCCAAGGCTGAAGGTTGAATGATGATGTCATTTTCTGGACTTCCTCAGCATCTGATGTAAAACCCCTCAAACCCACTGGCACAGCAGAACCACGCATCCAGCACTTGAGACAGATCAGGTTGATCTTGAGCGTATTTTCTCTCTTAGATCTCTTCAGTAAACGAATCTGCCTCCTTGGAAGGTTCTCTAGCTTATGAAGCATTTTGAGGCTCTTGAGTTTGCAATGAATCACTGCAGTCTCGTCCCACAGCCACAGAAACTGACATGTGCCGGCTGGCCGATCCTGGAGTGCCGGTGGAGACCACGGATTCCACCACTCCCAGGTTCTTCGCAAGAACCCCGGGTAGTGGTTGCGTCTGCGGTGTTGTGAGTATTAACGAGGCCAAAATTTTCTCTGGAGAAAGAGGTTCTCGTTTATTAAAATAGCTACAAGGAATGGAGTACCCAGGATAAGCCCAGGCACCCACACAGCAAGCCAAAAACAGAACAGTGCGCTACCCCCAAGTGCACAGGGTTCTCCCCAGAAAACAAATTTCCAAAAAGAAGAACCCTGACCCAACCAAGCTCCCCCCATTTATGTCCTTTGGGTCCAGGATCTGTCCATTTTGGATCTGCATAGTCATTGGTCCATTTCCAGGCTTCTCATTGGTCTTTAACGCCGTTTATTCTGGACCAATCATTTCTGCAGGGCTTCGAATGATGGTCAGATCTTCCATCCAATCCCTCTTCGACCTCGCCTTGCCCCTCCAGACCGCCCTTCCACCAAACCCTGGACCCTTCTCCTGGAACATTCTAATCAGTGTCCCCCCCAACATAATACAATTAATATAACATAATTAATACAATACAATTGAACTATACCCTAATTTAGCATAACTTTTACCTATAACATGCAGTGTGGGTGGTGCAGGCGAGAGCAGGACTACAAAGAACTGAGGCGAAGGAAGGAGAGAGCGCACACTCGTATGGGTGCCAAGGTGCTTTATTGTCCCAGGTGGGACCAGTAATGGTGTCAGAGAAGGACCCTTGGGGAGGCACTGATAAAGGGGATGGGCGTGATGGGAGGAGACATGAGGGAACCAACAAACAAAGCCCAGGGGAGGAGCATGGGACACAACTGAACCAATAAGGATGGCACAGGGGAGGGAAAAGGCTCAGGAGGCAAATCATATCTTAAGTAAGGGATAACTGACATATAAATTTCTCGAAATGAAGGGGGGGCCTGGATACAATGATGGACAGCACCAGGAGGGAGGAGATAAACTTATAAGGACATAAGGGGAAGGACTAGAGGATCGGTCACCTTGACGGACAGGCGGGAAAACAAGGGACAAACAACTCAGGGACAAACCATTGTGAGGGAGGAACATGGGGAGAACCAAGGGTCAAACCATAATCTCAACTTATAAAAAACAACCAACTTTACAACAAAACCTGTATAAAACACACAGTGCTACAAATCACAAATTAGCAGTTCCTAAAAAAATAATGTCAAGTGAAATTGGTCTTTGCTCTAATTGTTGCTGCTTTCAGAGTAAACACGAATGTGACCTGGATTCTCATATTGTTGTGGCCTTTGAGTATTCCTTAGAATGGGTCTGATGTTTACACAGACATAAATAATCATCTGTACAATTTTGCTGAGCCACTCTTAAATGGAGTGCCATCCACCAGGGAAGGATATATTTGGAAGTACAAAATACTTTATATGTTTGGGTTTTGTCGTTGGCTTTTGGAGCTCCAATATTTGCACAGTCACTGTGTGAAAGCTGAATTTGTAAATCCCATTGGAGGAGAACTCGGATGATAACTGAGACCACCAGTGAAAAAATAAATAGGAAAACTCTCCTATTGTGTAACTAGTTTGAATAAGTTTAGTGATTCTCGTGTACATGGAATGTAACTTCACAGGATCCCATGCAGGTACCCAAGAGATAAGTAGTTCCTCAGAAATCAAAGGAAGTTTAATCTTCACAAAACTTTCATAATAGGAAAATGTGGCCTTTTTATCCAGAGGCTAAGCTGGTTAAGCAAACATCTAATATTGACTTACTTCTTAGTCTGGCTTTGGGTGTGAAAAGCATCTCTACCAAAATGAAACATGCCTCTTTTTTAACAAAAGTTTAAAAAGAGGCATGTTTCATTTTGGTAGAGATACTTTTCCCCCAAAACGTGTGTGTGCTATGAGCTCCTGCTTAAGCCAAGGGGGAATCTTTTAACTCCCTTTGTGCTTTCTGTTTTCTCCCTGTGCTCTACTCCACTGCTCAAGGTGCACAGGGAAGTTGAGATCTCATAATGTGGCTGTTGTTAAATAAAACTAAACTGAGATTCAGGCCTTCAGAGCCTGCAGGAGTCAAGTCTGCAAAATAGTTTTTTCCATACCCAAGAAGCGTGAGTCAGATTTTGCTAAATGAGTCAAAGCTGTCCTCAGATTCGTTTAAGTCGCTCTAATGGATGTGTAAATGAGACCAGTATTATTACTGTGCACAGGAATGGCTTCTGAAGCTGATGTAGTTTGCAGTGTCCTTGTGAGTGCCAGGGTGGACAGAGGTGATGAGGAGGGACAGCAGTTTGGGTTTGCTTGGGAGTCCAGGAAGGGTTGGGAATCCTCCTGCAGCATGCTGGGTGCACACAGGTTCCCTTTAGTTCATTGCTGCCCTGGGAGCATCCAGGGCCTGAGAGGTGTTAATGTGAGTGTGCTCATCCTGGGTGATGCTGCTCAGCTGTGCCTTCCTCCTGACAGCCCCACAGACACCAGGATGGCCATTGTCCCTGGAATTGAGAGCTGTGGCAAAACCCTACTCAGCTCATCCCCTGGGCTTCCAGACACCACTCTCACAGCAAGAGCAATATTCTCCTAATGCCTTCCTGGAAATAAATGCCTTTCTCCATGCTTTCCATTCCTGATGCCAGCATTCCTGTGCATAAAGCTGTCCTCCCAGGTCAAGTGTCTGGAGCTGCCACCCTTCACCAGGATGTGAGTCCCGCATGGTTTGCTGGCTGTGTCATGCAGGAACACTCCCTTTCCTCTGAAGGAACTGCATGACCATTAAACCTCGAGCCACAGGAACCTTCCAAGTCTCAGTTTCTTCTCTTCTGTTCCTGTGTTTAACCCTCCCTCTGAGAAATCTGTCTTTGGATTGTGACTTTTTGACTGGGAAGTGAATTTGATGGCTCCGTTATCAGTCGTCGCTCTTTGACTTGCCACAGTCAACAAACATCCCAACATTGTGCTCAGAAAAGTGACTAATCCCTCCTGTGTTGAATGAACTGGTAGACAGGCATGCATTTATTTTTCCTGTTCCTATGTGTAATCAAACTAAAAGGAATTTTTGAAATTTGCTTTTTTTCCGCAGTTTTTTGGTGGGGACCCAGAGGAAGTGAGTGATGGAATTCAAATGTAGCAGTTGAAAGATTTCTGCCATTACTTACTTGTGGTACAAAGATGGGTTGGCAGCATCAGATATGTGATATGCACAATGTCTGGTAGGTCCCTGGATGGTTTTAATTCTTTATAACTCAAACCAGCACTGAGTTGTCTTCACTCTCAGTGAAGAAAGTAATGTTTTTGAAATTTATTTGGTTTAGATCATTCAGATCTTCATTATCTTTTCTAAAGAGTTTTGATTTATAAGATGATGATTGTAGAAGAGGGGAATTCAGGAATCCAGCAGCAATTCTGACACTTTTTTTCCCTCTAGTTTAATTCTGGCAAAGTTTGTGAAACACACAGTGTTGAAAAGGTGTTCTGTACTTTTTTTACTCTTTTTCTGTTTCATTTCTGACTTGTTCCATCTATGTGAGTTTGTGACTCCATTACCTTCCTTCATCTCCCATCTGCCAGTAATTTCTGAGTTAATTAGCAAGAAGCTGACAGCAACAGGTTTGAGATTTTTTTGTGCTAAGATTTCATTTTGGGAAACTCTTGTGTTCCAATTGGAGAAAGTATCTTTTGCCTGAGGGAATTCAGAAGTCTGCTTCCCTGTCATGCTGACCTGCAAAGCTGTTTCTCTCTCTGATGTTCATGTAAATTTTTATTTCTAAGGAATTTAACAAGATTCACCATTGTCAGTTGCCTCTCTCTGACAGCTGCTTGAGGAGGTAGTTTAAAGTAAACCTGTAATTTTTTGGTACCTGTAGCTGTGTAAGATAAACCCAGTCCTGATCCATACCAATAATCTAGTCACTGTTGTGTGGGTGCAGAGTCTCCCAGAAGGTGTTTTGTGTACATGAGTGCTTTGTCCTATTCCCTGCAGATGGTTAGAGATGCTGGAAGGATTCCAGAAAATACAGATTTATAATCAGAACTCACTTTTATTCAGGATTTTGCACCACTTCCTGGACAGTATGATAAACAGTTACTTGAAAAAAAAAGAAAACTTTTTATCTTGTTTGGAATCTTTCTTGGGGTTGCTGCCCCACATGCTAAAGACAGATCTGGCTGTTTTGATGTACAGGAAAATGCTCGAAGATCTGGTCTTTAAAGACTATGAAAAACCACTTTAGGGAGTACCAGTTGTATTTTCAACCACATACATTATTGCTCAGCTCTTTACATGAGGCCTGTGCCATGTCTCCTCAGGCAGTGCAGAGAAATCTGTCTTCATTGAATCTGTGTGTCATTTTTAAACACATAAAATAATAAAATCACATTGTTCTCAAACACCAGACAGTATCACAAACCCCACGTATAATATTCACCCAGTTGATTCATGTTTTGTTGCTACGCTGTGTGAAATAGAATTGACGTTTCTGACCCCTCAGAAAATGAATTGCCATTATGGTTTTGTTGTCTGCACACGTAAAGTCTGTGTTTCACCAAGTGTTTGTCAAAAGGGAGGAGAGTCCTTCACTATTTAAAAGAGAGCATCACATTAAAACTGAGCTCGTACCACAGTGTATTTTTTTCTCTCTCCTCTTTTCCATTTTTGGGTCAGATGATTCAGGTTTTCCTCAGTGCTTTTAACCTTTTGCCATCTGACTGAGCTGCTCAGGGGACAGCAGAGCTGTGAGGGCATCACTGAAACAAATGCCTCTGCTGGGAGAGCTCTGTTTCACTGTCTCACAATGTTTGCTTTCAGTTCTTAGCTCTTTGTTACTCTCTGTTTTTCCTCAGCACTCAAGTGGCATCCTGGTAAACATTCCTATATTCTTTCACCTCTAACACTTTCCCCTTCTACTGGAGAAATCCATGAGTGAGATAGAGGGGAGAAAAAAGGGTTTGTGGCTCATATAATTTACCAGCTCTTCATAGAAATGTAGACTTAATTGCTGGCAACAGAGCAAAAAACCAGACCATTACTGTTTCTTACTGTCATTTGGGGACAAAAATTTCCATACCTTGCTGGATGTTACATGATAAAATCATTCTTGTATTTTGTTCCCCATATAATAAAGTGAGCGAACCCTTTAACTTCCTTTGTGAAATGCAGGAGAGAATTTCCAGTGCATTTGTGGGCTGCCCTGTCTTTTAATATTTTGAAATACATTTTAAACCAGTCATAGGGGTGTGCAAGCATACAAGTGTGTAGAACAGCAGTGAGTAGCTGGATTATTTGTATGCAGAGTGGTAGAGATGGCAGAAATATATTTAAAAATACCCTCCAAATAGTTCATGTGGTTCTTGTGCACTACAGAAATTCTTCGCTGAACAGACCTGAACCAATGATTGTGTTTAAAAAGCAGAGGCTAAATTCTGATTTTAAAATGGCTTTATGTCCTTACGAAGACCAAGTATTTTATCTTATTTTGAACATCATAAATCTGCCAAAGGCAACAGAGTTAGAACAGACCCCCATTGCTGCAAGTGAAAGCTGAATTTGGTCCTTGTTCTGTGCTTTTTACTCATGTGATAATCTTTCCATAAATCATATACTTAAAAGGTTTTCTTACTTCCTGCTTTTACCAATCAGATCATGTAAAATGCAGATGAGCCCAGCTTCTGGTTTATTAAATATCAGCAGAGCACCCCCTCTAAATCCCCTTTGGTCACACCAGCCCTTTGAAAAGAAGACAGCAAGAATGAGACAAACTTTGACTGATAAAGCGGAGTTTTTTGGTCTCCTCCCTTTCTTACTCTGACCTGCACTTTGCTTTCGCTATAAAGCGAATGTAGAAATGACCCTGTGGGAGTGGTGAAACTGCAGCACAGAAACAAAAACTATTTGGATTCACCCGAAAGCTGCTCATTCGCTTGCTCCTCTTTTTATTAACGGCTCCAAGCGTGCAGCCTATCTTGTTCTGACTACGTGTCTGTCAGCAAGAGCAGAGGTAATTCTTCATGTGTCTCTTTCCTTTTAATAGTGCTTTAATTTTGCCAGAAAAGCTATTTATATCTTCATGATTGTCTGTTATTTTAGCTACATTAAATATGTGCTTAGAGCTGCCTCCTTTTCCAGTAACTTTTATGGTTTTTTTGAGTAAAGAAAAGGGGGGAGTTTAGATTCAGAACCATGTTTTACAGGTGGAAATCCCAGCTGTCTTCACTGGAGGTTGCAAAGCAGCTTCCAGCAGGCATCAGCAGCCAAAATTCAGTCTATAATAGGTTTTTGTTTTAATCATCCACGTCTACCACGATGAACATCTCTGTGTGCTGTTGGTTGTTGCCAGCACTTTCGTGTTAGGGAAATTACATTACTGTAAACTGATGAGCAAGTTCTTGTTGCTGTTTGCTCTGGCGGGGTAGGATATTTTTAGAAAGTCACTTCAGAAGTGTAGAACTTCCTGATACTTTTTTTGTTATTTCTCTTTGGACTGAAAACGCGGGACTGGCAGCGTTTGAGTTCCGAGAGGATCGCTCTCCCAAGGTACGGAATTGTTCCTGGTCCCTGGCTGCCAGTGCAGGTTGTTAGAGTTATGAGACCAGAGGTATATTAACGACCAAAGAAAAGTTTGGTTTGGCTGGTGGCTGGAGCAAAAAAACCTCTTAAATATCGCCGGGTAATTTAGTGCTCCTTAACGCCTTTGCGAGGTTTTTGCGTGAGGGAAGGAAGGAAGGACAAACGGAAATCCTTTAGATTTTGGTAGCACTACCTTAGATAGCCCCTTCTGGAGCTGTTCCAGAAATCTTACTGGGTGCATTTCTGTGTTCTTCACATGAAACATTTCCCCTTTAATCCTGGAACGTCTTGGTTCTTTTGGCTTGTGTAGCACCAGCAAACGTGGTGACTCTGTGAATGTGTGTCTGTGCAAGGGGAAGTGGCGGCTGTATGGGAAATGGCAAGATGACAAGTTTAAAGCAAAAAGGACCCTCTGGTTATGTGCCCTGATTTTAAAAGAATATTGCCAAGTGCTTAATGACATGTGTAAGTGTGGCTTCTGATGTTTGCAATAATTTTCATGGCTGCAGTACAGGCCAGTTGGTCTCTGAAAATGTAGATTTTCTGAAGTGCTCGGTGAACTCTGTTTGTCATTGCAAGGACTCGGAAGAACAGCAGTCAGCTGTATTGAGCAGGGCAAATGTACATCGGAACCCTAAAGTTAAAGGTTAAAATTAGAGTTCTCTGCCTGTGATCTTGGGTATGTGATTGCATTATTCTGTGTTGCAGTTTCCTATCTGGAAAATGGGGACTAATAGTACTTCTTGGTAGAAGTGATGCTTAGGGACATGGTGTAGTGGTGGACCTAGCAATGATGGGTTAATGGTTGACTCAGTGATCTTAGAGGGCTTTTCCAACCCTAATGATTCTGCTTTTATTTCCTTATGTGAAGGAAATGGAATTAATTCATTACTGTTGTTGTCTCAACACAATCCGTAAGAACCAAGAATTGTTACAGTCAGGAATTCTTCCAAGTGACCATAAAGGTTTGACAAACAAGACATGATGAGTTACAATTAATGGTTAAACTCTATTCCTATAGCAGCTCATGCCAGTACTCTGATTGCTTCTGTTGAGTTGCAAGCTGATTAGAACCTAAAATTAGGTTTGTTGAAGAGCAAGAGGAGTTTACATGAAGGGTAGTCATTACCATCAGCTAAATAAGATTTTATTTAAATTAAAATTGTGCAGTAATACATGGTGGGGGGGTTGGAACTAGGTGATCTTGAAGTCCCTGCCCAACCTGACACCTTCAGTGACCAACCCAAGATGACAAAATTCTCACAAATAGATTTGCTGGCGTGGCAGTTGTATTCAATGATTAACTGCGTGTGGGTTTTTAAAAATTCTTTTTAATGCGTATTTCTCCAGACTTAAAAAATAACTCAGCTCTTTGAAATTTGGATTTCAGCCTCTTTGCTCAAAAGCTGTGAATGTGCTAACATACATTTACTGGGTGTAAGAAGCTGACTAAGTAGAAATGCAGTGTACAGTAGATAAGCAAGGTGATGCTGTCCCTTCTTGCTCTGTTTAATCTGGGATTTAAAATGGTAGATCAGTGAATTGTTCTTAAAATATTTGTAGTTTTGCCACCCATTTCCAGGGTTTTAAGGGAGGAAAGGTTGTCCTCATTTTTGCTGAAAAATGGACATGAGAGGAGCAGAATTTTCCACTCCCTGGCTTGCTAGGTCATGCCTGGGGTAGACTTGGTGTCCCTCTTGTCAGTAAAATGAGGATAATACATGAAGTTGTTCGTAGGTTCAGAAATTCTTCACTGATTTAAGCCCCTATGAAAACAAGAGATAGGAACTTAAAATTAGTGCCAGTGTTTTTAACTGGCTTCTAGAACCAAAACTTAGCAATGAGTTTGCACCTACATGGCAGCTGGAGAACCTGCCTATTTTTTTGTCCTTTCTTTCAACCCTCTGCTTAACCACAGCACACATCAAAAAACTGAGCGTAGGAATTCATATTTGAAGAGCATTATCCATAGATGACTTCATGTTTATTCCAGTCTTCCTTATTTTGAGGTTCTGAAATGCTTTTGTAACTTTTTCCATTCACATCCCTGCCTTGAATTGAAGCCATGTTGAAAATGATTTTGCATTCTCTAATGAAAACTTCCAACGTTTACGTCCAGCTCCAGCAACACTTTACTGCTATAGCCCTTTTTTTTCCTAATCTGCAGAAAGGAGCAAATGGAAATAAATAGAAGCTGGCATGTTTCTTCTTGTGCAGTTTTATTGGTGTGCATGTTTGTTCATTTGTCTCTTCACTTGTAGAATTCCATGATCTTACAAAGTGGTTTGTGGTTTGGTCTGAATTGGGGAGACTTTCCTATATTTCACATTTCAACCATTTCTGACATTTTCATGCAATAGAAACAATGCAGCAGAGGAGCCACTGTTCTTTTGAAAATAGCCATTAGATGCATTGGTGCCATCTCTCTGCTTTGAGAAGATTTGAAGAGTATCTTAATGGAATTTTGAGCATATTTTAATGAAAATTTTTAGAAGCCCATTCATTTGTATTTCCATGCTCAGTTGTCCAAAGCTTGATAACAGTGATAGACACATCCCAAAACATGGATTTTATGCACAATCTTGATAAGGGTGCCTGCAGTTCTTGCCGATTTTTATGTGGAACATCTGGGTTGCTGCTCACCTATAGTCACCCATTATTTGTTCTCATGCTTTGACTTAAAATGGGGAAGAATTTTGCTGTATCCTAAGCATGGGACTGAGCAGCAGCACGTGGAACAGGGTTTGGTCAGACCTGTGACTGCTGGAACGTGGATTTGAGCGTGATGGCACATCCACAGCTGTATTTTCTTTCGAAAGCAACGCTCTGTGCTGTACACACTGTAACAACAATAATACTCTGAAGCAAGAGGTCACATTCATCCACACTGGAGTTCACTGGTCCTCAGACTTCAGCTGTGGTCAGTAATGAACTGAAACAACCTTTCCAGCATTTGCTTTTCCTAGTAATGGTGCCAGTGGAGGAGCTGGGAACGGCCTCCTGGAGTTTTCAGGGAAACTCATTGTTCACATAAACCCTGAGAAGGAATTTCCCTTCCTTCTTGGCCTGCTAGGTATGCAGTGAACCATACAGTTTGCTTTAGCTAAATACCATCTGCATTTTTATTTTTGTTTTGTTTACTGACTTCCCACCCTCCAGAGTATCACTGTGGTGGTGTATAGTCCACCTTTGTCAGCAGCCTGGGATTTGCTGCTGGTGTTATGCAAGTTGTTGGGCATGGAAAAAATGGAAATAGGTGTAAATTTCACCTGTATTGTGCCTTCAGGGGAACAGGCACAAGTGCTTTGGTTGTTTTGGGGCTGCAGTTTGCCTGGGGCATGTGTGGTTACGTATTTTGTCCTGTGGACCTCTGTGTGCTGGAACCTGCACTCCTAGGAAGACATCACTCTCCTGAGGATGCAAGTGACTTCTTGGTTGTCTCTAAAGAAGATCCAAAGCTGGTGCACTGCAAGAACAACCCCAGCGTGCCAGGAGTCCTCTGTTTGAGCTGGTGTGCATGGTCACGCTGGTGACATCCATGCCAAGCAGAGCTTGGGGTGGTGACACTGAAGTGGCCAAACAGCAGAGCAGCCCTGTTGACTCTGGGCTCTCTGGTGGTGGAGGATTTATGGCATCTGGTGGTGGAGGATTTGTGCAAAGACAGGAAATGTGCTGTGTACAAGCCCTCGGGTGCTGTGTTAGAGGAACAGGGCCACGTTGCTCTGGGATCCAGGCTGGATCCGTGCCGCTCGGAAATACCATGGCCAAGGCAATAAAACCACCCAAAGATGCCAGGAGCTGGCTTTGCAAAGAATAGTATTGTTATTGATGGTTTTTCATTAACTAGGTTACTCCAGCTTCCTGTTATCAGACATATTTGAGAGTTGAGTGTGCTGTATTGTATCAGAGTTCCTTTCTCCTACTTCATGGTCCAGAAGTTCGGCTTTTCTTTAGAGATAGCATTAAGCTGTTTATTTAGTATCCCTTGTGATCCAAACATGGCCATGTTGTTTGGAGACACAAATCTTCAGTATCACTGTGATCACTGTATGAACTTCCTCAAAGCTGGGTAAGATTGAACGATTGGTTAATTTTCAGTGAGCAAGATTTCCTTTTTTTGTACAGAACTTGCCTCCACAAGCAGTGTGATGATAGAGCTGGCTGCATGACCACATTTAGTAAAACAGTCTCCTACCAAGGGTTCTTGCTGTTAAATAAATCAAAACATGCTATTTCACTGGGTGATTTGTGGGAAATTAAGTAAAAGTTTTATAATTGGAGCCTCTGCAAATGCTAAATAGCACATCACAATAAAATTGTTCAAGTCTCCTTACATAAATTGTTTATATGCTGCTAATCCTTTCTTACAATGAAAAGAGCATTCAGGGGAGTTTTAGTATGGGGAATTTGTATAATCTTGTAGTTACGCATTTGACTTTCATGGTTTGGCTGACAAAGCTATTGACAGTTTTTAAACCTGCAGTTCCTACCTGCGCCCAGCTGGAAGTTTCTTGTACAGAATAGTTCTCAAATCTCCTATTAGAACTGCAGAAAAATCTGGATTACACTGACTCTGCAAAGGAAAGGGATTTCACAAAATGCATTTTATTATCAGTCTTTCCAGAGTGAAATTTCATCCTTCTTGCAGTACCTTTGTCCCCAGCATTCTGCTAACGATCCTTTCCTTTTCACTTGGCACGCCAAGTCCTAAACCTTCGCTCTTGAATGCTTGCATGTTGAAACCTGGGAGAGACCTTCTGTAGCCTTAACCTTTCCTTGCCATGGAGAGCAGCCAGCACATAGCAAAGCACTGGTGGAGAGTTCGGGGTGCGATGGCCAACGCGCGCTCGCCGTGCTGGGAGTGAAATCCCTGGGCTTGGCTGGAAAAATTTAACCCAAGAGCTCCACATCCGTGTCGCTGCTTGTGGAGGAAGACGTGGAAGGGGACTGGTTCTCAAAGGATTAAGTTCCCAAGGTTTTAGGAGGCATAAAGCAGCTTGGTTCACGTGTGCAGCGCTACATGTGCGTGCGTGGGCTGGGGGAGGCTCCAGGAGAGGCTGAGCTGAGGTGGGTTGAAAACAGAATTAGGGCTGACCTAAAGTCTGCACTCAAACTCTGGGGAATAGAGCCATGTACTGAGGGCAGCGCGGTTGGGTGGAAGAGCATGGTCAAATTTTGCCTCAAATCTGGATGGTAAATAAGAACATACTGTCTCTCTTGGTGACCTCTCTTCAGTTGTACCCATATGGTTGCTCCATCTCCTTGTTCTTTCCAAAGAGGAGCTCACAGGGAAATAAATAAGGCATCACTAACTATGCCAGAGTGAATTTGCTTACAGACATGTGAGTATGAATGGTGTTATGAAATGGAACAAGCTGGGTGTAGGGAATTTTCAAATCCCAAGATGGAAATAATTTCGGAGAAGTATGGACAAGTTTGAAGCATTACCAGAAGAAGTGAAAGTTGGTAGGCCTTTTTTTTTTCTTTTTTTGCTGCCACCCAATTCCCTACCTTTTGGCAGAAGACAAGGGTTTTGTTTTGTTTTGATTTTTTTTCTCCACGAGACTCAAAAAAACATGAACAAGCCTGCATGGATTTTTATAACATGATACTCACATCATGGGATCACAGAATAATTTCAGTTGGAAGGGACTTCATGAGGTCTCCTGTCCAACCTCCTACTCAGAGCAGGATAAGCTTTCTCTGGCATTTACCTGGTAATGTTGCTGCAAATGAAATTTTAGAAGTGATTGTGTTGTGCTTATTTAGTCATTGTAGTGAAAAAATACTTGGCAGAATAAAGTATTCTGCCAAGTTGGTCAATGCTGTGGAAAGAAAATAGTTAATGTCCAAAAAGCAGGTGTTTTTGGGAAATGGAGGCAAACAGGATAAAGGGAAGATCAGACACAGAAATAATGAACTTATTTTAAGTATAATGCAGAGTTGGGAGAGTGGGAATGGCAGGAGGATGTGTGAGTTCCCCTGTTTCAGCAGAGCTGTGTTCCCTACTGGACTGCACTGGAATTGCTTGGAGAATTGGAGAGCTCCTGGTAGGTCCTTATCTAGCAAAGTGTTTTATGCATGTCAACAATCCACATGAAATTAGGATCTTGTGCACTCAGGCCTTAATTTTTAGTAACAGTTATTTCTGAAATTCCTCTATGAACTGAAAGAACGACAATAAAAGTAATTATGAAAATATTATATGTCTTCTAAAAAATGGGATTTCCTGACTTCATAATTAGACATAGTGGACTGATTTCAGAGTCTGAGTAATCCTAGTTAAGACTGGGGACCATTAGTGCTGAATTTAAATTATATTTGAGGTGAAAATAATGTGACACAAATCTTGGACCTGGAAAGAGGTGGAAGGCTCATTATTTTTGTGTAACTGATGGAGCTATGAAGAGAGTTAGTTAATTCCTGGGTATTGGCTGAGGCCAGTGGAGGGATGTGGGTACGTGTGCTGAGGGGAGAAATTACATGACAAATCCTAGAAATATCCAGCACGTTTGGAAGAAGAGGCATTCAGATAAGCCCCTTTGAAATGCAGGAAGTTGTGCTTGTTAAAATCAGTCCTGAAAATCAGTGAGCTGCAGGTCTCAGCACTGCTTGGCACCAGGGCTTGTCCAAGGAATATCTTGGCACCAGCTGGGCTTGACCAGGAAATGTTTTTTTCTGGAGCTTAGTGTGGAGGGGAAGCAGCTTCGCTTCTCTTTGAAGGCATATCTGGGGAAGGTGTATCACAAATGATTCTGCCTGAGCAAGTTGATAAAAGCATGTCTGGGTGACAATAAATGTTTTCAGCTTTGCCCTAAGCAGCCACTTCCTTTGAAGTTCCTGTAGTTCCATTATATGATGTTTGCAGTGCTGGGAGAAGTATATCAAACACGTTTACAAGGCAGCTTCTATGGTACAGAGAACTCCCAGAAGGTGAGAGAAAAATCTTTATGGAAAAATGAGGACCCTACTCCCCAAAGTGGATTTACAAGATAAAAATCTCATTCATCAAAGTGTATTTAGTCCATGTTTTTATGTGCAACCTGTCATTTCCCAGTTTTAGGAGAAAACTGGGAGAAAATCTTTGTCCCTCCTAATTCAGGCTTAACCTGCAGAGGAATTTTACTTCTCTTTCCATCAACCCATCATGGGAGGGGAAAGAAAGAGAATATTGAAAACTGAATTATGACTTAGTTGTCGGGGCAGATGGAGTTAAAAGGGAGCATCTGAGAGAATGTGAGGTTTTGATCCTGCATTAATTGTAGTGGTAGTGATTAAAAATGGGCTACAGAGTAAAGACTTTATTAAATAATATTCTTAGGTGTGGGTTTAAGTTGGGCCTCTAATGTGTAGGAAAACTGACTGAGGGATGAACGGTGCAGAAGAGACTTTGGGTGTCTTGAGTTTTTCATACCCAGCACAAATTGACAGGGTTTTAGTAGCAGCTTTTTTCTATTTAGTTGCATCTCTTGTTCTGGGAAGTGTGTTCTTTCTTGGACTTTTATCTGCAGGACAGTGAGCTTGATATCTGCTTAAGGTTCCAGCATGCTGTGCTTCAGATCTTCCGTGAAAAGGAGCTTGCAGCAGCTGATATCCCTGGTACTTGGCACACAGACACAGCAGGAATGGGGTGGATAAAGGCAGTGTGGAAGCAGGAACCTGCTTCAGATACAGCCACAGAAACAGTGATGGGTAATAGCAGTGCAATGTTAACAAAATGTTCTTCTGTTAAAAGGCAAAAACCCCTTCAGACCTGTGCTTCTGCCCTGGGAGACAGCTGCTGGCATTAACAGAGGGGCGTTGGGGCACAGGCAGTTTATAGGAATCTTATGCAACCTCCAGGTAAATGTTCAAACTGGGTGTAGCAGCCCTGAGTGGATCAGGTGGGAGGCCAGGACTCGGGTGATGTGGAGCCTGCTTTTATCTTGGAGAGCCATCCTGTTATTTCAGCGCACCACTTACTTTCTCTGTGCATTAGCCTCCTGAATTTTGCAAAGTAAATCTGAAGGTTTCAGTCTGAACAGTCTGAGTGAGGAAAAACTCAGGGATGAAGGGATGGGAAAGGTGTGTTTGGCTCAGCTCTGTTGTTCATCAATGCAAGGATAACATGAAAGATCTCAGGTACAGCAGGTGCTGAGGGATCCAATGAATCCATGTGGCTGTTTGGGGTAGGATAAAACACAATTTTATTCTTTTGTTTAAATTCTGAAAAGTGAGATTTGCCAGAGAATTCACAGAATTAAATGAAAAGGTTCCTGTGGAGGGAGATTGGATGCAGCCGCAGGAATGTCAGCCATGGGAATGCTAAATGAGTATTGCAGGTAGGTAGGTGGATAAACAGGGACAGAAGCTGTAATTACTGCCTGCTGTTTGGAAAGCACCCTGGTGCTCTCCAGGCCTCCCAGTGCAGCCCTGTGATGCCAACCCAGTGCAGAGGAGCCACCGCTGGCTGCCAGCGATTCATATCCATTTTGTGGAGTGGCTTTGAGATCTGCAGATGATAGAGCTGCTAAGTGTTGTTATGAATGATTCAGAGCTTCTGGCTCCTGTTTCCATACATGGATCATCAGGCTGTCTTCCTCTGCCATTTTAAAATAATTGTCTGAATGACCTGAATATCTTCGAAGTAGCTTGAATTTGCACTCAGGCGCTGGCTTTAGAAATGAAGTCTTTCATCTGATACACTTAGCCTTAATTTTGCTTCTTTAATGGGATTCTCTTTACCCAAATTTACATGATTCAGCTTGCAGTCTGTTGGAGGTGATGTTCTCTCTCCCAGTGATAAATTTGCCCGAGCATCTCCCAGTATGTGTTGGGAGACACGTAGGTAGCTGTGTGTGTGCCACCCAACAATCAGGGGTTTGTTCCCTTGTTGCCCAAACAATACTTGGGAAAAGCTCGTGTCCCGCCTGGCTGTCACTTCTGTTGTTGTACTTTGCTCTTGGTGACATCATTTGGTGGCAGCTAAATGAAGTTTATTAATTGTTGGATGCTCTTTGACCGAGGATGTTGACTTTCCCTGGCAGCCAGGCAGGTTTTTCAGAAGAAGCTGCTAATCTACCAAAATGCAGTAATTCAGTTATGAGCTTTCGTGAGACAGTGGACTGGGGCTGTTTTTGTAGATGGGAGATAAATAAAAAGAGAACTGAAAAGCTGGAGAGGGACTTTTGACAAGGGCATGTATTGAAAGGGGGAATAGCTTTAAACTGACAGAGAGCAGGGTTAGATTAGCTATTATGAAGAAATTCTTTACTGTGAGGCTGGTGAGGCCCTGGCAGAGGTTGCCTAGAGAAGCTGTGCTTTCCCCATCCCTGAAAGTGTTCCAAGTAAGGTTGGACAGGGCTTGCAGCAACCTGGGATAGTGGAAGGTGTCCCTGCCCATGGCAGCGGGTTGGAAGGTGGGGGTTCCAACCCTGGAATGAGGTGAGCATTAAGATCCCTTCCAACCCAAACCATTGTGTGATTGTCTGAATTACTTTTTCATTTCTGATTCTGCACCAGCAGGAGTGAGCTCAGAAATGACAGAACTGTCTGCTGTGAATGTGGTGCCTCAGAGGCCAGTCCTGGCGTGGGGAACTCAGTCCGTCCTGGCATGGGGAGCTCGGACAGACGGACATGCGCAGGGTACGGCCAGGCCAGTGACGCCCAGGGACGCGCAATCAACTTCCACAGAAGGTGATCCCTGTGCTCTCTCCAGTTCTTCAGAAAGCTGTTTATAGACTTGTGGTTGTCTGCTGAGGAGGAGAGCAGCAAGGTCAGCGAGGTTAAGGAAATGCTGGTGCTCATTCTCCTTAGGCTGAGAACAAGGCTGAGGGGCCAGGGAGTTTCCAGATAAGATACATCAAACGCAGCCGTGCTGCAGAGGCCAGAGAAATGTCATGAGTTTCAGCTCTGCTCTTTAATAGCCACGTCCTTGTGACTGTCCATGAGATCCATCCTCTTCACAGTCAGCTTTTCCATACAAGGGGGAGCTCAGCTCTTGATGTTGTTCTAGAGAAAAACGGCCTCATCTTCCTCCCAATACTTCCTTCCCTGACTGTGTCCCCTCCAAAAATGTAGATCTGAGGCAATAAACATAATGTGTGTGACATTGAGGTGGAGTCAGTTGTGAAAAATGCAGTCTTGAGCTAGCAGTGCACTTTGAACATCTTGCCCTTAACCACAAGTTTATTCCTCCTCCCTCATAAAAATCCTTCTATTAACGTAAAAGGGTATTGCGTGATGAAATCCGCTGTCTGCTCTTTAGGTTACTGTGTTTGCTTTCATATTCTTTTAAGAGGGAAATGGATCGGTTACTTTCACATTGCCCAAAGTTCTTTGTCCATCTCTGCATTTTGGGCCAGTGCTGCAAAATTTAGTTTGCAGATTTGAGGATGAAAATTCTTGGAACAAAATCTCTTAAGGGGCAACATTCTTACTTAGGGTTTTCCATTTAAATAAGTATATAAAAGCTTATGCCACAAATCATTATCTAAAAGTTCCCTTTTTTTACAGTAGCTTAAAGCAGCATTTGAGAATTTGGTATCACTGTAACTCATCTGACAGGGCTGTGACGTTCCTGGCTTCCTTTCTGAGGGGGAAAACATCCCAAATAACTGCCTGGAATAAGTCAGATGAATCATGTCATGCAAGTGACAGTTCCTTTGCACTGGCTTTAAAGGAGTTCCCTGTGACTAACCCAGATACCAACATCTGTGCTGCAGGTATTTAAAGAGAAGTGAGAATGATCCCACTTATGAAGTATTTTCCTTGCTTTCAGTTGGGATGCAGTGCACTGAGTGGTTCATTAGGAGGAAAATCTGAACCTGAATTCCAAGGATTTTCATTTATAGACAATCTACCACTTCTTCCCCCAACAAAATTTTGCAGTGGGGTTTGTAGGTACACTGAGGAATTTGTTTGTTGTAGTACTTGTGGTTTTCATTTAAAAGCAGTCAAGGCACCATGGTATATTTCAACTTGTGAGAGGTTTAGCATCATCCACCACTAGAGAGAGGGATGATTAGAGGGACAGAGCTGCATCCAAAGGGAACTGGAAAGATTCAGATGAGATTGTTGCATCATTATGATTGAAATTGAATCCTCTTGAGCTGTTTGTGCATTGAAATTAGAGGCCTTGCTGGACTATTTCAGCAGGATGCTGCAGCCATGTGTTGATGCCTTACAGACTTGCTGGCAGAGCTGCAGACACTGACACTGAGATGTTCTCTGGTGTGCTTTGAGGAGTATTTGCCCAGCAGGTCCATGCTGTGTATCCAGGAGCATGCAAATGCACAAATAGTGCCAAACTGATGGAGCAGGGAGAGCAGAATTCCCAAATTGATGCCTTACAGACTTGCTGGCAGAGCTGCAGACACTGACACTGAGATGTTCTCTGGTGTGCTTTGAGGAGTATTTGCCCAGCAGGTCCATGCTGTGTATCCAGGAGCATGCAAATGCACAAATAGTGCCAAACTGATGGAGCAGGGAGAGCAGAATTCCCAAAGAGTGTAGGATGGATGGTAGGATGGATGGTGCTATGGCAGAGCTTTCTTGTATTTTGGTCCTTCAATGAGGATGATGATGGTGGTGAGGGCATTTTGGGCACTGCAGCACTAAATCCTACATAAGGAAAGCTTTTTTTTTTTTTTGGCTGCAGTTCTGGGGCTGAACTCTTCTTGTTTGGAAGAAGGAATATGGTGTTTTTTCTTCCACCCAGACAAGAAGCACTCTTCTGCTTCTGCCATTGCCCTTTTGGGGTCTATCAACATCCCTCTCCTTCTCCAGCTCAAATTGACAGGATTTTTGCTTCTTTTTTTAAATTTTTTTTCTTTTTTCCATTGACACGAATGCCCATTCCAAAGACTGAGTCAGATGTTGAAGTGCTCCTAGTAAATTGTTAATCCCTGTCTATTGAAGCTGCCCACGGAGGGAATGTGGGGTGCAATGCCATGACAAGTACCAGCTCCCAGCGCCCGCGATCGTTACGGTGGCGCTGAACCGACTTGTTCTCCTTTGAGGGAATGTTGCTTGCTTGCTTGGAATGTTGGTACATGCTTGTGCTAATGCACTTTCTAAGTGGGCTGAGTTAAATTAAGGAACTGGCAGCAGGAGCGAGCCAGGAGCCTTAAGGAAGCGGTGCTGCCAGGCTCTGGCATCCCTGCCAAGGCCAGCACAGCAGGGCACATCTAGGCACACTCCAGAACGTGTCCTGCACAAGAGGTGACTTGCTCATGGGGCTGTGACTCAGTGTCATGGGCTGCTGTGTGTTTGCTTATCTGTCATGGAGGTCTGTGGGGCGGGAAGTGCTTGGCATTTCTGGAAAAGTCACATCTTGCATGGGATGCTGTGGGTTGGCTGCTTTTTCCCCTGTTGTTTGGTGGTGCCCTGAATGTCTCCCTGCCATCAGTTTGTGCCAGTGATGTGTTGGAGAGGCTGTGGATGGTTTTTGGTATATTGAGCTTTCAGGGGGCATTGCTCAGCTCATGGTGGAACATGGCATTGTGCATCCAAAGGCTCAACTCTCACCCTCCTTTGCCATTTTCCTCTTGTCTCAGCTCCCCCTGGCATTCATATATTGGAATACTCTCCCAAGACATGAAGAGATTTACCAAGGCCACACTAGATGAGAGCTGGAAGTGCTGGAGCTCAGCTCTCCTTGGCAGTCCCTCCCTCAGCAGGCTGGCAGACGCTGCCTTCCCAAGCAGGCACATTTTTCCATGCCATTGTCTGCCTGTCCTGGTTCTTTGCCTCCTGAGATATCATTTTACCTGTACTTTTCCATCCCAGGAGGGGATAAGCACGGTGTGATGCCGAGCAGAGACTTGTGATTTCACTGAGATGCCAAGAGTTTCAAATGTGCCATCTAGTGGTATGAGCTTGGAGCACTCAAAATAAAGGAAATCCCCCCAAAAATCCAGCCTCCTCCAAATGCTTATTAATTCTGAAGTGTTCCTGTGTTTGGAGCATAAAATGAGTGTTTATGGCCCCTGCTACCCTGTTGGGGTTTCTGAGTGCTGGGGAACTGAGCTGTTCAAGAATTTCTTAATCAGAAGAAGGAACAGGGAGTTTTTGAGTCTGTTATTTAAAGCATATGCTAAGAGATCTGTACCTTCATACCAAGAAAACACACTTCATGCTGCTGTTGCTGCCCATTGGAGGAGCTGAGTCAACTTTGCCAACAAAATAAATCTTAAATTAAGATTCCCTTTATTGGTGAGGAGGGGAGAGGGAGGTAGCAGTAATGTGCTTGTCTCTGTCTGTGCAACAATTTATTATCAGCATCCTGTTGTGAGATGCCCTGTGTTTGTGGATCAGTACTAGGACATATTCCACCCCAGCTCATAACCTGAAGTACTTCCAGCTTCCTCCCCACTAAAGAAGAGAGCACCAAAGTTGCAAGAGGCTTGGAAAAAAAACAAACAAAAAACTTTCTGAAGTCCTACATTCATCACCAAGATAAGAATAGGCTTACAATGAGGAGTGTTAAAAGGCATGAGGTTTATACCACAATTCTGGCATGTTCATGCAGTAAATTACAGCCTGAATTAAATCTGTCTTGGGTGTTTGTCTTTGCTGTTATCTTCAGTTCGGGCTCTGGCACAGAATTAAAGTTGCTCAGGTTGATGTTTATGTGTGCTTGCTGTTCCCAGGGTTTTTACCTAGAGGTCATCGTGTCCTTTTCTCTCATTACCAAGAAACTTGCTGGCTGTTTGCATTGGATTATGTGATCCATCTGTTGTAGCTACCAGAGTAAGTCAGGAGAGCAATTCCATCCTGCCTCGCCTGCCCCTCACGTCATCCTTTCCATGCCAGGGTCAGAATTCAGCCATTCCTGTCAGCTTCTGCAGCTCCAGAATGCATTTGTGAACATGCCTTGTGTGCAGACCCATGAAATGCAATCTAAAAAACTGCCAACCCTGGAACTGCAGACCTAAAATTACACAGCAGACACCTGTAGGATGAGTAAGAAGAGTTAAGAATCTCGAAATTGCCAGCATGTGAAGTGGGAAGAAACAGGTATGGCAATATTAAATGGTGTCTTGGCTTGGGGTCTGCTTAAACTGCTTGGATAAAACACAGAAAGAGAATTAAGAAAAGAAATTAAAACATAGACTTCCAAATGCCCTTAGAAGCCCTTTTCTCTGTAGAGTAAGTGTCAGTCATCCCGTTTTGAATCTTTTATGTGATTCGGGAGCAGCGGCGTGTTTCAGAAGGAGGGGTGAGAGGTCACTACTCTGCTCATAAATAAATGTTCAGTATCAAAATTAGCATCAGTGCCAGTGCCAGGCTGTGGGCATAGGAGGAGAAAACAGAATTCAAGTTTCCCCCTTCCCAGGGAAGAGACTTTGCAATGGGAGGATAAAGAAGAGTGAGTAGCATCTCTTTCCCAAAGAGAATATTAGTGTTGTGCTTTGTGCTGAACCTCAGTGCTGGCTCATGAACCCCTCTGAAAAGCTGGGCCAAGGTATCAGCAAGGTCAGTCCTGTAATAATTTAATCTTAAGCAAGAGGAGGTTTAGTTTTGATCTGGTTTAGTCCTTGAGCTGCCTCTGCGTGGTAACACAAAATGGGACGTGGCCGTGGGGAAAAAGCCTTGGTGCTGTCAGTGAAGTGCTGTGCAAAGGGCATGTGCTAATCCAGTGGAGACTGATTTATTTATTTATTTGGATGTAGACACCTAAATGGCACCAGAGTGGCTGTTTCTGTCTCCCTGGCTGTGTCTGTGCTGCACTGTCCTCCCAGCCCACATCAGGCATTGATGTGTTCTGCCCAAACAGATTCTCTGCAGCAACACAGCGTGGAGACCACCATAACATTTAAATCACAACCTGTCATTTCTGTCAAGTGGGGTTTTTTTGTTGGTTTGTCGGGTTTCAGTGGTATTTTTCATTTTAAAGATTCTGCTGCTTATTACCAATTTTGTGGTTTTTATTTTGAGTACAAGAGCTTGAGTTTTAAGACCTAGTCACATACCCAGCTTTTTGGTCCTGATGGCAGTTTGAATTTGGAGGGAATTGACTCCGTGGTGATCCTGGGAAGTGTAGATTCTGCTGGAGCAGTGCCAGAAGCCTGCCTGGGGATGTGGGAACCAAACCTGTGAGATGGCCTGACCTGTGCTGCATCCTGGAGGGTTTTTGGAGTGAGCCCACACTGGGTTGTGCTCCCTCCTGCCAGGGCACAGGGATAATCTAACAGGTTGATGCTGCAGCCAGCAGTTCAGAAAGCTGTGTTATTTATTAGTCAGAGTGGACATACCTGGCAGGAAATATTTGTTTGTACTAGTGGGAAGCAGCATTTGACTTTATGACGGCAGTGCAGATCTTTTATTAGTAAAACTTAATGTGTAACAGAATAATTCCGTTGCACCTACTACTATACTGGCACGATTTTGTACAAAATAAGTTTCTGTTTCCTTGAAGGCCTTATATAAGGCTTAAAACTGGGAATGAATCCAGGCTGTTCGATCACAATAAAGGAGCTGCTGCAGAACAGGCTCTTCTTTGGGAATAGCCGTAAACACATTTATATGTAGGCACTGCTATTATACACAAAACTTGCTGAAGAAACGTTTCCCGAGATCCCGCGGTTTTACTGTGTGCCATGGGGACTCTGCTCAGGCTAAACCTGTCGTAGGAATTAGGGGGAAGGTTTAAAACACAAGATCATCTCTCAGATCCGTGTCTGCTGGCAGGGCTGGGTGTTGAATGGCTGTAAAAGAAGGCATTTGGTAAAAAGGCTCGGAAACTTCGGCTGGCATCCTTCATATGCAAATGTAGGTGCTGTCCATGTTATATTCGGATTTCAGGGTTTTTCAGATCCATTTCAAGGCGATGGGTAGCAGCCTTGTGTGGTTTGATGGCTGGCTTTCATCACCCATCCTCAATTATTATACATGAGATCCACCAGCCCCCTCGAAGCCACAGTGCCTGCAGCTGAGCATCAGCACGGTTGGGAACAATAAGGGGCTGGCTTTTGGGAGTTTCTTTCCCTTCCAATTGGGCAGGACCCAAAATTACTCCCCTGCACAGCTCACCCATCAGGCTCCTGTCTTCAACAGGTACACTTCCATCTGAGCAGCGTGGGGATGTGAGATTTGGGGAGATTTGTGACCCGTTTGCTTTCAGCATCGTTGGTTGTGTGCTCCGGTAGAGTTTTGGAGAGGTACAGGACAAAACATGGGAAGAGACTTCTGCCTTTGTGATTGATTTTTAAGGATAATTTACCATTTTGTTCCTCGCCTCCTTCCTAATGAGCTGAATTGTTAAAATATGTTAATGTAAAGAGACACACGAGGAAGGGTGAAGCAATATACTGACACGTTGGATAATTAGATCATCTCCTGCGCAGGAAAAAAGTCAAGTACGAAACAGGAACAAGAAACGCTTCCCTCCCCCCCCTTGTAGAGGCACCAGGTCTGGCTCTTTCTGCATGCAGAAGCAGGTTAGACAATTAGATCTTTAGTATTAATTAATTTTTTTGTGAGGTTCCTGGAGATTCAAAGCAGCATTTGTAGTAACTGTCTCGTATTTGTCGGTTGCTTTTTTGGGGAGAAGTTGGGAGCCTTGTTTCACAGGGCTGAATTTGTGTGCTGTGTAATGTGTGATGAAACAAAAAATGTCTGTTGCTGGGACTAAATTTGTGAATGTTGTAAGTGGTAATCAGGTCTTCTGAGGAAAATACTAGTGAATTTTGTCCTGAATAGGCATTAGATCAAGGGGATTTTGTAAAGAGGCACGGGACATTGTGCCTGCCTTTCTGCTAGTATTTGCTGTTTTGGCAAAGCTGTTCTTCGTATTTCTAATAAGACCCATTTCTTTGAAATAATAATTAATTAATAATCACTAAGATCCCAGCCCAGTGTGAACTGATGCCTGCAGGGAGGGCTGTGACGATACTCCACCTTTACTCACAGTAGTAAGCCCTCTCCATGGGTTAAGTTCACTTGTTTGATAAACATAACACTTTGCTTTTGTTCTCTTAATCACTTCCTTTGAAGAGTTAACTTCCTAAGCAGCCACAGATTAGTTCTCTCAGTTGTTTTAATTATTTTTCTTGTCACGCACAGTGAAGGTCTCGTGTTTGTGAAATGTCTTCTTTTATTTTTGTCCCCCCTTCCATGGCAGCCTCCGTGATGCTGGCACTGAGAACCCAGCTGAAACGCGCTCTCCCCGCACTCCTGGCATTCATTTTTGTCTTTATTTTAAACCAAATTTCACTTTTTTTTTTTTGAATGGGAGTGCTACAGGACGTAACACTTTCCTTTCAGGGTGATCCCAGTGCTCCAGAATGTTGCATTCCCGTAAGGGGTACCCAGAGGCTGTAGCAGAGCCTTCCACGTGCTCGCTGCTGAGTAATTTCCTTTTGTATTGCTGACAGGTGACTCAAAGCAGGAGGGAGCAGATGGCCACGTCGTTAGCTGGTGGCCACAGCCTTCCCAGATGAGTTTTGGAATTTCCATCTAAGTCGGGATTAGGCTCAGGATATGGCACAGAGCACCCCTGGGGAGCGTGGAAGAAGAGGAAACTCATTCATAGCGACTCATCTCGTGGTTGGGTGAGTCAGGGGTCTGCTGTTGGTGGTCACAAAGGCACGTGGCTGACAGCACCGCCTTTGTGTGCTCTGCAGGATGCAGACTGTCTCCAAAAATTAATTCTCCCCGCTTGATTTGTCCAGTGAGTTATTTCCAGAAAGGAGTTACTGTATTTTCTGGAATGACTATTGTGAAATTCTTTCTCTCTCTCTCATTTTTTTTTTAAATACAGTGGGCAAGTTTTCAGCTGGTGATTTATCAACAAAGTATTTTACAGGATCCTAGTTAAGGGCTCATCTTAAAAAAACCCTACACCCTCTGCAATAGGGAAAGTAAAAGCATCTCGGTTTCCAAGTGATGAAGGAATAACCGAAAGAGCTGGTTCTTGGAATAGTAGCTCCATTGGCAGTCATTGGTGATTTCCTGTGCATTTGCTGCAAGAATCGCTCTGTGATGTGAGTAGGTGGTACTAAAGGGTTATTACGAAACCAATTCTCCACCAGACGGTTTTGAGTCATGGATGGGGAAGAGGGCTAGCAGCTCCGGAGCTTTCTCTTTGTTCAGCCACCGCTCCTGAAATGCACGCCCAGGATATTCTGTGCCTGGGCACACCAGGGGACAGGTGTGGGGTCACAAGAAGTGCTCTTCTTCGTGGCACCCCATGCCAGGGAGATGGGAGCGTGGGCTGCGAGCCGGCACAGCCTGCGCAAGGTGCACGCGGAGCAGTTTGCCCGGCTGCCTTTCCCATTGTAAGTATTTTCTCATGGCTTTTCCCAGACGTGGGAGACAAAATGGAGTTGCGTCAGGACGGATGCCTGTGCCAAAACGAGGTGGTGGTTTGGAGTGGTTTGGTTCTGTTTTGGAAGCAGATGGGCTTGCCACTGGCAGGAGACAGTTGGCTTCTCCATCAGAAAGGGAAAAAAAAAAAAAGAAAAAAGAAAAGAAGGGGTGTTTAAGGGAATTGGTCTGGCTCCTAAACCGAAGGAATTGTTGACCCACTGACTCAGTTCTGAAGCATTAGGGAAGCAGTCTTCCTGTGGTTTCTTTTGTTGGTGGCAGATTCAGAGCCCGGCTGTGAGCGTTCGGGTGTGAGCAGCAGAGCAGAGGCAGTTCTGGTACCTGCTGCTGTGGGGTTTGCTTGGTGCCAGGGAGGAGCTGAGGTGCTGACGGCTGAGTAACGCCTGAACTTTATTTCTGATGCTTCTCCTGATATTGCTTTGGTAAGTTTATGTGCTTATTTTCAGTGCTGAGATGGTATCTTGCTAAATGGGAATGAGAGAAAGCCCTTCAGCAGCTCTTTAAAGAGGTGCTTTCGTTTATTATTTTTTTTCCACTGGAGCTTTTGCAGAAAGCACTGGCTGCCCTGCCACAGGTTAGGAGTCTGTGAATGAGGGGGAAACTTTCTTGATCAGGGTGGATTTGTTTCCGGACAGAAACAGTTTGAAACTGCTTTTCCCTCCCACCTTTCAGCTACAAACCTCTGCTGATATTGGTGCTGAGCAAAGGGGGTGGGCCAGAGCTCCAGCTTTGGGACCACATCATCCCAGAGTCACGGCTAAACTGTAATTTCCCTGTAACACTGAATGAACAAGGCTCTGGTCCTCTAGAATTTCACATGAAAATCAGATGTTCATCCCTGGAATTAAATCTAATGATACTTTTCCCTAAAATATGCCTAAAATAGAAACTATGTTATTTTTAAGTGGCTCTGTGAAATGCCAAGGGAAAAAAAGATATCAATTAGTGGTTTCTGAAAAAAACCCCAAATCATTAACATACTATTGGCTGGAAGGAATCACGTTGGCTGAGAGAGCTGGGTCTGGAAGTTGTGCTCCCTGAATCTGCTGCAGACTCTGTCGCTGTATTTGGGAGGAATTCTTTGGAGGGGGGAGCTTCTTGGGCAAGTTGTTTATTTTTAGTTGTCATTGAAATGAGGGCAGTGATATTTAACTTCCCTTTGGGGCTTTACCAGCATTAAGACTGTGTTTTCCATTTGGAGAGGATGCTGATATGGGATACTGTAGCTCTTGGATTTCCAGTTTGGAATGCTGAGATGATTTGAAAATGGGAAAAGCAGAATAGTGATTATTGACTCGGTCTTGCTCTGTGACATGTCTTCTCCAAAGAACTGTAGGAATTGCACATTCTCCATGAAGGGAGGGATCCACTGCTGTTGTTTCCCTGGATGGTGACACCAGCACACCTTGCCATCCCAAACCCACTTGTGTTGCCACTCACAGACATCACTCAGGGATATTTTTTCCCTTTTTTTCCAAAACATCTGCGGAGGGTGCTCTCCGTGGGGAACACCAAATAAACCCAGTGGTTTAATTGAGGGGAAAAAAAAAAGAAAAAGGAAGGTTCAGCATTGTACTGGGTTTCCTTTCCCTTCCTTGAGTGCTTCCTTTGGATCCTGGGAGAAGAGCTCAGGAGTGGGGAGCAGTTGTACCAAAGGCGTGGGAGGCCAGGTCAGGGAAGAGTCACTTGGTTGTTATGTGGGTGTGAAAAGCCTATGAAAAGGAAAGGGTGGAGGAAAATATTTGACTTGAATTAAACAAATAAAGGGGAACATTATATGAATTAGATATTCAAAGATAGGTCTTTTTGCCAAGTATTTTTGTAAATTAACTGCGTGTCTCCTGAAAATCATTTATTTAACCGTAACGTTATCAAAATTTTCTCAGAAGGGATTTTTTCTTTTTCCAAAAGAAAAAAAAATCATTGTTTTCTTATCACTTCAGATGAAAAGTAAGGAAGTTGCAGATTTTTATTGCTGCTAAATTGTTAACTGTTAAACCTGTATTGAAGCAGCAGATCAGATTTCCTCAGGATCACAGTGGAGCAGTTCCATTTACTGAAAAATCCCAAGCAGGCCCTGTTTGAGGAGAAGGAGTCTTAGAATGTTGAGTTCACTGCTGTGTCTCCACCTGTGAGACAGGGAAAGTGCTGCTCTTCAAAATAATCTGGTTTGGGAAGGTGGCTTTTACCATTGATGCAGTGCACAGGGTTGGTTTTCACCCAAAAAAATTGAATAAAACATATTTTGAAACCTGATTTTTTTTTTTACATACAGTCACAGAATCATAGAATATGCTGAGTTGGTCATGCATGCAGTATCTCCTTTTAGTGGCAGCTTTGAAAATGTCACCTGATATTATTGAAGGAATCTAAATGATATGTTGCAAAAGTGATGTTTTTCCATGCCTTTGGTTGTTATCTTGAGTTTAAAAAAAAGGCAGCACATGGAGGCAGGTGGAACAGCACTCTGTCTCTGAAGCAGAGTATTGTTCATTGCAGTAGTTAATGAAAGTCTGGATTTTAAAAAAGCAAACTAACAAAAATCAACTAATAAACCTGCCTTCATCATAAATAGTATCTATTGAAACACAACCCATAAAATTGCATGTAAGGAAAACACTTCACAGTCCAAAACTGGGTGCACAGGTGTTTGTTGTGATGTCTTGTACCAAGTGCTTGATGTTTCAGGTCTAGGTAGTGTTTTGATAATGTTGATTTTTTAGTGATGTCTGAGGGATTCCCATGTGGAAGTTCACAGGCTGCTGTTTGTTTTATAAATTTTCAAGGCTTTTTTATGGCCTGTAGCTATCTGGAGTTTGCAGCTAAAGTTTGCATAGGAAATGGTGAGCTCAAATTGGACCTGGAAAAGAGGAGTGAGGAGTCTTCCATCACTCAGCTGGAATGGTAACACCAACACCTAAAAAAAAAAAGAGGTAATTGAGGCAAATAAAAATACATGTTTTCCAACAGCATGAGGTATGAATGGAAGCCACTCCTATCTGTGCATTTTCAGAGAGTTGTGTGTGTGATCTCTGCTGCCTCATCACCTCAATTCCTTCTCACAGAATATTTTGGGTGGGAAGGGACCTTAAAGAACATCCAATTCCAACACCCTGCCATGGGCAGGGACACTTTCCACTGGACCTGGTTGCTCCAAGCCCTGTCCAGTGTGCCCTGGAACATTTCCAGGGATGGGGCATCCAGAATTGGATTTATTTCTGCTGCCAAACTGGGACAGCTCTAGGCAGTGCTGTCGTGTCCTGCTGGGACTGCAGGTGTTCCCTGGGGCAGCAAATGCACATTAACAGGCAGTTTCACTTCTCACCAAAGTTTGGGCACCTGAATCGTACCTTTAAGAACCCAAGTGGCTACAGAAATTCCCCACATGGCCTGTTATTACAGGCTCAGGTGAGAGTGTGCATGCAGCTTTATTGCCAAAACATGAGGTTGGCAGCAGTGAGTCATACCTGGGAAGATCTCAGCTTTGCGCTTTGATTTACTTTTATCCACCAAGTATAAAAATATTTCCAAGAATACAGGTAGGAATATGCTGTTCTCCTGTTAGGGCAGAGCTCTCACTGGCTCTTAGGTGTGTTTACATAGCTCATAGGATGTATTTTTGAAGCTTTAATATAAAGGGAGCTATGTATACATTTTATCTAATCTTCAGTGCAGTAGGCATGAGCAGTTCCTGGAGAAGGGACCAGAATACAGGGCTCTGCCCCTACTCCTGGGAGTCTCTTTCTCATGGAGTCATACTTGCCCTCCAGGGCTTTCTCTTTATGGCTTTGTGAGTTTTGAATTCCTCTGAGCTGGCCCCGCTCCAGTGGGAGGGCAGAAAGCAGCCTCAGCCCAGGCTCTGCTTGAAGCCTGTGCTGGTTCAGGGACTTTGCAGGAGCTGGGAAATGCCCAGCCCTGGGAGAAGTGAACTCTTAACCAGTGGGATACTCTCTCAAGGTGACGGTGTTGTCCTCTGTGCACATGGCTTTGGGTTGCAGTGGTTGTTGGGTGTTGTTTTGCCTTTGGTGTTTCAGTGTGAGCAGAGGGTACCGGCTCTGCAGGTTTCACATGTGGTTTCAAGGTCAGTTCCTTCCATGGCCATCCCTCATGGTCTTGGAGTGATCCAAACTGAAGAGCTCAATTTGCTGAGCTGGTTTGAAAAAGTGTTTTTTCTTCTCCATTTCTTTTCTCTTGGGAAAACAGAGCTGCTCCATGCCATGACATGACTGCAGGGCTGCTGATGGGGAGGGGGGAGGAATTCATGGCCAGAAGCAAAAGAGAAGGTGACACTGTCACTTACAGTGACAGCTGCATGAAGTTCATCAGCATGTACAGGAAACCTCACCTTCCCTGTCTGTTCATCACAGTGGAGCTCAAGGAAGAGCTAATTTAACCTTTTACTCCAAAACAAGCACTCTGTTGAACACTTTCCTGTGTTCCTTTGGCATGTGGATTTTAGGTGTTTGCATTTAACTTCAGCATCTGTTCAGATCAGAAGTACCTAAGAAAAAGAAAAGTACCTATCATGATACCGTGTAGTGCCAGAGTGGAGTCCACCCATTGCTAAAACTTCTGGTTATTGATCACAGAATCAAAGGATGGTTTGGATTGGGAGGAACTTTAAAGATATCTAATTCCAACCCTCTTTCTATGGGCAGGGACACCTTCCACTATATCCCAGGGTGTTCCAAGCCCCATCCAGCCTGGCCTTGGACACTTCCAGGGATCCAGGGGCAGCCACAGCTTCTCTGGGAAATCTGTGCCAGGCCTGCCCACCCTCAGAGCCAAGAATTTTTTCCCAATAACCAATCAGAACGTTAAATCTTACTGTTCTATATAAATATATAGAAATAAACTTTATAGAGCCTGATAGTCTCATGACATTTATCAAACTGGCGTTTTTGCAAACAGCATCGCAAATTGTTCTTCTGTTCATACTTTTCCAAAAACTTCCCTTTGTCTGTTATTCCACAAGTCACCTCCTGTTGTAATCAGAGTCAGGATAGAATTTCCATTGGCCAGGAGGGGAAAAAAAAAAGCAAAATACTCTTGAACCCCTCTCTGCAGGAGGTTTTGGGGCAGCAGTAGTTTGGGCAGCTGGATTCCAGCAGGCAGAGCACAGTTGGGAAGGATTATATTTCTACATGCCTCTGTTTCTACTCTACTGCTCTGGAGTTTTTTCTCTTCTTCTGCATTTTTCTCCCAATTTTCCTGATTGATCCTTGCTGCAGCTGCAATAATCCATTTTTCTCCCACAAGCTCCTTTAAAACACCAGAGGTGTGCTCGTGCCATGCCGTGCGTTCTTCTGCGCCGTCCTCTTCCCACGAGTGTGTGCTTACCTAACGGCTTGAAAACAGCAAACAAAGCACGTGATCTGAGAAACAAGCTGGTATTTTACCCCGAGGGAAGATTTTCTCAGTGCACAAATCAAGAGTTAAATAGTTAAAAATGCTGTGTAGTATAGATCCAGCCGCTCTTAAGGCTCGCACGTAGGAGCGAAGTTATTTGCATACGTAAATGTTGACACAGTTGAGCTCTGTGTTATCAAATCCGCTGTCAAAAGCTGACCCCGGGCGTTTTTCCAGGAAGGTGATGGTTGTCTCTTTAATGACATAAATTCTGTTGTGCCTGTGTTAGGAGAGTTCCCCACAACCCTGTCATTACTGAGCCCCTGCCAGTCACATCCCTACTGGCAGGGCTTTGATGGGAAGGAGCTGCAACACCCAGCTCCAAGGGCCTTCTTTTAATTGAGCGCTGTGATTATCACACACCAATCAGTCGACTGAGTTGCTGCAGAAGTTGGCCAGCCCTGTGCTCAGAGCTCCTATGGAATTACAGAATCAGAGATGTTAGAGATGGAAAGTGCATTAGATCATCCAGGCCATGGTCGTGCCAGTACATGTCTCCTGCTGCGTGGTTTTGGGTGGTTGTGCATTTGGGTGTGTTTTTTTTTTTTTTTTCCCCTGCACTTTATGGCTGGGGATGCTTTAAGAACTGGGCCTTCTACTTTGATCCTCTGGAATCTTTCCCACAAAGTTCAATGGCAAGATTTTTCTTTGCCTAATATGTGCCCTAAATTTTTCCATTTCTTTACTTCATAATATTTCATATTATTTCAAGTCTACGTTCTCATCTTTCAGTAATTCGCTCGGGTGTTAACAGCCTGTAAATATGAGTGGAATAGGATTATGTGATCTTGAATATTAAATGTATCACTTATCTTAAGTGCTGCATGTTCAGTTTTTCAGGCTTTGGGAAAATTCTACTGATTGAAGATAGATTTTAAATGGAACTGCTAATAGTATAATTTCTCAGATGCATATTTTATTTTAGTATAAGAGTGGTCTGTTCTGGTGTCATTTGAGAAATTGTTGAAATTACCTGAAAAGACCAATTTGAATTGGAAATGAAAATGTTTTTGTATGGAGGAGATAAAATTTAAGTGATTTTTAACTCCATTGTGGCAGTTAAACTGTGAGGAAGCTCTGTGTGCAGACAAGTCTGCAGAGGGCATTGCAGGGAAACCAAAAAAACTAGTTTTCTATTAGTGACAGAATTAGTGGAAGTTGCAGTCTAGTTACTGGAGTCTTCCCCAACCCCCTATCCCAGCTTTCCATTCAAATTCTTCATAACTATTGTTCTTTTTATAGTTTTGCTTGCTTCTGTGGGATTTGGGGTTTGCCTGTTTGTTGTTTCTTCCTCAGGGCTTGCTCTTCACTACCAGAAGCTTCGGGTGCCCGGGGAGGGTTGTCTCGGAAGTTTTCCTTTGTCTGGACCACTAAGAGCTAGATCTATAACCCCCCCTTTAAAAACAAAAAAACTTCAGTTTTTTATAGTTCAGTTGCCTATAAAAAGGACAAGTGGACTTTGTTTTCTTTGCAGTCACCCCATGAGAGGAGGACAGGGTGGGTGGTTGGTGTGAGCTGGCGCACAGCCACGCTGCCTTGAGCTGCCCTCTGGACATGATCCAGCACCTTTAGCCCAGTCCTCTGCATGTTCCTGAAGCATTACCTCTGCTTTTATTTCCAGAGTGCCCCAGAGGTTTGGAGGGTTGGGTTGGAAGCCTCCAGGAGCAGAGTTTTGATAGGGTTGGGGTGTGTTGGGTGCCTGCTGGAGGCACAGCATGCATGGATGTGGCAGCAGTGCTCAGTCCTTATTCCATCCATCCCCACTCTGTCCAAAGAAAGTGTTTGGCTCATCCAGAAGGGATGGCTGGAAGGATTAGCAGTGATGTGGGTGGAGATTGATTTTATGGAGCTTCATGGACATTGGGGAGCCCAAAGTAGTAAGGCGCCTCCCCTCAAACTCTGGATGCAGAGGGCATGGGGATGTTGATGAGAGAGGCACAGGCAAGGTCTTGGGAAGCAAAGTTCCTCTCCCTGAGTGTACTGGAGGTGTTTGAGGCTCAGGTTGTGTGACTGAGCAGGGAGATGAATGAGGGATGTGAAAATGGGTGGGTTAGGAGTGAGTAAGGGAAAGGGTGAGTGGGTGGGAAACGAGACTGGCAAGTGAGAGAGGAGGTGGGAGGGGGTGAGTGCATGGGGAGGGAGGTAGCAAAGAGTTGGAGTAGTGTTATGGGCTGGTTTTGTGAGGATACCTGGGAACAGCCACCCTCCTGGAGACAGGCAGAGGGGCTGGGAGCTGCCACAGGGGTGTGCAGGGCAGCACACAGACCCTGCTGACTTCTGCTGCTTCCCCTGGCGTGGGACTTACTCTGCTTGAACTTCTCTGTGTCTGGGCATAAAACAGTAACCCTCACCCTGGTCAGCTGGTTGCATGCTGGTGCTATTCCTGCAGAAAGATGTCAGACCATATTTATTCATTTGCAGGTTCTTCTGGCTCTAACAAAATCCCAGACAGAGATTTTTAATCCATATGATTTTTTGCAGTTTGTAGTGGCCATTCCCAGGAGCTGAAAGTTACCTGACTAATAAAAGGTGTGAAGGTGAAGGATATGCTGGAATTACAAACCTGCAATGCCTCAGCATAAAGACAGCTCCTAAACTTGGAATTCCTTTAATTTTAATGAAGGAGATGGGAAAGTAAAGTAACTTTAAATCATTACCAGACCCTGCCTGACAAGTCTCTTATTAGGATATTTAACTATAAGTGCTGTGAGGTTGGATGTAGCTCACTGTGACTAATCTGTAGCTGTTTTTATTCATTATGGCAGAGTTACAGCCCCAGCTGTGAGCTCTCTGTAGTCAGGTGCAGTCAAGCTGTTGTCCAAGGTGAGGTCTCTGCTGCCCTGTTAAGTCATATTGAGTTGCACACAGTCCATTCTCAATACTTACTGTAATAGAGCAAAAGTCCTTTTCAAGCCCAAATAGAGGTGAGTGACTACAGGAAGTGACAGGGCTTGTCTGAGCTGCCAGAAAGGTATTTGCTAAGGAATAAATTCATATGCAGTGTTCTGAAAACACCAGTCCCTGCAGGTTTTCATCAGCAGCCAGATAAGATGCCTCACCACCCTCAAAGTGAAGAATTTCTCCCAAATACCGAATCTAATCCTGCCCTCTGGCAGTGTGAAGTCATTCCCTCTTGTCCCAAGGCCCTCTCCAGCTCTCTTGGAGCCCCTTTAGTCACTGGAAGGATCTGTGAGGTTTCCCTGGAGCCTTCTCCAGGCTGATCAACCCCAATTCTCTGGCCTTTCCTTATGGCAGACGTGCTCCAGACTTTGAACCATTTCTGTGGAATCTTCCTCATCTTGAGCACGGTCACCTGTTGCAGAGTGTATTTCCTATAAAGCTTGGAACTGCAGCCAAGACAGCTTGTACAGTACTCAGTGTTTACTCATTTTCTAATCCTAGACAAATCCAGAAACAATTTGCTGTACTTAAGCAGATGTTTCTTACCATTAAAACAGCTCAAATCACTTGCTGATGTTCAAATGCTGTAGTAACTGTGCAGAATAAAATCCAGAGGAACGTGGGGTGTGTTTAATACAAACTTGTTGGATTGTAGATCTGTCAAACCCTCACATTTGCATTCCTTACCTAAGCAGAGGTCCTGGTGGTGTTTACACTTTGAGAGCTGCAGGAACTGAACTGCTTTGTCAAAAAACTCTGCTCCCAATTGCCACCTGTGGGTCTGCGGGACACAGTTAAAATATTTACAGTGGCAGGGCTAACTAGAAGTTTGTTTATTGTTCTGCTTGATAGTAAAACTTATCACAACAATCATAAGAGTAGTGTGAGACCTCTGTGGAAGTGTGGACAGATTCTGAGTGCACACAGGGATGAGAACCTTGAAGTTTCCCTTCTGGCTAATTCATAGTTTGGTTTTGTCAGTGACAGGGCTGTGCAGCATTTGCAATAAGCCTGCTTTGTCTTTGGCCATTTTTTTCCATATGGGTGTGTTCTTCCTTTTCATTATGTTGTTTTTCTTTCCTTTTTTTTTTTTCTTCCCTAACACAGCCACTCCTTTTATTTTAAGAAAATAAACTAGCTGCTTGCTGAGCAAAAAAATAAACCAAAATTTCATAAACACAGCAGTTCTGATCCATATAATCCTTTTTTACCTGTAGAGGCAGGTGCAGGAAGCTGCTGCAGGAGTGGAGTTACTGACTTTTCCAAGGCTTGGGTTACATAAGGGGTCAGTGTGTTGTGGCTCCTACAGGGAAAGTTGTGAACAACATGATCAAGGGTGCATGGATGAGAAACAAAACCTTTTGGCTTGGCTTGTTTCACTTCATTCTGCCCCAGAGAGTTCTGAGCCTTTCAGCTCACATTTTAACCACCGCATGACATGAAGCTGCAGGATCACAGGATGGCTTGGGTTGGAAGGGACCTCAAAGATCATTTGTTCCAACATGGGCAGGGACACCTTCCACTATCCCAGGATGCTCCAAGCCCCATCCAACCTGGCCTTGAACCCTTCAGGGATGGGACATCTTCCCTGGGCAGCCTGTTCCAGTGCCTCACTCTCCTTATAGTGTAAAATTTCTCCTTGATATCAAATCTAACCCTGCCCTCTGCCAGTGGGAAGCCATTCCCTGTGTCCTGTCACTCCCTGTCCCTGTCCAAAGTCCCTCTCCAGCTCTCTTAGAGCTCCTTTAGGTGGGTGAAAGCTGTTTCAATAGCTCCTTGAAGGCCCTACATATTATCTTAAACTTGTTTCCTGCTGTTATAAAATAGATTTTATTACTGGAGGTTCTATCTTCTAATGCTTTCATTACCCAGACTTTTTCTTGGTTTTTTTTTGCTCCAGGGAAAGTGAGGGGAACCACTCAACTTTTCACCATCTCAGCAAACCAGAAAGCAGCAGCTCATGGCTGTAGTGGCTGCATAATGCTGAGATAGTGTCTGTAGAAGAACCAGACAGCTTCAAGAAACAAGATATATATTTTTTAAATTGTTTTGGGTTTTTTTAACGTGTTGAAACCATTTAAATTGCTGGAAAAGGATAGGGCAAGGAGGGTGGTAAAAAAATACGTCACCCATCCCTTGTGATTTTGTGGTTTTGTTTGAATAATTATTTTTTTAATTCCCTATGATCAGCCATGTATTTCAGTTGTGATAGCTGCCCCAAGAACGTGGCTGCATGCAAGATGTCTCATTTGCCTAATATTAAAAATATGTGTGTGTAATAACATTTTTTTCTAATGCTTCCCATCTGGAAGATACGTCACACACTTCTGCATTAAAATTCATAGCACCCTTTTTACATATTACAGTGCTTTGTGATGGAGACTGTGCGTGGAGTTGTTAATTTGCAGTTCTGGGCTGAAAAATAGTTCAAAGCAGCTTGTTATTTACTGCCAGAAACAAGTTTTCACTATTTGTCTGTCTTAGTCAGTCTGGTAGAACCAATACATGTGTGAGAGGCAATTTGTCTGCTTAAAATGTTGCAGTTCATTTACCAGAAGAAATGCTGAGCAACTAGGACAAAGTGAGGGGTCTGAGGACCTTCTTCCTCCAGTCCTTCGGGAGATGCCTGGAAGCTTTAAGGTTTTGGTCTAAAATATGTGTATTTCAAATCAAAGTGGTATGATAGCGTGTGAATTCCTGTCAAAAATTGTCTCAAAATGGTACAGCTGTTAAAAGATAATGATTGTGCCATGTGGATGAGCAAGGCTGCATTCTTTCCTGAGTAAACGTAATAAAATAGTGTCAAAGAAAACATGTGGGGATCTGTTAGGATTATAGTAGGTTGGAAAGGAGCTTCTGAGCTGCTTGTGTACTTCAGATATATTTAGTGATAAGGACTGGTTAATCCATCTCCATTTTCAGTGAATAACTATCCTTTGAAAGGCATGATTTTCAATGAGCCAGGCAGCAGAAAGCACCTGTGTGCTTAATTCCAGCTTGTGGTGACATCTTCTGGATGCTGAGCACTGGGAAAATTTCACCTGTTACTTGAGCAGTTGATTGGAAGTTGAGTTTTTCTGTGGCATGATCCACAGCCAGTGTTGTAGTAATAGGACAAACCAGTCCAAATCTGCTGTCGCCCAGGCTTGTTGTCCCAACTGTTGTAAAATATTTGCTTTTCAAAAGGCTTTAAAAACATAGTGATGCAAATTTGACCTGTATTTATACCAGCGTGTTTGGAAGCAGCCCATCAACTGATTTCCATGCTGGTTTCAGTGTCTCTCCACTTTATTATTCTGAGAAAATTCTGTGCATCTGCAGTGTGCAGGATCTGGTTTTCTGATATGCAGATGCACAGCCTCGCCTATCTGGTGGAATCAGTGTAGCAACCGCTCTTACAAACGCTGTGACAATGTACAGCCTCCTATCTGAGAACCAGATCAGACTGAAGTTGGGACTCAGTCCAAAAAGCAAAATACTGCAGTCAATCTACTTACTGTGTCAGCACCCAGCCCCGTTTGTGTGCACTGCAGGGAGAGGAAGCGGGAAGTGCGCGCTGGCATCCAGAGACGGATTCCTGAGTCACGGAGGATGCGGGGATGGGTGCCGGGAATAGGAGGTGCTTCGAGGTTCCCATTTTTGCAGGCACTGTTTGTGGGCTAAGAGATGTTGCAGGAGATGTTCTGAGCCTGGGTGGCACTCAGGAAGTCACTGCATGACACTAGGGATGGATGCCATGTGACTTCCCTGTTTACACTTGTCTGTGAAGTGACAGAGGGACCGGATCGTGTCACAGCGTCCTTGGTCCTTGGCCTCTTGTCATGACCCTTGTGGGGATTTGTGGAGTCAGGCCCTTGCAAAACCACACTTCAAGTGCTGATGTGTTCACACAGGGGTGACCTCTTGCCCAAGACCGTACATTTCCTTCCCTTCCTCCAGCCCTGCTGCTATTCCGGGCTGTGGGCTGGCACCGCTCCTCGTCCAGCGGGCATCGCTCCAGGGGCAGGTGGGCTTCCAGCTGCATGGCTCACCCTGCACTCTGCCTGCTTCCCACTTAACCCCTCACTCCTCAGTCCCTGGGCTTCCCTCCTGTCCTAAAATTGGCTCAGTCTTGGGAGAATCATCCACCCACGCTCCTGGGAGAGGGGGACCCGTGTGCCTCTCTCAGATCACGCAGCAGCGCAGCGTGTTCTGCACAGCAGCAGGGTCGTTTTGGGGTTGTAACACTAAATCTTTCCAAAGTAATCACACATCTAGAAGTGATTTAAGCACTCAGGTTTCTGGGTGAAAGCCAGTTACCAGGGTTTAGTCTGCACCCTAAATTCTGCTGGTAAATCTGACCTGGCAGGTCTGCCTGTGTACAGGAGGATGCACCGATAGCAAAATACCTTCCCTGATAAAGAGCAGTGGGACTCTCAATGTGCACAGCAAAAATAAAAACATTTAAAAGGATTTATAAAGTTGTTACTGAATTGTAGATGTGCAGCAGAATTTGGCTCTTGTATCATTATATTTTTTTAATAGTAAATTGGAATGCAAAGGAAGTTACTGCAGCTGGAACTCTGTGCTGAAGAAAATCATTGGGATCCAATGGCAGGAAGTTTTCATCACTGTGATTACAGCTTGTTGCTTACACTTCCCATATAACTTTCAGTGTCACAAGCACTTTTATTTATCCATTAAGCTTCTTTTTTTGGTAAATTAAAAATTTTGGTTATGTTTTCCCATGTCTACCTAGTAAGTACTGAGTTTCTTTTAGGGAAGCAGGGGGACAATATGTATTTTGAGCCAAAGTACTATGGCACCTAAGAAAATAGGGTTTCTGTTCTTAATTGCCAGTTTTCTTTCTGTCTTCTGTCATGTCTTGCTTTAAAAATAAAATCAGCAAGCCCATTGTGATGCTTTTGATTAGGCTTCAGCAGAGATAATAAAAGTGTAGTGTCCCTTTGTGAAAGGAGTTTTTAATTATTGTTAATTGTACTTGCCAGCTTCATTTCTGAAGGGAAACGGAGGTGACCTCATCCTGAAAGTTGTCAGTCTCATGCTGGTGTCATTCACTGCCTGGAAAAGAGGTTGGGGTTTTGTTCCTTGTTGCTTCTTTTAATGAGGAGCTGTCCACAGGCCTGATGGGCTCTGTGGCTTTAGGAATGCTGTCCAAACTCTGCTTCAGTAGCAGGCTTGTTCCTGGAATGTTAAAGTGAGTTGTATCTTGGGGCAGAGTCTCAGACCTGTGATGTGCCCATTCCAGTAACATCTCTGGCAGCAGCCAGTACTAAAGACTTTAGGGAGAGGTGATGGAATCCTTGTAAAAGTCAATTATTAAAGATTCAGAGGGTTATTTGTGCTCTCTCAGACTAGTCTAATAACCTTGGGTGTTTCCATTATCTCTCTAAAAGTTTAATTTCTTAACTCTTCTCCAGTCCTTGCTTTGGCGTGTTCTTTTAAGGTCCCCACTTCACCTGTGCTTTGCATTTAAACAGATGACAGGAGAGATTTCCTCACCCTTTGGACTGCAAAATGTGAAGGGCAGTGGGGGTTGTATGTGTGGGGAGGTTCCAGGGTATCAGGACAAGTCAGCATTCAGTTGTGGCCGTGGTGCAAATGCCAAAATATTTACAATCATTTCGGTTCATTGAGCATCTCCGTATGTCAGGAGAAGGATGACAAGGATACGTTTTTCTCTCCCTTCACTGCTCTGTATTTCTTCAGCTGTTACCTCATTTCATCTTAAATGAACCCTCTCTAAAATACCCTGAACTTTTCAATTCCGTTTCAGTTCACCCAGAGCCATCTGCCGCGGTGTCTGCGATGTATTTCAGTCCTGACGAAATCCCCCTTCCTCAGCGGTACCTCCGCACGCTGGCGTAAGGATGATGTGACAAGCAAAGCTGGCAAGTTGTTCCCACCTTTGTTGCCAATTATAAAGCAGTGTAAAGAGGCAAATTCTGACAGCCTGTGTCCTTAGAGGGGTTTGAATACTGAACTCACAGTGCAGTCATCAGCAGTGAGGCTCTTGAGCATCCCTGAGGCTCTGGGCCGGGCTCTCTGCTCACCTTTTGCTCAAGTAGTCTTATCCCTGGCATTCATCACTTCTTTGCCTGACTCAGATGTGTATTTAAAGCTGCTGATTATTCAGCAGCATATAAACATTTACTTGTAGATACAGTGAGCACAGTTCCCTGTAAAGAGGAATAAGCTTTCAGCTGGTTTGTTTTCTAATCCTGGAGAAATCTGCAAGGTCAGTGAGCCTGGCGTGTGTAATGGATCTCTTCAAGGCTGCCAGATGTGTTGGGGACTGTGGTCTGGAACTCCCAGTTTATCTCATTCCTTTGCTTTCTGCTGCTCATTAAAAGATCTAAAAAGAATTAGAATCTCAGTGGTGTGAGATGTTCAGGCTGTCTGAAATGATTTTCATTCTGTGGCTCCCAGATTTTGTTCAGGCGAAAGGAGATGAAGTTTTCCTGTAGAAAACCACATTTTTCAGTAAAAACACTGAACACTGAACTCAGGTCACCTCAGACTGACTCTACTCAGTCCTTCCTTTGCTGTCTTAAGGTGAGGATTGCAAGAGCACCTTAAAGGATTGTTCTGAAAACTATAATAATTAATGCTTCTGCCAGCCTGCCAAAATACATACTAAATGCAAATATTTTTAAGCCTTTTCACCTCCCAGAGTTGTTTTGGTATTCCGTTTTATCCTGAACAGAAACACAAGAGACTGAGATCTTGTCTCATTCTCACAAACCAGTGCAGAAATTGTGGCTTTTCAAAATACTCCTTGAATATATACTCTGTATAGTTGTGGTTCCCAGGTATCAAAATGGGATAAAGAACCTTTTCCCAGCAGGAGTAAACACAACACAGCTCCTCTCCCATGCCACACAAGCTTTTCATGGTGTGTTTTGGAAGAACATATTTCACATGGGCACAACTAGCTCTTGATTTAAAAAAAACAAAATTACTTGAAACTACTCAGGGGCACAAATAAATGACTGCAAGAATACCAGAGAATTGAGCAACAGGCAAAGGACATGTTGTTTCCTTTAAGAATTCTGACTAGAAATGACGTCACTTAGATAGTTGGGATGTTTGTGAGCACTACAGGACTTGGAAAGGGAAAGCAAATCGGAAAAACACTGGGAAGCTGAACAATTTGTTTTGTTTTATGACTCCCTGGTCGTTTAATGAGGGAGCTATTACTCATGCGCTGTCACTGCACATCTAGAAAAT